>NC_139534.1:63553425-64886115 GCF_965153285.1 Podarcis tiliguerta
GTTCCGAGTGCTCACCCAGGGTCTGTGTTCCTTTGGTGAATTGAAGATACGGCAGAGGCCGTCATAGCTTTAAGAAATATGATTTATTCACATATTTACATCTGAATTTAGATGGAGGGAGTCCAGATCTTACAGCATGGTCATCTCAAGAGTGGCTTGTTCACAGCAGCAATTCAGCCCTGTACTCGAGGGGATCTTTCCCAGCTTCCCTTCATCCAGCCTGACCAAAGATGGAACTCTGGTCTTTTCTTCTCCCCCTTGTTCTCTGCACGCCTTGCTAAAGACACTCTTTCCCTGTCACCTCTTGTAGAGTATTCCTTTCCTGTATTACTAGAATATGGCCTTCCTGTGTTCCTTTCCTCTCTCACACACCCTGCCACCTTTGGGAACCTCCTGTCTTCCCAGACCCAAGGATTCCTCTTAGATGGGCCATCAACCCCTTTTGTCATATTAACAGCTTGGCTTATCCCCAGCTAGCCATGTGAAGCTGCCTGGGCTTGAGATCCTAAGTGGAATGGAAGAGCCCTTGGCCTAGTTGTTAATGGACCAAACTTTGCTTGTTTTTGAATTTGCACGAATTTATGAGTGTGCTCAAATTTTATCTCTTTACTGACCCTAGAGATTATGGTGAGCACGTCCCTCCCCAAACTTAACATCATAGAGACAGAGACAGAGAGTACCTGGTGGATCAGGCCCATTTAATCCAGCACTCTGTTCTCACAGTGGCCAAGCAGATGCCTCTGGGTAGCCCACAAGCAGAACGTGAATGCAACAGCACTTAAAACATTACTAGCCTACTCTTCATTACTAAAGCAACTACAGAGCAGGTTACAATCAAATCAAACCAAAATACTTAATACAACTATCTGATAAGAAAACCGTCAAACCATAAACCCCACCAAGAACAACTGATAGAATAATTATAGAATTGTAGAGATGGAATACTTTGGAATACTTTGGCCACCTCATGAGAAGAGAAGACTCCCTGGAAAAGACCCTGATGCTGGGAAAGATGGAGGGCACAAGGAGAAGGGGACGACAGAGGACGAGATGGTTGGACAGTGTTCTCGAAGCTACAAACATGAGTCTGACCAAACTGCGGGAGGCAGTGGAAGACAGGAGTGCCTGGCGTGCTCTGGTCCATGGGGTCACGAAGAGTCGGACACGACTAAACGACTAAACAACAACAATAACAAAGAGTTGGAAGGGACCATGAGGGTCATCTAGTCCAGCCCCCTGCAATGCAGAAATCTTTTGCCCAACCTGGGACTCAAACGCATGACGCTGACATTGGCCAAAGGAAGAAGAAAGAAGCAGCCTGCATGTGGGGAGCCTTTTGTCCTCCAGATATTGTTGAACTACAACTCCCATCACCCCTGACTATCGGCTGCTCAGAGTGGCTGGGGCAACCCAGTCACATGGGCGGGGTATAAGTAATAAATTGTATTATTATTCTGATGAGAACTGTAGCAACATCAGGAGGGTCAGAAGTTTCCATCACCTGCCCTCAGGGCTGCCTTGAACCGGATCTGTAAAAGGAATGGATTTGCATTTTTCTGTTTGACTTGCGCTCTGGGATTTAGTAGGGTCAGAGCACTTGAAACCACAGGTCCTGGGTGCTTTTCTCAGTTTCAGCAAAACATTCCGTTCCCTGGTCCCACCTCTCATTGCAAGAGAAAGCTATTTGTTTAGGTTCTGACAGAGCACACATACCTCACCCGGCAATTTCCCTGGAGGAATGTGCTGTCGCACAAGGGCACACCGCTTTCTCCTTTTCCTAGGTAAGAACATCCTGAGGAGTAGCTGAGTGGGGGAAAAAAGTAACAAAGGATCTGGTGGCCCCTGGAAGACTTAACACAGGGGTCAGCAACCTTTTTCAGCCGTGGGCCGGTCCACTGTCTCTCAGACTTTGTGGTGGGCTGGACTATATTGGGGAGGGGGGGATGAATGAATTCCTGTGCCCCACAAATAACCCAGAGATGCATTTTAAATAAAAGGACACATTCTACTCATGTAAAAACACAATGATTCCTGGACCGTCCGCGAGCTGGATTGAGGAAGCGATTGGGCCACGTCTGGCCCCTGGGCCTTAGGTTGCCTACCCCTGACTTAACAGATTAAAGTCCACTTCACCAGACTTATCTGACTTTAGTCCATAAAAGACCATGTAACATAAATCTGCTGGCACATCTTATTCTTCTTCCCTGAGTCCTGATCAGTGCGCAAGCTAAATATCTAGGATTCTGTCTGCCATCCTCTGCGTTAACCCTCTGAGTGATGGGTAGGGAGCCTGTGGCCCTCCTGATGTGGTTGGACTCCAAATCCCATCATCCCTCACCACGGGCCGGGCTGATGGGAGTTGGAGTCCAAATGCATCTGGAGGGTGTCCATACTTGCCCTGAGCAATAGCCTCCTGTGCAAAGCAGGAGGTTATAACATAATATTTCTGAATTTTAACTTTCCTTCAAAATATACCGTATTTTTCAGGTACACTGTAATTGTTATTCAATGTTCATATATAAAACACTCAGGCTGCAGTCCTGTCTATCCATATTTACTTGAGTGAGCCCATGTAGGCAACCCCTGCCTTAGAGCCTCTGAAGGCTTTTGTTTCTCAGGGCATAGCAGGGTTTATAATAATTTCCTACTTCCTTTACTTCTTTAGGCAGAGAATGGCATTTATTGTGTGCTTATTATGCTTTACTGCTATGTTTTACTGTCTTGTCTACATTCTTTACAAAGCTAAACTGAGTCTCGAGTTTTCTTCTGTTTTTCCCCTTTTAAATAATAAAGCAGTTCATGCTGTTGCTTCTTTTTTTAAAAACCCCATCAGTTTTTGTTTGTTTACAAATCCTACCCAACAAACCCTGTCTCATTCCACCCCAATCCAATGCTTCCTGACACTCTGCCCCTCAGCAACTCCTCTTGCCACGTTAAAACCACAACATTTTTTAAAAAAACCAATCAGATCTCTGTGGTCCAAATATCACATGTACACTGTTTCCGTGGCTAAATGCAGGTGTCAGTTTCACCACAATTCTCTTATGTAAAATTCCCATCAATTACCATGCCAGTTTTTGAGTGTGAGTATGCCAAGGTATGTGAAGCATCCACATTCTGAATATTTCCTTTACAGCTGAGACCCAGCCTGGTTTATGAATGGCTGTCTCCATGCTCACCAGGGAGAAACACGAATCATGTCCAAACTTGCTTTTACCTGGGCAATGAGGTGTAGGAAAAGGTGGTGTGAGGTATCATTTCCACGTGCCAAATCAAACTCTGCCTTGGGTTAAACCCTTGGGAAACCCAGCCAGATGGGCAGGGTATAAATAATAAATTATTGTTGTTATTATTATAGTAGGAAAATTGAACTAAAGGGAGGCTTGGGAAACCAACTTGCTCTTTCCTCTTTCATAGCTCTGCTCATTCCTAGTCATCAGAAGTAACCAGATAATTTTCTTCTCAGATATAGTATGATCTTCTTATGGCTGGGGGTAACCAACATGGCATGTTCCCGATTTTGTGGACAACTCCCATCATCCTCAACAATTGACTATGCTGGATGGGGACTGATGGAAGTTGTAGTCAGGGCCAGCCATTTCATTAAGCTGATTGAGGCAACTGCCTCACACAGCAAATACTCAGGGTGGCAGATACCCTTTGAGTCTCCTAAGGTAGCCTCCACCTCATAAGATAGCCTGATTCCTTGAGGCATTGTGGAGGATATTGTCCCCAAATCACTGTTGAAGTGAGGTCCCATCCACACCGTACATTTAAAGCACTTCACTTCCCCCCAAGAATCCAAGGAACTGCATTGGGTTAAGGGTGCTGGGAAATGTAGTTCTGTGAGGGATAAACTACCATTGTTGGAATATTTTAGAAGAAACCATGACTGTTAAAGTAATATAAATGTGTTTCAAATGTGTGGTGTGGATGAGACCTAAGATTCAGTTGCCAACCTAGTTGTCTTTGGCAGAATATTTGAGCTGCTTCTGTTGGATTATTTTAGACTGCAGTCTTATTTACTGTTACCTGTGTACAGTGGGATTTACTTCTAGTAAACATGCATAGAATTGGACAGGCTGTGATCAGCCTTTTGACCTGAGGTAGGATGGCCAGTTTAATGGAACAGAAGATGGAGTCTGGGTTTTGTTTCCCACTCCAATGCATTTAGGTCCAATGCTGTTAGGTCTGCTCAAAATGAAGCTAAAATCCCTGTAAATTAACTGCTACCTTGATGGTGCATCATGCTTTGATGTGCCTTAGCTGTTGGTATTTTTAAAAGCGAAAGCTAATAAATGGCATTTTGACTTCCTCCTCCAGCAGCTGACTCTTATAGATATGCAAAAGAACCAGCCTTGAGAGATTTAGGAATATAAAGGTTTTTTTGTTTGCCCTGTTCCTTATGTCACTGCTCAGTGATGCAAATGCCAGCCCCGTGGAAGGGCACAGAAGAAAAGCCTTTCACATCCCTGACTCGTTCCGGAATATTCTCTCTCCAATGTTCATGACTAGCAGCTCTTTGATCTACATGGACATGGCCTAGCTGCCAATGAACAAGAGGATTTCTACAGCATCGCGAAAGCAAAACAAAGCCCCAAAGAACACAAGGCTAATGTTTCATCCAGACAATATGTTCCGGCAACTGCCAAACTGTTATTCCGTTGGCCACAGGCAAGGACAGCTGTCCTGTTTCCCCGGAAATTTCACGTCAGAGTTCATGGGTTCATTCCAAGCAGGAAATGATGTGGTTTATTTCATTCCTGGGGTCTACTGTGATGCAGGAGCTGCATGTCGTGGCTGATGAGCTAAGTGGGGAAGAGGAAGGGCAAGTAAGCTTCCCCTTTGTATAGGACCAGGACTTGAGTCACACAGCGGCACCAGGCTTTTGTTAAAGGTGCTGAGAGTTAGGAAACCCCTTACAGCATTACAGTTCCCCAGCACCCATAACAAACTAAAGTTCCCAGGATTCTTTGTGGGAAGTCGTGGCTGTTAAAGTGGTGTAAGAGTGCTTTAAATGTATAGTGTGGATGTGGCTTCAGAAGAACAAAACATATGAAGAAGACCTCTCGTAAAAATGTGTTGGTTATCATAAAAACTTCTAACCACCATGGTAAACATTGTACCAGTTGAAGTTTCCAATTGGCATTAGAAACAGCAAGTCTTTCTCCTGAGACCCTGTTCTAAACAGAAGATGCAGACCCTGTTGTAATACAAAAAGGATGAGAGGTGGGTTTGTTACGTTGAACTTTATTTGAATCAAGGACATTGCCAGCACTTTTCTTAGGAGTGGGTTGACTCCCTGTGCGTTGAATTATTCGTTAATACCGGACCTTCCAAGAGAGGAAGGCCTTTAGGTGACCACAGGGACAGTGAGTTTTTATATCCAATAAAAGACGTTTGAAGATTTCTAGACTCTTTCCTTGCTGACACTGAAAGCTGAAAAGGTGCCCTGATAATATGACTTTTAGAAGAAGCTATAGGCTGCGTACATACCATACGTTTAAATCATATTTAAATAACAGCCCCCTACCCAAGAATCCTGGGAACTGGTAATTTGTTAAGTGCCCTGGGATTTGTTGCTCTGAGAGTTAAACTACATTTCCCGGGATTCTTTGGGGGGGGGGGGATATAATTTAAATGCATAGTGCATAATATGCAGCCAGTATTGTAAAACTAATGGAGAGCTGTGGGGTAGATATACCTCATAATTAAGGACACCTTTTATCAAATAAATACATGACATGAGTAATGACTAGCTATGGGCCTCATTCACATTTCTTCCCCACTTTATCATTTGGAACCATTTCAAATGTAATTGCCATGTGGCATAAGGCTTTCATTGACTCTGAACTTTATCTCAGATGGAGAGGAATGAGGATGTGATTGTCCTGTTGCTGTGCAATTTAGGCTGGCTGCAAAAAGGAAGCTGGACATGTCCAGGCTTGCTTTATTCAGCCCTGGCCTGATTTGTTTGGAGAGGAATCTGTCACTGATAGGCCCCCCTCCCCACCAAGACCCAACAATGACAGGAATTTTTAGTGGGATAGGGGATCCTATGTCAGTAATGACTGCTTGAAACCATTCCCTGTCACAGAGACAATTTGTTCCTTTCTTTATAATCCTGAGAGAGTGGATGGCCCCCAGAACAAGGTGACCTACTTTGCTACCCTGTGGAAACCAAAAGAGCCACAAAATTAGTGCTGGTTTGCTCTAGGGTGCCTCCAGAATGTCACAATTTTGCACACGGGGTTCAGGAATGTACCAGAAATTTATGTTTGCCCAAATAAAGTGAATCTAAGTGCTCTGTAGCCCTGGAGCAACAAATTCATTATATTAAACAAACAAACAATCAAACCAGACTTTTTGCTGTTAGGAAAGTGACAGGGGGAATGTGCTGAAAAGCATGGGACAAGTGAATGATGAATGGGAAGACATCTGAATCATGATGCAGGGTCAATCGTATAACTTTCCTACTAAAAAATCAGATTGAGTGCTCAGTAAAGACCAGATGTAGTCTAACCTCTAAGCTTTGTGTAAGCGGATCAGGATGAATGCTCAATTAAAAAAGGTCATCTGAATGATACCTAACTTGTGCTGTATTTATTGTGCACTCCCTGCATTTCCACTGCTGGATTTTTAATCCGTGTTCAAACTATGTTATTGAAAACAGTTCGAATGTGGCCTAGCAGTGCAATTCTAACCTTATGATTAAGTCCTGTTGCTTATTCCCATGTAAGTGTGGTGAGGATTGCAGCTTAAATTGCCTGTATCATCCTGTCAATGGTGAGGAGAATTTTCCCACTAGATTTACCACTCTTTGTGCCCATCTAGCTAGCACAGACAGCCTTTAAAGCATAGCTGTCAACTTTCAGATTTGAAAATAAGGGATCAGCAGCCTCGAAAATAAGGGATCCGCAGCCTCACCTGTCCTGGGGACAGTCTACAGGATATCTAACAATCCGGGATAGCAGTGGGAAGCAGCGGGAAACAGCGCTGGAATAAGGGAATTTCCCACAAAAAAAGGGAAGGTTGACAGCTATGCTTTAAAGCAATGACCAATCCCTACATACAGTGGTACCTCGGGTTACATATGCTTCAGGTTACATTTGCTTCAGATTACAGACTCCACTAACCCAGAAATAGTACCTCGGGTTAAGAACTTTGCTTCAGGATGAGAACAGAAATCGTGCGGCGGCAGCGGGAGGCCCCATTAGCTAAAGTGGTGCTTCAGGTTAAGAACAGTTTCAGGTTAAGAACGGACCTCCAGAACAAATTAAGTACTTAACCAGAGGTACCACTGTATTGAGTTGAGCTTCTCACCCTTTTTCTGCCTGATAACTGGGCAAGCCTCTTTGGACGCAGTCTGTAAGCCATATAAAGCTAGGAAAATTGTAAACCTCCTGATGTTTGAGGCTTCAACTCCCATCAGCCCCATCCAATATGACCAATGGCCAGAGGTGATGGATATTGTGATCCAGAAACATTTGGAAGGCCAGAGGTTCCCCATCTCGGATGTAACACAATAACTGCACACAAGTTTTGTATTGCTTTGATTTCCTTGACATAAGGCAACTGTAGTATGTGCAGCATCAGAGAAACCAACTAATTGGAGGTGTTGTAAAAATAGTAACAGAAGATTCCTCCTAATGACTGTAACAAAAGGGCCTGTCCATTCAGGCAGACCTTACAAGCCTTAATTAAGGGCTTCAGCTTCTGCCCGGTTTAAATGATGTGATTCATACTGCTGGCTTCAAGAACTACTGTTTCAGGAAATATATCTGCTTAACAGATAATATCACTTGCTTGGATGAAGATATGTCAAGGGACCATACAAGACGTACAAGCAAGGACTTGATTCTTAGCTGACTGCAACTGTCTCCATTGAAAAGTGTTGCATTTGTGTTCACATCAGATGATGTGAAAGTTCTGCATGCTGTGATTGATTTCTGACTGCTTTTTCACACCACCAAGTATGCAAATGACTAAGGTGCCTGTGAACTGACATCCTGAATCTCAAGTTCCCTTTCTTCTGATGGAGTCACTCACTCACTCGGGGGGTTCTGGATCTACAGTGTTGAGCATTCTAGATCAAAGTGGTCCATGTGGCTGATAGGTTCTAGCACAGAACCAGCTCAAGCTGTTTAGTACATATAGCTGGCTTCCCACATGCACTTTGGGGATGTCCTTTTCAGAAAACACACCAGCTTTTTCACAGGGCATTTCTCATACTTCCCACATCCCTGATTATGCTTCATTTGTAGAAACTGCCGTGTGGAATGTCCTGTTTGTAGGCCTCCCCTCTAAGGCATCAGTTTGGCCACTGTGGGAGACAGGAGACAGGCCTTCAATCTGATCCCGCAGGATTATTTGTATGTTATCTCCCCCGGCAGACGGTACACTTATTGTGAAGCTGATAACATCTGATTGCAAACAGAGTGGGGGAGTCATTTAGGTAGGTGTGATATATCTTTAGCTGCTATATTTCTATAGCATCTGTGGACTTCAGGGTATGTTACAAACATCAATAAATACAGTCATACCTTGGGTTACAGCCACTTCAGGTTGCGTTTTTTCAGGTTATGGACTGACGAAACCTAGAAGTACTGGAACGGGTTACTTCCGGGTTTTGGCGGTTGCACATGCGCAGAAGCACTAAGCATGCTTTGCACATGCACAGAAGCGCCGAATTGCAACCCGCACGTGCGCAGACATGCCGCAGTGGGTTGTGAATGCTGCGGGTTGCGAACGTGCCTCCTGCACGGATCATGTTTGCAACCTGAGCATCCACTGTATAATACTATGGCTATGAGGCATTAGAGCCAAGGAACCGCATTATCTAGATCAATGTAATGCTGACCTTTAAAGCCCTAAATGCCCTCAGCCCAGTATACCTGAAGGAGTGTCTCCACCCGCATTATTCAACCCAGACACTGAGGTCTAGTGCCGAAGGCCTTCTGGCGGCTCCCTCACTGCGAGAAGCGAAGTTACAAGGAACCAGGCAGAGGGCCTCCTCAGTAGTGGCAGTCACCCTGTGGAATGCCCTCCCATCAGATGTCAAAGAAATAAACAACTATCTGACATTTAGAAGACATCTGAAGGCAGCCCTATTTAGGGAAGTTTTTAATGACTGATGTTTTAATGTATTTTTAATATTTTGTTTGAAGCTGCCCAGAGTGGCTGGGGAAACCCAGCCAGATGTGCAGGGTATAGATAATAATAAATTATCATTATTATTATTAAAATTGAAATGACTCCTCCAGAAAAAGTCTGTTGTGTTTTGCCAACTCAAAATTTCCCAAGAATGAATTTTTACTACTGTACTGAGTAGTGAAGGCATGGAATAAGGGTTCCCTTCTCTGCATTTTCGAGTGTTTTGAAGTCCACAACTAGACCAGGATTGCATAGGAGAATTGGTAATAGAGCTCATTTGAGGACGCACTTAACCTAAGTGGGCTGCAAAGAACTTCCTGAATCACCATCTTAAGACCGTGACACACTTGAAGCAAAGCCTGTTTGTCAGCCAGCTGGATGAAAAATCCATTAAATACTGCCAGCGTAAAATTGTATTATTGCATTTTTAAAAGGAAGACTCCCAAGGTCCACCTGCCAGGAGAAAGTAGGCAACCTGGTTTACATTAGCAAATATATTTTTGAACTCTGCATTTTTCCTGCTCAATGCATATGAAAGTAATTGACACTCCAGATTTAATGATGCTGAGCTGTTATGGATGAAATGTGCAAATCCTCCCACATTGTGGTCAAGCGTAACTGATCTGCTTCTCTTCCTGTAATTAAACCAGAGTTTTTTAGAAAATTGCTGCTCTCAGTTCCCGCAGTGAAATTGGCTGGCAACGTCATGTTGCTCCCCATTGCCTTGGGAAATAGTTCTCCAAAGCATGCCAAAAATATTTCATTCATTTAATAGGGGATGTGTTATGCTTGGGCTGATTTTACTGAAGAGAGCATTTAGCTAGACAGCTTCCCATTGTCTTAGTTTCCTCTCTGGAAAAGGGCTCGCTACTTCATTGCTGGCTAAGTTTGAAGTAGTCAGCCCTTCCTGAGTTCACGCAGGCTGTTTTTACTTATGTAATGTCCCAAAGCACATAGGCAATGGCCTCTTAATTCATTAGTATCTTGAAGCAGAACACCCCCTAAGCAGGATTTCCTGCTGCAAGGTGTAGCAACAGTAGAAAAATCTGGCTGGAGCTCAGGATTGCATCGATAGCATCACCACACCTATTTTGACAATTCCACCCAGACTTGTGATTTGGCTCCCATGTGAATTTCTAGCAGACCGTGGAGGCATGGGAAGGGAAGGGTTTTGTTGTACGTCAACTGGACAATATGACTGTTTCTTTAGGCTTTTGTATAGGGCGATGCTTGCTGAATGGGACTTCAACAACAGAAAATGTTGCTCAGTAGCAGGGCACTTGGTTTGCATGCAAAAGGTCCCTTGTTCAATCTCAGGCATCTCCAAGGAAGGCTGGGAAAGGTCTCTGTCTGAAACCTTGGAGAGCTTCTTCCAGGCAGATAATATTGAGCCAGAAAGGCCAGTGGCCATGGTATAGGACAGCTTCCTTTGTACCTGATAACCAATCTGGAATGTTGGCTATGCCTACCTGTACCTGTAGGGTGCTGAGGAATTTCTGCCTTTGGTGTGTTCTGCCCATGGTATATGGCTGTGGTGTTTGAAACGTAGCCAGTGAAGGAGGAGATCTCCAGTCTGAGATTTGTAGCTGGCTGACAAAAGATGTCTTGTAACATCTTTGTGCTTGGGAAACATGCAACGATTCCTTGCTATGTTGTTCAGCAATCTATGTTTCTTTTGATTAGATGGAGCAACACTGAGCTTCAAGCCTCATGCACCTACAGCTCTCATGTAGTTAGACACATAGTCAAAAGCTGTACTTGAAAGTAGCTGAATTTGCCATGAATGAAGGCTTTATGTTGCTTACTTTTGAAGTAGGCATGAATCATTGAAATTCAGTTTGTACGTTCTTAGATCTCAGCTGTGACCTTATTGAAGGGGGAAATGGAAATAAGCAAAGAGTGATTCAGATTTGTTAAAGGGAGAAATACGTCCTGTTTCACGAATATGAAAAGGACCAACAGGAACTGTCCAATAATTAAATTTTTTTGGGTGGCATTCAACTAAGTTTGACTCAGAGCAGACCCAGTGAAATTAATGAATGTAACCAAGTTAGGTCCATTAATTTCAACAGGTCACTCTGAATAATATTCAGTTCAATACCAACATTTTGCACCAGGTGAAGCTTCTGAATTAACTTCAAGTGGAGTCCTGCATAGGGTGGACCATGTTGGAATATGTGGAATGTGGAATACTCAGTCCACAAAGTTACAAGATGAGGGTGGCAAGATCCCTCTCATCTAAAAATTGGTGCAGCCTTCATCGTGGGCACATTCACCACATGTGTAGACTCTTACTGTCATCATGTTCCTATAGGATAATAGTAATCCCATCAAACGCAAATGGGGAACCCAAGACTAAAAATATATTGAGAAATGTCACATCAGTATGCATACTGCTCAGTGCAGAATGTTTCCAAATACCAGCTGCTGGGAATCACTGGTGGAGAGAGTGATGTTGCACTCAGGGCTTCCCATAAGCATCTGGCTGGCCGCTGTCAGAACAGGATGCTGGACTAGATTGGTCCCATTCTGCCTGATGCAGCAGGACTCTTCTTATGTGTGATGGATGCATGAGAAAGAGGCAGGAAAAAGACAATGGTGACTTGGGGAGCTGATTGGAAGAAAGTGAGTTGGAAGGGCCAGGAAGGCAGCAAGGGGAAAAAAACTTACATGGACATATGGGAAGTATTCAATTTGATTTACATTGAGAATAGGAAGCGGGAATAAGCAGCTAAACTCATCTAATAGTTTTTCAAATTTTATTTTATTTATTCAAGTTCTGAACCACCTTTTATCATTTGTGATCTGAGGATGGCTTGCCACACAGTCACCAAAACACTGAAAACACAAACATTCAATCCAACAGTTTAATGTCAGGTTAAAACAATACGAGCTGGACACGTATCCATTTCCTGTGCACCTTTGTCAAATCAAATATATGGATCTTCAACTGGTGTCTAAACCCCAAAACGATGGTGCTAGTCATGCTTCAATGACGCCATTGCTGTCCAGTCTGCAATTCCTAGAAAACTCAGTTTTCTATTTTAAGATGTACTGTTTAAGATCCATAAACATTTGAGAATGTTTGTAGATGTGGCTTTGATATTGCCTGGAAAATAAGCACACTCCACCCAGCGATAGTTTTCATTTTATCTCTCTACAGTGATTACTATACAAATGCAGCTACCATTTCTGTGTTTGGGTTGGTTTGAGATTCACCAAGGAAACATTAAATAGTGTTGTCCCTGACAGGTGATAAACCATGAATAGCTGCAGAGTGCAAAACCAATTCTGCAGTATAAATGTTTATGGCAGACTGTTGAATTGTACGTGCCTCCTTCAAGGTACTTCCATTCCAGTCAACCCTTTCCTTGGTTGAAGCCTTTACACACCATGTCCAGTTTTACGTATAAACGCTTGTGACTCAGACAACACAGTTTATCCTTGGAGAGGGCTTCAAAGATGTCCGTCTGTATTGTGAGGCAGGATTTCACCCAAGGGATACATAAACAGGAAGACATTTAGCCATAAGCAGACAGTGCCCCTAAACACACAACATTCCAGCAGATTAACAGGCAATTGGGGAGGCAGGCTGCAAATCTAGACTCAAGTGGGTTGAGGCCTGTTGCTAGAGGCAGAAACGGAGTGACTCCTCCTGCAGTTTTGGAAATTTGACAAGCTTAAGCAGCAGTCCTACTCCAGATGTTTTGAACTGCAGCTCCCACCATCCCTGCCTATTGACAAGTGGCTGGAGTTTATGGGAGGTGTAGCCCACAACATCTCACTACCAAGGCTATACACAATTATGTGGGAGGAAACCCCCTTGAACTCTGTAGGGCTTACATCTGAGGAGACATGCATGGCCCTTAAAGCCATCCCTCATTTAGTCAACATATATTTCTGGGTCCTGTATATCCCAACAGAAACACTGCCCCATGTTGTCCCTGGGATCTCAAGGTCCCTGTTTATTAGGGTGGTGGTCCCCTAGTTGATCTCCATACCCTGATACCTTCTTCCACCTTTGCATAGAAAATGCCAGCAGAAACTAAGGAACTCTGGAACTTGTAGTTTTTGAGAGAACTATGGCATAGAGAGACAGGCATCACTGTCTCTCAAGCTGCAAACCCTCTTGCCTAGAGTAAACCATCAGAATCAAAATATTTAATCTCTCTCAGATGTCCAGAGGGGCTATAGCGCATCAGAAGTAGGACAAAAAAGGGCACAAACCCAGGACATTTGTGGTATAAAAAGTTACAGGATTTCAACAGAAAGGTACAATATACAGTGGTACCTCAGGTTAAATACGCTTCAGGTTACATACGCTTCAGGTTACAGACTCCGCTAACCCAGAAATAGTGCTTCAGGTTAAGAACTTTGCTTCAGGATGAGAACAGAAATTGGGCTCCGGCGGCGCGGTGACAGCAGGAGACCCCATTAGCTAAAGTGGTGCTTCAGGTTAAGAACAGTTTCAGGTTAAGAACGGACCTCCGGAACGAATTAAGTACTTAACCCGAGGTACCACTGTATGCAGAGATTGGAAATGAAGCAGTGTGACTGCCCCAATACTTTTGCAGGAACCAACAGCATTGAAAGCAGAATAGCATGTGACTGTCCCAATACCATCATGAATAGACCACAGTCTCTGTGTGCCATGCACACACATATGGGAAGAGGACCATGAGGCTGTGGCATGCCAAGTTTTCAGAAATAATGTGAGTCCCTGGTATGCCTCTAAGCAGTTCTGTTGCACTTAAAGCTTTTTTATCTTTACCTACATAATCCCTAGAATAATCATCACAAGACTGCAAACACAGTAATCTGTTATCATGGTTGGTTTCCCTGCACAGCTGAAGGAGAATGGAATCTGCCAGTGGTATGAAAGCTGGTCCAGGTGACTTGGGAAGCTCTGAAAAGCTGTCAATATTAACTTTCCCTGAATATACACAGCAAAATATGTGTCAACATGAGACCATTTTTGTCTTTGTTATCAAGTGGATGGAATGTTAGAAGCTTCCGTGCAGACAGGAACTCGCCAACCAACTCATACTAAACACCCAAAAGAAATTCAGAAAAAGGGAATAACCCAATAATGTAATTTGGCTGGTTTTTTGTTTTTGTTTTGCTGTTCCATAGGGAATTTTAGTCAGTCCTAGGCCACATTCACACCATATACAGTGGTACCTCAGGTTATGTACTTAATTCGTTCTGGAGGTCTGTACTTAACCTGAAACTGTTCTTAAGCTGAAGCACCACTTTAGCTAATGGGGCCTCCTGCTGCTGCCGCGCCGCTGGAGCACGATTTCTGTTCTCATCCTGAAGCAAAGTTCTTAACCTGAGGTAATATTTCTTAGTTAGTGGAGTCTGTAACCTGAAGCATATGTAACCTGAAGTGTATGTAACCCAAGGTACCACTGTATTGAAAGCACCATGAAACCATGTCAAACAGTCATGGCTTCCCTTCCAAAGAATTCTAGAAGCTGTTAAGCATGCTTATAGTTCCTAAAGTATTTTGTGAAGAGGGATTGATTTCTGACCCAACCAGGAACCAGCCACCCCAGGGTTATCTGGTTCCAGTGTCATGTAGTTCCCCTTGCTCCATCTGCTTGTGCTTGATAAGGAATGAAGAATGGCCCTCGTGCAGACCTGGGTTGGCCTGGAAGACCTTTTCAGCATTGCAGCCTATGTGTGATCCTTCAGAGGAAAGCCAGTCTGGCCCAGCCATTAGGCAGGGTGAGGCAGCTGCCTCAGGCGGCATGCCTTTGGGTGCCCTGCTTGCTTCGCCACCAATATTGGGCAAGACTGTGCCTCACACCAAATCGGCATCATCTTGCTCGGAATAGGCACCGACGGTGATGCTGGTTCTCCATCGGCAGTTGCAGCAAGGAGTGTAGTGGCAGCTGAGCAGGCAGCAGCAGGAGCAAGTATGTGGTGGTGGGAGAGCGGCAGCAAGTCAAGGTGGCACTTCCTGGTTAGCTTGAAGCGGCGAAATGGGACTCACTATATCTGCTTGAGAGTTCGGTAGTTTAAAGCCTTTCAGCGCCTTTCAGTGATACGGGTGGTTGTGCCCCCCCTATAATTTCAGATTGCCAGCTCTATGAAATCCCAGGGATAAATATATACTATATAAATATATATATGAAAATGAAAAGTTTGAATTGTAGTTGACATCCCCACCCATGCAATTATGGGTCCTACAAGCAGAAGCAGCTACTGAAGCTGATAAAAATCTGTTCAGGTCTTAAAGTGTTGTGACTGAGTAAATGGATTAATTTTGTGGTTTAAGATAACAATTGCTTTGGCTGACACCACCCAAGAAGATTGCAATTTGTTGAAATGTCTCTGTTTGCTTGAGGTGGTTTTCAGGAGGCTGATCTTATTCTCAAATAATCAGAAATTTGCTGTGGACTGTTCAAATTCCTATCTCCAGCAGTGCTTATGTATATTTTGCCCTTTGAAGTTCTTCAGTTGCACATACTAAGAAACCTGACTCCTGCTTTTGAGTTTTAGCGATAAATGGCACCATGATGCATCTTGCTTCTATTCAACAGTTCCTCCATCTGTTTTGGGAAAACACCTGAGCCTCCTAAAAATCTCCTAAAGGTGAACTGTAATGCAAATACATGTGAATAATGTGCCGCACTTTGCCTCTCACCTCCAAGGCAAATTCCCTTGCAGCTGGGGTGGGAACCAGCCCCCCGCCCAATTTCATGTGGATGGCAAGGAGAGGAGAAATTAAGAGGAAACTGGGTGGCCGACAGAGAAAAGGGTGATAACAGAATGAGAGAGACAGAGTGCCTTGCCCACCATGGACTCTGCCTCCCTGCCAGCATGTGACCCCCAAGAGATTACCCCCCCCCCAACCAGGGACCACGTCCCACTACTGAAAAAAAGGTTCCCTAACTTGCCATGCACAGTTACACTAACACAAACATTGCCAGTAAGACGTGGGCAATCATTGTGCCCACAGCCTTACTTAGCCCTTTGTGTTTTATACAGCTTTAATCTGCATTTGAAGGAGAATAGTAATAAACCTCAGTGAATACAGAAGAGAACACAATTATCTTTCTATGGAGATAAGATGATTTGATATACATGACATGAGGCCACCACAAAGGAGACCACGGTTTCCCATGGCCTCTTGTTTAAGTTTCGGCAGCAGGGCCTCTTTCGAGCCATGTAGAATCCACTCCCTTCCTCCTCTTTATCATTCTTGTTTGCCATTTCGTAGTTTGCTTTGTGCTGACTGGGATAACATAAAATGAAAAGTGTGTTTGCTTCTTTCCTGAAGTTTTCATCGGCAACGCCACTGCCCTTTACGAGGAAGTCAGGTGTATGTTTGCTACAAGTATTGGTCGCCTACAGAGAAACCCTGTGCATATCCACTCAGAAGTCTGTCCCATAGGGTTCAATGGGATTTTTGCCACTCCCCATTCCTGCCCCACAGCCTGATGGGGCTCTGCAGTATAGCAGGGCCAGCACTGCATCTGTAGCCCTGCTGCACGCAGCAGCCAGGGTGGAAGAGGCAGGAACAGGCAGATTGCTTGCCAGTGGACATCATCACATGATGCCAGTGGGGCCGGATGAGGCTCCAATGAATCCCAGGCTGGCTCAACCCCACTCACTGCATGCCCCTAGAAAGCCCCACTTTGCTGCAGAAGTGGCTGCAGGTTGCAAGAGCTCCACACCAGTGAAGTGACAGTGGCAGCTGTTGGCAGGTTGGCACAGGCCAGCAGGGCTGGCTGGAAGGACATCTTTGCCTACTCCAACCTCCCACCCCCAGGTGGGGTGCAGGGAGAATTCAGAGTGCTTTGTGAATCATGTAAAATATTAGGGGATGGTGAGATGATCCCAAAGTGCCCTTCATCTTGGAAGGCAGGGCTTGGAAGACTGGGGGGATCTATATTTGAATGCCTATATATGCTTCTGAATTAAGAGGATATTATGTAAAATTTAAATAATGGAATGTTATACATACAAGATTCTGAGGCAATGAATGGTTTCCCCATAGGTTGGCATTCCCCATATTATCCCCATAGCTTGGCATTCATAATAGCTACTTTTACCATTTTTGTTTGTTTGTTTTCCATTGACAGCGTCTACTTTCCTTGCTACGTTGCACTAACAGGATGCCTCGCATGTGCTTTGACAGTCCTCGTTTTTTTCCCTGCGCAGACAAAGCCGCAGTTGAAAGGAGATGCTGCACGCCAGAGTGAGTGCTTACCATTTCTGACCTTTTGGGACGACCGATTACGCTTTAAAGACTAAGCTAAAAAGGATTTAGGTTTGTAAGCCAAACATGAGCAACTTTTCCATCTCCCATTATCCCTGACCATTGGCTGTACCAGCTGGGGCTAATGGGACCCAAAGTCCAACAGCATCCGGAGGGTCACAGATTGGTCACCCTCCCTGATATAGTAATAGTAATAGTAATATTATTATTATTATTATTACCCGTCTTTTAGCAGGGCAGGTTCCAGGGCAGGTTATAGCAATTTAAAAATACAATATTGAGATCAATGTAAAGCAAATGCAATCAAAAGAACAGGGTGGCTCCTAAATATATATCATCTCTATATGTATAGTCAAAGGGCAGAGTAAAGAGGTGTGTCTTCGGCGTGCAATGGAAACTCCATAACAAAGGTACCAGGCACACCTCTGTGGGGAAGGAATTCCACAACTTAGGGGCTGCCATGGAGGTGAGGTTAATCAGGGGGGCCACTAGGGGCGCATTGGAAGATGGCCGACAATAACATCTCTCCGACCCACACAAGGTAATTAAGAGGCTGTGATGGGAGTATGCAGCCTCCCTGCCCCCCCCAGGAGATGGGGGGGACTGCCCTTGCCTGCTGGGCCCACATATATCACCCCCGAACTCGAGGGGGTGGGGGCACTAGGCAGAAAGCCCTTGTGTGGACTTCGGTTCTCCTGGACGCTGTCTCTGATTCGCGCCTCTAGCTGTAGCAACTTCAAAAGAAACAATCAGAAAGAAGCAAATGCACATATTTCAAGGAAGAATGGGGAGTAAAGACTGCTAATTGAAGAGATCTCTGATAAAGAACACGGGTCGGAAGTAAGGTTAATCAATATCAGGCCTCTGTGTTGGTCCATTATAACAATAACCAGGGGTTCCATTGAATGAAACATTTATTAATACTAACCAGCATTCTCAGCAGCGAATACAAGATTTCACAGTACATGTATTCTTTAGGTTAACATAAGGTTAACTGTTTTTTAGAGATGAATTAGACCTCTTCTTTATCATGTTATAGATGGGCTTTAATATTTTAATTTTATTCTAGTTTTTATATTTGGCCTGAATGTATGTTTCCCTTTGTAAAAAGCAAGTAATAAACGCAAATAACAATAATCAGCGATAACAGCTATTCAAGAAATTAAGCCCTTGTCTGCAGCTTGCTTCAGCTTTAAGAAAGTAATGGATAAAAGTTCTTATAGAATCTAGGCACATAACTACTATACTTTACACTGGAATTTCTTGGGATTAGCACCAATGAAATTAATGGGACATACTTTTGAAAAGTTGTGCATAGGTTGATACTACTGTCAAAGATAAAATTATGGAGTGCATGTCTATTGCATGTTCAATGCAGTCATGTTCCATAGGAAATGCACCTATGCTAGAGAGAAGAGCGTAGAAAGTGTTCCTAAAGAAAGAAACCATTGTGCTCAGATATCATATGACTTCCTTGCTTTCTGGTGCCCACCTGGTTTCCCAGACTTTAACCTACTTTTTAAATTTTCCTAGGTGTGTCCCAGTCCACTAGTGTATTTAGTCTCAAAGAAACTGTTCGCCTAATGAAACTTCCAGGAGTGATGGATGTTTTTTTAATCAAGGTACTTTCTGGATTTCCTTCAGGTGAGTGCTGTGAGATTTCCCCCCCAAAAAATAAGATCTCCAGTCACATATGATTGTTGCTCAGGGATTATTGGCATCTTTTGTGTTTCTGTCTCAGCAGAAAAATGTATTCCTTTCGTTGTGAATCATATAATGCTTAGTGTTGCATACTCCAGTATAACTCATGAGCTAGGTCGGTTTACACCTGGTGGCAGCCAGCATGTGGTCAGTCTAAGAGTGTATTGGGCTACCACCAGAATCACTGCTGCAGAAATTATTTGGGGGGGTTGTTTTTTTTAGCCTCCACCTGTAACAGATGGAGTGGTGGGGCAGAGATAAGGGTGATGCGGTGCAAACACACTGCCAGGAGCACTGGATTGACTCTGCTGGTACGTTTACACCACACTGACCTAGCCAACCTCTTGATCTTCCCACTCCACTTAAACAACAGTGACTCACCTGCTTGGAGGTCAGGTAAGTGCCTCTGGCCTACCACGCCATGTCCTGCTGGCCTTCAGCACCTGAGTCCATTAGCAAGTGGTCAAATTAAAATGAGGCCAGGGCCCTTACTGCTTTAATACTTGTGCAGAAGTGGGAATTTCAACAGGTGTAGCTTTTTGTGTAAAAAAGGACCTGGGGAATCCTTAGCACACACCATCAACGTAATGTCCAGGTTTTGTCTATATTTAAAACTCATTATTGTAACTTCTATACAATTACACAAACATACCCTTATACTATTAGAGATGCTGCATGCCACTTCAGTAGTGACTCGCTCAGTAGGGTGGACCTAAATCAGTAGCCTGTTGCTGCTTAGTGGGAGGGGTGAGGTCAGGGCTTCTTGGGTTGGCTCTACCAGTGCTCACACGTAATCCCTGCCTCACTGTGTCAGTGACACCCCTCACAGCAAACTATTCCTGAAGCTTCTCCCCACTAGGCAAGCAGCTTTTGTACCACTTACATATACTTCAGTATCTTAAACTCAACATCTCTGTGCTTTATATACCATTGCGTCACTTCTTAAATAAAGGAGAAATTCTGAGAATTCAATACAATAAAAAACACCCTTTAAATTGCAGGTATAGCATGGAATGTTTTTCTTACAATATTGAATAATTGGGCTCCTATCCACCCCCCCCCCCCAAAGATACTCTGCCATTGTTTGAAGAGATTACATTTGAAAGACTGAACGAAAAAGAATTTGGGTTTGTAAGCTACATGTGGGCAAATTTTCTGGCTCCAGCTGTTATCTCAGTCCTGTATCTTCCCTTTTCTATCTGATCCTGTGCACATTAAACTGAATGGGTTCTTTTGTCCCCATATAATGCGTCAATCTTGCCATTAACATGGGTTCCCAGATTTTATCAATCCATTCATTTAGAGTTGGCATAACCTGTAATCTCCATTTACTTGCGTATAGTATTTTTGCTGCTGTCAACACCTACGAAACAAGGTCTTGTGTGTTCTTTTTTCATCAAGTCATCTATATAATTGAATAAGAAGAAGGAGACAGGGTCTAATCCTATCTCACATCCCACAATTTTTACAATTAAATTCTGTGAGCACCACCACTGCTTTTTTTTAAGCTTCACTCCTCTGCAGTCCTTAATCTCCACTGAACTTGGTGGGACTTTCTTCTGAATAAAGGTGCACAGGGTTGGGCTGCCCAGTGCTCTGGTGCTTTTTCTGAGCCTATCTCTGTCCTCTGCGGCTGCTGATCCAACCTGCTGAGACCCTGAGAAGGGCTGAGATTACATCTTAAGGAGATTTGGCTGTTATCCACTTATTCATACCTCAATGCTGGAGGGATAACCTTACGATAAATGTTCTCATTTATTTTCATCTCATTGCTCCAACCATATAATTATTTTTAGTAATGTACACATATGTAGAGCCCAAATTATAGTGTTGCCTGTATTTATATTATAAGCAAAGCTGTGATGTACACAGGTTAGTGCTGTGCTGACAATTCCACGGGTGTCCATCTGCCCTGTTCTCCGTCAATTAGAGAAAAGAAAAGAAATTGCATTTGAAAAATATCAAAGGGGAGTGAAAAATTCAGTAATCTTCCCAAGGGGTTTGTCACACTTGCTTTACTTCTGAGGTGACTGATGATTATCCTACACATCACCTCACTAGTGGGCTGCACTCTGCAGCCTTTCTGGCTTCCTTTAAAGGTCAGGGTAAGATATCACCTTCCTGTGGGGTTTTTCACAGCAGGAATTGCACCCAGGGAGGCTGCAGATTGCTGTGGAAATGCTTACTGAAAAGAAGAACACACACCCTTGGCCACCATTTAATGATGAGGCAAGCTCAAAATCCCACACCCACCAAAGTTCTAAAGAAATCTTAACATTCCCTGAGAGCTAATGCAGAGAAATGGAAGCCTCTTTTTCAAAGCAAGAAAACTTTTGAGAAACTGACAAAGCACTAACACATTCCACTTAATTATGGTATTCTCCGAACAAACTCACTTTGGAAAGCATGCCTCTGCTGAACATTACATTGCCGTACACACGTTCCTGAGAGTAAGCCCCATTGGACACAGTAAGACTTACATTAAAGTGCTTGTGGATTGGCTACCGTGCACATGCGATGTAGATGTGGACTTCATCTGTGCTAGACTTAACCATGATCTAGTGTTCACTGCTTAACTCCATAGGTTAGCTGTCGAAGAACATAAATTGATACTTATTTTTCTGCAAGTGAGAGGTATATGTTTTAGTGCAGATAAGCATTTACTTACTGACTGCATGTATATATATGCACGTCTATCTATCTATATCTATCTATCTGTCTATCTATCTATCTATCTATCTATCATCTATCATCTATCATCTATCATCTATCATCTATCATCTATCTATCTATATCTATCATTTATCTATCTATATCTATATCTATATCTATATCTATCCATCTATCCATCTATCATCTATCTATCATCTATCTATCTATATCATCTATCTATCATCTATTATCTATCTATCTATCTATCTATCTATCATCTATCTATCATCTATCTATATCATCTATCTATCTATCTATCATCTATTATCTATCTATCATCCATCTATCTATCATCTATTATCTATCTATCATCCATCTATCTATCTATCATCTGTCTATCATCTATCTATATCCTGCCTTTCAGGCAAGGAGCTCAAGGTAGCACACATAGTTCTCTGTCCTCCATTTTGTTCTTGCAACAACTCTGTTGCTGTGCTAAGGAAGTGTGTCACAAGGTCACACAAGTGAAACTTGTGACTGTGTGGGGATTTGAAACCTGGGCCTTCCCAGTCCTTTCCCAACACCCCAACCACTACACTGTGCTTCAGATATCTTTGGGTGAAAGAGAGCAAGAAAACGTATGTGGCATTGCAATTTTAGACATGCCAAATGATTGAGTTTTAAAAGATACCGCATTTAAGGGGGAAAAGTATAGTTCAGTGGCGATAAAGCACATAGTAGCAGCCTGTGTGGTGGCAAAAATGAAGCACCAATGTTCTCCTGGCTTCCACACACAGTATGTTGCTGGTGCTTACTGCAGGAGAAAGGTTGAGGCCTGGGGAATTTGAGGGTTGTGCAGGAGCCTAAAGGCAAAAGCCTCAGATTGGCTTTGCCACTCCGCAAAGCCCCAAGCCCTCTGCACCTCACCACTCCCCTTCTCCCACAGGTAGGCACCTGCAACATACTGCGTTTGAGACCCAGGAGAACAGCAACACTGCACCTTTGCAGGCCACTACAGATACATAGTTTACATGGCTTCTGCCCTATGCTCAGTTCTTGATATCTCTAGTTAACAGTGCTGAGCACTACCACCTGCCTTCTAAAAAGAGCTTGTCTTTTCCTTAACCTTAGGTGTGTTCCTGATCATGTTTTCTATCGTATCTATCGATTTCTTTGGTCTGGAAGCAGCGGCGTCTGGGTATGTGATGGCATATTGTGGAATCCTTCAAATGGTAAGGAGGTTGGCACTGAGAGCTGCTATGATCTCTTGTCTCCCAAAGTCTTTTATCGGAAACTTTTCAAGAAAGTCCAGCCAGGGGTTTGGGTGCCTCTAGCCTGAAGATACACTATGTTTCAATAACGATGACTCAATGAGTCAGGGGGAGGACTTTCACTGTGGTGAGGACTGACTGGGTCTGGCCCACCCATTAGTCAAGGTGAAGCCACCACCGCAGGCAGGGACTCTGTGGGTGCCCTGCCCACCACTGGTGCCACTTCTCCAGTGGAGGTGGTGGGGTGGCTGGTGGTGAAATGGGATGTGCCACTGTTGGACTGGGACATTTCTGAGGAAGCAAAAATGGGTATGTTATTGCGGCTAAGAAAAACAGAGTATATGGGGAATGGCCAGGACCAGACTGAACAGAGAATTTCTAGGCGCTGTGGTGTGAAAGCTGCAGCAGCACAGGCCGTCTCTCCTAGGCCACCTCACCTGTATATCAGCCTTCGGGGTTCTGCTACACACATGGAGCAGGCTCCCCATTTCAAACCTTCTTCCTCATGGTGGTGAGAGGGGCTGGAAGGAAAACAGTGGTGAGAGTAAAAAAGCCAATGCAGTTATGGGCTGCATCAATAGTATAGCATCTAGATCAAGGGAAGTAATAGTGCCACTGTATTCTGCTCTGGTCAGACCTCACCTGGAGTACTGTGTCTAGTTCTGGGCACCACAGTTCAAGAAGGACACTGACAAACTGGAACGAGTCCAGAGGAGGGCAACCAAAATGGTCAAAGGCCTGGAAACGATGCCTTATGAGGAACGGCTAAGGGAGCTGGGCATGTTTAGCCTGGAGAAGAGGAGGTTAAGGGGTGATATGATAGCCATGTTCAAATATATAAAAGGATGTCACATAGAGGAGGAAGAAAGGTTGTTTTCTGCTGCTCCAGAGAAGCGGACACGGAGCAATGGATCCAAACTACAAGAAAGAAGATTCCACCTAAACATTAGGAAGAACTTCCTGACAGTAAGAGCTGTTCGACAGTGGAATTTGCTGCCAACAAGTGTGGTGGAGTCTCCTTCTTTGGAAGTCTTTAAGCAGAGGCTTGACACCCATATGTCAGGAGTGCTCTGATGGTGTTTCCTGCTTGGCAGGGGGTTGGACTCGATGGCCCTTGTGGTCTATTCCAACTCTATGATTCTATGAGAGTAGGGGCAGCAAGTGTGACACCACCCTTCCTCTTGGGCAATTGTTGTCCCCTGAGGGGAGAATGCCTGAAAAGGGCTTGTTAGGCCTATTGGTCACCTCTCTGTTTCCCCCCCAAAGATTTTGTTCTCCAATACAATCCTCTCTGTGTACTCTCTTTGCAATATGTTGGTGGGGGATGTTGATGGTAGTTGTGCGTTCTGAATATTCATGGCACATTTCTAACATAAAATGTTTGGTAGAATGAATCCCAAGAGGCAGTTGCCCAAATAGGCTTTGGACTTGTGTTTCTTCAACGGCAGCCTCCCACATCACATGGGAAAGCAAGGCGGCTTTCAAATACTTTTGTGATATTTGAAGGTTTGTGATATTTCATGGGTGTTCGCTGTTCCCAGAAAAAGGTAAAATATCCTTCTGTAATACATGCAAATCCTCAGGCATGTCTAAAGTATTGCTCTCTGGGACTGAGCCCATGAGTGCTAGAAAGTTTGCTTCTTTTTAGGCTGAATTATAATATTTTTATTGTGTGACTTTTATTATTGTTATTGTTGTTGAATTTATATGCCACCCAATACCTGGAGGTCTCAGGGCAGTTCACAGAATAAAATCGAAATATAAAACCACAAACTATATAATAAAAATAAAAACAACAACCCAATAACACCCCTCCAAAAAAAACCCCACATTTTAAAAGGGCATAAGACACACGGCTTATGAAAAGAGTCATGAGGTTTATCAGATCAGCCTTCAAGCCAAGTCTGTATGTAAAACTGTCTAAAGGTATCTGATGCAGACGCTGTGATAATTGTCATTTCTGCTGAATTCATTTACAGGAAACAGCCCTTTTTGGCTTTGGATTATATAGCTCCATTTTCTTCTCCATTGTGTTGAGGTTTTATGGAAGTTAACAAGTCAGTGAATTTCATCTGACTATAATTGGATGGTTGCTGTTTAGCAGATTTTATAGACAGCTAATTAAAATAATAGAGTGCTAATTAGTAGACTTTAAGACATTCTCCATCATATAAATTATGAACATAAGCACAATGTAATTTTCATTTCAATGGAAAGAAGAAAAAGAAATAAAAGAGCAAAGGTTGATCTTGGGGGTGGGGGGACCACTTCTATCTAGTGGACCGGATCAGTAAGCGCCCCACCCCTCTATGAGCCACTTTTTCATAGAATCATGGAGTTGTAGTTTTGGAAGGTGCCCCAAAGGTCATCTAGGCCAACCCCCTGTGATTTTGACAGGTGGGTGGGTTCACCTTCCTGTGATCACCTGTCATTATATGACATCAGGTGGATCCAAACCCTCCAGACAAAAGCAGGCCTTTCTTGGAGCACTGAATTTAAATATTACCGAAAGCCAGCTCTGTTGCAAATGATCACTCTGAAGCTGTGCACTGCTGGTTGTGCCTTTGCAGTGGGGCTTGCATTTGGTGCTCTTTAAATTCTGTGCCAAATGCAAACCCACTGAAATTGGTTGCACATGGAAACTCCCAAGTGAGAGCTGCATAGCAGAGCGGATTTATTCCAAAATAGCAGGACTTGTATTTGGCACTAAATTTAAACAGCACCAGATGTCACTCCCATTGCAGAGCAACCATCAGGAGGGCACTTTAAGGCTCTGAATTGTTCCTTTGCAACATTCACTTACTTGCCCCACATCTGATGTTGAGTGACAGGTCAGCTTGGCTGGGGCCAAATGGCCTTGCAAGCCAAATGAAGAGCTCTGCCAGGAGTCATTTGGGTTGTGTGCTGAAGGTTCCCCATGCCTGACCTATCCTAGATCAGTATTCTGTTCCCACAGTGGCCGACTGGATGCATGTGGGGATGCCCGTAAACATGTACAGCTCTGATTGTTTATGGACTATATAGCAATGCATGTGATTTTGGAAGGAATTCAACATCATGCTCCTCTGCTCATTCCACCAGTGGAAGATTTTTCCTCACCCCCCTCTCCTTTGCCCTTTCAGTGCTTCTGGGTTTCTCCTGAAGCCAAATTCAGGGGTACAGGGGGGATATGGGGGAGAGAAAGGGGAGAACCCCATTGCTCAAGCAGACATCTTTGTACAGGGCTTCTGCTGACGGGACTCATTCATTAAATCCCATCGTGTATGCCTTTTATTTTGTTGTCCAGGAAATGTCAGTTCCACAGTTTTGCTTCGATTGAAAGATAGCAGGCCTCACAGGAGAAACCTCTTTGAAATACACAAATGCGTGAATTACTTTCTTTTTAAGCTTCAGGATGGGAAAGTGGCTGATCTTATCACTGAAAGGAAGGAGGCAGTTCTATCAGTATCCTGTTTGCTTTAAATCTCCCTGTGTGTTTGTGTGTACATTCAGAAAAGAATGGCTTGGTTATATGAAAACTCAAACAGACACACACCCATTGTGTTTCAGAAACAGTGAGGCATCTGCTGTAGTGGGAAGAGAAGACCATTTGTTTATGTGTACTCATAGCATACATTCCACATTAAGAACAAGATTGGGAGGGGTGCGGATCGGGCGGGTGGGGGGAACGGGTTATGCTCCTGCAGAAGAAAATTCCCCAATCCAGAGCCAGTGCCTCTTCAATGCATCAAATGTTTGTTTTTTGTTTTTTTGCTGCTGTTCATAAAATAAGTGATCTTCTAAAGCGGGGATGGCTGATCTGCAGATCAGATGTGCCCCGCACTCAAGAATTTTAACTCATTTCTTCTCTTTTCATCTTCCTTCCCACCTAAGAACATTGCCCCTTCACTCTACCGCCATTCTGATTTTATGGTCATGAGAAGCTTGTTTGTCTATTCAAAGCATGTGTTTTAATGTGTTTGCCAGCGTTTAGTTTTTATGAGCAGCCCCTTCGGACTTGAAAGAGGTTCGCCGTTTCCTAAAGGAAGGAACTGTGGGCAAATTATGTCGATCAAGATCTTGCATTGCCACACTTATTATGTACACATGCTGAGGAAACAACTTGGCTTCAGTGGTGGGTGATTTGTTCATGACTGGGAACCACATCAGAAATAGAAACTGGAGAGCTGCCAGTTATTTCCATACATGGTTACATGCAATTATAACATAATTTTCATATCATTTCCCCAGCCCTGGCGAATGCCAAAGGAGAGGTGACAAACACTTTATTCTACTATTTCTTTTTTTATGATGAAGCCAATATTTGGGGGAAGCATTATTTGGTGGTTTAACTCCTGCTTTGAAGGCCGAAGGTCCTAAGTTCAATGTCTGGCACCTCCTGCCTAAAATTCCAGAAAGCTGCTGCCAGTCTGCATAGACAATGCTTGGCTAGATGAACCAATGGTCTGACTCAATACAAGGCAGCTTCCTATGTTCTGTGTTCCTGTTGGACACAAATGAGGTGAGGCAGCAAGAACTCGAGACAACCACTGAAATCTCTTCATATATACAGTATATGTGCAGGGGCACCATCTCTAGGGGGCCCTGAGCACCCACAATTTTTTGTTGTGGGTGCTCAGCACCCTCACCACAGGCCCCCCTGACACAACTTCTGCACCGGAAGTCACATCCAAGACCTTGTGAGACCTCAGAGATGCTGTCCGAGGCCTTGCAAGACCTCAGAACCTGACTTCTGGTGCCACTGGAAGTCAGGTTCTGAGGCCGTGGGGCACATGACATCATGATGTCATGTTGCAATGTGATGTCATGATGTTATGTCACATATGCTGGGCACCCATAACCTGGGGCCCAAGTCAGGGTGTGTGCATGTGACATGGCATTACATCTTCCCGAAATAGTTCTGCAACTATAAGGGCTGGAAACTTAAAATAAAAAATAGATGCTGAGATTCTTTGTGCCAGAGAATTGCAGAAACTTCACATGTGTGGGGAGAAGTCTGTGCTGCCTATGCATAATGCCTGTAGCAGCCAGTGGGGCTGCACTGTTCTGAGTTTCCAATGCCCTATGTCACCTGTTACTGAGATGGTGAGGGCGGTGGGGAGCTCAGCATGGTGTAGGCACAGCAGCAGAGCCAATCCAACCCTTCTGACATGGCAGCCATAAAGTGCCCAACTCCCTGCTGCTCCCTCTTGGCATCTTGCAGCGATGTGCAGTGTGGGGCAGGCAGAAAAGCAATGCAGCCCTATCCGCACAGCCCTGCCAGTCTCTACCGCTTAGTGTGGGAAGCTCTTCTGCATCCATGTACATTCTTAAGTGTGTAACTCATCTACATTCGTGTACATAAGAATATCCAGCAAAAGTACAGCCACCTTTCTCCCTGGACTAGCTTGCAACACAAGACTTAATCATATGTCACTCACTTTCCTGGACTCCTCCCAGTTCTAATTAAATGACAGTAAATGCAAAATCAAGTCCATAGGCCAGGGTGTCAGCCAGGATTTGGATAATAAATGTACAACACCCCAACCAGAAGGAGGCTAAGGTTTCTATTATTTCTCTCTCTCGGTTCATGAGAACATAAGAGCCTGCTGGATCAGGCCAAAGGAGACCAAGTCCAGCATCGTGTTCTCAAGGTGGCTTGACAGATGCTCTGGGAAAGCTCACAAGAACCTGAACACAACAGCACTCTCCCCACCTGCAGTTCCCAGTGATGGGTGTTCAGCACTGCACTGTCTCAAACTGCAGATGTAGAACATAGTCATCATAGCTGGTAGCCCCTGCTAGCCTTATCCTCCATGAAGGATTCATACAGCAGCACAATCTTAGGGAAATAGGAAAATCCCTTATCCCATGTCGGACTGTTGATCCACCTAATTTGGGGGTGTTGTCACTGGTTGTCAAACAAGAAGCTGTGGCTGGAAGTACCAGGGATTAAACCTGTGACCTCCTGCGTGCAAAGAGCATGCTCTACACCTGAGCTCAATGCATTCTTTATTCTTTTCTTTTTTCAACTTTATTCTTATGGAAGTACTTAAACAATCCCCATATAACACCCCCCAAAATAAATTCCATGCATATACAATGTAAATGATTAAGTCAAACATTAAGCAGGTTTGTACAATAGTGCAGAGTTGATTATATGTGAAGCATCTTCTATGTCCCAGGGTGAGCTGTGAGTAGCTGGTGACGATGGGACAATCGTTGTCCTTCCCAGGGGTACCGAATAAACATGTACCGTACAGTTTCAGAATCATCTTTGGTCTTTGGGTTCCTTAGTGCTCCAAGATGCTTCATTACTTTCTCCGCAAGAGCTATGTCCCATAGTCTTATCCCATCATGCCTCCAGAGTTAATTTAGTAGCTGTTTTCCATAATTGTGTCAATATATTTCTAGCTGCAGAAGACATGAAGAAGATTAGTGGGTCCTGAAATGGTAAATTCTTATGCTCATGTGTAAATAGAGTTGATGAAGCTAGCCTCAGATCAGGCTGTATCACCTGGTCTGTAATAAAGAAACTTCTTTGCATTGGCGTAGACCTAAAGTCCATATCTCAAACCACTGCTGTTTTATGCTGCCAGTGTCAATGTCTTTGTGCATTGCTGATCTGGATGCACATTAACACCCACATTGTGATAACGCGTCCAAGCCCTAATGAAATAGTGAGAAGTAACTTTTGGTGCAAATTTGTCTAGTGTCCCCAGTAGTTATGCGAGTCTAGTTGCTCAAGATTACATCTGGCTCTTGGCCTTTTTAGTGGACCAACATTTTCTTTTCATTTCTGTTATTTGGATAACCTTTCTATCTTTGTTCTCATCCATGAGTGTTTCCTTTTCTTCTTCTTTTTCATACAATATTTGGCGAGGCTTCTGGGGCTTGATCACCAGGTGAAAAACGATGAAGGGGCGAGAGGAGACAAGATTTAGGGCCATGAATAAGATTAAAGAAGTACAATAAGAGACTTGTGGAGCACATTGTTTTCCTTTAAAAGGATAATTCTTAAAAGTGTTCTGACTTGAAGCTGACATTCAGAATATAGAACATGACCAAAGTTGGAATTGCTCAAGGCATACCAATAAATGACAGTGGCGTAGGCAGTCTCATGGAAGGAATCCAGAAGCAGAATCTAATAAGGAAAACGTTCAGCCATCATTGATGTGTAATTATTTGGAGCTGTGCCAGTATACATCCAGCAGGAAGCTCCCTACACCAAAAGAAGAATAAGTAATAAAATAGGGTTGAAGTCCCCCCTCTGCCTCCCAAGAGACCTTGATTTTACAGAAATAGATTAGCCATATGATGTACAGTGTATTTAAAAGGCATCTTCCAGATCAATGAGTAGAAGTCTCCTTAGGGCTCAGCTAGACATGACACTGTATTTGCCTTTTATGTGCATGTTTTTAAAGCTGCAAATAAAATTAGCAGGAAGGGAGGATTTAACTCTTCTGTGATCCAGAGGAAAATCCCTCCCATACAGGTGCAGCTTGCATTTGGGGAAATTCCCTGTTGGCAACCACTTAGGAGGAAAAAATATTCTTCTGGAGTTCAGCAGGAGTGGGGAATGGATTAATTTCCCCCTCCACATCTACAATCCTGAGAATTATCATCCCCTGCCCTCAGAAAAAGAAGCTGATTCTATTTGCATTTTTCTTTTGAAAGACAAAGATATATTAAACATCAGGTCTAGTTTGGCCCTTAGACAAAACCCTACTATCTGTGATATCAAGAACACTTAGGTCACACAGGCCCCTCTTTAAATCACTCAGACGTGTGCCATATCCAATTCATATGCCCCTCTTTAGATGATGTTGCTCATTCATTGATAAACTTTGATGAAATAATTCCATGCTGGGAATCTACCTGCACAATCACCTTTATGTGCTGTAAATAGTACTGGTTTCTGGTTTTTTGCTTATGATGCATGGATATTGAGGATATATCCCACTTGCGTGGGATTTATGCATTGCACAGCATCCTCAGGCAATGCTTGCTGTGGCTCCCTTTACAAACACACCCCGCCCTCAGCAACTAAGCAGACTCCATTTTATTTTCTCACAATGTTCCCAATATAGCATCACTCTAGAGTTTGGTGGAGAATTAAAATGTGGATCGGAAGAGTCTATGTTAGATGAGCCCACTGAAGGACACTGGCACAGGAGGAGTCCCTCTGTAGAGCTCTATGCCCCCAAACACTGTCTCTGGCCCTGATTTCCCCAAGGGAAACACTGAAATGTAGTTCGATGAGTTTGCTGTGCATTCTTTGTCTGATATTGCCTGATGCAGGAGTCTACCATGAGGGCCATGTAGTGCCCACCAGTATTTTCTATGGCATCCAAGAAAGGTCTCATCATTAGATATCCTCTCAAATTTCAGCAATGTATTTGAAATGGTTTGCTCTTGGTCATATCCTCTTGCACTGACTCAGGCTCCCCTACATTGAGCAAGCCCCCTTAAACATTTCACTGGATGCCGAGAGTAGACACCCACACTTCCTTCTGTTCTGAACAGAGAAGAGGTACAAAGAGCTTCTCACTGTGAGTGGGCGTGATGCAGGCTCTGATGTAGATGCCTTTTTCCCATTGGTGGGTTCCTGTCTCTTTGTGGCCCTGCATCTTTTTCTGCTCTTTCAGATGCAGCAGCCATTTTATACGTTGTGCTCCCACAGAAATCATTTTGTGTTATCCCCATGACAGCCATTTTGTGACTAGCATCAATGGTGTTTCCTAAAAATTCTGGCCCAAAAAAAGTTGGTGACCCTAGTATTCCTATAGAAAGGGGATGTTTCTTAAGCCAGTATATGGGCTTAGTCACACTTACCCACTCTTTAGCACTCAATTGGAACAAACGTCAATTCGGATTTTCCGCATAGTGACATTTGCTCCGATTTGGCTTTAAAGAGCAGGTTTTTGTGGGGAAACTCCAGCTCAAAAAAGGGGGCGCTCAGACACAGCTTTAAAGTGTGGCTCATTGCCTGGAAAGAGCAGAGGAAAGGTAAAGTATGGATAAGCTTTAAGACTGCAATATAAGTACAGTATAAGCAGATACACCCTGAATTTTCTGAGTACAGAAATTTGTTATTTATTTGATACATGTATGCAATGCCTTTCCATTAAAAAAATATATGTCCAAGGCATTTCCCATGGCAATATTTCTGTACCTAAGGGAAATTCAAGAGTTTTCCAATATAGCATTCATTCATTGCTGTTTTGACGGCATTTTCCCCTACCAAAATTATTATTATTATTATTTTAATTTTCAGAGCTGTGTGCTCTCCTATGACATTGTATCAATGCAGGAGTGATCATTAGCTGCATTTTAATGAATAAGAGCACAACCCACAGTGCTCCACAGTTTCAACTTCTTTGGAGACCATGAGCTCCCCCTCCCCTGTGCTGAAAGAAATATCTATCCAGCCTTTGTAAAAAGAAAGGGGACAAAAATAATCACGACTATTCCCTACCCTCCCTATCCCAGCACCTGGATGCAATTTGAACCTTTGGGAAAGCTAGGGCCTCTAAAACCTCAGACGGTGCTAAGCTTTTATTTTGAATCCACAATTGGATGAAATGAAAACTGAGATTTGGCCCAGAGGCTTAATTAAATATGAGCCAATCGTCTGTTTTCTCGCCATAGAGCTCTGGCTTCCAGCAAAACATCTGGAGGGGAAAAGCTATTACTGGATGGATCAGAGAGGAAGGAAGGTGCAGTGTGTGCACTCTCATTAAGTCTCTCTGCTTTTTCATCTGAGCATCAAACTTAATTCCAAGCTGAAGGAGCAAAACCATCAAGCACTGTGGCTGCTGTGTGACCTCCATGCACTCATTAAAGAAAAAAGAAAAAAGGCTATGCTTTTTCTTTCCAGGCAAAGGCCATCCAAAGCAGCTTATAGTGGAGAGAAAAAAATTGTAATGGTGGAAAATCAATATGATATAAAAAAGAATAAAACCCATTCGGATTCTCTGTAACATAATCCACTACAGCCGCAATCCAGAAAATTCCCCAAGAGAAGGCCAATTGAAACGAATAGGTCTTTAATACTTTCTAAAAAAACCCTTAAGTGTAAAGACCAGCTGCAAATATAGCTGGGAGGGAGTTCAAAAGTTGTGGGAGCACCATGACGAAAACTCTCTCTCTGATGGCCACCCACCTCACAGACCCAAGGGGTGGACACAAGAGGAAGGCCTCCTATTGAGACCTCATTGTGTGGGCAGGATGGCAGAGATGCAGGTGGTCCAATAAACAGGCCAGGTCCAATGGTTGAAACTACTTTGTCCCAGAAATGCACTGGAAGCCAGTGTAGCTGTATAATAGAGGTGTTGTTGGAGCTCAGAAAGCTTTTCACCCTATAATAGATGTTGTTGGAGTTCAGAAAGTTTTTATTTGCAAGCATGTAAACCATCTGGGTCATAGCCCTTGCAGGCATGTGGAGCTGTGTAGAGTTGGCGTAGCCATTTCATGGATGTTACCTAAGCAGTTGTATCTTCAGCTGGCCACTGAAGCTGAAACTAGTGCCTTGTGTTACAGGATAAGGAGGTTTCAGAAGCTGGTTAGTGTTTCCTTAAGGAAAAGAGGCCCCACACCTCAAGGTTTCTGACATGGGTGCCGTTTCCCCCTTAATCCTAGGCACTTTGAGGCCACCGCTGATCACTCTTGAAGAGTGCAAGAAATGTGTTCAGCTCAGTCACACGTTATTGGGACTTGACATATTCCAGGGGACATGGAAATCCATTCCCAGGAAAAGCACTGGTGAGCTCAAGCTTTAACTAGGTGTGTAAACTGTTGTGGTGGCTGTTTCCGTTTCTTACCAGCCCTTCTCCCTAAGGTCCCTAGGAAAGTTGCAGCAATTTGAAAATGCAATATTAAAAATAGTTTCCAGTTACAGTCACAAGAATAGAGTGGGTCTTAAAAATATATGTCTCAGGTGCCTAAGGCCAGGCCAAAGAATCGCATCTTCAGCACGTGACAGAAACTACATAATGGAAGTGCCAGGCTGTGTGGAGGGAATTCTGCAGCTTAGGGGCTGCCACAGAGAATACCTTCTCCTGTGCTGCCGCATCTGCTGCCCGCAAACCTATGAGGGAAGTGAAGTTGTCAAGAGCGGATAGAGAAAGCAATTTGCTATTTGGCACCCAGTTAAAAAATCATCACAGGGCAGCTGTAAATGCGTGAACATAGGAAGCTGTCGTATGTCAAGCGATTTATCTCAGTGTGGTCGTCACAGGCTAGCAGTGGCTCTCTAAGATTTCAGGCAGGCCTCTCTTCCAGCCCTGCCTAGATGCTCTAGCACTGGACTATGGTCCCTTCCCTTAGGGCAGAGCCAGTCATCCATAATGTCCTGCCATTGGGGAAAGTTTGCTCTTCTGCATTTTCATTTAGACATGTGGGCATGTTAGTGCCCACCTTATTGAGTGTCCCTAATGCTACCAGCTATCTCATGGTGAGTTTGTGGCCCCAAAGAGCAAACACTTGTTCTTTGCTGCCTCAGAGAGCAAGAATAGAACTAATGGGCTTGAGGTAACAGGGCAGGGTAGATATTGGTTGAGTATCAGGAGAATATTCTTCTTAACTGTATTGTATGAGCAATTCAGCAACAGCACCAACTACCTGGGCTCTTCCTTGCTGGAGTCTTCAAGCAGAGACTGGGCAGACATCTATTGAGAACACTGGATCTCCTACACTCAGCAGGGGCTTCACATATAAGGACCCCTCCAGTGGTTCTAAAGAGTCATCTCTAAGTTCTTGTGACAAAAGCACCCTGCCATTTGTCAGCTCATACCATGGTGGATGTGCAGGCAATGTAGACTGGCAATCTGTTTTCTAGTGGCAGGATATCGACATCCTAAAAGTCATCAGTGAAATCAGAGCGAACAGCTGTGTTTGTTCTTTCCACGATCTTGCTAGGGCAGGGTTTTGATCTGGCTAGGACAAGAAACCTTGCTGTATACACACACGTGTGTGTGCATGTCAACACCCTTCAGATTATTTTTAGTCTCTTAACACTAAAAAAAGAAAAGTGCTATTTGTAAAGCCACATTTGAGACTTGTTCATGGTTGTCCTTGGTTGTAGCGATCTGCTCTTGTATGTCATGAAAGAGCTCTCTTGTCAAGCTGCTCTTTGAGTGAAAGGTTGGTCTAGAAAGGCAAATGGGGCACTGCCCCACAATTTTCAGTCTATGCTTAACCTACCTATCTTATTACTTACAAACATTCTATAGGGGGTGGGGGAGGTAACCCTGACCGTCAGCTTCCTCTTCCTTAATTTCAGCCCCCACCTGCACTATACATTTAAAAGAGTATCATACCACTTTAAACAGCCACGGCTTCCCCCAAAGAATCCTGGGAAGTGTAGTTTGTTAAGGGTGCTGAGAGTTGTTAGGAGTCCTCTGTTCCCCTCACAGAGCTACAGTTCTCAGTCAATCCTTCTTTTCAGGGAAATCTGGGAATGAACCCCTGTCAGTAGAAGAGGGATCTCCAAGCAAGTCTCAGCAACCTTAACAAAATATACTTCCCATGATTCACTGGGGGAAGGTTTCACTGTTTAAAGTGGTATGGCAATGCTGTAAATGTATAACATAGGTTGGAGACAAAACGAGAAGTAGTTGGCTCTGCCCAGGGGTGCCAACCTGAATAAAATATGGGGGCCAGGTAAGCCCTGCCCTGCATAATTAGTCACATGATGCAGTGCACACACACCATTTGAATGGCAATGCCCATCAACTTTTGGGGAGTCCCCCCTCAAATATTCCATTGGGAGGGCGAAGACCCCTTGGCCCTGGCTCCTGTGGCTCTGCCTGTGATTGGCTCTGGCTCTGATTCTATGTACCATTGGCCTCTCTTCTGTCTACCCTACCAATCCCAATGGGCCACAACTGCCACTGGGTTCTTTACAGACAGATTCGAAACCAGATGGATGATCTTGCTTGCCACACTTGGCCATTGGGTTTTCACAGAGCAGTGCCAACTGCTTATACCCTGAGAGGGTTAGGGGCCTGAGGGCAAGAGCCCAACCTTCTCCAAGTGTTCTGGTTTCCTAGCTGTGCTTTGTGGATTAACACTGCACAAATTCTGCTGATGTTTTTAAATACTAGTAGAAGGAGCTGAAGCTGAAAGCTGGTTACTTCAGTTCTTTGAGTTCCGTATTCATCAGAAACCTCTCCAACATAACAGGCTATTGCATGCCTTTCAAGTTTCTATGAATATCTTTTATGAGGTGTGTGTGTGTGTGTGTGTGTGTGTGAGAGAGAGAGAGAGAGAGAGAGAGAGAGAGAGAGAGAGAGAGCTGATAGAATATTATGTATTAATATTTGTATCGAAGGCACCTCCCAAGGCTGACTTCTGACTTCTATCCCAAAAGGAGATTAAATTTTATCTCCACTGTGTATTTTTCTCCTTTCAGATCTGAAAAGATCAGCTGGAAATGTGGCGCGGTAACCATTGTTAATGGCGCATGAAGAGAAGAAAGACAGATTTTACTGTTTGGCTATATTTGCTGGGAGTTTCCAATTAAATATTTCCACTGCCAGTTCAGACGCTTATCTGTCTTTGAAAGAGGACAAAGACAGAGTTGTTTCACCTGCAGCTTGTGTACATAGCCATGGGCGGCTCTTGTTATGTCACTTGCAAACTATTTCCTTCCTCTTTTGTGTATTGATGACAGAGCAGATTCCTGTTAAGGTAAACTGAGCCTTCTGTTCACACACAACTTCAAAGAAGGTTATATTTCAAAGGCAAGCACAGTGGGGCCAGATGGGGTGGGGGAGAAGAGGTCCAGGCAGCCCCCTGTGTGCTGTGTGGGACAGAAACACTTATCAATATGGAAGATTGAAAAGTGGAGGCGAGCTGGATGCCTAAGATCCTTCAAACACACCTCCACAAATTTGCAGTAAGGGAAGTAAAGCTGAGCTGACGTCTAATGCAAATAGGCATATAAAAGCTGCCTTAAACCACCGCTGCTTCTAGCTCAGTCTGCACCTAGGATGGGGGACCTGTGACCCAGCCAGCAATGGCCAGTGGTCAGAATCAGGGAACAAAGGGAGCTGTGGTCCTGCACTATCTGGGAAGCCAGAAGTTCCCACCTTGCTCTACATAGTTGGGCTGCAGCAGTTCAGGATTTCAGACAGGAGCTTCTCCCAGCCCTAGCTGGCGATATTGGGAGTTGAGCCTGGGAACATTTGCATGCAATGTGTCTGCTGTGTTGCTGAGTCACTCAGGGCCCTTCCCTGGGGAGTTCTTTCTGTATCTGCCTGTAGCCGCTGTCTGTATCAATTGCCCATCCTGAAACTCTTGTGGGCATAGGCAAAGCTGCAGGAAGGGATTTGCCTGGAAAGCAGGCAGATTTCACTAGCAAAGCTAATGTTGCACTTCACCAGTTTCAGCTGAGTGTCAAGAAGTCACACAGTATATATGCTACTGGTCTTCATTTGGTGGGTTGGGACCCCACAAGCTGTGCTTTGGGGCAGTCTAGGTTTGAGCACACCAGAGGTGCCAACACCCATTTCTTTGGGCAAAAAGGTGGCAAAAGAGGGTTAAGCTAGGGTTGCCATATTTCAAACAGTGAACATTCAGACAGAAAAGCTGTTGAGTGTTGTTGAGCTTTTTGGAGGGGACAAAGCTGTTCTGAGGCTGCCATATGTGCAGAGAATTATGGACGTATGGTATCCATAGTTAAGCAGAAAAAGGGGGGTCTGAAGGGAGAGAGAAGGAGAAAAAGAATACAGATTTATTTCTGTTGCATTCCTGTAGCTTTGGATGTTGTGGTTCTACATCTTGTTTTTTTATTTGATTTGTTGAGTGGCACGCAAACAGATAAATACAAGGAGGAAAAAGCCTATGTTGGGCTGTATCCAACAAAGTTTTTCTATTCCTGCAAAAACTTCTACTTGTGCAACATGCCTTCTCTCTCTCCTTTACTCACACACTCCACACTCCTTCTCCAAATTTGCTCCAGAGGATTGGCAGAAACCCTTAAACAGATTTAGGGGCACGGGGAGAAGAGAGGGTGGGGATGTTCCATCACGTAAGCGGATGTCTTTGTGCAAACAGGACAAGTTCATTGGTACAATCCACTCTAAATAGTGAAAAGTGGGCCCCATGTAGCAGGTGAGGTTAATGGCAGCTCTTGCCAGAGCCTGGAAAAGTTGAGAACTATGGAAAAAGATACTGTTTGGGATACAGTGTTCACACACTACTTAGGTGGCAAAGTATAAGTGTGAGAATGTTTGCATGAATACAGTATCTCCTTCAGAGATTTCTCTGCAAAATTTATTTGGACAGAAATGAGGACAGGGCACAATAAGTGAGCATGTATATCTTTACCAGCCTTCTGCAAACTCATGCTCTCCAGGTGCCTTGGACTACAATTCCCATCATCCTTTACTATTAGGCATGCTTACTGGGAGTTGGAATCCAACAACACTAGGAGGGCCACAAGTTGCCCATCCTTAAGGTGTACCATAGGCAGTAGCTGCCCCACAACACTGCTTGCAGTCTCCTCTGAACACCCAGAGTCTGCACAATTGTCATACAGTGGTGCCTCGCAAGACGAAATTAATTCGTTCTGCGAGTTTTTTCGTCTTGTGAATTTTTCGTCTTGCGAAGCACGGTTTCCCATAGGAAATGCATTGACGGTTTCCCATAGGAATGCATTGACAGTTTTAAGAAAAAGGCGCAAGACGTTTTCGTCTTGCGAAGCAACTCAAAAAACAAAAAACTCTTTCGTCTTGCGAGGCATTCGTCTTGCGAGGTACCACTGTACTTCCTCCCTTTGTGGTACAATATTTTTCATTCTCCAGTTTTCTTCTTTTTTCTCTTCCCACTCAGGTGATCTTTTGTATCTTCTCTCATTATTGCTAATATTTACAACTTAGAAACAAAATGAATTACTGCATAAGGTGCTAGTATCTCTTACAATAAACTGGGGAGATCCTGTTTTCAATCAGACAAGGTCTTTTGGGATGCATCCAGATGTACATAATTTTCACAGTGAGTCTGCAAATGGAAGACCACTCGGCAAGTTTGGAGCAGAAGTACAGTCTTCTCTCCTGCGTTGAGCTTGAGGGAAACCCACTGAGTTGGTGGTTCTTGTGTCAGTTATAAAATTGCCTCCCCATTCTTAGAACAGTTTTCTACTGTAAAACAACAACACTAAGGTCCTTTCCCCCCTTTATTAAGGTCTAAATAAAAGTTTGATCAAGTAAATATGCATGATGGTTTCACAAACTGGACAGGCAAGCCATCAGAAGCATAGAGGAAGAGGCATTCAGCATTCAGTTCGGACAATGCATGCATGATATTTAAGTAGGGAAGGCAGGAGGAAACAAGTCACCCTAGAGAGCCACATGACCTGAACCCACTCCTCTGTCAATGCATCAGAATGCAGCCTTTATTTTTTTATTTTCTGCGGGGTTAATTCTTACCAGTTACATTTCTATACTACTTTTCCAGAACATTAATCCCCAAAGTGTAATGAACAAGAAGGGGCCATATGAAACAGGAAATCGAAAGATTACTAACAGAAAACTCCCAACATCATCTCTCAACAGGAAATAGCTAAAGCTCACTAGCAGAAAATCTCAACAGTTGAGTCCCCAAGGAGCCTTTTGGGTTGTATGAGCAGAAGGCAAGCTCTCACAATGAATCTTCCCCTTCTTTTCCTTTCCCCTGCAGCCCCATGTACCCCTACCCCCTAAAAGTCTCTCCAGAGAGTCTGGGGACCCTACCAAACATTGCGGGCTTTGTCATATGAGACTGCAGTGGGTGGAAGGAATTACCCAAAACAGGGTAGAGGAATCTTGCATCGGTAGAGCATAAATTTCTTCTATCTGAGTTTGGTTAATTCCTCCTGTGTCCCCCTGTGGCCTCATATGATACAGCCCACAATGTTTGGTAGGTCCCCCAGATCCTGGCTTAGATTTGACCCTTGGGGTCCCTTCCAACTCTATATTTCTATGATCCTCTGGAGAGACTTTTCAAAGGGTAAAGGGGGACTGGAGAGGAAAGGAATGATCCATTGGGTGAGCTTGCCTTCCATCGAAACATCCAAAGCTGCCTTATTACTGAATCAGACCATTCGTCCATCTAAACTTGCTGGCAGCAGCTCTCCAGGGTTTCAGACAGGAGATGTTTGCAGTCCAGTAACACTGGGGATTTCACCTTGTAACTTCTGGATGTAAAGCAGATGTTGCACCATTGAGAAGAAGAAGAAGAAGAAGAAGAAGAAGAAGAAGAAGAAGAAGAAGAAGAAGAAGAAGATACTTATACCCCAGCCACTCTTGGCGGCTTCCAACAAAATATTAAAAATACATTAAAACATCAGTCATTAAAAACTTCTCTAAACAGGGCTGCCTTCACATGTCTTCTAAAAGTCCGATAGTTGTTTATTTCCTTGACACCTGATGGAAGGGCGTTCCGCAGGGCGGGTGCCACTACTGAGAAGGCCCTCTGCCTGGTTCCCTGTAACTTGGCTTCTCACAGCAAGGGAATCGGCAGAAGGCCCTCAGCGCTGGACCTCAGTGTCCGGGCTGAACGATGGGGGTGGAGATGCTCCTTCAGGTATACTGGGCCGAGGCCATTTAGGGCTTTAAAGGTCAGCACCAACACTTTGAATTGTGCTTAGAAACGTACTGCATTTAACCCAAAGATAGGTTCACTGAAGTCCAAAAAGACTCCACTGTTGTCTTCCTCGCACATATGATAGAGGAAAGTCTGGGTAACACAGAATATCTAATCCTCTGTCTGTGAAATGTACCATTGCTGAGTCAGTGACACCAAGCTCATAAAACACTTGGAGCCTGGCGTAACCTCCACCCTTCATGCAATACCTGGCGGATGAGCAGGTATGATTCATGTGACTTATTCATTCCAGTGGGAGCTGGCCTTCACAGCAGCGCTTTGAGGTCTCGCCTTCTGGTGTGGAAACGTGCAAAATTCTAGTGACGATTCACTTTTAAGGAGGTGTTTGAGAGCATGAAGCTGTGGTGCTGCTCATCCACCCTCCATGGAAAGGAGTCGCAAATTACTTGTAATGTTGTGCTAATGATGGCTTGAAGCCTGAGGTTGCATGAGAACATGCAGAGCCTGATTCTGAATGGCCATTATTCTGTATCACCCTATATAATGCCATAGAATTAAAGCTGAAGTGGCCAAAGGCCAAAGCTTGGGTGTTAACATGGCAATTATTCTGCCGTCCTCTGTAACACTCTCACCTCTTTCCCTTCCTTTTCCCAGCTACTGTCAAGCAATGTGAATAAGAACCTGTAATCTGTTTAAGAGTTCAACACCCAGTTCCCTTTGAGCTGTTGTGAAAATGGGAGTTTGCTCAATCCTTTCGATTAATGAGTTCCTTTTCACACATGAAGGCTAGACAGGAGGGCGAGGAAGTTCACCATTTGTCTTCCTGAAGAGGAGACTGTGACTGTTCGTGGTCGGTGGTAGATGTGTTGCTACCTAATTTTGGCCAAGATTCTATGGCTTTAACAGAGGTGTACCAAGCAGAATTCAATGGATCAAGTATATTGCTGGTATGAGATACACAGATGGGGAACTGAATTTTATGTGTTCAGTTTGGGTGTATTTATGATTTATTTTACAGTTTTGTAAACCGCTTTTAGGACCATGTGGTAGCAAAGTAGGCTATAAGCTTATTAGGACGTTTAAATGTCTTCACCTGCTGAATCTCTTGCCTGTCAGGCAGTTGTTAAAGGCGCAAGGACCCTGCCCAAATAAAAGGTTCTTGGAACTTTCTTGGAATTTTCCCTCTTTCCTCTTACCATGAGCATTGCTGCAGTCATAAAGGCAGGCATGTGTGGTACTGACACACTAATAGGTCATTCTTCCCCCACCCCCGTTATAATGTGTCACACATATGCATCATAGCTGTGATGCAATTAAGTGAAATGCAGCAATGGAAACCTTGATTCTTCTCTGGAATAAGTTAGGTCACATAGGGTTGCCGTATTTTAAGGAGCACAAAAGAGGACACATTTGCTGACCTCTACTTTTAACTATGGATCGCTATGACAACTCTCATTTTACATACCCATGTATGTACTCTGGATTCTGCCATAAGCCCCCCTGCCACAGCTAACTCTTATCAGGAGCTTCAGTTCTGATCTGAGCAAAAAAAGGACAGGCCATCATCTGTGCTTCACAGCCTCTTCTCCCCTATCCCACTGCCTGAAGCTGATCCACCCATACCCAGAGCCACCCTGACTGGGCAATGATTAGGAAATGATGTCCCTGGCCCAGCGCTCCATTTTCCTTGTTTGCTAGCCATTTCTCCAGAGCAGAGCCCCATGGCTGTTTCCCACATCAACGGTTTTTTGTTTGTTTTTTGGACTTGGAGGTAATATCTTTGTTGGACAAAGAATGTTGTTTGAAGTGTCACACAACTGTTTCTGCAATTGTATTGAGCAGATTACCTCTGTGTAGGAAAATTTTCAGTGCATGACATGACCATTTGGTGCACCTCTTCCTTGCATAGGGGCACAGCCTCAGGCAGTTTGAATTGCTCTTGGGGATAGTCCTTTCCTGCTCAGTCGTTCAGCTGTACATGAGCTCTTATTACTGATACTTCTGCACCCTCCTTTTCAGTGCAGTATCTTGTTATGACTGGTGAAGGAGAGGAATTGATTTGCTACAGCTGTGCAGCTTGTCTGTAATTATGATACAACCACGATACAATTACAGAACATCACTGAGCATTTCTTTTGCTGTTGTTCCTGTTCTTCCTTTTGTTTACCAAAGGAAGGGGGAGAAGGAAGAATGCACAGCCCACTGACAATTTATGTACACATATATGCATCAAGGTAACCACAGATGGAAGCTAGAGAGAAGAGAAATACAGTGGACCCCCCGGGTTACGTTACCTTCAGGTAACGTAATCTTTGGGTTGTGAACACGGAAGTGGGTTTGCCGCTCATGCGTGCGCTAAAGCGCTTTGCGGCGCTGTGCACAGAAGCGGTCCTCCGGTTACGAATTTTTCAGGATACGGCCGGGCCTCTGGAACAGAACCCATTTGTAACCGGAGGTACCATTGTACTGATAACAGTTTACTAAACAAACTGAACAAAAACAATATATAATTTGAGAATAAAAGAACAGTGAGGTTTTGTCTTTTAGGTTAAGCCTTGATAAGAACAGAGTTAAGTATCCATCTAAAACATGCAGAGAAAAGCTCCCTCAGAACTCCGCAACCAATCAGCGCACATGTTACCTCAGCGAAGATCATGCCAATCTAAATGGTTGCTTAGCAACACCATCACCACCTCCCTTGGGTAGTTGACTGACACTGGAACTAAAATAAACCCTTTCCATTACAAACTGAATGATCCCTGCTGTTACACTTTCAACAACAAATAATTATTCAATATCAAGACATTGACGTATGTGGCTAGGCCTGCTGTGGTTTGCTACAGTTTTGATGTAGTTTTGATGTGGTGGTGGTTGTTTTAAAAGAGCCTGGATGTTTTGTAGTAGATGAGTGCACAACCTGCAAGGATTTATTTTTCATTTCAAAACTAATGAAATTTGACAAAAATATGAATACTCATGGAATGATGCGGGCAGACAAGATGGGAGCTGCGTCTCCAACTAGTCACGAGTGAACTTACTAAAGATTTCCGGGGACCTGTGACACTCATGCAACTCAGGTCCATGTACCAACTGCAATAAAGCTCAAGTGGCCACACAAACCAGAAAGTTTCCCATGGCCCCAGCTATAAGGCTTGATTAACAAGAACTTCTCCCCTCTGAATTGGCATAGTGTCAATGTGGAACTGAGTTTATTAGAAAGTATGTCTAGGGAACTTGGGAGCCATCCCTTAGGGCAGGGTGGGGGAAATATAATTAAACCCCAAACCCTATAATTACTCATATAGTGAAATGGCACACCTAGAGGAAGAACCTCCCAGGAGATCTGTGCATTTAAGAACTATTTTCAGGATTAGGTTGCACCGTCTCATTTCCTCTTTTCCTACGTTTGCAAGCTTACGCTTCCTTCAAAGTGATCCCAGGTGGTCTCTATCCAGGCTGTGTTCAGGGCCATACACATTGATCTGCAGCGTAGAGTTGTTCCATGTGCCCCCAGACATGCACGTGAACTTAAGAAGATCAAGCCTGCTGGCTCAAGCCAATGACCCAGCTAGTCCAGCGATCTATTCTGACAGATGACACTCACAGATACAACACTGAGTTTCTGGGTCTTGTTAGTGTACAGAAACAAACATTCACTCTGGGCTAGAAGCACCTGAGAATTTAACATTGTCTATGTCTCTGCCCTCTCTTTCCATAGGTTGTCCAGGGCCTAGTAATTGGGAGATTGACAAGCCGTTATTCAGAGTGGACTCTGCTCATGTTGTGCGCCCTTGTCTTCTGCGGAGTGGGTGTTGGTATGGTAAGGTACCAGATATGCATACATTACCTGATGAGGCTGTGCTTTTGAATACTCTACACTTGATGCTATGCAAGTGAACATATGAAAAGTATTGGCATAATCTGGGAGTTTTGTCTGTTGTGTTATATTAGTGGTGGTCCATTCACACATTTTTCAATTTTCTCCCATGTGTGTTTGTGTTGGGACCAAAAGCTCTACCAGGCTTCCAGATCAACAGTCTGCTTCGTGTCATGGTCCAACTAGGACAAACAAGGGGGGAATGATTTAAGCGATTACTTCCTCCTGGAATTTTTAAAATGTTTGCAAGTTAAAGGATGCTTTGCTTGGAATGGAGTTTCCCAAATCTTTCCAGAATGTCCTGGGTTGAGAGAAAATATAAAAGCCAACATTTTTTTTAAAGTGTAATCAAACCTCTGCTGTTTGCATTACATTGGCCAGAAGGACAAAAAATACATCTAACCGCACTATTTTAATTCAATGTGGTTGATCCTCCAAACCATCATTTGGAAGATGGGAATGTACTGCAGACTCAAGAGCTCCCCTTTGAGATTCCCCCTTCATTTCCAGGTGCGATAGTGGCAGAAAATTATGGTTACCCTCAGTGCCGGATTTACGTATAAGCTAAACAAGCTATAGCTTAGGGCCCCACTCTCTTGGGGGCCCCCAAAAAATGTAAAGGGGGAAAAAACTGGATGTACATTTCCAAAATATAAGATAAGAAACAAAAAAAATAAATTAGAGCTTAATAATTATTTCACTATTAATATACTTCTTATTAATTGTCTTTCACTATTAATATACTTCTCCTTAATTGTATTTCAGTTCAACAATTACTTTGATAAAATACATATTTTGTTATGTGCAAATGGCTTTAGATACCTATTAGGTCCATAAATTACCATATAGCATATATTCAACACAAAAAACAGCGACAATTTGTTGTTGACAAAGGACAGCTGGACATATAAAGGGCCCCATTAGCCTCAGTAGCTTAGGGCCTCATCAAACCTAAATCCGGCCCTGGTTACCCTGGCAACTATGGTTGCAAACTCTGCTTCAAATCATGGTTTGAATATTACCCACTAACCATGTGTTTGAAAACTCATGAGGCCACCACCTGGCTCTGGTCAGTGACTGGAAACAGGAAGATGCTTTCTTTGGTTCCATGACTGCAGGTAGGCAGTAGATGTTAACCCTTACTTACCCGATTTGGCTATTGCAGCAATCTATTTGGATGCTGCACAACTTGGAAACAGAGTTGGGCTGCAAAAGAGGATGGGGCTCCTGCGCTTTTAACAGTTGCCATGCAAGTGATACCTGCTGAAATGCCACCTTCTACGCAACTTTTAAAGGGACAGGACCTCTCACTTCTTTTTCAACTGGCCATGCTAATCACAGCATGTTACCTCTATGGTGGAGCGGCCAAACCGAGCCCAAACCGGTTTCTGCCAGCAGCACCTAGGATCTCTGCTACCAACTTGGTTCAGAGATTACAATCATTTTTTCCACAAGGCTCTCCTCACTGCCACAGAGGCCTTAAAGGGCCCAGAAATGCCTTCCCATGACAACTATTGATAGGAAACTACAGCTGCAGCGCTGTTTGCAAGGGGAAAAAGCTTTATAATCAAGGACCTGCCAAGAAAATGTCCCATCTCTGGGGGCGGTTTATGTGCTGGGTTTCTTCATGAGGAAAAAGCGATCTTGACGCAACTTGGCCAGAGCTTCAGGAATATCCCTGTCTGAACTAAGTGTGCAGTTTATATATCTGCAGACATAAAAACAATTTTATGAGCTCTGCAGCTCTTTTAGGAGGAGGACATTTAACAAAGATCTCCAGTTACAACCCCCACCCAAACTAATCACTTCCTTTCAGTGGCCTCCAAAATATGTAGAGCTGAAATTAACAGAGAGGCCAGCTGCACTGAAAAGAATCCCAGCAAAGGTTTAGGGTAGCAGATGAAGGAAAAAATAATGGGAAATAGAGAGCAGTAATGAACAGGGTGCTCCAAATCAGCCAGAGTTCAGCCTCATTGCCTTCCAAACCACCCCAGATCCAATGGCTTCCTTAGGAAGAAACTATGGTTTGGGGAAGGACTCATTATAGCTCAGTCACATTGTTCATGCAGAACGTCTGAGGTTGAACCCTGGCGTCTCCAGGAAAAAAAAATGAGTTGCAGGAAAGACTTCTGACTGAGACCCCAGAGAGACCCTGCCAGTCAGAGTAGACAGTGCTGGCCTAGATGGACAAATATCTGACCAAATATATAAACAGCCCAATGAAAATTTTTAACTTCACCATCAGTAATTGCTTTTCCCTTATTAATACTTTTTATTAAGCCATCCAAAATATTTCAGCAATAGAAAATAAAGCAGCGATAAAAACCAATAAAAAGAGCTAAAGAATCATTTAAAAGATTTGAGTTTTAATCTTGCACCTAAATATCATTAATGAATATCCCCCTCAGATCTCTTTAGGGAGTCAGTATAAGTTTTGATATGAAATCCAAACCTCAAGTGTCATACTTAAACTTCATGGGCTGCTTATCTCTTTAAAATATTTGTAGTCAGAATCAATTTCTCCTGAGCAACGTTTTTGCTGCCGTGTCAAGATGTTCAAGGAGGGGGGGGGGAGCCACCATGCACTGTTCAGATATGATACACTACGCATGCCTTTTATCCTCAGGTGTCACACAGAAATCTTGTTTGAAGCAGTTTGGGACTTGTTGCAATTTCCCCCCATCTCAAGATCTCAAGGTGCTGTGAGGGCAATTGCAATGAAGAAGGCAGCAAGCAGTTTTGTTTTGCTTACAAAAGAATTCCTATTGATTTACAAAGTCTTCTGCCAACAGGCAAATGGTAGATGCAGCGGCAGATCAGGTCAGGTGCGCAGGCGAAGCTTGAACCCTGAGCTTTGAGAGCCACCATTTGAGGGTCCTCCCCAGCCTTTGGCACCACATCTTTTACCTGTGCCCTTTTCTCAGTTTATCATGGCTATGGTTCTGAATTGTTGTGGCCACCCATTCATGGTCAATACCTTGTCAAAATATCAGCAGGAAGTGACAGCAGTATTTGGGGGCTCCTCCCCCTCTCCCCCACTGGATATTAAAAAGTGAAAAGGCAGGTGGTGTGTTACTGTGATAGGGTGTCTAACAGTAAAAACTCCTACTAACCCACCTACACTTTGAAAGGAGATATAGATTTAAAGGGTTGTTCCCAAAGCTACTTGAAAAGCTGGGTGTGGGCAAACACACCTATATCTTTCCAGACTCCCTTCGAGATTGAAAGTTGGCTACCAAACAAAGAATGTAAGAAGCCGCCTTATTATTACTTATTGATTTGATTTATCAAATTTATATCCTGCCCTTCCTCCCCAAGGACCCCAGAGCAGCACACAAATGCACAATCTGAAAGAAAAGATTCTAAAAACAATTGCAGTTTAAAAAAAATTCTAAAAGCAGTTCCACCCAATTATCTTGGGGTTGCCAGAGACGGTATTCTTCAGCCACCAAGTGCCTGGATAAACAGGAATGTTTTCAAAAGCCTCCTGAAACTTAATAACAATGGAGACAGGCACACTTCACTAGGGAGGCCATTCTACAACCAGGGTGCCACCTCTGAAAAGGCCCTGCTGGGGAGTCCCTAGCAAACACACCACCAATAAGGTGGGTCAATTGGCTACCACACCATACATTTAAAGCACATGTACAGGATACTCACACCTGAAAGAATCCTGGGAACTGTAGTTTATAATTCCCAGCATCTTATTTCCCAGGATTCTTTAGGGGAGTATGGTTGGGCAATTTGTCCTTCTAGCCCAGTGATGGATCTCCTGATTGCTCCCTATTGTCTCAGGAATAAGAGGTCTATCCAATCAGCTTCAACCCAGTACTAATAACCAGGGGTTGAACCCGAGACCTTTGGAAGGCAAAGTATACGGAGTGCTGGTCCCTGCAGTTCTGGAGGTGGGTTATGAGTGCATTCCCAAATTCAGAGACTCTGCCTAAGCATGTCTTCAGTGCTTTTGTTTTGGTGATAAAGATCTGGAAGGATCTTTGAGCAGCTGCACGATAAGAAAATAATTACATTCACTTCTTAGGCACACTGATTTGCATTTATACTTGGGAGACATTCCGGCTGACAAACGTTCAATAGATTCATTAGCAAGTGAGCAGGCCAGACAGGTCCCACACACACACCAGTTCTGCACTCTGTAATGTGCTGCTGCTCGTTTGTTTTGACAAGCACGGTTTGGCTTTAATTATCTGTGCTAATACATTGCTGGTAAATATTGTGCAGGCAGTCTTGGGTTAGTAATGAGCACTTGAATGAGACCACATTACAGCTCTCTCTGCTGTTTAAATTGCCCCTGTGAAGGCTGAGCTAGATGTAACACATGGCTGGCATATTTCTTCCCCACAACATTGTTTAAAAACCAATTGAAGCCTTGGGAACCCACTTTTGGAGGGTGGTTGTTTTTTGTGCTTTTGCATGTGTATACCATTGGGGGAAACTGCACTGCAGCTGCACATCCCATCATGGAAGAATCTTAAAAACAGGCATAGCTCTTGAGGTGGTTCACTGGATGAAACCTTTAGCAGCCGCTAAGTGGTGATTGAGAAGAGAGAGAACTTCATGCCAGTATCTTTCAGCACTGGGAGGTGATGGAGGAGCTGGCAGGTGGGTGTTGCAGGATCCTATTGCTTTGCAAAGATACCACTGCTGAGTAGATGGTCATTCCTGCTGACATCTGCAGCCTGCACCCATGAGAAAGATCGGCAAGTCCTAGGCTCTGTGGTTTAACCCACAGCGCCACTCGCCTCCCTATCAGAACACATAGGTTCCTTTTATTAACACCTAACAATAAGCTACCTTACCAAAAAATGGCTACTAAACTACACAGAATCAAGTCAGTAGCTGCCTGTTTCAGATCTAAGGAACCTAGTGGCTGTCTTTTATTTAATAAGGTTCCATCTTTTGATCAATTGACTTTCAGCTCTTTAAAAAACAAATAACAAAAACCTGTCACTTTTTGTCAGCCAAACATGACTTGTGTAGAGCAGAGCTGCTCCTCTGTATTGGCAAGTTTTGGCTCTGTGGGCCACACTCATGTCTTGCAATGTTTTTTCTTTATCCAAGTATTCTTGGATACTCACACACACACACCCTGCTACCTTTGTTGTATTCTAAAGCTGGCATTCTAACAGGCTTTCCTGCTTTGTCTCATCTCCCAGGCCCTGATGACCAACATTTTCCATTATTGCCTCATTGTGCCCCCCATGATATTCTCCTTCGGTACTATAGCCGTCATTTCAGACATCATCCTGACCAAGTCCGTCCCTGCATCTGACACTGGTAAGACCAGCTCCTCCGCCGGATGGATTTCCTTCTCCCTCTTTCTTGATGAAACCAGCTGGATGCAGCGCTTGATTCCGGTTCACTTCTCTGAAAATGCTATGCACTGCCAAATGTGTGTCTTGTGCTCTGCCAGAGAGCCCAGCAGGAAGAATGCCCAGTTCCAAAGTCTCTGCACATCTCACATGCATTTTTTTTAAAACAAAGGGCAGCTTTCAGTGGCATTTGCTTATTTGCCAAGCCGGTGAAGACTAGTTAGGATCAGTAGGGCTGGAAGCTGCAAGGGTGCCTGCAAGGAAGCCAGTGACCCATATTGACTTAATGAGCCGGTTGCAGAAGAAAGAGACAGAATCTTGCAGGGCTTCCTGGGATTAATGTCCTTGGGAAAGACCTGTGCAGTGTCCCTCTGCTTGGAGGTAGGACCTAGGTGTCATGTGGCCTCCTATCGCACCAGCGCCTTGGGACCACCTCTTGGCTTGCAGCCTAGCAGCACTCATGCATAATGTGCAATGTTTGTGAACTGGTGCCTCCACAACGGGGCTATGTGCGTGTCCACCACTGCAGTATGCCTGATTCCAGCAATCCCACCTATAGAGGCATCCATGCTCATGCACTGTCACTCTGCAAAAATGGAGCCTGGCTGTGGCACCCATGCACTCTCAAGGCGATTGCTTGAGGGCCACCACAAGTGATGAATGGGAGTCCTCGTAATTCTTCACTCTTCTGAAGAATTCCCTGATGGCGATATGCAAGCTGTACCCTGGTGCTTCACAGTGTCTCCTCGGAACAATCACTTTACCTAAGCAGAAGACAAGCCATAGTGTTTTTGTTTTTCCAGAGAGTTGAAGGTGGTTTGAAAATGGGGCCTGCCAATCACCTAACTTTCAGCTCTGGGGGAAAAAAGGTTTTCCAGGCTTTTATACAGACTTCTGGGATAGCTCAGTTGGTAAAGCATGAGACTCTTAATCTCAGGGTTGTGCATTCGAGCCCCACATTGAGCAAAAGATTCCTGCATTGCAGGCAGTTGGGCCAGATGACTCTCATGGTGGCATCCAACTCTACAATGCTATGATTCTATGAAAATCCTGTCAGACCTGTTTGATCCCGGATTATAGCAGGATCAAAGGAATATGTATGTTCAATGGCAAGCAAAGGCCCTCTCAAGTCACTTACAGCCTGTGTTCAGACTCGGATTGGGAAGAGCCAAGTTCAAATTCCCACTTAGTCATAAAGTTCGCTGGACGGTGTTGGGCCAATCATTTCCCTCAACCCATCCTAACCTCACAGGATTGTAGTAAGGATACAACAGCATTTTATTCCATGTGGAATGTTGGTGCCAATGTGGAATGTCTCCAGCCTTATACCACACGCACTCTGCATATGCCAGGATATTCCCATGATTATTCTGAAAACACTTCCTGTGAATCATGTTTAGTTTATTATTTCTTTGTTTACTATTGCATTTATAGCCCACCTATAAATGGGCAGTGTGGCATGTGGGGTTCTGCCCCCCTCACCACCTTATCCTCACAGCAATCCTGTTGGGCTGAGATGCAGTGACTGGCCCAAGGTTGCCCAGCGAGCCTCGTGGCTGAGTCGGGATTTGAACCCGCCACACCAGCTCTTTGTGTCCTTAAAACATGACTAAAGTGCCGTTTGTGGTTGCTAGATCAGCATGAGCTGTGGATATCATCAACCCTGGAAGCAGTCCTGCGCTTTTGAAATGAAGAAGCTGAGAGGGAAGGTTTAAAGGCAGCAGCTGGCACGGGTTCAGGCATCTTCTCAAAAGAGCTGTTATAAGGGAAATGGAGCCTGCTCTGCTTGCTTCCTGAGCCCAGAGGGGTAGCCTCAGTCACATATGAATGCTCCCTCAGTGGCCTAATCCCAAACCTAATTTGCATAGATTATTAGGTCACAGTTCAGAAGAATTTGCCAGTGTCTGCTTGGGAACAGCAAAATACTGGTAATATAGCTTAGGAGCAAAATGCATGGGGAACAGTGTACTGGGACCCAGAGAATATGAGAGAGAGAGAGAAGGGGGTGGGGGTGGGAGAGGGAGCTGCATATAAGGGGTGGTGGTTTTGTATTTCCATTCAAGTAGATGTGTGTACTAGTATAATAGTAGCACGTAGTAGATCAGGGCTGGGTTACCGGCAGAGACATGTCTAGAATCTGTGCTATATTTAACAAGGGATGTTTTGGGTCTGTACTGAAGCGTGTAGCAATCATGAGCTTAAGACTACAGCTTGCATATCCCAGTCGGAAAACCATATACTTTCAGCTTTGGGAAATAAGTTGTGAGTGCTGTGAGGTGCGGAGGGGCCGGGCTTCAAAGTGGGACATTAGGGACAGCATGTATCACTGGAGAAAATTTCGCAAAGTCTTTCGACTGCTCTTATTAAAGCCATTTCTGGAAATTAATGCAGTGTGGGTGACTCCCAAAGCAGCACAGCTATTAAAAGTGCTTCAACACCCATTTCTGGCTGTGGGTGGAACTGCACGTTACCTGACCCACCCATCGATTCATTTAAAGACACCTCCCTGCTTTACAATCATGCATTTCCAGTTGAAATGTTTTCATTTGTGGCTTTTAAATAATTTTTTATTTTTTAAAATAAACCTCAAATCTTTTTGACAGTTTCTTCACCAGTTGCAATTATTTCATTCATGGCTTTTCTTGTCAAACAAACTGAGATTTTCCGGTGAGGAGAATTGCTAGACACCTTAAGGAACATAAATCAAGGTCCTTTTTCAGGAGGAGCATGCATGCCTTGGCTGGCCAGTGTGGGGGAAAAGGTAGAATTTCTGCACCTTTGGTTGCCATGCAAACTGCACCTGCTGAAATCCGCTCTTCTACACAACCAGTCAAGGTGCAACAGCCTTGCCCTTTTTCATCACCTGGCCACCCTCTGCCAATCACCACGCAGTGTGCTTCAGTCAGGTGAAGCTCAATGCTTGCTCGAACGGCCTCTTCTCCAGCCATCCACTCGTCAGATTCTGTCGGCGTGTCAGCCATCTATGGAGTCAACTCTTCTCGGGTTGCTGTTTCCCCTGCCCTACCCTTTCTGCTCTCTGCTGCAGTGCCAGCTGCCTCCATCAGTCTACAGACTTCTGGGTTTCTCTTTGGGCCGGATGCCACTCTGCCCTTCCCTTCAGCATCCAGAACAAGCTGTTTGGGTGTTAGGGAATAGGTCAGCAAAGTTCCGAGCTAAGGTCACTTGTTAGCACCCACGGTAGGGTGACCAGGTCCAAAAAGAGGGCAGGGCTCCTTTAGTAGCTGTGTAGAAAAGGGAATTTCAGCCGGTGTAGCTCATCATGCAATTCTGTGCAACAGAATTAAACATATGCTTACATTTGCTTTTGATACTGGTGGCCTGCTTTCGCGCATCATGCTAAACCAAACTGTGGCTTAGTGCGATCTCCTGAGAGGGTGATAGTGGCTACTTTGCTCCTCATTTTACTGCTGCACCATGCTGACCTAAGCATTGGTTTGACTTAGTGCCTTGTCCCAATTTGGTGGTGCTGCACTCTCCAGATGAACCGCAAGCTGTAAACCAAGAACAGACTTTGGTTGCAGCTCATGGTTAGCCCGGGGAGAACTAAACCACAAGCCACAGTTCAGATGACGTGTTTAGCCAAACCATGGCTTAGCTCAGCAGAGTCTGCCAATGAAACCTGGAGGGAGGAGCAAAATGGTCGCAATCTCCTTGGGAACTGGCACACTCACACATTTATGCTAAGCCATGGTCAAAGGCACGGACTTGCCCCCCACATTGAAGGGGTGCGGCTTCACATGACATATGTATGACATATGCATGACATCAGCGGGCAGTAGGGGATGGGGGCCTCCTCAATATTGGAAGGGCTCAGCCTCCTACCCAAAAATATTGAGGGAGCTAAAGCCCCTTCTGCCCCCTATAGTTGGCGCCCCTGGCTTAGTGTGACATGCAAACTGGACCAGTGGGATTTACTAGTGCTTCACCACACCCATCCGTAGTAATGCTGGTGAGGTACCAAGTTCCATGTTTGGAAACAGACTTCTCTTCATTCCTTATTTCAATTGCAGAGTTGTGTGAATTGTGTGAAATCAGATTTATGGTCTGCCACATTACTGTGTTTAGGACTGCCATATGAAATCCCTGATTGCAGAAATGCTAAAGACACATTGGTCTAATACACTGGTGTTGGAGTAGATACTGACATTAATTTTGATCTGCAGAATTAATTTTCTTTACGTTTTCTTCCTTAGGTGCCATGCTGGGAATTAGTTCATCAGTTCAACCACTGACAAGGACAATAGGCCCAACTATAGGAGGATTTTTATACAGACGATTTGGGGTCTCATCCTTTGGTTATTTACAGCTGCTGGTTAATATACCTCTGTTTTTCTACATCTTGAGGAAGAGGATCCCTCACAATGAAGGGAAAGTACAGTAATTAAGTCTTCAGATGTTGTGCTGATGAGAAGATGTGCTATAACTCTATTTTAGGACTTTTAATTGCCCTATCTGACAGGAAATAAACTAATTTAAACCAGTTCCCTTAATGCACTGCAATGTACTGTAGATATGGTTGGGTAACTGTTGATGTTGGAACTGTTATCAAAGCCTAAAAGCTCTGTCAAAGCATTCCGCACCTTTGATTGCAATCACACTGGGGATCTCTGAAGGCTCCGCAGATGGAATGTTCTTTCTTTAGATAGCAACATGTATTTCTGCCAGAGCCTCAACAGAATTTCTATTGTAAAAAAGAGGCCTAGTCGGGAATACACGGTGGGGAAAACAGAAAAAAGAAAACCAACAATTTCAAGTTACACGTGTCGTGTCAATTTTGTCTCTAAGAATAGGATCCATGAAGCCCCTTGTCCACATCTCACCCCAGCCAGAAGCTCACTGCCAAATCCTAGAATTGTAGAGTTGGAAGGGACCCCCAAGAATCATCAGGTCCAGCCCCCTGTCATGAAGGAATCTCAACATCCAATTTGAAATTAAACCAAACCCTACTTAGGTTCGCAACTGTGCTAGCAGTTTTATTGTTGCACCCCTGTAGCTAAATAAGCCAGCCACTCTCGGACTAATCCCCACCCATTGTAATATGAAGAGAATACTGAGCTACTTTATGAGATTGTCTTTAAGGATTAAAAAATTGTGCATTCATGGCACTTTGAACACTCACATGATCTATATAAATGCTAGGTTCCATTAGTTGCCTTGATTCTGCCCTGTGGCATTGTCACTCCTTACCAGAGTGCGTGGCTGTATCATTTGGAACAAGTAGACAGGAGGAGCGTCGGAGATGGAAGTCTACTTCCGGGCAGAGACCTATTCCAGTTGGCAGTCACCCCTTTCTGAGCCTACAGATCTGACAAACAGACAGCAATACTTGAAAAGCTATATCCTCTCAAACAGAGCATGACTTCCCTCAAGTCAGCAGAGGTGTCATGCAGCTGACTCAGTTAACTTCGCACTTACCAAGCTGGCAAGCTACACAGCTGTAAAGTGGTTAAACTACTCTGCATAGCCGAAAGTGCTTTCAAAGCCATGTTTTGGCCTGTGTGTGCAGGCGTTGGGCAAAACATCAGGAGGGCACCGGGTTGGGGAAGGCAGGTTTCAAACTTCTGGTAAGTAAGTGTTCAAAGATCTTTGCACACTGTAACTTCAGTAATCCTTTTAGCATGACACTAAGGCAGTGTCGTGGGACGCGGGTGGCGCTGTGGGTTAAAGCCTCAGCACCTAGGGCTTGCCGATCGAAAGGTCGGCGGTTCAAATCCCCGCGGCGGGGTGCGCTCCCGTTGTTCGGTCCCAGCGCCTGCCAACCTAGCAGTTCGAAAGCACTTTCGGGTGCAAGTAGATAAATAGGGACCGCTTACTAGCGGGAAGGTAAACGGCGTTCCGTGTGCGGCTCTGGCTCGCCAGAGCAGCGATGTCACGCTGGCCACGTGACCCGGAAGTGTCTTCGGACAGTGCTGGCCCCCGGCCTCTTTGAGTGAGATGGGCACACAACCCTAGAGTCTGTCAAGACTGGCCCGTACGGGCAGGGGTACCTTTACCTTTACCTTTAAGGCAGTGTCAGTGTAGTTTCGTGGTGAGCTGAAACAGTGGGCCACGTTCCACAAGGTACAAAAAGTGGCATTTTGCATGGCTAAATAAACATGTAGTGCTCCTTCAACACCTGCTCCCCACAACCCTGATCTGTCGCTGTTCTGATGTCTTAAGTTTCAAATTCTTCCTCCCAGCAACAGTGCTGGTGTCATGCAGGAGACTGGTCTGAAACACATTGCAGCAGCCAACCAGGGCAGCTATGAGCAGCAGTGGGGGTGGGGAGGGGAGTCATCTTTTAGGGAGGTATCGGGGCCCCACTGAAAAGGCTTGGTGAGCATTCTGCTCTATCCTAGTTAGCAAATCACACAGGGAAATAGCCTCTGCCCTCCAAGCTCAAGGTGCCCCTCCATTGCTGTGCTCTACCCTTGTCTATGCTCTTGGTGTGGAACTTGATGGATGGCTCAAAAGGGAACTTGCTCAGATGGAGCTGAGAAAGCTAGTTCTCCATAGCAGTGAAGAGGTACCGCCTCCCCCCACAGTACAGTGGTACCTCGGGTTAAGTACTTAATTCGTTCCGGAGGTCCGTACTTAACCTGAAACTGTTCTTAACCTGAAGCACCACTTTAGCTAATGGGGCCTCCTGCTGCTGCCGCGCCACCGGAGCACGATTTCTGTTCTCATCCTGAAGCAAAGTTCTTAACCTGAAGCGCTATTTCTGGGTTAGCGGAGTCTGTAACCTGAAGCGTATGTAATCTAAGGTACGACTGTATGTTGCTTCGCTGAGCTATGTCACCAGAAGATCTTGAACTGCAGCTACCTTAAGGCACCACACTGGTTCTCTGCATGCTACAGGGTAGGCTGACAGGTTTTTCTTGCAGTAAAGCCTTGGTCTGGATAACCTTTTGATTTCTTTTTATGATCCTGAGAAAGCATTCAGTGAACTGACCGCTGGTCTGACTCAGTTGGGCTGCTGCGCTTTTAAGACAGGCAAATGGGGCTACTCCACATGCATTTCTATCCTATCCCCGGCAAGGCTGAGCCCCCACTCTTTATAGCTGCAGACTCCTAAACACACATTTGCAATTCTGCTAATACAAGGGCTTTCCTTAGGTAGTACCCCATTGTCAGGTGCAAGCAGAGAACCACATTTCCACATCTGCTGATAAATAAAACACTTCACCTCAGATATACAGTAATAAAAAAGCATTTAATTTGGAATGGACATATTCAAATGCCAGAAGCAATTTTAAGACAAACATGTGCTTTATCAAAATAAATACAAATATAGATATTACAAATAATTTAAACTGGTTTTGCATCAGCAGGTGCTGAATATTCTTTGCATTTCATAAATAGAAAAACAATAGCATTTTTTGCAAAGCTAGGCATCCTGCTCACACAGCCATGCTTTGCCCTATGAGTCTTTTTAAAGAAAACGTAAAAAGTCTTTGGTCTGCAAATGCCTCTCGTAGAACAGCCTGGCCTCTTTGCTCAGCCACCTCATCAGACCTGGGAAGAAGCTGGGCGCTCCATTCTCCTTTGCTTTCCTTCATTGGTGTCCTAATGTCCCGGTTCAGTCTAAAACAACTGATTTTCTTTGTCATCCAGAGGTACAGTCTGCTGAAAACAAGAGAAAAGCAAATTATTAGTGATGCAGCAGGACAAGCAAGCTAGTAGCAAAAATAATAATAATAATGCTAAACTAATAGCAAGACTGCCTTTTTAAAACCTCAGGGATACAGAAAGATCCTATAAAGAAGCATCTAATAGTCTCATCCTTTTCTGAGGCTTTGCCACCATAGGCTAGACTTTAGTAGTTCTGAACGTTTACTTACAGCACAGTCCTAAACACGGTCTCTTCAGAAGGCAATCCTACTGAATTCCATGGGGCTTATTCCCAAGGGAATGGAGTTAGGATTACAGCCTCAGGAACCCACTGAGGTCAAGTCATCCTACTACCAAATATACAGAGAAAATAAGAAGCTGCCTTAAGACAAGAGTCAGACCACTGCACTCTGCGTGGCAACAGCTCTCTAGGATTCAGGCAGAGAGTTTCCCCCCCATTCCAATGGGAAATGCTGGGAACTGAATCTGGGATCTTTTGCATAGAAAGCTGGGCTAGCTGGGGCTGAAAGGAGTTGTAGTTCAACACCAGGGCAGTACCAGGCTGGCAAAAGTTCTATTATGGCATATTAGCTTTGCTATAATAAACACGTTAGTCTCTAAGCTGCCACAAGACTCTCTGCTGGTTTTCCTGCAACAGACTAACATAGCTACTCCTATGCAAATTATTGCCTCCTGTTAAGTTATTTGGGTCAAATAATAATTTGAGTAATAGCACAAATAGACACCCCCCAAACTCTACTGCAGAGACTCTCTGCAATGAGTTCTTAGTGCGAAACTCACAACATCCCAACCCTCCTGCAAATATCTATTCTCATCCAGATGACTTGTAATAACCAAACTATCAAAACCAAGGACAAGGAACATGGTATCCTCCACATTATGTTGGACTAAAAATCTCATCCTTGGCCACTAGTCATGCAGGCTGCATTTGATGGGAGTTGGAGTCTAACAACTCCTAGAGGGGTACAGTGTTCCTCATCCCAGGAATCCCTAAAAGTTTGAACACCCTGATCCTAACTTTTTTCTCCTTTTACTTGGAAGCGGATGAATGTCCCCATTTAAAAAATAAATGGCAATTCCTGCCTGGAATATGGGTGTGTGCTGAAGCAGTACATTGGTCACACAGAAAAAGCCTTTGTCTGGGAGTTCGTTAAGAAGATCCCCAGATGCACACGGGTGTCACCCTCACTTTAGCCATTTATTCTGGATTACCTTTAACAAAGCCAGAAAGAGCCATTATTTGAGGAGGGCATAGCCCAGGGAGGCTTCCAGAGCCACCTAGCCTCTTACTGCTCCTTAAATGGCACCAGCTGAATTACACAAAAAGTCAAAATGCAGCTTCATTTTTTATTTTTTGCAGACTGCCTGGCCCCACTGCAGTTTCAGAGTTCTGCTTCCTTGGCAGATGCACACATTATGCCAATCCTAAATGTGGGAGGAAACCAAGTATTCTCATTTAAAATGATTAGTTCATCCCCAGTTTAAGCTGATGGAATTTAGGCGGTTTAAGACAAATGCTCCAGTTAACTTCAGCGGTACCTTGGTTTACGAACTTAATCCGTTCCGGAAGTCCGTTCTTAAACCAAAGCGTTCTTAAACCAAGGTGTGCTTTCCCATAGCATCGGGGGACTCAATTTACAAATGGAACACACTCAACAGGAAGCGGAACATGGTCTGCTTCCAAGGCAAACTTCACAAACCAAAACACCCACTTCTGGGTTTGCAGCGTTCTTAATCCAAGTTTTTTCATAAACTAAGCTGTTCTTAAACCAAGGTACCACTGAAGTGTGTTACTGTTCACTGACGCTAATCTACTGTTAGTCAATAATCTGCAAAATCATCATCTAGAACCAAGCTCTGCTGCCCACAGAGAGGTTACGCGCAACAGATTCCACCGAATCACTTTCTCAACCCACGATAAATTCTGCATGGGGTAAGAAGGGGAAGGCCACTGAATTGCATACAACTTTCCCAAAGTTGCGCTGGTTATCGACGGAGTGGTTGTGATCCAGCAGGCCGTATGAAGCAGAACAGGTCTTAGGGTTTTGATTGAGATTAATCGACTCAGAGGATCAATGAGTGAAGATGGGGAGGCGGGGAGGGAGCGAAGTCAGGGGGCAAACGAGACCAAGACGGCAGAACTCGCTCACCTTAGGTCACTCTCTCCCTCGGGGGCGCGCGTGTCGGGCTCAGGGGGCGCGCGCGAGGCGCCTGTCCCGGGTGGCGGCGGCCGCGTGCTCGGCGGCCTCCTGGCGGCTCTTGAAGTCCTCGATGGCGCGCTTGTTCTGGAAGTCGATGAGCGCCATGGTGATGGAGGCGTTCCAGCAGCTCTCGCCCGGGCACCGAAAGTCGATCTCCTTGCGGTCCGTCGTGACGATGGTGAAGTACACGTACTTGCCCGTCCGCTCCACGCAGTCCACCTTCTGGATGGAGCCGAAGCGCAGCTCCTTCCCGCCGCCTCCGCCGCCCCGGGCCTTGCCGGCCTCGGGCGAGAAGAGGCTCAGGCTGTCCTTGCTCAGCACCACCGCCTTCTTCTTCCACAGCTGGAAGAGGCTGTCGCTGCGCTTCTCCAGCTCGCCCTCGCGGATCACCTCCGACGGCGACGCGGCGCCCGGGCCCTTCATGCTGCTGCCGCCGCTGCCGCTGCCCGCGCTCGCCAACAGAGCCGCCGCACCGAGATCGCCTCGAGGGACCAGCGCCAAGGCCACGCTCGCCCGCCTGTCTTGCTTGCCTGCCTGTCTTCCCGCCGGCTCCGCGACGCTGCTGCTCCTGCTCGGGCTGCTGCGCGTTCTTGCGGGCGAAGAACCGGCTGAGCCCTTTATGGCTTTGGGGCCGCCCCAGGCCCCGCCCTGCCGGCGCACCTCCGCCCTCGCGAGGAGACCCGGGATGACTTGGGCGCTTCTTCCTGCCGCCCACTCGCTCGCTCAGCCCTTCGCATAACCAGCCGCCGCCGCCCCCCCCCCCTTCCCGCGGCCTCCCGGCGGAAGCGGATTGATCCTCAGCCCACCCTCGGGGCCGGGAGGCGCCTGGCACCGGCGGCTGTCAAAGCAGATCCTCCCTGCCTTCCCCTCCTCCAGGTCGCTTTCCCTTAGCCTTAGAGAGCAGCTCGTTTCCTATCTGCTGACGTGTTGGACTTGCCTTCTGTTCTTACTCTCCCCCCCCCCCCGCCCATTAAAGCTTTCCAGGGGGTTTCCTGTTCCATCGGTTGGCAGTGGGTCAGGATCTGCTGATAGGTTTCTTGCGTGGCTTGCAGTAGATCAGCAAGGAGATCTACACACACCCCTAAATTAGGCTGCTGAGTTTAAGGACTTTTGGGGGTAAAGCTTGTGTTAGCTTGCAGGATACCTGAGTCTCTTCTAATCGCTGGGGTCCTGGATCCAGCAAAGGTTAAAATCTTATGGGTCCATAGTATAACAAAGGAGGTTGTTCTGTGCCAGAGGGGAAATGGTTGGTGGGCTCCCACCCACACTCACCTGACTGGTAGTGAAGAAGACAAAAATGCAGAGCTGTGTGAGCTGGGCTGGAAGCAGGCAAAGCTACTGAATGAGAACCATGCTTGATGTCTGCTTGAATCCAAGTCTATGACTATGGGAGATGCAGGACCTTCTGTGTGACGTTAATGCTACGAACCCCTCCGTTGTAGCATCAGGTTATATGATATATGTATAAGTAACCCATATATCATAAAGACTCCACAGTCTCTGCTGTCCCTCTTTCCAAGGAAGCAGAACCTTAGGTAAGCACATGGAATCCCTGGAGTATCTTGCCCAAAATTGGTGCCAATTGTGGCTTTGCTTCTCTGCCACTGGCAGAGGGAGCAGACCAGGTAGAAACCTCACACTTCCTAAGGGCTGGGCCAGCTCTGACCCCCTATTTCCCCCATCAGCAGCCAGCTATGTTTCCTTGCCTAATGGTAGGGCTCAGTTGTAAAATGCAGGAGCCACTTTTGTAGAGTTACCATATTTTGAAGAGCAAAAGTGAGGACACATTTGCTGATTTCTAGTTTTAACTATGGATCGCTATGACAACTCTACTCATAAAAAAGGACCTTTCCTGGAAAAGGAGGAAATATGTCAACCCTACTTTTGAGGAATTAACATTCCTCATAGAGAGTGGAAAAGAATAAATAATTTGTGCTCTATGCATGTGAAAATATGAGGCGGCCTATCTCAGGCTTGAGGTTTCCTGAAGCAAAGGAAACTGAAGGAACGGCACATAAGATAAAGAGGCCTAGCCCTCCTCCATGTGCCAGACCCAGCCCAGCAGCTGAATGAAATCTGGGAGGCGTTCCAAGGCTGCAGCTGACTCAGACATAGATAGTGGGCTAGGCAACAGCTGCATTCCTGAGACCAGTCATCCTGTGAGGTGCAGGCAAGCCAGGGAGGGAGGGAGGGAAGGTGAGGAATAGGCGAGAGCAGAGGTAACCAACCCTCCAGAAAATGGTGGACTCCCAAGAGCCCCTGCCAGCATAACCAATGGTCAGGGATGATGGGAGTTGTAGTCCAGAAACTTCTGGCAGGCTCCCAGGGTGAGAGGCTGGAAGGAGAAAGGAAAGATCCCAGATAAGAGCTGAGAGGGGCTACTACCTTCTATGAATGTTAAGAACTACCTTTAAGAGAGGACATCATACCTTATTTTTACTTTTTGTAGCTGTTTTTGTTTTCTAATTTACATTAGTTTTCTATATCTATATTGTGTCATGAAAAAACTTTTAATAAAAACCTGAACACAGAAACTTGGCATCAGGTTGGCTACCCTGGAAGTTTGCCACCCTAGGCAGCCACCCAGTTCTCCTACTGGTTCAACCGACTCTTCGCGCAAAGCACCATGCCATTGCCCACATGTGGGGAAAGTTGAGTCAGCTGGTGTCATAGTGATGTCAGGTGACTGACTAAGTGGGTGGCTGCACCCACGTGTCATACCTGACCTGGAGGTGGTGGTCAAGGTAAGCATCTGGCTTGCTGGCCAGGCCCAGTTCTCCACTCTTGTGTCCATCGCCTTCTGACCTGAGAGCAGAACACAGTGCCCCTCTTGCACAGCTTTTAGTCATCAGCAGCCGCCCATGAGCCTTGGCTCCCTAAATGAGGAACAGGGGAAGGAAGGCACACAATCTTGCAAAAATTAGCCACACAGCTAAGTGCATTCCCTTTCCATTGTTGTCCATAGGATTTAATTGCAACCAACTTTTGCTAAATGGTGCCCACATCCGGAGGAGAGTCCCTCAATGCCTCACTATTTTTTAAATCAACGTTTCCACATCCCTCCCTCCCCTTTTTATATTTTTATCCAGCTACCTTTAGTACAAACGGGCTTCATTACAGTCAAAGCCCTTGGACAGGCTTTGAATTGACTTTGTGCACTTGGAAAGGCAACAGAAAGAAGGCATGAATGAAACCCAGATCAAGGCTGAGCAAAGGTCAGGTGTGCAGGCAGGCACATGTTTGCACACGCCCTGCTCCAGATGTCCTGTTTGAAATAATGGGTTTTCTTTCCTGGGAACCAGACGTTTGCTATGGGATTCTTGACTTTCGGTATTGTGCTGCTTTCCAAGGCCGCACCCAATTCATACTAGCACATATTGGTCATTCAAATAATGTGAGTGCTGTTCCTCCAGTCAGCCTACACATCTACCTACCCTTGCTAGTGTTTTTTTGTTGTTGGGTGGTCCTGGACAAAGCAGACTGCATAAAGGGTTTGGTGAATTGTTTGGGGATCCACAGCTGTGAAGCAAGAGGCAGCAGCATTTCTGGGGTGATGAACGGATAGTATCTCACTGGACAAATCTGTCATTTTGGTTCTCTAGGGCTGTATACACATTATACACTTAAAGCATGCGCATGCACACAAACTCACAAAAAAGTATCCTGAAACTAGTTTACCCCTCACATGGCTACAATTCCCAGCACCCTTAACAAACTACAGTTCCCAGGATTCTTGTGGTGGGGATGAACATGTTTTAGATGTGCTTTAAAGGTATGGTGTGTACACAGCCTAAGTTTCTCATTTTTTTGAGTCTTAAATTCAGTTCTCCACATTTCTGCAGCAATCAGCATTTTAAAATTAAACATAAATCCTCACCAAGGTTTGTCAGCTTTTTAGTGCAAAATTATAGTATTAAGCATATATTTGTAGGCAGTTTTGACTAATAGACAAATTATTGCAAGCTAGTTCTCCTAATATCTTGCATTCTGTATGTTATTTTCACTAATACACACGTTTTATGCACATTTACCCCAATATGCGTTTTGCACGTACCCTTTTGTTGGCGAACTGCACTGCAAAATTCAGAGAAGTGTGGATTTTGAAGAATACCTGTGTTTCAGTTCACATATTGGATTGAGAAGTGCAAATTGGGTAGGTTCTCATTTAAATGCAAACAAAATCAAATGTCTCCTCCATCCCTATCCATCACATTGAGGATATTGTTACGAGTTTGGTGGTGGGGAAGGCTGTATGCCAAGACCCTTCTAATGCTTGGATACAGCAAGTGTTAAAATCTAAGCAATGGTTCAAATTCCTGGAATAGCCAGGCTAGCTTTCTGGTGTGATAAAGTTCCTCTAAATATGGATCATTAAGGTAACAAAGGACGTGGCTATGTGCCAGACGACAAATGGATGCCCACCCTCCCTCAACTCACTGGTAGGTAGTTAGAAAAGACAAAGACCAGAGTTGAGTTGCATGTGTATGAGCTAGAAGCTGGAGGAAGAAGCAGGCTGAAGCCTATGAAGGAGACATGCCTGATTTCTGCTCACATCCAAGGCTATGGCTACGGGTGAAGCAAAACTCCCTTGGCACGTTAACACCGTGAACCCCTCTATCATAGGCTCAGGTGGTATATATGTGTAATTAAACCATATATCATAATGACACAACCATTTCCAATATATCTCATTTCAAAGGAGACACGAACCCTGGGTAAGTGCTACCTGGAATCCCTCGAGCCTTGCATTGCTTGGAGATTGGGATGGCGTGCAACAACATGCTTATTGAGAAATGGAGGAGTCTTGAGAATGGGAAATGCAATAATTGGTGTGCCAGAAATTGACTAGTTTCTAAAGTTTGGGCGACTGAACCTGAAACCAGCTCCATAATCAAAAGCTCCATTATGAACAACCTTTCTGCTGGTATACGAGTATGTTGAATCTCCTGTGTTGAAAGCCTATTTCACACAAGGGCATTCTATCATGCAGAGAAGCAGAAGTCGCTTCCATCCTGTACACCTGGATGAGCTTTGAAAGCTGGATTGGCCCACATTTTAACAGTTGGCTGGTTCCTCAATCCATGCCCAGTTGACAAAGGAGCCCATCAATTCTGATAAAAGTAAGTTTTTCAAAAACAGGAAAGGGAATTGAGAAGATTAGAATTCAGGCAGCATTTTTGAACACCTTGAAACAAATGAATCTTGGACCTGTATTCATTTTTGGGGTGTGTCTGGGGGCGGGGGCTGGGAGGTCCTGCATGAGCAAATGTCATGCTGGACAGAGTGAAAGGCTTTTTCTTAAGGAATCTTGCCTTTTCTTAAATGCCTTGAAAACACAGATTTCTATTTTTAAAAAATTCAATTTTACATTTAAAACAGCAAATTTTCACCTTGGATTTATTTTTTTTCAAATCATGCTTGCACTTGGCTGCTCTGGTGCAAGTGTAGCTGGCAATTACAGAGATAGATGTTATTTAGGTTTCTGGGTTTTTTAAAAAGATGGTTTCCATAAGAGATTCTGGTGATAACACACATGGCCGTCAATCCACCTTTTTATAAATTTTGGCCCTTTGCAGTCAAATAAATGAGTGAAGTGCAGAACAAGTTAGGAGCTTAAAGGAGGCCCATCACAGAGGGGTGTGTTGACTGCAGAATAATCTGCCTTCTGCCCACCCCACCCCTGGAAGGAAGGTAAAGGCTGGTTATTAAAGGGTGGCCGCCTCGTTGACCTTACTCTACGATTGCCTGCTGGCTAGACAGCTGGAAAGCGGTAACTAGGCCAGTTGTATTCGACAGAGCCAATGTGGCTTCTGCATTGCAGCAGTGAAAGAGTCGAAGGCCTGTACATGGCTGGCAAAGCACTGTTTTCACAGCAGCAGGGAGTTCTTGGGTACGGCAGGTGCTTTGTGAGTTCTGTGGGAGGGGGCCAGCTCATGGGATCACCTTGTCTTGCCACAGCCCCGTCAATGAATTCACTTAAGTTTTTGTTAAGACAGTAGAAACCAACATATCCTATCATTAACCAGCTTGCCTTTTTGCTAAGACCAAGCAGTATTCAGAAGTGCAGTATGAGAGAGTCCAAGTTACGCAGGTTTCTTCCCTGGTTGGTAGGATGAGCAGATGAAAGGTGTCCCTTTCATAGTTTCGTAATAGTTTCCCCCCATGGCTGCCCTGGTCAAAGCACCTTCCTTTACATCCAGTGTCAAGGGTCAGTCCTGCCTTCTTGGAGAAAGAATCCAGCCTTAATCTTGCCCACTGTTTTGTGACATTTTGGTGGCTCCCTGTAGGTGTTCATAGACTTCACCGTGCGAAGTGAATTGGCACTTGAGGATTGTTTCGCTTTCGCTCTCAAAGTGTAGATTTAATCTAAACGTTTTAATGGCAGTAGCAAAGAAAGGCTAAAAGGGCCGACCATTCAGAATTATCTGCTGAGCCAAAGGAATAAAGGTCCAAAGTGCAAGTGCAAATCCTGAATGGCAGGTTTTTCATTACTGCGGAAAGAGAGGAATTTATTGCCCAGTTCACCAGGCCAGGAATGTGGCATTGAGAGAGATATGCACACAGACATGAGAAAGAGTTGGTTTTATAGCTGGCAACACAGATCAGGGGAGACAGGGGAGGGGGAGGGAGCAGAAACTTGGACTGTGGCTTTTGGAAAGACAAGCCGGTACAATACAGAAAAGCAAACAGGACGGCATGTGTGTCTGTGACCCGTGTTCATACAGAGAGCTGGTGCAGGAATTTATGTATGGGTGGTGGTGGGGTGCCCCTCCAGCAGATATCATGCACATGCAGCCCACTACCAAAATCAGCACAATCACTTTTGTGACTTTCGTGACTTCTCCCCACAAAACACAGTTTCTTCCTATCTTTTCAAAGGGCCTCTGCTGCACAATACCAAATGTAAGAATTCACTGATAAATGTATCTATGTACTGGCTCACTGGGAAACCTTCAGACATTCATATAGACATGTGAGCTCAGCTACTCAGCAGCCTCTCTACCTGAGTGATAATTCCTGGCATCCTGATACCTGAGTGCCAGGCAGGTAGCCATTCCAGAAATAACAAACCCATATGAAGACAAGATGGTGTGGTTAACATGGCTGGGAAACAGGGAAATGTAAATGTCTCTTTTGTTACACTTGATGGGTGGTTGGTGGAGGGCAAGGGGAACCATGGGGTCCAGGATGCTCAGATTACTGCCACCAGACCTCACCTTTCATGATGTAACCATGATGTATTAGTGATGTAGTTTGGGTACTGTCACTATCATATAGGGATTAGCAGCTAATTAAAGTTTGGGTTCTCTTTTGTTTGGGGCTTCCATTTTGTTTCACCTGGTGGCAGGTGGGAGTCCTGTCGCGACAGTCTTCAAGAAAGACCAAGCCTACTGGCTGCTGTTTTGCCCTGGTATTCCTGGCTGGTGTCCTTGTTTTTTTGTCCAAGGGAGCCCTCAGATTTCTCCATTAACAGAGCAGAAGACTATGTGCCTCCTAGACTTAGGCATGCTGGGATCTACAGCTCTTTCGGTGGATTTCTGTGTGTAAGTTCTTTTAAGTTGCCTGTGGCAAAAAAAGCAGCCAATAAATTTAATAAAAATAAAAATAATGGCGGCTGTACTATAATGTTTACACTTTAGATCAGGGGTAGGGGACTTTTTTTGACCTGTGGGTCACTTTTGCTGACAGGAAATGTTCCATGGTAGTGAAGAGTTGGGTCGGAGGTGCATGGGACTAGAGACAAATGTGGGTGGAGTAACAAATGCGATTCTTATCTTCATACAGTAGGCTACACAGAAACCAGTGTCAGCTGCAGGAAAATCCTGTTCTGCCGACTCTCCTGGTTGCGGTGGCATGATGGGAATTGTAGTTCAACAGCATTTGGAGGACACCAGGTTCAGGAAGGCTGTGCTATTTATATGATACTTTGCTCATTGGGAGAGTGGATTTGCAGAGCTGCTTCCACCTAATTAATGGAGGAGCCAGAGTCCAAGGATTGTGACAATTACTGACACTGCCATTAAAAACTTCCATTACTTTCTATGTAGCTGGCCTGGGTTGGTGCTTTGGGAACCGGATTACTTACAAATGCAGGCAACCAGTGTGTTCCAAGTCTAAGAAAAAATACATTCGGATCTGCATAATAATAGCAGCTGCCAGACTAGTTGGGGGGGGGGGTCAAATACTTTAACTACAACCATCCCCCCCAAAAAAACCCATAAAGTTCCTACCTTACTGTGTTTATATTCCAAGACTATAGGATAGTTAGGGGCATGAAGAGCACTGTACATTTGTAGCTCCAGTTCTGCTGTATCCTTGACACCCTCTCACACTATACATACATTCTTAGCATTGACTTCAAATTCCTGGCAAGCTGGCGTGCAATTCCTGTTCTGTGGACTCTCCTGATTATGATGGCATGACCAGCTCGCAGCATTTCCTGCAAACTGCTTTGGATGATTGGCACTTGGCACAATTCCACACAGTTCACTTTTCCAAAGAGTGATATGACTGGCAGCTAGAGAATAATTTCTCCTTATTTTAAACATGACACTGGTTTCCCTGGTGAAACCCTCCTGCACCACATATGGGGAGCAAATTGCCTGCAAGGAAAGAAATGCTGGTGTTTGATGCAAAGCCCACTGAAGGAAAAATTCAATGAGCAAAACCACTTTCAGTTTACCAAGTTAAGGATCACATTCACTCAAGCTGCAAATTGCTACAGTATCATGGCTGTGAAAGATCATGGCCTTAGAGATGTGTTACACTATTTTGGCAGTATAGATATAGTATACCTTGGAGCTGGGTGATTGTCAGTGGGAGAGGGCTGGACCTCAGCCCCAGATTTGTGTATTCACTGGAATAGACAAATGAGGTCAGTGCAACTGAAGGTACAATTCCATGTTGTGAAATACCCAAGCAGCAACCAATAATAATAATAATAATAATAATAATAATAATAATAATAATAATAAATGTCCATGGAATAGAACTTTCCTTTCCTTCCAGATTTCAATGAGGGAAGATATCTGTTGTTTGTGGAGCATTAAGGGTAGAGATTTCTGTTGAGCTGTGGCCACAAGGGAAGCCACCAAGATTCCACTGCAATCGTTGATTTAACTCACACTCTGTGTCAGAAGCTGTTAATCTCTTGCTGGCAGCCTCTCAATGGTCAGTTTTTGAAAGGCACTTCAACATGTGAGCAGGGGCAACATTTCAGATGTCAGCGAGCAAATGGCTGAAAAAGGCCTGCTGCCGAATACATTCAACATTTAAACTGTAGAAAGAAGGAAGGGAGGGAGGGAGGGAGGGAGGGAGGAAGGAAGGAAGGAAGGAAGGAAGGAAGGAAGGAAGGAAGGAAGGAAGGAAGGAAGGAAGGAAGGAAGCCTGTGTATTCTAAGACCATGTGAGGTGATTATTTTGTTATTCTATCAACGCAGATCAACAAGTCATCCTTTTTTAAAAAAAACCAGCCCAAAGCTAATCTATTTCTGTCTTTGGTTTGTATGCCTAGTGTACAGGCCATGCCATTCATTTATTTATTTTACAATAGACACTCAGGAGAGGAACATGGGAAACTGCTTTATACTAAGGCTTAGCTGGAGATGGCAAGGTTTGACTCTGGGACTATATTCAGGCAAGGCCTATGTTAGGCGACGCTGAGCTATGACCAGAGATTTAGGTGCACCTTAGAAATAATTGTGCGTAAGGATGCAGCCTCAACACTATAGCAGTATGTATACAAGAAGAGGAGTGGGGGTGGGAGGTAGCTCAAGGGAGACATTGTTCCTATGGGATTTCTCCATGGAAGGAATCCTTTCCTTCCTTCTCTCTTGCCTTCTCTAGACGGAAAATCTGCTTGTGTGAATCGCATAGTGTAAATACATTAGTATGTATGCTTGTGACTGAAAATTGCACACACCCTCTCGCATATGATAAATTGTTCTAATGCAGGCATCGGCTGATCCACTTGGTGTGCCTAATGATTTATGGATTCACTGCTGCCTGAAAGATGCCCCAGTAAGCATATGTTTGGATAATTTATTATTTTCACCAAACAAACCAGAACAGAACAAGTAGAATAGCTTGACAGCACAAGGCATTTACGGGTGCCAAGTGCTCCATGTTGGTACCTCTGCTTTTCCTTTCAAGTTGATGAGATAAGCATGGCACAGCAGGTTTGGCCCCTTGGTGTTTGCTAATTCAATATTGGTGGGTGGAGCAATCTCGTCAAGTTGCACTTTTCATCTTCCTCCTCCATCAGGTATTCAGATCCTCTGAACACGCCTTGCTAACAAGCTTCTCTGGGGCATGTCACAGACTTTGCTTCCTTCCGTTGAGGGTTTTGAAATGCCCTGATGTAATGCCTCCTCAGTAATTTAAGAAACGGAAAGGCATTAACAATCACCTGAGCAGGAGATTATGCGCTTTCCCAATGGTGCGCATGGGATGCGCCTCATCAACACTCTGCTATGCATGTGGGCTGCTGCAAAGTTTTAATGACGAAGAAAAAAGAGCTGTAAAAAGGCAGACGGTGTGTCTGTTAAAAAGGACACGAAATTCAAATGTAAAAGTGGCAGGTGATGACTTCTGTAAGCAGATGCTTTATATAGAATCAGCAAGAGTATATTTTGAGGAGACAAATTCATGGACGAGAAGGCTGACAATGGCTGTCTACTTCCTCCAGCATGCCTCTGAATTCCAGTTACTGAGAATAAGGAGTGGGAGAGAGCTATTTCACTCATGCTCTGCTCATCAACTTCCCATAGGCATCTGGTTGGCCATTGTGAGAGGAAAATGCTGCACAAGATGGGCTCCTCTTGTGTTCTTTGGTTGAAAAGAAACTAGAGGAATTCTGGGATATCATCATGTGACTTCAGTAAATGTGATGCTCTGGAAATGGAGGACAGGAGGACAGGCCAAACCCTATAGCTTATTTTTCAAACCTTGTGGGTGAAAACTACAAAAGTGAAGCATGCCTCCTGCGGCAGCTAATGTTATCTACAGTGGTACCTCGGTTACATACGCTTCAGGTTACAGACACTTCAGGTTACAGACTCCGCTAACCCAGAAATAGTACCTCGGGTTAAGAACTTTGCTTCAGGATGAGAACAGAAATCGCATGGCGGCAGCAGGAGGCCCCATTAGCTAAAGTGGTGCTTCAGGTTAAGAACAGTTTCAGGTTGAGAACAGACCTCCGGAATGAATTAAGTACTTAACCTGAGGTACCACTGTACTTAGATTCATATGAGCAGTCATTCCATCCAATCCTGTGTATGTTTACTTAGGCTGTGTATGCACTATACCTTTGAAGCACATTCAAAACATATTCTTCCCCGCAGATAATTTTGGGCACGGTAGTTTGTTAAGGGTTTCTGGCAATTGTCGTTCTGCAAGGGGTAAACTACAGAGCCCAGGATTTGCGGGGGCAGAATGTGTTTCAAATCTGCTTCAAAGGTATGGTGTGTGAACAGCCTTAGAAGGGAGTCCCACTATGTTCAGTAGGGCTTACTCCCAAGAAAAAATGAAGACGATTGCACACTCTATGGTGGCTATCATCAACTATTTTTCTTATAGACAAAACTTCAATGAATTGTTGCCTGAGGCACGCTGAAACTCAACTTACTGAAAACTTGACTCATATTTTAGTTGATCGGAAAAGTTGCTTTCATAGGAAAAATATTGCTCATCAGTAATGAGTTATTAAGAAAATGAAAGGGCAGATTAGTGGAACCGAGCTATCACATGATGCAATCCTGGGACTTTGCCTTGATTGCGTTGTGATTTCAGAGATTGCAAACTATTGAATAGTTATTAGTGTTATATATATTTGTCTCTATAAATATATAGTCAAATGTGGCTTAAGGGGCACCTTTCCAGACTAAAGTTGTGCCCAACACAATACATAGCCTGTGATCAATATTGCTTATATAAGGATGCTCCCACCTTGACAGCAACTTATCATAAAACTGTAGCTTCATAATTATCATGTGCCATAATGTGTCTTTGCTGCTTTCTGCTCCTTTGTAGAGAGATCATAGCTCAATGGTGGAGCATACAGAAGCTTCCAGCTAGGTTCAATGTACTTTTGCTGTTGTTGTTTAGTCATTTAGTCATGTCCAACTCTTCGTGACCCCCTGGACCAGAGCACGCCAGGCACTCCTGTCTTCCACTGCCTCCCGCAGTTTGGTCAAACTCATGCTGGTAGCTTCAAGAACACTGTCCAACCATCTCGTCCTCTGTCGTCCCTTTCTCCTTGTGCCCTCCATCTTTCCCAACATCAGGGTCTTTTCCAGGGAGTCTTTTCTTCTCATGAGGTGGCCAAAGTATTGGAGTCTCAGCTTCAGGATCTGTCCTTCCAGTGAGCACTCAGGGCTGATTTCCTTAAGAATGGATACGTTTGATCTTCTTGAAGTCCATGGGACTCTCAAGAGTCTCCTCCAGCACCATAATTCAAAAGCATCAATTCTTCAGCAATCAGCCTTCTTTATGGTCCAGCTCTCACTTCCATACATCACTACTGGGAAAACTATAGCTTTAACTATATGGACCTTTGTCTGCAAGGTGATGTCTCTGCTTTTTAAGATGCCGTCTAGGCTTTTCTCCCAAGAAGCAGGCGTCTTTTAATTTTGTGACTGCTGTCACCATCTGCAGTGATCATGGAGCCCAAGGGAAGAAATGCCTCCATTTCTTTCCCTTCTATTTGCCAGGAGGTGATGGGACCAGTGGACATGATCTTCGTTTTTTTGATGTTGAGCTTCAGAACATAGTTTGCGCTCTCCTTTTTCACCCTCATTAAAAGGTTCTTTAATTCCTCCAATGTTCTATGTTAGACAAATTCATGGAGGATGAGCTATATGAGCCATATGAATATGCTGTTGCCGTCGAACAACAGTGGGAGACAGCTATTTCCCTCATGCCCTGCTTGTAGCCTACCCAGAGGCATCTGGTTGTCTGCTGTGTGAACCCAATGCAGGATGTTGCTTAGCATGATCCACAGTGAGTCTCCACCCAGACACCTGGAACCAGAGATCTCAGAAGCGAGGGTATGGCTTCATGTCTCACTTCAGCCCTGAACGTGTCAATTCGTTTCAGAAATATGGGACTGGGAAGAAAGGAATCCACTTTTAAGAAACTAACTGTAAAAGGTTTGCACTGTGACATGTGCACAATCAGTTCTTCAACATTCAGAGTGGATTTTTAAAAATCTGTGTGCAGTTCATAACTGGCGGGTCCAAAGACTAGACCAACCGCACAATAGTCTTGTAATGGCTCTCAGCGTGTGAAGAGGTGGGTGTCTACAGTCCCCAGCTACAGTCCCCAGCTGCTATTTTCCTGGATTTTTGAGATGGTGGGTGTAGAAGGGGGATTAGCCATATGTTCAGTGCCAGAGATTACAGATGATTGCATGTGCATAGAGTCACCAGATGGTGTGGGGTTTTTAAAATGTTACTGCTAACTTGGTGATGTAAAACCACCAATAAATCACTGAAATGAAACGGGCAGAATGGGTGAAAGGCAAGACTTGCCAGCAGATGGTCCTTGCACAGGTGTGGCGCTCTGCCTGTGCACACAACAGGCTTTAGTGTGCCGCCTGAGTACACTCTGAGACCTTTGGAAAGTTAAGATAAGTTCCTTTGAATGGCCACTCTTGCCCTTCCTGGATGTGGTTTCCCTACTTCAAGAGAGCTATCATCTGTCAACGCCCAAATCGCCTTCATGTGGCCGCAGAGTAGTTTATTTAACTCCAAAGTCCTTTTATGAATCAATTTGCAGTATGATTAGATATTTGAGGGAGGGAAGGGGGAGGGGCTGCCGAGCTCCATTCAGTCACCAAGACTGAGAATTAAAATGGGTGAGAGGGAAGGTAGGCATTTAAAAGAAGCAGGTGATGTCAGACTGAGCAAATTGGCTTGGAATACCGAAGGGACTTCCCACCTTATCTACCTGCACTCAATCAGATAAGAAGCCAGTATGCTAGTCTTATCTCTTATGAGTCATTGTTTCCTCTGCTTCGATTGTACTTTCATCTCAGCTACCTATTCTAGTGCCCATGGCAGGTGCCTCAACAATTCACGCTCAATGGACAAAGACTTGGAAGTGCTAAAAGTCCCTGTCTGATTTTACACCAACTGATTTACCCAAGTGCAGGGAAGCTGGGAAGGAAGAGAAGGAAGGAAGTTTATTCAGAGATTAGAAAGAGCTTTAAGAAGGATCTCCCTGAGATCTCCAAGTGTTGAAGGGAAGAAAAAAGAAATCACAACATCTTAGGCTGTGTGGATGCAACCCCTCACAACTCGTTCCTTCTTGGTACAGGAGCAGCTGAGGCAAAAGCATTTCTCCCTCCAGCAGGGACATGAGTAGGTGGGAGTCAAGTGCTGTTTGGTAGAATAAGTCAGATGTCCATCCTGAAAAAATGTGAGCGTGGCCTCCCTCCAAGGAGCCCTGGCCACCCAGTGGGTCACCAGAACTACCCTCTAAATTGGGTTTGTCTGAAAGTTGGCAGCTTGCCAAAGAACATCGAGTGAGTTTCAGGGCTAAATGGAGATTTAAATATGGGTTTCACATCCAAATTCCTAGCCTTTGCATCTTGTGATGGAGAGATCCTCCTCCAGTCTTTAGCTATTGTTACAGAGAGAACCGTGGATCTTGAGAAACACAAGTAATGAGGGAGCAAAGAGTTTTGTAGCATCTTTACAGTGTTATAAGACACTGTTGTTGTTTTCTGCAACACACTGGTAACATTGCAAGCCCTCAATAATAATAATAATAATAATAATAATAACCCCTACATGGCAAAGTTCTTTATTGCTGTGTTCCTTGACGGGCTTTTAGGAGAAGATGCAAATATGTTGTCTTTTAGACTAGTTCAGCTGTGGGGGAACATTGCTCCCACCCCAAGATGTTTCTGAATTACAACTCTTACCATCCCTGGCTATCACCCATGCTTCCTGGGGCAACATCTGGAGGGCCAACGGTGCCCTACACCTGGACTAGATCCCTTCTATCTTTATGGATACAATGCTGATTTCTGCATTGTGGCCCTGCTTCTGCAGCAGCGGCAGCAGAAAGCAGTTCCATTGCTGCTAAAACACTGCTGAGGTGTAACGCCTCAGTGTGGAAGAGAAGACCAACATTGCACCAGTGAAGTTCCCCCTCAGGACCATGCTATGACAAGATGCATGCTGATCTTCCCATTCTCTTTCTCACACAGTCTCTATACAACCATATGCATTTCCCACTCACAGAAGGGGAAGACTTGGGTGGAGTACAGGGAAGCCCAGAAAGGAATACTATTGTGTTGCCGTGGAGACATACCACACCCACAACAGAGTATGCTTAATGAATCATATAATTTGTACAGTAGTTTGCTGCAATACTCTCCCTGGGACTGGTTAGTCATACAATTCCATGCCACCCCCATCAGCTTTTTCCATGTCATTAGGGTGCCTTTCCTTCTCGGTGCCCAAATCCTTGGCAATGTTCAAGTCCAGACCATCACAGCTATGAACAAAATCCTTAATTTTCTTGGGAAAGGCCTGCCAAAAGAGACAAGGCCCTTTCCTGGCAGGCTTATTGCATGCAGTTGCCAGCTTTTCAACTGGCCCCCGTAGACGGGCCTTTGAAGAGCCATTTGAATTACAACTATGCACAGATGGTCACGCTGTGAAATCTTCACCTTCTAATTCTTGTATATCAGGCTGATTTTAAGGGCACAGGAGGCTTGGCTGTGTTTTCCTTTCCTTTTTTCCTCTGGCCAATTGGTAATCCCATTGTTCAGGTGTCTGTCAGCCTGAGAACAGCTGGTGTTAGCTCCACGTTGAAGAAGCTATATTTCAATGTGCATGAGTGTCAGGACCAGGAGTCAGGCGGAGGGCAGTAATAAAGCAACAAAGGACCCAGTGTCAGCGAAGATAATTCTTTAGTCAGAGAAACAAAACAGCTCAGTCCTAGTGGTCACAGCAACCTTTTCTAGTAGGTCTTGCCCCAATGAAACAGTTGTGAGGATTGAAGGTCCCCACCTTCCCACCACTCTCTATGTCTCTTTCTCCCGTGGTTCCTTCCCCAACAGCCTAAGGCTCCATCATCTTGCATCTCATTGCTCCACCCTTTTCATTTCTCTGCATGTTCTGGGAGACTAGGGGAGAGAGGAGCTGGTCTTAGCAGGAGGGGGAGACTCCCTGGCTTCTTCAGCAGCCTGCCTCCTACCTCTCGGCCCACCTCCTCTCCAGCCTCCGCTTCTGCCTCTGATTCTGGACTGCCCTCTGCCACAGCCTCTTCCTGCTCACTAAACCCTGTTAGCTCTTCAACTTCTGACACCTCCTCCCAGTCTGCTCCCTCTTCTCCCTCTGAACACTCATTGTCATCCCACCACCAATCCCCTGGCTCTGAGCCTTCTTCCGCTGTTGGTTCCCCAGCTGGCCCCACTCCTCTGCATCCAGCCAGTCCATGGAAATGAGCCTTCCAGTCTTTACTTGCAGCTAGTGTTGTGTTGTTTTCTTTTCTTTCCAGCAAGGCTTGCTGCGCTGCCCTTAAGAGCGGTTTGGCACATTTAGCTGGTTAAACTTTTGCTAACGCACATCTCCATTCCAGGGTGCCAGGCATAAAAAGAGGACAAAAGAAAAGAAGAAGGAAAGAAAAGTTGGCACAATACACAATGTGTGTCAAAACAATACTGCCAACTTTTGAACTGGCCTCTGTGGCTTTGCTTTTAATGGTGACTTGATCTGCAGTAAGAAGCCCAACACTTTCCTTGGATGAAGCAGACCAGGGTTCAAATCCCTACTCAGCCATGAAGCTCACTGGGTGATCTTGGGCCAGTCACTGCCTCTCAGCCTACCTCAGAGGGTCGTTGTGAGGATAAAAACATAGGAGGAGGAGAATCATGTATGCCACCTTGAACTCCTTGGAGGGAAAGGCAGGGTAGAAATGGAATAATAAATCAGCAACAATAAATCTAGATCAAGGGAAGTTATAGTGCCACTGTATTCTGCTCTGGTCAGACCTCACCTGGAGTACTGTGTCCAGTTCTGGGCACCACAGTTCAAGAAGGACACTGACAAACTGGAACGTGTCCAGAGGAGGGCAACCAAAATGGTCAAAGGCCTGGAAACGATGCCTTATGAGGAACGGCTAAGGGAGCTGGGCATGTTTAGCCTGGAGAAGAGGAGGTTAAGGGGGGATATGATAGCCATGTTCAAATATATAAAAGGATGTCACATAGAGGAGGGAGAAAGGTTGTTTTCTGCTGCTCCAGAGAAGCGGACACGGAGCAATGGATCCAAACTACAAGAAAGAAGATTCCACCTAAACATTAGGAAGAACTTCCTGACAGTAAGAGCTGTTCGACAGTGGAATTTGCTGCCAAGGAGTGTAGTGGAGTCTCCTTCTTTGGAGGTCTTTAAGCAGAGGCTTGACAACCATATGTCAGGAGTGCTCTGATGGTGTTTCCTGCTTGGCAGGGGGTTGGACTCAATGGCCCTTGTGGTCTCTTCCAACTCTATGATTCTATGATTCTATGAACAGCAGATCTGGGCTGGATCTAGACACATCAAAAAAGCGATTCAGTTAAACGTGTTGTAAACTTCATAAAGGGAAATCCAGTTGGCGAAAGTGGGACTCCACAGTGCCATCTGGTGTCACAGTGTTATAACGCATATAAAGCGTTTTTTCTTTACCAACATAGCTGGAGAAAAATGCCACTAAGCAGCACACGAGGCGCAAGAGAGTTTCCAGAATTCTCTTCAGCCAATGGCGTTGCAGGGATACAAGTATCAAGAGATGCACCTGACTGGTTTAAAAAAGGGGAATTCTCATCATTCCTCTCCTTCAAGAGTGGAGAGCATGGTTGCACATGCAAGAAGGGAAGCGATAGAAAGGGGCAGGGCCTTTGTATTCACAGGAGGGCATGGGAGCATTACTTTGTCATTGTGAAATGAGTGCTGCTGACAGTACAAGTTACATAAGGAAGACCGTGTTTGATTATTGCAGAGTGTATCAGTTACATAAGATTACTTAGATTCATATGACATAATGTTGAAGATGTCCCTTCTTCTAAACGTGTGTGTGTGTGTGTGTGTGTGTGTGACACTTCTAAGAAGACAGGAGCATGAGTTTGCACAGCTCAGTACAGGGAGACCCCTCTCCAGACTCTCACTATTTTGCAGGAGGGATTCAAGCACATGCTGGAAATTGTGCTTATGCTTGTGTGTTTAATTACTTTTTGGAAAGGGACAGGGAAAGATCCTGAAAAGTGCAAGATGAATGAATAAGTAACAAAAAGTTGCATAACCACCATGCAAGCACACCAGGGCAAATGTTCATAGGCATATAACCTCCCTGTGACCAAAGCAGGATAAATGTTCAGTAAAGACCAGGCATCGTATGCCTCCCCTCCAAATAAACTTTCTACGAGCAACTCAGAATGAATGCTCAATGAACAGGGTATCTGGAGGAGCCCACATGGAATCAGTTCCGGAGGGGGCAGAGGAACCTTCTGCCCACAGCTCAGAGCAGGGAGAGTGGGGGCAGTGGTAATGCTTGAGATGAGAAGGCCAAAGAGTTTTGCTGGTATGCCACTTGAGAGTGTGGGAGCATAAGTCTTGGCGCATTAGCCAGCTCCCTTGGGGCTCAAGCATTTCACCCTTTCTACAGCAGCAGCACTGAACACTCTAATCCACAGGAAGCACCTTAGGGAATATATTGAGAAAATGGCAAGTTGCCTTATACCGAAGTCAGTCAAATGGTCCATCTAGTTCAGTATTGTCTACATTGACTAGTAGCAGCTCTCCAGGGTTGCAGGCAGGAATGTCTCCCAGCCCTACCTGGAGATGCTGAGAATTAAAACTGGGACCTTCTGCATGCAAAGTAGATGCTCTACCACTGAAATATGGTCCTTCTTACAGTAGAAACCGGAGCAGGAACAGGCACTGTGGCCCTGCAGATATTACTGGGCTATAACTCACAACATCGCTGACCATTGGTGGAAGCTGGAGTCCAAGAACATCTTGATGGCCACAGCTTCCCCATCCCTGAATTTGAAGGAATGCACAGGTGCTTTTGGCTACCATCCCTTCCCCTTGTCCAAGTTGCACACATAGATTCTTCTTTATCTTTTATTAAAAAATAAATAAATCCTGAAATTGTGCAATTGCATCTTCACAAAGAGAAATTGGCACGGGTCCGACAAGAGAGGGCAGCAGCAACAGCACATGAGAGAAAAGCTCCTAGCAATTAAAGGTGTCTGCATACCTTTGCCCTTAATCCAACTCCTCAATGAATGCTGGCTTCTGAAATTGGACACCCAGTTTAAAAGCACTCTGGAACGGGTTGGAGGCTTCTCCTTTCCCAAAGAACACAACCTACTGGTTGAGCTGGGTTGAAGTTAAGGAGGAGACGGGTGACTCTCTTTCTCGCTTTCTCTCCACCCTAATGGCAAAGGCAAGCTCTTCCACTAACTGTGGGAAATGATGGGCGAGGCTGTCTGCTCTCCCCGACTTGGGCAACCCTGGGCTCAGCTGTCACTCCATTCATTAACCTGGCCACCACATTGCCACACACCCACACCCTTGCTGCTGGCAGCAACACTAGTCAAGTGATGGATGTTGGGAAGCCAGAAAGGTAGTCAGTGGTCAGGCCACAATTATTGTGGCTGAGCTTCCCAACTGCTTTTGTGTTTTTCAGGTCAGACCTGTGTGTCCCACTCTAGTCATCAGCCAAAGCAATCTGTTTCTTTTCTTGTTTAATTACTCACGTGAGGAGGACAGGTTTCTGAGGATTTGGTCTCAGACTACATTTACGACACTGCTTAGTGTTCTTTTCCCTTCCTTTTCCCCAGAGCATGTAAGCTCCTCGGAGCAGGCCAATCTCCTTCCAATCTAGAAAAAGACACTGGTTTCTTTCTTATTATTTCTTAAAAAAACAAAAATCCTTCCTGCATGACAACACCCAACCAAAAGATGGCTGGCCTGTTTGGAAGTGTTTTCTTACAATGGGACTTCTGACTAAAAATGCATAGGATTCCACTGCACATCCAACTGAAAGCAATGAGACTTTATTTGAGGCTAATTTGTCCCATTAGTGGTGATGCTTGCAATGGGTGGCACCTTTTCAATGCAAGCCTTACAGTCTATACAAAGAAAAAGGTGCACTTTGCAGTATGTTTTGAGGTCTGGCTGGAGCCAGGAGTGTGGTGATCATAATTTGTCAAGGGTTTTTGACCAAAATCTTAGACTGCATTCTGGCTGCTTTAAGGATTATAAGCAGCATTTGGAGTTCACACACTTCAAATGAAAGGCACGACATAAGTGCTGAATATTATGTATTAATTTTAATAGTGTCTGTCTGATGTAATTATCCACCCTATATTAAAACCACCCACACTTTACTACCTTTGCTATAGCCTCTTAAAATTTGGGGTGCACTAACTTTGTTGCTAGAGTAGTTGAGGAGAATTAGTATTTCTCCTATGGGCGGTCTGCCTACAGGGTAACAAATGTGGTTTCCAATATATTAAAGAGAGAGGCTGGAATCTAATACATTATTGAAGGAAAAATATTAACTGAATGGCAGTTCCATAGGTATCACCATATATTTATTCATTTCCATTTATAATCCATTATTACAAAAGAAGTCAGGTAATAACTTAATAAAGGTTAACCCATTTGAAATAATTTAAATCAATCTGAAATATGCTTAATCTTAAATATGCTAAGTACATTACATGCATGCAAAATATGAACATGTAAATTAGGGTGGGCTTTTTGATTATGGCAAACAGAAATGAACAAACAACAATTTTCATTCATTGGTCAAATATTTTAAAACATTAGTTTCTTAGAATCAGTCTGTTTTGTTATAGGTATTTTAGATCAAGCTTCAGTCATATCCCCAGGGTAGTTTGCAAAAAGAAAAGAAAAAGAGTTAACATATTATACTAAAAGCTACATAAAAAGCAGCATGAAACAGTCAGTAGGATTAATGTTGAATCTAAACAGCTCAGAAAAATAAAAGACTTTGCCTTCTGACAACAGGACAGTAAGGTAGGCACCAGGCAAGCCTTTCTGGTAGGTGTTCCACAACTGAGGCACCACCACCAAGAAGGCCTCGTCTCTGGTAGTAAATCAGTAACAAGGAACACAAAGAACCATGTTAGTTTCAGTGGAGACATGTTTAGTGCCACGTCAAATCCAATGGGACCCCTTCCTCCCCTCAGTACATACAATGAACTTGAGGTATTTTGACTTCTGGACACTTGTGGTGTTTGCTACTATGGCCAGTCACTGGAGCCTCCTTCATGTGTACCTTCAGTCTGCAAATCCCAACCACTACACATTCAGGACTGCAAATCCCACCCACTCCACATTGTTGCATATCCCACTGGCCCTGCCTTTGACTGAGCTGCAGGTTGTGTATCAGGGTGAAGGGTCCATATATGCCTAAGGTGTGCAGAAGGGAACCCCAGTTGACCAAGGCTCCTCTTTGCACATAAGAACCCTACACAGATGCATAGACGTGCTCGTAGGGCTCCTTCCTGTTCATGTTGGATGCACTGCTGCAAGGAGGTGCAGCTGGTGTAAACACAACATCAAAAACAGTAGGTTCAATCCCACCACCCAATTCACCTGTTTTGGGGGGGGTGCCATTTGAACATCCCTACTATGAGGACAACTTAGGCGTTTACTTTTCCTCCTGAACATTTTTTCCCGCTGCACTGGTTCAGAGATGTCTATAATTACTGCACAGGGTCAGTAGGAAAAATTAAGCCACACCCTTTAATTGGAAGGAGACAGGTTGGAGAGAGTTGCAAGGTAGGGTGTGTGAACTTGAATTATACTGGGGAGGGAGCCAGCACCTGCCCTCCTGCCACTGCTATCAGATGGCCCTATTTAGCATTAAAAGATGGTGCAAAGACCTGGGCACCTCTGGTTTTAGACATTCAATGTGTTTACAACAGTAGTAAGTAACCCTATCGGGATTGGACATGTGAGCCAAACAGGGTGAGCATCCCTACCCCCACTCCCCCTTTAGGGCTTTGCAAACCTCGCCACACTCCCCTTTTAAGCCTGGGGTGTTTAAAAAGGGGACTGCATGGAGATTTGTAAAGGCTGAAATGGGAGCATGGAGCCTGCCTTAAAAGCACTGTGTAAAGCAGGACATGCTTCTACATCAAGTGAGTGGACAAGCAACTCTAGTGGAGTGAGTAGGAGTGGGACAGATTCCTCTGGGAATCCCTCTCTAGGGAACAGGGTGCACAGCCGATGCAGGGTTAAACCCTGTTCTTCTGCCCGTCAGTGATGTCAGCTGATTGGTGGGTGGACACTGATTGGGGTAAATGGCTTCACAAGCCAAATTGGACACCTCAATGGGCCATCTTGGTCCATGGTTGAGGGGTTCCCTACCTCTGGTTTGGAATAGCAGGATGAAATATCAAGACTTATCTCATTTAGCAGACTGAGGGTTGGAGGGAGAATGCAAATCCAGTACCAATGGTACTTGACAGCCTATCAGTTGAAATGAACGTATAAATTGGATACTGTTAATTATTGGTGGTGCAGGGCTTTTACAGCTGATTCTCTGCATATTTTGGAAATGTCGTTATTTTAAGTTATTTTGGGGAGTTAGAAAAATGTTGGGGGTAAGTGATAAATATTCTCTTAAACTCATAAATCTTACTGGGATGTTTGGAAGACATCATGGCAGTAACCAGTTTCATTGGAATATGAGGATAGATAGAAAGATAGATAATAAAATAAAAATGTAAACAAAAGAGAAAATATTTGCTATAGTATTCGAATTAGTGTGGTGGCAACATTTCTGATTGAAATTTCCTTCTCTGAGAAAGAGCCTTTTTCTGCCTCAGTCTCAAACCACTTGATAATTTTTTTTAATTTTCAATGAGTGCAGGGGTTTTGAACTTATTATTACAAGGTAACAATGGTACTGTGTGTTTTTCTTCCTAGTAAACATTTATCCAGAATTCTGATACACCCCTTGGCTCATAAATAAGGCAAGTGCCACACAAACAAAAAGAAACTGTACCCCACCCATAAGATTTTCATCAACCTTTTCATTTGATAATTTTCAAATGCAGTTTTTCCCCCACTGATTAATGGAGTGTGGTGATAAAAAAAAATGTGGGAGAAAATTTTGGCACAGAATTTATTAAAATGCACTTGTCAGGTGTGACAAAAATTCAAAACTGTTGCTAAATAAAAGACCTCTACAACTCTTAATGGTTTATGTGAGCATACAACAAACCCCAGTGGAAGTTAAGACAAATATCGACACGTCCTGGTCATACATTTTAAAGCAAAGATCCCCAGACATATTTGTTGGCCGGTTCTGTGTCACGTCTCAAGAAGTGATACACACATTATATCCATGATACATGCAAGATGAACAACCATATATATCCCTGGAAATGCTGTGTGTATGAAAGAGGCTGGTATTGGTCAGGTGTCTGTGTTGACATCAACATCCAATACACTGCAGACTCATTTATTTCAGTGCATCTACACGCTGTGAAATCACTGTGTGTGCATTCTGCATACAGATCTCAGGCTCCCTCGCAGGAAATGCATTATGTTTGAAGCTGCCCTTGACGCACAGACATAATCCAGTAATAAACTTAATACGTGATGAGGGCTTTTCTTTCGTCTTTGGAGATTCTGAGTGGACGCCGTGTGAAAGAACCTCTATGTTCACTTTCACAATTAACAAACTCATGAATACGTAGCATGCAGATGATCCCCTTTTTATGGGAAATGGCGAGTTTCCTCTCACTAAAAGTTTTGTACAGTGCAGTGTTATGTAACAGTAATTGAGAAAGACTTAAAGGTTGCTTAGGGAAAAGTATGCATATCAGATAAATATTAGTATACTGGCTGATTAGGTTATTTAATGTTGATGGCTTCAGGCAGAGGAAAGTTCTCACAGTCCAGGCAAATAAACGCCACCATTTCCTTTGTTTAAGTCTTGCAAAAATGCAACTCTTCCCATGTATAAAATACCCAAGGACTCATCCTGGAGGTATTCAGTTTACTGGGTCCACCAAACAAACACACACAGTTGTAGTCCGTGTGGTATTCTGCTTTGAATACATACATGAATACAAATCATTTGAACTGGAGAAGGTCTTGGGAAATGATGGCAGGGTTTTGCCATCCATTCATTAACATGCATTAAGGATAGATTTCCCATAGACTATGAAGCCCATTTGTCTGCCTATAAAGCATTTAACGTTGGTGCCATACTGTGAAATGACTTCCAATTTATGTGTGCATTTTTTAAAACATTGCATCCTGCCTTTCTACCAAATGATGTTCAAGGTGGCTCACAACAACAGCAGAAATACAATAAAATGTAGTGAAACACAAGGACAAAAGCATTAAAAACCAAGCTATAGTCATTGGTGGGACAGACAGAAAGGATCTTTAAACCCAGGAAGCCTTATGTGGAGAATGCAGTCTTTTAGATAATCTGGGTCCCAAGTCTTGTATGGCATATCCCACATTTTGAATGGTGCTCAGAAACAGACTGGTAGCCAATGGGGTTGTTGAAACATGAGGATCACATCCTTTCTATAACTGGCCCAGATAGCAACCTGGCTGCAGCATTCTGAACCAGCTGGAGTTTCCGAAAACTCTCCCAAGGCAGCCCCCCACGGGGTGCATTATAGTAGGATGCAAGTCATTGAATGTAAGAGTAAGAATCAAAATGATGTCATGGAAATTATTTCCCAATACTGTATCTACTGTTGCAAGCACACTTTCCAATATTACTTCATTGCTACAAAGTAGGCATGACATGTTGCTTCAATCAAAGTCCCCTTTCACTTCCATCCATCCTAGCTGTCGCATTAATTTTTATGTAGCTTTTCATATTTCACTGAATTGAATTTCGCTGGCAAGCTGTTCAACAAAGACTTAGGAATTTAGGCTGGCGATTCTATGCACACTTACCTGAGAAATAAGCCTCCTTGAACACAATAGGATTGACCTCTGAGTTGACAAGCATAGTATTGCAGCGTTGGATCATGGTTTGCATGTTGGTACCCCAAAATTATACACACGGTTGTGAAGGTAACGCCTTTGATAGCAATAGGTAGTAACACCCTCTGTAGAATGTCAGAAACATTTGCACCATTCATTACCCTGGCTGATGTTTTAGCTTTGTGAATTTATGGTTCTTAATTTGTAAACTGCTTAGACCCCAATCTCTGAGCAGTGTGAGATCCCAGGGGTTCCAGGCATTTACCCAGGATTTGTGACTCCTTTTCGAACGAGGCACAGCGGAGACGGTGGTGTCTTTATGATATATGGTTTATTTACACACATGTACAACTGAGCCTGTGATGGAGGGGTTTTCAGCAATAACACTTACAAGAGGGTCTTGTTTCTCCCATAGCCACAGCCTTTAATTCAAACAGAAATCAAGCATGCCTCTTTCTCTGCCTTTCCGGCCTGTAGCTTTTCTTTCAGCTTCTGGCTCGTACAACTCTACTCTCCACTCTGGTCTTTTGTCTTTCTAACTAACAGAAAGTTCAGGGAAGGAAACCTACCCACTTGCCCTCTGGAACAGAGCGACTCCCTTTCTTCTCTTAACAACCTGCACTTAGCAGGCCATTACCAGGCTCGCCTGGCTATTCCAGCAATTGAATCCATGCTGGATCCAGGAATTAGAAGGGTCTCATCATTCAGCCTACTTCCCCCGCAAAAAGACTCATAACAATATTAAGCAGTTGGTAGATAAATTAATCTTAATCAGTGTGTATATATCTATCTGGGTGGATGAGTGTTCAAAACAAACACATACTGTCACCATTAGAATAAAAATCCAAAACCAAAGTACTGAAATGATATTTTGTTTATGCTATTTTCAAAGCCCCAGAAACATGGCCATATGAGTGACAGGAGCTATAAAACAGTACCAATGAGGTGAGAGGTTTGAAAACCAAACTCTTGAATGCACAAACGAAATAGCAAGTGTGTGTCTCACCTAGAACAAGCACATCTAATAATTTAACCCTCCAAGCTACGGCAGGGCATGTGTAGACGTGCATTCCTGCAGCTCTCAATTTGTTTCGTCTCACTTCTGAATGCTCTCAGTCTTGGCATTGTTCCCTCTGCCTTTCTTGCTCCTTTCCTATGCCTGGAGCGGTCAGGTTCTCCTTTCAAAGGAAGGGAACCCTTACCTTCTCCCATTTTATGACTCCTCAGCCTCCTGCCATCACAGCCCTGTCAGCTAAAGTAGTGGCTGCAAGTGATACTGCTGTGCTCTTCTAATTCCAGTACTGAAAGTAGCTGAGCTTTTAACTGGTTTGAGGCCAAGGCTGCTGTTGGTAACCTTCCTAGCTCTCAAAAGCAGGAGAGGGTGGGAACACAACTTCGGACAGACATAGTCCAAATACAGAAATTGTTCTAAAACACTAACATGTTTGTGGTACTGATGTTGTGGCATTTAGCGCCCATCCCTCAGGCGCTCAAGGTGGCATACATGGTTTTCTCTCTGCTCCATGTTATCCTCACAATAATCCTGTGAGGTACGTTCAACTGAGATATGGCGCCTGGCTCAAGGTCACCCAGTGAGATTCATGGCTAAGAGGGGATTTGAACCCCAGTCTCCCAAGTACAACAACTACAACAAGCTTCTCGCCTATATTTGGCACCATTCTGAAGAATAGAAGGATGTGTATGTGTCAGAGCTGGCTCCTGGTCCCAGCTCACAAAGGACCAACGCTAGCCGGTAGTAAAGTATCAAAGTCTTTATTGAAGAATAGTTTCCATTTCCAAGCCTCAGCGTCCCAGCTCTACGTCTGGAGTTTAGACCGGCGAAGCTCCGTCTGAGTCTCCGCCCCCTGTACACCAGTTTAAGACTCTAATCTTACTCCACCTCTTCCTTCTCTCTCTCTTCCTCTGGGTCCTACTACCCCCCGGGGTCTCCTCCCTCCTGGACTCTTCCGACGCAGACGTTGACCCCTCTGACTCCTCCCACTCTCTTCGGCGGGCTTTAGGACCTGGCTCCCTACCCGGGCTGCCCACCGTGCCGCCCTCCTGTACATTTGAACTTGGCGCGCGCGCGCGTTTAACTTTCCTGATGACAGTTTCCTCGCTCCCTGACGGGGGTGTGGTCACTCCTGCCTCATGTTCTCCCGCTGCCCGCGCGCCACCTGATCCCGATGCCTGGGACTCCTCCCCCCTACTGCACTCTGGGGGGGACGCTGGTCCTGATTTCCAGCTGCTGCTCTCTGAGTCCCCTCTGGCCCCTTCTTCCCGAGGTGTCCCCCTGGGCACTCCTCTTGCCCTGACTATGGGGGCCCCTTTCTGTGAATCCTCCGAGTCACTGGAAAGACTCAGAGACCTCGGATTGCTGTCATCGCTGACATTTCCTTCGGACTCCTCCCCCTCGCTCTCCATTTCCTCCCTCTCCTGTGCCTCTGCTCCTGAACCCCTGACAGTATGTTTCAAATTAATGAATGAACGTATGAAATACATTCTCCATATCAAAGCATTGGCACCACCCATTTGTGCATTGAGATAGGCACCCAAAACCTATTTCTGAATGCTTACATGCTACCACACCAATCTCCTCCTGAGATTGGCGAGGCTTGTTGAAACAAGTGACTAGCTTGTACATGTATTACAGTGGTACCTCTGGTTACATACGCTTCAGGTTACATACGCTTCAGGTTACAGACTCTGCTAACCCAGAAATAGTACCTCGGATTAAGAACTTTGCTTCAGGATGAGAACAGAAATCGTGCTTCGGCAGCGCGGCGGCAAGGGGAGGCCCCATTAGCTAAAGTGGTGCTTCAGGTTAAGAACAGTTTCAGGTTAAGAACAGACCTCCAGAACGAATTAAATTCTTAACCCAAGGTACCATTGTACCTCTATGAACCTAGACCATGAAGAAATGGGTTTCTTTGGAAGGGAACCCAAATGGGCAAACATTGAGGTGACCAAGCCCTCCTCTAAAAGCATCCTCACAGGAAAAGCATGACTAAGTTGATCGGATAAGCTTAGCGAACCTAAAAGTGAAGTCATCTTCCACGTTTCCTGCAGCAAAAGAACAGCTTTCCGTGGCATTTGCATTCAAAAGGCCTACCTCTTCTTCTCCCACTATCCGGGTGGCCAAGCCCAACAGCTGAATGAAACCTGCAGAGAGAATTCCAAGGCCGCTGCTGACTCATAGATAGTGGGCTAGGCAACAGCCGCATTCCTGAGGCGAGTCATCCTGCGAGGTACAAGGGAGCCAAAGAAGGAGCGGGAAGAAAATGTCTGAAGAGAACAGAGGCAAGGAGAGCAAGGCCTGGCCTGCCATTAGGCAAAGTGAGGTGGCTGCCTCAGGCGTCAATGCTGGGGGTGGGGGGGGCAGCAGCCTTGTGGCTGTTCGCCAGTATTGAAGTAAGAAGCGTCAGATGCCATTCTAGGCAGTTTCTGAATATGGAAAGGGAAAGTGGAAGATGTCATCTTGTTTTTTGCCTCAGGCCACAAATTGCCTTGGGTCAGCCTGGAAGTAAAGGCTATGAGGGGGAAGAGGTGGGCAATGCAATGTGTTGGCAGGAAAAATGAAGGAGGGGAGCAGAAGGGAGAGAGACTGTCGCATTATAAAGGAAGGTGAGCTGAAGGCGTAGAGAGCCATTTGGTGTACTTGCGAGATTGTCTGCATCACACACCATACATTCAAAGTGCACACACACCCTTCAAATAATCCTGGAAATTGTATTTTACCACTTATAGAGCTACAGTTCCCAGAACCCTTAACAAACTATAGTTCACAGGTTTCATGGGGGGTGGGGTGGTAATACGCTTTAAATGTATGTTGCACAGAGCCTTTATTTCTGAGGGGAACAAAGAAAATGAAACCAACCCATTGCTGACGGATAGGATTGCAGAAAAGCAGCAAATAAAAAATCAGAATTTAAAATGACCAAGGTGTTTGAAGGGCCCAGTTGAATAAAAACGTATTTGCCAGACATCTAAAAGAAAGCAGACAGATCAAACGTTTCATAAAGACTGGAGTAAGTTTACAGAGTATTTGAAAGATAATTGTAAACATTTAACAACACTGACAGGACTGATTAATAGCTTCATAGTTTATAGAAAGCACTGATTTATAATTAATATAATTTTGTGATTATCAGAATTGAATAGAAAGTAAAGAGGGGAAATATGAAATGCAATTTAAAAAGATATAATTTAAGATAATCATGGGCTGGGAGGGAGGGGAGTCGAGTGCTCGCGAGAGTGGAATATAAGGTGAAAAATTTGAGTGTGTTATATTTATATAAAATGGAAATTTTAAAAAATGTAGAAAGAAAGAAAGAGAGAGAGAGAGAGAGAGAGAAAGAAAGAAAGAAAGAAAGAAAGCAAGCAAGCAAGCAAGCAAGCAGAGGGGGTGCCAGTGACGAATACTCAGCTGCTCAGTCTCAACAAGGATCAGCTTGTAGCGTAAAGGGGTGGCATCTGGAAACTCCTTCCCGAAACATAGAAAAACTTTGCTGTTCGGGAAGCGGGTGAACATACTGTAGCTAGGCAAGGCATTCCACAATGGAGCGCCACTGGCTGCGGCTTATGGGAGTTTAGAGTCCAACTTCTGGCAGGAGGTGGGTTATCCACTGCTACTGTAAGTCAGAAACTGGAGGGAGAAATTCAACATAGCATGATGGCAATCCTTCCTTCAGTGCAAGCATTTTGCCTTGCCAGAGGGAATGACGCCCCTGCTCTCCGGTGCACTGCTCTGCGCTTCTCCCAACCCACTGAGAGCCAATTTGAGGGGAACGGGGGAAGAGGGGGGAAGCCCCATTACACTAGCAGAAGCCCTTGTGTGGGCTTCTGCCAGTGGAACTTATTACAGTGGTACCTCAGGTTAAGTACTTAATTTGTTCCAGAGGTCCGTTCTTAACCTGAAGCACCACTTTAGCTAATGGGGCCTCCTGCTGCTGCCACGCCACCAGAGCACGATTTCTGTTCTCATCCTGAAGCAAAGTTCTTAACCTGAAGCACTATTTCTGGGCTAGTGGAGTCTGTAACCTGAAGCGTATGTAACCTGAAGCGTATGTAACCCGAGGTACCACTGCACTTGAATCTGGCCATTATCTGCCCTGTTGCAGATGTGGCAGGGACTGAGGCTGTGAGGCAGAGAGAGGTGCAGGTGGCTTTCCTAAGGCCACTCACCTAAGTCAAACCAGGGACTTGCAGGTTCGTGGCTCACTCTCTTAACACAGAGAACAATCAATCCCAAATAAAATATCCACACAAGGTGAAGAAACAGCAGACTAAAGAACTGGCTGTTAATCTTCTCCCTTGCTGCGTCATTTTCTTTGTCCCTATCGTCATTTCCAAGGCATGGAATTGACAACTTTTTGTCTGTGTACATTAAGACTTCAGGAGACTGGGACACTTAATCCCTATCAAAACACTTGGGCATGCAGTTGCAGTTTTTAACATTTAGCTATGCAGCTCTTGAGCTCATTTGGAATTAGTGGGAAGAGCTCTGTTTACATGTATACCCACAAGTCCAGCACTTGTGCCTGTAAAATCACCTTGTAAATTCATAATTATTCTGTGTATCAGTTGATGTGTTTATGTTATGTTTTATTGTGCACGGTATCAATCTGCAGCAACATGGTCTCAATAATTTTTCCCATTATTTGTGGGCTATTTCAATTACATATTCCTTTTTGTACATTTTCAGTTGGATTTCTCTGTTTTGCTTTTCTATTTTTGTCTGCCACAGGCCCGTCTCATTTTCCTTCCCCCCCCTTTTTTCTTTTTGCAGTTTATAGAGCCACACTTCATTCCAGTGCTTTGTTGAGTGCACTTAGCAAGTGTATAATACACGTTTGCGAACACAGCTTTGTTGCTCTCACTTTTTTGCATATAACTCACAAAACATTTAAGGTTTACTCCTTAAGATGTCATCTGTGAAGCATCCCTTTGGGGCTGGTTCAGACATGCATGTTCTGCATGTGTTCTACAACATCAAAGCCCTTTGCAGACAAGATCCAGCACTCCATGAATTCATGAAGGCTGAGAGAGTCAATCCCCCCAACCCCTCTCCCAAAAGCAGGACTCTTGGTCCACAGGACTATGCACCTTCAGTGGTACTAGCATAGGATCTACTGGACCTAACAAAGCCTGCCATAGCAATCCACTTTCCACACAGCTCTGGATGCACCTGGAAAAGGCTGAAGTGAGAGTTGGTGCCTCTGAATGGCCCATCACAAATACTGTATATGCAACGTTTTTCAGTGTCATCAGGTCACATGTTCGGCTACCAGCCATAAAAAAGATAAAGGGACCCCTAACCATTAGGTCCAGTTGTGGACGACTCTGGGGTTGCGGCGCTCATCTCGCTTTATTGGCCAAGGGAGTCGGCGTACAGCTTCTGGGTCATGTGGCCAGCATGTCTAAGCCGCTTCTGGCGAACCAGAGCAGCGCATGGAAACACCATTTACCTTCCCGCCAGAGCAGTACCTATTTATCTACTTGCGCGTTGACGTGCTTTCAAACTGTTAGGTTGGCAGGAGCAGGGACCGAGCAACGGGAGCTCACCCCATTGCGGTGATTCGAACCACCGACCTTTTGATTGGCAAGCCCTAGGCTCTGTGGTTTAACCCACAGAGGGTGCAATAATAATCGAGAATCTAGTGAAAGCCAGCACTCCTAGCTGGGAAGGGTGTGGGGAATGGGAAAGTCATTGTCAGGTCCTGCACCCCACTTTTGCAATGACCGTTGCAGAGCAACACCTGCAGTGGTGATGATGGCTAAAAGAAGATTGTCAGTGGAGAGTTGAACGACGCAGGGTTAGACCGTGGGGAATTGAGAGAGAGAACGCGGCGGGGGAGGCAGTCTGGCGTGGGCGGGGCGATGGAGCCAGCAGGCGTGGGCGGGGCTCGCAGGGCGGGGCCTGGGACGTCTCACCAAGGCCATAAATGGTTCTCTTCTCCCGCAAAGCGCACAGCGAATCCCAGCAGCGTCGCGGAGCCGGCGGGAGAGGCCAGCGTCCCCGTCGGAAGACAGGCAGGCAAGCAAGACAGGCGGGCGAGCGTGGCCTTGGCGCTGGTCCCTCGAGGCGATCTCAGTGCGGCGGCTCTGTTGGCGAGCGCGGGCAGCAGCGGCAGCAGCATGAAGGGCCCGGGCGCCGCGTCGCCGTCGGAGGTGATCCGCGAGGGCGAGCTGGAGAAGCGCAGCGACAGCCTCTTCCAGCTGTGGAAGAAGAAGGCGGTGGTGCTGAGCAAGGACAGCCTGAGCCTCTTCTCGCCCGAGGCCGGCAAGGCCCGGGGCGGCGGTGGGAAGGAGCTGCGCTTCGGCTCCATCCAGAAGGTGGACTGCGTGGAGCGGACGGGCAAGTACGTGTACTTCACCATCGTCACGACGGACCGCAAGGAGATCGACTTTCGGTGCCCGGGCGAGAGCTGCTGGAACGCCTCCATCACCATGGCGCTCATCGACTTCCAGAACAAGCGCGCCATCGAGGACTTCAAGAGCCGCCAGGAGGCCGCCGAGCACGCGGCCGCCGCCACCCGGGACAGGCGCCTCGCGCGCGCCCCCTGAGCCCGACACGCGCGCCCCCGAGCGAGAGACCAAAGGTGAAGGAGGGAGCAGGAGATGCGCGGCGGGATGGAGGGGGAGGGAAAGGGCCCTCGCCAATCGTGAGCCGGTGGCTTCTTCGTTTTGTGCACTAAAGTGGGCTGGAGGTTAGTCCCGATCGAGGAGTCTTTTGCATATGTAGGCTGCAGTTAGAATAAGCTTAGTAGCAAAGGCGGAGGTGGGCTAGATGTCCCAATGGAAGGGATTTGAAGGGACAAGGAACTGGATCGAAACCCCCGCTGGAAATCGACTCCGCAAACTCCACCGGAGGTGCGGGGTTGGGGAAAACTTCTAGCTTCCTGGGCTGCGGAGATAAAGAACCAGCAGCAGCCAAGTGGGAACAGGCCTTAGGGCGCCCCGTTGCTGAGCTGCCCCTTCTCTTCCTCCTCCCAAGCCCCTCTTGACGCTTGTGGGCGGACCAGCGTCAGCCAAAGTGCCCAGTGCACTTGGGAGGAGAAGAAGTGCAGTCACTCCGGAGTAGAGCATCTGCTTTGGGCACAGTTCACTCCCTGGCATCTCCAGATAGGAGTGGGAGAAAAACCCCTCTGGAAACCGAGGGGGCTGCTGACAACCCTGCGATGGGTGATTCTGAATAAGGCAGCTTCCCTTTAGAGCCATTGCTATCAGAATGCACAAAATGTGTTTGTGCAACATGCAGGCAAAGCTGAAGTTTGCGCTAACTCAGCTGGAGTGAGCTGAGGGTGACGCTACCTGCAAGATGCCACCCCTGGGACTTGTAAGGGCAGAACAATTACAGAACATGTGGTGGTCCATGATTCTTCTATATCCATATGTGTTTTGTTTTGCAAAGCTGCAGCCATGTATGCTGCAAACCAAAAGGGGAGGCTGGAGGTGGGGGAGGACTGGCTTTGCAGGGAGAGCGATTTTTGGCAGGAAAAAGTAAGCAAGAAGTCTTGAATGTGTGTTTCGGGCCGAAGTCCATGATCTCCAGTGAAACTAGACAATAATTCTTGGAAAGTGGCATGTATGTACTCAAAGGGTCTTTCCTGCACAGAATTCTATGCACCCTGTTGGTTCCACATAGGGCTGGCCCACACAGACTATGTAGTGTGTGCTTCTCTTCAGACTGACCAGAAGTCTTTCCTGTAAAAATGTAATTAAACTATAATGGAGGTGTATTGGGAGGGGTGTTCGGTTGCTCTTGTAGCTGCAGAACATGTTGGGCTTCAGCAAGGATACTTCAAAGTATGAGATTTGAAGGTTGATGGCCTTGTAAGCTCTTAGTGCTTACAAACCAAGTTTTTTGCAGTCCTGATCACAATTCCTACAAACTGAACTGTTAGTGACTTAGTAGATATGTTTAGGATTGCATTGCTGAGATGCTCTGTCCCCGAACTGTGGTCCATGAGCTTCATTCAGGTGGTCCACAGGGTGTGTGGCAGAAGGCAGGAGCTGGCACACTGATCACTTTAAATATACTGATTTTTAAATGTACTTTTGATGCTTCTTTTATTTCTTATATTCAACACTGTATATGTAATACAGTACAATATAAGAAATAAAAGAAGCAATAAAAATGCATTTAAAAATCATACAGCATCTAGCACACAGCACCTTACAATTCCTACGACAGGCAGAAAAATCATTAAGTGGTCTGCCAACACCCTCAGCGGGTTTCATGTGGTCTGTGGTAGTAAAAGTTTCAGAGCCACTGCCTAGTGCTCTAATGTCAACTGGGGATTTATTGTGAATATGCCTTTGGACAACTTTGAATGCTGCCTGCTCTGCCATTTGAAAAGAGGGGAATTTTTTTTCAATGTACTGCTTCTATTTCCATTGACTCTAGTTTCTGCAGATTGGCGGACTCTGCCTAAAACATTCAATAGCAATTGTTCTCCTCTCACCCTAATCCCACTAATTATATGGAAGAAAGACTCGTCTGCAACCTACACTGAAACTTAAGAAATGCAGCATTAGCTGCTGCTTCATTTTGTATTCAGGCATTTACCAGAGGAGTAGTCATTTTAGTCTGCAGCAGCAAAAATAGCCTTATGACGCTTTAAAAATTTATTAAAAATTAATAGGTTTATCATGGCAAAAGCATTTGCAAATTTTGGTCCATAAAAACCTTTGAGACCAAGGACCACACTGACTCCCAAAGTGTTGCCCATGAGTCAAAATGGCTGCAGCCAAAAATCACATCAGGATCCATGGGAATTGTCAGTCAAAAACATTTGTTTATTATAAAAATGAGGGGGGGGAGTTGTAGGGACTTTTTGTCATCATGGTATTACAACAGAGGACCTATAGAAAGACTCATTTAAAAAACAAACAAACCAGCAATATAATTTCAAAAAATATATAGTGTGTTTATGGAGACCACAGATGACCTCTTACATAGCCTGTAAGTTGGCCACCTCTGCTTTTAGATGCCACAAGGCTCTTATTATTTTTTATTTGGGCAAATCTTTTAAAAACCAGTTTGAGATTTCTACTTGGTCTTTGTCATTTTGCTGACTTCCTCTTGCCTTTCTCTCCCTCCCCATCTATAGAATATTATTCTGGATGGCAACAGGACCAAGTGTCTTTGACTGTGATTCAAGTGCACCGGAGCCAGGTACCAATGAAGGAAAGCAAAGAAGGATGCCAGCGACTGCTAGATCTCTTCGGATCTGATGAGGCTGCTGAGCAGGAGAGCCAGATCTTTGCTGAAAGGCTTTTGCAAACCAAAGAAACTTTTGACAAACACAAAGTCTGGCCAACTGAAGAGGAGGCCCACTTTGCAAACTGCTATTTTGTTTTATATTTATAAGATGCAAAGACTATCCTACACCACCTGGTGGGGAGGAAAGACATAGTTTAAATTATTTGTAGAATCAATATTTTGTATTTATTTTGATGGATGCTTTTTAAGCAAATAGCTGTCTTAATGTTGCTTTTTGCATTAATGTAGCCATTCCAAATAAATGACGTGATATGTTCACTTTATTTTACCACGTATCTGAAATGAGCCTCTCTTTGTAATTGCTGTTAGCAGTTAGATTTGTTAATCTAGACTAAAAGATGTTGGCAGTAAAATTATTAGTACAGTGGTACCTTGGAAATCAAACGGAATCCGTTCCAGAAGTCCGTTCGAATTCCAAAACGTTTGGGAACCAAGGCGCGGCTTCCAATTGGCTGCTGGAAGCTGCGGAAGTCACGTTGGGCATTCGGATTCCAAAGAATGTCTGAAAACTGGAACAATCACCTCCAGTTTTCGATCTTTAGGAGCCAAAACATTTGACTCCCAAGGCGTTTGAAGACCAATGTATGACTGTATAGATATTGCACTGATCAAATCTGCAAAAAGAGCTGTATTTCCACCAGCATGCCTGCCCTTCCACCCATACAAAAGGAGTTAAAGTCTATTTAGAACGGCAAGCTAGGATGACTAACCTTTATCCATAGGGTCACGAAGCCCATGTTTCAGTAGCTGGAAGTTGTTGCAATTTAATATATCACAGAGCAGAGAAGCTAGGCCCTAGGTTCATCTTTCACTATTTCCTAGAGCAGTTGCCCCAAGCTTAAATTGAGGTTTAAATTCTTACCACCACCAGCAGCAACAGCTTTCAGCTTGATGATATAAAATTCTTTGAGTACCCTACTGACATATGAATTTTGATCCTATATCTGGTTATGCAGGAACCCCAAAATAGAATTCTTCTAGTCCATAGATTTCAGATCAGAGTGTGCAGGAAGACAAGTGCAGGCACTGCCACTGAGAAGAAGATGCCTTTAAGAAGAACCACAAGTCACACTTGCTGGAGAGCTCAAGTAAAGGGTCATCCAGACTTGCACTTGCCTCATGCCTAGAAAGCATGTGTGATGACCTCTTTCAGGAGAGAGGCAGGGGAAATGGACCCTGTTAATTTTCCTTGATCTCAGTGGCTTTCAGTACCATCAGCCATGGTATCCTTCTGGAGCAGCTGTCCAAGTTAGAGGTGGGTGGCCCCACTTTGCTGTGCATCCTGTACTACTTGGATGGTTGTTTCCAGAGGGTGGTGCTTAGGGAGTGCTCTTCAGCCCTGTGGAGGCTTCCATGTTGGTTCCCCCAGGTTCCATTTTATCTCTCATACTGTTTAACTTCTACGTGAAACTGCTGAGTGGGGTTCTCCAGAGTTTTGCAGAATATTGTCAGCAACATGCCCAATGACACACAGATCTAATTCTTTACACCTGCAGGTATAGCAGGGGATGTGATGGATGCATTGTCTTGCCTTGTTTAAAGGCTAGATGAGACCTAACAAACTGAAGCTCAATCCAGATAAAACTGGGGCACTGTTAGTGGGTGGGTCCCTAGACCAGATGGATGGGAGATTGCCTGTTCTTGATGGGGTTACACTCCCTCTCAAGGAACAGGTATGTAGCTTGTGGTTACTTCTGGATTCGCTGTTGTCACTTGAAGCTCAGGTGGCCTCAGTGGCACAGAGTGCCTTCCATCAGCTTTGGTTGATAGCCCTGCTGCACCCCTATCTGGACAGAGATAACTTCTGTCATCTATGTTCTGGTAACCTCTAGGTTTGATTACTGCATTGTGTTATACATGAGGCTGCCCCTGAAGATGGTTTGGAAACTTTAGCTGGTGCAGAATTCAGAAGCCAGGTTGCTCCCTGGGGTAAGAGAGTTTGAGCATATAACACCATTCCTGCCCCAACTGCACTGCAGGAAGTCTAGAGGGTGGCAAGAGGGTGCATGCCATGTGATAGGAACGTGGAGGGCCTACCCAATACATTTTGGTCCCTGAGGCGGAGCCCAAAATGACCCCACCCCTTCCTCCTCTCTTCTAGGGAAGAAGGGGCAAGGGAAGATCTGCTTCTGGAACCACTTGGTGGGGTGGTGGGAGAAAGATCAACATCAGGATCTGCTTCCCTGGTGGACCCTGCTACCCGAGGCAATTGCCCCATCTTGCCTCATGGGTGGGCTAGCCCTGGAAATGTGTACAGTCATACCTCATGTTATGTTTGCTTCATGTTACGTTTTTTCAGGTTGCGTCCTGCGGCGACCCGGAACTACCGGAAAGGGTTACTTCCAGGTTTTGCAGCTCACGCATGCATAGTAGCACTAAATTGCACTTCGCGCATGCGCTCAAGCGCCAAATTGCACCGTGCACCTGCACAGATACGGCGCTTCAGGTTGCAGGCTTTTCACATTGCGAACGGGCCTTGGGAACGGATCCCATTCGCAACCAGAGGTACCACTGTAATGTGGTATGACTTGATTTCTAAATAAGCAAGATGGCATCAATCTTGTCTGAAAATCATACTTGGTCCCTCTTACATGGAAGCTCTGTCTGTGTCCATAGATGTGCAGCAAATAATTGATGGGGATCTTTTTTTTTTTCTTAGAGAGGAGACAGTGGCACACTGCACATCTGTAATGGCACACTTTCCTAAACAAATCATCCTACTGTGATGAAAACAGCAAAGTTAAAAATTGCAGCCATACCAAGTCAAAACGTTTACCAACCACTGCTATCTGTATTGTATGATTTTCTTGGATGAAAATTCCACATAATCATTATTTTGTAACTTCCTGTTTTAATGAGTTTCTCAGAAGGACAATCAAGAAAAAAATGAAACTTTTATCATTCCCCTTCCCCAGCCCACATATTTCCAGGCTAAAACTCCACAGTCATCCTTATGAGGCATCTGTGCCTGTGAATTGCATTTAAAAACACATTTGGATGCTCTTTTGCTTGGTCAACCAATGAGTTAAGGACTGGACAGTCTTGGACTGCTCAGTACAGCTGGCTCCAAAACAATGGAACTGAGGGGGAGGGCTGGTGATTGGCATCTGGAACTCATCAAGGCATCATCTCAAAGGGGCTTTTATAAGGGGAATTGGTGCCTGCTCAGCTTCCAGTGTGGCCACTTGCAAATGAATGTTGGCCTAGTTGCCTTGTCCTGGCTTTAAATTGGGCACTGCTCAGTCACACCATAATTCATTAGGATAGTTGATGTTTGCTGAACAAAATTTCAGTAGAAAGGCATCGGGATTACCCTTTGAAAACAAAAGAACACGCCAAGAAAATTCTCCTGGGGATCTGAAGTAGAACGAGTTTTCTGGGTGCTGCAAATAAGCGCTGGTGCTTGTTCAAAGTGTTGCCTGCAAACTATAATGCAGGAAGAGAGGGTGTGTTTGCGTTCTCCCCCTTTCACTTTGCTCTTGTCTTTGACTGGCAAAAGCTCTGCAAAACCATGAAACTGGAATCTTCTGCATGCAAAGCAGGAGATCTTGCCACTAAGTGCTCTGCCCACAAAGTTGGAACTTGGGAGGGGGGAATTGATTCTGTCCACATTTACAGGTGACCTACCTAATTTCCACTTTCTGATCTGAAACAATGTGTGAACCGAAACATAGCCATCCTTTGAACTTCTCCAGCCAAGGAACATGTATTCACAAACATAATATATTAAAATGCTTCTATGCGGAGAAGCCACTTTGCAAAATTGTGCATATTAAGCAAGAGTGCATGAAAAATGTGTTTGTTGGGAGAAATTTGCACTAAAATGCTAGTGAATTTTCAGGGGGACTTTTAAAAAATGCTTTTGAAACAAACTTAAGGTGAGAGATACGAGAAATGGAGAGGAATTGAAACTGAATGATTTGCCGGGCCCTAGCTTGAACTCAAGGATCATGCTGAGCCCCAGCGTGTAGCTTGTGCATCTCAGTGATGGTTTCTTCAAAAGGGTGACATGTGACAGATGCCTGACTCAGCAAAACCCCAGCGCCTACGATCAGGAGAAAAGTCTGCACCAGCTTAATAAAATTTGCTCTGTCTCCCCAAAGGTTAAATCTTCAACTAATAGGCCTAATTTGGGAGAAGCAGAGAGCCAGCAGCAGCTTTGCTTCTGTTAGCAGCACTACAGACCTGCTTCTTTGCTTAGAACTGCAGAAGTCATGGGAGGAGTATCTTTGCCGGTCATTTCCTTCAGCAAACTTGGCCAATATAGTTGATGCTGCATGAGAATATGTGGTTCCAGAAAGTCTAGGGAGAGAAGAGGGGGGAGCAAACCAGATCTCCCCATTCCATCTGTCAAACAAAATTTTCAGGAAACAGCGAATAAAACTCTCTATCATAAAGAAGAAAAACAAGTGCAATTGCACACTTCCGGAGAGATTTTACTTTCTTGGGCTCCATGATCACTGCAGATGGTGACAGCAGTCACGAAATTAAAAGACGCCTGCTTCTTGGGAGAAAAGCAATGACAAACCTAGACAACATCTTAAAAAGCAGACACATCACCTTGCCAACAAAGGTCCGTATACTTAAAGCTATGGTTTTCCCAGTAGTGATGTATGGAAGTGAGAGCTGGACCCTCAAGAAGGCTGATTGCTTTTGAATTATCGTGCTGGAGGGGACTCTTGAGAGTCCCATGGACTGCAAGAAGATCAAACGTATCCATTCTGAAGGAAATCAGCCCTGAGTGCTCACTGGAAGGACAGATCCTGAAGCTGCGGCTCCAATACTTTGGCCACCTCATGAGAAGAGAAGACTCCCTGGAAAACACCCTGATGTTGGGAAGGATGGAGGGCACAAGGAGAAGGGGATGACAGAGGACGAGGTGGTTGGACAGTGTTCTCAAAGCTACCAGCATGAGTTTGCCCAAACTGTGGGAGGCAGTGGAAGACAGGCATGCCTGGCGTGCTCTGGTCCATGGGGTCACGAAGAGGTGGACATGACTAAACGACTAAACCACAAGGAGAGATACTGTAGCACCTGTCTTAGAGATGCCCATAAATTCTGCATCACAAGTGTCAGAGTATTCCGTAATATGCTTATGAAGTAGGGAAATGCTACCCTCCCAGTTATGTAGGCACCAAATGGTTTACTGCAAGTTGTACAGAAAAATAGACTTTTGCCAGATTGTGCATGCACCTAACATCCTGACCAGAGGACCAGACAGTATCTCTGTCAGCACAACACTTGTACTTGTGCATTTTAAAATACGTGCTGCTTATAGCCTGTTTGTTTTTAGTAAGTTGCCTGTATAACTGGCTGGACAGGAGACTGCTTGAAGACCATATGTAAATTGTTTCAAGGTCCTTTGAGGAAGGCAGGGTGAAAATCAATAAATCAGTCAGTCAGTTGAACCCATGTAATTGAGTCATTCACATTGCAATGGAGGCCTAGGCATGGTGAAAACTAGGCTGGCATTAATGTATGGCAACATGTCAGCCCAAAGTTGCTTCACCAGCCCAAAGAGCTTCATCTCTTAATTAGTTATCCTTCAAATGAAGGTTTTCCATTTTCCATGTTGGCAATCCCAGGCAAAAACATTTAAGCATGGGATTTCTCATGCACAGCCCACTCATATGAGGCTCATAGAGTACTTAAGCCTCTTTGTACAGGCATCATGCAGCATATGGGTTGTGTGTGCTGGAAAAGACATCCATCTTGAGAAATGCTAAAGGGCCTTGTCCCTTTGTATGTGTTCAATTTGCTTCTTGAACGATGTGGGTCATTTACTTTCTTCCAAATATCCCTGTGTAACTCCGGCTCTGCTGATCCCAGCCAGTATTCATTGGTTTGGCAGATATTCGAGTCTAATGTAGGTTAAACTTTGTTCTAAGGTAATTTATGCACAATGCTGAGTTCTGAAGTCTCAGCACAGCTCATTACACATAAATTACCTTAGAACAAAGTGCAGATACATCACACATGCATCTTAAGGCGCTTTAATTATCACTTACAAATCTTCCAGCACTTCGGCTAATGTGCATACTTACCCTATGCTTTTCCCACTTTAAATAGCACCCCACACACAACTGTAAGCAGTGCAGGACTGGGATGCTGGCCTAAGACTCGACTAGACTCTGGTGGGAATGTCACAAACCCTCCTCTCGTCTCCCCCTTCACCCACTGTTGTTTTGCAATGAACCTTACAAGGTTGGGGGAAAAGTCGTATCAGCTTCATTAATGCTGTGTTGGTTTGTTATTGTATTAAAGTATTATGGTGGGCAATGACAATGCATTGTGCCCAGACTTGCCCTTTTAAAGAAACCAAAATTCCTTCCTTCCTTCCTTCCTTCCTTCCTTCCTTCCTTCCTTCCTTCCTCCCTCCCTCCCTCCCTCCCTCCCTCCCTCAACAATGGCAGAAGAGGAAATGGGTGGTGGGCAAATAAGGTTTTCTGTGGCTTTCTCTCCATTTGCTCTCCAAAGAAGGGGATTTGCTGTTACATAGACCACTCATGAATGAGAAACATATTTTTAGGGGCTGGCCTAAAATCAAGCTGGACACGATTAGATTTGACCAGAGAAATATTATACCAGCATCAGATCTAACAAGCAGGAAGCTCGATTTCGGGTTTATCCTTAATAGAGAGGAATAGATGGGGGCAACCTGAGAAAATTCCAGCCAATTCAGGCCCAGTTAACATTTTCAGATCAAGTTCTAGGTCAGCAGTGCCCCCCAGATGCTCTTGGGCTATAACTTCCATCACCCCTGTCCATATTGACTGGGGCTGATGGGAAATCCTTGAAACAAAGACATCTCAAGTGAAAGCTCAAATTCAGAGCCACTACTCTACTCAGGCAAGGGATTTCATTTGTGGCATGATCTCCTCAGCGAGGCTCATGTGGCACCTTCTTTACATATCTTTAGGCACCAGGAAAATACATTCCTTTTCTCCCAGGTCTTTGACTAATTAAACAACCCCTGGCCTTTTAAACTATATGTGAGGGAGGGGGTTACTGTTTTTGTTTGCTACTATGTTATGTATTTTTGCATTTTTATTTTGTAAACTGCCCTGTGATTCGAGGAGGATGAAGGGCAGCATAGAACTTCCAAAAAACAAATAAATTAAATAAGCAGAAAATTTCAAAGTGCTACCACTGATACTCCACAGTGGTGTTCAATGGCAACTGTTCCCTCCAACCTACCAGGACTTCTTTAACCAAAAGCATCTACGTATTTCTTCATTTTTTAAAATATTAATTTATCCAGCTAGGTGGCCAATAATGAAGCAGCTGTTAATAAACAAAGCAGAAAACCTCACCCAGCAGATTGAAAACCACAATGGATCAGCTGAGAGCTGAACTGATTTATACACAACCCAAATCAGTACTGGAATAACCAAGTGTGGGAACTGCCGACAAACCCATTGTCATTTGCATAGCATGGTACTTAATGACAATTCAGAATGAGGTAGTGATATTCTAATGCAACCTCAGACCATAGTGACATCAGCAGCAGCCGGGTCATCCCCCTTCATTGGGAAAGCTGAACTGCATTTAAAACTGAGCAATCATGAGCACCTTGCAGATTTCTACTGCAGCCCTTCAGGCCTCAGCAAAGCTAGTTATTGCTGGGTTGGGCCAGCAAACTCACCTGAATCACACCTGCTTACCTAACTATGAGCTCAGCAGCACTGACTCAGCAGTGGAGCATTTCAAACTGGGGATTAGGTGTTCTCAACTGCACATCTTTTCCTATTTTGGTCTATTTTGGCAACTAGCGGAGCTGGATCTGCTTCAACTTGAATTTTGATCCATGCACACAAATCTTTTGCCCAGTCTAGTATGTATTTTGTTTTCACTCTTTTTGTAATGAGGTTAGTTAGTTTGTGGCGATGCATCCCAAAGAAATGATTTTGTTTTAAATGTAGCAATTGTATTAAAGAAACACATAACAAAGCTGTCAGTTCTGATTTCTGTGCAGGGTGTTTTATCTTTTTCTTGGCAGCCTGCTGGGCAGTGAGGAAGAGGGGATCAGAAAGAGAGAGAAAAGGAGGATACCAACAGTTGTGTGTATGCTCTTGGGTTAAGTCCCTGCTTTTTGGCCTGACTGAAGTGAAAGCTGGACAATAAAGAAGGCTGATTGCCGAAGAATTGATGCTTTTGAATTATGGTGCTGGAGGAGACTCTTGAGAGTCCCATGGACTGCAAGAAGATCAAACCTATCCATTCTGAAGGAAATCAGCCCTGAGTGCTCACTGGAAGGACAGATCCTGAAGCTGAGGCTCCAATACTTTGGCCACCTTGTAAGAAGAGAAGACTCCCTAGAAAAGACTCTGATGTTGGGAAAGATGGAGGGCACAGGGAGAAGGGTATGACAGAGGACGAGATGGTTGGACAGTGTTCTCGAAGCTACGAACATGAGTTTGACAAAGCTGCAGGAGGCAGTGGAAAACGGGAGTGCCTGGTGTGCTCTGGTCCATGGGGTCACAAAGAGTCGGACATGACTAAACAAGTTCTCTTCCAGTTTTAGCAGCTGGGTGGAGCAGTTCTCTCAGTCTCCTTACCTTGCAATAAAGTAAGGATGCATGGAGCCATGGCTGCAAAATCCAGCCTCATTTTTGTTTTTCCTTGTCCCCCTCCCCACTTCTTTGTAGGATATCTTGCCTGATGAAGAGTTCTGGAGAACTCAAAAAGCTAGCCACTTTTGTGACATCTTGGTTGGTTCCAGTAAATAAATGCTTTTGCCCAACTGTGGGTTTTTTGCTTGCTCTTATGGACTGACAAGACTATCTTTGCTTCCTGTCAGGATAGGACTCACATTTCTCAGCAGCAACTATGAAAAGCTGTTTTCAGTGAGAGGAAGACATTTGGGAGACCTCTTGGACATACCATTGACAAGTCATTTAAAACTGCAACTCATAAAAACCACATTTGGTTGTTGGAGTTGCTCCTCTCACATAACAATGCTATAGCAGGAATCCCTGGCAAATAGCACCAGGGCGGGATATATATTTTGTTTGGGAGCAGTTATGTGAGGATTTACCTGTCATTGTGAATATATGTTATGTAATGGTGTTCTTGGAGAGTTACATGGAGAAATCAAGCAGATGGCCTTAGGCAAGGAGCTGTTATCTCTGCCTAACCCCCTGCCCCATCTGAAACAAGGGGCTCATAGTACTGACCTACTTAGAGGGTCCTTGCAAGGATTACTGAGTGTAATCCTCATGTGTAAAGCCTGGGGCTCAAAAAAAGGACTATACAAAGGATAGAATTATTAAAAACATTGTATGCTACAGCTGTATCATAGGTGTTTTATTGTGAAGGCTCTTGAGAATTGAAACGTGTAAATTACACGCAATACTAAAACCTCAATGGATTTTGAAACATCTATCATGTAAAAACGAAACCACAAAAAAACACTTATAAACAATAATGATGTATGCAGTTCTGTACTTTCTGCTAACTTTATCTTCTTACATGGGTCCAGTGATCCTATTCAAATTCAGTTATTAAGATGTGTCTCTCCAGTAAAACTGCCTTGTGCTTTGCTGATTTCCATTTTCCTTCTCAGTAAAGTCAAAGTTGAGTGCAATGAAAGTAGAAATTGTATTTTTGTGACTCACTCCTACTTCAAAACAAAGTTGCATAAAGCTCGTATTCATGGCAGCCCCCGATTCCTTCAAGCTACCACTTTGATTGGCTTCCAGCATTCTGTGTGTGCAAATATTTTAAGGCTTTGGAAACAAGACAGCTGTAGGTGTAAAAGGAAGGAGGGAAGTGGATTATATGCTTTGTCAGAACACTAAGCTCAGTGATGAAAATGAATGAAACCGTTTCCCATAAAGGTATTATTGTCCAGCCTTGCCAATTTTTCTCACTGTGCATGTGGTTCGGAGTTCTGAATTAATCTCTCTCTAGTTGTCTTTTTAAAAGATGGCTTAAATTATAACATTAAATAATTGGTTTAATGATAAGCCAAAAAAGTCATGCCTAGTACAACTTTTACCAGTTGGCAATTTTTTGTTTGTTTTCGTTTGGGCAGTTTGCTGTAAATATCAGAACTATGAAATGTTACAGTCAAAGTGAGGTAGGGGCCGCTTTTCTGGCTTTGCTAATGTTTATATTTTTATTTATAGCACATGTTTGTATGCTGCTTTTCCTTCCAGGAGTTCAAGGCTATCTCCCCACAGCCCTGTGAGGTAGGTTAAGCTAAGGTAATACAGTGGTACCTTGGTTTAAGAACAGCTTAGTTTATGAACAACTTGGATTAAGAACGCTGCAAATCCGGAAGTGTTTTGGTTTGTGAAGTTTGCCTTGGAAGTAGAACATGCTTTGCTTCCTTTTGAGTGTGTTCCATTTGTAAATTGAGTCCCCCGCTGCTATCGGAAAGCACATCTTGGTTTAAGAACTCTTTAAGAACGGACTTCCAGAACGGATTAAGTTTGTAAACCAAGGTACCACTGTACATACATAAGCCGTTCTTGCCTATAAATTGCAGGTGCCTCAACCTAGTGTAGCAGGCCTAGGAAATCCTGCAGCCATCTTTTCGCCTTGTTTCCCCATGCCTCTAACAATCTCTCTCTCCATGCCCACCTCCCCTTTTTCTCTTTGTACAGATCTACTCTTGATGCCTTTCCCAACAAAACAAAACTTTGAAGTGCGGCTTGTCTGCTTCTGCAGTGCAGGAATATCAGTTTTGTAATTGTGAATGATGCCACCATTACCTCCTCAACAGACAATCCCGTTTGGAGGAGCCATTTAGCAACAACTGTTATTTATGCCACAACACTGGAGGGACGATGCTCTGCACAACGTGATAGGGCTCCAGCAGCTTTACTAGGATGCTTGTAGAAGGAATCCGGCTTCATTTGTCCGGAGGGAAAAGCAAAACAATTAGGAGGCAATCAAATTACATTTCCTCTTCCATAAGACCGGCCCAAGCACAATACAGCCCCTGCTGATGAATAAAGGAAAGATTTTTGGCAAGACCAGGGTTTCCCAAGGCAGCTGTGAACAGCATGAAATTGCAAAGCCATGTCACTCTTGGAACTGAAAGCGGCTATTTCCTGAAAAACACGGGTGTAATTACAGGAAGAGAAGCCTATCAGTTATGCTTGAGCACAAAGTATTGATGGCTCTGCATAGTTCATCCATAACCCAGCATCACTAAACTGGTGATAAGGTGTTGAGATCAACATGCGACTTTTTAAAGTCTTTGCCTAACCACTTCCTCCATCCTTTCCCTTTTGCTTTTACCTTACTATGCCCAAGACACCCAGGGTTAGTCACTCATACATCTGCAATTCTTTTCTTTTTCACAGTACCTCCTCCAATGAGTCTATTGCTTGGCAGTTGGGACATGCACATATGGGCGAGTCTGTGGCTAGCGATGAACAATTTGGGAGAAAATACTCCAAAATGAAGCAACCATGTGAAGGGCCTTTCTTCTATGCCCTTCTACGGGGCTGACATTTGCATCCCTAAGTGGTGACATAAGGAATGCTGGAAACAAGTAAGCCTTGTAGTCTCTGGCAGCATCTGAAATCTTTCGGGGCAGAACTGGCTCTTTGCTGATTTAAAAGCCTCAGTCATTGACTAAAGTTGTTGAAATACTACTTGCACTACTTTACTGGCTTTACCTTTTCAAAAACCGGTGTTGAAGTGTTAGGCAAACTACCTAGGAAAAGCATGGGAGAGCTGAGGTTCTCCTGTTGCTGCTGGACTATAGCTCCTAGTGCTCTTTCCCTCCCTGCTTTTATGATATACTGGTAAATAGAGACAAAAGGCAGAAAACATTCAGGGATTCCTATCAGAGATATGCTAGGAGTATCAGGTTAAAGGATATATGGTGTCCCATATTATGATTAAGCAAACTGAAAATGTCTTTTATTCATTAGATCACCCAGACCAGACAAGATTCTGACAAGTGAAATATTCCTGATGCAGAAATCTGTGGCCTAGATCAAGCCTTTCATTGTGCCTGAACTAGACTCAGACATTCTACTTGGCAGCATTTGCTTTAATTTCTCTTTCCTCCACCTCTTCTTAAAACTTCATTTCCTTGGGACTTAATTGGCTTCTATTTGGGGTATGTTAAAACATAGTAAGCAATGATGCAGAAACAGAAAGCATTTGGGATTCAGGGGAGCCTACGCAGGCAAGCATACCTCTGGCCACTTAAAACAGGCACAGAAATCAGCAATTCAATTTGTTTGCAGGCTAATTTAATTGGAGGAAGATAGAAGAGTTACATGAGCAGCTAGGCACACATCCAACCATAGTCTCTACAAAACAGAGAGCAGTCTTACCTAGACAAGTATAAAGAGTTTCTTCTTTTGACCCACATGGCTCTTGATACAGCCACCATTCTTATTATTTCCCCTAGTTCTTGGGATTGTTATAGCAACACTGCTGCCCTGCCTCTTCTTCCAGACAGCTCATAAGCACCATGCGAGATCAGACTGAAAGGCCAAACCAGTCCAGCATCTTGTTTTCCACAATGGCCAGCAAAAGACTCCAGGAAGCCCACAAGCAGACCATGAAGGCAACAGCCCTTTCCCACTCTTGTGCCTCAGTGATCCCAGAGTTAGTATATTGCCATAATGACCAGTAGCCATCAATAACCTTAACCATCATAAGGATTCTTCTACACTCTTTAAGGAGGTCTCACAAAGCCCCAGTCCAGTTCCACAACTTTCCTTTTGTTGCATTATTCCTTAATGGAATAATTTTCCAACTGGGTTGCCAAACAAAGCTATAAGGAAACTATCATTCTGATGCAAAACCCCAGAGAATAAAAATATTATCAGCAAACTAGTGGACAAATTGCAATCTATTATACTGTTTGAATAGTCTTCACTTCACAAGAGAATGTACTATTTACTCTCAGCTACTCAGGGCGAGAAGGAGGGCCAACCTTCAGCAGAAAGGCTTCTGTAGTAACAACTTCATCGCTATTGCCAACATGGTTAAGAACTGCTTGTGTGAAAAATGGTTTCTGGCCTGATCCTAGCACAGGGAATGGGTGTTCTGACTCTACCCTTTTGAGTCATTAAATCATTTTTACCTGGTAGTGCATGGTCCTAATAAATGAATCCCCCTCCCATCCCCTCGATGTACCAGCATGTAATCTATAGGCCGTATCCATTGAAGCCACTGCACCTACTGAATGACTTCCACTCACACAATGTTGTTGGATACAGCCCTCAGATTTTTGCTGCATCTTGAAATTCTATCTATAAATCTGCTGCTTGCAGAAATATCCTCAAGCTGCCAAACCACTGAACTCTGAAATCACAAGCTATTTACTATACTAACATTCAGAATATCTGAGTGGCACAAGACTGAAATCTTAATAGCTTTCATTCTCCCAGCCCACCCCCCAAGTCGTTCAAAAGACCATGTATCATGTATAGAATTAACAAAGAAACTGTCAGGACAATATGTTTCATGTTTCACAACTTTAATAGAATATTCTAACTATTCTGTACAAATTGAAAACACTGTATTAAGTTACAAATGTATAAGGTAAGGCTGGAGCACTCTCTACATGCCTGGTAACAGCATTCATACAGTTGCTAATGAACTGTTGCCAAAAGCTGGCATTGTATGTTGAAGAAATGAGAACTGTAATTCTGAATAGATCTTTTGAAGGATTCTGGAGCTTTAAAACCACTGGAGTGTGGAACAGTGCGATATGAGTATTGCAAATTAAATATCAGAAGTACACTCACATATAATTTAATTTATATTTTCCCAATTAAATGACTCTCATAAGCACAGTTCAGATGATCCCCTAAACCATCAGAAACATACCATCCTTCCCATTCTTGCATCATTTTCAGACTCCTCTTTTGTGTGTGTCATAGTTTGCTGTCATGTCTGAATAGGGAAGCTTTGATCTTTGCCTACCTCTAGAATTTGAAACCAACAATTCTGATTTGAAGTGCAAACCACAGCTTGCCAGTTCAGACTTCACAATAATTTATGACTCACACTGAAAAAGAAACTGAAAAGTGAAGCTGCCGACAAGAGGGGAGGAAGCAGACAAAGCTGTAGCTCATTCCCAATCCTTGTTTTGGAGGACCATCTGAACCAGGCTTGGTAATGTAGGCTAAGCTAGACCAGTGATACATTTTACTGCTGCAACCCACGTCCATCAACTATGAGGCCCGTCTCAAGATCTCCTTTCCCAGTTTGTTTTGAAATGTTTGATGAGCAATCATTCTGTGAGCAGACTATGTTTTCCATGTACAAGTACCCATATTTTATAAACAGGAAAAATATTCTTCAAGTATATTTAAAACTATTAAAAGCACTAGTTCATCAAAGTACTTACAAACATGAATAAATAAGGTGAACAACTAAGTATCTGTCAACCACCACCTTCTTCAAAGAAGATAAAGGAAATGTTACTTCAAATTCAGATTGCTTTTACTGGAGATGACAATGTTTCAAGCTGCTCTATAGCACTAGTTCTGATTGGTAGGTTGCAGGAATCATGTTATTTTAGAGGGAATAAGAGCTAGCAGAAATCATATTGCTTTATTTGTTTTCACTGCAAGTATTTTATTAATTCAATATATTTTCATGTGAACTATTCCACAATATTAAGATAAAAAAATTCACTGAAGTGAGGGCAAGTCTTTCAGAAGAGCAAATTAGTTTCCCCCCCAATTTTAATTTGAAAGCCTACTGAAACAGGTTGAGCTACAGTATACCAAAGGCCGTAGAGTGTGTGCTTTAATTAAACCTCATATTTCTCAAATGCATTAAGTTGCCACTGTACAAGTTAAGCAAAAAAATAAGAAAAAAGTTAGTGAAAATCATGCATTTGAAAACAATTTAGTTTTAAGCGTTGTTAATAAGATTGTGCTGCAGCAATGGAATATCCTGAACTGCAGGCCAGGTATCCAAATATTTGTTACAGGTTGTTCAAATATCACTCTGAAGTGGTATTTCCTTATTGTTGTTTGCATTCAGCAGGCTGGCTGGCATCTTTCTGTTTGAAGAGGAAAAAAGAGAGTAAGTTTACACAACAGGTACCCAAGCATGACACCAAGTTTCATTCCACATTCATAAGCAACAGGAGAACTATGGTGTGGGAGCTAATGTAGGCAAACATTCCATCAACAGAAGGATTTCTCCTTCAGCAACAGAACATTCTCCCTGCACTCCTCCTTCCAAGCAACCCCTAAATCTGTTTCAGGTGTTTTCCCAACCCTCTGGAGCACAGAGGGTTGGGGAGGGCACAGAGAACACATAAGAGGGATGAGGGAAGTGAAAGTCCTGTTGCACAGGTAGAAATTCCTGGGCTGATGGGACTCTTTTGGCAGAATATTACTCATTGTACACAACTGGTACAGTCAAACCTCAGTTCCCAAATGCCTCCAATTTAGAACGTTTTGGAACGTTTTTCAGAAGACGAATGTCCGACATGGCTTCTGCTTGAATGCAGGAAGTTCCTACAGCCAACTGGAAGCCGCACCTCAAACATTTCGGAAGCCGAATAGGCTTCTGGAATGGATTATGTTCAACAACTGAGATTTGACTGTACTATGAAAGCTAATTTCCCAAATTAAAATAAAAGGCTTCTGGTGCTATTTCATATGTGGCAGGAGAACTATTCCTCTTTCCAGATTTTATACTTTTTTGCTTTAAACTATTTTTGGCTATGTTAGAAGTGGTGGTATTTTGGCAGTGACTACCCACAAGGTCAAGCATGGGTCAGCAGTGCTGAAGGATCTGGTGCAGAAGAAATATAGGATTGTATCTGATGGTAGTTTTGTACTAGCAAGAAGCACTTTTGGCTAGTCTTCCCCATGAGGGGAAAAGTTACTCATGAGGATTTGAGATCCTCCAACATATAGTTCCCTATACTAAAATCAGTTCCACAACTCTCTGGTTTTTGAATGTTTGTTCATGGCAAGGAGATATGCTGCCATTATCCCACGGCTATACTGTGTAGCACTGCCAATGCTAATGGAAACGTGGTGAGGAGGACTGCCGGTCTTGCTAATTCAACTCCTTGTTCCAAGGGACACTAGAGCTAATGTCCCATACTGCAATATTGTGTGGCATAGGCTTATCAATGCAGTAGGTGACAGTTATCAGGCCACCTGTCTGCAACTCTATCACAAAACAAGCTGTTAATATTTTTTTTAGTTTACTTTGTTAAACATGTGCTTGATCCTATGTCATAAAAATGAACAAGCAGTTAATGTATTTCCTAGAGGCACAGGAAGCAATAATTTCCAAAGGTATGAAGCAAGTTCTAGATCTTAAGAATGAAATGCTTTTCCAACACCTCCCTCAATTGTAATTCTAGAGAGGCAACCCAAAATTATGTCGTCTTCAGAGATTAAAGCTAAGCAGTTTTCTGCATATTTTGTATGCAAAATGAAAAGGGCACCATGAAATATAATGGGCAATGAGCCTGAGCAAACCTTCAGGCTCCCTTTCTGTGTGTAGCTAGGAAAAGGAGCCTGTGCTAAACTGGCATTTTGTGAAAATGGAAGCAGACACTAACCAAGTCCTTGTTGTAGTTCTGCAGGAAGGGGGGAGTGTAGAATCCCAAGGTTTTACTCAGATTCATTCCTGCTTGTGTACATGGTTTAACATTACATACAGACACAGTGTGAAAGAGTGAAAGTGCAGGACTGAAAAGAGCATGTTGCCTTCTAATTTCAAGTGTAATGTGAATATGTGATAATATACTGTGTTTTATGAGTGAAATATATGCACTTTAATAAGAAAAAAATCAGTTGAGAAATTATATTCTTCCTTTAAAAACAGGTGTTCAATACCCACATTTTCCTCTCTACAATAAAGGCCTTCAATATATGTCACAGAACACTACCCTAGTTTTAAAAGTTAGGCAAAATATACCATGACTCTAAACAGATTGAGATTACTATCAGCCAACACCCCTAAAACAGCTTTCTTATGCCAACATCTCTAACAACTCAGATTTCTACCAAAGAGCTCCACGGTAAGTATGCTTTGGGAAGGAAAAAAGCACAGGCAAGAGAAGACTGAGAAACACAGTATTCCAATCTGCTTTGCAAGTATAAGTCAACACACAACGCACAGGTTCTCCAACAGCAATGCTTTTTCACGTACTAGTATTATGGTCTGGTCTACACTAGATTAGGCATCTTCACCCTGCATTCAAGACCGCAATTCCTCTTTAACATCAGTTGTCAAGGTTAGGGAAACAGATGCAATCATAGAATGTATATAGAATTGTTCCCTGCTAATGCAATGACAATCATATAGGCCCTAAATCCTAATGCAGATATGAAAAAAAAAATCTAAAATAGTTTCCCCCTTAAATTCTCTGCACTGCCAAGAGCTGAAGAGGATGGCCAGCGGGACACAATATGGAACCATTCACAGCTCCTAAGTCGGAACAATAGTGTATAATTGTGGTCAAATTCACCAAGATTATATAGATGGCAATATGGTATTTGCTACATGACAATGCAATTTGTAGGAAATATCGTCTTAGCCTTAAGCTACCAAAACAAAATCAGTCTTGACTGCTTCTTTTCAAGTAATGTTCTTAGAAATACAACCATTGTATTTACAAAACCTAACACCCAGCCTTAATACTTTTGAACATGGCTGGTGCTTCTGAAATTACCTCTCAATTAGAAGTGTAAAGGATAGGAAAACCCCCCAGAAAAGACAACATTAAGAACTTTGAAATTTAGGGCAAAATACCCTTGGGAAATGTTCTCTCTCTTGAGGTGAATGAAATACTTTTCAAAGCTGTTTTGAAAATACTTGTACAATCAGTTCATGTTGCTACACATCTCTTAGAACCAAAATCTAAAGGTCTGGATTATAAACAAGCAACAGCCTTCAATTTGATGTTGTAAAGTCCCTTCAAATATTGCAGAATGAATATGAAGTACTTTCAAGGATTTGGTACAGGAGTGTGAATTGTGAGTCTGCCAAGCAGTGGATTAAAATATGGGTTCAGAATAGCTAACTTTTACAGATGACACTTGCAGCTGACTCCTGTGCATTTTTATTTAAAGTGGCGTATGACATGCCTCAATATGATTTTCACTTACATGAGTGTACAGAGGATTTCAGACTACTGTCAGTGATTAAGAAGAGGTAATAACTTTAAAAAAAATAAAATATCCAGATGTGCTGCTACTCATTCACAGTGTGCTGGAGATAAACTACTGTGATAAGAAAGCAGGAGCTAGAGTAGCTGTCCTAGAAACACTTGCACAGCCCTCACGCTGCAAGATGTTTCATAAGTGCTTGGACAAACAGAACATCTTCACATTGAGAGAGAGATGCAAGAGAAGCTGTCAGTACAAAAAATGGCTTCATGGAGAAGAAACTTTTGGACCAGCACATTAAAAACCCAAGTATCTTCTGTTTCCATGCACTAATGCCAGAGATCCACACACTGTCTTAAATAACTAAGACAAAGAGATTCAAAATTCCTGAAGGTTTTTATTAATGTGTATTAAAAATCACATTAATTTTCAAGATGAAATATTTACACTCTGGGAATTGGTGAAATATCAGTTGTCTTCTCAAAGGATACATGAGAGAATTCAGTAACTACTGACTCAAGTTCACATATTCTGAGAGCAAAGGTCTGCTACAAGTCCACTGCCATGATTGATGGCTGCCACAAGCTGAGACAGTCAGCCCATGATAACTTCCAGCCACACCAGCCTTTTGAGGCAAACACATGCAAGCCACAAGCCCATGATGAACTCAGTATTTTGCACAGCCGAGTATGTGCTGACCAAGTTGGAATTCAGCACAGGCCAAGTAAAAGTCACGGTTGCAGTATATGATGGGTAGGTCACAGGGGCCGAGGACTTCCAAATTGCACAATATGCCAACACCAACATTTCAATAAAAGTATTTACACACTCAAGTCAAACAGACTGTGCATTCTCCACATTCATAACATGATTCCTCCCAACATCAATCCAGTACGAGATAAACTTGGAACATACAAGAATATAGAAGTGTGAGTCAGCACCTGCAAAAATCTTATGTTGATTCTATTATTTACAGAGCAAGTCAAGTAGTGAAACAGCTAGTTCACAGAGTAATTTAAAGGGATACTGGAAAGAGGCAGGCAGGCAGGCTTTATGCTGAACATAAAGGAGCCTATTTTGTGTCAACAGTTATTAAAACAGAGACATATAGAGATCATTACACCAATGAGTGTGCCATTTTTAGCTACTTCACAATCCCACAATTCAAAGCATAAAGAATCCCAGAAGAAGTGGGTAATCTCAATCTTACTTAACATACATTACTCCAGTATCTAACTGCCTCATTATCCCAGAAACCAATTTGATTGTATTTCTAATACCCTATTGGAATTAGGATTTTATTTCATATATGTGCCGCTAAGCACAAAATGCAATCAATCTCCCTCAGGTTAAAAACAGCAACACCTTGACCGACAGGAAAGCAGGGAAGGGGGCCCTGTGGCTCTCCAAATGTTGACCCCAATTCCCACCAGCCCCAGCTAGCATAACCAGAGGTTGGGGATGATAGGGGTTGTTGTGCAACAACATCTGGGGAGAGGCAGGTTACCCATACGGAGGTAAAGGAACAGTGATTTAGTGATCATTGAAAAGGGATCCTTACAGTCTTGCATACTGGATGAGATCTTTCCAATGTGCAATAGCCATTTGGCTTAACTCTCCATGATTTTTTGAAACACTTGCTAACCTGGAGAGGCGGTACCTTTTCAAGAACAGAGAACCAGTGTTCGAAACTCCCATTGTTCTAGGCACATTTTGCGACAGAGAATTTCATTAGCACAAGCAGTTTTTGAGCTCTGGGCGCGGTACTGCACCTAAGTTTTCAGATTTAGAAGAAGAAGAGTTTGGATTTGATATCCCGCTTTTTCACTACCCGAAGGAGTCTCAAAGCAGCTAACATTCTCCTTTCCCTTCCTCCCCCCAACAAACACTCTGTGAGGTGAGTGGGGCTGAGAGACTTTGGAGAAGTGTAACTAGCCCAAGGTCACCCAGCAGCTGCATGTGGAGGAGCAGGGATGCGAACCCGGTTCCCCAGATTATGAGTCTACCGCTCTTAACCACTAAACCACACTGGCTGCAGAGTGGAAGGAAAGGAGGACCTTTTTCTGCCTCCCCACTTTCAGCTACTCTCTGAAGACTGGAGAAGAGACCCTCTTAAGAATATTAAGACTACGTGAAAAATAAATATAATATTTTAGCTGCAGTTCATTCATTTTCAGAATTGTAGTTTTATTATTAAAAAAGTACACCTGGACATTCTGTTGTTGCACCCATAATCTAGGTTTAAGGTGCCATTTAGCTCCTAGCTTTCATATCACAGTTTTTAACACTGCAGAGAACCCATGTAGAAGTAATTTAATTTTTTAATTTTAATAAAATTTATTTGCGTCAGCCATCGGCCATGTAGAGGTAATATGAACAGCTTAGAAAGAAGCTGGGATAGAAAATTAGATTTTAAGAGAAGAACCTGAGTTTATGGCTTTGAAAAAGCACAACTGAGAGGGCAGCAAAGACAATGAGAAGAGTCAACAAGCCTAACTACAGCGTTGATATTTTATGGATAACAGTCCTAAACTCTGTGAAAGTACAAGAGAATGAGTGCATGCGAGGGTCCTAGGAGAGAAAGAGAAAGTGTTTTTGCCTCAGGGCAAGAGAAAGACGTTAACATTCTATCAGAAGACATGACAACATTGGCAAGAGCCTAACTGTAAAAGTTGCAAGTCACAAACTCAAGTTTAGAATAACTAAATAAGAATGCAATTTTCTTGTTTCAGCAATCTCGCCTATCGCACGAAACAAATAATCTCAAAATATACGAGTGCAAGTGTTCATTAAGCAGAAAAGATGTACTGGCATATCAGTGACCACAAATTATGTAATTATACTGTAACACAGTACAAAGAAAGAAGGAAGTGAGGGAAATTCAGAATTTAAATTCAAGTAAGCAGGATTAAATGGGATATATGGGTGACTGATTTGGCAAGATAACCAAGTTGTCCAATCTGGCTGAAAGAGAATGGAAAAAGGTTGCCTCCTAACAACACCTTGGAGACATAGAAATCTAACCCCTAATTTTAAACGTTAAAGCCTACACAAAGAAACACAAACAGCCAGTGCAATCACAACAAAAACACATCCATCTTAAGAGCACATAACTAAGGCAAGAAGAACATAATGTGCATCAGGAAGAAATGGAAATTCCTATAAACACTGACATCATTCATGATTTTACAGTTAAGGTGTTCTACATATTTTTCTAAATTGCAACTAGGTCCATGAGGGTAGCCATTAGAAACCGAATTTTTCTATTTACTAAATAAAAGAAACCAAACATATACTAAAATGAACCACATTGCATGGGCTACAAAAACTGGAAGCCTGGAAGTTATGTATTAATGGAATTCAACCTTACCTATAAATGAATGAATGATAAAGAGACTTAAATTACACCTAAATGGGGAAAAATTGAAAGGAACTGTCAGCATGAAAGAAAAGTGAAATGGACCAAAGAAAAAAAGACAGTAATAACTAGTGTTCCAAAAGATTCAAGAAATGGTTTGTCACATACAGCTGCTCTCCAAAATAATTATATTCAAATTATCAGCATAAAACTCAATCTTCCCACCCACAAGAATTTAGATACAGCCGTTGATGCATTTCATTTGGGAACTCAATAACTGCTACCCTATCACTAAAATTATTCTGTGATAGCCAAAGAAACACTATTTCCACTAAGAAGCTATGTATATTGTGCAGAATGTGCTGGTTAGGATGTCATGCAAGTGTATATGTTTCCATCATGACACAAATCCCATTTTTGCATGCTAATATATTTTATGTGTAACTTGCTCTTTGTTTTAATATAGGACCCCAAATCAATACATACTGGACATGTCTAAGTATCAGTGTAACCAAAATATGTTTGAGAAGTGATCATGAGGGAGTCTTGCCCATGCAGAGGTTTTAAAACAATGGGGAAAGAAAGAAAAATAGACAAGTTGCATATCTGTTCAGGTCCACTTCACCCATGACACTTTTCCTACATGGCATTATTATTAATTGGGGAGGCATTGAAAAATGTTATACAAGAATCAGACAAATTACCCATTGCAAGCTAAAATGCAATTTGCAATTTGAGGATTTTTGCCCTTTGCACGTGTAAGGGAAGTGTTATGCATGAAGCAGCCTTACCATTTTCAACAAAAGACTCAATACCAATATACATAAAACAAAGCCAAAGTAAAAAAAATCAAACATTCTGCAACAAGATTTCAAAGCTTGTTAAATATGCATATGTAACACTTAAGTTCAATAAAACTGCCTATTATTTGCTTATCTGTAGTTTACGAGTGTTTATGTGACAGCAGCCAGGTTGTTAGTTACGTCTGTGCCTCTGTGCCTTAATGAAGGAGCATTAACAGGTATTGTTAAAGAGAATGAAATGGACTACTGTTAACTTGGTCACTAAAAAGCAGCAGCATAGAAATTCTTCAACCCCAATTCATGTCAACAAAAATACAGTCATACCTTGGAAGTCGAACAGAATCCATTCTGGAAGTCTGTTTGACTTCCAAAATGTTCGGAAACAAGGCGTGTCTTCTGATTGGCCGCAGAAAGCTCCTGCAGCCAATCGGAAACGCTGTCAGACTTTTGGCTTCCAAAGAACATTCGCAAACTGGAACACTCATTTCCGTGTTTGCGGCATTCGGGAGCCAAAGCGTCTGAGTACCAAGGCATTCAGGATCCAAGGTATGACTGTAAAAGCGAGTTATGATAAAATTAAGATGCTACAATTTAACGGTTACATGGCATACAGTGCTTTAATAAAACTAACCTTAGGTTCACTTTCTGCTTCTTCGTCCTCTTCTCCTTCTTCTTCACCTTCCAATTCCTATGTTTTATTTTTTTTAAAAGTAGGATAAGAATGCTTTTTTAAAGGAGCAATACTTTCTACTGATGACAACAATAACATGTCCAGAACTAAACTCAATGATGCTTTACTCCTAAGACTGAAATTGTTTGCAAGTAGAAATATTTAGTTACAGGATTTCCTTAACCTACATATATTCTCATGGCTCTTGACATTAAGCAACCTTCCCATGGGTGTCTGCAGTAATTTTTCCAAGGCAAGGAGGGATAGGGTGGAGTAAACACTCCAAACAAACAAACAAACACATGCTAGCATCAGAGAAAAAGTAAAATCTGGTGACTTAGCAGTGACAAACCCAAGGCAGATTTGGTCTTTGGGAAACCTGTATTCCAGCTCTTCCCTCCATTGTTTCTCAATGGGTAGGCCTGTTGTCCATCTACAGATAGTGAAAAGATGCCCAGTCTAACTGTTAAAACCTATTCCCTGTCTCCGTTCAACCCCCCAATTCCAGTGCTGCTACAGTCAGCTTCACTGCCCTGCCTGCTGCATTTACCCCCTAACATGTCTCGACATGTCTAACAAATCTATCAGAAAACCATTATCTTTCACCAGACTTACTTGACAGAATATGGCTTGGCAAATGCTTCCTAACATAGCTGTAGTTCCCAGTTCCCCAAGCACCAAGACAGGCTAGCTCTCACACTGACTTATGGAACATACATGACTGAAACATGTGCCTCCTTGGATTCTCTCATAGAAAGCTAAATATTACCTTTTTTTCCCCATAGGGAAAATGTGACAAGTAGATTAAACAGTATTTTACTCACCTCCTCTTCTCCTTCCTCTCCTTCTTCAAACTAAAAAAGGGGGAAACTTGTTTAGATCCTAATTAGATCCATTAGCAGATGAAACACAATATTTGAAGATACGCATTCCAGATCAGATCCCCAGCACTTGGGTATATAAGTACTTAATATTTTCATCTCAAGTCCATACACTAACACTTTCATTTATATCCTAATGAAGGACTTAATGTAGTCTTTTAAGCTAAATGCAAAATTGAATGGCTATATGAGGTCACAGTATTAACAAACCTTATCAATTTTCACTAACATAACCAGCTTCATCTCCAGTCATCTGTTTATTCTTTAAGACTAGTTAAGAGAAATTAGAGAGCAATTACATCAGTAAGGGAAAGGCCAGCAGGTCACTGTCTTAAAGGTGGGGTAGTGCAGTGCTTAGGATATTGTGCTGAGACATCCCAGTCAAATTTCACCTCAGCTACAAGGTTCAATGGCTAGTGCTAGGCAAGCTGCTATCCTTTCAGCCTCAGCCTCCCCCTGCACTATAAGGATAAAATCAACATACTGTACAGAACTGTTCTAATGATTACTGTTATACCGTGCCATAATGCTATTAGTTATTAAAATGTATTTCTCTAGCAAGTATTTCTGCAGCAAGGATTATGCTTTTCCAGAAGCAGGAAGAGGGGCCCTGCAACAAAATTTTGCAGTATTCTCACCTGCTAGCAGGAATGCTCTTGTCCAGGGTTCCAGCCAAGCAGCCATTACCCCATCCAGATACTAAAGAGCTGCAAGGAGCTCTTTTTCAGCAGACACTCAGCATTCCATGTCTACTGAGTATCCTCAATCTTAATTGGGTTGTTTTTTGGTCATTTTTTGCCTCCAAAACGTGTGTGAAGGGTAGCTTTCTGGTTTTCCTGAGCATGCAGATACTTCCCTTTTCATATTCAGAGGCCCCATTATTACTCAGGTTTTGTTGGAATTGACCACATCACTTGGCTATTTGAGGGAGTGATAAGGACACAATCAGTTCTCCAGACAAAAGCTGACTATTTATGAATAAAGTTATCTTTCCCTTAAAGCACACACACATACACCCCCCTCGACACATGGAATATTCACAAATTAAGATAATCTTAAAAGTATACATACATTATCATCATCCTCTATAGCCTCCCCAGTGAAATAGAGTACAGCACGGGGAACTATTCTTTCACGGAAAAAGTGTCCAACTTCAAAATCTATAGCTAAAGTACACTCTGAATCTTCATCCTGGAAAGTTAAGAGGAAAATGTAGGTAAAATATACAACCACAACTGATTTCTTGGTCAAAGTATTTATTAGGTTATTAGTTTTAATAAAGTATTTATTATTAAAGTATTTATTATTTTAATAAAGTATTTATTAGGTTATTAGGTGTATTAGTTTGTACATGGGTGGCACTGTGGGTTAAACCACAGAGCCTAAGGCTTGCCAATCAGAAGGTCGGCGGTTCGAATCCCCGTGAGGGGGTGAGCTCCCGTTGCTCAGTCCCAGCTCCTGCCAACCTAGCAGTTCGAAAGCACGTTAAAGTGCAAGTAGAGTGTTTACCGCTCCGGCAGGAAGGTAAACAGCGTTTCTGTGTGCTGCTCTGGTTCACCAGAAGTGGCTTAGTCATGCTGGCCACATGACCCGGAAACTGTACGCCGGCTCCCTCGGCCAGTAAAGCGAGATGAGCGCCACAACCCCAGAGTCGTCCACAACTGGACCTAATGGTCAGGGGTCCCTTTACCTTTTAGTTTGTACTTCTACCACTTATTTAACATCGCTAGAAGTCAAACAATGAATTATAACAGTGTGACAATTTTCAATAGTACATCAGGCAACGTCAGAACAATTTTTAAAGAACCAGACAGACTTTTAGATGCTAGTCTGTTCTATAATAATAAACTGACATACAGGAAAAATACTAACTCCCTGTACTGAAACAATCAGCAATCAACGCCAGAGGATAGGTGGGAAGTTAAAATACTGTTTAGGAGAAAAACAGCAGAGTAAAAAAGAAAATATTAAATAAATAAATAAAATTTATTCCTGTTTATTACTGAAAACTGTTTGCACTACTAATAAAAGAATTGGGTATGCAGTTCCACACGGGGGGTGGTACCTGCAGTCCAAAAACAGTGACTAGAGTTTAAGTACAGGACTCAACAAAACACAAGATGGCTCAAGACCGCAGCTGATGCCGATAAAATTGTACACTGCCACAGATAAAAGTTATACCTGAGCAGAAAGGCACTTCCTGCATATGCAAGAAAGCCCCACAGAATTTCCCCAGGTTCCCAGTCTTGTTGCAATTTCTCCCGCCACAATGTCCCACCAAACCCCATTCCGGAAGGTCCCTCAACCCTGAGAAGGAGCTTTTGAAGGAGAGACAGGAGGCTGGGAAGACCTGTTTTGAGGAGAAATCCACAATTCTATCTCAGGAGCCAACCCTTATTAAGTAACTGATTATTAGCTATCCTTTGAAGTTTGTTGCCAGAAAAGAGTCTACCTCAACATGTTTAATGGTAAGGCTGGAACAGACTATAAAAATATTAAAATTAACTTACCAGTGATTCTCCATCTCCTGAAACTACAAAAAGACAAGAAGTCAGTCTAAGCTTTTTAAAAACCCAACCCTGCTGCAGGTTCTAGTGTGAAAGCTATTGTCACATGTAGATGGAGCAAGAAATATCCTTAGCTTTCTCTGGGTGTCTTAGCTAATGGAGAACTAGGACTCCATTTTCAAAGCTTATCCTTTCAACTAGGTCCTTTTATTTGTCTCTTGGGTCAACAGCTTAGGGCCAAAACAGCATGTGGAAAAAAATTGGACAGGTAAAAATGAAGTTTGCAAAACACACCCTGCCACGTTTCAACACAAAAGATGCAGCTTTGGAACTGAAACTCACACAGGATGAATGTTTACAACATCAGAAAGGAAAGTTATTCACCCCAAGCCCACATTTACCTCAAATAATGGGAATTCAAAATACTTTCTATAATACAAAAGTTAAAATGCAAGCATCATCATTCTGATCCAGCCACATGGTAATACATTGATCCAGAAGATAAAAACTGAATTTCAAATCTAGGTCCCTATGATAAGCCGCCTTATAATTGCCCCCATATAGCTCATACCTCTTGTTGCAACTACATGGAAGAATGAATGTATGAACCTACACAACTGCATTGCTTCCTAGCAGCAATTCACACAGACTTCCCCACTTCTTTTTAACCCTCCTGTGCTTGTATGAATAGTTACTAGACCAGCCTTTCTTAACCTTGGGCCCTCAGATGTTCTTGAACTACAACTCCCACTGTCCCTGACTGCTAGACAGAATGGCTAGGAATCATAGGAGTTGTAGTCCAACAATATCTGGGGAGCTGAGAAAGGCTGCATGAGATGGTAGTATGATTCTACTGGCTCTTATGCTGCTGCTGCATTAGGAAAGATAGCATGATGCCCTCTAGATGGTGTTGAACTACAGCTGCCACCATCCCTGACTCTTGGCCATGTTTGACCAGGACGGACGTGACTTGTAGCCCAAAACATCTGGAGAGCACCATGCTCTGCAGAGTTACCAATCTCCTGCTTCAAGAGAGAAAAAGCCACCACTTGAGTGCTACCTTCCACTTTGCCCTTTGAATGTTGCTTCTGAACATGGTGATTCAAAGAGCAGTTTGGAGGCTCAAGGGACATCAATAGCAAAACAAGCTCTGAAAAAGACAGGGCCTCATGAAGCTCCATCCTTATTTCCTGCCCAAAGCATGCATGAGCATTCCAGAATTTAGAACATTCTAAAAGAGAATTTCAGCTGAACTAGCCAGAAACTCCTTTTTAAATTTACAATTGGCTTTCTCTCTATGCCCACCCACAGAACGGATGGACAAGCCTTCTAATCAGAACCTTGTGATATGCAAAGAAAGAGATCATTTTAATCTTTTGATGAGCAGCACATGCAAGAAAAAGTTGGCATCATGTTGTGGTTTTTAAAAACTGAACACTGACACATGGGTTGTCAAGACAAGAGGAGTGCAAAAGTTAATATATTTCAGTTTTTGTTTGCTAAAGAAAGATGGGCTCTCCTAGCAAGAAAGAAACCTGTAAGATCTCCTTGAAGCCATTATGAGCAATGCTATCCTGATACATAATAATTGCTTTTTTCAAGTCACAGAATGCCCTGTTGTCAGCTCTGCAGCCTAATCACCACAGGCTATTAAATCAATTTTAATCTTCCATGCAGTTATTTGGATTTAGAACTCTACAGCCCTCATGTGGTAAAAACTGGAACAGGTATGCAATATTTAGTTTTTAACAACTTTATACCTTTTTCAGGCAGCTAAAATAAGGCAGCTCATAATTGTAGCTGAATTTGTGGTGTGTAACATGTTTCAAGATAAGATCTGCTGGAAGCCTAAACAATTTTAGATGTATGTTGCTGATTTATGAGTGACAGCAGGAAGGTTTCGGATCCCTACTAATGACATCTAACATCTTGGCCATCAGTTAACTACAAAAAGTTTCACCAACTAAAGGCCTTTTTTTCCTTTAAAGATCACTGCCTATCAAGAAAGTAAGCTGAGTATGCAATACCTGGTTAACTCCTTCCCTGCATACCTGATTCAAAGTACAGCCGTACCTCATAAGTTGAACAGAATCTGTTCCAGAAGTCCATTTGACTTCTGAAACACTTGGAAACCAAGGAGTGGCTTCCGATTGGTTCCCGACTGTGCAGGTACACCGGTAACAATAGTGGGAAAAAGTTCGAAAACTGGAACACTCACTCCAGTTTTCGATCATTCGGAAGCTGGAACGTTCGACTCCCAAGGCGTTCGGGAGCCAAGGTACGACTGTAACAGGAAGAGACTGAGGCAGGAAGAGAACCCCTTTATCTTCATCTCCTCTATGAGGAGTCAAGAGCCTAATTCCTTGTTTAAAAAAGCCAACCTATGAAAGGTAGGTAAGGGAGGATCTTCAAATTACTTTTCAAAGTCTTGATCACCAACTGTATGGATAACCCCGCCACTCCCAGAAAAACCTCTTGCAAATAAGTGTTCAAAAAGCATCATGTGTGGTATCTTAATGGCAAAAGCCATTTTGATTCAGCTTTCATATAAAAAAGAGAAATGGCACCCTCTATGAAACCTACAGAGCTCCTGCTAGAGGCTGGCTAGAGCTGGGGGACACAGAGGGGGCACATTTTGTTGCAGGACCCCACTTTTAAAGGGGTCCACAAACTGTCTTAGAACATACTCAGGCTCCTGATACTAAAGTTTTTACAAAACTAATAACAGCCTTAACAGACTGCTATTCTTTGTTTATTTGCTCCATTCTTGTTATATGGAAATAGCTAGCTAAAATAAATATGAGTATTCCTAAATAGGAACAGATGAAATTTAACCAAACTTACCTTTTATTGGACTGAAGAAGTTAAAAAATGAGTCATTGGGTACTTGTTTAGTAATTGTTCTAACTGTGCCTCGGCCCTTGTGTTTTTGTTTCTTCTTTATTGTTTTAACTGTAACATTTTTTCCTTTCTTCCAATCAATAGTACATCTGGAGATGAAGAATTTATATGTCAGTGACATTTAAAAAGGAGAGTGTCACATTGAACACCTGGTAGCTTTTCAAGCCAGTGGTCAAGTCCTGTAAGAATAATGGCAGTTTTCTTTAGCACTGCTGCTAGAGTTAGTCTACATTGTGTGACATAATATTCCAATAAATAAACCTATTTGAGTGCAATAGCTCCTAAAGTTCTGCTTGTGGGAAAGTGACCTCCCTGCACCTTTCATTCCCTTTCCCTAAAGTCTGCAACTAGAACAAGAAGATATGGCAGGTGGAATTGTGATTTTTCACTGCACTGTGTCCTGCTTGTAAACTCTAGTAGTTGATGGTTTTTTAAAAAAATGGTCAGAATTCCCAAAATTAAAGCTAGTTGGGTGGATCCAGAGACAGATGAGGGGAAGTCTGTTCCCCACAATGGGGTTTTCCTGGTCCCTCCCCCTACCAACATGGACACTGGAGTGAAGGGAGAAATGCCTTTCTGCTCAACTAAGACAACCATGGATCCAGGTTTAATTTAATACTTTAATCAAAGAGCCATAGAATCAAAGAGTTGAAAGGTACTCCATGGGTCATCTAGTCCAACCTCCTGTGATGCAGAAATCTCAACTATGAGATATATGACCAATGGCCATCCAACCTCTGCTTAAACTCTCCAAGGAACAAGAGTCCACCAGCTCCCGAGAGAGTCCGTTCCACTGTTGAACAGCTCTTAGTGTCAAGAATGTTCTTTCCAATGTTTAGTCGGAATCTCTTTTCTCAGTGGTGGAGTTGGGTACTATGGCCCCCTATGCAAGGCGAAAACATGATCCCTGCCCCCCCAGCCCACGCACTGCATTCTCAAAGTCAGGTAAGAGAGGCACAGGCCTTTGGCAGGGAGGCATGAGGCTCTGGCATGGTCCTAGAGCCCTGCTATCTCCATCTCAAAGCTGGACAGGTGCTTATGGGACTTTGGGAAGAGGAAAGGAGGAGGAACGACTCTAGGACCTTGTCAGAACCTCGCACCTACTTCCCAAAACCTGGCACCTCTCTTTGAGAAGGTGACCCCTTGGTTCAGCATCCAGTCTATGTGAACCACTCACAGCTATAAATCCATCCCGGCCTTTTTTTTAACGTAAATCCATTGGTTTGGGTGCTAGCCTATGGAGCAGGAGAAAACAAGCTTGCTCCATCTCCATGTGACAGCCCTTTAGATATTTGAAGATACAGTGGTACCTTGGGTTACATACGCTTCAGGTTAGACTCCGCTAACCCAGAAATAGTGCTTCAGGTTAAGAACTTTGCTTCAGGATGAGAACAGAAATTGTGGTCCGGCGGCACGGCAGCAGCAGGAGGCCCCATTAGCTAAAGTGGTGCTTCAGGTTAAGAACAGTTTCAGGTTAAGTACAGACCTCCGGAACGAATTAAGTACTTAACCCGAGGTACCACTGTACTGGCTATCCCATCTCTTTTCAGTATCCTCTTTACCGGGCTAAACATACCCAGTTCCCTCAACCGTCCCTCGTAAGGTTTGGTTACTAGGCCCTTTATCATCCTGACCACCCTCCTCTGCACCTATTCCAGCTTGTTAACATCCATCTTAAACTGTGGGATCCAGAACTGGACACAGGACTCCAGGTGTGGTCTGACCAAGGCAGAAAAACAGCTTGTTTTTGCTGCTGCATCACTACTGGCAATAGTTCTGTGATTGCTGATCCAATATACGGTACTACATTCATTCATAACACCAGAAGTGCTTTCAGAGTGATTTTATATTTTGACCGCATATATTTATAATGGTACCTTAAACTTCAGACTAGAAGCTCAAAAATGTTTAAGAATATTTTCTTACCCCTCGCAGTCAACAATTTCAGGGCCTTCAAATGAAAAGGGATCCGTCTTATCTGGCTCCGACTTCATCTTGTAGGTTTTTGTCAGAATTGAATTAGTAAAATAGTCATTGGGCTCGAAGTAGAACTCTAATGTGAAAGACTAAAAGAGATCCATTATTGTTGTAAAGCTCTCAACTATTTTTGGCAGACAGAAGGTGATAAAGTGTTATTAGTAAACAATATTTGTATTGGCAATGCACCCTTTACAAAAATAAAAGTTCAGATCCTACATTTTAACAGCCTCATTTTACACTGTTCTATTAAAATGTAATAAAACATGAATATGATAAACACACACAATAAATAATTTGGAACAATTAGTGTGCTATGTTTTCTTGACAGGCTTCGTATTACAGCTATTCACAGTACTTCAACCTTATGTACAAAGGTCTGCTTTTTTTTTTTTTTTGCTTTTCAAACAAAGTTTAAAGGCTAATCTTAATACAGTGCACACTTAATTCACAAGCAGATATGCACACATACAGGGCAAACAAGCACCAGCATAGTGGCAGCTCAAACCATGACAGTTGAATACAAACATTTAAAGCTGTATCCAACTGATGTCCCTCAGCTGATAAAAGCCTCTGCTGGACCAAAGAGCCTTCTGTGAGTGGAATAGGGATTAATGCCATCTTTAACAATTCCCCTGTGCTACTTCCCCTGACTCCAGTTGTTTTGGGGGGAAGGGGGGATAGGATATGGGGAATTGCCAAAGGTCACATTGCTCACTCAGGCTTCAGTCAGTGGAGGAACACCAATTGGATACAACCCTTAACGTTGGTTGGGGGACAATGACATAAACATCCTACGTTCATATCTAAAAGCACAAGTGGTATCTATTGCTTTAGTCAGCAACAATGGCAGGGCAGGTAAGAATAGCAGAGTATCAGATTCCCCCCCCCCCCCCAAAAAAAGGTTTAGAGAATGTGTCAAAGCATTTGAGAACATCATCACATGAATTATTTGATTATATATTGCTCAACTGAAGAAATAATTCAGAACTAGTCACCAGGCATTTCCCCCACTCGCTTGTACTGTTGCTACCTATTCCACCTTCTTGCCACTGTCATAATAATCAGCTAACACTTCCAAGCAACAAGAAAAATGGAGGGCAAACACCCCCACGTGAGCCAGAGGCAGTTTGCTGTGCAGGTGCTCATTCACAAGGAGCAGTTAACTGCTAACTTGTTCAAGAAAAGCATGAAACTGCAAAACCTTTGGTGAAAAATAATCCAAAATCAATTATCTTATTTCAGGTCTGAAAACCAGGAGAGAATTAAAACTTTACTTAAGTAACTGCAATATGGATAAAAGCTTCACTACAGTGCATTCAAAGAACAGAAGCTTAAATATGTTCTAACAGAACTCTCACATATTGCTTAGTTTTCTAATGGCAAACTGCTCTTATGTGCCAAGTGAAGTCAAGAGCTTGGAGTACTTCCAGGAACAACAGGATGCCATATGAACAGTTATTCCAGCCACTGATTTCTGTTTATATTACTAGAGCTAGTTCTCACTAGAGAGCAGATAAAAGCTTCTCCCACCCTCTTAAAAAAGTAATTCTAATCCTTTATCATATAAATAGAAGTAAAATGCAAACCCAGCATGTAAGATACTAACAGAAGACTGAGCAGTGTAACCAACTTAAAACTTTTCCAAGGCAAATCAAAGCCGAGGTTGTTAATAATGTGGGGTCAACTCTCTGAAGGTGAAGCCATGTAATGCTACTGAGCACAACTTCCTCCGAGTGCTTCTATTAGATCAATACAGTATAAAACTCTATTTACTGGGCAAAACTTTTCACTAAAAGCAGTGGACTACTGAATAATTTCTCTGAAGTGGCCCACTAAGCAATATATATTTTTAGCTACTTTCACTGCATGCAGCCCAACAGAAACCGGCTCTCAGAGAACCTAATTCACTAATTAATGCCATTAACATTCTAAATGAGGTACTAGGAAAGATCTGCATCTTCCCTTGCTCTGTGGAGGTTGCTTAAAACTAGCTCAAATATGTTAAGAATATCTTCCTTGATGGTGAAGCAATGATACAGAAGACTTCTTAACACATATTAAGTGGTTCTGTCTAGTTTTTCAATTCTTGAGTCACTGTATCAACTTGTTCCTTGAAGCAGAACAAAAGGATCCTCCTATTTTTTGGAACCTTTCCCCAGGACAGCAGAAATGGATTAGTTTCACTTTGTTGGTTGTTGCATGTAACATTTCGCAACAAAGGAAAACTAAAATACAGTCCCAACAACCCACCAATGGCAGAAGAAACCTATACTCACTCACCATACATGAATTAGTGACACATCTTAAGTTTACATAAATGATTACCAAACCTATACTAAACTCTATCGCTTGCCAAGTTCAGTTATTTTGCTTATGATACTCCCATAGATTGAAAATGAGCAAAATCTATGAACACTGACCAACATCTCTTCCTATTTTCCTTCCCTGCTCCATTTTTGTTTATTTTATTTCTTTGCTGGTAAAGTTTTAGTTTTAGTTTATATCAATATAAGAAACATGCTTCAATAAAGGATTAATAAAAGACCTAATTCAAGTACAAGCTCATATTATTTTAAAACATTGCTTCATTAATTGTCAGTAGGTGGTGCTATTATAACTGTAGTTTTTAATGCCTGATCTAATAAAGAAGTCCCCAGTGGGATATACAGCTGAGTTCATCTTCTAAGGTGAAACTTGATACAATAAGATAAAAATGGAAATCCTCCACACTCAAACTATTAATGGATACCATGCCCCTCACAAGTTAAATCATATTAAATTCTTAGAAGTTAAATCATACTAACCATAGGCTGTCCTGGCTCAGAAAATTTTACTTTGATATCCTGCAGGTGCTTCAAAATTGGCTCATCATATTCCTAAACAAAAATGGTAAAGCTATGATTAAGATGAAAGAAATGGCTGGCATCTCATAGAGTCAAATGCCTCCAATGCAAGTTCTCAAGTTTACTTAGATACCATCTTCAATTTCAAGTAAACTGTTTCTGCCTCAGTTAGTTCTTCAGTCAACTCTATATATTAGCTAACACACTAACACCCCCCCACTCCCAAAACAGTTGACTCAATAATAAATGTATCTCAGAAGGTCAAGAGAGATATGTGATTAAAGGTAAAGGTAAAGGTACCCCTGCCCGTACGGGCCAGTCTTGGGTTGTGCGCCCATCTCACTTAAGAGGCCGAGGGCCAGCGCTGTCCGGAGACACTTCCGGGTCACGTGGCCAGCGTGACATCGCTGCTCTGGCGAGCCAGAGCTGCACGCGGAAACACCGTTTACCTTCCCGCTAGTAAGCGGTCCCTATTTATCTACTTGCACCCAGAGGTGCTTTCGAACTGCTAGGTTGGCAGGCGCTGGGACCGAACAACAGGAGCACACCCTGCCGCGGGGATTCGAACCGCCGACCTTTCGATCAGCAAGCCCTAGGCGCTGAGGCTTTTACCCACAGTGCCACCCGCGTCCCCAGATATGTGATTAGGTGTGTACTAATTTAAGAGAAGGAGATTTTTGGACAACAACGAGACAGCAAGTAAGGAGAAGGTAAATCAAGAAAAGGCCAAAACAGGGACAGAAGTAGCTTACTGAAATCTGCAAGTTGTAAAGTAATTCGAAAAGCCTGGCAAAAATCTAACAAACAGCATGACACTGGCCTGGCTCACACATACATGTGCTGATGCAGGCTGCCCCGTTTTGCTGCTTCCTGACTCTTGACATGCTGGAACAAGCCTAGACTTGTTTTGTAGTCCAAACCCATGAAAGCAGGTTTGGACAACAGTACAAGTCAAAGCTTATGGTCTGTTGAAGCGAGAAGTGAAGTGAGGACTTCTGAGCAGCATGAGCAATACTCTTTTAATGTGATGAGTGAACCAGAACAACACATGTTCATTAATACTTATTTCCAGGCAAATCTGTCACAGATCCCTTTCCTGTACGCATTTATCGTTATCAGTTTGGTATTTGAATTGAGATAGCATGACATGTAAAAACACTAATTAACAAACAGCCTTTTTATAGGCATTACCTGTACTAATTCACTCAGCATATCTACATTTCTAAATATTGTGAACCAAAAATCTGGGATTCCTTTGGGATTTGTCTCTTCAGCTGCTCCTGCTTCTTTTTCTTCTATTACTACTTTATTTTTCACATCTCCCTAATAACAGAAAAGAGAGAAACTTCTTTAAACGTTTTGACCAGAAGCTAGTCAACAAATATATTCAAAGTTGTTTGTAAAATGCAAATGCCCCATTTCCTAGGTGTTCTTTTAATGTTCTTAATGCAGAAACATTGTCATTATAAAAAGTATTTGCATCTAAAAGAAAACTTGGGTGGTTGTGAGGCTAAGGGCTATAAAAGGCAAAAATAGCAATTTTAACACAGATTGGTATTGCTTTATTACACAAGTAAACAGCTTGGGTCATACATTATATCTCATTGACACATGGTGATTTATAGATTCTGAGCTGATTTAAGTAAATTTGTATAACTTCTCAATATATACCATTGAAATGTATGTACTGTAACTGTGTATCTTGTTTATTATTATTTGTTAAATGCTATGATGGGGGAAAATATAACCTTGGGTTTTGCGCCTATCAGTATGGAAACAAAATGACCCCCCACCCCCACCACACTTCCCCTAAAAAAATGAGGCAATGGTTTCTCCATATTCTGGAGAGTTCCAGGGTATGCAAAAGTAAATTAGTCTCTAATTTAAAAAAAAAAAAAACACAGCATCTAAAAATAGTTTAACAAGGACACATTTTCATTTTCTTACTCTCCAGTATGCCCCCTACACACTATACAGTAATAAAGCACTAATGTTTCCAAACCTGAACCCTTTTATACTTTGTAACTCAACTGGGAGAGTTTCAGGAGGCATGCAGACACAGTAATAAAAAATAGGGGAATATTTCTCTTTTAGAGCAGTTCAGAGATTAAGATCACTGGAGGAGGCCCTCTCGCGGGTCCACCAATCTCACAGGTTCTGGCAGCAGTAGCCTGTGAGAGGGCCTTCTCAGTGATGACCCGAAGAATGTGAAGCTCCCTTACAACACAGGTGCATCAAGTACCCTATCTTTTTGTTTCCTTAAAATGTGTTGAATAAAACTATTGCTTTTGAGTTTCTGTAACCCATCCTGAACCTTCTGCTGAAAAGCAGGTAGGAAAGACAAAAATAAAATAGATCAATAATGATGTGTCCCCAAAACGGAGATAACAGACATGCAAAAAATGCCTGCTTTTTCTCATCCTGGGTGTTACTGTAGCACTGGAATGGAACCCATTAGCAGAAGAGGCTGTCAACAGGTTACGAACAGTGCAAATGACTAGATCAAAGCAGTTTCCTGGCCAATTTCATTAGGCATGCAGCTAAATATCTTGGTAACTCAAGCTTATGATGTGCTCTGCTAGGACAGGTATTATTTTAATTAGATCACTTCATTAGGTTTTCTGAAGAGTTTACTAGGAATATTACACATTACAGCTTAAATTATTTTAGTAATTGTGTTCAGAAGCAAATTCTACTTACGGCAAGTTTTTCTTCCTCCTCATTTTCACTGTGCCATTCTGCTTCTGCCTCTGTGGGTTCAGCACCACCAGTGATAAAATCCCTTCTCTGCATAATTAGTATAAAAATTGTAGACAAGTTAGAACATACTAAGGTTATCCAAGAGCACTGGAGAGTGCTGTGGAAAATGGATCAACAATGGTGGTTCCCAGTATCTGCTCAAATGAGTTAAGGAACTGTATAAACTACTATCTCAGAAGTATTAGGAATATGCTTCATTTTTTAAATCTAACACCCAAATGACTTTATCATCAAACAATATCTGAGAGTGACTTAGGTTTCTGGTATTTTAGATACTCTAACCAAGGTACAGGGCAACAAATATCCTTTAAACGTTGTAAATTAAAGTAAAAAGAAAAGAAAACAGTTACTTTAGCTGAACAAAAACTAAATACACTATAATGCCTAAAAAGAGAAAATGAAGTGCAGATTACAGCTGTGTAGCTGCTGAACAGTTCAAACATGAAATTGACCAGGATCAGAGGAATCCTGAATAACTATACCATAAATGAATACCAGTATTCTAAATGCCAAAATAATCAATTATAGAATTAAGACTTAACAGGAAAGGCCTAATATAGTTATTGCTTTAGGTAAAGGCTACTAACAGCAGGAACATTAGTTTTATATATCTAGCAGTTGTCTTAGAGGAACCACTCTGCCTATTGTTCTCACCTCCCTTTTGTCAACACATGCTAAACACATACCTAAGTAGTCAGGCTTTGAGAACACTTCGGATAGCTATATGCAAGTTCTCATGATATAGTTGACAGAAATAAAATAGCAACCACACAGTGCAAAGAACAACCCAGTTTTAGCCCCCTCACAATGATAGTTGTTGTTACAATTACAGGAAGATGAAGCATAGTTCCACTAATATTAGTTAAGACTGCAAGGAAATTTACATGCCTTACCTTATCAAAGAGAGGCTGGTACAGGGCTGCATATTTTCGCTCTAAATCATGAACTTCTTCATAAAATTTAGCTTCTATATGGGCACATTTCACCTGAAGCTGTTTCAAGGCATCAATTCTTCTTTTTACTGCTTTTGGTAAGCTAGAAACAAAATTATTTAGAATTTACATAGCAGCAGCAGCATCTAGCTTCTTCCACCTAATAAGATTTTCACTACTTTCCAAGTATCTCCAGAATTCAGAGAAATTTCCTGTCCCTCTCCAAGGCTGGAGGCTTTCATTAACCTCAGGCTGAGCTTGCTACATCAAATTAACATATGTACCTAATAGTAGCAAGTGCATTTTTGGACTTGTGAATCTTTTACTTGTGGCAAGTGGTGTTTCTCATTCTTACGTTTCAATGTAGCTGGAAGGAGTGTGAGGTGCATTATCAAGTCGCTCCTGTAAAGCTGCCAAGACTTGTGGATTCTGCATTACCTGGTCTGCTAACTTTTCTGTAAAAGAAGAGTTTAAACAAATCTCGCTATAACTTTATAATTTTATTAGGCATTTATTTTGGCATCATTTCCACATAAAATTCAAAGCAGGGAATTCTTAGATGGGGTATTGTGCTCCCAAAGGAACAATGAATCTATCTGGAAATATAAGACGTTCAAATTACAAAAGCTGTGGATGATGAAAATAAGATGACATTGAAGAAAAGTTCTTCAGAGGTACAAAGTACAGGCCAAAAGCTATCCATTCATTCAAGTTCCCTTATTGTCCCCAGCAACTTAAGCTGCATTTCTTTGGAATTTTAAGCAATTCTATCCCTGAAGGCCCAGTGCACAAAACAGAACATGTAATCAAAACAGATTTCTTACTCTGGGGCCAGGATTAAAGAACCATCCCTATTCATACCCAGCATCAACTAGTTGCCCAAATATGAAGATTTTATCTCAGTTCCTGAAAAGATATGAACTCCAAAGAAAATGTGCAAACCTGGCGAGCAGTCTTCAAGAAACTTCTGATTTAGACCTTTGATGTATATGCAACATAACAGAAGGCACACGGAAGTTCTTGGCATACCCTTTAAGACAGTGGTCACAGCTTATGCTGCTCTGCCATCTCTGTCCACTAACCCTTCCCTCTACCTTCTACATTGCTATAGCAAACATAACTTTTACCCAATCAGGAAGAGGTACAGGAAGGAGCTATACACAACCAGGATAGGATGCACAGCAGCAGCATAATTTCTCACACCTTCAGAGCTTTTAAAGGGATAAAAACGATCTCTGGAAACCCTAACCACACACTCATTCTGCATTTTAACATACTTTTGAAACACAGTATTTTAATCAGTTACCTTTTTTATCACCGGTACCTTTAGCAGCTTCCACAGAATCTGAGGCAGCATCTTCTGTTTTACTGCAAAAACATATTTGAGAGATATTTGCATAATATAATATAACTTAATTCAAGTAAGCTTTGGTAAATGGGACAGATCCAGGGTAATGCTCAGTGGAATGCCACTCACACTGAGTGGTTGGGAGAAGGACTAAAAAGCAGAACTTTGAATGATTCCTCCTTTCTTCTATAGTCCATTGTTCCAAAGGGCTGCCCTTCTATTCATGACAGGACAAGTTCCGGATCCAACCCAATGTAAACTGGTATTTTAAAAATTAGTAAAGATATCAATTTCTTGTTGGCAGTTTTGACACCCAAATGAACTTGTACAATAGGCACTTAAAAATAAATCAGATTTTCAATTTTCCATTACTTTTGCCAAGATTGTACACAGGATAAAGGCTAAAGATGCTGTTAGGTGAATTATAGTGCATTCTAGGTGTGTGTGGAAAGATTCTTATGACACATATTTCCAAACAGCTTGCCAGGAGAATTTCACTGGTTAGGAATCACTATTTCTAAATTTCCAACTTGAAAAGGCAATTGGAGAAAATTAAACTGTAACCCTGGTTTAAGGAGCTATTTGACACCTAGCTTATATATCAAAGTTTCTAAAACTGGATGTGGCTCACATACATCATTTGAACAGCAATGCCCCTCCACTGGGGGCGGGGATGGCCCCCTCAAATATTTTACTGAGGGGGCTGAAGGGATCTTGGTCCTTAGGAGTTGGCCCCTATGGCACACAGTATGGATGCCACAAGAGACAGACAAATCAGGAGTTTGTGGTATGCCAGGGCAGGAGCAACAAAACCTAGTGTGCCTACCTAAGACAGAATGAGCTCCGCCTGCCACTCCAGTGCAGGACTGCATTCCATTCCATAGCTCAAAGCCACACCCCTTCCCACCGGCCTTCACATTTCTAATTAAGACCAGAAGGAAACACATCATAAAACATGAGGAACTGGAGTTGCACTCTTATATTTTCAGTTGGATTTTTATACACCTGCCAAGAAGTTGGACCACTACTGTTTCAGGACTTATTCTTCCTCTCTTGCTTTGTGAATAGTAGTTTGGCTATAACGCTAGTACACAATTTGAAGCACAGGTTCTAAAAATTCTCAGTAAGCTTCTCATGGGTAACTAAGAACAAAAAAAAAACTTAGGAACGATCCACAAGTTCTATGTTTTAAGGGTCTCAAGAATGTACAATGCACCATAAACTGACCATCACTCCTTGACACAACATCACCCAGTAATGGGGCTAAACAGACCTACCAATTTCACACAGATTGGAAGAAAAAAAAGCACAAACATTTTCCATTATATATTTTCAGAAATGTTTAATGCTTTTCAATTGTGTTGTTTTCCTGTTTTGTCGTTTGCAGTGCTCCTTTGGAAAGAAAGGCAGGATATAAACTTAATAAATGGTCATCATCTCCTGACTCATTAGAGGGACTACGTCTTAAACAAAGAAAATCTGTGTAGAAAATATGTTTTATTAAGTCCAGTGAAAGATTTTCTAAAGTACAGGCAACTCCCCATTTGCATGGTGGTTGTGCCAAGAACATTGCATGTGTCAGTGATCACACATCAATCAGACAAGTGCAAAATGTTCACCAATAATTCTTAAAGACCCATAATTTTCAGGACTTTTCAGAACCTACCTGTTATCTGCCATCTGCGAGATCTTTTATCCACCTGTAAGACAATACAAACAAAGAATTTAAAAGTATGCTGATATGTTTCCAAAGCAACTTTCATGGAATAGTATTATTTTTGCATATTATTTTTACTAATAGCCACTTACAGCATAAACCACTTCTGAATCACATTTACAAATTGTTTCAGCCATCTTGTATTATGGAATGGACTTGCTTTTAGAAGTTGAAATACATTTCTCTCTGTTATTTTCCACTGAAAGCCTATTGAATTGGGCTTAGCAGACTAAAAGTCAATCCTAGAATGTGTAAGATATATGGTTTTTTCCCTTCATTAACAAACATCCAAACAACACCAGCATAAACTAAAATCCCTACATTATAGTTCATATATTTCATTTTTGCAATACGAGAGGTAGAACTTATTTAGCCAATCACAACTTTTGAAAAAAGTTTAAATGAACTGAGAGCTTGAATAAACACATTGTACATAGTAGAGCTGCCCTCTATTCTCTATTACTTTTGTAATGTATATAGATCAAAGATCTCTATACTGACATCTGCAAGGAGTTGCTGCTCTTAACTGCATTCTAAGAAATGTAACTTTAAGAACTTGCGCTTAAGCATGCTTTTCATTCCTCCCTCCGATTTTTTTCCTTGTAAATAAATAAATAAATATGAATCATTTGCAAGTGTTGAAGAGAGAAACTCAAGAAATTACTCCTGTGGGCAGGATCAGAAGCAAAAGTGAGTGAAATAATGGGTGCAACTCTTGCTTTATATGATAGGGATACATTCCAACTACACAGAAGTTGGGGGCTTCTATACAAATACATGCCTCCATCCAGGCAAGGAAGCAGTATCGTCATTGTTTTGCATTTGAGGGTCATGGCCTAGGCCACGGGCTGAGAGGTTATCTCCCCAAAACCACACCCATCTGTCAATCTACTGGCATCACCCTATTGCAGAGTTTTTCAAACTTTTCATGTTGGTGACACACTTTTCAGACACACATCATTTCATGACACAGTAATTCGGTTTTATTAGCAAACCAGAGGTTAAACTAACCCCTTATAAGAGTGTTTGCATGACACACCTATACACTGCAGCCAACACACTAATGTGTGATAACACACAGTTTGGAAAACTCTGCAATAGGGTGATGCCAGTTCATTGACCCATGGGTCGGTGATGGCAGCTGACAGGTAGGGATTCTATTATGCATTGGCAGAATTCCATGTAGACAGAATTGAACTGTTCATCAGCTGAAGATGTCATGACATCAGAACTGACAAGTGGGTGGTCAATTCATATATACCCAGAAAGTATACTCATATATACTCTGATGTGTGGTTTTAGAAAATTGTCCATATGACTACAGTTAAGTGACTTGGATGTCATATTGTAGCAGGTCAGCATCAAACCATATTTTGGCATTACAAGCATGAGTATCAGACTTATGCTCTTCCCTTTGCTCCACTATGAATTTAAGACAAACCAGTGTGCAATTTCATCCAAATTTTGTGTTTCCTGAAAAAGGGGGGGGGACCACTAAGGATCAGAACTTATGGCAAGTATCTTTGCAGTAGCCACAATATATGGCTCTGGCAAAGGATGCATGTAGGCCAGAGCAAGGAGGAAAGGGTTGGAAAGCACATACAGTGCAACTGTCACCTTGCTGGGGGAGGGAGTTACCCCAGAGGAAAAATACTCGGAATCATGACAAGTGAAGTAGAAGTAAAGGAACTAAAAGCCCACATGGAGCTGCAGTGGTCTTGCTCAGAGAAAGAAGGCAGGCTGGCATGATGCTGGTCAAATAAGAGAGGGGGAGCCAAAAAGGCCTCACAGAGCTGTTGCCAGCTTGTTCAAGACAAGTGTAGGAAGACAGTCTGCAGGAGAGAGGTCCACTGCTCTGTTGAGCTATGGTGAGGAGTCTACAGGGAAGGAGGGAGGCTTCCTCTTCTCACAGCTGAATTTTCTACAGCAGAAATTGAAAACTATTGTCTCTTGCTTGTTCATTGTCAGGCAATAATATTATCTTTTTACAGAGAGAGAGAGAGAGAGAGAGAGAGAGACATACAAAACAGCCCTTCCCAAGTTAAAGCCTTGCAAGGAAAGCAACTGGTTGGGTGCTGCTGCTGGACAGTGGCATAACAGCCCCCCACCCCTTTTAAGAGAGTTCATGTGCACAGTGTGTACTGGCTAAGAAGTGATTCTGCTGAAGCCTTGGTGGTGCTGCAGGGGAAGGGAGCCTGGAGGGAGGAGACACCCTGGACTCTGGCTCTTTTTTTGTTTCTTTCCTGTGAATCAATGCCCCTGAGAAAAGTGTTTCTCCACCTCTGCTACACAATATCAAAACTCTCCAAAATATATTTCGGTTACATTTTAGCAAAGTTTTACAACGATAGATATGGTGCAGATTTAAGTTGTTGCTATTGTTTACAAAGAAACCCTTAAAAATCTACTGCAAATCACCCAGATTACTACTTGTAGATTCTTACCTACTTTTGTAGATTCTTACCTACTTCTGCCCACAAGATCACATGACAAACTTAAAAGCAGGTAAGAGCAAAAATCTGAAAGAACCATTCATTTGGGAAAAGGCTATTCATCGCAAATCTGGGCCAGCTCACTGTTTCATAAATTTAAGATGAAGTATTTCTGACTTATGGTCAGAAAGATTAAGAAAACAGCTAAACATGCAGGAGTGATCGGAGCAACAGTTACTGCAACAATACTAAAACTATACTTTACACCCAATATGAGGCTGCTGAAAGAGTCATCTTTCTCAAGTTCTCCCTTTCTTCCCATTTAGGATAATTTATTCCATGTTGTGACAATATAATACTCTGAGTTTCTGCCTTGCATGTTATTGGCATTAGCTGGGAGGGTGGGGAGGAGACACAGACAATGTATTGACTGCATTAAATGGGATATGGATGAAGCGTGGCGGGGAGAGAACTTGATATGGGGCTGCAATTTTTGGCAGCAGTCCTGCGTCATGTGCAACACGTAGTTATGACCTCTGTAACAGAGCAAAATACCTACTTCAAAGATATAAAATATTAGAAGTACCACTTTGAAGCCCAGAAGACAAACATCAGAATATTTAACCATAATCACAACTTATAAGCAACTTCTAAAGATATGTCGCCTGCAAAGGTAGTTGAATTAAAGTTTACTGAATGGTCAATATATGGGACATAATTAAAAAGAAAGGCACCTTCCGTGAAGTTGCTATCAAGTAATAAGACAAAGTTTGACCAATTCAGTCAGCAATAGATTGTTTCATGGATGGAATGCTAAATTCTACTTTGACTTTCCCCTATCATTATCCACACTGACAGCCAGTGTGTTATAGTGATTATAGAGTGTTAGACTAGGACCCATGAGACTAGGGTTCAAATCCTCACTACGTCATGAAGCTCACTGGGTGACTGTGGGCTAGTCACTGCCGCTCAGTGGGTTGTTGCGGGAATTATTTGAGGAGCGGGGAGAACCATGTAGGGCCCTTGAGCTCCTTGGGCAAAAAGGAGGGACATAAAATGCAATAAAAAATAAAAAAGAAATACAATAAATAAAATATCCATGGAATAACATTAAAACTACACAAAGTAGTTTAAAGAAATATGTAAGTGACAATGTGTATTAACACCAAATTCTCAAAGTCAGTCAAGTATGAAAAGAATTATACCTAAGAAGCAAGAGCATTTTAAGAGACCATCTACACTGTCAGTTGAAAATAATTAAACAAAACTGCTGATAAGTATCTATATTTTGGGAGCCTTCCAAAAGTGGATTATTTGTTATAATTAATGCAACCACAATTAAACTACAAGATTTGCAGTTTCATCAAGTCTTGTAGTCTTGTAGACTGGGCTCCTCTGGGAGGAACGGCAGGATATACACTGAATACATACAGCTACTAATTATTACTATTCATATGAACCAGAGGACTACAGTTCAGTTGTAGAACATTTGCTTTGCACCCAGAAGGTCCCAAATTCAACTATCAGCATTTCCACGTGGAGCTGGGAATATCCCATCTGAAACCCTGAAGAGCTACAGCCAATTAGTTAGAAATAAATGTGCAAAACAAACTAAATGGTCTGACTCCATATTTTATTTCATAACATCTGCTTGACTGTACCCCAAAACCCCTCAAACTGGTTTAAGATCTAAGATAGCTGTTTAAGTTTATTCATATATAAATCCAAAATGTTTAATGGGCCTTGTGCACACTTATTGGAGAGCATCTGTCATGAAGTGGCATTTAATTCTTATAATGTATAGGAGCTCATGGCTATCCAGCTGCAGTTGACTTCAACTCCTATCAATCCCCTGAGTATTCAAATGGGAGGAATCAAGATGAAGCAATGGTAAATAGGAGCAAACGTTTGCAAACTAACAGGGGAAAGAATCTGTATGCTAAGGAACACAAACAGTAGTTATGCTGAGATTCTACTACAGGAAGATTTCAACCCATATGGTGTTATTGTGTACACAATTCATTACTGAACATTATCTGCCACAATGCCACCTATTTTAAGAACTTGACTGAGTTTCACAGTAGTGCTCAGAAACCACTTCCACTGGTGTGAAATACATCTTGATCAGCTAAGTGTTACATTTAAAAGTTTCTCCGAGCTGACTGACCAGTCCAGCATGATGAAACTTGCGTTCCCAAGGTCTTGCATTTATCAGACTCTTTCAAAGTGCGAGTCAATTATCTTTCTAAGCCTGGAAGATGGTGCGGCCCCTGCAATAAGAGCTACAAGTAGCGATGCCAAACCACAAAGGAAAATTATGGCTTCCGTTACAGAACTTGCAGTCAGAAACCCTCGGGCAGGAACAAAACTATGTGTTCTCTATACAGCGGCGGAGGGGGTGGAGGCTGGGAGGAAGAGAGGAGCACTGACTAGAGGGCGCTGGCAGGAAAAACAAGGGCCTGCCAGGTTACATACTGCAGGGCCTACATCGGGAGGAAAAAAAAGGGGGGGGGGCTTTTCACGGTGTCTGTATCTATCTATAAGGCGCGCACACACGGCGCCAACTGACTTCCCCACACCGCAACTCCCGCCCCCGTTTCTCACGGCACACCTTCCTAGATAGCCATTTTTAAAGCGGCGTGGCTTAGACAGCAGGACTGGAAGAGAAATCGCAGAGCACATGGCCGAGAAGAGGTATGGGAGAGAGAGGAAGCGACACGCGCGCGTATGGATGAGCCCGGGGTCCGCCCTGAGGCGGCGGGAAAAAAGCGCCTCTCCTCCCATCCGCCTGCGGCAACCCGTGTGAGGAATCGCCGCCACAGAGCGAGGAAGCGCCTCGTCCGCCCCTTCGCTGAAGCGCCGCATCCCGGAGCCTTAATAGCCGCTCCGCCGCGCCCAGAGCCGAGGCCGCTCCTTAAAATGGTGCCCGTGCTGGGACCGGACTGCCCCACCCGCTCCCCTGCCTGTTTCCCCCCGTCAGCCGGGCCTCGGCAGCACAACGGGGCCTGCGCGCCTTCCTCTCCGTCCTTCAGCCCGGGTGTGCAGCAGCAGCAGCAGCAGAACAGGCCCGCTCCGCGCTATCCCCGCCTCGCCCCGGCCCAGCCCCCGCTATCCCCAACTCACCTAGCCCGGCCCTTGCGTCTCCTCACGCCCGCAATAGCAGCGCCCAGGCTGATCCTCTCACTCCGACTCACTCGGGGCTGCGCCGCCCTAAAGAAGGCCGCCTCCCATTGGCCGACGCGACAGCGCCGCGCGCAGTAAGAGCCGTTCGTATTGGCCCAGGGTTAGCGGCGGCCGCTGCTCCACACGCGGGACATGTTGACTTTCCGGCAGAAAGAGGATGAACCAATCAGAGCGCGGGGAAGGTGGGAGAGCTCGCGCTCGCCGCGCGTGCGCGGGACCGCTCTAAGCGCGAGAGAGTTCTGCGATGCGGGGAAGGGGGCGAGGCGAGAGGAGTGGGGTGGGCGGGGCTTGTCCGGTGGAGCGAGGGAGGCGCTGGAACGCGCCGCGGCATTTAAAGGAGCAGGAGCTGTTTAAGGAAACAATGGGTGGGGAGGTGGAAGGGGCGGTCGGCTCTGCACTAACTTAATGCTTGCGTTTTGCCATGGCAACGTTTGTGATGGACAACATCTGAGCGCCTGGCGCCAAGCTAGAGCTAGTCGACTCTTACCTCGAGGCTGAGGGCGTTTTAAAGTGAAAGAGAGAGTATTGTGCCAGTGCTTCGACGCATAAGTAAATTTACTGGCAGGTAATTTAGTGGGAACCAGTGGCCCTTCAGCTTGTGCTGGGTTCCGCTCCCATCAGCTCCATATAGTCAGGGATTATGGGATCTGAATATCAGCAACAGTTCCCTACTCCGGTCTGAAAGGGACTGTGTGCTATGGTGACGGATAATGCAAGAAAGCCTCAAGGAAAGAATAAACGTATTGCACATTTGTGCAGAATCACGTGTTCACATCCTGGCAAGAAATTGCATTCGCAACTTCCTACCCTGAAGGAAATCCATCACAGGCGTGTAAGACGGAACACAGTAATCCCCGCTGTGAAGTGTACGGTAATAACTTTGTAAAAAGTAGTTAATTCACAGATTCAAAGTTGGGCTTCTTTCTATGCGCATGATGGTGAGCATCACGAATGCACATGCAAATAGGCCCAAGGCCAACTTTACCATGAGTTCCAAAGGGTGCCACTATGTCTAGCAGGCTGGCAAGGAGGAGCTTGCTTGCTTACTCACTTACTTGCTGGGAGCCAGAATGAAAGTATCAAGAAGCAAGCCGTGGCAGCTGCTGTACCGCCTTGCTCATTCACCAAGATGGGTGAGTGACAGCAGCAAGGAGGAGGAAGAACAGTGTTTGCCACTCACTCCCCTTGTCAAGGTCTCCCTCCATAACACTCCTGCTGTACCACCTTGTTGCCCTTGACACTGTTCTCTCAGACTTCCTCTCCCACTCTGAGTGAGCAGCAACAGCAAAGAATGAACAGCAGCAGGGATTATCCTCTTCCTGGGATGTGGACCTTGGTGGATACCTGCTAGTGCCAATCCCTGCCCTGCTCCCCACCCCTCCAGTGCTGATTCCAGGTCCTTGAAAGCAAGAAGCCAAATCCCTAAAATATGCAGAGGAGTGCCCTTGTCAAGTTGTTTTGACCAAGTAACTCAAGTGCTGAAGTGGGGTGTGGGGTGGGGCTGTATATTTTTTTAGATATTAATCATTGCTGCAAAGACAAAAATCAGAGCATGCCAATCTGCCTACATTTTCAACAGAGTCATTTCTGTAGAAGCAAGGTTCCAGCACACACACTGACAGCACTCACAGTTAGCCTGTGCACTTTCATTGCTAAACCTGAATAGTCAGATAGTCTTTGACATTTTACACAGCACCAATTAGGGGAAAATTTGAGAATACCGCCTCAAGATAGTTCTAAAAATTTTTAAACTTTGAAACAGGAGCCATGTTTGGTGCCAGATACTCTTCATTCAGTAAGATTGCTCTTTTCTCCTTCTGTTCAGTCACAAAAAGTTAGAGCCCCTGCAGTATCGGATTAAAGTCCTGTCTGGTCCAGTCAGTGGTATCAAACCAGAACTTTCAGGCAGAAGAAGTTCAGGGTCCCACTCGGAATGAATATTAAGGCCCTCAAACACAGCAGGGCTGGCTTATCACATTTTGAAGTAAACGAAGAAATAAAACATTATCGTCTAAGAGTAACATACACATTAAGACCTTTTGAACTTCCCAATGTTTGGTAGAGCAGTCTGTAGTATATCTGTTGCTATAGGACAGGTGTAGGGAACCTTTGGCTTTCCATATGTTGCTGAACTACAACTCCCAACAGCCCCAGCAAGCATATGGCCAATAGCCAAGGCTGATGGGGGTTGTAGTTCAGCAACATCTCAACTGCAAAAGGCTCCCCATACACAGTGCTATTTTTTCTAGAAAAATAGGTGCTGTGCCCACATCTGCTGCAGGATGATTATGGAAGCAGGATCACACTGCTGTTTTTGAGATTTATGTGGAGGGGGGTACCTGGGAGAGTTTTAATGTATCTGATATTATTTATTATCGATGTGTTTTGTTTTATGCTCTGAGCCCCTCTTGTGATTTTTAATGGAGGGTAATATTGTTAACAATACAGTGGTACCTCAGGTTACATACGCTTCAAGTTACAGACTCCGCTAACCCAGAAATAGTACCTCGGGTTAAGAACTTTGCTTCAGGATGAGAACAGAAATTGTGCACCAGTGGCATGGCAGCAGCAGGAGGCCCCATTAGCTAAAGTGGTGCTTCAGGTTAAGAACAGTTTCAGGTTAAGAACGGACCTCTGGAACGAATTAAGTACTTAACCCAAGGTACCACTGTACTAATTTTTAAATGCACAATTGCTGATCCTGTTTGGTGTTTTATAGCACTGCCAGAATCATAATTCCCTAATGATATGTGCTACCCCAATACTGTGCATCTTTCCACAGAAGTGCCACCCACTGAAATGCACCCTCTTCCAAAATATGCCATTTCCAAGGGTATAAAATTTTAATTGTATTATGTTGCTGAACAGTTTTCTTTTGGGGGCAGCTTCAAGAGAACAAAGAGCACAGCAAACAAGCAAATGAGACCTATGCCAGGGTAAAGCTTTTCAGTAATTTGTGGTTTGAAGTTTAGTCTCTAAACCTCGGCAGGGTGTGTACAGACATAACACTTATCTCTCAGCCAAACTTATTTCACCCAACTGTTGTGAAGCTAAATGGCTACTCTGAATTCCTTGAAGAAAGGCTGGGATGTAACTAATGAGAAACACCCCTGCTTCCAAGGAAGTGAACAAGATGGTGTCATTGGTTGCTGGATTCTAGAAAGTGGGCTATACATCTCCCTCTTCATCCGTTTGCGGGCCCAGTTGTCCCTTAGGGAGAGCTCTAGCTTCCTTAGGCAGGATGGGAGTAGATATCGGGGTGCTATCTGACTCAGTTGATGAGGCACCTCTCCTTTGGGTGCCCTGCACAAAAATATTCACATTCCTCAAACATTTCTGTTGCATTCCTTTTTGACAGGAACCCACTTGCCTATGCTATCAAAGCCATTCAGGAGGAGAAGGCAGACAAAATTCACAGATATGTGGAGCATTGGAATGTAACAGATCCATGGATTTATTTGTAGGTTTTGTCATGCACTTTCCTTCAAAGAGGTCTCAAGCAGCTGTCATGAGGAGAAACAATATCGCAGAATGGTGTGCTATCAAGTATCTGATAAGCACAAAGAATTCCACTGAAGTATTTAAACAGGAATCACACTGTTAGGCAGTACAAATGAAGTCAAAATATGCTTGCCTATGAGGCGGCCCCGTTTCTACACAGATTTTATTTCATGAGCAGATGGTACACAGAATGGAGCCTCTCTAGTTGATATCTTAATGGGTGCGTGTATGACAGGATGAGTGGCGGGGTTTTTTACCTTTCTTCCATCAGAAACACTTTCCAGTGTTTTCTCTTTGGATAATTCAGCATCCCTGCCACAACATCTCTGAGAATTTGTGGGCATGTTCTAGATACTGACATGGGGCACTGACCAAGTTTCAGCATTGCTGTGTGTGAACTGAGTGTACACCCTACAATACACATCCTGCTGGTTGCACATTGCAGGCCAAGACCAATTGCAGGGAGCAAACTCTCTACATACCATAATGGATCTTTCTCATTAAGTAATCCATGAGGTTTCTGAAAGTAGTTTGAAAACCAGTGCCCTGAGATGTGCAGTGTAGGACATTAGGCATTGCAATCCCCAGAGTGACATTCTGTGCCAGTTGCTATCAAGAGCAGCCACTGTTACAACCAATCTCTTGACGCAACAAGCAATTTATGGTAGCAGTTCCTTATCCAACAAGTGCCAAGCAAGTTGAAGCCTGCACACCTGCACGTGAACGATGAACTCAGCTTGATGCATATCAGACTATAGAAGCCATTTAGTTGAAGTTGCTTGATGATCTCATGCAACCTATATAGCTCCTTGGGTTTCGGCCAATTTAAACAATGGCCAGGATTTAATAGTACAGCACGCGAGAGAGAAAGCTTGTAGAACCTCTCATGACATGATCCAGTTTATGCTGGAAGGAGTATTCTAGCATCATACCCTTAAATGAGGCATGTCCAACTCCCAAGAGACTGCAATCTACTCCCACTATATAAAATCTGGCAGTGATCTACCCATTGAGTTGACCAAAGTCTTTGGGGGGGGGGCATCGTTCAGGATCATGTGATTGACCAGAGATGCCCCGCGATCAACCGGTTGAACATGCCTGCCTTAAATGATGCCATCTGCTGATTGTATAAACAGATCATGAGTATGTAACTCTTGTACAGCCTTGTACTCTATTAAAAAAGCTGGAAATACCTGTAGGTGGGCAATTATAAAAAAGGTCTCGTTCACAGCTTAAGATAACTGCCAGTGTCTTCATGTTAACCAGGGAGCCAAGGCAGTGCTTTTTGTTCCTGGCCAAGAATCACCAAGCACTGCTGTGCAAAGATGATAAGGAAGTTGAAGTACCCTGTATTTCCAGGATGCCATTTATCGGGCATTGCAGATTTTCTTGCCAATTTTATTTTAAAACCAACAGCCAAACTATAGCATTTATTAAGTCTGTTTTAAATGTCCAGGCACTTTAATTTCAGGGCTTCTCCTTAGAGTACAGGCAGCCTCAGTGGTGGTCTCTGAATGTTGTTGAACTCCCACTACAGCACTGCCTTAGGGGATCCCACTCCTCCGTATGTTTTTAAGGGTAGAGGCAGTGACCAATAGTCGCTGTCCACACTAACTGATAAAGGTAAAAGGTAAAGGTACACTAACTGATACTGTACTCCATTTACACATTGCTTAAGAAGCTCAGTCCAGCAGAATGCTCCTGCTGGAGAAAAATACTGGTGCCCTTTCCCACTTCCTCAAGGTTATCCTTTTAAGCTCCTCAAAAGGAGCAACAAAACTAAGGGGGGGAAAGACATGGCATTTGTGGAGTCCCCATAGAGGAAATGAATTGAAGCAGGTGTGTTCTTAGGCTTACAGTTCAGAAAGTAAATGTCAGAGACAGCACTCGGTTACCGAAGTTAAGCACATGTAAAAACTGCTTCTGTTGAGCAAAGCTAAGTGCATGTACTATCCATATTACAAACAGAATTCTCCCCATAGTTTTAACAGATGAATTGAGACATTGTGAGTTTGGCTTGAATGGCTTCTCACAAAAGATACAAGTCCATCTAAAATTAAGGGGTTGAATCCAGAGTTCCATGGAGCCAAAGTCCAACCTGATGCTGCTACAGATGGTAGAGATGGAAAGGACACTGTCTCTGATCCCCCCTCCCCCTACGCACCTCTATTTCCCCCAAAAAATATTCTTAGGGACAGTTAGCAAATTGTTTATTGACTTGTATCACATAAAAATATTACAGAACCTTATTTAACTAACAAATCTTTTATTGACGTTTTAAACAAGGTGATATTAACCGTGCAATCCTATGCATGTTTACTCAGAAGTAAGTCTCATTGTGTTCAATGGGACTTAATCCCATGTGTGTATAGGATTGCAGCATTACTTTTTGTTCAGCACAATGTGGAAAGTTAAAGCCCAGTGAAAACGCATTTCCCCTCACAAAGGTTATCCAGCTGTATATTTTATTGAAGATGCAGATTGTCCAAGTTTTGTTCTTAGTTTGCAACTCCATTCTGAACCATTTGAAGATATTCTTTGTACAGTTTTTCTTGTGCTTCATAGAGTTTCTTTAGTTTCTTCGTTTGACCTTTGCTGAGTTCTTTGCCTTCTGTGTCATGAGTTGGAAACCCCTGGAAAACATTAATTCATTATCTTAGGACCATGTTATCTCAACGTTTTTGTTTCTTTCTGCTGTGGTAATGCAATAGCATTATCCCTTTTCACCAGTAATTAGGCATTATCAACAAGAAAAATAAAAACCTGGGTTCTTTGCTTATTTATTCAAGCCCAATAAACCGCATATGTAACTCCAAAAGTTTCTGGAAAAAAGCAGTAACACATCAAGTTAGGAAATGATTTGGAAGAGTTTAAGGCTGAACCTCCTTATTAAGTATCAGGTAGTAGTCCTTCTGGATGTCAACATGTCTGTCTCCCCTAGGTGCAGGAGGTAGGGTTGTTAGGACTCACCTGCCTTATCACTATTTCCCTTTGCATGCACAGAAAACCATAGACATGCGTCCTCATTGAAGAGGGGTGAAAAATGTGTCAAAGATACAAATATGAAAAGGATCTAGAATTTGTGGCTGTAACAAAAGACTCACATGCTTTAATACGATGCAGAGTTATTTGGGAGCAAGTCCCATTGAATTCAGTAGAGTTTACTTCTGCATAAACGTGCATAGGTTGTACAGCTGGTGTAGTGTGGTGGTTGAGCTCTAGTTATGAACTCTCAGCCACTGTCTCCCTTCCCCTCCTCCCCAATATGCAATATAGGGGATAATAATACTGCCTTGCCTTACAGAGTGTTCTAAGGATTGCAGTTAGATAATGAACGTAAAGCACTTGGATCACTTAAAGTGCTACACAAATGTTAATAAAATAATGCTTGTCTGTCTGTCTGTCTGTCTATATTGTCCAGGACTGAACTAGCAGCTTTCCCCAGGATCCCTAAATACAATATTCAAGCAAGAAAAATCCCAGTAATGCTTACATTTTCATCAAATTTGGAATACTTGTCATGCTCCGATTTAAACATTTCTCCTGGTGGGATTTTCATTTTTGCCAATTTTACTGCCTGCAATATATTTAAAAAGTGTTACAACTCTGGAATACATGAATATCACAGCCAGTATTAACCTGCCTACATCAAAACAATTCCTGAAAACAAATTTAAGCTGATACTCTGATGCTCATCCTTCCTAAGACACAACCCACCCCCGCAAAAGCATGTCAGAAAAGCATATAAGTCTTTGGGATTTAAAACTGGTTTGGGTCCTGAATACAAAAGTATCTTCAAAATCTGCTGAAACCCTATTTTCTCATACCATGTATCGCAAGATGTGAGAACAACCTGCAAAACAAATGCCCAATAAAGTTTTAAGAGACACTTGTTATTTTAGCTTTATATTGGTAAGACATTCCCTTTTTAAAGAGATGCTGCTCTGTGCACTTGTGGTGTTGAAGATAGAGCTTTTAAATATATTGAATTGGATCCAGATCCAAGCAGGAGGCGTGCTTACAAGACACTCCCATTGGTGGAATGGGGTAGGGAGGAGCAATTCTAGTGATCCCTCCTCCTGCCTGCAGCTCCCTATGCCCCTTGAAAAGCTGAGATGGAGGGAGCCTCCATAACACTATAGAAGGTCACAGAAGAGCCATTCTAAATGCAACCCAGCAATATGTTTATAGAAGACAGAGGCCTAGCAAAACATGAACAATTTGCAGATGATCAAAGCATACGCCAGGAGCAAAAATAGGCTTTGTACACATGGTAGGGGTGGAGAGATTGGGATGGTGGCATCAGAGAATATACAGCATGTTTGGGCTACCAGGCTATGACTGAAGCGGATTCAGTTTTGCCTGTAGATAAAGCCACCCCACACAACTGAGAAGCCATTTCCTTGTGTTTGGCAGCAAAACCCAATGTTCTCTCCTGAAAGATTCCAACACAAAATGTTTGGAATAAATGACTATAGGCAGAGAGTTGGCTGGGCAGGTCTCTCCACATCTCACTCTCTGCAAATGTTAGACTGTTGGTTCTGGAAAGAGGGTGTCTTTGGCAGCCTCTGCTAATTATATACTGTTGGATGCTGGAGCAGTTGAGTTCAGCTGGAAGTCCTCGAGTGTCATTCATGCTGTAGGTCTACCAAAGTACTCAATGGTTTGGGAACGGCTGCTGGGCCAAAAGGTGGTTCAGGGGTGTATATGTGTTTGTAAGTATGTGTTGAGGGGCTGTGTGGATTAAGGTCTCTCTACCAATTCAGCTCTGCTTTGCAGCTCACATAACAGTAGGTGACATGAACGGAAGATAAAGCCTGAAACATGCCCTTTCTCGCCTGACATCAGTGTTATTAAAACCAGCCTTTAAAATGTATATTTAAAAAGTACAGTGGTACCTCTGGTTACGTACTTAATTCATTCCAGAGGTTCGTTCTTAACCTGAGACACCACTTTAGCTAATGGGGCCTCCCACTGCTGCACCGCCGCCGCTGCGTGATTTCTGTTCTCATCCTGAAGCAAAGTTCTTAACCCGAGGTACTATTTCTGGGTTAGTGGAGTCTGTAACCTGAAGCGTATGTAACCCGAGGTACCACTGTATTTGGTTACTTTACCTCCTGTTCCTGTTTCTTTCTAGCTGCCTCTTCTTTCTTCCTTTTTTTCTCTTCTTCAATCTATGGAAGAAGAATTTGAAAAGCAACATTAGGATTTAAAAAATACAGAAGTAAATCACTGAGCATTTTATTAGCAAATCATCCACAGCTATGTTTTATACAATAGGATCCTAATCAAGCTGTTAGCTCTACAAAGTTCTATCCAGAACAACCAGTCTTTGACTTTTGAGGGAATTAAAATCATCAGCTCTGCATGTTCCTCATACATATTCACGTCCCAAGGTTCACCATAATGCAATAAAAATAGTATGTGTGCTAATGTAGTAATCTCAAGATTTATGTCGGAAGGTACTTGTTAGGTGGGTGGGGAGAATGGTGTCATTAATTTTATAGGAGTGCATCACCACTGAGGGCTACATCTATAAATGGGAAGTAACTTTTATTTTAGTTGCTTATAAATGACAGAGACATTTTTCTCTCTGAAGATGGCACTTGTCAGCTACAATGAGTGAACATACCAAGAGAATCCTAGAGTTCTCTTATTCAGAAACTCTGATAAGCAAATGCCAGGAAAAATTGCAGAGCTTTTTAAAAGGAAAGAAAGGAGCTTGGAACACTGGCCATGTTAAAATCCTTTGGTCAGTTGATTGTGTGTTAATTACAGGAGTTTACCTGGTTTACAAATGCCAGGATTGCCACAGATTACAGGAGGGTCGGGGGGGCGAGGCGACTGGCAAAGCGCCAGTAGGGCAGTGGAGCCAATATAGCTCTACAATCACTGCACCCACACCACCCGCCCACCACCTTGCCCCTCCCCCTAACCAGCTGTATCCCTATTGGGAAGCCAAGTGGGCGGTGCTGCCTCGCCCCATCAACTGCTACAGAAGGGCTTTGCATGGTTGGTGGGGTCTATAAAGCCCAAGATCCCCAGCAGAAGCTGTGCTTGTGGAAGGAGACTGATGCAGGCTATATTCCTCTGACCGTCCGAAATGACGTTAGACAAAAACTAGGCACATCTAGACAGGAACTAGTTCAAATAACGTATAACCTTTTTCTTCTCTTCTCTTTCTTTTAGTAAGGTGTCTCTGTCCACTAGCTTGACCACAGTTGGGAGTCCTACAATAAAAGCATTACAAGGAATAAATGATCATATATATTACTACTTTTAAGTATTTAGCCCAATGATACACCAGGGATGGAAACATGTGGCCCTCTAGATGCTGCTGAACTCCTCTGCAGCTATTTAAAATATACATCACACTGTTGAACATAAAAGGCAGAACACACTTAATTGATGGACAACTCTTGGAAAGTTTGAGAAACTATGATTTCTTGCTATTATTTGATATTGTGTCTATTTCACATCCAAATCATCACCATATTTACTTGGAAGAAAATCCTACTGAAATGCCACTTCTACATAAATGTTTCTAGCATTGCATCTTTTAAGAGTCTAAGGTGCTTGACAAACCTCATTCATTTTGTTACTGCACCTCATTACTGTTAGTTGGAAACAGACACCAGGATGTAATAACTTGTCGAAAGCAAGACTGGAGCTCAGTTTGATTTCCAACTTAATTACCTTCATGATCTTCAAACCGAACTCCATGCTCGGGAAGGACATCATCTCGAAGAGAATCACATAGTTGCAGAACTTCAAACACTACAATTACAAAGAATAAAATGAAACCGTTAATATCAACGTCTGCAAAAGTTCTTATCTTTTGGTCAGGTGGATGTTTTATAAGAAGGGAACACCACCTTTTATTATGTCATGGAGCAATGGGTTTGCTCTCCCCCTTTTGGATGAATGACATTTCCAATTCCACTATGCTATGGGGTGGGGGAGAACTCCACAGTTGCTATTCTTCTTCAGTACTAAACACATGTGCTAGGGAGTAGGTCCTTGGAACACAGTGGGATTTAATTGCTAGCAGAAATACATATGATTTTCTCCCCACGCTCAACTCTGTAGTCCTTGTCTCTGCTTTCCTCCCCTTCCTTCCTTTTCACTGAACCTCCATCTTGGAAAGCAGAAGTCAAAAGTCTCCTGGAGTGACATAGGATTATATTATAAGTACTACAGCATAAGCTATCAACTCATGAAAAAAGGTTGAGGTGAACTGGGGCATTAGCCAGTTCCTCCCCACTCTACATAACAGGTAGAGATATCCATTTTGTTAGAACTATTAGCCTCTTAGAGTGATTTAAAGTCTGCTTGCCCGCCTCTAAGCCTGCGTATCTTAATAATAATAGGTCTTTTAGAAGTGGGCAGGATGCTTTTAATTGAATATGTTTTCCTCTCTGTTTTAATGTATCTGTGTGAGGTTTTTTTCTGTCTGCCTGGTTTTAAGTCGTTTGGGTTGCCCTGGACAAGATAAAGTGACTAACAAATTTAATAAATATCAAAATAATATCTTCATCACCAGTAGCTCAACAAAAACTAGGGAGTTAAAAAAAATCCTCTTTAAATACACGCTGAAAAGTATTGTCATGAACAGGTGAAGAAAAAGCTATAAGTGCTCTGGAAGGAAGGTATTCTCTGCAGTTGCTCTGCATTGATGTCTCCCTGAGTTATAAATATTCACCAGCCTAAAACTATGAATAATTAAACTTTAGTGGCAAAGAGGAGAAAATTCCTTCTTGGCAGAGGAGAATGAGAGATGTGTGTATAAAAAACCCACATTATGCGGAGGATGAGAATATTATCCAAGGTATTATATTTTCTGAAGAATTAATATTCAGGCATCAGGAATTACTTCAGGACTAACGTGCGCCAACAGTGTGTTTTCAGAGGGACATCAAAGACAGAAGGTTTTAGTGATAATCCATAGAAGAGCATGTGCCAAATCCTGATGAAAGGCATGCTCAACTACAATCTGCTTCACTACAGCAGTCTCCTTCCTCCAATTGCACAGCCACATACTTCTGAACCACAAGGGCTTTTTCACCCTCAAATGCTGCTGGTGGTGCAATGCAGAGGAGAGAGATATATTAAAACAAGTACCACCCTGTCTGCATGCACACTGTTCCTGCATGTACATAAATGCATTTGATTACTTATAACCAACACTACTATGAAGAAGATTATTAGATTTCTATAGGTGCACCAGTATGGAGGTCACCACTTTTGCTCCAGTGAGCCAACACAATTGTTTGGCGACTGAACTCATGATTTGAAGTTCCTTATTCTCAAAGGAAGGAGCTGAAAAGAAAACTCGACTGACATTCCTTGGCAAGGCTTCATTAGAGGGAAAAATTCTTTTCAATGTACAGCTATCAAATTATTTGAGGGGGGTAGTTTTCTTTCATTCACTGTGCGTTATCACTAGAACATCAAAAAAGCAAATCAGCTCCCTGCTAAGAATGACCAGTGTTGCTCTCAGGGTTTCTGGTGTCTACTCTTCTTGTACCAGGGATAAAGGAAATTTTATTTGCTTGGCATTTTTATATCCCACAATTAAGATCCTCCACTTCATGATCAATGTTTGAGTGAGTACTTTGCTGAAACTCCAATTCTCTCTCTCTCAAGAAAGAAAGCTTTCCACATATAAATGATGAGGCTCTGCAATGTCTGAAAATAAGAGGATAAGAAGGCACATTGCCTCAGCTCAGAGTTTTATAGGAAGTTGTAATGAACGCTGTTTAGGGTCCTTTGCCTTTTGATGAAGTTCACCTGCCCCTCAGTCTTATCCATGCATTGCTGCAGGAAGTGATGGACTCACACACCCCAAGTTTAAGTACTAGCTCCTAAGGCACTATCAGATATAACCATGGAATACACAGGTTTTCTTTTCCAGCTTCAAAAATATGCCTCCAGAGGAATATAACTGAGGGAAGACAACCCCTGACATACCACAGTAAGATTACTACTATGCAGTTAAGAGAAATTCTATGTATTTTTCAAAATCAAAGCACATACATTATAGGGATTTTTCTGTCAAAACACACAAGTTTTAATTGGTATATCCTATGGAATAATGTTAAGCGGCATTCTGAAAACTCACAATACAAATAAGGGCCATCGTTTACTTTCATCTGGTAAGAACAGGGCAAACACATATATGTAAACACATTTGCATACATAGACATTCACATGAGGGATGGTCCAATAAACTTTGCTATCTGAGGTGAAACAACAAATGGCACATTCTCCACCCTGACCCAAAGTCAAGGAACAGAGGAAAGCTGTCTTTCTTTTTTTCCTTTTCTTTTTTTTGGCACCTAAGGCAGAAAATCCAACAAGCGCCTGCTCCATCCCAGCAATAAAATACGGTAATAATAAATGATTTGCTGCCCTTTCATGACTTGCATAATCAGCTGCCTCAATCTGGTTAATGGCAGAGCTGGCCCAGACTCATACGCAAGTAAAACGCAAGGCAAATGCAGGCAGACACCTCCCTAGTTTTTTTTGCTTTAAGAGTTTTGAAGAGTACATGCGTCTGTGTGCCCACACTCACATCGAGCAAGCAGATGAACAAGCGTGAGGAAGAAAACAAAGCACTATGGTACAAATAAAAATGACATTTCGTAAGACAATTGCACATTTGTGGAGATTTCCATTTGTAAAAAAAAGCACAGAGTTAACGTCACCTTTCTTTTCTCGGGCAATTTGCCGCACACCTTCTCTGAACTCGGACAAAACCTGTAGGTATGGCATCACTGTAGATTCAAGCTGCAGAATGAAACATTTTGTCCATTAGTTGAGAGTCAACCCATTTCTTTCTGGTTTCCTCTGAAAATACTGCTAGGAAGCATAGGAACATTGGGAGCAATTCAGTATAGAGCTAAGCAGATTGCTCCATCAGCACAACCATTTCTGCTTGCCTGATGGAGCTATCTGCCCTCCACCCCCCTGTGTGCTGTTCTGGGGGTTCTCCTGACCACCCCCAAGAATCAATTTGGCTGGGGTGGGAGAGAGGAGAAGAGACAAAGTCCTTACACTTCTGCTGGCAGCACTCGTTGGTTGAATGGTGCCCATAAGACACTATCTTCTACCACGTCAGATCACTGGCCAATCCCAGCTCAGTACTGACTACTCTGACCGGCAGCGGCTGTCTAGGGTTTCTGGCAGTAGTCCCTCCCAGTCCTATATCTAGATATGACCTTCGCAAGCAAAGCTTTGGCTCGACAACTGAACTCTGGCCCTTCCTTGCTATGCTCTCACATACAAATATAATTCTTCTCTCTTACCTAAATGCAATTGGAGTAATTCTGTGATTCAGTTTTACTGCAGAATTTTATATTCGTATGAGCAGAAAAAGTGGCTTTGCTTCAGCATGTAATCCAATTTTTCTGAAAGCCATGAGCAGAGTTGAGATTGTCACAGTAAAATTTCCGTACAACTTACATTTAAGTTTTGGGCACTTCCTCCAACTGGGAATCCGATAGCCTCATCGCTTTCTATAGCACCGAACACCTATGCAAGTGAAACACAAAACAAACTGAAAAAACACGCAGCAGCAGATACTTTAACACTGACAGAAAATCCAGCCCCAAAAGCTGTGAACAAAACTTTGCTGGGCAAATGAGTTTCCTAGACACTGTCTGCACTGGGTTGGAGCTGCAATTAAGACATTATTTCCAAGAGTAAACATTGCTCATAGCATGGCCTCCTGGAAGTACAGGGGACTGCAATATTTCTACGATCTTTGCATAGCAGTGCTTGATGACCATTTATCTATGTCCAGGAAACAGCAAAACTTTGCAAATAATTCAAGTACTACCACTGTTTTATACTGATAGCTAATCCTTCTTTTAAAAGTGCTACATTTTTGTCACAATTATTTCCTTGTGGTAGGGGAATCCCTCCAGAAGTTGCTGGGCTGCAACCCACAAACATCTCCAGCTTGGCTCATGGTCAGGAATGACTGGAGTCTTATCTAAACAGTGAAAAGGCTGACACATTCCCCCACAGTTACAACACACATGCAGCAGTTTCAAAGGTTTTGTGAAAATCCCATACCTTGAACATCTGTGTAAGATAGAGACTTATATTTTCCAGCAGCATTCTATTTGGCATTTGCCTCGCAGTTTTCTTTGCAGCAATGTAGGAATTACACTGACTGACCAGCGATCGCACTTCTTCCAAAACTGTGCGTGTATCAATGTTGTCACACAAGGCTTCATGGACTGCTAGCTTCTTGTCATAAAAACTAGCCAAGGAGGGCAGGGAAACAGAGAAGGACCAACATGTCATTTGTGTCATCCTTAATGGTTTTCAGCCAAAGATTCCAGTATTCCATAGATAAAAGAAAGCCAAAAGCATTTCAGTACTTTACTTGCTAGGATAAAACCTGAACGGGCAGATAGTGGGAGAGAAAAGCCCTACCACATACTTGGTGGCAACATTCAGATGTCATGATAAACAATGGTTCACCATGATGAAAACAAGCCAACCCTACCTCCAGGCTTGTACACTCCTCCTGCCATTTCTAAACTCAGGTTCAAGTGGCACAAGTCAGGAAATTGCATATTTACATGAAAGACTCTTTTAGCAGCAGTTAGAAATTGAGCAAGAAATACAAGAAGTAGTCAGTATCTGACTAGACTCCCACATACACCATTTCTCTCTTGCATTTCAGAGTACATACTGAAAAAAAGACACAGATCTTGAAACCAGCTTTGGAAGGAGAGAAAAGAATCAAACAACTTGCCAGGTAAATGAAGGATAAGAAATATGAAGAACGTTATGGACTGAAGCATGGAAAATTACAAAAGAGAGAGAGAGAAAGTTATCAGAGAAGAAAAACACAAGAAAAGCAAATCCATGAAGAGAATATGATATAATGGCGCTAAAAAACAGAAAACATTTACATTACAGAGAAAGCATTTTATTTTAACAATCCTGTCAATCAAATCTGTAAATGTAGCACTCTTCTGACTCCTCTGATGAATTACAATAAGTACTATAAGATTTATTAGTGGCATTCAGAAATCATGACAGGTACAAGCCTGGGGCTTGTGTACCTCCTCCCTCTGGTGTGGCAATCAGAAGTTCAGAAGCTTTTGCTTCTGTTTCTGATTAACTGCAGTGTGTCATGTTGTCAAAACCAGACAAACTGTGGTCAACTATGGATTGCGTCAAACAAACCAACTTTACATCATGAGTTAAGAAAGCTGGATTGTTTCAATCAATCATAATTAGTTGAACCACAGTTTAAGGTTTGGATGCAGGGCTAAGGTGTGGTTAATCAAAACCAGATGCAAAAGAAAGTCTGAGGTTCCCTGTGGGTTGTTTTCACAATTAACCATCGTTTACCTTGACATCCTAATACAGCCATTTAAAGCACCAGGATTAACAAAACAGTTAGGTGTTTGAATAGAAAACGTAAGTATCTAGCTGCAATCCACAAGCCAGTTAAGTCAAGTCTAATGAGACTGAGTACATTCTGAGAAGTTTGGTTTTCAGGTATTATTTAAAACAACCATATCTAATCCCTGAGGTGATGAAAAGAAAAATAAGAAATGTGTGGTCAGTGCTTAATAAACTACAGAAGCCAAGAAAGGGTAGAGGAAATTCCCAGTGTCAGGGGTCTGCCTATAATAGCCCCCAGTGCTCTATTTACTCATGCATGACAGAATAAAGTATGCAAAACAAATACATTGATATAAAGTTGTTTCATGTTCCTAATTTATGCAGGTTTCAGAATTTAGCTTTTGGGATGCAGTGTGTGTTTAGTAAAAATAAGTAAGGAAACACATCTATGTGAAGAACGAAGAAAAACAGTAAGAAAGCACGTGAAAGGATCTAGGATCTGCACCACAAGCAGTCTGATTGCTATGTGAATTAACAAGTAACTGAGATCCAGGGGAAAGTGTTGTAGAAATGCAAGATTATCAGGACCTTGCTTGCACCAAAAGGAAATGCCAGTTTGAAAAATGGGATCCATTACCATGAATATACAAATGTCTATTCATGAAGAAAGGAGGGGGAAAACAGGTTTCTCACTCACCTTTTATTCAGCTCTATTTCCTGGTTTTCCCATTTTTCAAACTGGCCTGTCACATCAGCGGGGGCCCGAAGGATGTCCTTCACATTTAAAAAGAACTCCTAAAAGGGGGAGGGAAAGAGCCCACAGTCTGAAATCTTCCTGTTGCAAAGTATACTGTCCAGTTAGCTATTTCAATACTCATATCAGACTCACTTTCAGCCAAGAACAAGATATACCCTGCATCTGCCAAGAAAAGCAACTTTTCTATTACCTGCTGTCAAGCTGATTTTTGTCTATGCTGTGACTTAGCATAATGTGATATGACACATTAACAAAAAAGCTAATGGTGTTTGCAATTAATGAAATTCAAGACGCTTCATCAGGTCTCAGGCAAAAACAGGATAATGATGACCTACATCCTACTTCCCCCCCACGCCACTGCCCATTACAGTCTGAAGGATACCTTTCCAAGAGAGATCTTTTATTTAACTTCCTACTACTACTAAGTTTCCTGTTGGTTACTATTGTCTTACCACAATATATATGCAAATATAGGATATATCAAGCACATAGAACAGATTAGGTTGACCAAGTTGTTTTGAGCAGATTTGGGGATGAGAGAATTGGTGAATGGATACAAGAGCTTTTAAAAATGGTTTGCAAAGCCTAGATTTGGGGTGCAGATCTGGTAAGAGATTAATAAAACGATAGGCCAACCTGCTAAACCTGAGCACATATATTATACATATAAAGTCAGCAGAAGAAAACACCTGGTACATCACATTACTACAACCCAAAATTTGTACAGCAGAAAAATGTGAAGAGGGGAAGTGAACTTACATTCATGAATTTCTCATACTGAATAGCGGACTCCATGGTGTTGTTGGAATAGTCTAGCGTATCCTTCCAGGAATGCATAAGAAAAGCCAGCCGTAATTGCCGAGCTGTTGAGAGTTTTAAAAAGAAAATGGAAAAGTGTAGGAGGATATGGGACTACAGCAGAAACCACGGTGCCAAAGACAATAGAAAAGAAATTTTCATAAATGAAAAAAAAAATCAGTCAGATTAATCATTAGCTGGTTTCAAAAATGATTAAAAAAAATAAAATAATGGAAACTGTTCCTTCCTTAAATATATATATATATTTCTATCTTACCTGTGTGCTTTTTAAGTGCATCTTTTATTGTAATAAAGTTTTTCAAAGATTTGGACATTTTACAACCAGCAATTGTCAGGTGCCCAGTGTGGAGGAAATAGCGAACCCAGTGATCGTTTTCAAAGTATGCCTAAAAACACATGGGGAGGATCATATAATACAGATATCTATTAGATTACAGCTGTATGGGGAGAGAGAAAAAAAACAATGCTTCAATCTCCCATTTACACCCCCCCCCCCGCCACACTTCTCTCTTCAGTTTGATACCACTGTAGGATGAATTATCTAACATTACACATATTATTGATTGAATTATGGACTCCTAACATCAGTATTTTCCAAATTCTGGATACCTTGGCCCCCTTTTTTTGGTGTGGATAAAAGCTGAAGTCAAAGTGGAGGCACATTTCACAAGCAGTCAAAAATCTATAAATATTCTTTCTCAAACAGCTGAGGCTTGGAAGTATTTAAGAGGCTACAGAGTGAATTTCCCCCTTGACCTTATGAGATTGATAGGCACTATATGTATGTGTTTTGCAGTAGTTGTGCTTCCATATTTATAATTATTATTTTCCTCAAGCAGCTCTCAGGGAAATAGGCTGGGACCTTCCCTGTGACTGCAAAATAGCCCAGTTAATAGGCCTCTCATTGCCCCCCTTTCCCAGGGTCAGAACTGTGCTGGGGCGTGGAGAAGGAGCCAATGCATCACTGAACCTCCCCGCTCTGGTGGACACAGAGCGATGGATGCATCAAACAGACAGGCTTCATTTCTCATGGTGCTCCAGCTCGCCTCAGAGCAGGCAAGTGCTTCTGACTTTAGTAATCGCTGCTTCAAACTGCAACAACACTTTTTCTTAACCTTGGGGGGTTAAAAGAAGGCAGCCTGTACCAAGCAACTGCAACTTCAGCCCAGCCACAAGATTGCACCATTGGAGGGAGGAAACTAGTTTCAACAGCACCGTCCCAATCTTAAGATCACATAAAGGTATGTAAGTTCCTAAGTACACACAAAGCACTCCTTTCCCTGCCCGTGATACCACAACAAAGGACCTTCCCATTCGCTTCAGAGAAGGTGGTAGCAAATCTATGTGGATGAAGAAAGGAGATGCAGTTTGGAAGCGATAAGCACTTTAGACAATAGGATAAACCTCATAAAGAGAAAGCTCATTTAACTAAGTAGGCAGTTGGGGAAGGTGCCGTTCTGCCACTACTGAGGGAGGGAGCCTCTAGAATCCAAAACCTTTGACAGAGCAACACCTTCAGATCCTGTATTATGTTTCCGCCATTGTGACCCAGAGACAAAGCCCCTGGGTCTCTTTTCCAGTTGCCTTACAAATGGGGCTCTCTTTGTGGCAGTTGCTACTCACTGCTACTGCCTCCCAAAGTTAAGACACCATAATGTCAATTATAATTCTATTTTTTGAAGCAAAAAGGAATGATGGAAGTTGTCATCCAAAACATATGGAGGGCACCATGCTGCCTATTCCTGCAATATACCAGGATTTGCACTTGCCTTCTAGCCCAGAATTAGAAACCTACTCCCAAGTCTGGTTTCAACTGCAAACACAAACCATAGTTTGTAAGTCTTGATGCAATGGCAAACTTCTTTGCCATTGACTAGGAAGGGAATCACTGGGCGAGATGAATGTATAAAAGACCTGGACCTGGCAAGCTAGGGAAAGAAGTAGTTTGTGCATGAGGGGAGGAGGAAATGCATGACCCCTAGGCTCAGACCCCATGATTATAACTTATTTGGCTGCTTTACCCAACCCATTTAGACATCACACCAAGCCATAGTGCAGGAAGCTTCACTATGGTTTTCTATGATGTCTGAATTGCAAAATAAAACAGTAGGAACACATGAATTTAAAAAGCACTATTGTCTGATATTTACAAGTAGAACTTAAGATAATTTTAAAGTATAGTATCACTTAAAGCCAAGTGTAGCAACAGTAGCATTGTTTTTATTTTCAGTCTGCTTATGTGAACATTGGATAATATTTTCTCCTTTGACAGTCAACAGAGCCTACTTAATTGAATTATTACTTCTGTGCTCTCTGAAGTTATTAGTTGGGAAACATCCAACTCACAGCAAAGTGAACCTGAGAACTCTCTGGCAGTTATCACAGCATGGTAAGAATTAGAACATGGGAGCACCTGCCTCAGATTGTGCCAACTCATTGTCATGATGAGGGAACCGAAGATCAAAGCCTCCTCCATGTATGTCCATAGAATCTCCTAGAATGGACCCAGCCATTGCAGAACATTCAATATGCCATCCCGGACGGCCCTGTTTTGAAATAAAGTAGGTTATTAATGATGTTCAGGAAAGTTCTCCCCAGTTATTGAACCCATTAATGTTCATTAACTGGATTTAATAGTCGATATTTTAATGCAGAACTTTTATCTTGCAGCTTGAACTTAGTTCTGCATGCTCTGCTGTTGGCGAACTTCGGTTAAGGCAATCTTTGCACTGAATCAATAATCTGGCTTTACAAGGTCAGAGTGCACAAGAAATAGTCAATCAAAAGCTACATCCTAGAAACAACTGACAGAATATCAGTGCATGGCAAAATTCAAGACCAATCATCTTAAAATCACCTCTGAGGGAAATTAAATAGTTTTAAAAGAAATTTTTCAGTATTACTTTGTAGGCAACACATCACATTCACACCTATGTTTTCCTTTCACAATTTTTATCCCCCCGGAGAGGTACCTAAACTGACTAAATTTAATTGAAAGTAGAGACTTTTGATAAAACCATGAGATTTAGTTTTTAGGGTATGTGCCTGCAAGTGTGTATGTATTAGCCCCAATTGTGGTATCCCATCAGATATTTAGTCATGGGGGGGAAATGCACCCTCTTTAAATTCTGTGGTTTTACAGATGAAGACATAATAAACAATCACCTGTTCCTTAGCAGATCTTAAAATTAGGTAAATTCAACTTCAGATGAACAACACCACATGATATATTACTTAGCACTGGGTAAAACATCAACTGGAATATGTTTGGTTTTGGGCACCATCTTTCAACAAAAAAATAAGTCAGTAGAAGGACAGCACAGCTATGAAAAAGGGGCAAGGGCAATAAACCAGGGGTTCAGGCTAAAAACAAAGTAGGAGGAGTTTTCACTATGAAAATTATTGGATTACAGGAGAAAAATAATACAATATGTTGAAAAGCACATTTCAGTGGAAATTTCTACAAGGGAATAATTGATACCCCTGCCAACTATTCTTTAAATTTTAGAATCCTATCAGTGTCAATGACTTGATTAGATGCAGAACATTATTAAGAATCGAGAGGCCCCAGGCCATAATGCTTTGGCAGGACATTTAAGTTATCTGTCCTTTATGATGTCAGCCTGCATCTTAAGATATGACCTGTATCCCCATGATTTTAAAAAGTAGGGGCAGGAGATGTCTTAAGCCTGGGCTACATGTTATGGAATATACTTACTTTTAGTCTCCATATAAAACTGTGCATAGAGAGCACAGTTATAGTGGACTGGATGCAAAGAGCCTGCTGCATAATACCCCCCATCCTGGTCTACAGCCAAACCTTATCCCATAAAAACTGGTTCCAGACAACTGGGGACATAGGGCACTAAAGACAAAGAGGGAAAACAACCACCCCCTCCTTCCATGGGAGCACAAGCATTTTCCAACCATGCAGCTCCAAGTCACAGTCCTTACTTTTCCCCAAGGAGAGTCCCATGAAGGCTCGCCTGGTTTGGAGGATTTCCACAAAGCAAAGTCATTTGGAGAATGCTTCTCACTTAAACGATCCACCGAGATACTCAGGTCACCTGTGGGGAACAAGAGGAAGAACATTTGTAACCTTCAGAAAGGAATCTTAAAATTGTATTCGTGTATGCACTGGAAAGCCCCTGACTGACAGTAATATTACCTTCACCCTCTTGAAGTGCTTTTTGATCACCTACAGCTTCAGGAACCAACTTGGCATAGGAGTGTTTCTCAGAGGCATCAAATTTCATGGTATCAAAATAGACAGAGCCATTGGACACATAACTAGAAGACAAAAAGCACAAATGTACTAAGCGTTCTAGAGTTTCAGATACTTTCCTACTATTGGGTGGAATGCAACTTGTCCTCCTTTCACTGTTGCTCCAGCATGAGGTATGTGGTGATCAAGGAGAACTGGGTGCGATTTTTGCTAAAGCCTCTCAATGAAACCCTCGTTGAAGTGCTCCCCAAACCTCTAGAACAGATTTTCATGAGGAGGTGGGGCCTGCAAAGAGGAGGGTGAAATTGGCATACACATACAAAAAAGTGCCCCATCTTATCCATTAGTGGATACACATCACCAGTTGGCTAGGAACTACTGTATTTAAAGGTGAATTTCTTCCGCTGCTTTCCATGATGGGCAAGTTCAATGGGATTTACTCCAAGTTTGCTGGATGGGAGTCTACTAATGATTTTGGAAGCTCTAGCAACACAAAACATGTAGAAACAGTATCTTTGAGATGGCCAATAAATAAAACAGCTTTCTATTAGGCCGCCCATCATATGGCCTTGTTGTGCCTTAAGGTTTGATGGCAAAGGTTTAATTAGAACAGAATTTGGGCTGCTTACATGTGAAGCACACATAGAGCTGCATGTGATGATTTTCTCTTGATTTACATAACACGTAAAATGTGAGACGAATCTATACGCACCCATATCCATTATCTACAATCCTTTGGACAAAGTCCACAATTTCTGGTACATATTCACTAACACGTGTTAAGACATCTGGAGGTAATACCTAGAAGCAAGCAAACAAAATAATATATATTCTCCGTTTCACAACCCTTCTTGTACCAGATTCTCTCAACAACTTTGCTTTGCAATTAGTTCTATATTTGAATATAGAAAACTAAGCAAGTGGCAAAATTAACATGGACTTGTTGAAGAGAGTATTGCTGTATGCTCCTGAGATTTATCTTATGCCCAGTAAGATTATGCCCAGGGCTTTAAGTGTAGTGGCACCTCCCCTTTGGGTTGCACTTCCAATGAACATTACAGTATAGGTGTTCAGGAGCCTGCTTAAACTCATGGGCAGATTTCAACTGAGTCCTACCAGTGGAAGCCATGAGCAATAATGTCTGCTTACACAATGGGGCTTTCCCTCATTCTCCTGCCCTTGTGCGTCCCCTTTATGGTACAGTGTACTTATGCTTATATTTTGAAATATAACTCACTCGGAAACCTTTCTAGGTAACAAGCAACTAATAAGCCCTATTACTATTATAAGCAAATTAAATAAACAGGCACACACATTGATAGGCAGAAACTGAACACAGCCCAGCATTTCTAGGCATCTGCTCTAATTAACCATACTGAAAGCATATCTGCAGTTTCCAAGAGCTCAAGATGAAACATAATCTATAAGGTTAGAAAGGCATGATCATTGCTCTAACTGCTGATGAAAGGAAAATCAGTCTTGATTTGTGTCTTGGCATGATTCCAGCTTCCTAGGTATGAAGAACAATTTTATGTACCTTGAAACACAGTGCTAGGGAGAGCCCTAACCAGATGGCCAGCAAAAAGTGTTAGTGTGTCATCTTGATAAATCAATATATATCAAAATGTGTCCATGGAGCAGTACTGTGAAGCCATTAATTATAAACAAGCTTTATAAGTTTGCTTTCTAGGCCTTCCAAGAGAGGGGAACTATAATAAATAAGTACCACCAACACTAGATTTCCATGTGCTTTTATATTTTGCTGAATCAATGTGCATACTTACATTGAGAGCTGCCATATCTTTATGATATTCCTCTTCCCAGAATTTGGGGAGCTTTGAAAATATAGAATTGTCAGTCACCTGACTCCCCAACCTAGTGTCCAGCCACTCAGAGAGTATATCTTTTGCTTCATGCAATAACACCTAGAAATAAATTATAGATCTATATATAAAACACATAATTATCAGCAATGCACACTTTTTCAAGATAAAGCCTAGAGTGTTCTTTATTGTGATTAAATAATGTTAATTTATTTGGGCCAGGATCCAAAGCTTGAGTTCATGTTGCCAGTATTTCCACCTGGAGACAACCTATCATACTTCTTGGAAAGTCACTCCCAAAGATTCCAGAACTTAGAAGATACTTTGTAGGGAAACAAGCAGCACTTACACACACTCTCTCTCTTTAGCGCTGGGGTGGAAGTGCTACCTTTTACTCTTAAAATAATAGGCAGAGTGTTCTCTCTCCAATCTTAGTGCTGTGGTGTTTAGCAGTGTTTAGCAAATAAATTTCCCCTGTCTGTTCTTGAATGATCCACTCAAAAGCAGGAATGTGGCTCTTTAACGTCACTCCTACCCCAGCACAAGACTGGGAAGCACTGGAAATCCTGAGACAGAGTGTGTGTTTGTACACATGCACAAGTCTAGTGTGTGTGTGTGTGTGTGTGTACGAGTGCACATGGCCTCTGCTGCCATGTGACCCTCAGAGATGGGCCTAACTGTCAATACTTGGGCAAAAAAAGTTAAGTCACTCCAATGTAACTAAATAATTATGTAACCTCACAGATGTAAATGGTTTCAATGAAGCAAAGTCCCACCCTAAAATAGTAAATGGAGCTCAAAGATACTGTTTAATTTGCTTAAGGGCACAACAGCCCGTTCAGTACAGACCTCAGCATGTTTGCTGACTTGACCTTCAGAGTGTTTATTTTTCAGTGCATTTTCTAGAGGTTCCACAGCAGCCTTTACTGCACTCTGAATCCTTTCCAGCATCTGTTTCTTATCAGGGTCAGTGGTCTCTTGTAGCTTAGCTGCAAAAGGCTGATTTAATAAACATGAATGATATATACATAAAACCACAATGAAGGCAACAAATAAGCATCTTAATAAAATCATAGCCATCTTATAAAATATTCCTTAGAAGTTTTCTTGTGTTTAATTTTCAGCAAAATCTCCAGAGTAAAGCAGTAACAAATGTCTGCATGGTAAGACTTTCAAAATTAAAATGGAATGTAGACATGCTATAGTGAGGAGGGTCATCACCAGGCATTTTCATGGGTAGCAACCATATTAAAGATGAGGACATTCCCCTTCCAGACTTAAAGACAACAAATCCCACAGCAGGAAAAACCTAGTGTTCTGGTCCCCAAAATTACACAAATTTTAAAAACTAGCACATCTTTATTTAAACATAACATTCTGCTTTCATAATCCATTTTTTCAGAAGAATTTGGAATCGTATAGGCAATTATAAAAAGTCACAGGAGGATATGAAAGAATGGAAAGATTTGCTCAAATTTCATATAGGATAGCACTCTCAATGGCCAGGTTAAACACTTTGCCACCAGCAGTTATGGAAGACATGTTTACTGGGTTGCCTTGTCACCTGAGTGTTTGTCCTTGTGACAGCAGCTCAGCTGAAACATTAGCCCACATTCTCCTATGTTGCATTTTTTATAGCAATGTAAAAATTACATACTGGGGAGATAAAAATGGGACACTACTGATGGGAAAATAATAACTGGATCTTATACCTGGTAAGTTTCCATTTTATCTCCTCACTACATTCTCTACACTTGGGGAACACAGATGAATTTTATAATCTTCATTTTAATAGCAGATTCCAGAAAAATATGGACCAGTTCCTTGCTGCAGCCATCAAAACTATGCCCTCTATGATGAAAGGGAGGAGGACTTCTGAGTCAAAATGGTCTCTCTTTGATTATTATTTTGTTACACTATTTTTAAAGACACCATTTGTGTGCATGCATCTTGTGCTCCCCCCTTCCAATTCTCTCTTTTTTGTTATGGTTGTATTGATGACCCTCTACTGTATTTGATGCTTATGGTTTGCAGATCAAATAAAGTAAATGTATTTGATTGCCTGTAGGAAGAAAAGTAGCAGCAAAAAGTATTCTCAGGAAAGGTGATAAGGCTAGGACACTAAAGCTTGGTGTCTCTCTCCAAACTGGTTTTGGCAGACACTACTAAGGTGTCCGCTTACATGGGGGGAGATTATGATTGGACGTGGGCAATGCCAATGAACTGAAGTTAGTCCCAATGATGAAGCACATTGCCAGCACATTGCCAGATGAAGGCAATGTGCTGGAAACAGGAGCAGCCAAGGTATGTAAAGCTCTGGTTGTCCCTAGCAGAAGCAACACTGCTTCCAAGTGTGGACAAGTCTTTGGAGTCTTGCAGGACTCTTGGGGATTTTAGCCTTGCTAGAAACAGAGAGTGGTGGCTTCATATAAAGAGCTTGCATGTGGCCAATGATGGAACAGAGTCTGAAGAGAGGGACAAAAAGAAAAAAGAAGAAGAAACAAGCAGCTGGCTGATTCCTCCTCTGATCTAAGGTGTTGGAAGACAACTAAGAAGTCTCCTGCCTACATGAAGTATGGAAGAGAACAGTCAAGGAGCTGACCTCAGAGGCAATCTGGACATCTTCAAGTAGCTGTGCTGCTGATGGCTGCTTCTCTGTGTATTTTTCAAAGAGATAGTTTTGCCTTGCTCTTTTTATAATCTGTAACACAAAAGTTAAAAGATGTTTAGGAAGCACATACAGTGTATACAATTTGAAGATTAAAATTAGAACTGGTGTGCATCTTACAAAACATTCCCAAAGTTCCAAAAAAAAAGGGGAGGACAAGAACTGACACAAAGCCTTAGCCCATTTGTCCATATTTGCCCAATTTTTTTGCCTCTGTATTTCTCTCCTCTCCTCTCCTCTCTGTCTCTCCAACCATCTTCTTCTGAAAATTAGATGGTAAGCTTCTTGAGGTGGGGATCTGTCTTTTTGCTATGTAACTATGTAAAGGCATTTTGTACATTGATGGCGCTGTATGAATTAAGAAGTAATAACCTCAAAGAGAAAGTCTTTGACTTATTGGTGGGATAGACATTTAAATTAGAATAAAAACTAAGTTAAATAATCTCATCTGTTAGTCTCATTCCTGCAGCTAATCAAATGACAGCACTTTAGAATTACCTTGTCATCTATATCTGTGATATTCATACAGTAGAAGACATCGTATTTGAAATAGTCTTTCAAAACTCTTCTCAGGATATCAAATGAGATGTATGATCTACAATAATTCAAAAGACAAATTGATTTTGCACCCACTGTATTCATGAAGCATCACATTATATTTTTGCTTTTGAAAAGTAATGAACTCTTTTCCTAAAATAAATTATTCACTGCATACAAAATTAATATGTGGTGAAGAAAGGCGGCACACAACAGTCCTGGCTTCCAGCTTGCAGTGTCCTGCTACCCACAATTCATTTAGATATTTGAATAAATCATTTAGCACTTTCCTTTAAAACCCCAAATCATATGGCATTCATTTTTATGTTATTTCAAAGCAATGCCATTATCTGCATCTGTATCATAAAGTGGTATAAGTAGATGAAGTACTTATGAGAAACTAAATGTTAATTAGAAAGGACCAAACTAGATGCGATGAAGAAAATAATGATCAGGATCTCTGATAATTAAATTGTGGGGCCTGGAGTGGGGATGCATTTGATCAGGAATGCTGCACTGAGGTGGTGGATGAGGAGGTTAAAACATATGTGCATGTCTTTGCTGTCTGCCATAAGTCAAACAGTAGCTTCAGGGCAATTTCAGTTGGGGGTAAAAGCACAGGATGAAAGGTTTAGACACTTCCTCCTCCAGAACCATGGTCCTGATCACAACCATATTCACTTTAAACAAACAAGAGACATCCTGGTTATGGATCTCCAACAGCATTAATTGGTGCCAATATGTAAAAAAAAAGGGGGGGGGGGTTATTCCTAAACTTTGGATTTTTTTAGAGATTTTATAAAGATGGCAATATTAGTTTGATGTAACAAATTCATTTACAGCTTTGCTCTTCAACTGCCCAAGGCACTTGTTACTCAGACATGGCCATACCTTGCATGCCCCATGTGGGAGGCATCATACACTGTTGGACCACAGCAATACCATTTCACCCTGTTGCCATCTTGGGGCTGAAACACATCCTTAGGAGGAAGAGGAGACATAGTAGTTAGAAGCACCCAAATTTGTACAGGTAGAGTCTTAAAGGAAAAGCAGTTCAGCAATCATGAGCAATGCTACTAACTCCACTATGCAAAAGGCAGCACATGGAAAAGCCAAATTCAAAAATGTACCTTATTACGAGTGAGACTGTTGTATAGGCAGAGTTTGGGTAATGCTGTTCCTTGGGGTGGAGACCAGGGAGGCTGAGTACGCTTGTTTTTACCTAGAAAGGATTTAAAAATTTAGTATTAATTTTCCAAGAAAAACAAATCTAGAAAGGGTATTCTGAGCTTCTTTGCTATAAAAGTCTGTGTCATTAGCTCAGAAGGAACACTGGAATAATAGCCAATTTGAAAAACAACACCATGTTTTTGATGCAGAGTACATCATGACATTGTTGATGCCACTATTCTTACTTTCAGAAAGTGACAGCGACTCTCAGGGCTCTGATTCAGTGCACTTACTCCCACATGAACTCCTGTTTCAGCAAAAAGTGAAAACATCCTCCTCACCTCCCAAAAATCACATGCACATGCTGTTCTTGAAACTTTTAGGGAGTTTAAAAAAGAGTGATAAGCTCCTACACTGAGAAGAAATTGAATTGTTTTAGGACAGAGCAAAAAACTTATTGAATATAGTCACCAAGCTATGAGGTTGACATAAAACTCCCAGATACCTAGAAAAAGTGGGCAGGATTTAGCTAATGAGTCCCCTCAGTGGAAGCCTGTGCAAGGACGTCCACTTAAATGGGTCTCATTCCACACCGCACCCTGCTCCCACACCCCATGAAACTGGGTCAGCTGTAGCACGCAGCAAAGTGGGGTGGGAATAATTCCATTTGGCAATCTGAAATGCTTGCAAGACCTTGAATTCCTCCCTGAATAGCATGAACAATGCATATATATCCCACACCACCTCTTCTACATGATTTTATATTTGTGATCCTATGCATGTTTTCTCAGGAATATGTCCCAGTTAGAATCCACAGAATTGTAGCCTTAATTAAGTTCTTTCCTAGAGTGTTCCAAAATCAACACTTTGACTATGTGAATGTCTCTTTGCATTGCATCTGCAAAAAGTTTCCGTGCTATACTTAAAACAGAAAACTTCAACAAGGCAGTTTCATGAAGAAGACATATGATTCAGAATGCATGAATAGGTTTGATGTAAGCACACAGAATAATACCCTAATCAGCATCGGGGAGTGGGGGAGGAATGGCACATGTATGTATGGCATACAAGTAGTAAATAATTTCCCCACTTGGTTTCATTTTATCTGCAATTCCCTCTGCCCTGCCTCAATCATGTATGAAGTGGGTAATAGGGGAGTCCCATTTAAAGAAGAAAAGGAGTGTGCAAGTGAAAAAAGCTGAACCCTCTCCCTCCTATAGCTTATGTCAGTAATGGGCAGATGGTAGATAGTGATTTACTGGTAGAACACTGGGCAATTTGCAATAGGCTGACAATAATTGGTGATTCCCAGTTATTTCCATTTGGCAACCAGAAAAACATGTCTTTCTCACTTAAATAAGTCTTCACTATGACATAAGCAGTGGAAATAATTGATTTAATGTTGAGTTTAAAGAACATACACAAAGCAATTTAATTCTGTCCTTTTGCTTGCTTTTTAAACACACACACACAGAGAATTAATTATGGCCACCAAGGAGGTTAATTTCTAAAAGATTAAACCAGCACACAGAATCAAAACTTGCTCCAGAAGACTCCAGATAAGAAGGCTGAAAGAAGAATGCATAAACCACAATATGATAACCTTAACCACAAAAGAAAAACATACAACAATCCACCCAAACTATTCATTCAGGCAAATCAAATATTCAAATATTCCTGCCAGAAACAACAGCTATCATTCTAATCACTTCCGCTGTGTTCACCATTATGTGACACACCTTGAAAATGAAACCAAATAAAACCAATAGTCGTTCCTATCTTCTGCTTAAAGGTTTAAAGCATTTATTTTATCTTGGTTTGTTGCATTTTTATTTTTAGTTTCAAGTACAATCCTTATCTGCACTTCTAAACACCACACCAATCTCTTCTGTTTTCAGACTCTACCTACAGAGCTTCAAATGCTAATAAAATGCACTACCACCTCAACAAAGGTATGAAGACGCTTGCTCAGTGAGGTTTCCATAATTCTCCCAGTTCACCCTCTGGTGTCCCCGGAGAAAAATGCCAACATTCCACTAAACAAATTGAAAAGGCACAGTCTTGACAATGACCATCTGAGTATATTTTGAGGGAAACAATGTGTTTGAAATACACCTGGATGAGTCTTCCATACCACAGAGCTCAACTGAACACCTGAGGGAATATAAGGAAGATATAATTGACAGGGTTTTCTGGGAAGTATGAAAGCATCCACTAACAATACTCATTATAGGTACTTGCGTAGATTCGTGTTTGTCATTGCAGAGAAAACTCACATATAATGTAACAAAGTCTCTTTTCCTTTCCTGTCCTCTGACACTATTAGAGCACTGCAAGGATTCAACCAATGGCTTCAAGTTACAAGAAACAAGATTCTGACTAAACACCAGGATGAGCTTTCTGGCAGCTAAGAGCTGTTCCAACGGTGGAATGGGCTCTCTCCTTCATTTAAGATTTTTAAGCAAAGGTTGGATGGTCATCTATCATGGATGCTTTAGTTGAGGTTCCTGCATAGCAGGGTGTTGGACTAGATAACTCTTGGGGTCCCTTCCAACTCTAAAATTCAATGATAAGAATGGTGAAAACTGTGGCCTGCCAGGATGTTGTTGGACTATAACTCCGAGAGCCAGTGTGGTGTAGTGGTTAAGAGCGGTAGTCTCGTAATCTGGTGAACCGGGTTCGCTTCCCCGCTCTTCCACATGCAGCTGCTGGGTGACCTTGGGCCAGTCACACTTCTTTGAAGTCTCTCAGCCCCACTCACCTCACAGAGTGTTTGTTGTGGGGGAGGAAGGGAAAGGAGAATGTTAGCCGCTTTGAGACTCCTTAAAGGGAGTGAAAGGCGGGATATCAAATCCAAACTCTTCTTCTTCTTCTTCATCAACCCTGGCCACCATGGCCAATGGTGAGGGATAACGGGAGTTGATGTTCAATAATAAGGTTGCAGGTTTCTTATCTAGGGTCCTTGGAAGGCAATCTGTAGCCAATTGAGGCACACACCAGCACTAAAAACAAGACTGCAAATACCATTTTGAACATGGGTTTGCAATAAGGAGAAAATTTTAACTTTAGCCTCTGACAATTCATGTCCATAGATGAACTTAAGTGACTGCCCCTATTTGTGTCAAATAAGCAGTTTTACCAGTTGCATTTGATGTACACTTTGGTAAAAGCTGCCTCTTCAGTCAAAGCTGATTAACAAAATCCATCTTTTAGTATGGCAGCACCTAGACCAGGGGTCAGCAACCTTTTTCAGCCATGGGCCAGTCCACAATCCCTCAGATCATGTGGTGGGCCGGACTATATTGTGAAAAAATAAATAAATGAATTCCTATGCATCACAAATAACCCAGAGATGCATTTTAAATAAAAGTGCACATTCTACTCATGTAAAAACACCAGACAGGCCGCACAAATAACCCAGAGATGCATTTTAAATAAAAGTACACATTCTACTCATGTAGAAAACACACAGATTCCTGGACCATCTGCGGGCCGGACTGAGAAGGTGATTGGGCCGCATCCGGCCCCTGGGCCTTAAGTTGCCTACCCATGACCTAGACTTTGGAACTTCCTGCCTATTGACATCAGGCAGGTAGGTACCTTGGGCTGTACTCTTTTCAGCATCTACCAAAAGCATATTTGTTCCAGCAAGACTGAGACTGGGAGGGTGCAGTGTGATCCATGAAATTCACAAAGTAACTTTGGACTGGTCACACCTTCTTAGTCTAACCAACGTCACAAGGCTGTTGTAAGGATTAAACAGAGGGGAGGAGAAAACCTTGTACACTACCCTGAACTCATTGGCAGAAAAAAAAGGATATAAATGTAATAAATAATATTTTAAATAAGAAAGAAACAGAGCCTGATTATTTGTTGTAATGACCCAGAAGTCTATGGCTATCAAATGTAGGAGCTTTTTAAAAAATAAATAAAATCACAGAATAATCTTGGATGGGAAGTTTTTTTCCATATATATATATATTAAGACAGCCATTAGCTCGCTGCCCACTAGCGCCTGCCATTACTCACTTGTTTGGAGTTTACAGGAGTCATGCTTTCCTCTGCTGCCATCATAAATTGCTTCTATGTGCCTGTACCAACGAACCACATGGAAATGCTGGTCCACAGGCGGGCCCGAGAGCTGCCTGAAAGCTTCCACATCTGCATGTGAAAATGTGAACCCCTGGATATAGCTACGAGTGCTGAGGTACTCATTCAGAGCCTTCAACCTGGCTTCCTCTTCACTAATGCTCAGAATACAATTGTAGTCAGAAGCTGTAAAGACAGAGGCAGATGACAAGCAGTCAGATCCCATGCTTTAAAAGCACCCAGTAATAAAGCATCCCTCACAGCCCAGATGGGGAGGGTAGCTAGGCACATTAAGGGGTTAATGGTGCAGTAGCAGCAAGGCCATATTGCACCAAATACTCAAGTAGCCCAAATAGGGGAAATAAGACAAGTAAAAAAAAGCATTCTATGCAGAGAGAAAAAAAGCAGTAAACATGATAAACGCAGGAGGATTTTAGTCTTTTAAACAGTTGCTAACAGAGTACCCTGTGGGTTCTACATTGCCACCAGGCAACCAAGCAGGGAAATATATAAGGATCATAGGTATGCATGGGCTGGTGGGCTCAAAACTTTGTATACAGCAAGGCTGGATTATCTATTGTAAAAATAATAATAATAGGGTGGTTCAGAAAGGCTTGTTTCAATATACACTATAAAGCCATGTTTTCTCAATTGTCAGATTACAGGAAATCCTAATTTACCTCTCAAATATACAGTTATCACTACTCCTGAGTTGGAACAGGAGAACTGAGCATTGTAGGCAAAGAAAAGTCCAGGCTGAGGCTCAGAAGAGGCTGCATCACCATCTGGCTGAAGATCCCGCCCAGGAAATAATTTTCATATTATTAAGCAACTTAAGGGAGAACTGCTCCACCTTTTGGTGAAATATACAATTGAAAGGACATGCACTTGTTGGGAATTGTAATGCACTTATGCCATTAATGTCTTTAACCACTTGCTTTGTCACCACTGGTAACCAGGCATTCCACATAAAACAAAAGCATGGAATTCCTTCCAGGCAAGTGACTGGCCTGTGCAAGCAGGGACAGAAGGTTGTGCATTGACAGCCCAAATGGCTTCCATACTTGTTGCAGTAGAAGCCACTTTCACAATATGAAAACTGATTGGGTGCGGAAACCAGAAAGCTTTGCCTTCCCAATCAGCTTTGGTACTGGCCATGTAAGAAGTGAAGCCACTTATTTTTTCTTGCTTTTATGGAACCCAATTGGATTGGCAAAGCAGGGACAGAGCACTTTGTTTCACCAGCCTAAGAGCAAACTGGGCTAACAAAGCAGAGTATTCTAGCCCTTCCCTTCTCTGACAGTGTGGTCAAACACCACCTGCGTTGACTCCAGCAGTGCCTGCCATTTTCATTTGCCCACACTGCCCCCTGGAGAGATAAAGATAGGGGTTGCGGCTAAAGCCCAGATCAGGAGGTGTATCCCTGCAACAAAGCACACCAATACATATTAAAATGGGGAAAGGCGAACCAGAATCCTCTTCCTATTAAGGAGGGAAGAAAAACAGAGCAACCAGGGGGGCAGGGGAGGAGGAGAAAGCGGGGAGTTAAATGCTTCTGGGCTGCAAACTTCTTTATTAGCCAGTTTTTTCACTCATAGGTGGGCTCCTCTGATGAGTAAAAAGCAGGCAGGTATTTTTTTTGGCTGTCTAGTTAACTAAAACCCCAGGAGTTGACTTACAAGGCTGACTTACAAGTAGGTGTTCCCATGTTAAAATCTGATTGTATATCAGATTACATTCCACTCCTGCCACCTAATAAACAATAGAGATGAAGGAAGCAGCTACGCAAACCCTTAGGAATTCAATTTCAGCATTATTTCTGGCTAGGTGGAAAGAAAAGAGCAGTGTTTCTTGCTACAATTTCTATTGTCAGCCTGGGCCCCAAGGCAAACTTCTAGGCACAGAATGAAACCCAGTGCTTTTAATACACTGGCTCAGCTGTTTATACTTTATGTGGCTAGTGAAAGCAACCAGGATATATATCCTGGTAAAACAATGTAGGCAATATTAGACAATCACAAATTATTTCTCATGTTAATGTGTGCCAACCAACTGGACTGGTGGTGAGGGGATAAGAAACTGAAGAGAGAACTTAAAGGGTTAAGTTCCACAGTTAATGTCTGTGGTAGCAAGAAAGACCATGCAGAAAATAATGCAGGTTTTATTGCAACTTTAACACACATATTTGACTAACGTTACAGACCCAGTAATGAAAACATCCTCGGTCAAATAAATACACCGTGTGTACAATTAAAATGTATCATATCTCAACAGTGTGTTTCAGTCACTCCAAATGAACAGTAAGCCTAAGCAGCAATTCCAGCAACAGGCCCTGGAAGTAACAAAAATTCAGGATAATGATGAAGTCCGAGCCCCACAAAATCATGAACAAGAGGACATAAGATTGATACAACCTTTGCTTGCTATATGTTTGCTTGTCCTCTAAGTTAGCTTCCCCTGATTTGGTGCCCGTAAGATGTTTTGGGCTACAACTCCCATTGTCCTAGACCAATCATTTGCCCTGATAGCTTGAGTTGATGGGAGCTGCAGTCCAAAACACATCCAACTGCACATTAGGGTTCCAGGATCAGATGCAAAACCGCCAGAATTAGAATTTCAGCTTCACAGAAAAGGAAGCAGCTGATGTCCCACTGAAATAACACAGACCATATCAAATGGAGGAGGTTGGGGTGGGGCAGACACCGGCATCTAATTAACATTACACCCATTATAATCTCTCTGTGGCATAGAGTCATTGTTTGAGATCTTCACTCTGAAGCTTGGGTTGCTATTAGACAGAGAGGCAGGCCACAAGAAGGGATGTAGGTGACCCACAGGCCATAGGTCAGTTAATGTTAGCTTCTTAAATCACCCCCAAACCATTCCTGTTTAATCATACACTCAGCAAACAGTTTAAATAACTTTAATTTGTATGCTTAAGGCTTGTAAACATTATACACACAGATACATATTTGAGGTCAGCCATATGAGCTATTAATTTATTCTGGCTAAGTATCACTTGCTAGCTATTTAGTTACTGTCATTGCTTGCATTCTTCCTCAAACATAAATTTGGAAACAAAGCAATGATGATAAACAGAAACAGACTTTCTTTCCATTCAACGTGATCCTTGCACTGGGACAAGTGAATTGTTGTAAGAGCAAACTATAGTCAAGCAATGTAACATAGAATCACAGAACTGTAGGATTGCAAAGGACCCCAAGCATAATCTAGTCCAGCCCCCTGGTGAGTAGACATTTTGTTGTGGTGACTGTAACCTAGATTTATGGTGCCATTTGGCACCTGGCTTATATATTTGAGTTTCTAATACTGGTTGAGGCTGATGGGAGTTGTAGTCCAAAACATATGGGTGGAGAAAGATGTTGTAAACCATCTTGAGATCCTTGGAGGAAGTGGGAAGGTATAAATATGATCATAATAAATATGTAGTTAAAAACAGTAACTCCCTCATGACAACTGCCTGAAATATAAGTGATCTAGGATACAAAGCTTGCAGGTTTTTACATACATGCTCTGGAATGCAAACTTATCACCCTTTTCTTTTTAAATTAATGGTTCTGCACATTTACCTCAAAGACTTAATTATGCATTTAAATGGAAATGCTAAGAACACTGCATGCTACTCAATTGAGTCATAAGAGTATACTCACTGAAACCAATCTCCTTGAGTAACATTGCCATTATTTCAATGGGTCTACTCTGTGTATCATTGAATATTATCTATATGTGGACTTTGATTATCCAAGAAAAATATAAGAGGAAATAAGTACTGTATATTTTATCATAGCATGTGGAGTCTGGCAGGGCAGAGATGTGGCATGGTATCTAGATTTCAGGGCCTAGACAGAAGCAATGTCAGAGACTAGTCTGAAAGCAATTCCTATTTTTAAAATATGATCAATTGTTTTCTTTAAACCAACGTCTAACCAACCCTAGCTTAAATGGAAGCAAACAGGGGTGATTCCATCAAGGTATGCAAAGCAGTCTTCATTAGATAAAGAAGGTCGAGACAGACTGAATTCCTATACAAATACCTAGAAATAAGTCCCATTAGGACATATGTCTGAGTAGCCTTAAAAGGGATTGCGCTGTCAATTAGAAAGTTATAATGACCTTATTTTTGGAAACTGATATGTATCCAAAGGCCTGAGGGCTAATAAGCTTTTATATAATACTATTAGTGGAGCTGCTTGATGTTTTCAAGGTATTTGGCTTACCTTCACATGAACTAAACAAAGTGCTAGTATTACCAAAATAGAAATAGTACTGAAGACCTTTCCTGGCACCCTATGTGGAAGTAAACATTTGTATTCAGTAAGAGCCCAGGTTAATTACAGGGTATCTGGTGACCTAAGCAAGACCAGATGACCATATGATAACACCAGGAATGCTTTGGAATAATCAATAGTGTGTGCTCTGTTCAAGCCATGGTCCTCAATGCAGTCAAATACTAACAGCTGCCAAAACACGATCACTTAGGGCTAATTCACAATACCCTTTTGGTAAAGCTTTAATCTGGATGGAGACTATCCATGCAACAGCTGGCATGCATGAAGCAGTCATGTGATGGAGTCAGCTCAATCCACATTGCAATGGTATCCCTCAGTCTGCTTTCAGCAGCATTGCATCTGAATAGCATGCACTACAGCAGCTGCACAATCAAATGGGCAAGATCCAAGACAAATTCACAACATGTCAAATGCCTCATCTACACTAGCCTTAAATATTATTTACCTTACACTTTCTCATGCAAAGAAAATGGTATGGTAAATGTTCTCATGTTCTCACAGCATTTTCTAACTAATGGACACAGTGTTTTACAATCACTACATTAATCAACATACAAAGCCATGTTTGGAGTACCATGTACAGTTTCGGTCATCCCATCTCTAAAAAAGGAGCACAGCACTGGAAAAGGTACCTCCAAGAAATCTAAATTAAAATATCAGAGTGCAGGAACATCACTCCCTTTAATGAAAATTTAAATCTGGCGTGAGTGAACTAAGTTGCTGGGGTGGCAGGGAGATGAACAAGGAAGGCATGACAGAGTTCAGAAAGATATGAGGCAAATGAATAGAGTAGAACTCAGGGTAACAGCCAATGAAAACGACTGGCAGTAGATTCAGAACTGACAAAAAGAAATACTGTAAACCACCCTGCAATCCTTGGATGAAGAGCAGTACACAAATTTAATAAATAATAATGTTTCTCATGACACCTGTCACTCTGTGCTTGCAATTCACTGCCTCGGCATTCAGTGATGCTCGCTGGCTTGGGCAGACCTGTCCCTCAGACCTTTTAATGTCAGGTACAGCAGCTACATGGATCCTCCTGGTGCAGGCGCAGTACTCATCCGAATCCCCTCCACCGCGCACCCAGCACTCCCCAGTGGCTCTCTGGCGGGCCCCTTGAGGGACTAGGACGCTGGGTCTGCCGTTAGAACCAGAGGGGCTCCTACAAATGCCCCCGGGACGTAGGTTGCGAATACGACCAACTCCATTTCACGAAAGGGAAACCTCACCTGGCTGAAAGTCGCCTGCTTAGGGAAGCCGGTGGCTCCCGGGAATCGAAACTGGCTCGTCGGTGAGTCACATCGGAGAGGATTCCACGACAACCAAAAGCGTCGTGGGCCGCCCATTGTCGGTCGCAGGAGACCCAGCGGGGCAGCGCCACGACAGCCCTGGGCAGGTGGTCCATTGGACCCCATGAGGGAAAGCCCCGCAGGTGCCCCATATGGCGCCTCAGCAGATACCGCACAGCTAAAGCCACCCCACTGTGGCTCCACACTCCCGCCCCACTGCTCCAGGGGACGCGGCCCTCGCCCCGGCGCGCCTCCTTGTTCCCAGCCCTCGCTCAGCACCCAAGAAACGCAAAGCTCACCGGCTGCCGACGCCGCCATCCCGCTTCTTCCGCTCCTCCTCAGCCGCTCGCCTGACGCCGACGCCGCTCTGCTAGCACAGGCTGATGCAACCCACGGCGCGTCCGGAAGCGCAGCTCCGCCTCCAGGCGCCGCTTCCGGTGAACGCGGGCGTTGCGTGACCAGGCAACGCAGGGACGCCTCTCCGGCCCAGATGCGGATCATGTGACCGCCGTCCTTGATTGATTGACGCGCATGCGCTCTGGTTGTTCCTTGTTTACCGCTGGACAGACCTCACCCGGATCAGGCCGGAGGCAGAGCGTAGGCATCGTGGCCAGTAGCCACCAATAGCCCTCTCCTCCATCATGTCCTCAATCCTCTTTTAAAGCCCCCCCCCGTGGGAAAGTGGTGCTCCTTCTAAAAAATTGACAGCAGCTGAGTCGTTTAAGGGGGGAACTATTGGGGGGGGGGACAATTATAGGAGTGTTTTTTTAAATATACTTCATCCAATGTCTTTCATTTCATTTCTCACTCAGCCTTCTATGCTGCTCGATGTTTTTTAGGTGCCGGTATTCCCATAATATAAATTTAACTGGATCCACTTCATGGTGAGGTTAAACATTCTAAATCTGTTCAACCCCCCACCCCCGCAAGCCAATTTTCTAGCATCCCATCTTCAGAAATAAAGATGAAGCACTGTTAAGGCTCTTTGGACATTTTAAGTGCTATGTAAATTGGAGCCATTTTGTTTCATTCCTTTTCATCTCACTTTTTTCCTTGTAAATTTCCCCACATATGACATAAGCAATGAATTTTAATAGTAGAAAGTGTTTTATTGACAAGTGTTTAAATATAAAAGATTTGCAAAAGGTATATTTTTTAAATACAAAAAATAAAATCTCACATTTCTAAGATTTCACTGTAAATATAAAGTCCCCCCCCCCCTGCCCCCACTCTTCACTGGAGTTAGACCTCTACATGATTTTATAACCTTGCAGTTCTGGCTTCAAGCAAATTATGTCTCGTTTCAGCCTGCTGAACGTTAATAAAAACGCTTTGCAATTTATGTAAAACCTTTGGTATTACACTGAAGTTTGGTCACAATAGGAAGCACATTTTATAAAGAACATTTTTTTCCCTGATAATGCAAGTGTTAAAGATACAATATACTCCAGTCCTTTCTGCTGAGTATCTTACAGTAACAATTTCATTGGATATTTGGAAATGGTGTAAAATTGCATCATTTTGAACTGTGTACATTCATTTTCTACCTTCTTTGAACCTGAATGACAAACTGTTTGTTTGCAGCGGCTCAGATTTCATTGCAAAAATGTTCAAGTACAGCAATTCACAGGAGCTCAAGTTACAATCTCACATTTTGATGTTACAAAATACATAGATGTAGCTTTGCATCATGCACTGTTGTCCTCCAGACAAATGGTACTAGTCTCCATACTTACCATATTAGCAGCGTGTTCTGCTTATACATCGTCAGCAAAGTTACATGCACTAAAATAAGGTCAACAGACCCATACAGTTTGTAGTTTGCAGATTCTGCTCTTGTTCAGTTTTATTTAAAAAACCAAAATATTAGTCTTCCGTCTCCAGTGTTATTATACCTTTGCTTTTTAATTCATTTGTTAGATTTTCATAAATATCTATAAGCTTCATAGCCCATAGGCCATTTAATAATTTAAGCAAAGCATCGTTAGTGCCATATCTGTTTTGTAAAGTTTTTAGCATCTGATAATGTTGTTCATCGGTTAACGAAGGGTAATCATGCTCTATTTCCTCAATGTCATTGTCTTCTAAGCCACTCTTTCTCATAAGATGCTTCCAGGAGCGCAGTGGTACCTTCTTCGTTGAATTTAAATAGATTTCATTCAGCACTACAATACAAGATAATGTTTAGTTTAGAAGGTGTACTTTTAGTACACTTGCATGCTACTGAACTGCAGTTCAAAAAAACTTTATAGATTTGTTTTCAAGGTGATACTACCTCTTTTCTTCTGCAGCATCTGGTTTAAAAGACCTAAATACCAACTGTATAGTGCTCAACATACTGCTATTTCAGTTAAATATGTATGGTTGTTTTCAATGCTGCATTTCTGTTCATGTAAGACTTGTACAACAGAATTTGTCTCTGCAAAACATGGGTCAATGAACACTGGCCTCTTGTTCTGCATGCTTGCGTTCCATAGCTTTCTCATATTGGAACTTCTTGAATTCAGCACATTTGGTGTAGTAAAACATTTTAAGCAGAACAATCGAAGTTGAAAAGAATCAACTTATTCACATACATAAAATTTTAAGTATTTCCTAAAGTCTAAGAACATAGCCAATAAAAAATTGGGACAGACATGAATACTGGATTACCATCATTTTACATCAGGTTAAAATCAGGAAAAATACTTTCTCAGTACTTCTTCTGGTTTATAGATCGTGGGGTGGGGAAAACAACACTTGGAAAGACTTACCTTTAACAGAATCAGAATTTTCAGCCGCTGCCACCACAACTACTACAGGCTGTTGCCTTGACCCCTGCAACTGTGGGGAAAAAATAACCGCCATAAATCTCAGTAGTAATTCAGAGAGTTAAAGAATTCATATGATTTGCTTTAGGGTAGTTGGCATGTTACATTTATAAACAGTTCTACAAAAATTCCTTAACAGCAGCAATTGGAATAGCTTTTTGAAGAAAACCACACATCACTTTAAGCAACCTTTCCTATTGCATGCTACAAAAGTGATGACTGTCACAGAATTTATTGAAGCATTTCTTCAAAGTATTATAATTAAGCAAAGGGCCATATTTTAAAATACAATGTTCAAGGGGTTTATTTTACAACAATACAGGCAGCTGCCATTTTAGATATGCCCAATATGTGTGCGATTGTGCACATGGACATTCTGCTGAACCCAGAAGTGACCCAAAAATGTCACCAAAAGGGGAATAATGGGATGCTTGCAGGCTTTTTCAATGGTGTTTCAAATATACTTAGTTTCACTTATACATGTGAACATAACACCCACATAAATTGTACTCAAAAAGGCAACTCTGTCTTGCCATTTCTTATCTTTTAGTGCTTAAACTTTTCCTAACATTCTTTAACTCTCTATTCAACGGTATTTGTGAGCCAATGAATCATCACAAATATCCAACCAGGATATAAATATTAAATTTGTACAGAGAATGATTCTCATTGAACAACACTAATTAACTCAAAGTACCCCATCTTGGCCCATCCCAAGATGGAGTACTGTAGTACCCACATGGAAAGTAAGGTGAGTCTAGAGCATAGCTGTCAACTTACAGATTTGAAAATAAGGGACTAGCAGCCTCGAAAATAAGGGATCAGCAGCCAAAATAAGGGATTTTCCTAGCACAGGTATGTTCAACTTCTGAGCCCCTCCGAGCCAAAGGCAGAAAGCCCAGCCAGCAGCCAAACAAAACCTCAAGCCTCAAGGAAAACCACCGTCATCTCTCCGCTGGGAAATGCTGAGCAAAGGCGAGTCCCCAGGCAATGCAGCCGATTTGATCAGGACAAGACATGCAAGCTCTACCCCCCAGTCATTCTTAGACTTCTTATTGGGTGTGCAACGCAGCCAAGCAACACGGTTGGAGCCTCCCTCCTCCCTGGCTGGCAAGGAGGGAGGGAGAGGAGCTGCTTCCTTTGAAACCCGGGAAATTTAAGGGACATCATCAATAAGGGACAGCAGCGGGACATGGCACTGGGATAAGGGACTGTCCTGCCAAATAAGGGACACTTGCCAGCTATGGTCTAGAGATACATTTCAGATACTTCTATCAATATTTGCTTTTTTTCTTTCCATCTACCTTAAGTATGTTCTTTGCTTGAGCTCCCAACTGCTGTTTTTGGATTGCTGGTACCCAAGAAAGAGCCAGCTAACCTAATCAGTTTCTTGCACACCACCATAAAGCAGAGGTGGGGAAACCTTTGGCCCTTCACATGTTGTTGAGCTCCCAACTCTGATAAGATTTAACTAGCAAGGCCAGTGGTCAGAGATGCTCCCACCCCATAGTCATCAGGTATAGAGAAAATTCCAGTGGAACAGCTTCTACACTTTCTTACATTGGGCTGCAGGCTTGCAGTGGTGGATTCAGTGCTTCCCAGGAGAGGTTCTTCATTTGTGCTGCCTGCTGCCAGGTTGCTTCTGTCAATATTCCCAGGCAACTTGTTTTCTGACAGAGGACCTGCCTTTTCCATCTGATTTATAAGCAGCTGCAAATAAAAGTAAAAAAATCCTTTTGGTACTAGATGGCTGTCAGCTTTAGGAATGCTTGTTTGTGTCAAAAGCACAATCCTGGAAATGTTTACTCAGCAGTACACACTCAGCTGGGGAAATTTATTTCCATGCACCTGTTTACAGCAGGGGTAGGGACCTCCAACTGTCATCAGCCCCAGCCACGATGGCTAATGGTAAGGGGTGATGGGAGTTGTAGTAGAGCAACACCAGGAAGGCACAGGTTAGCCACCCCTGGGGTACAGGATCACAGCCTAAGCATAAGAACATCAGAATGTTTTACCGATTCAGATGAAGCTCCATTTGGTCCAGGATTCTTTTTCTTACAGCGTTCCTGGAAGCAGAGACCCAGTTTAAATGCAAGATCCGGTGTGCTTTGTTTTTGTTTTTAAAAAACCCTTCCCTATAAAGGGTTGCATGCACTCAGTGTAACAAACTGGATCGCTGATGCATGCGTGGGCAATATTGGCATGCCAGCATGGCATATTGCTGAGTCACAGATCCATAGACTGCTAAAGTACACATAGGCATCAATGTTCCACTTTATATGCAACCAATAGTTTTCTCTCATTATTATTATTATTTTTATTATTATTATTATTATTTGGTAACATAGGTTTTATTCATTTTCATGTTTAAATTTTTTAACATGGTTATACCGAGATATATCTCTGTTTACGTTCTACCACATGACATGCAACAAATACATAAATGTAAAACAATAAACATTTCTGAATATACTAACAAAGTTGTGTCAAAATTATTATGTATATTAACAAGTATTGCTTAGATCGATGAGTATAAGTATAAGTTGTTTCCATAACAATTAGAATTTATATAAAGGTGTGGTTGGGGAAATAAAATGTGTACTTCACGCATGCCAGACTGTGCTGTAAACTATGGCACTGTTCTACCATATGCCTCATTTTTTTGTGTAGCCAATAAAGTCACACCAAACTGCATAAAAACTGACATGTTTCTTTTGACCTCTTGCTAATTTAAATTTTTCTGTCAGTTTTTCCAATAATGCTGCTTGCTAAATTGCATTATACCATTGGCCCACAGTTAATAAACTGAGCCACTATCACTTGTGTACTAGATATCTGCACTATATCATGACAAGTTTTCATGACTGCAACAGGACACAGCACTGAGCACATGGAACCCAGTATAGCAAAGGATTTCAAAAAGTAGTTCCTTTATTTCCATTATTAGCTGACACTCTTTCTTGAATGAGACTTCATATCCCCCCTGCCAGGTGTTTAAAAATATGTCATCAAGCTGCAAATTTAACAGGGTTATAACTCATCAATGAGATTATGAGATGCAAGAGACTAACGGAAAGGAACTGACCACAATGTCCTGCTTGACACATCCCACAATGGCAACTTCCAGCCCTGTCCAACCAAAATATGGGGAAGGCAGGAAGCTAAGTATACCAGACATGTTTCTATAATAAGGAGTGACATTTATGGACACTTACCCACCAAGGTTGGGTAGAAGTTCCTTGACAGGAATGGTGAGAAAGAGAGAGAAATAAATGTTTATATATCAGTGTATTGGGTCATAATACAGCAACTTTGAAAGTATTTCAAGACATAGGACGGTTGGAATTAAAATGGACATGACATGACTGTCATGTTCTCTTCATTCTTAGTTTTATGATTAAGACAGTGGAATGAACAGGAGAACCCCCAGAGCAGCATACGGGTGAGGGCGGGGACACTGTTCCATTGGGCAAGCAGAAGCACTTGCACCAATGGGATGCCCTCCTTAACACTACATTGCACTCTCTGACGTCAGGCGCTGATTTTGATGGTGTTTAACTTTCAAATAGGGATGCAGGTGGCACTGTGGTTTAAACCACCGTGCCGCTTGGACTTGCGGTGGTTCATATCCCCGCAATGGGCTGAGCTCCCGTTGTTCGGTCCCAGCTCCTGCCCACCTATTTGTCCTAAGGTGGCTACCCCACCCCAGTTCTGTGTCACCTATGATAAGGCTATTTGTCCATCTAGTCCAGTATTAACTATTTAACAAAAGCAGAGGTCTTGTACATGACCTACTGTCTGACCCTGGAGAGATCAGGGATTGGTTTTGGGATCTTCTGCAAGCTACACGTGTCCTCGGCCACTGAGTGCTGGTCCTTCCCACTGGCTCGTTCCCAAATCCCAGCTGTTTTCTAGGAAATTACCTTCATCGCTTTGACAGAAACCATTTCTTTTGGACTTCCAGCAAAATAATGCAATAGCACCAAAGACAATGATAGCAACAACAACAATAAATGCAATGGCTATATAAAATGAAGTGTCATTCTTGGTTTCTGAAAGGAAAGGAAAAAATAAGCACATTAGAAACAGGTCCCCATCACCAGAACTTTTCACTTGGGCTGAAATATTGGTGAAAGATACACCCAGCTTGCTTTGGGTAACATAATTAACTCATGCTTTACAAAAACTTACCAGGTGCCTCTGATAGTAAACATAGGAAGGGGGCCACGAAGGAAGACACAGGCCACTATCTCCCAAGAACGCAGCAATGTGGGGTGAAAAATGTTCAGTTTCATAAGCTCATTAATAACAATGATTGGGTGCCACTTAAAAAAAAATACTAGGCAAGCAGAAGCTTGGCAGTTCCAAAGTATTTAGCATTGCTCTCCAAAAACAAATCATATGTGCAAAATCAAATACTTGTTAGGGCACCTGAAAATGTGCTGATTTCCTAATTATTGCTTTTCTGGAAAACCTACACTACTGCAAATTTGTTTCCTATCCTGAGTTTTTGCTTCAGGCCAGAGCAAGATAGAACAGGAGTGCATCCACAGGTCTGCTCAGAGGCAAAGCAGGTTATCGCAAAAACCTCTTACTGTAAAACCAGTGGTAATTTATTATTATTATTATTATTATTATTATTATTATTATTATTATTATTTATGCCCCACCCTCCCTGACCAAGACCGAGCTCAGGGCGGCTAACACCAAATATATAATACATTAAAAACACAAAATCAAACGATTGGTCAAAATACAGTTCAAAATCACATTTAAAATCAGGATAAAATTAAGTGGGAACCCACGAATCACAGCCGTAGGGGTGAGGAATATGAAATGTTCACCATGCCCAGCCACCTGTGCTGGTCCCATATGGGCCGATAGAAAGAGCCAAGGAGGCCACTTACATACAGGGTCCCATAGAAAAAAGGGAGTCAGACTGGGCCCATACCAAAGGCCTGGCAGAACAACTCCATTTTGCAGGCCCTGCGGAAAGATGTCAAGTCCCGCAGGGCCCTAGTCTCTTGCGGCAGAGCATTCCACCAAGTCGGGGCCAGTGCTGAAAAGGCTCTGGCCCTGGTCAAGGCCAGTCTAAACTCCTTGAGTAGCCCAACAACTCCAAACAGCTCCAGCTAGCATGACTGAGGTGATGGGAGCTGTATTGCAGAAAAATCTGGAAAGCCACAGATCCTCTAGCCCCATGCCATAGGCAACCCCCAAACCAATGTAACAAGAAATTATGATTTCACATTATGTCCAAATCCTGCTGTCTATGCCTTGTAGTCTCAATCCTGCTGTTAAGTACACACAGATGTCACCAATTTCAAGTTGAGTTAATTGTACAGAAAGGTAATCAGTTGCAGATTCAGGCTGTCATGTAGTTATTTGCACCCTGGTATATTACACTGTTTCTGCTAATGTGAGTATTTCATTGGAAAAAGAAGAGGTGGATCCCTGAAGTCTTGAGAGAATAGAGGATTTGATTCCTGAACCATCTACCATAGGAGATAGCAGGCAAAGCTGCCAAAAGTGTAACAGAGTTTTCCATTTCCACTCTAAACAGGCTTTAAAATGGTAACACTATGGGCAGGGCCAGCTACCGTATTTTTTGCTCTATAGGACGCACCTATTCCCCCTCCAAAAATGAAGGGGAAATGTGTGTGCGTCCTATGGAGCGAATGCGGGCTCCTTGGCTTCAGCGATAGCAACGCGAAGCATCCAAAGCACAAAGGGAGCGCTCCCTCCGTGCTCCGGAGGCTTCACGTTGCTTTCGCTGAAGCCTGGAGAGCGAGAGGGGTCAGTGCGCACCGATCCCTCTCCTCTGGAGTACAGCGGGAACTTGCGCTGCGCTCCAAAGGCTTTGGGTTCCTTTTGCTGAAGCAGAGAGAGCAAGACTCTCCTGGCTTCAGCGAAAGGAACCCGAAGCCTTCGGAGCGCAGTGTGAGTTCCCGCTGCTCCAAAGGCTTCAGGTAGCTATCAGCGATGCGCCTGTCATGCGAAGCCGGAGGAGGAACAGAAGGGACTCCTGTTCCTCCTCTGGCTTCGCAGCATCCCGGAAGCCGGAGGAGGAACAGAAGGGTCTCCTTCTGTTGCTTCTCCAGCTTCGCTGAAGGGGCACTGCACAGTTCTCCCTCTCTGCTCAGCGCCTATCCTGTGAAGCCGGAGGAGGAACAGAAGGGACTCCTTCTGTTCCTCCTCCCGTTTCGCAGCAACGCGCCTGTCCAGCGAAGCCCGAGGAGGAACAGAAGGGTCTCCTTCTGTTCCTTCTCCAGCTTCGCTGAAGGGTGCTGCATCTTCTCCCTCTCTGTGAAGGAGAGGCGCTGCGCAGAGAGAGAGAACTGTGCAGCGCCCCTTCAGCGACGCGCCTGTCATGCGAAGCAGGAGGAGGAACAGAAGGGTCTCCTTCTGTTCCTTCTCCAGCTTCACTGAAGGGCGCTGCGGAGTTCTCCCTCTCAGAGAGGGAGAACTGTGCAGCGCCCCTTCAGCGACGTGCCTGTCCTGGCTTGTGCCTTAGCCGTGCGCAGCCTCTTCGGGCAGGGGGAGCCTTCATCCTGCTGCCCTGAAGAGTCTTGGTGCGGTTATCCCAGAAGCCAGAACAGCTACACGGTATCCCAGAAGCCAGATTCCTCTTGCTGTTCTGGCTTCTGGGATTCAGAATAATTTTTTCTTGTTTTCCTCCTCCCAAAACTAGGTGCGCCCTATGGAGCAAAAAATACGGTCTCTCTTATCTTTTTACCATACCTAAATATTTTTAGGTGCTTTTTAAATAAAAAGTGGAATCTGCAACAAAATGTTGTAGCGTTGACTATTCCTGCTCACTATTCCAGTCAACTAGCTAGGAGTACTTCAAGAGTACTCAATTCCACTAGGGCAGGCATAGGCAAACTCAGCTCTCCAGATATTTTGGGACTACAACTTCCATGATCCCTAGCTAACAAGACCAGTGGTCAGGGATGATGGGAACTGTAGTCCCAAAACATCTGGAGGGCAGAGTTTGCCTATGCCTGCACTAGGGCTTGAGGCCGCCCACTACAAAAAGCAAGAGAGGCGGCCATTCTGGAAAACAAAGTGTTCATACTGTACCTGTAAGAGAGCCACACTTCATATCTGTAGTGGCACTGCAGTTTTCCACAGGAATCTCCCCTTTAGGACACCTAGATGTTAGGTTTAAAAAGAAGATGACAGACTTTCTAATCAGCTAGGTATCTGTGCCTTCTAAAGACGTACAGCTTAAACCTGTCTCTTCAGACAGATGGGCAAACTTCACAGAAAATGAATTTGCTATTAAAAGCTATGAGAAGCTCTCACATTATGGATAACCAGTAACAAATACTTTATTTTTAAAAGTTAATTTTTATAAATTTTAAAATTAGCATTCTTATTTTAAATATAAAATTGTTAAAATTTAAACGGACCATAAGCACTTAAAGAATTCAGCTATTATCTTTCAAATTCCATCAGATATTCCATCAACTCTGCTGGATCACCCCCCCCCCCCAACTTTCACCTAGTAGAAACTATTCCATCAGACTACCTGTATTGTTTCCAACTCACCTGGTCATTATGAAAACTGTAACTCTTAAGAACCTGCATCTAAGTTTGCTTTTTCCTCCACCCAATGCAGCCCTCAACTTGCCCAGCACAAAGGGGCTTTGGACTTTTCTGCCAATCATTATATTAACCAGCCAGTATGCCTCATTTCTTAGGAAATACAAGTACCAAAAAGAGACCTGATTTAAAAACAAATTATTTGCATTTTTTCTTGGTTGTTTTTTATTATGAGAGATCACTTTTATTTAAAGTCAATCTGTGCCAACAGTACCCTAGCCTCTCTTTAAAGACAGCCACACTAACCCATTAATGTACGTACTCTGTCTTGCACGGGGCACATTCCTCACAACCTGGGGGGCAGTAATACCCAGCTTTACACCGACATTCAGTGTTACTCTTCACAGTGCAGCTCTTCACCATTTCAAAACCTAAAAAAAAGGACAGAAATAAATTTGCAATGCTTCCTAAAATTGTCAATGGTCATCCACTCTTTTCAGAGAAGCATTAAAGTGTAGGCAGGGCCGCATGTTCAAAACATTTAGAGAACCAATAGATTAACCTTGCCAACAAAGGTCCGTCTAGTTAAAGTTCTGGTTTTCCCAGTAGTGATGTATGGAAGTGAGAGCTGGACCATAAAGAAGGCTGATCGCCGAAGAATTGATGCTTTAGAATTATGGTGCTGGAGGAGACTCTTGAGAGTCCCATGGACTGCAAGAAGATCAAACCTATCCATTCTTAAGGAAATCAGCCCTGAAGGACAGATCCTGAAGCTGAGATTCCAATACTTTGGCCACCTCATGAGAAGAGAAGACTCCCTGGAAAATACCCAGGTGTTGGGAAAGATGGAGGGCACAAGGAGAAGGGGACGACAGAGGACGAGATGGTTGGACAGTGTTCTCGAAGCTACAAACATGAGTCTGACCAAACTGCGGGAGGCAGTGGAAGACAGGAGTGCCTGGTGTGCTCTGGTCCATGGGGTCACGAAGAGTCGGACATGACTAAACAACTAAACAACAACAACAAAGGATACAAAGCAACTCAAAGATCCCTAAGTGAACACTGCCTTGGAAAGAACTAGCATTCAAGGTGGTCCCACTTCTAGGTCATGAAGTGGGTGGGGAATCAGGGACAGGGAACCCCTTGCCCTCCAGATGTTACTTAACTCCATCAGCCCCAGCCAGCATGGCCAATAGCCAGAGATGATGAGAGATGTAGTTCAGCACCATTCTGGAGGGCCATAGTTTAAATAGATTGTGATGGATCCCTTCAGCAAACTATTAAAGCAAAACAAAATACAACTGATTGGGAGAAGACAGGTGACCTTTTAAAACCCTAGCGTCAGAAAGCAACCAGTTCACAAAACCATACTGTACCAGATTTGCAATCATCACAAGGCAAGCATTTCTGAAGTCCATTTGCATGAGCAGTGTAGTCTATTCCTTCCTGGCAGGGTGCACAAATTCCAGAAGTATGTGGTGTAATGCAGCTTTCAGCAACATAGGTACCTATTATATGGGGACATCAAAAAAAGTCAAGGTTAAAAGCATGTTAATTAAGGTATTTGCAGAATGCATACCTCTGACTTTATCTGCAATGTGAACCTTTTTGCTTAAATTAAGGTTACAAAGGTGTCAATCTATAAAGAATGTATGCAGCCCAATCTTATGTATGTTTACACAGGTCAGCTGCACATTTACTGGAAAGTAAATTCCACAGAACTGCAGGGGACTAATCCCCAGAGCTGTTGTCTGGAGTGAGAGAAGTGTCAGTCTGCTGCAGAAGAGCTCTGATGGTGGAGCCATACCTGCCAGAGGTCCCTACTATGCCCCCTCAAAAAACACAGGAATAGATTGAGCACCTGTAGCAGCAGGTCCCTAAATGGGGTGCTCCACTGGTGGGCACAGGTGCCTTTTCCCAATATTTAAACCAGAAATTTGTTTGAAATGCAGAACATTTCAAAAGGGTGTTACATTTAGGCTTTAATAATTGAATGTAGCTCCTTATCATTCTTTCAAATCTAACACAAGCATATTTTTGGACAAGTGTACCATAGTGGGTAGATTAGATAACCGAGACTGGGAAGGCCCCTAGCAACCTTGAGGCAGCCATCATCTCTCAGCCTAACCCTACCTCAAGTGATATGTGTGAGCACAAAAAGGGAGAGAGGAGGAGAGTCTCTGTTTTGGAGGAAGGCTTTGGACAAATGAAATTGATTAAAGGCTGAATTCAACTACCCCATCACGCTAGCAGAAGCCAATGTACAGACTCCTGCTCGCACAACGGGGCTATCCCCCTCCTCCCCAAATCTACTTTGGAGGGTTGGGAGATCCCTCAGAACAGGATGCGAGGAGAGACTGTTCTACAAGCCCAAGTATTTCTACAAGCCCAACAGTACGATCTCCTTAGCACTGGGTTGGAAGAGATCCAGAGGATCATCTAGTCCAACTCCTTGCCATGCATGAATCTTTTGTCCAGCATGGGGCTCAAGCTCACAACCCTGAGATTAAGAGTCTTGTGCTCTACTGACTGAGCTATCGTACCAGAAAGCTTACACTGATTAAAATGGTTCCTAACCTTTCTAAAATTTATTCACTTTTGCAACAGGAAATCAATTTCTTGACAAGCTCCCAAGTCAGAGGCATTTTACAGAGAAAGTGCAATTTTTTTTTGCATAAAGGATGCAAATTCCCAAAGGTAGGAGCAGAGGAGAAAAGAAGAGGAGGAAGATATACCATAAATAACTGCTTCCACCTCCCCCACAATCTATTTCACCTTTAAAGTGAATCTGCACTACTGCTGGCAAACCAGCATACACGTTTCAATAAACACATAAATGTGTGCTTTGGCCCTAATATTTGCCTATTTGACAGAATAGCTGAGATAAGTCTTTGATGAAATATATAGGAAAGAGTACCATATAAATGCTAAACATGATGAACAAATCCTTTTCAATAAGCTTTGGAGCAGGCATAGGCAAACTCAGCCCTCCAGATGTTTTGAGACTACAATTCCCATCATCCTTGATCACTGGACCTGTTAGCTAGGGATGATGGGAGCTGTAGTCCCAAAACATCTGGAGGGCCGAGTTTGCCTATGCCTCTCCAACAAAGAGAGACTCAGTTATTTTGCTAAATATATAAGCTACTGCATGACCACTTACCTGCAGGGCATAGTTTGCAACAATGTCTCCCAGAATCAAGATATTTTCCATGATCACATTGAGGTATCAACCGTGGAGATTCAACCTAAAGAGATTCAGAGAGACAGGCTTCATAGGAATGGACTTCCCAGGTGCATCATCCCATCTTAATATGAGATTTATTGGCTATTTAAAAACTCACTTTCCAGTAATTCAGCATATTCATAAGGAAAACACCTAAACATTCCTTTGCCAAGCTTTCAAGTAGAGCTGAATTAAAATTTTTGCTTTTTAAACACTCAAATCAAACTTTTATTCTCCTCATAGCAACCAGAAAAAGAGGTGTGAAACAATCTTTCCCACATAATAAATGCACCTAGCAAAACTCCTTTTGACATTTTGGGTATAAGAGTTTCCTGCAGTAAGAAATACCCTCTGACATGAGGAAAGGCAAGCAGTAAAGCTTTAAGGCAAGGATGGGGAGGCAGTGGCCTTCTGGTCAGCATGGCCAATGGGATGATGGGAGTTGTAGTCCAGGAGCAACAGCTTCGTTCCCCATCCCAGATATGAGACATACATTATTTTAAAGTGTTTACCCTTGTCCTGCATGCAAACTGTGGGCTTCCTGCTTTTAGAACTGAAGAAGGAATTGGACAGGAGCATGGACAGAGGGAAAGTTCACGATGTGCTGAAAAGTTAATGCCAACTCGCTCATTTCCATGAGAAGGAAGACGGCCTAACTCCAGCTCCTTATTGCAATTTATACAATCCGGATCAGTGTGCTACAACTGGAGCGGAAGTAGGCAAGTCAGGAAGTTCTGTTGAATGGAAAATGCAAGCAAGCCAAGAAACACACTAAGTTGTTTTGACATGAAGAACTGGACACTTGTCTTACATTCAAGCACACCTCTGAGGACTGGAATGTTATATTATAAAATAAAATCTGGGATGTTAAAAATGGGACAGTTCTGGAGCAGCACTTTCACCAAAAACCCTGGCTGTATTGCAAGCACAAAATTTTCAATTTCTAAGCAGCTTTACCAATGCCAGTGGGATTTTCACAATGTGATTGTTCAATCTATTAGTCAACAGGAGTTTTCTGAGTGATCCATGAACTTCTCCAACCCTAAGCCCTCCTGGCTTCAGGCTATTGGAAACAGGGAGAATTCAGAGTGCAACTTCACAACTTGTAACTCCACTTTTAAGCTGTACATATAAATATAGTGGTTGGCTCTGACATTGCAAGATGATTAGTGGTAAAAAGGTGACAAGATCAGAGACAAGATAAAAATGTAAACAAGCCTACACGTTCAACAATTAATTCTGAGCCTAAAAGAGATCAGAACCACCCTTATTAGTGCACAGCATAAACTTCTGCAATGGGAAACAGTGAACCTGTTGTGCAGTAGGAATAGGCCCTACCACTAAGGGTGGTAGAGATAAGGCCAAACTCAGCTTTGGGATGGACTACTGTACATAGCTTAGTGGTAGATCACTTGCCTTGTACAAAAAAGGCCTCACAACCAATTCCCAATGGTGGCTGGTATCCCTTGGGACTAGGACACCAGGCAAGGAACCCAACAGTAGGTGGAGTCAGAACCAATGAAAGGCGCTACCGCAGCCAATGACAGGCAGAACCCACAGATTCTAGTTTTGTTCCTCCCCCATCTGAGCTGTACAAGGGTGAGGAGGCTGAGAAGGAGGAAGTTAACAGCTAGTGTCATGTCCTAGACCTGCTGTAAGTAAAAAGGCAAGGAAGGCAGGGGCCAGCTGAGAGCGGTGTCCTGTTGAAAGGGATCAGATGCAGGGTTCTGCAAGAGAGCCCAGAGAGTCACCGCCAGTTAAGTGTAAATCACCCTGGGCTAAGTGGACTAATGGTCTGAAATTGCACGTGGCAGCTTGCTATATTCCTATCCTGCTGATTTAAACAGAATGAATTTCCAAGTTGTGCCTTGAACACTAGGCTGTAAACCAAAAGCAGGGAGATAGCTGGAGAGATTTCAATAACAAAAGACTAGAAAGTTGCTCCTAGATATACTAAATGTGATGCCCATGTTTCAAAAACCCTTCATTATGAGTTAGATGCCCCATCTAGGCTCTTGCAGCAGAAGAGACTCTTTTCTTCCTTACACTCAGTTTGAGAACCAGGGTGAATTAAAGCACAATGATCTCAAGGTGATTTAGTAGTGAAAGAAAGCAAAAACTAATTAGGATGTGCACATTAGTTTTTCTCTGTGGCATCTACTGACTACTAAAATAATGCACTTTGTGAAAATACTGTTATGTAGCTTGTTACCTAGATGCAAATTCTGTTATTTTCCCCTTAGGTTGGCAGAGGCTGATGGAGAAATTACATTTCAGACATTCAGTATTTATTTTTAATGCTAACATTTTATCAAATTGCTAATGTTACTGAGACATTTAACAATCAAGAACATTCCACCTTGCATTCCAACTGAAAAAAATCCCATTTACTTGAAAATTGTCTGTGTTTAGAATCACAGAGACATAGTTGGAAATTACCTCAATCTAAATCTGTAAGAAGGGACGCGGGTGGCGCTGTGGGTAAAAGCCTCAGCGCCTAGGGCTTGCCAATCAAAAGGTTGGCGGTTCGAATCCCCGCGGCGGGGTGTCAGTCCCAGCGCCTGCCAACCTAGCAGTTCGAAAGCACTCCCGGGTGCAATTAGATAAATAGGGACCGCTTACTAGTGGGAAGGTAAACGGTGTTTTCGTGTGCGGCTCTGGCTCGCCAGATGCAGCTTATCACGCTGGCCACGTGACCCGGAAGTGTATCCGGACAGCGCTGGCCCCCGGCCCCTTGAGTGAGATGGGCGCACAACCCTAGAGTCTGTCAAGACTGGCCCGTACGGGCAGGGGTACCTTTACCTTTACCTTAAATCTGTAAGATACATTTCCAAGCTGCAGTGGTAGTATCAGCTGCACTTATACTGCCACAGTCCAAGGAAAATTTACAAGAAAAATTTAATTCTTCAGTGAATTTACAGTGCAATATTAATCATGCCTACTTAGAAGCAAACCCCATCATGTTCAAATGGGGGAACTGTGTATGTATGGGATTGCAGCCTTTGGAATATAGCACCTTGCCTATGGTACCTATGTGTGCTTTCATTTAGGAACCTTACAAGGCCAGATCTGCTAAGCAGCCCTTGTTGAACTTAATAACTTAATTTTACAGTGTACTGGTCCTGACTGCTAGAGAGGGGGTGCATAAAAATTCACTGCAAAATAAATAATTAAATATTACATCAGGGAGAAGTCTGTGCTAGTTTTCCTAAGGGAAAACAATCAAAATTACAACCACCCCTGTCCACCTGCAGTTTGAAATTAGCACATGAATGTCCAGTGGCCTGGGCACTTTTCTTTATGCTTTTGTTTAAACCTGTCCATCAAAACAAGCTATACAGTAGCTGCAAATTGCAAAGCAATAGCAGCAAATCAGCCAGCAACAAAGGGGAAGCCTCCCCCTTCTATCCCTTTTTCGCCTGCGACAGTCCCGGCGTCCACCCCTATAGGAGCTGTACGCACCGCGCTGTCTCAAGCAAGGCAGCAGGGACACCTCTCTTTAGAGGACCAGGCAGACTGGCCAGGGGAAATGCCATCGGCATTTCCGATTACCTACTTGAACCCCGGTACAGCACAACAACAGGTGATGTACGAAAATCTGCCCTATTCTGTAATGAGAGAATTAAGGAGGGCGATTGCTGATTCTGGGCTGAAATCTTCCTATGTGACAGGGATGTTAGAGGGAATAGCAAATGGTTATACAATGCTACCTCAGGATTGGAAAGATCTGATGCTATATATGCTGTAAACAAGGTACAAAAACTAATAAAACCCACAACCATTCATAAACATATGTGTTTACATAGAGAGAGCAAAACAAAAAAACATAAAAGTAACATAAAATATCATGTGCATACAACAGTCACATTTGTTATGGGCTGAATGCTTGGTACCCTGATACATAATTTTTAAATTAAATAATTGAGATTATAAAGTAGAAAACTAAAAGTTATATTTCTTGCTTCCAGTGTATTCTGTGGAGTAGGCAGTACCATAAGCAGGTATTTTAAAATTTATTTTAAAGACCTATACCCCTATCTTTTAAAGAAGGTAAACTCTAAGATGGATTGTATTTCTTTACCAATCTAACTTCTCCAAACATAGGTCTCTGCCCCGTTGTTTTCCCATTTCAATCTTCCTAAAAGCATTTCTGTCTCAAGCAATCATCCTGTCATAGATATAAACTATTTAAACTGATTCCCCCCACCTTTCAGGCCACAAAGGTGGAAAAGGTGTTGGCGTATCAGGAGCTGGACTAGTAAAAATATTTCGGGCCGATCATCTTTATGAAACTATTTGCAGTAGAACGTAGTAATCGACGTAATAGGAACATAGGAATAGACGTAATGAAAATCAGACATAGGAGAGGAAAGGGGGGGGGGGAGGAAAAAAGCCGCCAAGTGTGTCTGAATGTGTCTAAGAACGCTAAGAGCAAAGTCCTCTCGAATCCCGGAAGCCCTCTACCTGACGTCACAGGGTATTAACACGCCGTTACCCTCTTAATGAATGACGTCACCATTAATGGTTATTACAGCAGCAAGAATTGACTTCAGACGGAGAAGGGAATAGCTTTGGCTTGCGGATTTGAAGGCGGGTCGCAAGAGGACCCCCTGGGGAACGCCTACGCCCATCCCACTTTCGTTTCCGCGGGCTTCCCATCGTTTCTGGGAAGTGCAAAACCTCGTCTGAGAAACGGCGGAGCCGATCTCCCTCTGGAAGCGCCTCCAACTTCCAAGAACCCCCTCCCCTAAAAAAAAGAAGCCAACCGCCGCCCTTGTGAACTTTCCGCTCTTCGGAAGAAGGCGACCCTCAACATCGCTTGCCCGATTGCCTGCGCGGGCAGGAGCCATTTTGAGCAGCGGGGAAAAAGCCGAAGCGAGCCAAAACTTGGGAGCCGGCCGGCTTCCTTATCAGCCGCGGCGCGCGGTCCGCGGCGGCAGCAGGTCGCGAGGAAGGCGCTTCCCCGTGAAAACCCAGACCCGGGTGCCGCGCGAAGGGGGACCCCGCTCCCCACCAGTCCCAGCCAGCGGGGCCGGGGGGAGCTGCTGCTGCTGCTGGGAGCCCCCACAACCCCCGAAGGAGGACTCGCTCCAGAGATCCTGGCGCTTCCCAACCCGGGGCCGCTTCGCCACGCGGGGCAACTTTCCCGCGGGGAGTGAAAGGCGGCGCAGTAAAAACAATGGCTCGCGGGGAAGGCGGGCGCACGCCGCTCGGCCCTTGGGGAGCCCTCCTGCTGCCGCTGCCCTGCGCCCAACTCGCGAGGAGAGCGGCGCTGCCTTCTGCTCTCCGCTGCTGCCCCGGGGTTCCCGCTCTCGCTGCCCGTCCTCACTCACCCCCTCAAGCACCAAGGCCGTCAACAGCACCGCAGCCCTCAACGCCACCGCCATAGCTCCAAATGGGACGGAGCAGCACTGCCTCTGAACTGCGGAAGCGCCCCCTCTGCATTTGGGGAGGGACAACTTCGGTCCTGCCCCTTGAGAGCCGATATTGGGCGGTTCCTTCTCTCTCCAACCCCCTCCCCCGCCCGCGCGGAAGAAAGTTATCGGGAAGTTGCAAGAAAGCGAATGCCCCCCCCCCCAGGAGAGGGAGTGTGTAGCCTTAGCCCTATCTGGTAAAAAAGAAATAAATAAAAGGAATCGGGGATCATTTATCCGTGAGAGATGGCGTCGCCATTTCTGGCCGCAGCTCTAATACCTGAGTTCTCCATGTCCCGCGCTCTTTTTCTTTATGCTGTCCTTGGTTGTGAGAAGCTCTATGAGCAGCTGACGGAAATAACAGAATAAAGCATTGCAATTCTGGATTAATAAACAGTTGAAACAGGAGATGGGCGCAGCAGGCTCTTCTTTACACACATCCCACCCAGAACGTGGAGAGCAAGAGGCAAACCTGGCAGGCTAGCTATGGGGCGGGGAGGGGGAGCATGAACAAGGGGCCTGTCCATTCCTTTGCCAGTATTGATGCCTGTAATGTGTAGGGTAGCTGCAGGGGCGGGGAGGTGGGAGCAGCCTGCGAAGTGATGGTGCCCCCCCTCTTCCAGGGGAGTATTTTACCCAGGGCTCCCTCAAACCTAACAGCACCCAGGTTGGGCAGGTGGAGAGAGGGAGGAAGCAGGGCTCGTGATACTGTCAGGGTGTGGTCCTGATTGAATCAGGCAACAGGATTGACAGCCTCCAAAGGAGTTCTATAGCCCAGGGCACGTTGGAAGTAAGACACCCTCTTTTCCGTACCAATGGAGGGAGATGGCCAGACGAAATGCGAGAACAACATTAAAGCGCTCTGGCAGTACTCAGAGGGCCATTTGTGCAAACTGCTCTCCAGTTCCTGCCCTTCACTCCATGCACAAATATCAACGAATATCAGAGTTAGATGGTCCCCCACCTAACTCCCAGACTATTTCAAGAGAGGTGGGGCAAGCGGTCCAGATTTTATCTATTCTGGTTCAGCTCACTTGGTTGTAAATAGCAGTGGTGGCACGGGGGGGGGGGGAATCGGGCATGGGGGAGAGTGGAGGACAGAAGAGGCAGAGTATATTTCTAGGTGGGTGAGTTATGTCCCAATTGTTAAGATCTCCGAAAGGAAAATATGAGTTTTGTTTGCTTGCTTAGAGCCCCCGGAGTAGCTTACGTACAATCAAAACAAGCCAGTCCCTACCCACAGGCTTACAATCTAAAAAAACCTGACTGTTTTGATTCTTACACCATACCTATATTTATTGACCTTTGTATTCTAGGTTGTAAATTGCCTCATGGTCTTGTGATGAGCAGTATATTAACTTAATGAGTAAGATTAAGAATAGCAGCATGACAGGGCTTTCCCATCTCTCCTCCCCCTGCACATGCCCCCACCCCAACTGGGGTGTGTGTGTGTGTGTGTTGAGAGAACCCCCAGAACAGTGTGCAGGGAGGTGGTTCCATCAGATGAGCATCAACGGAACAATTGCCTTAGAACAATATTGAATTCCAGCCATAATTACTAACGTAGAACATTCACTGGCCCCCCTCCATAAGGTTCAAGACAAGGTGCAGAAAAATGTTCCCAGTCTAACAGGTTCATGGCAGGCTCACAGTCTTTATTTGAAAGGCAAATATTATTATTATTTATTATTTATAAATATTATATTATTTGAAAGGATCTTTTTGGGATCCTGCCCACTGCAGACCTTGGAGAAGCCTCTGAAGAGGCAGGGTGGGACCCTAGGGAGAACCCCAGCAGTCCTGGCAGTCTCAAGGTGGTCCTAAAGTGCCTCAACATGGTTGTCTCACCTGGATCCCTTCATAGGGCATCTGACCACCCCCAAGCCACACCCAGATTATCCACCTTTGCTTCCTGAGCCTCAGGGAGGAGAGGGGCAGTAAACCCCGGGGGAATCCCTGAGTGAGCAAGATCAACCTGTTTGATTGTCCAGAATGTTTTATCCTTAGCAGCTTCCTTGAAAGGAAGGAGATGATGCAACCGTAAGTGACCAAGAACAGGAGTAAAGAGAGACTGGCAGTGAGAACACTGCTTTCTCAGTCTTCTCTGCAGCCTTGTTGAGCCAACAGCTCCCTAACTCAGCTCCAGATCCCCCACTTTGTGCTGCTTATGGACACCTATCTTCTCTTTGCAGCCACCACCTAAGGCAGGAAAGTGCAGAATTTCAAAAGGGCAAAACAAGCTTCATGGGACAATTTCTTAGTATAAGAAGGTTTTATTATTTGAAAGCAATGTAACTGAAAAACTTAACTGGCTATTAAGTAACAAGGTAAAGTTGTTCTGTACAGTTATAGAAGCCTGCAGACAGAGGTTTAACGGGCTATTTCAAGCAACATTAGCTATTCCACACTTTGCAATTCCTGTCCCTGAGCTGGTGTCCTATCTATAGTGTTGACATAGGTACTTCTTTACAGAGGAAAAGCTTCAATTGGAAGGAGTTCTCTATTTTGAATGGCCGTCTGATCGAAGTCCAGTTTATAAAGATATATAACACAAAAAAGGAAGAATAGGGGCATTGAAGTTGCCCATCTATATTTTACATCTAGAAAACAGACTGAACAAATGCACAGGTCAATCTTCCTTGCTATTGTGGGACGGATCCTTTTTTAAAATTGAAATGGTAGCAACTGTTTCTGAATCTATACATGTAAATTAGCTTATGCAAATCTGTGTCTCCTTATTTGGTGATAAACACTGCCAAAAAAGAGAAAATGTAAGTGGCCACTCTACCTACCTGTCCATTCTCACCATTTTACTTCTTTTCCTCACCCACAAAGAAATTCCTCTGGGCCACTTTCTCTTAAAAGTCCCACCCTCTTCTCCTAAGCCTTCCTTAGCCTCCTGCCTTCTCAGTCATCAGATGCTTGCTTCCTATGTCCTTGCATCTTATTAGACTATTTTGCCTGCCTTGCCTATCTCTAGTACCTAAGCACTTCGACTAACAGCATCCACAGGCTTTGCTGCCTGCCCTGCTTCTGTGGTAGGGGGCCAACTCAGTCAATTACAGACAGAGGCTTTGCCACATCCACTACAATTATTTTGCTGCATTAAAATATAGATTTGATTACTGGTGGAAGAATGTAAGGAGTTGCCTTTGCTCATAGCAAAAATAAAAAGTGGCTTGAGTTTGTGAAAAATAAAAACGTCATCTTTTAATTCATTTCAGCTGGTAACACCCCACAACAGTCAGCATATGGTACAAAAGATAACACATTCCACTTCTAAAGGAACAACTACAAGTCCCAAATGCTTCCAGGCAAAGTATCTGCAGTTGACTGGAGTTTGAAAGTATCCAAGATAATTCTCCATTTTAAGTGTAGATGTTATCAATTTCATTTGTTGTCACCACTTTTCTCAATATTTCTGTGCTTCTAGAAATGTCCTGGGTAAAAGAAAATAGAAAAAAATATCCAGTAAAGATAAGAACGCATTAATAACTGCCTATCATATTTCCTTATTCTTGGCCAATCAACTTTTCAAAACGAACACACACAACCCTTTGTATACTACATATGAAATGTAGCATCCATATTCTGTTCCAGGACAGCCATATCCAGTTCTTGCTATGGACTGCAACTTGCGAACCAGCTGGTCCTGCTTCACACTTTTGTAACTAATTAATTGATCAAAGCCAGGTAAGAATGAACACAAATATTCAACCGAGCACACAGTGGATCATTAAAGAATATAAGAAACAGTTCTGCAGGATTAGACCAAAGACCTACCTAATCCAATATTCTGTGCTCACAGTGGCCAACCAGATGCCTGTAGAAATCTTACAAGCACGACATAAGCTCAATAGCACTCTCCCTTCTTATATCTCCTGTAACCAGCAGGAATTTAAGTGTGCATAACTGTGCACTGGATTGTAGCAGTATTCCTCCAGTTAATTTTCCTTCCACTTTAGCGTTGTGGGAGGAAGCTTGTTCTGCTGTGTGTTCATCAGGGTGTGGACCGCTTGGTACCATATGGACGTCTTTCATTTCAGATTGACAGTTGCTAGCCTCATCCACTTAATGAGCCTAGTTTGAGGAACCAATAACTCAATATCATAGTGGAAATGCACTCAGATACTTTGGCAGTCATTTACATTAAACCAAAGCAAACTCAACTAAGCAAAGGAAGCACAGGGCAGAAACAATTAACTTTTTGTGTTGTTGTTTTTTAAAAGTTGCAGTTTCTGCAAGAGCTTCAGGATTCAAAAAACCCCAGCAATGTTTTGAGTTAAAGTTTACATTTAAGACTGGATTATCACAGATTTTCTCTACAGCTTGATGACAACTCTAGAAGTCATCCTGTGGGTAGAAAGGATGAGAAAAAACAACACATAACAGCACAGCCTAACTTGTGACATTAATTTCATTTCTTGCTCGCACTGAATGGTGATTGTACGGATTGTTTTATGTTGCAAGACATTTTGTGCAAGCCAAGCTGAGTGCCACTCATTTTGAAATAGTTGTTAGATCTTTGTTCCAAGGGCATTTCTACACCAGAGACACTAACTGGTTAACAGTCATTCCCTCTGTCCTGGGGAAGCCTGAAAACTGTAGTTCTGCAAGTGGGCTAGAAAACTCAAACAGAGAATTTGTAGTCTGCTTACCTAACTACAGTTCCCAGGATTCTTCAGAAGCAACAGCAGTTAAAACTGGTGTAAAAATAGACGTTTGTTGGCAGCTGTGGTTAACTCTAAATTATTCTGTTATGTGGCCTATGGAAGAAAGTCCAGTGACAAGCTTTTATCCTTTGAATTACGAAGTGCATGGATGTAGGTAGTTTTCAAACATGACCTAAATATGGATTTCCAACATAAACCCTTTGTTGTTGCCTAGGTTCAAACATGAAAGAAAGCCCAATTAAAGTAAAAAAAATAAATCTCAATGTAAACCAATTTATATCCCAACCAGGTGTGAATCAAAGCCAAAGATCAAACAAAGTCAAACAAGCAGCTAAGCAAATGTTTTAAGCACTCAACAAGGGAAACCCCTGACACACAGTAATCCCTAATCTGCATTCACAGCTCCTTTCCTAATGCCCAGAGGCAGAAAATTTCAGGACCATGGAAGTGACTCAAAAGCAATACAGTGTTGCTGGAAGGCTTCAGGGCTCGTACCCACAAATACAACAAAGTGGCCCTTCTGGGAATTGAATTCCAAGTGTCCTTATGCCTCTGAATACTAGTTTCTGGAGAGTGCTGATGAAGTTTGGTCCTGCTTAATGGCTTCCTGGAGGCACCTGATTGGCTACTGTGAGAACAGCTGGATTAGATGGGCTTTTGGTCTGATCCAGCTGGCCTCCTCTTAGGTCCCTTCACAGCAGCTGTTGTAGTGACCAGTCTGCAGACAGGCAAACTGAAATAAGGCCACATACAGGCTTAATAATTGAATCTTACCTTCACCAAACCCTTCAGGATTCTGGAAGATAGCAAGGGCTCGAAAGCTTCAATTGTTACCAAATCGAGTTTGATGATATCAGTGTAACACTGATAAAGCACTGCAGGGATCTGCCACACTTGACAGTAACTGAGAACTAGGCACAATTCAGGAGGCATGAGGGGAGAGAGGGAGAGGGAGAGAGGGAGAGAGGGAGAGGGAGAGGGAGGGAGAGAGAGAGAGAGAGAGAGACTAGTAACCTGTTTTTGCAGTGGTAATAAATCAGCAACATGCTCAGTTGATCAAAATGAATCATACATTAAAAAACAACAACACCTTATTGTTTTCTGCAAGCATATTGTAAGAAATCCACAACGAATCACACATGTTAACAACTTTTTTCCCCCTGGAAGCATGTCATGAGAAAAAAAAGGCCGGCCAACACTCTAGGTCAGAGTTCCATAGCCTTAACGCAATGTTCAAGGCACTGTCACAGAACCAGTGTTGTAAGGGACCACAGAGGTCATCAAGCCCAGCTTTCTGCTCCGTGCAGAATTTGCAATGCACAGTACAAATGCAGCATCCCTGTAGTCTATTAAGCAAATCATTTGTTCTGGCATACCTGCCTGGGTAGATGGTGTAAAGCTGTTGCTTTGCCAATAAAATGCATTTTATGAAGCCAGGCTGGTGCTGCTACTGCCACTTGCTGTAGCAGCAGAATATTTTACGATATTGAGGAGAACAATTCTACTGGTGCCCATCATCAGTCTGAATGGAATTCCAGCCAACTTCTTGTTATATGCTCCGCACTTCCCCCAACAGTGAAAAATTACGAGGGCAACACTAGCTGTAGTAAGCTCCCTTTGGAGGAGAAAATTCCAAATATTTCTGGCATTTTTGTAATATTTGTTCATTTTCTTTAAAAAAGAACCATAAAAAGTGGAGGCAAACAGCACACATTCCTGCCAGGTAGCAGATTAATTGCTCCACATTAGTGCATTCAACCTTCCAGCAAAAGTGCAATTCACTCTGACCTGTCGCTCTCCCTTGCCCCAAATAAATTGCTTTTGTTGATTCACAGCACACCCCTCTCCTCTGCTAGGGCTTGTGCTTGCACATGCACGGGTCACCTTCCATTTCTGGCTTTCCCATGCAAAAGACTGAAGGAAAATTATCCAGCTCTTTCCTAACTATTAGCTCCCACTGAGAGAACATCCACCAGTCATTCAAGACCAGATAAAATCAGCCTCAACATTATACTTATTTATTCCAGGACTATATACAAACCACCTTTAATCAATGGTTTGATAAAAACAACCAGCTTATAAAGTGCACCATTAATAGTATGAAGGTGTGTGTGTGTATGTATATATATATATATGTATGAGAAAATGGTAAAAATGTTTTTTAAATGCCTGGAAGTATCAAAAGGGGTTTTTGCTTGGTGCCCAAAAGACAGCAAAGTTGGTGCCAGGTGAATCTGTCCTTGAGGAGGACACTTCATAGCTGAGGTACCACTATAGACATTTATTCAAGGTTTTGCATTGTTAAATACCTGCAGCAGGGAGGTCCCGTGCAATATTTGGCTGTTCTAGTAGTGAACAACAGACTTTATCTTTGAACGTGCTTGTCTTTAATGCTTTCAGAAAAGGAGAAGGAAGTGTTAGAGTTGATTCTGTTGTTTTATATTCTGTAACAGAGCACGTTGAAAGAACAAGCACTTGCAAATCTGTCTTCTGCATGCATCCAAAAACCTAGGATGAAAATGTAAATCCCGATTTAAGTGCGACAAATTCCAGATGAATAGCGGTGCTGGAGCCAAGTCACACATACCAGCAGTATTACAGGAGCTTCCAGCACTATTGTGCTTCTTCCCCATGATATCAACCTTTAAGGCAAATGTGGGGAGCAGCAACTGCAACATGGCACTCATACCACTGCTGGTCAATCAACCTTTGGGCCACAGTCTTAAACTCCCTCCTCCCGGGTAAGCCTCATTGAAATCAAGGGGGCTTATTTCTGAGTAGATTTGTAAAGGATTGTTCTACTAGTGTCTGTAGCAGCATGAGTCCTGTGGCACCTGAGAGACTCAATGAATCTGCAGAAACTTTCTCTGCAATTTAATTGACTTCGTCGGTATATTCAGTCCCTGTAATTCACACATTCATATTCCTTCAGCCCATAACTGAATCCCAGATTGGAGAAATGCCACAGCACCATGATCTACACTATGTTGTACAGTCTAAGGGGCAATGCCAGCTTGAAGATGTCCTATGCAACATCATATATTCTTTTTCAAGGAACAGATGCCAATGCACCAAAGTCAAAGTGCCAAAAGGCCTCTGAGCAAATGTGCTGAAAAGGAGGTTATCAGCTTTTGTAGCCAATATCCTCCTCTGTTCAGAAGATGACGCGGAGGATTTCTGTTTGCAACAGGCTGGATTCAACACAGTTGCAGGTACCAAATCAAGCCAGTGTGGTGTAGCGGCAAGTGTCAGACTAGGACTTTGGAGACCAGGATTCAAATTCCCACTCAACCAACAAGTTCACTGTTGGGCCTGTCACTATCTCTTAGCCCAACCCCTCACAAGGTTGTTGAGGGGTTAAAATGAGGAAGGAAAGAACTATATATGTCACTTTGAGAGCCTTGAAGAAAGGGTGCAATATCACTAACAACAACAACGACTGGCAAAGCTGAATAACAATTCCAACCAATTTTCCTTTTAGGATGCTGCCCGGTAAACAATTATTCTTACTGTTTGGCCCTTGATACATTATGTCAATGTTTTACCCAGTAAAATAGACATACAATGACCAGTGAACAAATCAGCAGTACATTTATTTACAGTGCAATCCTATACAAGTTTACTCTGAAGTATGTCCTATGGAATTCAGTGAGACTTATTCCTAGATAAGTATGTATAAGACTGGAGCCCAGAATCTCAGATCCATTACTTCTCTTATCCACAGTATGTACTCACAAAACAAGGGGACTCTTTCACCCTTGCACTTTGTATCAGGGTTTGAAACTCCCATTGTTCTAGGTGCATTTTGCGACAGGGAATTTCATTAGCGCACGTGATTTCTGAGCTCTGGGCACAGTACTGCGCCTAAGATTTCAGATTAAAACTGGAAAGGAAGACCTTTTTCTGCCTCCCCATTTCCAGCTACTCTCTGAAGACTGCAGAAGAGACCTCCTAAGAATATTAGGGGGACGGACAGGGGAAGGACTAGACCATTTGAGAAATGAGCATAATATTTTAACTGCAGTTCATTCATTTTCAGCTTTGTATTCTTGTTATAAAAATGCACGCCTAGACATTCCCCTGTTGTGCCCATAACCTAGGATTACAGTGCCACTTAGCTCCTAGCTTTCATATATCAGTTTCTAACACTGCTTTGTATCCCGATTTCTTCCACTTCTTACCTTTTCAAGCCACTGAAACTGCTGGTCCTCTGCCACGTAACAACTGCACTGGCACAATAAAACCTGAAATGACAGAACAGTCATAAATGCTTCATGAATTTTAAACAGAACTATGTTAATATATATATAGCATGAAAAGTAATTATGATAACCGAAAGCTGTAATCTCACAGGCCCTTTCCAGGAGGCTCCACTAAAGACAGTGGAACTTGGGGAATAAACGTGCATAGGATTGTGCTGCACATCACACTTGATCTTGGCTAATCCTACAATGGACACACCCACAGACAACAATTGTTACTGTAAGGCTCTTTCTTCACTGACCAATAAGACAAAAGGAAGAGGCTGTAACTGAATGGTGGTGGAGCACATGGTTTGCATACAAATTGAGGCTGAGTCAGTTTGAAGGAGCTGCATGTGTTTGTAACAAGGAATACCATATTACAATCTCTCATTACTTACACAGTACTAAAGGCCACATCTAAAGTTATGCATACTATGTAGCTAATATGAAAGCACGTGACTGTTCAAAAGCACTTGCATGAAAGCAGACTGCTGGTGTTCTAATTCTTAAACACAAGGATAGGCAAGAAGATTCAATGCAAACACTAGTGCAGGGCTGGACAGTCTAGCTTTGCCGTCTCCAGCACCAAACCACATCAGTTAAATACCAAGATATCATCAGGTAACAAACTCAAGTCTGATTCCATAAGCTCTGGGAGGTATCCAATGAATGCATGATGTCAGTGCAATGATTTCCACTTGTGCCACGGGAGTCCCTAAATCTGCTCTGGAGGGTTGGGAGAACCGCTGGAACAGATTTAGAGGGCATGTGGGAGCAGAGAAGGTGGAAAGTACAGCTGCCGAAGACAAAATCCCTGAACTGACAGGGTGCTTAATGCTACGTTGGGGACAACTCTCTATCTTACTTACTGTGGGATCTGAAATCAACCGATAGAACAAACAGAAGGAATCTGTTGGAAGGACTTTGGTCGTATTTGATGTTCTGCACCACTCATTCCACAATTTGACAGATCCAACGACTTCCCAGCCTCCAGAACTCAAAACAAAGGAAGACAAGAATGCTGCAAGCAGAAATGAGATTTATTTCCTATAGCACTGTTATGTTCTGCACATTGTTCTTAACTATCATTGCTATGTGGAAGTGCAGTGATGCAACTCAGTTTATGTAGGCAGCTTCCCTGTAGATTATTTAGTGAATATACACAGAAATAGAAAGAAAATAAGATAAACAGTATTTTGGGTTTCCATAGAATTCAGCTGGAGGGAGGGGGTTAAGGTAAACATGGCTACTAAACTCAGTTACAAAATACCTAACAAATTATAAGGTTGCACACTATTTTCTACACATCAAAAACTGATAATTTGTCTAATCCCCCTTTAAACCCATCGGAGCTAGTAGTTATCACTACATCCTGTGGGAGCAAATTCCATAGTGTAAATATGTGCTGAGGGAAGTACTTAATTTTGTCTATCCTTAATCTTCCTACATTCAACTGCATGGAAGTTCTACTATTACAAAATATAATAGCAGATGCATAATCTTATACATCTCTATCATTCCCTGCTTAAAGATAAAGGTACCCCTGACCATTAGGTCCAGTTGTGGCCGACTCTGGGGTTGCAGCACTCATCTCGCTTTACTGGCCGAGGGAGCTGCCGTTTGTCTGCAGACAGATTCTGGGTCATGTGGCCAGCATGACTAAGCCGCTTCTAGCGAACCAGAGCAGCGCACAGAAACGCCATTTACCTTCTCGCCGGAGCGGTACCTATTTATCTACTTTCACTTGACTTGCTTTCGAACCGCTAGGTTGGCAGGAGCAGGGACCGAACCATGGGAGCTCACCCCGTCGCGGGGATTTGAACTGCCAACCTTCCGATCGGCAAGCCCTAGGCTCTGTGGTTTAGACCACAGCACCACCTGCGTCCCTCATGCCCTGCTTACAGGTTGTTAAACACTGAAATGAAGAACACATACAGATTGCCTACCTACTGCATTGTGCCCTACAGCCAATACGAACTTTGAGCAAGGAAACTGCTCGTTATTAGATGCAGTAGATGTTGAATTCCAGAGGATGTGAACTTCCCTGAATACAGAAACAAAATGAAAACAGAACAAGGTTAAACATACTCTGAGCAAGAAGATGGCACCATCCCAGCGAAGTGTTATTTGTACAATTGAGATAAATATAGATGTATCCGCTGGGTGTTCACAGTACTATCACTGATCAAGGGGCATGGGCTGCCATCCTAACCATGCCTATTCAGAAGTCCCACAGAATTCAGTGGGTTTCAAGTCTCAGGTAACAGGGGTTAGGATTACAAGCTTAGTTCTCCACTTATCCCTAGAGAGCAATTAGTAGGCCAATAGCCTATAAAAGGATTCTCAACCCATTTGTGCAAGGAAATCAAAAGGAGAGAAGATTAAAAACATTACAGGAAGTTCTGTGGGTTTTTGGGGGTGAGGGTGGTTGCTACACAATGCAGCCAAAGAGGATAGAGAGGAAGAAGGGCCTCTATAAACCTTTCTCCACATACTGTCCTATTCTACTGAAACTAACCCATTCCCCAGACTCTCTTTACTCCTGCAGGGTGAAAATTAAAATGAAGGAGCATCTGTATGGGAGCCTCTTTGTAAGGAGTAACCAAGCACAAATCTCCCCCAAAAACCCAAGCCTGTCATTTCTCCTACACTTCTGTTGGTCATCACTGTCTTAAGAGTAAGGTTACTAGACATCCCCATTTCCTGGGGACAGTCCCCAGATTTACAAATCAGTCCCCTGACAAAATCCATCTATTTAGCAGAAAGTTGAAGCGTGTCCCTGGATTCATTGAAAAAAATCTGGCAACCTTACTTCAGAGGGCAGGTGTGGGGGAACCTTTTTGTCAATCCAGATGTTGCTCAACTACAACTCCCTGGCTGTGTCTGATGAGAGCTACAGTTCAGCCACATCTGGAGGGCCAAAGGTTACCCACATCTGTCGCAACGGCTTCCAAAACAACAGGTTGGCGCAAGTAGATTCGTGTTACTCCTCCAAAAGGGGAAGGGCGATGGCAACAGGTGTTCACACCTATTGCACTGGGAACCACACAACACATTCTGAAGAGACATGGCATAGCCCACCCTCCCCTTGTAGAAACGACACACATCTGGGCCTGGCCAGTGCCTAGATGGCAGTCCATCCCCGGAACGCCACTAGACTAGAACGAAAGAAGGGATATAAACAAATGTACATATCAAGTTCAATTAACTGTAACGTCACTGACAACCATTCTAGGCTAGGTAACCACACGACCGCTTCAGCTGAGGTTTGGTTCCCGCCTCCGGCTGAAGGGTCGCGCCCACCTGCCTAAGGGAAAGCTGCAATGATTTCGCTGCGGCGGGAAGGCACTCTTCACATGCCCAGAAGTGCCCCCGTTGTTACGTCACGGGTTGCAAGGGACCAGAATGTTTTTAGGGTTTTTTTGTTTTTTGTCCCCCCCGCCTGCCCGCAGGAGCTGAGAGCCTCGACTCTGCCGGAGCGTTTCCCATCCCTCCTCGTGCCTGGTTTCCAAGCGCCTCCTCTGCCTCCCGCCCGCCCCGGACGCCACCTTTTCTTCTCCAGCTGCTGGCGAATCTCGCGATCTTCCGGCGTCTCCTCGCGCTCCAGGGCCGCCGCCTCCTCCTCGTCGTCGTCGTAGTCGTCGCCAGCGCGGGACGGAGGCGCCACCACCTCGCCGAAGAACGTGGCCATCATCTCCCCCCGGGCAGCTCAAGTAAGAGCGGCCGCCTCGCTCAGCCCGCCTGCCTGCCTGCCGAGACACGCGCCGGGAGCCCTTCCGGGTCACAGCGACCGGCAAGGAAGGAAGGGCGGGCGGCCCGGGCCGTGCGCTCGCTCGGGTCGCCTCCGTGTAAGAGCGCGCTTCTTTGGGGCGGAGGCCCTTGCCCCTCCCCCGCGAAGCCCCGCCTTACCCGGCAGCAGCAGCAGTGTAGGGTTTTTTTTTTTAATTAGGTTTTACAGTTTTATATTCAACATAAACAATAAAGAAAAATAAATTATTACAAATCTCCACCCCCCACCCTGTGACTTCCCTCAACCTCCTCTTCTGGTTCTTTAAATATTTGCTACTTCTGCTTACTTTGTTTTACCTTACTTTTAAAATCTTTTAACTCTTATATTCTTATCATCTTTATACCATATTTTTTCAAATTACATCCTACACTTGGTTATTTTCCGAATTATTGCTCCTTAACTTTTACACTTCTTAGTTGTGTTTACTCAAACCCTGCCAGTGAGTCCATTTCTTTACAACATTTCTGTAGCTACAACATAAACGGTTCCCAACCTTTTTTGAAGTCTCTATTGTCTTTATCTCTTAGTCTTCCCTTGCATATCCCATAGTTTTAGCTTGCCAGTCTTCTTTCGTTGGTATCTTGTCATCTTTCCATTTTCGGCTAATAAAATCCTAGCTGGATGCGGGTGGCGCTGTGGGTTAAACCACAGAGCCGACTTGCCGATCAGAAGGTCGGTGGTTCGAATCCCTGCGACGGGGTGAGCGGCCCCCCTGAACCAATAAAAATATATAGCAAACTGAGGTCCTGCCCCCCAAACAAAAATCCTGGCTACGCCCAGGAAAACAAAATTGTCCTTGTCCGGTGCTGAAATGATGACAAAGTTGGCACCAGGTTAGCCTTTCAGGGACAGCATCCAAGGGGGGAGGGGTGCTACTGCTCTGAGGTTTGTTGGAAAAGACTGTCCTTGGCTATAGGGATCCTAAGCCATAGAATAATAGAATTGTAGTGTAAGGAAGAAACACCTTTGTTTTGAATTCCACTGTCATTCCAATCATAGTACAGTACCTGGTTTTAGATTATAGCTACTGTATTTTTGCGTCTATAAGACGCCCCCTATTTTGGGGGACTCAGATTTAAGAAAATGGGGGGAGATGGCCCAGAGTATAAGATGCCCCCTAATTTTTGACATTATTTTTTAGGGGGAAAACCTAGTCTTATACACGGGAAAATATGGTATATTTATCTCCTTAATAAATAAACCCAACCTTTCCAACAGAATAGTGCTCAAGGCAGCAAATACATATATTTATCATTTAAAAGTGGCACCCCAGTAAGACAACACAGCAGTTGGCAATGTGGAATCCAAGTTGAAGTACAGCCCATAAGCAATCGCTTTAGGCCCTGACTCTTTGGATTAAAAAACTAGCTCAGTATCATCCTCTTACTCAACCCCCCTTTCCTACCCCATGGAAAACTTTGTGTGGGAGCTCGTCTTGAATCTGCACAGCCATGCTTGTGCAACAGCTACACATGCACAGAGGACCCAAGAGAGCATTCCTGCAACACATAAGCATCACCGTGACACAAAGCACTGTGTTTTGGGAATCAGGATGCCAGTTTGTCATGCATGTGTAAGATTTGTAGAACTACTCCCAAATAATAAGAGTATGGCCTGATGGCACATGAAGGCATCACCTTGTAAGTCTGGATCCAGTCACTGGCTAGGAGACCTTGATGATCAATATGTATACAATCTTGGCTTCCATACTGGGAAAAGTTGGGATATAATGTAAGGAAATGAAACTTAAAATGGCACATTAGATACCAGGAAGGGTTTAAATTGGGTGTATTCTGAATATTGTCATGTCTGCTGTCAGGTAGACCATTCTGAATCAGTGAGGGCCACATTTTGCCCCCTCAGTTGAAGTTTCCCAACCCTGACTTATATAATACAAATCTGTAAACTACCACTAGATGTCCTAGCAGTGATTCAAAGTACTCCAGTGGAACAACGGGAAGAATTACTGTGTTCTGATACTTGCCACAACAACTGGAGTGCAGTCATTTTAGACAATTTCTAGGAGCTCACATTTGCTTTATATTATTTGACCCTTGCATTTTTATTTTGAGTTGATATACTTTAAAAACTTTACAAAGGCTTATTTTTATTTTTAAGAAAACAGGTTGAGGTCATCATGAAGAAGTAGGTCAAGGAAATGTTTCATCCCAAGTGTCATGTATTACTGCCCTATCCTCCCATAGGTTCAAGGCATCTGCTGTTCTTAAAGCCAATTGTTCAATGATGCCCTGTAGTTCTAAGTTAAGATCTAGTAAATGTTCTGATCTATAGTTCTGTTACATTTCAGTCTTTCAGCAACTTTCAGCTATCCTAAAAGTTGTTTGTGAACACGCTGCTTCCCCAGATTTCTGAATTGCTATGGATCAATAATAATTGCTTAGCTCCTCACTTAACTGGAGATTAAGGCAACATGTTCTCCATAATCGTAAGGGACCCTGAGTGCCATCTAGTCCAACTCCCTGCAATGTAATCATCTGTAGCCCAACGTGGGGCTCAAACCCAAGACCCTCATTTTAAGAGTCTCATGCTCTACTAACTGAGCTATAATGAGAGCTACGACACAGTAAAACACTGGGGAACCTGTGGCTCTCCAGATGTTGCTGAACTACAACTCCCATCATCCCTGACCATTGGCCATGCTGGCTGAGATTCATGGGAGTTTTGTGTCTAACAGCATCATCAGATTCTATACACTTGCAATAGGTTTTCAGAAAATATATTCACAAGGGACCTGACTCACATAGACATCCAGCTATTCCCACTGATTCCCCAACACTATGAAGACGTATTGGGGAGTAAGGCCAACTGAATTTAATTGGACTTTTAAACAGACATGGTTAGGATTGTGCCTCAGTATGCCAATAGTGTGTAAGAATAGCAGTAATTCATTGGAAGGCCAGATAATGACCAAACTTCCTGATACATGCCTCACTAAGCTAGAAAAGAAAAGAAAAGAATGCATTATCTGACACCTCGTTAGTTAAACCATCTCTCTGCCAGAAACATTAACATGAAACAACCAGATTGTCACTCAAAGCCAATTGCTTTTCAAATGTATATGGAACAGAGAAACAGCCACTTACAAAAATTGCTGGTAAATTTCCCAAATAAAAATAAACTGTAATTAAATTTTAGTGCATAATGTGACGCCACCATCTCTTAACGGAGATCATATGCATTATATCCTACAGTATACACCTAATAATAATAATAATAATAATAAAAATAAATTTTATTTATACCCCGCCCTCCCCAGCCAAAGCCGGGCTCAGGGCGGCTAACAACAATAAAAACAATCCAACATTCTAAAAACTTTTCACCATAAAATCAATCAGAAACAAATTGATGGCAACCAGCAAGCAAGACCCTGTGCAGATTGCCAGAGGAGGGGGTCAGGCTGCGCCCTGACCAAAGGCCTGGTGGAACAGCTCTGTCTTACAGGCCCTGCGGAAAGATGTCAAGTCCCGCAGGGCCCTAGTCTCTTGTGACAGAGCGTTCCACCAGATTGGTGCCACAGCCGAGAAAGCTCTGGCTCTAGTTGAGGCCAGCCTAACCTCTCTGAGGCCTGGGACCTTCAGGATGTTTTTATTTGCAGACCGTAGGTTTCTCTGTGGGGCATACCAGGAGAGGCGGTCCCGCAGGTACGAGGGTCCTAGGCCGTATAGGGCTTTAAAGGTTAAAACCAGCACCTTAAACCTGATCCTGTACTCCACCGGGAGCCAGTGCAGCTGATATAGTACTGGATGAATGTGATCTCGCAGTGACGACCCCATAAGGAGTCTCGCTGCGGCATTCTGCACCCGTTGGAGTTTCTGGGTCAGTCTCAAGGGCAGCCCCACGTAGAGCGAGTTACAATAATCCAGTCTGGAGGTGACCGTCGCGTGGATCACAGTGGCTAGGTCGGAGCGAGAGAGATAAGGAGCCAACTGCTTAGCTTGGCGGAGATGAAAAAAAGCCGCCTTTGTTATAGCTGTAATCTGCGCCTCCATAGAGAGGGAGGTATCGAAGATTACACCCAAACTCTTAACGGACGATGCTGGCACTAGTTGCACCCCCGCAAGAGATGGGAGTTGCCCCCTCAATCCCATATCGCCCCGTCCCAGCCAGAGGACCTCTGTCTTCGAAGGATTTAACTTCAACCGGCTCCCACGAAACCATCCAGCCACAGCTTCCAGGCATCTGGTCAGTGTGTCTGGGGCCGAGTCAGGATGGCCATCCATCAACAGATAGAGTTGGGTGTCATCAGCATACTGATGGCAACCCAGCCCAAAACTCCGGACAAGCTGGGCGAGGGGGCGCATAAAGATGTTAAAAAGCATCGGAGAGAGAATCGCACCCTGAGGCACTCCACACACCAGGGAGTGGCGCGATGACAATTCCCCCCCAAGCGCCACCCTCTGTCCCCGACCAGAGAGAAACGAGCGCAGCCATTGAAGGACTGTGCCCTGGATCCCCACGTCGGCAAGGCGGTGGTCCAGGAGTTCGTGATCAACCATGTCGAAGGCTGCTGACAGGTCTAGAAGAATCAGCAGCCCCGACCCGCCTCGATCCAGCTGCCTGCGGAGATCATCTGTTAGGGCGACCAGAGCCGTCTCGGTCCCATGACCAGCGCGGAAGCCGGACTGGAATGGATCGAGAGCCGATGTTTCATCCAGAAACCTACCAAGCTGTTCAGCAACCGCTCTCTCAATCACCTTACCCAGGAATGGAAGATTCGAAACCGGGCGGTAATTGGATAGATCTAAAGGATCTAATGATGTTTTCTTTAAGAGCGGACGCACCACTGCCTCCTTCAGTTCCCCTGGGAATATCCCAGCGCCAAGGGACAAATTGATGATATCACCCAGGGGGGCCCGCACCTCGTCTGGACACGCTCTAATCAGCCAAGACGGGCACGGGTCAAGAGGACAGGTGGTGGGCTTTCCAGCTCGGAGGAGTCTGTCCACATCGGCTGGGGATATCTGGTCAAAGTGGTCCAATACTGGACCCGAGGACAGTCGAGGGGCCTCCAGTTCCCTTATTGTGTCCAAATTGGCAGGGAGGTCATGGCGGAGCAACAGGACCTTCTCCGCAAAAAAGCTCGCAAATGCCTCACAGCTGTGTGTCGAATTGTTATTTAAATTTGGCTGTCCTTCAAGGGACGTTAAGGACCTAATTATACTAAATAATTGCGCCGGGCGAGAGCTAGCGGATGCAATGGAGGCCGAGAAGTAGGACTTCTTAGCGGCCTTCACTGCCATCTCATAGGTTTTCATAGAAACCCTATAAGATGTTCTTGAGGCTCCGTCACGGGCGCCCCGCCATACTCGCTCTAGCCGTCTGAGGTCCCGCTTCATTTTCCGAAGCTCCTCGGTAAACCAGGGAGCCCGGTTTCTGCGGGGTCGCAGAGGGCGCTTAGGTGCGATCTCATCGATGGCTGCTAGGAGCTGGGTATTCCAGCCCTCAACAAGCTCAGTCAATGAGTCGCCAGGGGGAGCAAGGTCCCGCAAGGCCTGACGGAATCTATCAGGGTCCATCAGCCTCTGCGGGCGAGCCCAAATCGGCTCGCCACCTAAGCAGGGTGGGGGTGGAACGTCAATCCTGGCTTTCAGAGCGCAGTGATCAGACCATGGCACCTTCATTGAGGGAAACATGATCACATCTATACCAACACCAAAGATCAAATCTAGCGTGTGGCCTGCTTGATGTGTGGGGCCCGAAACAAACTGGGAGAGCCCTAGTGTCGCCATGGAAGACACCAGGTCCAGAGCCTGTGAGGAGGGAGCGGCATCAGCATGGATGTTGAAGTCCCCCAATACCAATAGGTTAGGGAACTCCAAGGCCCAGCCGGCCACAGCCTCCAGCAGGCCTGACAGGCCTGACCTACTTGTTCTGAAAACTCCCACCTTAATACACAAGTGATGTGAGCAGCAGAACATGTACAAAAGTCCCCAGAACAATAATGATCCAGCCACGAAGAGGAGATAAGTGAAAGTTGTGTAATTTATTTCAATGTATCAAGCACAAACAAGTTTTCCCCTAACGGGGAACATCACAAGGAATGTAGTTAAAAATCTGGAAACATTTACATTGAAAGTTAGCCCAGACTGGCACCACCACTAAATATTTTAAGGCTGTATATATATATTTATATATATAATATCTTTATATATATATATAGCAGTACTTACCACTTGGAACTATTTCAGGCCGGAAAAAAAGGCTTAGTACTGGCTGCAAGTCTACATAAAATATTGCAAATCTTTTAAAAATGGTGTAAAAATAGGAAGACTATCAACAGATTTGGAGGATGCAGTGGCAAACCCTTACTATTCCTGACCTTTAACCTTTAAATGTACCTAAGAGCAAACAATATACGCAGGGTGCCTTCTCACAATCACAGGATCAGTCCTATACAGGAAAGGAGGTCTCTCTGTGATACTCAGAAACAGTTGTCCCTTGATGTAAAGCACAAGGAAGATGAGCCAACTGTTGCAAGTGATCACTTCAGAAAAGTGCAGGAGCAATTGCTTGCACCTGCTCACATAACTACCCTGTATTCATCAATGGACAAAATGTCTCCCGCGTCACAAAATAAGCCCAGTGAACCCCAGAACTGTAGTGAATTTGTGACATATGAAATTACCTATATACAGAAGTGCTTCTACACCCATCTTCTTCCACCCATCATGGAATAATGGTACATTTCGGAGGCATTCCTTTATACAATGCTTGTGTGTGTATGCTTTAATCAATGTAAAAACATACATATATATATATTAAATCAAATCATAAACAGGCATGTCTGACTCTCTGGGGCCTCATTGGTTGTGGCCTCATATTTCTTAGAAGGGCAGGATTTAAGAAATCGTGTATATTTACAATCTTGGTGGGATGGAGTGGGATGTGCTGTTTGTAGGGATTTGGCATGTGAGAGCACTGATTAGAAGACCCAAGGAGAAGCTGTGCTATCGATAACCCAAGTTGGTTCAATTTTCACATGGGTGCCTAACGTTCCCTTCCATATGGGAAATTTATCAAAAGGCATCTTGATGGATTGCAAAACGCCCTTCCCCCACCCACAGAAGAGCTATAAAACAAGACACTAGGAATCGTTTTATAAAACCAAGTAGATGTGTAGAAGTGTTAAAGGGGGCACCAAATACTGGTTGGTAAATCTTAGTTGTCTCAGAAAATGACAAAACATAGAAAACAAAATTGCACAATTAAAGCTACATTTGGCTTTAGCATTAAGGCCCATACAGGTAAAGAGGTCCTTGTAGATGTACATGTAAAAAGGCAATGACATTAATCTGAAGAACAAAACTCTGCAGGCTCCCTGGTTAACCTTGTTCTCGCTTCCTCTTGCCCCCGACTGCGTAGGTATTAAAGTGCTTGGTGCCTCAGTGGGCTCCTTGCAATTAAGTCTCCCCATTCCTGCAGCTGGTCACTTGTTATTGCTGCCAAATGCAGTGCTTTTTATTTGAACACATAATTAATGAAGAGCTGACATGTTAGAAAGATGCACAGAAGAAACCAACAGCGAGAGTCCAGGAAGAGGTTTTCCGATGAGGCCCTCCTGTAGAGCGACTTTTTGTTCAGAGCAGTGAGGTTTCTGAAAGAAAGAACAACAGCCACCGCCAATCCATCGTTACTCAAAACCAGACACTGCATTTGCGCTCACAGATCACACAGTGCCAAAACACAGGATCAAGTTAAAATTCAGTGCCCGACCTGCCTGGTAAATATTCTGGCCCCACATATTTCTTCTTGATAAAACTGTGAAGGGAAACGGAGGATTTGCCTCCTGCAGCCCAAAACCTTAGGCTTCAAAAAGCAAGAAAGTACTGCAGGCCTGAAATTTAGGGCTAGCATAAACATCTTGCCTAATTTAGAAAGAGAAATCAGGCAAAGTTTTATTGTTGATTTAGATGTCAAATATTAATTGTCTATTTGAGGTATTAAAGCGCACCGGCATCTGTTTACTGTACTGACCAAAGGTTGTTGACTTAACCTTGTCAGCTTGACGTGTACTCAGACATATTCAATGGTTGTGTCTTTAACTCTCCTAACCTAGGTACAAACTGGGGAGTGGTTCTGACAAAACTCCCTTGACAAAATTATATGTAAAGAAAATACTGCAGCTGTTCTTTCCTACTGGCAGCCAACTGCTAGGAAATGCTGCACCTGCAGGTCTGCCAACGCTTGCACCAGAAAACTGATCACAATGAAATACAACAAGGTTTATTTACTCATTTCCTTTTTGTGACTACGCTGGAGCAGGGAGAGCTTTGCAAGAACTGAACTGCTAAATCATGCTTGAGCTTCACGCAGGAGCGGAAACCCTTTGGAAGTTAAGAGAAGAAGAAATGCCTTCTTGTCAGTGGGCAGCTGCAATTTAAGCCAAGATTTGAATTTGCAAAGTTCTTTTATGCAACATCGTTGGCACTGTTCCCTTTTATCTTTTTAAAAGCAGAAGAGACTTAAGATTAGTTTTCAGCTTACCCTTCCCGCCCCAACCTCAGAAGAGAAAGATCAGTCCTGAGCATCTGCCTCACCAAAAGATAGAAATAAGACACTTTTAAAAATGTGGATATATGCAATGTCTTCAGGTTTGTGATAGAAAACAGCAGGATTTAAAGGAAGCCAATCCTTGTCCAGTTTATTGGCTTTACCTTCCACATGGGTCAAAGGTCATTATTGTCATGTTTGTGTAGTATTCATATTTGACCCAGGCACCTGGCCCAAGGTAACCTTCCTCCTCTCTATCCCAAATTCTGTTAATAACGAGACCTTAACACTGTGGTGGTTATTTGAAGATCAATTGATTTTTTTAAAAAAGAAAAGAAATTCCATACCTGTGTATCTCCTGTTGGGCTTTCTGGAGGGATAAGACAGCAGTGTGAATTTCTTTCAAAGGGTCGGTTTCTTTCCCACACTGAGCACCCGGACTTTCGAAGCCTGTGGTGAAAAGATGACAGCTGGATTTCACATGTGTTTGGAAAATGGGGGCATCTCCCCCCCCCCATGTTCTGAAGTTTTCTTTCCTCCTCCCAGGGAGAATCACCCCTAACATACATGGGGGAAAGGTAATTTGGAAGCTGTAGTTCATCAGTTTGACTTGCTTCTGGATTCATTAAGCTAATATGCAAATACTGCAGATTTTACAGATCTGTGAAAAAAAATTCCTCTTACACTTTCAGGGTAGAATCCAGTGACTCAGGCAACAGGATTTTCCTTCACTCTACCCCCACACTGCACCCCTTAAATCTGCTTTAGAGGGTTAGCAAGTGAAAGAGAAGTTCTGTTGCACAAATGAAAGTCATTCCACTCATGAAATGGCTTTGTTGGACCCAGCCATGTGCCTTTCCCATGAAGGCAATGCATGTATCTGCAAAAACCTAGCAAAACTATTACGTGAATCAGCTCTAAAAAAGAGATTCAGGAAGAAGGCACATTTTGAATATTGCTGGGTAGAAATTGGTTTTTACATGTGCAATTGTTTTTAATTGCTTATCGATATGGAATTGTTTTTACACATGGAACAGTTTTAATTATTTATTTGGTGTAAAATCACTTTAACATATTTAATGGAAGGAAATTCATAAATGGAATAAAATAAAATGGAAGTCCTGTGCGAATGAAGAGAACTAAAATGAACCCAAACTTTGGCAACACAAAGTGCAAGCAGAAAGTAAGGGATGCTAAAAAAGATTTTTAGGACCACATTGCTAAAAGCATGAAGACCAACAACAAGAAGCTCTTTAAATATACTAGTAGCAGGAAACCATCTAGGGAATCGGTGGATCCTTGGATGAGAAGGGAGTCGAAGACATGATAAAGGAGGATAAGGAGATTGTGGAGAATGTGAATCAATTCTTTCTATCTGTCTTCACTGTGGAAGACATATGGTAGATCACAGTGCCTGAACTAACTTTTGCAAGAAGGGAGTTTGAGGAAGATAGTGGTGATGAGACATGAAGTTCTAGGCCTGGTAGACAAACTAAAAACTGGTAAATTGTCGGGCCCAGATGGCACCCACCTGAGAGTTCTCAAATAATTCAAATGTTAAATTGCTGATCTTCTAATAAAAATATGTAACTTGTCCCTAAGATTAGTCTCTATATCTGAGCGTTTTCCATCACTGTGCAAAAGGATTACGTTATCAAGGGATGACAATAGGACTTAACACTGGATATGGATGGAGTGAGTGAGCGCACAGTATCAGAACCCTGCAAGATACTTACTGTCATCATCTGAAAGTTCCTGTACAGACTCTGGTGTTGAACAGCTACTTTCAGTGTTCTGACTGTTGCTGGACGGTTGATCGCTGGCTTTACGCCGTCTACAATCATTTGCAGACCTCTGAAGAGTACAGACAAAAAATCCCATTATTCTTATTCCTGTTCTGACTACCATTATTTATGAGATATACCAATTTATCTGCCTAGCAAAAATAGACTTCTGAAGTGAAAGGATGCAATTTATAGAATCCATCATCTCAAGGGTTTAATCTTAGGCTGAAATCCTCAGCCCTCTTATCCCTAAGTAATCATACTGGTTTCTGTGGAATAAAAGGAGGATGATCTGAAATAAATTTTCTCAGGTTCAAGGCTCCTAAAGCTCCCCTCCCCATAACACTACAGTTCTGGGGGTGAGGGTTTTAAAACCCAAACTAGTGCATTGCAAATGGTAGCTGCAACAAAATGTTGCAATATAACCTCATCTTCTAATAAGGGTTCTCCTCTTCAAAGCGCCAGGCAGCCAGTTGTGCCTTCCCCATAATACTCCATTCCAACCTTCCCCTCTTTTCCAACAGACAATAAACATTTCATGGCTGCTGAGCATGTTCACTCCACAATGAGTTCTTAATTATTTTTAGCCACTTAAATTTGTGTGTGCGTGTTTCTTGGTGTATTGGGTGTCGATAGTGCCGTCTTGTTTCTACATTTGTTGTTTCTTTTTGTTGGCACTCACCACTTGCATTTGCTATTAAAAGGAACTGGGGATAAAAGTGAAAGGGCATTGCTTCCCTCATTGTTTCTTCCCCCTCTCCACAAGTCCTTGCAACTTATAATCATAAGCTTCAATGTACAACCTAGGATATTCATATGGGTCAGAGCAGAAAGCACAGTCCTCATCTTTTTCTGCCTCACAAAGTAGAGGTCTGTGTCTATCATTTCCAGTTTCACCCCATCACACAGATAAAGAACTGACGGCTATAATTTGCCTAAGGCCAGTCAAGTAGTTTATTTGGAATTTGAATCCAGGTCTCTAAAGCCCAGCCCCCTATTCAGTGACCTGCTGGATGGCTAAGGCATCTCACATCCCATTTATGCATTTAGTTTAATGCCCACCAACTCTCATGATAATTCTAAACACACTAGTGAAATTGCAAAACGTTTCTTTTTTAATTTGTGCCAAAAATTCCACCAGGACAAGCCACACAAAATGTCTGCTGATCAAAATCCAGCAAATCAGATAGTGGCTGTAGTTTTTTAAGCAAATCACTGGACCCATGTATTCCTAAGTGGGATCAAATTGTGCCAAATCTGGCTCAGGGTGTGCTCAGGGTAAAGTGATAGTGGGATAGCAAGATGTTATTCAGTTCACCAGGATTCTGCAGATACAGTGCAGAAGGAGAGTACATCTGCCCAAGCATCACTGAAAATGTGGACTTTCTTGGGGAGATGGCCAGTTACCTTGTGCCGTGCAACTTGGTTGCTGTTGCACATGTTTTTGTGAGTTGACATTCGATTGGATAAGTGCCTCTGCATGGTTTGAAGTATGCCATCCTTCTCGTACTGGGCAATGTCATTCAAAGGGTCCCAGGGCCGCAAACTTTGAAAATGAAGAAGAAATTTATAAGAAAGAAAAGCCACTGTTTACTAGTAGCAATATACACCAAATGTACAAGAACACTTTCAACATTGCGTAGAGCAGATATGCACATTCAATTTCTTCCTATTTTGCCCCACCAAAATGCTTCAGCTGTAACACAGAAGGACTGTGTGGCCAAAAACAACAACAAAAGTAGTCATTGTAAACCTGGTGGGGCGGGGGAGCCTGTGACCCTCCAACATTGTACAGTCTTTATTTTTACCTTCCCAACAACCCTGGAAGACAGGCCACATGACCATATTTTCCATACGGGGAACTGAGGCTAAAAGACAATTGCTTTAGTGACTGCATGGAAAAAAATAGAAATTGTTGCTCAGTTTCTCAGAGTCGCTGGAACATGCTGGAGCCTCTCTGAGGCCAGGGGCATGAGTCATGTTAGAATAAAGTTATAAACTTAAACAGAAAAAACAGCCAGGCCTTAGCGGATGCCCTCAGCCAGCTAAGCCCTCCAAGGCCTGGGACAAATGAACCCAACTGCCTGCCCCCCTCTGCATAGCCCTGGGTACAGATATAAGATTTATCATACCACAGAATCATAGAATTCTAGAGTTTGAAGAGTCCTATAGTCCAATCCCTTGCAATGTAGGAATTGCAGCTAAAGCATCCCTGGCAATGGCCACCCAACCTCTGCTTAACCTCCAATGAAGGAGAGTTCACCAGCTTCCAAGGGAGTCCGTTCCACTGTCAAACAGCTCTTACCATCAGTAAATTCTTCCTAACATTTAGCCAGAATAGCCTTCCTTGTAAATTGAATCCACTGGTTTGGGTCCTACCCTCTAGAGCAGCAGAAAATAAGCTTGCTCCACCAGCTTAAGAGTGTGGTATAGATGTGCAAGTCCACCTGTGTGTACCTGGACACAGACACCTTTTAGCAACCACACTCCACTCAAGAGCACTCACTCTTCATATTTGTAGTGCCATTCGTTCGTGGCAGGATCGTGCCAGAAGAGCAGAGGCTTCCACTCTGTTCCATTGTCCTTCCGCTCCCGCGCTGCATTCCGCTGCTCCTCTTCCAACACAAACTTTTCTTGTGTTGCCTTGTTCTGGTCTCCTTTGCTGATTGCACTGGTTACGTGCTGCCAGAGCCTGAGAAACAAACAAGGAATCAAGTATAAATGTCTGTAGTAAGGCCAGGGCAGTCATGGAGTTCAGGGGCTCCAGGCATGTTTTTAATACTGCAGAGGTGGGTGCTCATAGCAGTCCATTGTTAAATTTAAATAAGATCCCAGCTGTGCTGTGGGGGGAGGGGATACACTGTGTGTGTGTGTGTGTGTGAGAGAGAGAGAGAGAGAGAGAGAAAGAGAGAGAGAGAGAGAGAGAGAGACCGCGCATGTTGCCTATATTTCTCTCTCAGAACAATCTGCCTGCATTACCTCTCAGATTCAAACTCTGTTTGCTCTTCAAATAGCACAATGTGACGCTTCAGTCTCTGCTTTCGGACCTCACTGGTTGGATTCCAGAAAATATCTGTGCTGCCATTTTTCAGGTCATTTATATAAACCTCTCCATCCTGAAAAAAGAAGAAGAATTTAGTGCTGGCATAAAGTAGTCAGCAGAGGTGTTCAACACAGGCTTAGCAAGATCTAAGTGAAAGGAAAGGAAGCCATCAATACTCTTCTGATACACCATTCTTTCCCTCATCCTTTCCTTCCCCTCACTTTGCTATCTTCTCCACGCAGGAATGCTAGATTGTAACCTCTTTGGGGCAATAATCTAGCTTTTGTGCTTGTTCTGCAAAGACTCATACACCTCAGGAATCATGCAATCAGTTTGTTTTGTTACAGGTAATTCACATCTTACATAAGGCATAGTGTCTGGGGTTTACACAAAAACACTTAAAGCCAGGACCTTTGGAACCAGGTCCCCTGCAAGGCAGAGGGCTGCTTGTCTGGCTTTGGGAAGGAGGTGGGAGGGCTCCAGCAGGGCCCTAGAGTCCTCACTCCTCCGTCCCAAAGCCTAGTAAGCATTTGCCAGAGCCCGAAATTGCAGCTTTGCACAGGTGGGGAAATAAATAAATGGAAAGTGGGTTTCTTCTGCTCTCCATTTATTTATTTATTCAATCCTCTGCATGCACAGCTGTGATCACGTAAGTGGAATAAGCGTGAGATGTGAGTTACCTCTACTAATGGCATTTCTATTATTTATATAGCAAACGTTACAATTAATAAAATCATAGCAGGCTTCCCTATAAGGCTAGGACTGGGGACACCCACATTTCTTCTCACCCTGGGACTTGTCTAGATTCTCTGTGGCCTGTGAGCTGCTGCTTCTTTTTCTTCCTCTGCTTGTGCCTTGAGTTGTTTAAAACTGAGCCCTCACCTCTTCAATACCTGACCTCCCCCCTGTCCTTGTCATGGGAGAAAACCTCAGCAGAACCAGCCGCAAACCACCCAGAGAAGCAGGAAACACACCAGTGCAGAAAGGGCAGGCTGCAGTTGTTAGCAAGACATTCCTGCTCCCCTGTCTGTTAATGATCCAAACGCCACCAGCATTTCATCTCTGTCCTCTTGTTAGTTTATTCTGAAAATTAACCACTAATTCAACTCCACTGCTTTGAGTCTGAATAGGTGATGGGCTTTGGTTTCTGCAACTGCCCCCAGAGGATAAACCAGAAGGATAATTTACACGGCTTGGTACAGGGAATTTATTTATGACATGTGTAGCAAGATATACAATATGACATGTTCCGAAGCTAATGATTCCTGATGCTAGTCTGCTATCAAAGCCAGGTCCTGGATGTGAATGTTTTCATAGTTATACCCCAAGTCATGGAGATTTGCTTCAAATGTTATTCTCCAACACCATCATCATCTGTAGTTAAATATCACCACAGCAATTAAAAAGATAAAGGAATGAGTACTCATGGTAAGGGTGTCTGAGTAAACTGGTGTGTCTTCAGTTGTCAGTGGAAGTCATGGTTGGTGCCCATCTGATCCCAATGGGGAGAACATTAATCAGTATTATTACTGGCATCACAAAAGAGACGGCTCTCCTACACATACACAGACTTCTGTAGGTCACAGAACTGCCAGCAAGGCTTCATGTGTAGGCCGCAGCAATCTGGGTAGCTAACAGAGTGCCCTCTGGAGGCTGCTTGGACTACAGCCAGTGGCGTAGCATGGGGGGTGCAGGGGGGCCGGCCGCACCGGGCGCAACATCTGGGGGTTAGGGTTAGGGGGCGCAAATCCACGGGTTAGGGGGTCAAATTACTTGCCTTGCCCCGGGTGCTGACAACCCACGCTACGCCACTGACTACAGCTCCCATAATCTCTAACCTCTGTCCTTGCTGGCATCTAGAAAGCAACACATTGCCTCCCCCTAATTAAGAGGAAATGTGGGTAGCTGTCTTCTGAATCCACCCTACCAGCCAAGTGTCCAGCGTTGCTCCTGATGCCTTCCAGTTTGGTAGAAAGCTTTATTTACTAGCCTCACCGGCTTTGACTCATGCTCTGTTTGCTAGATTGAAATCAAGGTAAGCTATCAGAATTGGAGCCTTTCGAGGCAACCTGTACAGCAAGATTTATGTCTGAGCAAATAAAACTGTCTGTTGCATCTGTTTCACCCGAGAGCTGCTTGCTTCAAAATCAAGCTCTGTTTCAAAGTAGTTTGGAAATGCAGCCCTATTCCCAGCTGGCCCTCGTCCTCTCCTGCACTCCACACAGACATTTTTAAAAACTGTCAGCAAAGAAGATTACGATTTCTTACCCAGTGTCCATCGAGACTCGCCAGCACTTCTTCTCCTGATTTAATCTTCCCCGAGATTTGATTAATGCTTGTGCTGCCACCAAAGAATGGCTTTGGGAAGAGAGAGGAAGAAAAATACAATTCAGCCCACGGGGGTGGGGGGGTGGGGAGCTGGAGGCCAGCCAAGAACACAGAGATCTGCCAGGATGCAAGGCTCAAGCTGCACTTGTCTGGATTTCTGGAACTGCCCGTGAAAGAGCAGTTCATAAAATTATTGTTATGTGCCCAGATGTGGGTCAAATGGGCACGTATGTCACCTGGCTGCATGGTGGAAGTGCTCAACTGGCCTCATGGCCAAGCCATCAGATAACATTATTTAGTGCACAGTCAGAAAAGTTCATTTTACACACTATGCTTACGTGCACCAATGTGGGGCAACTGCTACTTAGAGATGGGCACTTGATGACAATGTCAGCAACTATTGAACTATTGAGCCTTAAAGAAACTTGGAGCACTATTAGGATGCTGTTGCCCCTTAGGACTGTCTCAGATTTCATTCACAGCTTCCCCATCTCCCCTTTACATACGTTCTGCATGATCTTTTATTTCTTTAGCCAATTGTTTTTAAAACAATTTTTGAAAATCGGCTTCCCACTCTCCTTATAAGATATGTCCAAGATGAACCTCTGTTGCTGCTTATGTTCTTGATTAGTTAACATTCCCCAGTATTTACCAATACTATAATCCATTGGCTGCCCCTTTAGATCCCTGCACACAGCAAAAAAATCAAGTGAACCTTAATATATATTTATGTCCAATAACAGCAAGTGTGGTTATTACTCCATCCTCACTTTAACATTAACTTAATTATTAATAAGGGCATGATCATTGTACAGAATCTGGGATGACTTGCAAGCCTAGCCCTGTCACTTGAAATTGCAGAATGAGGAAGGAAACCTGCAAAACGGGGAGGGAAATGTGGAACTGGCGGGATGGAGTCAAGTTCAAAATGCAAGACAAAGATGGTCACCTTTAATTTGAATTCCAGTTCTGCCCGATGATTGCTTTTCTCACAGTCAATGGTAACTTTCCCCCCAAGCTCCATTGTCATGGTACCATATAGAATCCCTAGAAACAGAGAAGAAACAAAACTGTTAACAGGATATCAGGGGCACAGAGACCATATAAATTGCTGAAACCTGTCGTTCACATTGACTGAGGTCTGTATAAAACAATCCTCTTTTTTTCCTTACCAAAAAATGGTTATATAACATTAACCTGAAACAGCCCCACCCTGTTGTGTTAATCAGCACACTCCACAAAAAACAGGAAAAGGGTAAAATCTGAGATGCAGAGAACAACATGGAATACCACCCATGACAATCACAGCTGACTACTGGATAGGTGGGTGGATACAGGTCAGCTGAAACTGCCCTGCCCAACCCTGGCTCTGACCAGGGCTCTCCTTGCACCCAAACCAGGGTCTCATTTTAGTCCCTGTTGCCTCCATACCATTAGACAAAATTGATGGGAGGAGCAGCACAGCATGGCTCTTACTCGAGTTGGACGAAGAGGCAAGGAATCTCCATGATAATTATTTTTTTCAGATTTCTTTTGCATCTCAAGCAAGTGGATGTAAGAGCTTGGATCCTGAGCCCCTGCGACATATTCATTTAATACGATTCTTGAGTGGAAGTCAAGGACTTTAAGGTGGAATCCACCAACACTAATAAGAAGAGCACTCCTGGATCGGGCTGAAAGCGGTTCTGGTTCAGAAGCCCGTTCTCACAGGGGCCAACTAGATGCCTGTGGGAAACCCACAAGCAGGATCCGAGCACCACAGCACTCTCCCCTGCCTGGACTCTACATTTGGTCTCCTGCTACTCTCAGGCTGACTCTGGCACCAACCGGGGAGCAGGAGGGGGAATAGTGCTGATGTTCAGCAACTTGGATGGATTTAAAAGCATAACTAGGCAAATTCATGGAGGACGCTATCAAAAGCTACTAGCCATGAGAGCTGTGTTCTACCTCCACTGCTAGAGGCAGTCTGCTTGTGAATACCAGTTTCTGGAAGCAGCAGGAGGGGAGAGTGCTGATGCTTGTGGCTATACAACTGGGCGGCAGCAGCAACAACACCTGACTCAGCAGGAGCAAGGAGGGCGCAAGTAAATCCCCCCTAAAAAACACATCTGCATAAACAAGCATTGGATTGGGCTCTGCAGCTTAAGTTAAACTTTGCAAGCGTTGGCTTCATCTGAAATGAATTGAAGATTAGCATTTGTAGGCAGAGCAAGTCTGAAGTTCACACAATGCCAGAGAAAAATAGCTCTGCTGGTTTTCCTTCGGTGTAAAAATGCATTAGAATGGGCTGTGCAGCTTAAGATAAACGGTGCTTATCTTCATCTGATCACTGTAACCAGATCTTTGCGTAGCAGATTTATGACCTGCCATTAAAATCCCTCATCTGTCTTCACTTTCATCACCTATGAGATGCAGCAGGTGATTACAGCTAGCTCAGTCTCTGTTTCCAGTTGGTGGGCTCCTCTGAGTTGCTGAGGACTTCTTCTTCCTCTCTCCCTGAGTCCCCACCACTCCAACGTGCTCCAGAGTGTCCTCCCTTCAAACCCTCTGGAGCAGATTCTGATGGTGCACAGAGGGCTGCAGGAGGAAGGAGAGGGAAGTTCCACAGTGCAAAAAGAAGTCTGTTGTGCAAGTGGTATGGCAGCCTTGGATACATCCTGTTCATCTTTCTTTAAAAAAGTTGATCCATGATCTTGTAGTGCCTGACCTGATGTTAAGGTGTTATGGTTATAAATCCCTATGTTTGGTGATATATGTCTCTTTTTTAAAAGGGGAGAAAAATAACCCCGGCTGGAAAGGGAAGGAGGCCCACAATTCCCCCTACTCCGGAGCCCCAGCAATATCCCACCTTTGCAGTGTGCGTATGGCATAGTAATGATGTACTCCTCCCCGCTGCTTAGAAAGGTAAGTTTTGCTTGTCCATCCAGCAATGCCGAAAGTGAATTACCTGCAGGTAAAAGAGTGCAGATGTATATGTCATGACTGCTCCTCTTACAAATACACAGCAAGACAAAGAGAAGCCAATATGATTCAGTGGACCATCTCTTAAGAACTTCCTTGATCGTAAGTATTTACAGAAAACAGAAATGCTTGCGCTGGCAAAACCTTCTCCTTAGCGCAATATTGAATACCACCTTCTAGTTCACATAACTAAAAACCCCAGACCCAGACTATCTGCAGTTAGGAAAGTGATGGGGAAATATTTTGAAAAGTGTGGGGTGAACAAATGCTTAATGGAAAGACGTGTAAATAGCCCACAAGCAAATCAGGATGAATGCTCATTGTTTAGAACCATCCTGTAAAGAAATTACAATTAATGCTCAATATAGACAAGACATACTTCAACCTTTGTGTAAACTTTGTGCAAGCAAAGCAGGAGAAATGCTGAATAAACTGGTTGTCTAGAGGAGCTCAAAGTTGGTATGAGAAAAGTGACTGTGGGGTAAACTCTTTCCTACTATAAATAGCTGCTTGACTCTGATGTCTTACCATAAAACTTAGATTTGGCTAGAATGCTGCCATTTATACAGAAACCATCCTTCCTGTTACTGACATGAAAGGCTGATACAGGAGGATGATGAGAAACCTGTAATGGAAGGGAAGACAAAATTACATCTGCATTGTAATTACAATACACACAATATGTACATATTGGCTTCAGTTTAGATGGTGCTACATAGACCAAAATGTTCAGTTTTAATCTGCTGCATGTAATTGCTCAGATTTACCTGTTCGGCTATGTAAAATGTGTGACTGTTTGTCTGTGGATGAAACCAACAGCAACGAAAGGTCTCTCCCAAAATGGGATTGTATGGCTTTTTTATTCCCTGGAAGAGAGGCATTAAACAGAATACATTATTAGAGAACATTTCCCAATCTGTGGGTTAGAATTTAATGTTCATATACATATACATATTTGTTTTCAAACATAAACAATACAACAACAATAGTTTTTAGATTAGTTGAAATGAACTCCCTCCAAGATCAGTGGGATATGACTTCATCATGACAAACTTTTCATGCTGATATCAGTGAGACCCAAGTTCAACTAACTTCGTCTGGATCCAATCCTGTGTAATAGGTTTCTGAGTGAACAGTTGATGCAGATGGAGATATGAATCCACATCACAAAATCTACTCAAGCTCCACTTGAACTGGCTGGTTTTTCTTGCAAATCTCCACCTAGGGCTAGTGCACATTTGGGCTTTTTCACTGCACTGTGCGAAAGAGGAAGAATTATAGGCAGGAGGATAGAAAGCTTTCGAGGCTGCATGCCAAACCATTGCCATTTCTGCCCAAATAATCAATAGAGTAATTCCTGCATTGTATGGAGTTAGACTAGATGACTCTTTTGAGTCCCTTCCAACTTCACAATTCTATGATTCTATGAAATAGTTGAGTACCCACTCCCTGTGTTGATACTGGGAAATGTTTGCAATAATTAAGTCTTGTGCTATCAACTCCCTGCATTTCCAGGGAAATTTCCTTCCCTTGGGGAAACACCTCATGCTGCTAAAGTACCTTGCTTTGCTCAATTAAGATAACATGACACTTGGCAGGCAAGTCCTCTATCTTCTTTTGTTTCCCCTGCAATTACACTGAGGGCGGCTCAAATATATTTCATTACTGGTAAATTATACCAGTGATGATACCATCGCTGGACAATGACCAAGTCTGAGAACTATGTGACAATTTTTGAGACTTCAGTGAAGTCAAATTAAGCTCAGCTCTTAATCAGTTTTGAAATTTTCTTAATTCCTATTTTGTCTTTTGTTTTGGATTTTTTAAAAAAGAAAAGAAAAAAAAAAAGAAAAAGAGAAAGTCATAATTTCTAAAGCTCATCTAATTACAAAACCAACCACAACCATGGAACTATCAGCTGGGCTACCAAACTGCTTAGAGATGGAAACATTCAGCTGGCGACAAGAAAAGCAGGGATATTTCCCAAAAGAAAAACACTAGAAACAAAATGAAGTGTCTTAGAATGAGAACTGAGGAGCAATAGCTGCTGGATTTGAAATTGGTCCTCAAACTTCATGGACAATTGCTATTTACTTCCAGGAGAAATTACTAAGAAATAAAGAATTGAGAACTGGAATTCCTATTTGAGCAACACAGAAAAAGTAGTTTTAAGTTGAGACAAAATCTGCAGATGGAACAGGAAGCAGAAATACCTCGTGCTTCCTGCCTCCCCCCCCCCCCCAACCTCACAAAGCACCATTATGCAATACAGTACCTCAAGAAACACCTCTCTCCATATGAACCTACCGGACCCTGAGATCATCTTCTGAAGCTCTCCCTGTGTGCCTCCTCCACAAGAGGTCTGGAGAGTGGCAACCCAAGAACAGGCCTTTTCTACAGTGGCTCCCCATTTGTGGAGTGCTCCCCAGGGAGGTTTGTCTGGCGCCTCCTTTGTACACCTTTAGGCACCAGGCGAAAATGTTCTTCTTCAACCAGGCCTTGGGCTGATTAACATCTTATACCCCTTTTAAATGTGTTTGTGGGAAGGAGTGGGGTGTTGGTTTGTGTGTGTGTTTTTCGTTCTTGTTTTTATCATGTATTTTGTGCTTTCAGTTGAATTTTTATGTTGTGAACCGCCAAGATCTGTGGACGCAGGGTGGTATACAAATTTAATTAACTAATTACCGGTAATAAAATGTCCCGATGCTCAAAGCCTGAGCCTGTGAGTTCTCTTAAGTAAGCTGGGAAGGTTTTTGGTGGGAGAAGCTTACTTTTTCATATTTTTTTTTAAAAATCTGCTCTATCTCGAGAAGGATTGTAAGAGAAGTCCCCTATATTTAAAGAGTGATATCCAACAATAGTTATACTCAGGGTAACTTAAGTTCATTGATTTCAATATTTGTACCCTGACTATTACTAATGTTGGATATCACCCAATAACTATTTAACCAACATTAGTCATTCTGTTTATCCTTGACCACAAAATATTCTGGAGAAATTGCGGGCTTGCAATGCTAGCTTTTAGCTGGGAGAATTATGTATCTAGTTTATCCTGAACCCAATATAAATAGGGGTTCTATAGCATACTTGGAGTATGAGTTAAGCATAATCTTACCTTTGGCTTCTTATAAAAGCCCGATAGGTACCATCTCAAGACTTGCTTGATTCGACAATATGGGTCTTCTTCAAGAGCAGCTCTATAGAAGAAGAGTAATTAGCTGATCTGTTTGCCCTAGGTGGTTTTACAGACACACGAAATCACATCAGGTACAAAAAGAACCAACAGCAGCACAATGTGGAAACCCTTCACTATCCCTTTCAAGCCTCCCTTGTTAACTTAACTTGTACTTATACTAAGAAGCTTAAATTGAATGGAACTGTCCAAATATTTCATCTAAGAGTCTTCACCTGATCTTAAGTCTTACCCTGGCTGGGTAGCTTAGCTCATGGCTACTGTATAATTTTACATGATTATGGGTATTTAGTTATTGCATTTATATGCCAACCTTTTCCCCAAGGCACCCAAAGAGGTTTAAATTTTTGAAATACTAGAACAAATCAATGACATAAAATGTAAGAGTGGTGCTTTACATGAGCTACTCCATTAAAAATGTAGGGCTATGGAGAAATCTACAGTCATATAAGCCACTTGAGAGAACCAGACAGCCTATAGCACCACAGTCCTAACACTGTAGCTACTTATGGAGAAAATTAAGTGTCAGATCTCCTCCATTCATCTGAATAAAAAATGTGGAGACAGCGAGACTTACACAAGGGTCAGTGACATTTAATTGTAGATTCCATAGCAAGTGTTCTGACATGTTTTACCCATCTGACTCTTAAAATCAACACCAAAAGCTAGCTGGAAATCTGAAAAGAGCATTTAAGTTTATCCCACCCCTTGCAAACCAGCTCATGAAGACTGCACATTAAAATATCCTAACTTTAGATCCTGCCTCACTTTATAGGAGGGGGGAAAGGTTTCCTACTGCACAAGATCCTATGTATGTTTACTGAAAAGTAAGATCCACTGTATTTAGTGGAAAGTATTCCCAGAAAAGTGCACAGAGGAGAGCAGTCCTAGTCTGCATAATAATCCCCCTAATTATACCTCCAAAAGCATCCAGGTTGTTGTTGTTTTTTACTGTACATGTTATTGCTGCTTAAAAAATGCTCCAGGATTCATCTTCCCTATATGCTTGCTCTCCCTTGTTCCACAAACCTTAACCTATCAATAGGTTGGGTATGCAGTTATTGCCAATTACACAATGGCAAGGCTGAGTGCAGCAGAACTCATATCAGTACACCTCTCATTTTTCTTCTTTGCTTTCCTCACAGCTCCCATAAACTGTTGATGTCTAAAGGTCACCGAAATGGATTCCTGTCCTGATTTACGGCACCAGCCGATTAACTCCGAGAGCCTCACGTATTATCAGGGAGCCCTTTCAAGCACACAAACATCCCAGCTGCAGCCAGACTAATACTCCTGGCACATGGGTGCACATCTGCGCACTGCATCATCAAAAAGCCGGCAGGCGCTGCTTACTGGGAAAGTAGGTCGGCGTGGTAGTAATAATCGGAAAGCTTGTTGAGGAAGGAGCGCGGCTCCAAGATGAAGGTGGGCAGAACGACGCGGGACAAGTCCATGCCAGGCCTCAGCTGCTTCAGGATGATCCACATCAAGCTCTTGTTCTCATCGGACACAGTTTCTGTTTGAGAGCATTCGCCTGTCTAAAGAGAAGAGGGTGGGGAAAAACCCTTTGGCTTGCTGATGCTCCATTTGGTTGTTTCAATATTTGTAATCTCCACTTTCATAAAGTATGTATCAAGGCAGCTTACAGCATATAAAATATAATTTAAAAATGATCTATAAATGTCCATAAAACAATTAAAAACATCAGTAGATACTGGTTGGTTAGAAAGAGAAATTCATATTGTGAAGGCATGTCTAAACTGTAGCTCAAGTCAGGAAGTTCCTATTTGCACCATGTATCTACTTCCTGTTTAGTTGCACTCTCTGATCCTGTTCACACATTAAACAGTAAGCCAGACCATAGCTCAGGATGAATGAGTAATCATGCTGGCTGCCAAAGAGGACATGCTCCTCCTCCTCTGCTCATTCTGTTGCTACGCTGAGCTAAGCAGGTTTGGCTTAGCCTGTCGTCCCAACCAGGGCTTGTGGTTTATCTCTCCTAGCCAAACTAGGAGCTGTGAAGTATAGGATGAACTTTGGTTACAGCTCATGGTTTGTTTGAGGAGAGCTAAGCCACAAGCCTAGGTCTGGAGTACAGGTTAAGCTTGACTCAGCCCAGCTGCGGAAGAACAACTGGAGGAGAAGCCAAGAAGCCATGACCTCATCTCTGGGAGCTTGCATGCTCATGCTAAGCCATGGTTTGACATAGTGCCATGTGTGAACCAGGTCATCGTTGTGTGCAATTCAACAAGGCTAAGCACATCCAGAGAGAATTAATGTCAATTCAAACCCCTTTAACAGGCTGATTTATGCACCTCCTGGAGCAACCTCAGCATCTTCCTCTCAACAACGTGGCAGAAATAATGTTTTATTGACGTTGAGGCCCAACATCTAAACTTTTAATGGCAAAGAAAACTGTAAGAAGCTAATCTAGCACTTGGATGTTGCTTTTAAGCTGCTTTTAACTAATACTGTAAGGTGGTTGTGGGAAAGGCACTTGCTAGCCAAGCTCCGCCTCAACATTCCCCATAATTCTCCCTGTAAAAAAAAAATGGAATAGTTTGGGTCTGCGAGAGAAGCAGGCTGTGCAAAGGAAGAACCCACCAATCTAGCTGCTGGGGAATCAGATCACTTCACAAAGAGTTGGCTTGTGCCATTAACAAGGTGACTTGAGGTGAATCAGGGAATCCCTAAGCTCCGAAGTCATTACATGGCCTTGGATATTCCAAAAACTTAGCTGCACAACCTCTCCACCCTGCTTTATTTTCTGAGAAACAAAACCCAAGGTGACTGAGACTACAGATACAAGGCAAAACTTGTGGCTGCTGCATTTCCCTAGCTTGGGCATCTTTTATGCTCCAATATTGGCCTGCAGAGCACAGCTCCCTAGAGCAAACCCACAATGGGAACTTAGCACCATGCCACTTGCCGCAGAGCAGAGTTTGAGAAAAAGAAAGCATGTGAGCGGAGCAACGAACCTTTTTCCTCTCTATCGATTTCTATTAGTTACAATCTGTCTTGCGCCCCAGACAAACAACATCCCTAAGCTTGATCCACCTTAGATAATGGAAACTGTTAGACGAAAAGCTATTGCAGTGGTGCTATAAGCTATGATGTGTATTGATCTGTCAGTGCTTTCATCAGATGTATTTGCCAACTTTGCAGGGGCATATATCTTGGCCTCACACACATATATCACAAAGGATTGAAAAGCAAGTCCTCCCAACAACAGGAATCAAGAACAAAATTACATTTTTAACTGTTTACAGAGGGATACCCTATGTTAGTGTGCCTCCAGACTTTTAGAATTTTGCAGAGGGAATTCAATTGCATACCAGAACTTTAGGTTTGTGCCTTTGATGTGGTTTCAAGAGCTCTGCTGCCCTAGTGCAATAAATATACTTTTAAAAAAATCAGATTTTTTTTGTGGCTTGGAAAGTGGCAGGGAAAGGCATTGAAAAGAGTGGGATGAACAAAGGTCTTACAAGGGAGTAAGCATCACTGAATACAATGGCACAATGGCAAACACTATAATGATACAATCCAAGCTCTCTTTTTTCATGTTCCATTTAAGTTCCACGGCTGACTAGATTTCCCACAACAACAAAAAGTAACAAATTGTATAAGGTTAACAAAGTTTCCTCTAATTGGGCATGAACATGTGACCTGAGGTTATTAAATTGGGTGAGAAATAATGTTGTGGTTCTACTAGTAAGCCATTTAATGTAAGTCCATTGGCCTATTACAGCTTACAAGCAGCTCATTTTGTTCATGATATGAAGGAAAAACCAACACATTTTACACTTCTCATTGGAATAAGGCAAGTTAAATTGTCCTGGAAAACAGATTATTGGAAGGGCAATTGCCCTCCTGCTATCTCTGGCAAACGACTTTGTCAGTGCGACTCAGCTCTTCACAACAGAATAAAAGAAATGGGACGAAGGAAAGAATCTTCTATCATAAGGCGAAAAATGCAGTGGACAGGTGGATAACAAACTGTGTGGGTGGATAGATAGCCGTTAAAATGGTTACCTCTCCAAATTCTTCATAGTTCTGCTCCAAGTAGGTGGTCCCTTTCTTTTCCTGGGATGACTCCCCGTGGAGTTCGGACTGATCGCTCTCACTTTCATTTGTCTTCCGGCTGTTCTCATGCATCTCGTTCTCCGACTCTTCTATATTGTCCCTTTCAGATTTGTCTGAGAAAGCATCGTTCTCTAGGTGGTGGTTCTCCAGAGCTGACTCATTAAAGCTGAAAGACACAGATGGTTACAATGTCTTAGGCTGCATACACGCTAATCTGTCTGTAGCATGAAAATGGTAGCTTTTTCTCAACCCAGAAACGTTCTTGCTCCTCCTTAACAAGCAGCTCTCAATCTTGATTGATTCTAGATCCTGCTGTCCACAAGGGTAGGTATGCTTACTTAACATGCATCTGCAAATCCTTGACTTAAGTCATCCACACCTTTTCCTCCATGCGCATGCCCCAGGTGAACGAAGAAGGAAGTGGTGATTACAATTTTGGTATACACCCACCAGAATGCAGTTAGGCAGGTGTGGCTACACTCCCCATTGCCAGGACCCCCTTCATCTGTTTTCAAATGGAAAACTTGCAGGGTAACACAAAGCCAATCTGCCAGCAGCTTGCATTTTGGGAATGAAATCAGTTTCTCTAAAAGCACTTTCCAGAGGCAAACACTACGCAATGGATCTAGATTGTATTGGAACTACATCAAAAAACCAAGTCCTCTGTCTCCACTGATTCTAGAGTAAGATGTTGTGTGTACGTAGCCTGAGTTTCAAGGTGCTGGAAGCCTTGTAAGATATGGTTGCTCACCGGATACAAGGATCATAAGCAATGTAGTGTGGCTCTGCAGTGCCATTTGGAGTCTCTCAAGACAGGTTTCACATAATTGGAAGCCCCAGAGCCCAACAACAGTTCAGAGCAGGAAAGGAATGCAGGAAGCTGGTAGGGCATCCCTCACAGATCTCCACCCAGCCTCTGCTTAAACACCCCAAGGAAAGAAGAATTGGCTGAGGGTACTTTAGATTTTGGTTATTATTAGGACTGTTACCTGATAAAAGAAAATTTAGTCAATTTATCCTACAAGTGTGAATTAGTCAACCAAAGGGCGCCGACTTGCCCCCCACACTGCAGGTGCACATCACATGACGTGTCACGTTACACATCACATGACACGTCCCGCCTCCACCTAGCGCACAAGCACTCGCACACTGGGCTAGGACACACGGGCATCCTGCCGCTGTGATGCCAGTGCTCGTGCACTGGGTGGAAAATGGGGAGAATGGAGCTGGGCTCCATGCTCGGCCTCCTCCTCCTTGTGTGACATCGGTGGGGAGGAGGTGGTGGGGCAGGGCCACAGGACTTGGAGGGAGCACAGCCCCCTCCTTGAAAAACTGGGGGGCGGGGGCTGAAGACCCCTCACCACTTTGCACGCAGAAAGACTGTTGCCAGTTCTCACAATTATTTTCAAGGCATTGTTCCACTGTATTCATTGTTAAAGCCAGTCCTACAAATGAAAAACAACCAGAGATTAATTATGATTGAAAATGTGTGGCTGGCATGAAAGACTCTCCAAAAACCATGAGAAGCTTTACTGAGAGGCTTTACAGTTGCATGTTAATCAAACAGAGTGATTTCAGGCTTTGCGCCAAGCCACATCTCTACCATCTTTCAATAAGATGCCCACTTGCATTAGCAAAATTAGCCTTCCGTTCAGTTTTATGTCAGAAGAGAACTGTCATGAATAAGGCTTAGAATCAACCAAATCTGAAATAAAGGCATACAGCAACATCTTGCAACTCCACTTTAAAAGTCAAGTGAAGAGACCTCTATGTCAATATCTCATACTTTGGAGCATGGTAGTTCATTTATGTGTTTTGCTCAAGGATCATATATTTGATTTACTGCTTTGAGCTCATGCAACTAAGGTTTTTTTAAAAATGCCTACAGTCCAACTTTTTCATAGATAATTATTATGGTCTCTTTCTATTATGAAAAATGCCCCCTATCCCCAATCTGAAGGGCATGATAGAGAAGGAATATTTATTCCACAAGGCAGGATAGGATAGATCTGGTTTCCCAAATCGCTCATGCTCTTTGGCCCAGTTCATACTGGCAAACAACTGGGGACTGACCATGTTGGAATTCAAACTGCAGGGGGAGCTGGTCCACATGGGAATCATTTGCAAAGCACATGCCACTAAGTTTTGAAAGTTTACAGTAGTAAATCTGTGTGACGTGTGTTATAAGTCTAAATGGAAAACAACACATACATATGGACAGCCACATGAAACAATTTAAACAAAGTTTGGATCAAGCCCTGGAGTCTAGTTGTTTGCACCAACTGGGGCTTCCTGAACAACAGATACTGTGCTCCAAAGGGCAACCTAAGCTGGTCCTTTATCTGGATTTTGGAGACAAAAAGGATCCCCACCACTGGCATATGGGAACTTTAGGGTTGCATATGTAAGGTGAATTAAAGTGCTGTGTCACCTGTGTGCAACTAACCCGCTTTCTTTTTAAAACGCAGACGTTTTGCCATTTGGAAAGTGATGGGAAAATGTATTGGATGAACAAATGATGGGAAAAGTGTTGGATGAACAAATGACTAACGGGAACACATGTAAACACCTTGCAAGCAATTAGGGTGAATGCAGAATGTGTCCTTGTTGTCGGATAATTAATCCACAAACTGCTCAGAATGACAGTGGAACGGACTCCCTCTGGAGGCTGTGGACTCTCCTTCACTGGGGGATTTTAAGCAGAGGTTGGATGACCATCTGTAATGGATGCTTTAGCTGAGATTCCTGCACTGCAGAGGATTGGACTAGATGACCATCCTAGGGTTGCCATATTTTGAAGAGCAAAAAAGAGGACACATTTGCTGACTTCTAATTTTAACCATGGACTGCTCTGACGCATGAAAAAGAGGACATGTCCTGGAAAAAGAGGACATATGGCAACCCTTCCAACTCTACAATTCTAGGATTCTATGAATGCTTAGCAAAGACTGGATGCAGTCGAACCACCATGTAAGTGTTGTGCAAGCAAAACAGGACAAATGCTCAGTAATAGATGTCTGCAGGGGCACTTGTTTGCAACAGATGGGGCAAGTACTAGTTTCACTTGATTCTCTAGATGCAGAGAATTTTTTCCTGCCTCTCTGAATAAAGAGACACTGCTGTATTTGGAACAGATTGACTGAAAGCAGATAAAACCTTTATCTGTAATCCCTGGAAATATTAATACTGCATGATGGGTTACCAGATTTTAAATGGAGCATCCCTTAGACTGTGAGAGCAGCACAGACCAGGAAGCAGGCACACCCCTCATTTCAGAACCCTCAATCTCCATGGCATCTGCTGAACAGGCACCCCAGCTTTTGAAATTTTGATCTGACAACCCTGCTTAATGACCAGACAGACATCAGAGGTAAACAGACACAGTAGAGGCAGATGCTAAATCCTGTGTGTGTGTGTGTGTGAGAGAGAGAGAGAGAGAGAGAGAGAGAGAGAGAGAGGGAGAGAGAGAGAACGAGCTTATGGGAGTAGAATAGTCTGGTTCTATTTCATATACAATTTAGAATTATAAAATGAGTGCAGCAATGTATAAACCCAACCTAAAGCAGACATGAAAATTCAGAGGAAAAATTCCCATTAGCAATCAGCAGCAGCAGCAAGTCTTTGTAACTGACAGAAAAGACTTAATGCTAGTGCTACTTGGAACAGAGGTGTAAGTTTGGAGCAATCCCTGTATGGGCATTCCAATAATTGAAAGTAATCACGATTACTTTCTCTTGTGTAGTCACCCAGCACAGGAAGGCAGCACTAGCTGGGGAGCAAATTCTTCCATGGAGGATGACCAACTTATTGAAGACACAATGTCTGCTTCTTTAATTTCCAAGCATAATTTAAATAAGCTGAAGAAAGCATTACATGTAATTAAATGACTTACTAATAATAACATGTCAGCTTAATTGGCTTAATTCCCCAAGGGGAAGATGTTTAACTGAAGGATTTGTGATCCCATCATGGAACACTGTGCCAGTGATAAATCTTCTGCTAGCACTACCTGGATATTTGGGGAGAAATGCTACTCCTTGGAAGCGAGCTACACTTAGTTTCTGCAGTTAAATCTGTATCCCGTCCTGATGTCTAGGTGACAGATTTTTACTCACAGGTTCACTATTTAGAAAGCAATGGATGTTGTTATGAATGTTTATGTTGAATGTTAGGAACACACAGCTGAACAGAGAATTGTGTGTGTGTGTGTGTGTGATGCCTGAGAACATAAAAAAGAGCCCTGTTGGATCAGAGTAGCAGCCTATCTTGCCCAGCATCCTGTTTTCCCAGAAAAAATGCTTTCAGGATATGCCCAAGCAGGGCATTAAGGCAAGAGCCCTCTCTCACTGTTGCTTCTTGGCGAGGCATGTTCAGAGGCAGACACCTTTGCCATCCTGACTTCGTCCTAGTTCAAGTGAAAGGATGCTCTCATTACAAAATGGGTCTTTTACTCACTGCTACCACTTAGAAGGGATTAAAGCAGATGTATGAAACGTACTCTCAACTGCAGGAACCACTACAGAACTTCAGAATATATGCAGTAAGTGTGTACATCCTTACTGAAAAAGTTCCTGATCCGAGATGGTAGCCGTGTGCAGTAGGTTGTACAGGCCAGCATGCGAAGAATCAGCTGAGCAATTCAACTCTCCATCTTTTCCTTGCTTGGATGCACTGAGCCTGAAGAGGCTTGAGCAACGCAAGGCCAGTTCCAGAGCATCCAACCAACACCGGCCTATAAAAACACAAACACAGAGGTCAAATAGGAAAATGCAGAATGCTCCCTTGACTGCTTCCCATTTCATGTATCCAGACATTTAATCCATATCGAGAGAGACAACGGATACAGTACACAGCAAAGATTTCAAATGTCCTGAAAGCAATGAGACTTGATGGCTGCAGAGTAAGTGTTACCATTTGATACTCAGTTCCTCTCTTCAATATTCATAGCTTTTTACATCCTCCAGGTGATGGCCCAAATCTGAAATATTTCAGGATACAATTTGTCCCTAAAAGTTTACCCTCATCTAAAACAAGAATAGGCAGATCACATATAGAGTGCATTTTAAATCTATACATCGTTTCCGGTCTTGGTATTTGTGGTTTACATGCCACTCAAATTACTGAGATTCTCACAGTTTTACACTGTAATGGATACTAAATATTAAAATACTCAAGCTGTGCAAAGTAACATGATCCAAGTAGCTGCCAGAGGGGTTGCCACATCAGTTTCATTCAGCAAATCACCGTCCAGTACCTCAAAATGCTGACAACATTTATTATGGCACTGCTTTTACAAGGACAATAACACGTGTGTTTCCCCATTTATGGTTTTCTTCCATTTCCACTTAGTTTTCTACCCCCATCTTCCCCACTTCGGAAAGCCTGCTCCTCACTTCAGAGTACCCTCTGTGAGAATGTGTGGCAATTTCTGAGCAAAGTCCTCATATACATTTTGCTAAATCAAATGGATTTAAGCTGCCCAGGAACCCTGAAACATAAGACAAATTGCGTGGCTTCTCACCCATTCTATTCCTCATGTACTCTCAAGAGTGGTACATTTAAGGTGTACCATGTAGCATCCCCCCCCCCTAAGCTAGTGTCGAAAAAACCTTTATGAAAAAGCATTGCTAATAGTGACTGATACCCTGGCATTTGCTTTGGGGGAATCTTCCTACGCAGGCAAACAAAGATTAGCGCTTGAGCCTATCCTACTTCCTCACTGGTGCATGAGCTACAAGGCAAGTACGTGCAATTGGTTTCCAGTTTCACTGGTGATAAAGTGACGTTCATTCTGAAAAGCTCCTTAAACCTGGTGGCATACATAATGCTTCAGTTGTAGAAATAGTCTCCCAGGCATTATTTCAGGTTTGTTTTTTTTTAAATAAAAGAAATCTATAAAACCTTCAGCCTGCTCAATCAAGCAAATGCTAGGGTTAAAAAATAAAATGTCACCAAGTAAAGAAAATAACACCAAAGGGCATCATTATTAACAGGAAACAAATGGTTCTGCATAGAGGACCAAACAGCTCAAAAAGCGTAAGACAGACGGTGATGAAATACTGATTTTCATATTGTACTGCAAAACTCCCCTATGCCCTCCCTTCGAAATGCAACTCCAGAATGGAAGAGGGCCTCTCTCACTTCCAAATGAGTGCCTTCCCTCAATAGCAAGCATAATTTTCTCTCCCAGAAACTTGTACTGTACTCTCAGACTTGCAGCAACCAGTTCCTGTCCATGAGGCTATATTTGGAGGATAACATCTGGGACACCTGCCAATGTGGAGCCACTTTCTGGATCTAAACCAGACAGCACAGACAGACTCACCCCATCTCTCCACCTCTCCCCCAGTAGGTGGCATGGAGTGGGTTGTAACTTTGATGAGGCTTTCCCCACTTTTATAAGCTGTCATCCATCAAAATGGCTTCCAAACTTGCTGTTTGTGAGGCATGATTCAACCATATATAGGCAAATATTGTCTGTGTGGTTCAGTGGATTGTCACTCCCGTGCAATAGAACAGCTTGCGTATAAACCTTGTCATTTTTGTGGTAAGAAAAGTGATGGGGTATGTACTGGAAAGTAGGGATAATGACAACGCTGGGCATATAATCTCGGTGCAGATAAAATGGAATGAATATAGTGATGCCATATAATCTCCCTGTAAATTTTGTGCAAACAAATCAGGATAAATACTCAACCAACAGACCATCTGCAAGGACCCTTAAGCAGGTAAAGAGGTCCAGCTTTTGGGTCCTCAACCTTCCAAAGAAGAAAGAATAAACCTGGGGTTTTCAGCCTAAGGAGGGGCTTCTGTTAATTGCTACATTTGGAAGGAGGCAATGAAGAGAGCAAGGGATGTTTCCAATACAGTATGCCCACAACTTACACACATTTAATTTGTGCACATTCAGCTTTATGCACACGGTAAGTAAGTAAGGAGCAGAAAGGGGCAGGGTTCTGGGGAAAATGACTTTGGCAACCCCACCCACCACTGAACCCAATGTGCTTTGACTATATGCAATTTTGGTCTCAAGTGCAATCCCTGGAACATAACCCCCACATAAATTGTGGGTTTATATCAAAGCTAGTCAATGTAGGCATTCATATATGAGTCAGTATGGGCAAGTGCATTTAGGAGTGAGTAAAAGGGAGAATGGATGGATAGAGACAATATTTAAAGACTGCAGAAGTATGTGAATTATTATTTGTCCATATCCTATTTTTAAAGTTGCCAGGTTTTACAGGTATGCAGTATCAAGACAAGTGGTTCAGCTACTGGACTTAAGGCCCTGCATTTAGACCATGGACTGCATTGTCTTATGCACCTTCTTGCATTGGCTTTCTGATTGGAAGTGTTCCTCCAACCATCGTATTGTGAAACACTTGCTCTAAAAAACTGACTTCAACAGCTAAAGGGTAAATCAATGTAGGGCGATACTCCCTTGTGTCCTACAGGTGGTGCTGTGCTTTTAGAATCAACTACATCTGCTGAACTGAAGGATTAAAACTAAAAACTGGAGGTCGCCAACAACAACAACACCTCCTCCATTGGAACCCACACTGAGCCATATCCTTCAGATTTGCCAGCAAAATAAACCGAAGCAATGATGCTGGAACCCGATGAAAGAAGTCACAGAAGAGAGATTTTGATACCTTTCAAGTTGGATAATCACATAACACTAACGTAATGAAAGAGAGCTGCACAGGAGCAGGCAGCACAAGACTTTATTACGTGTCCTCTTCCCCTCACTACTGCTCTGTCAAGATATCTGTCAAGAGATCCAGGTGAGTGACGTACTGATGGCACCTAGACCCATATCTCCTAATGATGGCTCCCAACAGCTTCATACAGGTATTTAAAAAACATTGGGGATAAAACAGTACTCCATACATAACCGCCATGGTTATTTCTGGACAGAAACTCTTTAGGAAGGGCAGAAAAGGACATACTGGAGGTGGTGTCACTCTGTACAATAAAGAGCATTGAGTCCAGCAAGTGAGAAATCCCAAAAGTGACAGACTCCTCCACAGAAGCATCATTGGTTGCGATAACAGGCCCCAGCATTAATTTAGGGAGACATGTTATACCACCCCCCTGATCAAAATCTTCAGGGAGATCTTGAGATGAAGAATGAAATCAAGGAACAATCCGAAAAAAGAGACATTGTAGTAATGGGTGATTTCCACTACCTTCACACAGACTGGCTACATATGCCTTCCAGTCATGAGAAAGAGGCAAAATTGTGTGCCCTAGAACAGTTGATACTGGAACCAACCAGAGAGGTGGCGACCCTGGACTTAATCTTGCGGGGCACCCAGGATCAGGGTGCGAGATGTTTTGTTAAGCCAATTGGGGGCAGGTAAACGGCCAGCTGCCAATAAAATCAAACATGGCTACGTTTGATTTCAAAAGAGGAAACTTTCCCAAGGTTTTGTCCTGCTTTCATCTCAAATGGCTCTCCTGAAGAGGGCATATATATTTTTCTCTATATACTGTATTTTCCCTTGTCCGTCTTCATGCTGACAAACAAGCACTCCTGTGAAACAGAGTGAGCAAGTGGAAAGGTGGGCAGACAGGGGTGGAGGAAAGAAGGCAGGCAGCTGGTCCAGGCAGGTGGCACAAGCAAACAGACCAGTGAAGCAGCCATGGGGGTGGCCCAGGCACATCTTCCCACACTCCCTGGGGTTGGTGCTGCTGCCACTGGTGTAGAGAGGGGAAATGAAGGGGAGGAAGTATTTCTTCCCTTTGTCCTCCTCTCCCTGCTAGACCAGTTCCTTAAGACTGCTGCTTAAGCACTCCACCAGAGAATTTAGGTCATACCACCAGCAGATCCAGCACAAGAATTAGAATAAATGGCACCTGCTGGAAGAAAATTTACGTCTGCCCAGGGAGCTGACTAATTACTATGGGCTCTTATTTGGCTAGTGCCTACACTATAACATAAATAATGGTTAGTTCAGCCCATTTGTTTGAGGCATTTCGATAAAACAGTCATTGAAAAACACAGCTGTAGGCCACACCATATTCACCCAGGGCAACTCAATTCCCACCAAAATGCCAAAGGAACAACAAATAGTAAGTGTTAGTAATCAGTGAATGTTATATGCAAAATATTGGCTGAAGACCAATATGGTTTTAGATTAACAAAGTTTGGCCTCTCATGGTTCCCTCCTCAGTGAACCTGGGTTAGCATTTTCTTTATGTGGTATGGCTCTAGAATAAGGCAACCTGAGTTCAAACTCTTGAAAGCAAACTGGAGTTGCCCTCGTATGCACACTCATCTGGGAGTACAACCCATAGAACAAATGGGACTCACTTCTGATAAAGCATGCACAATATTGCACTGTTATAATGGGCAAGAAGTCACCCACCTACCCACCCTTCTCCTCTGAAGCTGCTATTTGCATTGAGAGGAAATCCTTCGACTGGCCCCAATGGGGGATATCTTCCCTATGTAAATAAGGGCATCAGAGGAGAAATTTGGGTCAGGACTGCAGCAGGGGAAGGAAAGGGTTAATTTACCCAGATGCTGGGATTCCAGTGGTTATCATCCCCCCTTCAGCTGCTAATTACATGTGAAAACATGTACACTAAATGTAAATACACATTTGACTTCAAGCCTGGCTTGGCCCTAGCTTTCCTGAGCACTTTGGAGGAAGGACAAGGTACAAACGTGGTAAACGGATAAATCAGAGCATCCCATAACCCACCCACCCCCACAAAAAATGTTATATAATTTTAAAATTGAGACTATATAGGATAAACCAACAATACTCAGCACACTTAGTATTTTACCAGTAATTTCAATCATCATCAAGATGCAGTTTTCAAGGATAGACAGGTCTAAATGAGGACCCAAAGGAGCAGGTTGCTGTTTGAGTACATAAGGCTGATTGCATGAAACTCATTGCAAGTAAAGGTTAGAGAAGCCCAAAGGCTATTGTAAACAAGATAGGTCAATCCAGTCCACAGAAGCCAAAAGGAAAATGTTCTTATGCACACCTCTTTTTCCCCAGCTGGGATGACAGTTCTTAGACAAGAACTCTATGCTATCCCTCCCCAGCAACAGAATGACCGTATTACTTTACCCTGCACATTCTGTAACTACGTTAATGAAATGTCAAGTTAAATTGATCTTTAAGGAGATAATCGCTTTTATGGCATGGATTGATAGACAGTCATTGGAACTATTAAACTGCCACAAAAGCCTGAGGGACCGGTTGGGTTTCATCTCTCTTCCGTGAGCTGCCTGCATCTGACCAGAAACTGAAATATGGGCTCCCCCCCAAAAAAAAACCTAATTATATATTGTAGCTGTCTGGGGGAGGGGAACAAAGTGGGATGTGGAACATCAATACTAAGTGTTCTGCAATTCCCCTCATTGCAAAGATTTAGCATGGTAATGACAAAGAAAAACACCTTAAAGTCTTTTTTACCCTTGAAAATTTTGCACTCATTTCCACTGGATTAAAGGTGGTTTCCCCAGAGAGCCCAATGCATGAATCATAAGGGGTAAAGCACATCTGCTTGCCCAGAAAGATCTGTATTGGTTAATTGGAAGAGAATGAATAGCATGTAAACATAGAGAAAAGGTCAAAAGCTTACCATCTGATTCGGAAGCTGCCCTGAAGATCAAGTAGCTGCTTGGAAGAGGCTGTGTGATTGAGCCTACATTCTCTCCCTTTGGACCCTAGAGCGATGTATGAAAAGAAGAGAAACATATTTTATCATTTTCCCATATCATTTCAGTTTATATTCTCTGCTTTTAATTTAATGAAACAAATGAAAAGTATGCAACCACCCTTTCTGGGATAGAGCAAACTCCAAAATGCACTTAAAGGTAAAGGGACCCCTGACCGTTAAGTCCAGTTGCAAACAACTCTGGGGTTGCGGAGCTCATTTCGCTTTACTGGCCGAGGGAGCCGGCGTTTGTCCGCAGACAGCTTCCGGGTCATGTGGCCAGCATGACTAAGCCGCTTCTGGCGAATCAGAGCAGTGCATTTAGCTATGTCTAAAATAGACGCCTCGAAGAATAGAGTTCTGAATCCCAGTGGGAAACTCCATGAATATAGAAAGGCTCTCCACTTCTGAAAAATGCCCTTCAATTCATGGAAGGCTCTACATATGGTCTGTGATAAAGGTAACTGGGAAGATTTGGGTGTCTATGAAGGTGGCCTCTGACACATTGCCCAAAGTCACAGATTTGCATAAAGTAATTTATACATACAGATGCAAATTTAGAAGCAATCACTATAACTTAAATAAAAACACAATACATCTCAGCATAGTGGTGACCCGGTGGCTTGTGTGCCTACTCAAACAGCTATCCTGTTGATGGGCACCTTAAAGGTCCCCCTGCTCTCCCTTGCTAGGAGTTTTGGTCTTCACAACAGAGACTCTCCAAGCAGAGGAATGCCCTCTGTCAACTAGGACACACCCTTGGTGTGACTCAGGGTAACTCACCTCCTAAGATTGCTTGTTTATTTCTATATATTTGCTTATTTTTTATTTTCCGTTTTTAGGTCACTCTCCCCCCTAGTCCTTCCAAGTGACAAAAGGGGAATAACCTAATGTACACTGCTCCGAGATCTTTAGAAGAAATACAGGGCGCAAGTGAATGTAAGTGTGTGAGACAGAGATAAAGAGGGAGAGGGAAAAGGTGGAAGCCAGGTCTTTTGGTAGCTTTGGAAACTGCCCTTCTGTCATGGGGGGAATCTCAATCTTCCACCCTGACAATATCGAAAGACAGGTCAGCATGCAAACGGAGTTGTCTGAATGAAAGCGACTATTTCATAGCTTCGCCATGACTGGGACGTCTCTTACATAAGCTCCTGGCTCATCAGAGATGAGCAATCTCAAGAGATGTTTTTTTAAAAATAAGCTTTCATTTATTAATTCACTCAGTTGCAAACAATAGTCAAATAACAGAGGGTAATGAGGAGAGCCCTGCCCAGAACTTTGAAGAGCAGGAGGCTGGTGAAGGATCCGTGGCACTATTAAAGGTGGCCAATGAGTGACTAACCATGACTATACAATGAGTATTGTACTGTATTTCCTGTGTAACACTCAGGTGCCTTCACTTGAGGAATTCACTTCCGCAAAATACCTCAAGAGCACTCATCATCAGGATCCCAATAGCATTCATTTAAACTTAACCGTGACCCATCAAAGCTAATGCACTAGCAGTTCCTAGACGAAAGAGCACCAGTCACTGGGAAGCTGTTGTGGTGTCCCTTTGAGACCCAGCACCTCCTCATCCTTCTGCCATCTCACTAGCAGATGGACTGGAGAACTGGAGGCATCTCCAGACTGGTGGTTTCTTCCTGGGTGCATTCTGCAACATGTCATTGCCACAATAGTAGTGCATTAGTGATGGATCGATGCTGGACAGTCCACACATCACTCAGCTTAACTAGCTGTTCTGTGATACTTCCCCACTGTTATTGCATTAATTTTAATTAAATTTGTATACCACCCTCCATCCGTAGACCTCAGGGCGATTTGCAACATAAAAATATAAGATTTTTATTTTTATTTTTTAATCACAATAAGAACAAGAACAGGAGCAAGCCAATAACCCCCATGTCACTGTCTGGAAGAGCACTCTGGCAGTATAGTGCAACAAAAACAGGACACACCTAGCCCTGAAACCCAGAACAGTAGGGGCTTAAAAGGTTATAGGATTTCAGCAGGAAGTTACAGGACTTGGGAATGAAGCAGTATGACCACCCCAAAACTTTTGCAGGCACAAACAGTATTGAAAGCAAGATTGCATATGGCTCCCTGGATAGCACCATGAAAACAAATGATCATGAAAGGATATCTGAAGGGGCAGAGAGTAAGAGGACAGATAGTGTGGGATTGTATGGCTGGCTTGGGTTCACTGTGATGAAAAATACACAGCTTGGGCGAAGGGGGATGCTCTCCCATTTAAAAAAATGTACACATATTTTGAACCCCATCTTCCTTTGACCTGTTTTCAACATACCCATTTAAATTAGATTTATAAGCTTCTGTTGAGGAGTAGCTTCAGTGGTAAGTCATTTACACAAAGGTAGATTATAAATAACATGCTGCATGTTGTCCAAAGTACCATAGATTCCGATGTATTAGGCGACTGGGTGTATTAGACAACCCCCCCCCCCCAAATTGGCAGCTACAATTTGGGGGTTCGTCTTATAAGTCCAGTCGCCTAATACGCTGGGCAGCTCCGCACCAGGAGAAAGCCGCCCAGCGTGGAATGGAGCCTGCCACCCGCTGTTTCTTAGCATTTCTACTGCAATTTACAGTGTTCAAAGTGTTTCATGTACATAATATCAGTAATGCTTAAAAACAACCCTGCAATGTAGTTATCACCCCCATACTGCAAGGAGAGAGGGCTTGTCTACCTAAGCAAGTTCATGGCAGAAATGAAAACTGACCTGGGGTCATCATTGTTCACAGCACTATGCTAACCACAGCTAAGCCCTATTGAATTCAGTGGGGCTTACTCCCAAGCAAGTTGGGTTAGAATTGCTGCCTTATACACTACCCTAGATGCTACTCAATTGTTCTTTTAGTTGACAGATAATTTAAAACACTTTGGTGTTATAAGGAAGTGACTCTAACCCTTACTCCAACTAAAAATATTAGCATGATTCCTCCCCCACATATCTCTTATATAAAAAAGCCCAAAACCATTCATATCCAGAATGCATCAAGTGTTTCCCAAAACCCAGCTTTCAGATTAAAACTAGCAAAAGGGAAAAGGCCACTAGAAGTACTGCCAGTTCATATTACTGTCAGCTGCATCATTGTGATCTGCTAAGCTGAATGATGAGATTCCCAGCTCTGCTCATTTGTCTATTATGTCTCCATTGCAATAGCTTCAGTTTCATTCACAAGCCCATCTTGCAAAAGAGAAAAGATATCTTAGTCTGGCCTCTTCCAGGGAGGGCAAGTAAATAAATGTACTCATTCCCCGACAGATTTTTAGGTATTAAAAACTAGGTCAGAAAATGTATTGCTTCAGCAGTTCGAATTGTCAGATCATTTCTAGATCAACATGATCGGTGGAAGCCTCTTATTTCATTTCCCACTTTTCTGGTTATCAGGAGTAAAATTTAAAAAACTGCAATAAATATTTTTTTCTTATGCAAAACTGCAATGAATAAATAAACCCTACAGTCCATGTTTGGCCACCTGTGATGCTAACTGTTGATACAGATTCCATATGAACCTTTAAAAGCTTCTCAGTATTCAACCTATCTGAAATTTGAAGTATTCTGTTAGGCAGCTTGGCTTCTGTAAGAAGAAACTCAGCGATTTTGACTGGTCAAGCAATTCTTGCACACTTAACTCAGTCAACTCATTTTCTTCCTGAGTAAACAAGTTTAGGATTAAATGATCAACACCCTTTAAAACAGCATTTTAAAAGGATGTCCCAAACTGCTCTCACTTTAAAGTGTTCATGTCAGAGCCAAGCTATGACATGTAGCTCAAAAGACCATCCCTGATGACACAAATTGAGTCTCAGTACTGAACCTCAAAGCTGGTGAAGTTCTTTCGCGATGCAGCCCCATCAAAGGTTTCACATAAGGAGTCATTAGACTGGAAGTGCCACAGCTTGCTAATCATACACACTGCATTACCTCCTGTGGTCAAGCTAGTGCCAAACGTATTGCTCTGCTTTCCTTTGGACCACATCAGTAAGGCCGAGAGGTGGGTCTTGTCATCCGGGCAGCCCTGGACCTACAAACACAATGCCCAGGCTTGCGCCCTGGAGAGGTTACTTTGGTGCTGCTAATGCAGCAGTTTGGCTTCACCCCTGAAGGCGCACTCCATTGTCTCTCGAGACAGACAGACATGTCACAAAAAAGGAAAGTTCTCAGGCCTTCTCTCTGAGGTGACATATTTTCAGGAAGTATGCAGTTTTGAGAGCGGGAACACTTTCAGCTTGCCATGTGAAAACTAGGGGTGGAATAGTGGCACGTCAGATTTGGTTATGTTATGACAGGGGTCAGCAACCTTTTTCAGCCGTGGGCCGGTCCACCGTCCCTCAGTCCTGGTGGGCTGGACTATATTTTTTTTTGGGGGGGGGGGAATGAACGAATTCCTATGCCTCACAAATAACCCAGAGATGCATTTTAAATAAAAGCACACATTCTACTCATGTAAAAACACGCTGATTCCCGGACCGTCTGTGGGTCGAATTGAGAAGGCGATTGGGCCGCATCTAGCCCCTGGGCCCTAGGTTGCCTACCCCTGTGTTATGACATCACTGATGGTTCACCTGGAAGGAGGCAAGCTTAAGGTACCCAGGTCTAATGCTTTATTAAGGAGGTCAAAAGCAGACCAATTTGTTCATGGGCCCAATTTAAAAGGCAATAATGCAAACATCAGAGCAAAACCCTTTGTGACAAAAAAAGAGAGAGGTTTCTAACGACTGCCAACATTTTCCCATGAGATAAATATTTGCAAGTGAACAACTTGGTATTTCAAGTTCATTATTAGGGTTAATTACAACACACGTTGTGTTTCAATATTTTAAAGGCCCCAATTGAATTGAAGCGACTATCAGCTAATTTGACCAATATTTTTTGCATTGTAGGCGGAAATCACAGATAACCTTACAAACTGCATGTTGGGGGCTTCCATTGTGAAAGGCATCTTTCTCTGCACCTCCCTCCTTTTTATGTGTTATTTTTTTGTATAACAAGCAGGATCAAGAAGAGGGGCAAAGCTCGGTGTTGCAGCACCTGCTTTGCGCACAGGAGGCCCCAGGTTAAATCTCTGGCATCTTTAGGTAGGGATGGGAAATTCTCCCCCTCTGAAATCCCAGAGAGCTGCTGCCAGTCAGAGTTGACTACACTGAGTTAGACAGAAAAATTGTCCAACTTGCTAAAAGGCAGATTCTTATGTTTCTAACTTGAATACAATTCTTCATGATTTTTGGCTGATCCTATGAAAAGCTATTACCTTGCATGGAATTTTTGTTTTGCCTTCCAAAACACAATCTTTTTACTTCAGAGCACTTTGGCATGTTAGAATGTAATGGAAAGAAAGAAAGAAAGAAAGAACAGAGTGTTTCATTTTCAAACAAGAATGGGTCTGTTCTGAGTGGCCAGCTATGAGACATTTACCTGGATGTCTATGGTTCCATTTTTGACATATATTTCTAATGCCAGCGTGAAAAATGATATCAGCTCTCCAAGCATAAATATGGCCCCATTTATAGTCTCTTGCGATGGAACAATCAGCACTGCATTAATTTAGACTGAAAATGTTCCTCACAGTATCTTTGCTGTCAGTCTGCAGACTTGCTACTTTTAGGGATGGACCAGATTCAAGTGTGGTTAAGTACTGTTCCCTCAGAGCAGATGTTAATAATCTCTGAACGTGTCAGAAGGTGGTGAGGAGCCAGTCTCGTTCATCACAGCTGGCGGCAAATGCTATTTATTTATGTCTCAGGGAAAGAACGTCATTTCTTGACAACGTTGCTTGGATTACTTATAAATAGAAGTTGTAAGATCTTCAGGCAATAATATCTTCACTGGGCCCAGAGGCCCACAAAAAGTTCAAGGCTCTATTGTACTAGAGGCATATAAACACAATGCCCAATATTGTGTCCCCATAGAGGTTCCAACCTAGTTAAACCAGGACAGATGCAGCATGGAAGGAAATATCACTTTACATGTGAAGAATTGACCCCCTACCTACCTACCTACCTACCTACCTCCTCCCACCTCCTTGAAGGCAACAAGCACAGGTTAAGGACATATTTCAGCCTACCAAAAGCACTCAAAGAAAGTGCAGAGCAGTGGCATATAGGGCATAGCCTAGAAAGGATCCCAAGGGGCTTAAACAGAAGCCTGGAGGGTTATATTTGTCCTCCGGCCCTGAGGTTTCCCACTCCCTGATCTATCATGAGGAATGCTTCTGAAATCTCTCTTGATTTTACTGAGGTTTCCCTTCCCCACAATAAATCCCAGCAACAAATTCTTCAAGATTCAGACCCCCAATAGCTGCCAGAGCTACTCCTGAGCCTGCTTGGGGCCTGCTGTTTTCTCCTCAAGGAAGCTCAACATTTGTTGCCAGGTTCGGGCCTTGCACTTACCTTCACAGCCCAAATGGACTGATCCAGCGGGTGAAAAAGTTTGAAACAGAAGCCGTCCTTTTTGGAGGGTCTCTCAATCAGCTCACAGGAATGAAGCAAGATGGTGCCCACCCACTGCCCGACCTTTGGTGTTTTGTAGATCAGCAGGACTCCGGGTTTCAGCACACACCACAACTTGGTCCAGCTTTTCAGAGTCCCACGAATCTGAGGGGGGTGGGGAGGAATTAGGAGGAATTATTCACCTCTCTACTCAAGCCAAGTCCCTATCCAGTGAAGCAGTTTTACATAGTCCCTATCCAGTGAAATATTCTTGTTTAATAGGGTCAGAGAACAATGCAGCCATACCGAAACAGAGCTCTATTCTCCCCAGTGGCTTCTCATGCTGTATGATTTCTCATGAAATAACTGGGGGTTGAAGCAAAACTCCCAGGGCAAGCTGCCTGCAAAGAAAAGGGCTGGTTTTCACTAAGCAGCTCATTAAAGGTAAAGGGACCCCTGACCGTTAGGTCCAGTTGTGGACGACTCTGGGGTTGCACCGCTCATCTCACTTTATTGGCCGAGGGAGCCGGCGTACAGCTTCCGGGTCATGTGGCCAGCATGACTAAGCCGCTTCTGGTGAACCAGAGCAGTGCACGGAAACGGCATTTACCTTCCCGCCGGAGCAGTACCTATTTATCTACTTGCACTTTGACGTGCTTTTGAACTGCTAGGTTGGCAGAAGCAGGGACTGAGCGGGGATTCAAACCTCTGACCTTCTGATCGGCAAGCCCTAGGCTCTGTGGTTTAGACCACAGCTCGACCCGTGTCCCATAAGCAGCTCATTAAGAGGGTGCAATTTTGCTTTCACCCCAAGACCCCAAGACATTTATGCCGCATTTCCCTGGAGAGACTATAGCCTCTTACATCCAAAAGAGCAATACATGCTGAAGTCACTTAATTTTTTACATTTCCAGGGTTTCAAGGGGGGGGGGATCTTCTCCTCCTACTTCCCACCACCACCACTGCAGCCTAGCTAGTGTTTTAGTGGCTCCCTAGAAAGGTTGCAGAAAACCTCAAACAACCAAAGGAGCCCATTTCTCTTTCACGTATCTTATGGATACGTTGTTTGGTTCTGAGATCAAAGTATATTTCCTCCACGTGCTAGCAGGGGGGGGACAAACCGATCAGAAAGGAACATTTAAAGTGAACCATTAACTATGGCTAATGGAAGCCAGTGTCAGTAAAAACTTCAGAAAACGGCTGCCAGTAATAGATCTGATCACCAGAGATCAGAAGGTGACTTCATGACTGCGTTGTTATGTAAGGGTTTGGTCCTGCAAGAATGCAGAGTGATGGCGTAATTAGTGGGAAGCTGTAATTTAAAGGAAATGATTAGAAGTTTCAACAAGAACGTGTGGCTTATATCAAAGGTCACCAACCTTTCCGAGCCTATGGGCATATCTGCAAACAGGAGAAACTGTGGTGAGCATCTCACACACGCATGACAACCTGCCCTATGCTTCTTTTGAGGCTAATTTCAGACTCATTGAGCAGCAGGGAAGACCTCTGTGGGAACATATACACCTGCTCCATTGGCAATCCCAGCTTTATATAAAAACACAAGGCCACCAGTTCAGCCTTTGGCATCTCCAGATAAAGGGAGGTTGGTTAGCAAGGCTGAAGAGATACTTCTGCCTGTAGTGTTTAGACTTGTTGGGCTGGATGGACTGTTGATCTGAGAGCATGAAGATAGCTCTTTCATTTTCCACTTAAAAATATCCATCATTCCTAAATTTTCTGCCTAAAGAACGCATTTCCATAAATGTCAGAATTAACATTGTAATGCTTTTCAGAAAATTGGTCTCCTCTCCCCACACCACCACCAGAAAAGGGCACTTAACTAATATGGAAGGCATTCTGAATGAAAGGAAGTCCTTGGTGAGCCAACAGTCAGGCTATCTGTCTTCCTAACCATTTCCCTTGCCTCCCTAGTCTAAATTTCATTGCTCATTTTGACACATATAAGTTTTGGATCAAAAAATATAGTATTTGAGTCATCAGGTTTTATTCTCCAAACAGGACTATTTGTAAGCAGCAAGCAACCTTCAGAGAGAAGGCAGCTGATGGATTATGAGCGAACAGCCCTAAGAGTAGCTGGATCTTCTAAAATGATGCTTTATACTAAATTACCTTCAGCCAATCTGCCATAATGACCACACTGGGATCTTTCAAAGCACTGAAGAGTTGCTTGGTCGCTCTTTTCTTTTCCTGCCTGTAATTCTTCTTCTGTACCTGTTACAGAGATAGGGGAAAGAGGGGTGAAAATACTCATGAACACAGTTTTCTTCTTTCTCCTATGCTAGCAAAAAAAAAAAAGAAAAAAAAGGGGGGAGGGTTGTGAAAAACTGAGGAGAGAAGATGAGACCATGGCATTCATTTAGAGAAACAACTCGCATTGTAGGGAGTGAAACAGTGGCTGGGACAGCAAGTGCTTTATTATCTGGTAAAATTGCTATTGATTTTGGCCTCTTACTTAATGCGGTTCCACAGCTGCTTGGAACAAATCCTTTTTACTCAAGGAGGCAGTGCAACATAGTGCTTACAGAGGATCAGATGAGGACCTGGGAGACAAAGACTCAAAACCCTACTTGGCCATGGAGCTGAATAAGTAACCGTGAGCCAGTTATATTCTGGCAACAGGGCAGAATATTAATCCTTCACAGCCACTTCTATTGATTTTAATTAAGGAGTCCAGGTATTGGGCATATCAAGCCTTACTGAGTACCATAGGAAAGCAATTCACTTTCACACCCAGCTTCAGAATTCTCCAGGTTTTGCTTATTTGTCTGTAAGTATTAATTTATGGATCACTTTTGCTTATACGTGTCTCATATATGTGTGTATGATTTGCACACACATCATAAAAACCTGATCAAATAGTTTCGAAAGCAGCAGAAGAACAACTGAAAACAAGTTTAAAATCAATACAAAATGAATACTGAAAGGCAGAGGATTTTTCATTCAGCTGGAAAAGCTTGTCAAAGCAATCATGATTTCCATTGTTTCTGTGGGTGCTTGTTGTATCTCAACAGGAATGCTGTTCCAGGGAACAAGGGCAGCCACAATGAAAGCCCTGCTCCAAGTGCCTGTAGAGCAGGGCTTCTAATGTTTTCAGGACTTTATAAATGCTCCTGCAGAACACAGTGACCTACTGGGCATACAGGGGCAGGTTGAGCATATAAGGAAGGGATGGGGGTTATAAGTAAACTGGTTTTGGATTGTTGTTTCACTGGGAACTTATACCTCCACAGTTGTCACCAGTTGTAATGTTAATAAAGCCCATGTGTGACACTGACTGGAGACCACTGACAGCTCAAAGAAAGGTTTAAAATTATCATATTAGTGAGAAGATTCTTCTGGAAAATATAGCTGAAGAAAAGAGCTACCCTATGCACGGCAAAGTTGTAATTTGAATTAATTACATTCTATCCCCTTTTAAAATGTGTTTTTTGGGGGGAGCTTATTGGGTTGTTTTTATTATGTATTTTGTGGTTTTATATCTTGATTTTATTCTGTGAACCACCCTGAAAACCCCAGGTATAGGACGGTATATAAATTCAATAAATAAAAAAAGTAAAAAAAATTAAAAGCAAACTAATCCACAGGGAAGAAAGAGCAGTGTACAAAAAATATTAAAAGAATTCTAGCCTTGCTGTGATACTCCAGAGACGTGGCCTATGGCCCAAAGAGAAAGAGGTTCCAGTCTCTCAAGCAACAGCTTCCCACACAAATAGAATAAATATTATTTTCCATACATCTAAACTATACGTACCTTCAAAGTCTCCTTCTTGTTGCTTTTTCCATTGGGAGATACACACTCTTTATCAGACCCATTGCAAAATTTGTATTCAATCTAGAATGGAAGGAATTGCAAGATTTTAGGCTCCTTAAAGTAAAATACTAAAAGGAACCAGTCAGCAATGGTTATCAATATTCATCTAACCACGAAGTAAAGAAAAGGCAGTACTGAGTAGTTACCAACATGCTGCCAGAACTGGGTCCCTGCCCTGAGTCCAGGGGCCAAAATAATCCTGGGCACCTCAGTCTGAAACCCCCATGCCAAGACCACTAGGGACAGAGCCAGATCCCAAAGCCTTTGCTCTTTCCCCTTCTATCTGCCTTCAGGATCAGTCAGGATTTCATAGAACATGGGCACTGACACAAATCCTGAAGAATGCAGATCATGACCTCATTTGTAAACCAAGGATTGGAATGTGTGTGGCTCAGTGGCAGGGTCTTTCATTTGCATGCAGAAGGTCCCAAGTTCAATCCCAAGGATCTCCAGGTAAGACTGGAACAGATCCAAGTGCGAAACCCCAGAGACCCATGGCCAGTCAGAGAAGACAATAGGTTGACCAGTGCTCTGAATCAGTATGATGCAGTTTCCTATGCTCCTAAGAAATTAGACCATGGTTTATAAGCATGTTCGTAAGTTAGGCAATTTCGGGGGAATCAGATTTGCTCCAATCATGGCTTGTCTCAGTGCAGATGGAACATATAACCACAGCTAATGATGGGAAGTTGGTCCACAGAGGGAGGAGAGAGCGCACACATTCACAGGTCGACGCAAGCTATTCCCTAAGGTTAAGGGATCAGTGGTATTATGTTCGTACAGAGCTTTATAAAGACACCTGTCCTCTAGTTAGGTCACCATCACCCACCATTGACTTGAAGTGGCTTCAGATGCAATGGGATGCCACAGTTTCTCACTAGGTGAAAGAACCATGGTGAGTTTGGGCTTGCACATTCTCCTTTTCGCCCCTGCCCTTGCACAGCTGCAAGGAGGCTAGAAGCAGACCCTTTCACTTTTCAACAAATCACAGCTCCTTGCTGGATGCAAATGCTGGAGTTTGTTTAAACCAACTGTGATTTTAGATCCTGGTTCATTCTATCAAACCACAGTTCCAATTTAACAGGAAGCTGTGGTTTGTTTAAGACTGAAAACAAAGAGCAGGAAGGAATCTCCTCCTCACAGCAGCAAGAGAGAAAGAGGAAGAGGATGGGGGGGCGGGTCTGCAAACCCAAAGCTCACACAGGTTCTGTTCACAGAGGGGGAAAGCATGGGCTCCCATTATGTACAAACCAGGCTCTATGTGCAAAAGGAGATGAAGGCAAGAGAGCCAAATCCATTTACTCTTGGATAAAAGCAGCAAAAACCCAACCCAAATAGCTCTGCATACACACATTTATGCTTTGGGAAGTGATGCTTTGGCAATAGTAAATGTCCCTAGAATGCTTGGACTCTTAGCACAGTATTCAACTCAGGGAATACAAGGAACATTTTGTTCCTGAAACTACACCCCGCCTGGACTCTCTCTGTTTCCGAGTTTCCTGTCAACTGTGACTGGTCCTGGTTTCTTTGGCTGCTGGATATATAGCAAGCAGTTACATGTATCAGGACCGACACATTCCACTGGTGAAGATAGCCATCGTCATCTTCTGAAGGTTAAAAGGCAAACAGTGAGACTACATTGTAGTGTTTATCGTCATTTGCATCTTGTTCCTAGAATGCTGGCAAAATGGGAAATTGGAAGGGTATCCATCTATGCTCCTACTCTTTCCTATTGTGCCTGTAGGAATTGGTTTCTGAGCTCCTCAAGACTTGGGTTTTGGTGCGTGTGTGTGTATTCTGCAACATGTTCTTGACACAAAATTAACGCACTAATGGTGGATTTATACTGGATCACCCACACATCATTCCGCTTTACTAGTTGTTCTGTGATGCTTCCCCAATCATAACACATTATTGGTGTCTGGAAAGGCTACAGTGCAACAAACATGGAGACACCCTCCCCCCACAAAAAACCCTGAACGTTTGTGGTATGAAAAGTTATGGGATTTCGACAAGAAGTTACAGGGAATGTATTAATTGGAAATGAAGCACTATGATCACCCCAAAACTTGAAAGCAGGAGCGCATATGACCACCCTAATAGCATCATGAGCACAAAGCATCAGTAAAAAGCACCTCTAGAGCCTCTGAGCAAATGATGTACTAATTTACTATAACATCGGTGGTTTCTATTTTCAGCTTTAAAATTTCCCTGCTTCTCAGATGGCAAAAACTAAAATACACGTGCTTAGGTAGCATAGGGTACAGCAGTCTGCAGTTCCCACTCTCTCTAGGGGCTCATCCACACTTTGCTCATCCTGTGCCTAGAATGCACAAGAGGTTTTCCATTTGCCCTGCTGCTTTCCCTGGGAAAACCTGCTCTTTACCACTGAATCAGAGCAATCTATCAATATGATACATGGAAAACCTAATTGACATTTGCTCCGATTCAGCAGGAGAGAGTGGGTGTCTCCAGGGGAAAGTGGTAGGACTAGACGAAGTCTGGATGAGCCCTAGTATTCAATAGCTTCTCAGTTTTCCTTTTACAAAAAAATGAAGCAGCAATCCTATGTCCACTTTCTTCCAAGAAAGCTCACCTATAGAGTGAGCCTTATTGCTGAGCAATTTAGGTCACTTCCTGTACTTTGTTTAGGAGACTCTTAAGGATCTGCAGTTCGCAGGATTAATCGGGGAGGGGCATGAATGTGGTATAAGAGCACTTTAAATGGATAGTGTTGATGAGCCCTTATTTCTAGGAGGGGACACAGCAAAACTGACTTACTACAGATTTTATAGTGCCCCAGAGGCTGCTTCTCTTCCTCTTAAGCAAACTGACCTTAAAACATTATAAATGTACTGAAAAGGATATGAAAGACCAGCAACAGGTGACCAATGTCATTGATCAACTGCTCGGACTCTGGGTGCTGCAAAAGGGACAGAAGCTAATTAAATGCATTAGCACGAGGCCAAAGGGATGAACTTGCTTGCAACACCAAAGCACTAATGGTTGCATAAGGCATTGGTGAATTTGTGGCTTATTCCAAAATGGACAGGTGCTCAACTGATACTTGACATTAACCAGCTGGTTTTGCAAAAGGGAGAAACAAACAAAACCGCAACCCACTCCTAGAAAGAGGATAGTACCCCTCACATCTGTTACTGTGTTGTAACTGTGACAGTCTGCTACTCGGCAGCGCAGTTCTTCATTTCTCATTCACGGTGGCTGCTGTGGTGAGGAAAAACAAGACTGCACACTTTTTGTCCTTATCTTTGCGGCACACCTTGCTACACATTTTCCCTCTACTTATTTATCACGCGCCTGGCCACGGCAGCCTGAATTCTTCCCTCCCTCAGTCACCCCAAAGCCTCCTGATGTCTTAAGCAATTCCATGTACTCCTCTTGCTGCCTATAGTGCCGGGGAACTCACCCACAGAACACTTATATGGGGGACCACCACCCCTCCAGATGTTCCTAGAACTCTCATCATCCTTGGTGATGCTGGATGAGGGCCCACCAGCATCTGGAGGACTGACTTAAACCCTTGCCCTCTCTTCTCATAGAACTCACCTCAACACTCACCTTTACCCTAAAGCAAATGGGTTAACCCAAAGGTTGCAATCCCTTGCTGAAATGAAACACAAGCACTGAGCTTGCGGCAAGGGAGAGGCCATATCCAGGGCACCCTGCTTTACATGCAGAAGGTCCACAATTCAATCCTTGGCCGCTCCAGTTTCAAGGACCAGCCAGCAAGTGATGGGAAATATTCTGGACAGGTGGTGACTACCAAGTTAGGTGGGAAAAGAGCTTGATTTGGCCTAAGGCAGCTTGCTGTGTTCTAATAAATCAAGGGTAGCCAACCTGTTGCTCTCCAGATATTGTGGACTACAACTCCCATCAGCCCCTGCCAGCACAGCCAATGGTGAAAGATGACTGGAGTTGTAGTCCACAGCATCTGGAGGACCAGCTGGGTATCCCTGTGGTCAATCACATTCCACATGAAACTTCTCATTTGTTGAAGTTATTAGGTACCCCACTGTGGCAGGTTAGGTAGGGGCTGAGGTTATTACTATTATACAGTGGTACCTCGGGTTACATACGCTTCAGGTTACAGACTCCGCTAACCCAGAAATAGTGCTTCAGGATGAGCACAGAAATTGTGCTCTGGCGACATGGCAGCAGCAGGAGGCCCCATTAGCTAAAGTGGTGCTTCAGGTTAAGAACAGTTTCAGGTTAAGAACGGACCTCCGGAACGAATTAAGTACTTAACCCGAGGTACCACTGTAATAATTTTCCAAGGCTGCCTACCTAGTGCCTAGTTTAAGAAGTTTAGGCTGTGAAATGCTAAACACTCTTGCCTGTAAACAAGCCTCATTGATCTCAATGGAATTTGCTTCCCATGTGCTGGTTTGCTCTGTTAGGCTCCAAACAGAGACTTTGCCCCATCTAAAATGATTAAGAAATCTCGTGCTCCTGCAGTTAATGTTTCATTACTCTAACTGCTGCTTGTTTTTAAAGAACGTAGTTTATGTTATTTTTCCCCCCAGACTGAGACTTATTGAAGCATTGCAAGTCACCTTGAAAATACTTGTTTACGAAGGTGATACAATAACTGCATATAATTGCACTTGCTTGCTTTCACACAGAGCGGCCACTTAGATAGGAATATGGTTTGCTGTGACATGTGAAATGGTCAAACTGAATCGGCTGGAAACAGATAAGCACCTTTGCTGCACAATGGCAGGCTTCCTCTACCTTGTGGCTGTTTGGTCACCTGTTTTACCAAACATGTCCTTAAATGTTTTCTGCCACATGTTCCAAAACCCTGCATGAGGATTTTGACGAGTGGTACTAAGGCTCCCCCATATTTTCCCATGCGAATTGATGGCTTGTATGTCAATAATCTCTGTTTGGTGACACTGTGCAATGAAAGAATTCTTTTAAGCACAGCAAGATCAGAATCAATCATCTGGTTCCCTAAACAAAGAACCAGGAAATAGTGGCAAAATGCACAAAGCAATGCACAAAGGAATAGAAAGAACTAAAATATCCACTTAGTAGCAACACTAACAATCTGTGTATATACAGTTGGAGCAACAACAAGCACTGAATAATACAAAACCAGTCACAGGGTTCATCCAAACTTACTTTTTGCCCTGCTGTTTCTAGGCACAGGGAGGCGGAGCTTCATGCTCTGGCACCGGGGGGGGGGAGCAGGCAGGGCGGGGCTAGTGTGCGTCCTGGGGGCGTGGCACGCAGCCTGCGGGGGCATGGCACCCAGTGCGGGCGGGGGGGCAGCCGCAATGGCACCACACCGGGATTGCGCTGCTGGGGGCAGTGCGCTCCCCCCGCACTCCTCTTCCTCCGCCACTGGGCACAGGTTTGTGCTTTAAAGATTGGAGCACTCTTTTTTTTTCTTTTTTGGCCTCTGGCTTTCCTCAGGAAAACCCACTCTTCAACAGAATCAACGGCAATTTGTGTTTCCTGTGGATTGGCATTTGCTCTGATTCAGTGATAAAGAGCAGGCTTTCGTAAAGAAAGTATCGGGACAAAAAAGATAAAGAAACACTTAAGACACAGAATTTTAGTTTAAAGCATGGACCTGTGCCTAGAGTCGCGGCATAAAATGAAGTCCGGATGAGCCCAAAGTCACCTGCATTGTAGCACTTAAATTTAAAGAAAGGGACAAACTTTTCTACATGACAGGCTTGTTGTTTGTACTCGTGCTATAGCTACTGTTAACCGTGGCCGACCTTCAAACTAGAAGAAGACATGACTTAAAGAAGATGACGTACATGGGCATGTAGAGAGGCGTTCTTGCAACTGTGGAACTCCCCTCCACTTAAGAACTGTAGACGTTCAGAAGAGCGGAACAAGATTTTTTTCTGTTTGGGCTAGTCAACAGTCAGTTTAAAGAGGTGAGGGCTCATTTTCATTTCCTTGGGTATTTTTGTTTTCGTTGGCTTGGGTCCAAAGCACCGTGGAGTAAGTCCCGCAAGCCCCAAGAAGACTTAGATTTTGTTTTTCTTGGACAGCAAAGCCACCTGGCACCTGCTTTGATGCTGCATGGGAAATTATTGTTAAAACTAAGGGGCATTCCAAAAATAATTTTCAATGCAGTGTGTTAAAAGAAGGTGAGGGGGGGAGTAAAAGGTCTAATGGAATAGAACAATGTGGAGTCCTCAGATCCCCTCCTGTCTTTTGCCTCTCCTTTTTAAAACACGCACACATACACACACACACGAGAGGGGGGGGGAGGGGGAGAGGATTGTGTTGTGTTTGTGGTTTAGAGGATGGCCTGTTTGGGAGCTGGTTTTCTTTTTTGAGCATCAACCATATTTCTTCTGTGAAACAGGTATTATGGGGTGCCGATGAAGGAGTCTTAAAATTTCAACTGTACCCCCAAACGCTTGGATTAGGGACCCCTGAAATTAGAATAAACTCTTTGGGATAACCTAAGCAGTTTTGTTTTGTGTGTTCTGTTTTACATTTGACTCACTCCAAGGCCTTGCTAAGAAACAGAATACGCTACAATTGAACAGAAATGAACTGCGAGCTGAGCGGCTTCCCAAAGTAGAGATGTATAAATGCTCTTCTACTTGTCAAGCATCCCTCTAGCAAGTGTTCACAAACACAAGCCCTCCACCTGAGTGAAGCTGGGGTAGGGGATTATCTCCACAGTTGATCTGTACTTGGGAGGCATTCCAAGCCCCTCCAAAGTTCAGTGTGACATCAGAACCAAGAAATGGCATTAAAAAGGCCAGCCAACATTTACGGACCTCTAATAAAAGTTCAAGAGAAGTTTACTCACAGATTTATAGAAACAGAAAACTAATCACTGGTTATCTGAGAGGCTTTCTTCACAACAAAAATGTTTACATTTTAAAAAATTTTACCTTCACAACAAAAATGTACTACATATGCACTGAAAATACAAATATCAGATTACAGGAGGCGGGCATTTTGTCTCCCTGCTCTTCATCTGGACTCCAGGAAAAATAAGCATTTCTATAAGCCTCATTACCTTATTAATAGAGTTTGGCGTCGGAGGAATCTCATCCTTCATCATGGGCAAACTGTTTCCTTCCATATCCTTCCCTGAAACAAAATGACAAAAGTAAAACACTGAGAGGCTCTGTGGCAAACCACAACTGCTGAAACAACGATCCTGAGAAAGGACTTCATTCCTAAAGGAAACAGAAATGGCCACACACGCCCTGCCCAAAAAAGGAGCTGCTGTAGGATTAATTGCAGGAATATGTATAGTATTTTAATATGACCAAGATCCAGCCCCATAGCAGGATATAGAAAAGCCACCACACAGTGAAGAACGCAATCTGAACTCAACCTACCTTGGAGTAAGCCCTGCTGAATTCAGTAGGGCTTACTTCTGAGTAGGCATAGTTAGGAGACTGTGCTGTAAGCTGCCAATATCTGTTCAAAATAGCAACAAAGGTCAAATGCAATTTCTATACAGTGGTACCTTGGGATGCGAACGGGATCTGTTCTGGAGCCCCATTCGCATCCTGAATGGAACATAAGACGCGATGGCACGTCTGCGCGGGTCGTGTTTTGCCGCTTCTGCGCATGATGTCATTTGGAGCGTCTGCACATGCACAAGCGGCGAAACCCGGAAGTAATGTGTTCTGTTACTTCCGGGTTGCCGCAGAGCGCAACCCGAAAGCACTCAACCTGAAGCACATTCAACCCAAGGTATGACTGTACATGATTTGGAACATGGAATATTTTTTGCCATTCACTGATTTTTGGCCAAGGCCTAGATCACACTTTGTGTTCATTCTCTGCACTAGCCGACTATGAGAGCATGCACCACTGAAAAGTGTGATGCTTGAGACAACTGGAACAGACAGGGAAGTTCTACCTGTGGAATTAATGTCCATTCACACATGCATTTTATCACTTAATTTGCAGTCAATTAGGGGATGAACAGGCATGTGTGTGTAAAACTGCTCCAATCCTGCAGCAGGAGTCACATTTTATTTTATTTACCCTTCCTTGGCATTCTTCGAAGGACATAATGCTCTCTGCCTCTCTCACTGATCTGCCCAGCTTCATGCCTAGAATAAAAATCAGCTCTGACTTTCAGGCTACCTTTATTAAAGAGGAAAGTCTAATCTGCCTTGTTTCATGATTTGAGAGTCCTGTTATGAGAAAGACTTTACATTCTCTGCCTTAGGCTGAGATCCTGGGCAAACACGGTTAAGTTCCACTGAGGTCAATGGAGCTACTGGCAAGCAAATATTAGGATTAGGGCTACCCTCGCACTGCCACACTCATACATGTCTTGATTCTAGGTATTTGTACAATGGTGTTTACATGGGTGAACTATTATTGAATGAATTTCTCATCCTTGCCTTGCATATTCATCTTGCTGAGAGAGAACATATGGCCCAGGCTGCCAATTAATTTTAATGGGAATCACAAGACTGATTCATGGCTCACAGATATGCAGATTTACTCCTTTGACAGTTTAAAATAAGTCACACCGTGCCCTGATTATTGATTCACACCTTAAGAAGAGAAAGTACTGACATCTCACACATACACACAAATTCTTCCCCCAGCTTTGTGAATCAGTTCTCCCACAACACTTGGCATTTCAACAATATTTTCCCTGTGCCTTTTCATTTTCCCTACAGACACTCTAATCCAAAACACATTTACCTGGGAAGTAAGTCCAAAATTTTTCATATAGGATTTACAGTCAAGGGTGTATGCGCTGGACTGCAGCCTAAACATCACTTAGCAGCACATGTCTTAATACCTTTGTGGATCTGCATTTAACTTAAAGGTTATACAATTGCCATGTGCTCTGTATTGATTGCACTGGCTTTGGTTATGCTTCCAGTTTAAATGCTTCTGTAGCGCCCTCAAAACTCACCCTTTGTTATCTCAGAAGAAAAGGAATGCCTGCTTAAACAAACGCAAAAGAAAATGGTTTCCATTTTCCTTAACGCTGCTGTGGCTTAGAAAAACCAACGGCAAATTAAGCCCAAGAATCCACCACAAAATCACACCTGTACCACATGTGCTGATATGCAACACAGAAAAGGGAAAACCCAAGCTACCTTGAACAAGGCAAAACAGAAGCTCTCAATAGTTGCCTTCAGAGCCTCAGTTCATCCCGACTGGAATTTAAAGGGGCAGATACAAAGGGTGTGTGTGAATATGCTAGACAGCTTTTCCAGAGAACTGCAGCTCTCAAACCACTTGGTTTTCATATAGAGGGGACATTTTGGGACTTCATAAAAATCACAGATGTCTTCCAGTGTTCTCCTGTGTGATAATACATTACCAGTGCTACCTCAATAGCAGCTATGTCTTTTACTTGCTGTCGGTCACTGAATTTTCTCCTTCCTTTTGCTTCTTGCTTAATGCTTGATCTTTTTATTATGTCTTTAGACAAGCTGTTAGCAGCCCAGAGTAGCTGGGAAAACCCAGCCAGATGGGTGGGGTATAAATAAAAAAAAGCATTATTATTAAATACAATCATACCTTGAAAGTCGAATGGAATCCGTTCCAAAAGTCTGTTTGACTTCCAAAACGTTTGGAAACCAAAGCGCAGCATCTGATTGGCTGCAGGAAGCTCATGCAGCCAATCGGAAGCTGCAGAACCCGTGTCGGATGTTCAGGTTCCAAAATAACGTTCGAAAACTGGAACACTCACTTCTGGGTTTCAATCGTTCAGGAGCCAATTTGTTTGGGAGTCAATTTATTCAGAAGCCAAGGTGTTTGAGATCCAAAATACAACTGTATTTTATTTTATTTTATTTTATTTTAATTTATTTATTTATTTATTTATTTATTTATTTATTTATTTGGTCAATTTAATTCTTCGCTGCTAAGCAATAATCTTGGCTGATCACTGGTGAAGCATTTTTTTCCTTAGATTGTTGGTTTACATTTGCTTTATTTTCACAAAATGAATTGGTCGTCTCCCCGCTCCCAATATTCTATTAGCTATAATACCTAGAACAACTAAGGGAGGGGAATCAGAAAGAGGATACCGAGCCCACAATTATCAGTGAATCTACTATTCAGTTTTAAAGTGCAAGCCTAATCATGTCTACTCAGAAGTAAGTCCCACTGAAGCCAATTTGGCTTACTACCAGGTAAGTGGAGTGAGGATTGGAGCCTCACTACCTTTTACTCCCTCAATATAGACTTATGGCTACAGACTTATTCTGGAAGGAAGGCTGACCCAGTAGGTTAAGTGCAAGAACGGCCAATAAAACTGCTGCAAGAAATGAAGATGGAATGGAATAAAAGAGCATAACTTTCAGCACCACATCTCAGTGCCAGGCAAACCAGTTCCTGTTGACTTTATGTGTATCATATAACTAAGAAGCAAACAGAACTTATGGCAGAGGAAAAAAGGAGGGCTACTATACTTGCTCGCTATGGTGTAGATGAGCTTGCATCAAAGAAAGTATTGCCCACACTTTCCAGTATATTTCTTTGTTGCTTTCCTTACTGCAAAAAGTCCATTTTGGGGGTGGGGGTGGGGGAATGAGTTTGTTGGGCAAAACTTTCCAATCAACTTTTATAGTGCAACTTAAATTTGCGGGCATGTGACTGAATTCCACCCCAAAATAACGAAAGTCTGGAAAGGCCCTGAGTGAGATACGTGATATTGCTCCTTCAATGAAATGTGTTGCCTTTTAAGGATTTATACGTTTTGCTTTGACACTATCCTGCTGCTGCTTGCTATATATTTGAGACTGCTGTCACTTTATTGTTTATTTTTTATGCTTTTAAGTTCATACAGTGCAACACTTTGCACGGTCTTCTCTCAGAAAAGCAGTAGATCAATCATCGCTTTAATAGCAAATGCAGCTGGGTTGAGCCCTTATCGGTTTGGAAATGAAACAGGATCACTGAGAAAATAAGACAGCAGCTTCAAAAGACCCTGAAGGCTCCCTAAGTACATAGCAGTATGTAAGTTTGTAAATTAAAATAAAAGTATTTTTTTTAATGGGCTGCCAATGAAGGGCTTGTGAGTTTCTAAAATGTGTTGAATGTTTAGGCAATGTTTAGGAAGTTGTAGAGAGGAGAAAGAAATTGTTCTGCTCATGTCTCTTAACAATATAAAGTATAGTTAATATCCTGGAATGAGAGGTGGGGAGGAGGATATGTGTGGTGATTTTTTTTTATAAAAAAACACCTTTCACTATTAAATAATGTTTTAGGAAGGGAAGAAAGATGCACCCATATTCTACAGAACGTTCCTGAACATACTGCTTGCATTCTAACGCTACCTAGCTATAAAATGCTCAGCAGGAGTAGAGGCCAGGATGAAAACTGAGTGATGTAGCACAGTGGGGGAAGACTTTGGTTGGGAATAGGAGAAGATAAAAAGTGTCAATTGTCTTCTCCACTACCCCTTCCCCAAGCTAAACAGCATTGTAAGGTTTCTGTTCCAGACTGGCTGAAAGTCCTGGGCAACAGGAGGGGTGTCTGTGTGTGTGTGTAGATGCTGCGAAACTCTGTGTATCCGGCATGCTTTTTAAAAACTGAATTTTACAATGATAACATGCAGCCCAAATATAAAATAGCTAAACACACACACACACTATTCTGAGCTAATATGATACAATATTCTGAACTAAACCCAGAAAATATATGAAATCAGTTACAGTGAGCCTATTGTGGACTGTCAATAACATCATTAGTAGGGACATGGTACTAACCTTTGGTGCTTTTCTTTCCCTTCTCATAGAACTCAAATACCTTGAAAAGGAACAAAATTGTGCCACGCTGCCAGAAGTGAATTATTTCTACCCTAGCTCCACATCACCTTGAGAAATTGCTTGCCAGTTTCTCAACTAATGTTATCTCCCACATCTTTGGGTACCAGGAGTCAATAGCTACTCCTTAGGAAGCCACTAACACTCTGGCTGCTGATTCACCAAGAGCTTATCAGAGCCCTACTTTCAGATCTCCTGCCCTAGAAATACTGTAAATTCAAAAAAGCAAAGTGCAGAGAGGGTTGCACAGTATATTTTCAAAATATTATTCTTATTTATACCCTACCCATCTGGCTAGGCTCATTATGTTAAAAACCCAATTCCAAAACTCCTGAACTCTGTGGTACCCCACCAAATAGGAAGATAACTTTTGAAGAACCCAACACCCCCTCCAACACATTGGAGAAGATCTAAGGCTGTTATAAGAAGCTGCCATGGAGTAAGATATGGTTTGTGAAAGGGCTTTAATGAAATTGATCTGAAAGGAGTTTTCTCCCAAAGTTAAGTTCCACTCTCCATCATCAACCCAAAGAGGATCTCTGGGGTGGGTCTTCTGAGGGGTGTGTATTCTGGCACCATTTTGTCTGGGGGAAAAAGCACTGCATACAGCATGTTATAAAACCCACTGAGCAAACACTGACCTGGGCTGATTGGGTAGATCTCATTATCGGTCCCAAAAAACAGGTTCCGGGTCAGCTTGTGAGGATCTATTTTCTGAGGAGTGGATGAGGCAGGGCAGAGCGAGAACCTGCGCCGAAGAAAATTCTCTTCCTTCATGGCATGAGCAGTAGGGGTTTTCTGAAAGGAACAGACCAAAATAACAACAGCGTCAAGTCACAGAATATTTAAACAATACATTCAGATTAAATAATTAAAAGGCCCTTTTTTGCTATTTTGAATCTGCCTATTCTTAAACTGTATTGGTTATCTGTCCCCCCCATCCGTCCGTCCCGCCCCCCCGCCCCCCCCTGATTTTACATGTTATTGCTGGGAGCTTGCTAGCTCTGGCAAGTGGGGAAAAAACTTAAAATGTTATTTTTCTAAATTGTGCTGGTGTAATATTTATTCTTCAATACAGTCGTACCTTGGTTTTCAAATTTAATCCATTCTGGGAGTCGGTTCGACTTCCGGAACAGTTCAAAAACCAATCGGAAGCTGTGCCGGATGTTCAGCTTCCAAAAATCATTCGAAAACTGGAACAATCACTTCCGGGTTTCGATAGTTTGGGAACCAAAACATTCAAGTTTAAAGGTGTTTGGCTTCCAAGATTCCACTGTAATGCATTCTGAAATTACTTTTGGTCAGGCTTTGCTAAATGAAAATATATTATTTGAAGAATATCTGATATCCACATCAGGGGGTAGCAAAGGATACCTGGTGTCCACCCCTCTCCCCACCTTTCAGTTAAAAAAATAAAAATCTTGCTGAAATTTAAATGTTTTTGTTTGCAGCTCAGCCTCAGGACTGACGGTCAGGGCTCTGCAGCCCAGGGCCCCCAAAATGAACATGCAGACAGCACCAGAGGGTGGCCCAGCATCAAGCAGGCCCAGTGACATATCCTCAGTTCACATAGGAGTTTCAGAACATAGGAAGCTATAAAGCTGGCAATTCTGATCACGCCTCTAAAACAGTTGGGGATTTGCCATCATTCCAGGACCCCCATCACCTGCCATATTCAGTCTTCACACCGATGCCACAATCAAGAGAGAGCTAGTTGCCCCAGAGAAATTCCACCCACACAAGTAACTTATTGCCTAACCATAGTTATTATCCATAGAACACAGCAGATAATGACATAGCTAGCATGTTTATGCTTACAAAAAAGTAGTACCAGGGATGTTTTGGTCACATGTAAGACCTCAGTTAGTGTAGCTAACTAGAGAAACCACAACATAAGCCCAAGCGTAATATGGTAAGGACATAGCACACCTTATGAAAGGAAAAATGTGTTTTTCATCAGAAGGCAGTCTTTTTTTTTTTAAGGTGCATTTTATTGGGGGGGGGCGTGTTATTACAAACAAACATTACATAAAGCAACTGAAAGAAATTTGATGCAAGCAAAACAAAACCAATCCAAAGCAGGCCAAGAATTATAACCTCTGCAGGCTGACTTGTAACACTTGACTCTCCCACTCATATCATGCCAAGTGCCAGCTGGGGAAAGTGGCATCGCTTTAGCCACAATGTTTGCAACCAGGCTCCAATTCTTAAAAGCCCCTTTTGGCAGCCGTTGTTCACAAACAGCTTATTGGTCCAACTAGCCTGAATTAGCAGAGAGAGGCCTGGCAGAGCTATTCTTTCCTCTTCTGTACTGCCAAAAGCAATACCTATTGAAACAGAGCTATTACCACAGTGTTTAGCATCTCATAGCCGGCCAGGATAAGTGCACTTCACATATGCATGAGATAAGCAAACAAGCATGGCATCAGCTCTGCAGCTTTAATCTCAATCAGGGCGCTATTCTTTGAAAATAGCAAGCTGCCGGTCCTTACAATTTCGAGGAATGGCTTGAAAAATCTGCAGAGTGGTGGAATGGATGCAACTTCCAGTGGAAAGGCCATGGGGCTTCCTAGCGATGGGTGAACTGCCCATCTCACTGCTTTTATAGGGCATGCAGTCAAAGTCACAGCAAATAACTATTTGGGACAACACACAGGTCTTGCATGGTGAGAGCACTGCTGCTCCTTGCCATTCAGGTGTTGGCTGCCTCCCACTTGCCACTTCCAAACCCTGGAACCAGCACTGGGAAAAGAAAAGCTACACCTCAGAGAAACCCTTTAAAAACAATAGGCAATAATGACTAATTATTCCAGGCTGCAAAGAAGTCGGAGGACAAGGTCTGCCTGTGCTCTTGTTTCCCAGTCTATTCGGCACCATTTCAAGCTGCATTGATGGCATGTTCCACTCTTATAGATTAAAAAGTAACAAAACGGGACGATGCTGAACATGAGGTTAGTTTCCCAAAGAAGAGGGAAGGGATGATATTTCAGCATGGATAATGTGTGCTCCAAGAGTAAATTCAGGAGCAAGTTACAGAGCTGAGTTGCCTGGCTGGGTTGTATTAGAGAGAACAAGAAGAATCAACCACTCTGATCTCAAAGGACAAGGTTAGTATGTGACAAATGAGGGGCACTGTTTGCAGAAAATTACCCATTTGAGGGGAGAGACTACTGATACACAGCTCTGCCTTCTAAGTAATCTGTCTTCATTCAGATGGACAACTTCAGATGTCCAACAGCCACCTCTCTCCTATGTTCCACGTTTGTGGAGATCACACACTGAGGTACAAAGTGACTGTCTGCTCTTTAAGACCATCAGTACAGACCTGCCTTTCTCAAATCTTGGGTCCCTAGCTGTTGTTGGACTACAACTCCCATCTTCGCTGACCACTGACCTGCTGGCTGTGGATGATGGGAGTTGTAGTCCAACAACAAAGACAAAGACTCTGTGGGTGTTCTTTCTCCAACTCTAACCCGACAACAGTCTCCTCCCCTACTGCTGGAGACCGGCAAGGAAGACCACAACTCTGAAAAATGTATGTGTCCCATCTCAAGCTTATTAAGATCACTTAAGAAGGCTTGCATCAGAATCCATCCATTTGCATGGCAAACTTAAACCAGGAGTTTTTTTTCTGAGGTGACCCTATCATTATGCAATTCCTTCCCCAAAAGGCCCATCTGATCTTCCCCATGTAAACCACTGGGAAAGCTTCTGCTTTTTAAAAAAATAATGTTTTTAAATGTTCAGAAGTTGCTGGTAGTTTATCATTCTTACAAACTGCGATCCTCGTGAACTTGAAAAAAAACAACAACAAAGTTTCCACATGCGGAAAGGCAGGACACATCTTAAATTATAAACATAGGGTTGGGAGGGGGTAAGGACAATTTGCTAGAACGACTTGCTCTGAGTTGGCAACACAAGGAATTGCTATATGTACTGTACGTAAGTGGGTTACATTATTTCTGATGGTTGAAGTATTTATCTTTTCCTCTGCTTTAAGTGCTTTATTGTATTTACTGCTGGTGTTATATTGCGTTTAAAAGGGTGAAAGCTACTGCCTTTTAAACATTTGTTGTTAACTGTCTAGGGCTTGTCATAAAAAAACCAACAGGGTACAAATGGTATAAATGAACAAATAACACTCAACAGAAACAGGCTTCTGTGTTTGTTTTGGTCCAGGTGTGCTAATGCAATGAGACAAAGAAATATCAAAATGTATTTTCTCCAGGCAGTTAATGGTACCGAATAAGAGCAGTAAGGCAGATAGCTGACACAATAAAATTTGTTGATTTATCTGGGGAAGGGCTGTCGCTCCATGACAAAGCATCTGTTTGTGTGCAGAAGGTCCCAATCCCTGACATCTCCCAACTGGAGAACCACTACCAGTCTGTGTAGGCCATAATGAGTTAGATGGACCAATGGTCTGACTCAGTACAAGGTAGCTTCCTATGTTTGCATTCCCCAGGCAGCTTACAACAAAACAGAGAGAATGGGATGGGCTCAGATGTAAGAAAATGATGGGGAAGACAGCAAAGTTCTTTAAACAAGTGCAATGTTTTTGACAAGGGAAGATGCATTGCTAAGCTACACTTGAGGATTTGTTTCCTAAAATACAGATTCCATCTTCCAGACAAAAAATACGAGAAACGCACCTTTAAATCACAACCAAAGAACAATGAAATAGAGGGTGTTTAGTAAAGTTTCGGCATCTAGAGGGGGGAAAACCTTTAATAAATCTTTCACGGTGGTGATCTGGCAAAATAAGCTTTCACAATGTTATAGAAACAGAATCACAAAAGACAGAACAATCAAGCAACACACAACTCCTTTGTTTCATCTGCTTGCAAATACAGACCCTTATAGCATCCAAGACAAGAAATGGCAGATAAATCAAACCAGACTTGCTGAACTATTCCAAAAAGCTGGCATTAAATTCAAAATGCTCTAGACGTGGCAGATCTGCTGGAGCGATCACTGGATTTGCAAACTGATGCTGCTGAGCTAAACAGTCATTGCATTTTAAAAGGAAAAGAGTGCCCTACCATGATGTAACTCTACTTTGGCATGCCTCACAGGGCCTATCTATGCCATCTTCAGGTTTTAACAGTATAAGTGAGAGATGGGAGGGAGGGGCATGTGGGGATGAGCACCCCAATTCCACCCCACCACCACCATTCCAAAGGGAGACCTTGTGAAGCCAAGAGCCTTCTGTACTTGTGGAGCCCCCTCACCCCCACTGTTGAACTTGGGGAATATCAGAATGGCAAGGGGGAGATGGAGACAAGGAATGACCCTACTGAGCCAGAAGAATGTAATGTGTGGTGGCAGAGGGCTTAAAGACGCCCACAGACACAAAGAGCAGATTTTGATCCCCAAAACTGAAGACTCCTATCTTAACCCACAATAATCTTTCAGACACCCACTTCCCTTCTTTAATTGTTTTTGAAAACTGTGCAAAAATGTTTTGTACTAATTTCATTTGGGCTGGATCCAGAGGTGGCCATGAAAGGAAAATGCTTGGATCCAGCTTATTCTCCAGTGAGTGGAAGTCTGGGGAAGGTGATCTCCAGCTTCCACACTGAAGCAAATTTTCAGAGGGCTCAGGGCATTGCAAAGGGAAAGGGGACCTGGGACCTGAGAGCACTTCAATCCATGAATGGACCTCTGCCCGTTAATCTGATTCCACAACTTCTTATTGAGTTCACAGCCAGAATCACTGCTAGTCTGGCAAGCTGCTACTTTTTAATTTTTTTAAAAATAATGATTATAGAATTTACTAGGGTGGTTTACATGGAACCAAATATAAAAATAAAATAAAGTGCAAAACAGATATGAGATGCATGTAATCAGAACCAGAATTAAAAAGTGCTGCCACAACTGTTCATGCTATCTCTATCTATCTATCTATCTATCTATCTATCTATCTATCTATCATCTATCATCTATCTATAATGCAAAACTGTTCTGGGAATTGCATTAGGTTCCTTGATGACATCACCGAAGACATAGTCAATGAGCAGAGTACAGAGCTCAACTCTATACGGTAAAAGAATAATAGTCAACTGAACACAATGAAGTGGCTTTCATTGAAAATTATTCATGTGCGGCAGTGCTCTAGAAGAGAACTGTAAGGATCAATAATACTGGAAAGAAATATGTATCAGGAGTGGGGAACTTGTAGTCCTCCAGATGTTTTTGGACTCCAGCCCCCATCATCCCTAGCTGGTATGGCCAATACTTAGGGATGACAGAACAGGGCCACAGGTTCCCCATCCCTGTTATAGAGCATTTACTACCAACACTATCAAAAGAATTGATCCTCCTCAAATGGCGGGACCTGGGTTTGTCTCTTTCCAGTATTTTTCAAGAGTATTGTTTCCTTTTGAGCCAATACATTTCTTTTACCAGTGCTTTGCTTTGAAATTTCTGCAGTTTCACATTAGAAGATTAGATCACGTCTACCTTGAGAGAAAATATTGGGCGGATATTCATAGAAATTAACTTGGCTTTACATTTATTTCTTTCATTTCCTCTGACCTTTTAGCATTTAAACTGATTGCTGCGCAGAAGGCAATTAGGATGACAAAGAACAGTCAATTTGCCGTTGCACAGGGGAACTCTTGTCTTGATAAAGGTAATTTATTAGCCTTTCTCTTGATACGGAATGATATTGTGCTTTAGTTTCTTCTTTGATTAGATCAGTTTCTTCTTCAGTTTCTTCAGATCAGTGCTTCAATTTCTTCTTTGATTAGATCACCAATGCGGCATCCTCCACGTGCTGCAAGGCTGTGGACATTAACTCAAGCATGTTAATGTGCACATGAGGCACACAGAGTTGTTTTCCTCCTCAGGTGTGCTTCTGAGCACATTTGTCCACGCATGACCACTTTCAATGGAACTCTGTCTCACTGCATTCTGTCCACATAGTGGGCAGTGCTTGATACATTGTGCATTGTTGTCGCCTTCCCACAATTAGTACTTCCCCTGAGTTTTGGAAACCTGAGATTCCAAAATCTCATTGTGCACCGCCCCACAATGTACACACCCACCACCTTGCAATGACAGTTCCTGATAATGCCCTGTCACAAAGCACTCCCATGCAAAGCCTGGCCTGCACCTGACTCCCCTGTAAACAACAATATTTTTTAAGGAAAGACTGTCACAATCTAGCAGTACAGTGGTACCCCTGGTTACAAACTTAATTCGTTCCGAAAGGTCCGTTCTTAACCTGAAACTGTTCTTAACCTGAGGTACCACTTTAGCTAATGGAGCCTCCCGCTGCCGCCGCACCACTGCCGCACGATTTCTGTTCTCATCCTGAGGTAAAGTTCTTAACCTGAGGTACTACTTCCGGGTTAGCGGAGTCTGTAACCACTGTATTGGGTTAGTGCTTCCATTAAAATCAATAGCTACAGGCCATAAGATGCTTGTGTCAGTTATGCATTGATAGCAGTCAAGGACATTGTTGGCTACAAGGTGACATAAATGATACAGAGGTACTGAGGAAATAGACCTGCAAGTACACAAGATTTCATAAACAATTATAATGTTCCATTATAACTCTGGGCAACTTTTTAAAAAAGTTAATCGCATTTTGACCTTGGCCATGTCATGAACGGGTATGATCATTGCACTTGGCAATTACTATTAGTTTAAAGTGTCTAGAGCAGCTATGACACCCAATATTTATCAGCAATCTCTTGGCCTTCTCTTGAGATGGAATAATTTAGTGCCTTTCCAATGCTGATTAACAATATTAATTAGTTCTGGGGTTGCTAGCAAGCTACATAAACTCCTGGCTTGTTGACCCACCAAACAATTTCCTGGCAACTAATATGCAGAGTGATTATAAGTGGCCTCTTGAAGAGAGTCCCCTGACAGACAGCAAACAATCTCCTTAACGAGGAGAAGCAGGAATAAACAGTATCTGTCCTTCTAAAGGCAATCATTCCTAGAGCATTTAACCGAGAAGAAAAATGTGTCTCAGGCAAGGGACAGTGCAAACAGACCCACACACAAAGGGCTCATCCACACTTCAATTTCTCCTGTGATTTCTTCCCTTTATCCCCTGATTTCTAAGAGCGGGGTTTTTTTTGTCCCACTACTTACCCCAGGAGAACCCACTGTTTACTGCTGAACTGGAACAAACATAAATCTGCAGAAAAGATAATTGGCATTTGTTCCAATTCAGCAGTAAACAGTGTGTTTTCCAGGGGACAGCAGCAGAAAAACCTATCAGACCTGTGCCTAGAAATCATGGGGCAAAGTACAGAGGAGCCCTGAGAGACAGTCCTTGCCCAATGTTTGAAAAACCCTCAATCTTCATACTGCTCTGATATCTATTCAGCTGCACGTAGTGTTCAATAGTGACTGCATATTCCATTTTCATGAAGTTTCATTAACTGTTAATTTCCACATAATATCTGAGCTTTCATACCACGTAAAAGCCACTTCTGGAACTATAGTGGAATATAGCACAAGTTTAGCACTCATTTCCATATTATTTGCAAGCGAGTCCCCCGTCCCCCCCGAAGCAAATAGCACAGAAATGAGCACTAAATGTGCCCTATATTCTACCATAGTTCCAGTAGTGGCTTTTACGTGGTATGAAAGCTCAAAAATAGCGTGGGACTTAACAGTTAGGAGAAAAATAAGGAAAGAATAATCTGCCATGTGAATGCAGCCACTGTCATTGACTGGTGGGCTTTTGGCTTCAAGTCTTCATAACTCATAAATCCACACAGTGGGCCTCAGTCCCTGAAAACAAGTTCTAGGACCATGCCTAACTTCAAATTAAATGCTGTCTGCTAAGCTTTAGAATGGTTGAGAAGAGACAGGAAGCTCACCAGTCTCATAAGGGTGAAAGTCATTGTAGAAACCAAGCTTCAATTGCTCTTAGCAACAATCCTGGACCTGAAATCTTACAAATGGGTCCACATTCCAGAGAACACACGGCAGGAAAACCAATGTGGTGTAGTGGAAAGTCCTGTGCTCAACTGAGCAATGAAGCTCACTGGGTGAACTTGGCACCTCACTGGGGTGCTGTGAAGTTAAAGTACGGTATTTCTTAGGCAGGAATGGTTTGTTCCTGGCCAGGAGTCCTGATGCAGCCCCCCACATCCATTTTTTCTGGCCTCTACAAGACTTCATTGCTTTTGTAGGAAGTCTTGGGCATCTGGCTCTAGTTGGTGCACCTTGTAGTTAAAAACAAAACAAAAACCTTGAGCAAATCCTGAAGTTTGGTCACACCTTCCTAGTTTAGTGTTATATCTGAATGCAGGCACCATGTTACTGCCACATCAAGCCTAGCCCACCAAATTTTTACCATCTACCTAAAGGAGATAAAACAGCATTGTATTAAAACCAACATCATCTTAATCCTTCTGCCCTTATTTGGGATATAGCTGAATGGTATTTTGCAGATAACACTTGGTTTAATGCTAGGAGGCAATGTAAGCATGTAACTCAGAGGTCAATTATGGCATGGAGGCCTGGACCTGCTGTTCAGTCTCATCCAAATTTAATTACATAAAACCAGAGGTAGATTTCGGCCAGAACAATAGCTAATTCTTGGGATAATCCGATTTTAAAACAAATAATTAAAGCATGGAAGAGAGTCCTTACAGTAAGAGGAGTTTAATTATATATTTGAAAACAATGATCTAATGAGCCTTTTTTTTCAAAGCTTTTTTTGTGTGGGGGAGAAGGGAATACCTCTTTAAAGGTTTGCCTTTTTCAATTTAAGGAGTCTGGAGTCTGTCTATAGAAGCAATTTTTGTTGTTGGATAAATGTTCTAGAAACATATGCCACATTAATGTTGGTAATTAACTCTTGGGGTTTTCAAAATAAGGTCTCTGTGCCAGTATTTGGCCTACAATATGTGTAGGTTGTCCAATTCACTGAATTCAAACAGAATGGGGGGTTAGGAAAGACTAAACACACATTTTCCCATCTTCCACATGAGAACAGCCAACTGAAGCATCCTTGATCCTGCTCCTGGGGGGACCTGCCATGCATTGCTGGCTGTTTCGTGGCAGTGAGGAAATTCCTTATGACTAGCACAAAACAAAACTTATAAAGTCCGGCCTTTCCATTCATACGGAACTTAGGACTAGACTCTAGGGAAGGAGTGGCTAACCTGTGGCCTTCCAGATGTCGATGGACTACAACTCCTATCATCCAGCATGGCCAGTGGTCAGGCATGGTGGGAGTTGTAGTCCCACAACATTTGAGTAAACTGCCAAGCAGTATGTTCAATTATAGGGTGAACTAGCAAGAAATATGTTCACTGGTTCATACAGTGAGGCAGGAGAGTGCAATGGCTTTGTTGGGGAAGCTCACTCTTCCTTCTGCCACAAAGTTTCCACCTTTCTCAGTAATGAACTGCTACACAATGCACAGGTATATGACAACTCTGGCTTGTCATACAGAAGTTCTGTCTTTAGCATCTGTAAGAACAAAGGTGGCCCAAAGTCCAGGTGGGATAACCTGTGGCCCTCCAGATGTTGATGGACTCCAACTCCTTTCAGCCCCAGGCATCATGGTCAATGGTCAGAAATGATGGAAGTTGTAGTCTGTCAACATCTGGAGTTGAAGTCCAGCAACAAATTTCTCATCTCTGCTGTAAACAACTAACAGTCAGATGTGGTTGTTGCTGGGGTTTTTTTAAAAAATAATAATAATACAAATGATGCTTAGTTATGTGTTCACATTTCCATCAGTTGCAATTACAATATAAAGATCTCTATTAGAATATATATATTTAAAATGGCTCCATTGTAATTTTATTCTGCTTTCATGTTCTTAAGCAACGCATCCCCAGCTAAATGTCACACTTTAAGCATCAATCCTAAAAAATGCCCAGATATTCATTTCTTCCCTTCTGTGGGGGAAAGGGAACTAAATGCTTCTTTGAATCCAGCCCCACACTGGAATTTGGGGTTACAGTTAAGACAGTTTAAAATTATTTCCCTCTCCAAAATAGACAGCAGAAATGTTCGCTTCCGCTGCAAGTATCTGACTGCACGCTGCTCGCAAGACTGTAATCACTATATGGGATTTCTAATTAGTATCAGCTGAAATCAACAGTAAAAATAGAACTGTGCTGTCTGCACACAGCTGGAATTGAAAATGCAAATGGGAAAGTGTAAAAGCAGTGGAAGTAAGCAAAAAAAAAAAAAAAGAGGGGATAAAGAATGGTTCTTAAAATGTGGGTAATTGAAAGGAAAAAATGCTGGCTAAGGTCATGGAAAGGCGTCTTTTTCTAACTGGAGGAAGTGCAATGAAAGGGCTGCAAATTGAAAATGCACCACTTAGCCATGACCTTGCAACGCACACAGTGTACTTGATCTTGGCCTCTTAGAAAAATGCAGTCAGGCAAGTCCAGAAACACAGATACCCATGTTAAATAAATGCACTAATTAAATTAAATAGAGGTGTCACTCATGGGTGGAACCCATTAGGCTCTGTAAACATTGTTTTTGCAAGCCTTTGAAAGCACATGTGTTAAAAGCTGGCCTCCTAATGCCAACTGGGTAGCTAATGGAAGCAATAAAGCACCACTTGCAGTGTTTTTGCCTCCATGATCCGTATTGCTAAGGTAGAATACGACTGCACTCTTTGGAGGAGAAGTGAACTACATGATCCCCAATCTCCTTTGGCACCCTTAGATGGGACCCAAGCTTTTATTAACAGCCAGAGGGCTTGGGTTTTCTTTTGAGCATGTTTACATCTCTCCTCATTGCCATCAACATGTTGAAAAGCAGGAAGGTACTGTTTCAAAAGCCACATGCACCAAACCAAACAAAATCAAACAAGTCCAAAACAGAAGTATTGGCAGAGGTGGCACAGATTGCACCAGTGAACTGACCAAACAGAAGAGGGTTAGAATCATCTTTGAAAACTTAGAAACTGTTGCTCTGCCTTTCAATTAGTGCAATTAGCCAAAAGGTTTCAGGATCTGTTTGTAGCAACCAATATATCAAGCAGCCCAGCTTGTTCCTCCACTTGTTTTGCACAGAGTTTGTTTATTTTTCCATCACATCAGACTTCCATTGAAAGACTATTATGTAATCAGACATAAATATTGAAACTCCTCTCTAGCCTGTGTCAGGAATGCTTTATGACTGCCTGTGCTAAGATTTGCTAAGAGATGGGGTGTCCTGGAATAGACTACACATTGTCTTTCAGTATTTCATTTCAAGATCCTGGTTTTGACCAGTGAATGCCTAAATGGTGTTGTCAAAATGACTAAAGATTTCCTCTTTCCATATGTCTTACTAAGGTCTCCAAATCTGGCTAAGAGTGAGCCCTGAGTAACACCATCCATACACCACTAGTTCGGGTTCTAAAAACACAGAGCGAAGAATTTGGATTTGATATCCCACTTTATCACTACCCAAAGGAGTCTCAAAGCGGCTCACAATCTCCTTTCCCTTCCTCCCCCACAATAAACACTCTGTGAGGTGAGTGGGGCTGAGAGACTTCAAAGAAGTGTGACTAGCCCAAGGTCACCCAGCAGCTGCATGTGGAGGAGCGGAGACACGAACCCGGTTCCCCAGATTACGAATCTACCGCTCTTAACCACTACACCACACTGGCTCTCTTGGGTGGGTGGCCTGACAGTGACACTAGCTGTGCAACTCTCTCGCTCAGTGACTCAAGCAGCATTTGAAAGTGCTATAAGATCTTTCTATCTCAGCTGGATTTATTTTGTTTTGTTTTTGGAGAGCCAAAGCTAAGCCAGGTGGGTAATATCTGTATTGCTTTCATCTGCTGTATTGGACCTTAACCTGACAGTGTAGTGAGATTTTACATTTGCTTGTTGGACACATGAAGTTTCTTTGTGTAATAGTCATTGCCTATCAGGATTGTTGCCTGTTCTGATTAGGGATGGTAAGGCCTGGAAAAGCCCCCTGAAAAAATGGGAGAAAACACAACCCTCACAATACCCTTCTCTCTATTTTTCTGCTTTTTTTCCTGGGCCTTCATATCTCTAACTCTGATAATCCTGAAAGACGTAAGAGGCCTTTTCCAGTTCTGTTGCTGGAGATCTTTTTCACAGGAGATTCCAGGGTAGACTTGCAATCTGGTGTCCTCTAGATGTTTTGAACTATAATTCCCAACAGCCCCAGCAATGCCATAACAGTCCAACGCCTTTCAGGGGCACCAGCTTGGGGAAGGCTGTCCTTGGGATCAAAGCCGCATATTAAGGATGCACTCTCCTGCTGACTTATCTGGGTGCTCTAGTCTATGACACTCACTTTTACTGCTTTCAGTTCAGAAAGAGTCAGGCTGCAAACTCAAGATGAATAAATGCAACTTTTTGTCTTCAAGACACAGTCAGTTAGGAACAGAAAAATGAGTTCAGGCAGACATCACCACATTCACTTGACAACATCAGTCTGATGAAACCCTAAACATCTGTTGGGACATGAACTGTTTTCATGAGAGCCAATGATTTCAACAGTCATAGAGACTCTTGCCTGAAGGACACTCTTGAAATTCATGTGGGAGGATTTAAGCACATGGCAAGTGACTCTCTCTAGCCACACAGAATATCGGAGGCTATTCTGTAGGCCATACAAGAGGGAGAAACCCTAAGGAGGTGCCTGCATGAACCAAAGGTATTTAGGTTATTGAGCTGGAGCATTAAGTATGCTGTTATATGTAACTCTTTTGCTACACCGTAGGCACGTTCCTGTAAGGCTGCTCTGTTGGCAGCGAAAGTTGCAATCCAAACCCCACTTATTTGGCTGCAAGCCCTACTGAACTCATGGCAAACACCATTGCCAATCAGGGTGATACCTATGAGGAATCAGGTATCAACTTGTCTTTCTATCAGTTCCAAGTTTCTCTTCCTTGATCAATGCATAATAAGCCACTGGCAGACCTCTATTTTCCTTGAGAAAATAATAACCAAGGATAATTTTCCACACATGCTTATAGTGACTTTTGTTTATTTTGCTGGGATCTAGAAAAGCCAGAAGACCTAGGGGGGAAAGCAGCTGCCAAAACAGGTAGCTCTTTAAAACTCATGACCTTTCTATGAGAGGTGACCGTGACATAACCAACTGCATCTGACTGCACCCTGCTTGCTTGCTTCCAACCCACCTGCCACTAGCTCTGGTGATGTTGAATTGGGAGCAGTGCTCAATGAGATGTCCTACTTCTTCATGTAACACAAAGGGGGATTACTTCTTCAAGTGACCTCATGATGGAGACCTTCACCAAATTCATGGGTGGGATTCTACTATCTTTCTCTCAAGGAAGTCAAAACAACATCTCCTCAACTCATTAAACAAAACTAAAAAACCCTACCCTATATTCCCAATCAATATGCATATAGGAATATATTTGTTGTTAACTTCTATGGGAACCACTAGATGAAGGAAGGTTTAGAAGCTTAATAAAATAATCCAACTAGCAAATAGCTCCTTTGTCCTTTGAAAGCTGCTAATGTGATTTCATCTGAACCAACTGGCTGTCTAATGCAAGGGTGGGGCTCACTGTTGGAGAAGACAGGATTCTGGGGACATGAGGGCACACCGAGAAATCCAAACAATCTTAGACAAGTTGGTATATTGCAAGGGTGGGCGCAGTTCAAGTCTGCAGGATCTACTTTTTTTTTTAAGGAAAGAACCCAGAGATCTACCAGAGTCAAGTGCAAAAACGACATGCCTAGAATTACATTGTGTGTGAAAAATGTGTGCGTGTGAAAAATGTGTGTGGAGGGGAGCTGCAAAGCAGGTAGGAATGGAGCTTACAGTCGTTCCACACACAAAAATCCGCTCTTGGTTATCCCAAGTTTTCTTCATTTCAGCTGTATAATTTTGAGCAGTGAGGCGTCCCTTTGTCATTGCTATTGATAAACAACTAGGAATCAGAAATCCCCGCAGCCCTGCTGCAGATCACTCAGACATAGGAACACAGGAAGCTGCTTTATATCGAATCTGACCTTCAGCCTGCCCTATACTGATTGGCAGCAGCTTTCTAGAGTTTCAGGCAGCAAATCTTTCCCAGCCCTACCTGGAGATGCCAGGGATTGAACCTGGAGCCCTCTGCCACTGGGCTACGCCCTTGCCCGACAGATCCCTCTGCCCACCTCTGCTGCAAGGGCTATGTCTTGACCATAAGTCTCCCAGTTATCGAGATAACTTTGAATGGGCTGGTTGCCAAATTTGTTGCGATCTCTCGTACTACTTTTGTTCCCTCACTGTGGCACAAACCCCTGTCGCTCAGCAAAGACAGCAAGTAGGATTGGACTGGAACCACAGGAATTAATGAGTAGCTTCAGATCCATGGCTTCAGCTTGATATATTCTAAACAAGCAGGGGAGAAATAAGGTTGGCTACAACAAGAGAGAAAAGGCCAGAACTGTAGGCGTGTGAGGCGGGGAAGATCTGCAGTAGTGAATGCAGCCAAAGAAACAGCACTAGCCTTAATGCAGACATATTTTTTAAAAACAAGAACAGCAAATATGGTTTATTTTCCTGACTTATTCACATTTTTCTTGGAGGGCACACAGGAGGTGAGTGTAAACGTTCTGCTCTAAAGCTCTCTATCTCTATTAAAATTCAGGTGTTCAGAATCTCTCTCAGTGCAGATTTAGAGGCAATTCATAATAATTCTGTTGTAAAAACATCTCGAAGGCAACAACTACAGTGCTGCCACAACATGAGAGAAAGCCAGAACTCTGTTGGCACGGAAGGCAAGATTTTCTGGTATAGTAGAAAAGAACTAATTACTGTAATATTTCTTCCCACAGCCTTGTCTTTCCCCTGCAGACATATTGCCTTTACAGTGTGAGAACTGATCTACCTGTTTTCAAAGCCTCATAGACTCCGCTTAACAAAATGAAGGCTTTTCGTGCTTGACATTTGTGAAAGCCAGTCTATTGTTTGTACAGCTTGGGAAAGATTTGTTGTTCTTTCAGTCAAAGGCAAAACTATAAAAATATAGAATGTGTGCAATTACTTACATTGTGTGAAAGAATACAGTGGTACCTCGGGTTACAGACGCTTCAGGTTACAGACTCAGCTAACCCAGAAATAGTGCTTCAAGTTAAGAACTTTGCTTCAGGATGAGAACAGAAATCGTGCTCTGGTGGCGCGGCAGCAGCAGGAAGCCCCATTAGCTAAACTGGTGCTTCAGGTTAAGAACAGTTTCATGTTAAGTACGGACCTCCAGAACGAATTAATTACTGAACCCAAGGTACCACTGTAATTTTTTTTGCGGGGGGGGGGGGTGTTGTCTTGGTAAAATTTCAGTGGCATCTCTAGTCTCAAAACTAAAAGCCATCAATCAAACTCAGTCCATTCAAACTGGGATAATATTTTGTTGCTCTTGTAAAAGATGGCCACTAGTTGGATTTCCACTTTTCTACATTGTCAAGCTTGATGGGACTTTCAGGACAGGACCCCCCCCCCCACTCCTTCTAATAACAAACTCAGATAATGAGTGCTGCTACTGAGGTTGAAACCAAAATGGGCCTGCTAAGAAACAAGAGGAAAGCATCAACATGCTTTGAAGAACTCTGAGGTTTGCAAAAGCAGATTTTAAAAAATTGCTCAAGGGGGGAAAATGCCAACCAATGAGGTGAGAGGATGCTTAGCTGCCATGGAATATAATATGTCAGGTTGGAAAAGAAAAACAGAACACATTGGGGTAGGGGGTAGTGGACTACCCTACTTAGAGCGAATGGCTGACTAGAAACATGAAGGGGAGCAGTCCTTTTGGGAGGGTGGATACATGAAAACATTTGCAACAGACTCAACTTGTTTATTTCTTATTTGAAAACCCAGAGCACAAACAGATTCTAATGCAGAGCAATGGATTCCCCATGCTTACCATTTCAAAGTATAAATAATATAAAGGCAACCTAATCTGCTTTTTGGTTGCCTTTTGATGTTTAGATATTGAAATATTGGGCCCATTAACTCTTGCTACCCATTACTAGCAGCCTCATACCTGTCATTGCTTGGGGATTCCAAGAAACCCAAGGTCAGTGTAGTTTTGAAATCAGAGCAATTTTGAAAAGTTCAGTCCACCATCTTCATTCAAAATGTATCCAAACATAGTTGAAAACCTGCTCCTTGATCTCAGGACCTGCCATGCCAAAATTTGATGTCCAAATACATAGTTAACAAACAACTTCTCCCTACCCCACCCCCGCAAAAGTGTAGATGTGAATAGTACACATTCAGGAGATAATTGCACCAAAAAGATATGCCACCAACTTTGTCCCTAATGCTAAAAAGTAGCATTATGTTCAAAGTTCACACTCTGATGTTCTATTTCTAATCAGAGACAGTTGTCATTCTATGAAGTATTTATAAGAACCTATGGAGAGCTAATGGGATGCGGGTGGCGCTGTGGGTAAAACCGCAGTGCCTAGGACTTGCCAATTGTATGGTCGGCGGTTCGAATCCCCACGGCGGGGTGAGCTCCTGTCGTTCGGTCCCAGCTCCTGCCCACCTAGCAGTTTGAAAACACCCTTAAGTGCAAGTAGATAAATAGGTACCGCTTTATAGCGGGAAGGTAAACGGCATTTCCGTGTGCTGCGCTGGTGCAGGCTCGCCAGAGCAGCTTTGTCACGCTGGCCATGTGACCCGGAAGTGTCCTCGGACAGTGCCGGCTCCCGGCCTCTAGAGTGAGATGAGCGCACAACCCTAGAGTCGGACACGACTGGCCCGTACGGCAGGGGTACCTTTGCCTTTACCTTTATGGAGAGCTAACATTCTATTACAATCTTCTATCATCTTATGTTTTTTACTTACGCCCTGGGAGTGTTTCCACAAATAATTCCCATGTCTAAACAAGACTTTACATGGGAAATACCTCTGTGAAAGGCACAAGACTTACCAAGAATTCCTGTATTCTTACATAATTCTTTCTCAAAAGTAAAAAAAGAAAGCAAAAGAAAGCAAAGCGCTCATCTAAAAAAAATTCTAGGCATTTGGCAGCCTAGGAATTTCAAAATCTATTTCCAGGTCTTCATGTATACACAATACTATTTCAATCCTTTCATTTTAGTGGGAGAGGCTTATGTGAGGCACTGCCTTTATCTTTAATAAATAAGAAAGGAAACTATATTTCCTCTGAATTCAGACTTGCGTAATTCCCTCTATAAAACAATTTAATTGTGTTTTTAAGAGCAACCATTTATTTAAGAGTGTTGCCTACCCAAAAGTCAAAGTATTGTATATTATAGGTCTATAAAAACACTTATAAGTGTAAAATGATGGGTTTAGAAAGAAAGAAAAAAACTCAGCAAGTCAAACTCTGGCTGTCAAAAGTCAACCTGTACTGGGGAAGAAAAAAACACAGTTCAGTTTTGATAAACAAAGGGACAAGAGAAATTAGACCCTCTTTAAGAACCTAAGATGAGACTGCTGGCTCAGGCCAATGGCTCATCTAGTCCAGCATCCTCTTTTCACAGTGTCACCCAGATGCCAGTGTGGAGCCTGCAAACTGGGCATGGGCACAACAGCCGTCTCCCTACCTGTAATTCCAAGCAACTGGCATTCAGAGGCCTTATAGTGGAGGCTGTGGCTAGCAGCTGCTGATAGCATTGCCCTCTGTGAATTGGCTTCCAGTACATTTGCGAGCACAATTCAAAGTGTTGGTGCTGACCTTTAAAGCCCTAAACAACCTCGGTCCAGTATACCTGAAGGAGCGTCTCCACCCCCATCGTTCTGCCCTGACACTGAGGTCCTGGGCCAAGGGCCTTCTGGCGGTTCCCTCGCTGCGAGAAGCCAAGTTACAGGGAACCAGGCAGTGGGCCTTCTTGGTGGTGGCATCTGTGGAACGCACTCCCTCCAGATGTCAAAGAGAAAAACAACTTACCAGACTTTTAGAAGATATCTGAAGGCAGCCCTGTTTAGGGAAGCTTTTAATGTTTAACAGACTATTGTATTTTAATATTTTGTTGGAAGCCGCCCAGAGTGGCTGGGGAAACCCAGCCAGATGGGTTGGGTATGTATAAATAAATAAATGATGATGATGATGATGATGCCATCCAACTTGGCAGCCATTACTGCCTCCTGTGGGAATGAGTTCCTTCGTTTAACTATTATACTGCATGGGGCTCACAGTAAGAGACTACTCTGCTGCTGTTTTGCTCAGCTTTAATTCACACCAACATAACATCTTCTGTCATATCTACGTCGGACATTACCCACCCAATAAACCCTTCCCTGCCCCTTATCCTCTACTTTATCAATCCCAGTTTTTGCATATGATCACCAAAAAAAGTCTCATGGTGCTGTTTTGTTTTCACAAGTCCACCTGAATCAAAAAGTTATGCCAATGGTGTGGAAAGATGCACAGACTCAGAATGTGAGTGCTGGAGTTCCACTGGCATTGAGGACTCCTTTTATCCTCCAGGGATGCCTAACTGGTGCCCCTGCAGATGTTGCTGATCTACGCCGCCCATCATCCCTGGCCATGCTGGCTGGGACTTGTGGGAGCTGTAGTCAACGTACACAGGCAGAACTGGCTGTGGACCTCTTCCTATGTTCCTTTCATAGAGTGGGGTACTGCTACACTGTGGATCACTTCTGCATCACTCAGGTAAAAATCAGAATGGTACACCACATAAGAGAAGGCCTCTTGGAAACATCATCCCAAGTGGAATGGGTCTTCTGGTGCTACCTAACTAATATCAGTAGCAAAACAGGTAACTCTGAGAAAGGTGTCTTGACCAAATTAGTGTATGAGGAGTAGGCAGCTTCTTAGCTGGATCGCACACTTTTGTGTCCTGCAGCCACAAACTTTCCTCCAGGATTTAGCCAGATGTGGTTTCAGAGAGAAACAATTTTAAAATAGCACTTTCATTTGCAATTATCATGTCACTTTCCCACTTAACAGCAAGAGCTGTGCCGCAGGTCTCCGAGAAAGCCTGTTTAAGCACAATTGCAAGTTCAGCACGGCTCTCTCTAACTGACACACAACACTTCAAGTTAGCTGCTAATGTGTTATTGTCTATTATATAACACTGTCATTTCCCCCCACGATCTATTAATGCACAGCGCTCATTTCCATTTCATTACAGCACTTGCACATCAGATGTGTCCTCTCTTTTCAGCCTTGTGTGCTACAATCTACTGTATTTAACACGGAGGGGAGGGAAGACTGCTGCAACAAGCAAGAAAAGCAAGGTGGCTGGTAAAAATGGACGGGGTTCCATAAAACGATTTGACAAGTTGTGCAATGAAAGGGCACATAGGGCATTATTAAGGGATTACATCCAACAAGAGACACAGTTTCCTGGAATGTGGAAACAGGAAGCCTAAAGCCATGAAAATGTAGGTATCAGTATGAAGGAAGAAACTTGGTTCAGTTTCCATTTTAATGCAGACCTACCCAGCTTAAAACTCACACTTCTCTGATTTTTGTGATGCAGTTCTCCAAACAATGTGCTCAACTAATCATATATTAGGAGAAAGTGTGCAAAAATGTATATGTAAGTGGAAACAACATACAAAAACACATTATATTTGGGGAAACTGCTAACTGTCCGTTCACAGCTCAGGCTAAGACGTGCAAATTGGGTCAATTTGCACTAGAATTCATTGAAATCAAGCACAACTAACCAGTGTTCTGCAAGAGGAATTTGGGGAACTGTGGTTTCTTTAAATTACGGTTAGTAAACAAGCCAGGAACAGACCATGGTTTCAGATGCTGGTGTGTTCTCAAATGGTAGTTTAAACAAACAACAGTTCCCCATGTTGACACTCCACAAACCACTATGGTTTGTTTAAAAAATGGGAATGTAAACTTTTCATCTCTTCCTCTGGTGCAAGAAGGAGGAGAAGGAGATGGAGAAGGAGAAGGGAATGGCCCCAAAGTTTGCACAGCTCATTCATGTAACAGGAAACCATGGTTTGCATTATGTCTGATTGGGCAATAGTGAACTAAGAACAATATATTAAATGCTGACAATTTAAAAACAAAAAATAATTTAGAAGACTAGCACCAGATATTTGTGATAAGAGATGGATGAGTGCTGGTTGGGGGGGGGGGCGTCTCTAGAAATCACAAGCTAGGCAGTGCTATTGGTATTGCCCTAATGTTCATGATATTTTACTGAGTTAGAACAAGAAGATGGATCCCTGCCCCAAGGAGATTGCAACCTACTGTACACTTTGAGACAGGACAGGCAATAGAAGAAGGGGGGGGGGTAAGAAAAGGCAGTCAATGTTTAACAAGGGATGAATATGCACACTGTTAAGGTTTGCGTACTTGGGATTAAGCAGAGTATCAGTAGAGGCTGGGGGATTGGGCCAAAGGCTGCATAGGAAGGAGTGGGTTTTATACCATTCTTCCCCACTGTAACACTCTAGCAACAGGCAAGATAAGTGATGTGGGTGCTTATATCTTGTGCTGTTGTCCGGAGCCTGCCACAGTCTTTAAAAACACAGAAAGCATAGCCAGTGTAGCTTCATATTCTGTTTTCCCAAACAGAGCAGAACAATTCATCCAGGGGAAATTTCAGTCATGCTCAGGGTCTCTGATCTAGGAGAAAAGCCTCGGCAAGGAGCTCATCAGGAGAACAGGATCCAAGGCTTCACACACCCCACATATACAAAGGGCTTGTCATGGCAAAATTTAACTACTGGATTTTTGGCTGGCCAGGAGTCCAAGGAGGTTTGGCAGTTCTGCTTCTGTTTCCTTTGCTGTGCTATGGCTCCTTTCTACCTTTCCCCAACCCCATCTTCCCCAACCAGATGCCCTCCAGGTAATTTGGTCTACAGTTCTCATCCAGCCTAGCCAGTGCAGACAAGGATCAGGGATGATGGGACCTGCAGTCCAGAACACCTGGGAGTGCAGAGAGGGGAAAGGATGCCCTATTCAGTTTTGTCCTCGTCCATTAACTCCTAAGAGTTTCCACGTTATGTAGCTCAGCTGGACACTCCTCTCCACAAGGGAAGGCAAAGGCAAAGGTAGTGAGAAGTAGGGAGGACAGAAAGGAAGGAATTCTGCCCAAGCTTCTATTGCTGCTCATACAGTGGATTGCTGAAGAGCTGGTGAGAATCAGTACTGTGCTCGATGGACCAATGGTGTGAGGCAGCTTCCCATGTTCCAAAGCTCTTTGCTTGTGGCTCTTTCTAAGAAGGTAGCCACTAGCACAAAGACCAAATGCCAACTCTCTAATATAAAAAAGCCCCTCCAGTTTCAAGCCACAGTGAGTAAATTAAGTCGGCCACTCCTCTGTTTACTCTAAGTCAGTAACATGCACCCACGTATTTCCGTAATGAAACACACACACAGCTACAGAACTAAAGCCAAAACATGAAGAAAAAAGAGGTCCCAGTCCCTAAGACATTTATTATCAAAGTCACTGACAAAGCCATTCAGGCATGCTTTTTGTCAGGATCACAGTCTCTCTCGATATACACACCCACCCACACTCACCCACCCACACACCAAATCCTCAAAATACATTAAAGCAAATTTCCTGCCTGTTTCTGCCTTGGTTCTTCTGCCTGCTGCAACCATGCACATGTGTAAAGCCTAAGGTGTGGCTGGTGACAAGACTACTATCACCCTTTCCCTTCCTATTGCAATGTTGTTTCAAAACCCCTCTGCCCAAGGTCACAAGTCATACACAATTGTCCTCCTCCTCCTAAAACATACTATTACAAATCAGATGGGTGTGGGAAGAACAAGGAGAACACCACTTTGCAGAACGTCTGGCTACCATATTATTTATTATTATTATTATTATTATTATTATTAAACATCTGTATTCTTAAAGAGGGACGTGAGACAGAAAGAACAACACTTCAGCTGTCAACAAAAGGGTTTCCATTCTTATACTAAAGAGTAACATGTTGGGTGTGATTGTTAGTAATCTCATCATTTTTAACATTCATTGCAAATGTCTTTTTTCTGCCACTCTCAATTTTCCTCATGGTTGCCAATGTGGAAACTATTTCAACTTGCTCTTTAAAGGGGGAAACATAACTCTATGCTTAACGACAGATTTACTCTCATGTAGCACTAATACCGAGTCTGACTCCAAGCTAATAATAAAAATTTGTTTGGGTTTCTGGCTTAATATGCTGCCTCTGTTTGTTTACCAGTTTGGCAGAGGACTGCACATCCGCCTCCTTCACCTTCACATATGAATGGCACCATTCTTGGTTCTAGTTTTTCGTCACACTAGAGCACTGATAGCCAACATGGGATACTTCCGATGTTGTTGGGGTTCCCAATTCTCATCAGCCCAAACAGTATGCCTACTGACTGGAGCTGGAGTCCAGCAATGCCTAGAATGCAGCACATTGGCTACCCTTACAGTAGGGAATGCAGGAGTTTTAGAAAGGGACCTTTCCCAATATGGACTCTGGCTTGGAGCAAATATGCTCGGATCTTGTCAACCAAGCAAACTTCCCTCTGAGCCTGTGAAGAAAAGCTGGTATTCCCACCCACCCAAAATTTGACAGCTTCAAAAAGAAGAAAAGGACAGTGGAATTATCTGGAAAGTACAAGGACTGCAGTTGCGTTCTTTAATTACTGCATCTATTATTAGCACGCAAAGGCAATATATCAGGCATTTTAAGGTAGGGATTATGTAAGAGAATAGAAGACTTCTAAAAGAACATCACTTTTATGTTTTCAGTGACGTTGGTAAGAAATGAGGACCTGCAGTTCTAACAGCGTCAAACTGACCAGAAAGAAAACAGAACATTTCCCTGGGAAATAGATCCACTCTGGGCGAGAGTGGGCAGATTTTATGCTGGCAGTTAGCTAAGTTCTCCTCTGGCTCATCATATTGGCAGACTGTGCAGGGGAAAGGAAGTGGTTGTTTCTCTCCTAAGGGACGGATTCCAAATTTCAACCCTTGGTCCTATGTTGGAGGAACACACACAGTATGAGCCAATGAGGATGCCTACTTGACTGCAGGGTAAAATGTTATGAGAGCCCATCCAATGCCAACAGTTTCTGGAATTAAATAAGGCATTCCCATACTTTTTTCACATCAGTTTCTCTACAAGGAATCTTCCATCACGTGCTGTACTTTATAATGACATTCAAAGCCATATTTTTACCATCTAACAGTGCCATCCTATGCATCCCTGCTCAGAAGTATGACCCGTTGAAGTTAATGGGCATAGGATTGCAGTAGTAAAATAGCATGTATGAAAAGGATTTGAGTTTTACAGCCTGATTTACTTTCTAGTAAACATGTTGAGGATCATAAAAGAAACCTGCAATGCTAGACATATATTTATTTGAAAGTAAGTTCCATAGAAACCGGTGGGTTCTATTTCTGCGTAAACATGGAAAGGGTTAGGCTGTCAAGTGTCCTTTTTCATAGGGAAAAAAGCAATTGAAATGAAACAAGGTAGATTATAGAAAAAACATTTAAAATCAATTGAAAATTCTTTAACAGTGAATCTGACTGCAATTATTTTCCTAACTGCATACAATTTTCCTTCTTACATACAAGATACACAAATACACAAACCAGAGTTTTCACACTAAATAGATTTATAGATCAGACTTTGCACATGCTGCTAGAAAGACTGCCATATAGATTAATTTTATTGATGTATTTACTCCATTTCTGGATCTCCCAATCACTGAAGTGACTCCAATCATGACTTCCACAGTGAGTATACTGGTTGAGTAAGTATATGGAATACATTCCAGAGCTGGAAAAGAGGTGGGTTCAAGGGATGGATGTCTGAGGTTTTGCAAAAAGAAGAAGGAGTCTTGAAACCTTGGTGGTGATGAATGATGAATAAATTGACCTACCCCTCTACTGACTGATCTTATAAAGAATGTGTCAGAAAGTTAGTAATCAACATAAGATGACTAAGGGCAAATAAGCTTCCCCGAAAGACAACTAGTCCACCATTATAACTCTTCTCCTGAAATGCAGAGGTGTAAGAGGGAGGGTTGGGAAAGTTCTAAGGTGCAGACTTATTTTGCAACGGGCAATGACAAGCCCCAACTGTCCTAGGTGTTATCCTTTGTGATCTGACTGACCTAGAATGCCAACTCAAGGCTTATGTAACATGCCGAATTCCCATCAGATACAGAAGGGTGTGGAAAGAGCTCTCAATGAATGGATATTTGAAAGCCACTGCTTTAGAACCTGACGGCTACAGTGTCATAAGTAGTGTGCAGGATAGTTATTATATTCTAAACTTCTCAGCTTGTAGGCCTCAAATACTAACTGAGCTAGACATCAATTCCCTTCTCCTGCCTTATTCTTGGCATTTGGGAAAGTGGGGTTGTGCCTTATACAAAATCAGAGCATCAATTTGTCCAGTTTAGTATAGTCCACAGTGAGAGGATGCGGCTCTCAGATGGGAATCTTCTGCAGCCCTTTTTGGAGATGCCCAGGATTGAAGATAGGACTTTCTACACACAAATCATGTGCCCTATCACTGAGCTATGGCCCATCTTCTTTGCAATAGACCTGGCCCTTTGAATTCAGAATAACCGGCCTCTGATCTTGAGATAGGATATGCGGAGCTTAAGACATGGCAGGGTCAACATAGGAACCAATACTCCAAGACGCAGTAATGTTCCAAGATTTCCCACACTAGTTTCCCCAAACTAGATCTCCCCACTAGTGTCTAGCTTAGCGAAGGGCCAAACAAGGACCAAGAGACGCCTGTAAGCTGAGATACCCTGGCTCTGCAGGGGCTATCCATGCTAAGGAAAACAGTACAGTTCAGGAGCAAACAGAAAGGAAACCTTCCCTTCTCTTACGCTTCAGCTTTGTTTCAGAGGCTGAGCTCTTTTTGACATATAATATCCAAAAAGGAATTAGAAATTGCTTCTTTGGAATCCAAGGGTGGGGCGCTGATTAGATGGAGCTGGCTGCTTCCCGTCAATGATGAACTTCTGAATGTGAGAGGACAGGCAGACAAAGGAGGCGGACTTTCCACGAAGTGCTTATTAAATCATGTTTTCAGCTTGGCTCAGAAAAGTTATACAGCATACAGTATTTGCAGTTTATACAGAGCATGTTTCATTCCACAACCTTTCAAAATATCCCGAACTGCAAGCTCCCAAGCACCACCCAGCATTAGTAAGATAATAGCTTGGTGAAAAGATAGAGGTTTTCTTGTTTGCTTAAAGGACTGTGCCCATTTCAAATTGTGACAAGCATGACTCCAAATATGAAAGGTGACTAAAGGAAGCTACAGTGTCTGACTCAAAGGGGATTAAACACTGATTTGTGCTAGTCCTAGTTACTGAATTATTTCCTGCAGGAATTCAGTAGTAAGAGAGAGTGTTGCTATTGTTCTGTTGAGTTTCCCGTTAGGGAAGTATTTTGCTTACTGTTTCTTTCCTGTTATTATATTATGGATCTGTCTGAGAACAGGAGAAGAGAAAGCACAGCAGAGAACAGCCACAGTAGATATTCTTCTTTAAAGGAAGCCCCCCCCCCCCTCTTTTTTGGCAACAACAACTGAGACTTGTGACACCTTGTGACTTGTGACACTAACAAATTGACTGTGGCATAAGCTTTCACAGACTACTAGAAACCACATCACTACAGGCACCTGACAATTGCCCATGCAAAGTGGCTTACAGTGATAATTACAACAGCAACAAAATGCAAACAGTGCTTCAAACAGCTCATCCCATCTCAAAATCAAGAGCCAGTAAAGCATAATGAAAAATAGCCACAGTCCATCCAATTTCTTAAACCTCCCTGAGTTTCTTTTTAAAAGAGGTTGGGGTGCAAACATTAAAATGGGGCAGCCAAGGAGGTGTGTTCAGGTAAATCAGGGGTCAGCAAGGTTTAGCGCAGCATGCGAGTGGGCAGCTCGATTCGGGGGAGGCTCATGGGCTGGTCAAATGACCTCCGCGGGCTGCTTCCGGCCCATGGGCCTTAGGTTGCTGACCCCTGAGGTAAATGGAATATTTCCCATTTTAAAAGCTTCTGTGCCAAATTCTTTGGACTATGACCTTTGGGGTTCATGAGAAAGGCATCACTAATTATAAGAATAACTCCAGTAAGCTCTGTCAAAATTGGTGAGTGTACTTTGGGTGTACATTTTCTCAATAGTAGCATTTCAGAGTCACGGTTTTAGTTTCTCCCAACATCAGAAGTCTGGAGTTCTGAAGCCTGGCTCTTGAGCTGTAACACTCTTTTATTTTGCTTGCTGTGTTTCCTTGTCCAAAGACATTTACTGCAAGGAAGCTTTTCTGGCAAGAAAAGGGGTTTCCTCCTCCTCTCCTTTCCTTATCTCTGCCCTTATATGACATCTGCACAGATCTGTTTTCTGCCTTCAAAGCCATTTTGCCTCCGTGGCATTTGGCTGAGACAGTGCATGGTGGAGTAAGATTTCACAGCAATGGGGTCCATGTTTACGTGGACATTCAAGATCGAAATACGCAGCTTGGTTGAGACTGGTGGCAGCTGCCTAACTAGGATCTTTTATTAAAAGCAAGCTTTCTGCAACAGTCATTCTGAAATTCAAACAAGCCAAAGGTCATGATGACATGCTTCCTTGGGAGCTCAGCTAAAACCACCCTACAAAACTTTCAGCCTGGTCATGTGAATGTTTACTCAGAAGTGTGGGTGGACAGATCAGTCTATTTCCAGTCTTTGTCCATTTTGCATGTGTTCATTCATAAGTGCGTTCTGTCCTCTTACCACACCAGTCTGCATTTCATAAAACCATAGAACTGTAAAGTTGGAAGGGACCCTGAGGATCATCTAGTCCACCCCCCTGTAATTTATTAAACTTTCGAATGCATTTTCTCCTAGAATTCACATTTTAAATGCATTTTGGTATTTTTTAGAAGAGAAGCACACAGCGGGTGGCACTGTGGTCTAAATCACTGAGCCTCTTGGACTTGCCAATCAGATGATCAGTGGTTCGTGTCCCTGCAACGGGGTAAGCGCCCGTTGCTCTGTCCCAGCTCCTGCCAACCTAGCAGTTCGAAAGCATACCAGAGCAAGTAAATAAATAGGTACCACTGCTGCAGGAAGGTAAATGGCTTTTCTGTGCATTCTGGCTTCCGTCACAGTGTCCCATAGCACCACAAGCGGTTCAGTTATGCTGGCCACATGACTTGGAAAAACTGTCTGTGGACAAAGGCCAGCTCCCTCAGCCTGAAAATGCAGATGAGCACCGCAACCCCATAGTCAAATTTGACTGTACTTAACCAGCCAGGGGTCCTTCACCTTTTTTACCTTTATTAGTTCAGGAAGTCCAAAAAATGCACACCAAACAAAATCCTCACACATTCCTACCTAGAAGAAAACCCCACTGATTTTGGTGAAACGTAATGATAGGGAAGTACATAGACGGTTTCAAACAATGTTTATCATCAAATGTTATTACCTTGTGATTATCAAGAAATCTATAAATGGCTTGCATATTATTTTGTCAGTTTCCATCATGAAGACAAAGAGGAGCAAATAATGGAGTAATGAACGAGGCATTTCCATGAAAGGTGCTGTCATGTCTCTCCAAAGGACATTGTTAAGCTTTCTGAGCCCAGGATGATTTTATGTATAAAAATATGGATTTTGTTTATATAATATACTGGAATGCTAGGTTTTAAGCCAGGCTAATGTAAATCCATTCATTCCATTTCCATGTTGTGATATATTTCATATTTATTTATTACATGTGCCCTGTTCTTCCTCTAAGGATGTCAAGCAGTTTATCAAAGAGGTTCCAGAAAGCCTGGCGGCTTACAGAGCCAGATCTGTTCAACGTCAGCAGCAGACCTGGATCCTGTCTTTGCAAACGATTCTCCAGATTCAAGTAATAAATAGTAATGCTTATATATTGATTTCAACATTGCAGAATGTTTTGACACCCTCTCACTCTCAAAAGAGTAACGTTTTCAGAACCTGAAAACTTCAACTGCGAAATCCAATTCTGAGGCAAAATGGACAGTACTATACAGTGGTACCTCGGGTTAAGAACTTAATTCGTTCTGGAGGTCCATTCTTAACCTGAAACTGTTCTTAACCTGAAGCACCACTTTAGCTAATGGGGCCTCCCGCTGCCACCGTGCCACTGGAGCACGATTTCTGTTCTCAACCTGAAGCAAAGTTCTTAACCCAAGGTACTATTTCTGGGTTAGCAGAGTCTGTAACCTGAAGCGTCTGTAACCTGAGGTACCACTGTACTTGTCAAAGAGCTATAGCGGAATAGATAGGTGGCAAGAGTGCATGGTGACATGTGCAGCTCTTAGGCTTCAGGTTCTCTTCCACCAGGCTGAAATCCTACACACAGTTTCCTGGGTGTAAGTATCATTGAATTCAGTGGGGTTGGCTTCCAAGTAGGGATGCACAGGGGTGCACTGTAAATCAGGTGGAAAATATCAAGAAGTTTCACCAAACATTGGGTGTTAAAGATACAAGAAAGCAGATGCCCTGGCTTACAATGAGCTCACAAGCTGGGGATATGAGATGATACGGGAAATTTTTCAGTAACCATGAAAAAGACGTTGTTGCTCTTGTTCATTATGATGCATAGAGCAGCATCAATCTGTCTGGAGCTTTTCAAAAACAAAAGGGCACGTCCATGGCAGGGGAGCTTACAAACTAAAATTTGAGACTGGGGAGTCAACAGAGGAAAAGAAAGGAAAGACTTGCCAGAGGCTGATGAGCACTGTATGAAGCTTTGTTGGTTACAGAAGATCCCCAATGAAAACAGTGGGATGTCTTTAAATAAACACACAGAGACTTCCTCTCCCTTACAGAGGTCCATATATCTGAGGAAGCTTGGGCTGTGTGTGCACTATACCTTTAAAGCACTTTCAAAGCACTCCCCCCCCCCAAAAGAATTCTGGGTACCGTAGTTGACGCCTCACAGAGCTGCAACTCCCAGAATCCCTTAACAAACTACAGTGACCATAATTCTTTGAGGAGGGGAGAGAAATGTGCTTCGAATGTGCTTTAAAGGTATAGTGCGCAGCATTGGAGAGGAAGGGAGTGGGAGAGGAGAAAACCAGTGAAGATGAGCGGAGTACTGCAGACGGCCTTTCCTTTTTTTGACTGCATGCCACGGTGTTTTTCTCAAACGAAGCACAACTAGCAGCCAATTATTCTGCAGGCTTAATGCTCACGGCACCAAGTCCCAGCTGATAGGAGCATGGCAAGCCTGTCTCCACCACCGAGCAATATGTTTGTGCACTCAAGAAGTCCCTTGAAACCGTGCAATCAGGGCTCCGTTACGCAGCTGCCGCTATCAGACAAACAGATGCCGAGTAGTGAGCTTCACATATAACCAAGTCTATTTTGTTCTTCCCTATAATTGTACCCGTTCTCCTCCTCCTCGCAATAATTAATGCCTCTCCCCCTCCCTACACCATCACGCCCGCTACTATACTTAACTGGCTCTGCCAGCCTATGGTATCTGAAAGAATGGCACATTTTCCTCTAAAAATAATCAGCTCCTTTCAGCTGTAGCACAAAACAAATTAGAATTTAAGCAGCACAGACTGCTGCCAACCACAATGGGCTGCACAAAGAAAGGCATACATAATCTGCTTGGTGCCTTTCCTGCAATAGTACTACTTCGGCGTGTACCGTAAGGAAAGATAAATGCCTTTTATCTTCATGAATGAATGAATGAATGCACGCACACTCAAGGTCAGAAAGGACAAGATGACTCTCTCCAGCACAACCCATGGAACTCAAATGCATATGTTGGAAGTCTTCGCCTCTCACTCTGTTGCTTGATCTATCATGGGCCTGCAGGCCTTAATAACAGTTGCCATGCCTCTCTTACATCTAAAGGGATATGGCGGGAAACTCCACCCGTACTGGAACACTGCTAACAGGTTACAGCAGGCTTCCTCAACCTGATGCCCTCTAGAGGCTTTGGACTACAACTCCCATCATTCCTAATCATGCTGGCTGGGAGTTGTAGGCCAAAACATTTGGAAGGTCCCAAGGTTGGGGAAGGATGAACTAGCTCAGTGATCATCAAACTTGGCCCTCCAGCTGTTTTAGGACTACAATTCTCATCACCCTGACCACTGGTCCTGTCAGCTAGGGATGATGGGAGTTGTAGTCCCAAAACAGCTGGAGGGCCAAGTTTGGCCATCACTGAACTAGCTCAACCCCTTTCTGTAACACCTGAGGGGATATTACCAACACCTTTTGAGTCTGTGGTAGTGGGAGGTTGGCTCACTTGCTGGATCATCACCTTGCCGTGATGAGTGGGCTTGCATTTTCCTATGATCCTTGTGAGCAAAGCCGTTGGGAGTCTCGTACTCCCAGTAGGGTCACCCAAGGTGGCAAGGTCAAGGGGGAGAAGCTAGACAAAGAATGATCCAAGAAGTCCTCAACGGCAGAACAGGTGGAAGATAACAAAAAGAAAAGAAAAAAGAAAAGTGCTGCACCAACAAGCACAAAACAACCTCTCTGCAGCGCCACAAATCCAACTTAATGGTGTAATGTTGGAAAGTGTTGATCACTTCTCCTACCTGGGCAGTTATCTTTCCACATGGGCCGACATCGATGCCAAAATGCAGCATCACCTGAGCTATGCAAATACAGCTTTCTTGAAGTGCAGAGTGTTCGAGGACTGGGACATTCGTGGGGAAACCAAAGTGCTCGTTTACAAAGCTATTGCACTACCAACCTTACTGTACGTTTGTGAAACATGGACCACTTTTAAAAGCCATCTCCAGCTCTCTGAAAGATTCCATCAACGATGCCTCCGAAAAATTTTACATATCACTTAGGAAGACAGGCGAACTAATGCCAGTGTACTGGAAGAAGCAAAAATCACCAGTGTTGAAGCAATGATTCTTCAACAACAGCTTCGTTGGTGATGTTGTTTGGGTGCCTGATTATCGTCTTCCAAAACAACAATGCTATTCCAAACTTAAAAATGGCAAGTGTAATGCTGGTGGTCAACAAAAGAGGTTCAAAGACTCTCTCAAGGCAAATCTTTAAAAATGTAGTATAAACACTGACAATTGGGAAACATTGACCTGGGAGCACTCCAATGGGAGAACAGCCTTTACCAAAGGTGTCATGGACTTTGAAGAGCACAAACTCAGGGCGAAAAGGAGAAATGAGCTAAGGGGAAGGCACACTTGACAAACCCTCACCATGAACAACTCCCACCCAGAAACCTATGTCCCCATTGTGGAAGGATGTATGGATCCAGAATTGGCCTCTACAGTCACATATGGACTCATCATTAAGACCATGGAAGACCATCTTACCTGGCTACGAGTGATCACCAAAGAAGAAAGAAGCAGGAGGCTGGGCTAGATGACTCTTGATGTCCCTTCCAACCTACAATTATATGCTTCTATGAGTTCCATGATGGAAGAAAGGTGGGAAATAAAGAAGAGTGCAACAGCTAATCAAGGACTCTATCAGCACCAACCAGCAGAGATGATGGGTGTTGTAGTCCAGTAACTGCCAGCAGGCTTCAGGTCCCTAATTCTTGGCCTAGTCTGATGCCCTGAAGCTATTATTGTCTTGGGCACCAGCCACCTTTAGCTTGGCCCTGTGGCTGGCTTGCAAAGATAGTCACTCATCTGTGGTGAGTATGGATTGCTTCCAAGTGAATGAGCAGGAAATTGTGTATGTTGTTGTTGTCTTTTGTAAACTGGGAGAAGGTTGGATCTTCCTCCCATTGCCTCCTTCCTCTACCTCTCAGGTTATTGATGACTTATACTGGTTTGTGTTGGCAGGCTGAATAGTTAAGATGTATGAGCACTTTTTGTAGGCTTATTTAGAGGCTGATTTTAAAAAGGAAAATCTCTCTCTCTATTGTTTTGACCTTTAAAAAATGAAAAATAGAATGACAGATTTTAGATGAATAAGCCCTCCAGTCCAGAAACCCAGTGGATGTTCCCACTGCCTTGCTTGTACCGAATCTCCAATATAAACAAACGGTTTCTGAATGCTGCTCCAAAGTGGAAAATCACTGAGAATGTTATAGCCGCTTTGCACATAAGGGATATCCTGGAATCGTAATGGGCTCCCTATTGAAAGAGGTTAAGCTGCTGTTTTTATAGATTTGGACCTGGCCCTGACAGATGAAAAGGACAATGAGAGGTTAGAGGGAGGAGCTATGCATTTATTATCTCTATTATATTAGTGCTGACCTACTCCGTGCCCTTGAGTCTGTGGATCACTGTCCGCAGATCACCTTCCCAACTGGTGCTGACACAACAGCTTATTGTTAATTTATTATGGAAATAAATTGCCTAGTTGTTCCTCACTTTAGATTTAAAAAACAAAACTTGTGCAATCTTGGAAAAGTATAACTGAAACGGCTGAAGTACACATGACCCTGGGTGACTGGAGTCCAAATCCCAGCCCATTCCAACTCATTTGTTGTGTATCCTATTATTGTGCTCGTATCCAAGCCTCAGTCACCCATCTGTAAAATGGAAAGAACAGTGCTCAACTTCCATAGGGCTGTAAGACAGGAAATCACCCTGTGCACTAACAGTAACATCATGGTATCTCATTATTTTTACTATTTATGCAACATCCTGAACGCTTTTGAAAATCTGACTGTTGACTTTCTGTGTGTCAGCAGTTCAAAGTTTTTCAATGAGGTTAACGGCAGGGGGAGGGGCTTAATAATATTAATAATAATAATGCCCTACCCATCTGGCTAAGGTTGCCCCAACCACCATGGGTGGGTTCCAACACATATAAAAATGTAATAAAACATCAAACATTTGAAAGTTCCTGAAATAAATACTGTTATTATTTATGATACAGTGACAGCTGGGCAGCATGCTGCCAAACAATAATATATACTTTGAGATCCAAAAAATATTTCAGATTGGCCCCCATGTGTTGTTAAACCATCATTCACTGAGATCCAGCGCCGAGGGCCTTCTGGCGGTTCCCTCACTGCGAGAAGTGAGGTTACAGGGAACCAGACAGAGGGCCTTCTTGGTAGTGGCACCCGCCCTGTGGAATGCCCTCCCATCAGATGTCAAGGAAATAAGCAGCCATCCTATTTTTAAAAGACATCTGAAGGCAGCCCTGTTTAGGGAAGTTTTTAATATTTAATGCTGTATTGTTTTGAACACTCAATTGGGAGCCGCCCAGAGTGGCTGGGGAAACTCAGCCAGAAGGGCAGGGTATAAATAACAAATTATTATTATTATTATTATTATTATTATTATTATTATTATTATCATCATCATCATCAACCTGTGATTTATTAAAGAAAAAGCTGGATGTGTCTCTTCATCTCAAGCCCTGTAGTGGTATCTGTAATGTCTGCACTAAACATGGCCCTGCTGAAATAAGTGGAAAAACCAAACCAACAAACCAAAGTCGCTGTGTAAATCATATTGCAGGCTGAAATTAAATATTCTGAAAATGAAACGTATATCACTAGAATGGGGTTTCTTTGCCCAGAGAGTCTTTTCTAGCATTTACATTCTCCTTGCTTGAATGAGCCAGTTACATTTACAGCTATCTGGATTGTGAAACCTCCCTATGAGCTCACTGCTTAGATTTTTGTAAACATTCATTCTTTATGACCAAAGTGCGTAGAGATGATGTTTTTATGTTGATCTCATATTTTAAAACAATAACATTCCATTGAATGGTTGAATTTTGCGATTATGTTGCAGACAGGGAGAGAGAGCTGGGGAGTAGGGGAAAGGAATTATAGCATTGAGTGGGGGGTTAGGATTTCAATCCAAATTATAATGTGGTATCTCATCAAACTGCCACGTTTTTTGTTTCTTGTTCTCTCCATGATAATCTACTATTTGGCTACTCTCAAAGATAATTATTACTATGGAGAGAACAAAAAGAGAAAGGGGGTTGGCGAGATACTAATGACATTATAATTTATTAGCACTTTTCTTTTGTTTTATTTTTTTAAAACTCCAGAAAAATAGGCAAAGAACATACAAAGAACTCTGCTTCATCAGAATGCAGAATGCCCACCTTGTCCAGCATCATCCAGTTTTCACAGAGGCCAATCAGATGCCTGTGGGAATTCCACAAGTAGGATCTGAGCACAAGAGCCCTCTCCCCACTAGTGCTCCCCATCAGCTGGTACCCAGAGGCATGTTGACTCTGACTGTGGAGGTACAGCATAGCCATCATGGCTAATAGCAACTGACAGCTTCATCCTCCAAGTTGGTGGTCATTGCTACCTCTTGTGGAAGCAAATTCCATATGGGCTGGGTGAAGAAGCACTTTCCTTTTTCTATTCTCAATCTTCCAACATTCAGGTTCTTCGGGTGGCCCTGGGTATTATGTTCAAAGGGGGAAAGTGTCAGGAGCTCAGCTTGAGTAGGACCCTGGCAGAGACACATGCCCGACTGGCATGTTCTCTCCCTCCTGGTCAATCGTTTGGGAGCTTCAAAAGCTTTCTTCAGCCCAAACATCACAGCGACCGATGCCAACAGACATCGGCACACTTAGGGATGCGCAGTTCACGTGACAGACCTCAGCAACTCAGCATTTTGGCTAATCTACTTTATTTACATATAAACCCACACGGAGCACTGCAACATGGCTCCCTCTCTCTCTAGCATCAGACAGCAAAGAGAAAGAACAAAGGACAATAGTCCCACTTCATGGAACACAGTAACATAAACAACCTGTCTCTGTCACTTCCCACTCTGTGTAGTCAAAATATATACCGTCATGTAATAGACAAAAGATCCCATGACTGCAATCATGGAGCTGGAATTCTAACAGAAAGTTCCCTCCACCTCCTCTCTGCGCATCATACATAATCTTGTACACCTCTATCATGTCCTCTCTTACTCATTCCCCACCCCCCAAAAAACTGGAAAGGTATAAGCCCTTGACCATTTGAGTTGCCATTTTCTGAATCTTTTCCAGCTCTACAACATCTTGTTTGAGGCAAGGTGACCCTCGCGGAACACAGCACTCCAAGTGGGGCTGCATCATACATTTGCATAATGACATTATAACATTTTTAAATTCTCAATCCCTTTCCTAGCATGGAAGTCATTTTTTTTCACAGCTGCAACACACTTGGATGGCATCTTCATCCCATTTTAAATCCATGTGATCAATCAAATCCTTTCCACATCAAGAGCAGTACTTTCACAGCCACGTTCATTTTCATTTCTTCTCCCCCAAATAAGAATGCCATCTTGTTACAAATTTATTTCTCTGCATTCTTCCTTATTAAAATTTCCATAACAGCAAGCTCCTGGCCATGATGTGATTATATCAGCAGGCACATTCTGAACTTTCTGTTCTCGCCGCAACCCAAAGATGTAAAATCAAATTATAGGTGGTTGTAGCACTCCCTACCCAGATCATTTTTGCTTTCAGAGACCACCTGCACCCTGTGAAAACCTGAACTGCGTACAAATTTTGCAGCCAAATTCGGACTTTCCCATAAAACTTCCCCCAAGGGTCTCTTATTCTCAACATATTAACATGCCACAGATAATGTAAGAATGGCAATTACGTATGTAAGTGTGGGCATCTAAGTGTGGGGGGTTCTGCACCTGTGTCAGCCTCCCGACAGCAGCATAGCTATTGCTCAGCAGGAGGGGAAAGGTGGTGAGGCTTTCCCACCTGTGATTCCACACTGTCGCCCCACTCCTGTATCATCCAGGTAAACGGCAGCCACGTAGCAGGCGGGAGGCCCACTCCCCCCCTTGCCCCCACAACTGCCCCTCATGCCCCTTTGCCCCCCACGCAGTGGGGATGAGAGCCTGTGGTGGCCACGCAAGCTCTGCAGCTGGCCTCCTGCCCAAGGAATCTGCAAACTGCACAATGTAAATACTGAACACCAGCTTGGGGTGGGGTGGGGTGCACTGCGTCAGAGTGTTTGGGGGGGCAGCAAGGAGGCATTTTGCCCCAGCCTGTTGGGGGGCAGAGAGAGAGAGAGCAGCGTGGCATTCATAGAATCATAGAGTTGGAAGAGACCACAAGGGCCATCGAGTCCAACCCCCTGCCAAGCAGGAAACATAATCAGAGCACTCCTGACATATGGTTGTCAAGCCTCTGCTTAAAGACCTCCAAAGAAGGAGACTCCACCACACTCCTTGGCAGCAAATTCCACTGTCGAACAGCTCTTACTGTCAGGAAGTCCTTCCTAATGTTTAGGTGGAATCTTCTTTCTTGTAGTTTGGATCCATTGCTCCGTGTCCGCTTCTCTGGAGCAGCAGAAAACAACCTTTCTCCCTCCTCTATGTGACATCCTTTTATATATTTGAACATGGCTATCATATCACCCCTTAACCTCCTCTTCTCCAGGCTAAACATGCCCAGCTCCCTTAGCCGTTCCTCATAAGGCATCGTTTCCAGGCCTTTGACCATTTTGGTTGCCCTCCTCTGGACACGTTCCAATTTGTCAGTGTCCTTCTTGAACTGTGGTGCCCAGAACTGGACACAGTACTCCAGGTGAGGTCTGACCAGAGCAGAATACAGTGGCACTATTACTTCCCTTGATCTAGATGCTATACTCCTATTGATGCAGCCCAGAATTGCATTCAGGGGCACTGAATTATCTCCATTCTCCATCTTTTCTCTGGGCTTTTTTCTGTGCCCCTCCAAACTCTCCTACTTCTCCTACCACCCCCCCAGCACCCCCCAATCTGTTCACACCAGCAATGTGGCACTTCCTGCCGCCCCCAATCCTGTGACAGGATTGTGACAGATCCCAGAGGAGGTGGTGGCAGCAGCAGCAGCGCCTCTGCCTTCTTCCCTCCCTCTCCCTCTTTCTCATTTTTTTTTTTGTGTTGGGGTGGCAGGCGCCCCACATGCATGTGGGGCACGTGGATGCAGGTAGCCGGAGATTCGGAGGAGCCTGCTGTTTGGAAGACCAGCAGCCACTGCCCCTCCCCGCCTCCTAAACTTTGGGTCCCCCCTCCACTCCCCCCAGCCCCTTTCCAATAAGGCATGGTCTTTCCGGACCCAAGGCATGTGTGTGAGTGTCTTCCCTGTTTTGGAATAAAGCATGTGAGATGGGGGGGGGGAGCTGAAGGGGACATGAATTACACTTATCAAAATGCAGACAGATGTAGCCCTGCGAGTGTTAACATCAATGGTGCAAGCTTGGGGACAGCACACGGGGCCCCACGCCTCCAACATGCTTTGTCACACTTGAAGATGGTTTAGTTCTGATTTGGAAACACTGCTCACACCCGTGGAAAAGGCAGCATGTTTTGTTTGAATCGTGACTCACTCTCACCACAAGAGGTTCCCCCACGGTGCCCCCATTCAGAGCCCTTTATTCCAAGAAGATGAGAAAGAAGCCTTGAAAAACAGTTCGTTCCCAGCAAAGGAAACCTCTTTAGAATGCAAGTGGAAGAGGGATTCGTGTGTGAGGGGGCCAACAGCTACCGAGGGGGGGGGGAGAGCAAAACAGGTTGACTTGGGTGGTGACATAAGTTGAAAGTGAAACTTGCAACGATCCATGTTGCACCCTGCAGGCAAAATGAGCAGGACCCGAGGAAGGCTGTGTGGGTGATAAGCAGCCAAACTTATCAAATGACTATTCTTGGTAGATAGCAAGAGAAGGGGCAAATTCCACAGAGCTGTACTGCTGATGGGCAAATACTCAGACCATAGAAATACAATTTGTAGAGAGGGCTCTGTGTGATGTCATTTCCCCTCCTTTCCTGGAAAGGGAGGAGCATACAATACTTCCTGTTCCTCTCTCTCTCTCTCTCTCTCTCTCTCTTTTCCTTTGAGCAATCATGGAGGTGACATTTCCTCCACTTGCTCCAGTTTTGGGTACATGCCTGAAGCTGGTTATATTTACAGTACAGTCATACCTCATGTTACGACAGCTTCATGTTACGTTCTTTCAGGTTACGTCCCGTGGCGACCCGGAAGTACCGGAAAGGGTTACTTCCAGGTTTTGCCGCTCGCGCATGAGCAGATGCGCAAAATGACGTTACGCACATGCGCAGAAGTGGCGAATCACAACCCGCGTGTACGCAGACGTGCCACTGTGGGTTGCCTTCATGTTGTGAACGGGCCTCCAGAATGGATCCCGTTCGCAACCAGTGTATATAAAGTATTTTGTCTGCATAGTTTTTATGGCTAACATTGCTGTGAACCAATACATGATTATATGCACTTAAATCATATTTTATGCTTACTTTCCAGTTTGTTGCTTGATTAAGAGGGGTAAGAAAAGGGAGCCAGCTTACTTCACAGCTGAACTTGCTCAAAACAAGGTTTTACAGCCTGATTGCTATGTTTTTGAAACTCAGTTCAACCCACACATGTGGGCACCTGGAGGGATAAATTGCCATGAATATATCCTCTCCTGCCTGTTAAAACCTATCCCACAGGTTGCACACAGCATAAGGAAGGAAGGGCTGCGAGGAAGTAGGGACACTGTAAATATTCGGTGAAATAAGGCATGCTCAGTGTTCTGTTTTGGATACAGTATGCGCTCACTCTTCAAGTGGGGCACAAACAGCAGAAGAAATATAGCTGATACAAACACTACCAAGCATTTCCCAGGGGCAAGAAGCCCAGGATATTTGGCCTTGAATGTGCTACAGCAACTCCTTGTAATCTGTGTAAAGCCTTTCATTCCACTGGTATGAATCTGGGTATCATAAGAGAGGCTTCAGCTGACTTTGAACAACTCTTGATCTTTATGCACATGTTTGATTATTGCCAGCACAGAGCATAAACTAGAGCAGCATTTCCCAACCTTGGGCCTCCAGCTGATTTTGGACTACAACTCCCATGATCCTCAGCTAGCAAGACCAGTGGTCAGGGATGATGGGAATTGTAGTTTGAAAACAGCTGGAGGCCCAAGGTTGGGAAACACTGAACTAGAGGATAGGTATCTGCAGAGAAAAGTGGCTATCCTGGCTAGGGCTGGGTTCACATTTGCATTCCTAACTGACTGAAACATGAGTCGCCTTTAAGCTTCATGCATGAAAACATCCAGTACAGTTGACAGAGAAAGGGCAGAAACAGGGGTGCTTCATATTTTACAAAGCAAACACTTAAAAATGTGAGCAATGAGCACAAGTTCTTTCAAACTGACGTGCACAGGGTGGAGGCCATGCTCCAATCAAGGCTGCCCGCCATGCACAGATAGGTGTTTTAAGGCTGTGCATCCATCGTTCACATCATTGCTGTATGATAAGGTTACCAGGTTTTTTCCAGTGAATCCGGGGACACTTCATTGAAATGAGTCAGAATGATGGGATCTTGTCAGGGGACTGATTTGTAAATCTGGGGACTGTCGCCGGGAAATGGGGACGTCTGGTAACCTTACTGAATGAAGCACAGGGGAATCCACAGCAAGCACAATGACTATGTGAAGTGGACCTCAGGCTTGCCATCGCCTAACTGGCATATGCATTGAACCAAAAGACTCTGCAGAGAATGTCAGCCACAAAACCACACATGTGGTCCACAGGCATCCCGGAATGACTGACTGGTTGGGGCTTTCCTTCCACCCCCAGCTTCCTTCCTCCTCCTATCATGGCCAAAGGCCCTGAAAGAAAATAATCTGAAGTTCATTTACTCCAGTCCTCGTGGTCCACCCCAGAGTACACCAAATACTCCTGGTAAAGAGGTTTTCAGTTTACTCAACTTGTAATGAACCACTCTGTGTCAAGGGAATTGCTGAAGGTTTTCTTTGATGCACAGTCATGTGGGGTAGTACATTTTTGTGTATTTTTCACTCTGTGTGTGTATTAAATAAGATACTTAGCTTCAAATCTTTGTTCAGATCCTGCTTGGGCATTAACAGCTCTGATAATTTCCCCTAATTCTAAATTAAACTGTCAAATTATTTTCCTTTCCTTCGTTTAGATTTGGGTGGAATTCAGCCTGTAAGGCAAGCAGGAAGTTCAGAATGCCACATGCGAGCAAGTGAGCCGCACCAACAATGCAGAGGAAGACGAAACTGATTCTGAATGAAACAACTGATAGAACCAAGCAGTTACGTTGACTCAGAAAGCCATGCTTTACCTTACAAAAATGTGACAAACATATACTAATATATTTACAATAAGCTATCATCACCCTGCCCGGGAAAAGGAAATGGAGATTAATGCTCAGAGAATTCTCCCTATCATGGTAAGGTGAAAAATAGACACGCTTATATACACAGCGTGATTCCAAATGTACTTACTCAGAAGTAAGCCCTGCTGAGTTCAGTAGAAGTTACTCTCCAGTAAGTGCCTTTAGGACTTCACTCATAGGCATGACTAATGGGCTTCCCTAGAACCAGTCATCTTTGTCAGTTTTGAAATATGAAGTATGCTTTATGCTCCCGGAACAACATAACCCACGGAATTGCTATACATAGAACATATGATCAAAAACAGCATGCACCAAACCCCACACATATTTTCTGGCATTTAGCTCTAATAGCAGTTCCCTATCCCTTCTTTTCATTCCCCCCAGCTACATTGCGAAATATTTTTGCCCCAGTGGCATTCATACTAGCTTAAGTTTTTAAACACGCAGCTGAGCAGCAAGAAAACCAAGTGTGGTTTTTCTACTGTTTACTGCAATAAAAATAGACACTACAGACATGGTTAAAATTAGCTGAAGATATTCTGGACCTATTCAGGGCTATAAAAGGTTTAATTTAAATGTCACTATTTCCTAATATAAAAATCATGGTTTGAAGATAGAGAATTTGTTGCTGGCTCCTAGGCTCTCTCCTTACACATGGATCTCCCCTTTCATTTTATGATTGGCTATAATAACCAGAGTTCACAATAATCAGAGTTAGAACCAGTCAATTTAGAAAACAACAACACGTTTCGCAAGCCAACTTCAAACCATGGTTCAGAGACAATCCTAGCTGGTGCCACCCATATATCAGATTCAGGAAAACTAGGATCACATGGAACAGGGGTGGGAAATGGGTGAGATGAGAAGAGGGATGGGGTGATGAGAACACAAAAACCTGAACCACATTTCTAATCTTCAAAACTATGACTGGGGAGATCAGGAAGCATGATGTCTGAAATAGTCTTCCTGGAAGAGGGATTGACTGTTAAACCACTCTGAAAATTGTAGTTCTCTTTTAAAGTGGATACTTTTATCCTGATCTGTATTGGAGTTGAAATTGTTCTTATATATGAAATTGTTTTACTAGTGTTTTTATTGTTACTTCATTTCTCAGTGTTATTGCTATTTTATTTCACAGTGAGTGGCTGGTAAGTGGGATGGAAACAAACAAAGAAACAAACGATGTTTTCCAAGATAGTTTCTAGAGAAACCTTTTTCCTAACCACATTTAATGGCTAAACTCTTGATAATGTTTTGCCACCTAGTATCCTTCCATAAAGTAACTCCACCCACACCAATGCCTTTATATTCTCAATCCTTCCTCGGCTCCCATTCATGCTTTCCAAAATCTCAGCTGCTGAAAGATGTCAGTCCCCTATGATGTTAATGGAGGACATGGACATTTTGTTGATCTACACTGTCAAGAATTCAATATACGACGACGGCTGGTGGCTTGCTGAGTGCTCGCATCCTGGATTTCAGTTTTCCACTGCAGCTTATAATTACACTCCATAAACATTCTGTGCACACTTTGACAAATATAAGCTCACCTCAGGAGGCTGCTTTCATCCAAGAAGTAATAGACATAACTCAGCAGCTCAAACCACATTTCTGACCCCCAGAGTGAAATGAATTAGCATTACACATAAATTACTTTTAAAAGCCATCAGGTTTTTGGAAATGTATATGTAATTTGTTAATACGCTACTTACTTAAGCAATTGAAGGGAAATTGCATCAGGGTCACTTCCCAAGCCCACTCTGAAATCAATGGGCCTACCTGAGCAATATTCAGCAGTCTCAGAGAAGGCATTTGCGGAGAGTGATTTCTTTAAATTGCATGTCTTAAGGTAATATTTCTGAAAGCCTGTCTTGGTTGCATTTTTCGGAATTCGGTGAATTACCATTTAATTGTTGAGAGCAAACCAGATGCTCTTTCCGTTTTCATCTTGTCAGTTGCCTGCTCCCATCGGTGCACAGCTGCTGACACAACGAGGCTTCCTGAGAGGGAAACCAAATGCTCCCAGCAGAGCCAGTCTGGTGTAGTGGTTAGAGGTGTGGACTAGGGTCTAGGAGACCAGGGTTCAAATCCCCACTTGGCCATGAAGCTCACAGGCTGACCTTAGGCCAATCACTGCCTCTCGGGCTATCCTACCTCATAGGGCTGTTGTGGGGATTAATTGCCAGCTGGGAGTGGGGGGTGGGCAGGAGCTTTTTGGAGAAAAAGGTGGGATATAAAGGCAATAAGTAAATAAAAAATAAAAGCAGGTGGCACATACCCTTAGCCACTGCAGCAAGTCTTCGCAGCAGAAACTGTAGCTCAGGAATCCGCCAGTGCTTATCAGAGATCAGGGTCTACAAATTGTGTAAATGTGCACCAAGACCCATTGCTACCAGCCCCCTTTCCTTATATTGGAAGAAAGATGCATTATGGTACCATGTGCCTTCCAAAAGTTCCTTTTGAGCCATTGAGGTTACAAGCAAAGGGTGCCACAAACTTCCTTTGTAGCAGGATTAGAGAGGAGGATCTGCTATAGAACGACAATGCTTGCGTTACTGGTAACTAACAGATAACGGGACAAAAAGAAAACAACCCAATACACCTCAGCCTATCCATGCATGTAGATCAATCTGTTCAATCCAAACTACAGGCAGAAGGCAGGTGCTTACAGGCACAAAATGTGCATCGAACCCAGAAAGCTTATTTGCATCCACAAGAATTCAAAGGTTTTCTCCTGAACCTAGCTTTGCTAATAACCTGCTTGCAGCCATTGGCATTTTACCCATTGCCTTCTTTAATCTAAATAGTAAGGTCCTTTTTCTGTATTTCCCACTCTGTCAACAGAACGTGAGCATATCCCCTCCCTGTCTCTTGTTCTTTAAGCTAAGCAGGTGCAGCTATTTAAATCTCTGCTTGTACAATAAATTCTACACTCAAGGGATGTTTGAGAAACTCCATGTCTGTGCAAAGAGACCCAATCCAAACCTCCCAGATTAACACGTGAATTCCATTATCCTTTGGATTTTGCATGCTACTGAATTTTGCAACAGTTTTCAACTATAAATATTATAAATATCAAGAAAGAAACTGTAAATATTAAGAAGAAACCAAAATGTGTTAAAATATGCATTTTAGGATAAATGGGTGCAGTGAGATACAATGGTATTTAAAGACATAGCTTAATAGGATTTTACCTGTGGATTAAAAAAATTCAATTTGCAGATTGAGGCGGAAGTGGGACAAAATGGACATATACAAAACAGGAACTGGAAATAGACTCAACCATCTATCCCTAATTCATACCTCCTAGAACTGAATTTCTTCCCCTTAAGCCCATGTCACAAGGCATTCATAGCAACCTTGAGATCAGCCAGCCCCTCATATCCCCGTGCTTCTTGGATTTATGTCTTTTAAAGCAGCAGAAATCTGAACAGGAATTAGTTTAACTCAGGGGTAGCCAGTGTGGTGCCCTCCAGATGTTGTGCCCTCCACAATGTTAAAATTTTGGTGCTGAATGTTTTCTAAACCCTTCACCCACAGGCTCAGATAGCACACATAATGGGAATAAGCTGCAATGTTTGCTTGTTATTTGACCCACTGGTCAAACAACAATTGCCATTTCCCCATTTAGTGGTTGGAACTGCACCAGAGAATGTCAGGAAGCACAAATTTGCAGGTCAAACACCTGGCGAATGAGGACACCACTGTGTTGCCCTTAACTGTGCTGATCTCCTGGAGGTCTCCGTGATACAGATTGCATTTCTCTTGCTGAATATAAGCAGAGAAGGAGCATAGAACAGCATGAACTCATGCAAGTTTCGGCAATGATTTTGAGGTGTATGCTTGAATGTAGCCAATGAAACATACCAAAGAAAATACAATGGAAGTGGGAAATTAGTGAGAATCTGCATAAGCCGTAACTCAGCAACAGAATGAGCAGTTGCATTTGCTGTCAAAATGCAAATTATCATATTCCAGGCTTTCTGAGGCAAAGGGCAAGATGGCGCATCCATTTCCCACACAAAAGCTGACTGGTTTGGCAGCTGAGTCTTATTTTGGCACTAGTAATGGGGCCTGCTCCACCTGAGAGCAAAAGGGTAGCTTAGGGGGCCACAGACAAACCGCCTTCCAGCAACTTACCAACACTTGCTGTTGCCCCCAAATCTGCCACCTGAGGGTTTCCATCTCACTCTGCCCAACTGACCCTGCTAGTCCCTGCTACTCCTCTCCAACCTGGAGATCTCTGTTTCGTACCGCAACTTCCATCATACTTGACCATTGGCCATGGTTATCACATACGCTAAGCTGTTTATTATTGTTAGCAATAGTAAGATCATACCGCTAAGCACTCATGGTGATTTACTGAGGTAACATAAAGGAAGGAAAGAAAGATAGCTCCCGAAAGGAGCTTGCAACCTAAATTTTGAGGTGGAGGAGCTAATAAAGAGAGAGAGAAGGGCCAGTGTAATAACAGACAAATATGACCACAGGCAGTAACACACACTCAGACTTCATTCCAGCCTACTCAGAGTGATCGCTACAGAGATTAAATGCAATAACGAAATCCGCTGAGGAAAATCTTTAATCATTTCTCAGTGTTATGGATATTATATTGCTTGCTGTGTTAATATTGTAACCTAGTAGGCAATATAATACCCGCCAGTCTCAGTGGAAATATTAAGGAGTACAGGAGAAGCATCAGCAACAGAGACTGCACCAACCCACAACTCTGGCAGACAATTGAGCTGCTTTGATGATGAGGGTGGGGCCGAGAAGCAAGGATGATCTTGTGGTTTCCACCCGGCCAAAGCTGCAGAACTTCTGCTGTCCACAGTTCCATGACTAGCCATGCTGGCAGATGCAGCATCCATGATCAGGCAGAACGTTTGCTACTTTCTTATCCCCATTAACCCCCGTCACCCAGTAAGAACTGCAGCCACATTTTTTGATGGTGCCTGGGTCTAGGGTTGTACAAGCCTCTATTGTTACTTTATACATAGGAAGCTGCATTCTACTGACCGCTGGTACATCTAAGCTCAGTATTGTCCACATCAGGGCTACTCTAAGTGGTGGTCCAAAGACTTCTACCAGTCTGCTAGCCATCAGCTGCCACTCCCTAGCGAATCCACCACAGCCTAGGTTGGGTGGGATGCTTCAGGGTCCAAATACGGTACTGGTCCCTGGCACATTGAGGGGGCAGAGAATTGTTGGTTCCCCACATCATCAGACCGCTTGAGAAGTGCCAGTCCACACCATCAGATTGTTGATCCATCTAATACAAAGAACTGGGGGGCGGGGGGAATCAGAAACCGAAATTGACAGATCTGTCTATCCCTAATCCTAGGGATGCAATGGCAATTTTGATCTATTTATTTACTTAAAGCATTTACACCCAGCCCTTCAAAACTTGTTTTTTCTTAGTTACATGTTGGTAATACAGCGCCTGGACTTTCTGCTGAGGCTATCATTGTTCTGCTAGTTCGGTTGTCCAATCTGTTCCCTTCTGCTAATATAAAAGCATTCCAGGATTAATAGAAACTTGGGTGCCTTTGAAAATGCTTTGATGATATTTAAATCCACCCAGAGGATTACTAGAAAAAGTGTATGCTTTGCTTCTGGAGGAAGAAGGGAAAATTCAGAAACAAAGGAATAAACGAAACGCTGACAGTAGTGAGATATTATCAGAACAAGCTTCTGATCTCTGCTTAAGAACATAGAAAGCTTCCTTAAAAAGAGTCACGACCATTGGTCCAACTCTCACAGTACTGTCTACAGTGATTGGCAATGGCTCCCCTGGGCTTTCAGGAGGTGTGTGTGGGGGTGCTCCAAGCTCTGCCTGGAGATGCTGGAGACTGAAGCTAGGGCCTTTTGTAGGCAAAGCAGATTCTCTTCGGGGCAACTATACTGGAGATGAGAGGGGAGGGGAGCACATGAGCCTGCACCTTATTCATGTAACGCTAAACCATGGCTTAGCATTACATCTGAACACCCTCTTTGTTGCAGATCTACATTTCGCTTGCCCACCTGTGCTGCACAGATTCCAGCAAGCATACTGCATGTGGCATGTATGTGTTGGAGGAACTGGACATGGAGCAAGGGGTTCATTTCTCCTTGGGCTCAAATCACCTCATGTATGAGATAAGCCAACAGATGCAAATTCAGCCAAGCCAGTTGCTGTGGCAATGACCCCTTAGTCAATGAGTCTGTCTGTGAATCAGAGGCCGGGTTACATCTTGAATCGCTGGAGCAACAGAAATACTTTCTACCTGTATATATCTGTATCTGCAAAGCCAGCAAGCTGTATGCCTGTGTCAGCATCCAGAACTGTATTACCGAAGCCTGATCTTGTGTGGCAGTAAACCATTTTGGACCTGAAGCTGTCTCTCTGTGTGGTGACTGGAACTGGAGACAACTTCTGCTACGTGGGTATCTCACCTCGGATTCCCAACAGTATGTATGCATTAATTAAATGTACATCACACCCTTCCTCACAAAAGAGTAAACTTGGCTAGGCAAAAAGAAAGGTGTGCATTAGATCCAGCCAGATGGTGGCTGAGTTTAATTGCTGCATTTGTGAATAGTCAGAGCCTGCAAGAAAAAATGACTACAAATCACAGATCGCGATGATCAGTTTGCTTGCGAGATTTGCAAAGTATCAGCGGCAGCTTTCGCTCAAATTGCTTCCATTTGTGTTTCCCAGAGCACTTCTGGTCTTGTCCTCTTCCTCGCTGCACTGCAGCCACATAAAACAGTTTATCACATTGAGAGGCTCGAGGGTGTTAAGGATCCCCGCTTCCCCATCACAGAACTGGAGTGACAGATTTTAGGGGGCACAACAGGCACAGCAGCTCAAACACAACACCGTTTCTAAAGCTACTTGCATTTGCAACCAAGATCGAAGGGAGAGGGGAAAATAATTTGGAACACAAATAAAAAAGAGTCAGGAAAATGCTAAGTGTGTTTACAAAGGAGAGTACTCTGTGTTCCCTACTAAACTGAGCAACGTCTCTAACCTCTGATTTAGAATTCAAAGATGTTTGGCAGCCTCCAGCCCCTATGCTGGAAAGTCCCGATCCTGGAAGTTTTTTGTTTTCTTTTTTAATGCCAGTTTAGTTTGTATACCCAACTTTATGTTTCCATGACACACTGTGCCCGGTAGGAACAATGGGAGCCAAGGAACTGTGTAAATACTAGTAGACCAGGGCTTCCCCAGGGGGTACTCAAGGGTACGCAGTACCGATACCTCTTTGTTGTTGTTAAAAAGTGTGGCACATTAGTGTAACAACTTCATGATGAGTACCAGGACCTTCTTTTCTAGGAAAAAAGTGCTGAGTGGACCTGTGGTTGTTCATAAATCTATTGAGAGCAGGGGGAGTGGTGCAAAACTGATGCAATGAATTGCTTTCTCTCTCTCGGGTTTCCTAGCAGAAAAAGGTTGATATGCCTCCTGCCTCTTTTAAGTGCAAAGTATCAACCTGTTTTTACACTTCACTGGCTATAAGAAATGCCTTGTAATATTAATCCTAATAATCATTAATATTACAAGGCACTCTGGGTAGCTTTCAACCAATATGAAAACATAGTAAAACATCAAACATTAAAACTTCTCCATACAGGACTGTCTTCAGATGTCTTCTAAAAGTTGTATAGTTTTTTACCTCCTTGACATCTAATGGGACCCATTGGGCACCTTTGATTCCTTTCCTTTAAATATGATTCTTCCCTAAAGATGCTCAAGACAGATACCCAAGAGAAGGAGCAGAGAAACAGAAACATTTAAACAAGCACAAAAGGCAGCCTTAATGAATTCCAGCAGCACTCTTGTGGGCGAGACTACATGACACTTTGAGTCTCTATGATTCTATTGTCTTCTAATAATCCTAACACAAGGTGGAAGCAATTGGTTCTTTTGTTTCCCTTTTTCTTGTGGCTATGAAGTTCTGCAAACTGCTCAAGCAACTGATACCGCTGTCTAGTTCTTGACACCTGATAAGAGGCAGCTGGTGCTTTCAACAGCAGGATGAGGAGGAGGGGCTCTGCTAAGCCACACCCACAACTCCACCTGCACAAAGCTCCATCTATATGCCCATTCCACCCAAGCAAAGCCCTCCTCCTATCATCTGGAACAGCAGAACGAAACCTCCACGTCCCAACCTACCAGTTGAAGACGAGTGATTTAAACAGATCAGGTTTCAAGAGAGGATAGGGAGAAAGCTGGGCGTAGATCAATTTTCTCAGCTTGTCTGCCCAGTTATAGATCCCTGGGCACCTGCAACAAGAGTTTATGTAACTAATGCAGGTGCTCAGAATTGGACTCCTTCGACAAAAGGGAGGAATTGCTTTCAGCCAAGAACCAGGAAACATTTCAAATAAGCCAACTGAGAAGAAAGAGAAGATAAAAGCAGTACTTAGGTGCTCCTAGAAAAGCAGAAGGTTATGTGTTTACCTACTCAATGTACATAACTGCCATTGTAATATCTGGCAGAGCTGGTCATCTGCTACCTATGGCTGTTGGCTACGTCCAGAAACATTTCTGGTGGGAAAATATTTATCGGGTACATTTTTTTTTTAAATGCAGAGAATGGGGAGGGGAAAAAACTACAACACTCTCAAAAAAAGGAGTTTCGTTGCCAGTTTTCTACAGGCAACTTCTTTTATTTATTTATTTAAAAATAATAATTTATTATCTGTACCCTACCCATCTGACTGGGTTAATAATAATAATAATATTAATAATGAATTATTTATATACTGCAATAACATTAAAAATATCAATGAAGTTTACAACAATATCTATATACATTTTTAAAAAAAACATAGAAATCTAAGAGAAAACTGACTTTCAAAGGATAACTGTGTTTTGGTTCATATAATGGTTCTGAGAGTGCAAATTAGGTAGTTTCTCATTCAAAAGCAAACCAAATTTCTCCCTTATCCCCTACGTGTGCATAGGTCTCTAGGCATAGGCAAGTCATTTGCGATACGGCTGGATTTCTTGTTCAAGTGTCAAACAGAAGGGAGCAAACCCAATCAGACCCTCTGCTCCCTACTCCATTCTTCAAGCTTGAAAACATCTTCAGCAGGCAACGAACTATCAAAATCATAGGGAGCATATTTGTCACATTGCACTTTCAATATGACAAAAGATGACAGCACACAGTTTTTAAAAAGAGAGCCAAATAAGACGAGTGTCTCAGAATCAGTCCTAAGGCCTCTCTGGAAAAATCTGCCTGACCAACTCAGAACATTGGTCCATCTAGCTCAGTGCTGTCTACACGGACTGGCAGCTGCTCTCTCTGGTTTCAGAGAGAGGACCTTTCTAGTCCTACCTGGAAACTCCTGATATTGAGCCTAAGCTCTTCTGCACACAAAGCAGAGCGTATTAATACTGGCCTGACTTACAGGGAACTTGAGATGATTATTGAGACAACGTATTTGACGGGCTTTGAACAGTCAAGAAAAAATGCTAAGTGTTGTTATTGAAAATCCAAGGAAGTGGCAAGCTTACCCAGGGCCTAAAAGAGCAAAGTGTGACCGCTTTGGATTTTGGCGTTACTGCCACTGTCTCCATTTCTAGGTGGGCATGATTTTTCTACTTTAAAAACAACAACAACATTTTTAGAGCAGTGCCTAAGGCTTGAGGGCTGAGGCTATATTGATGACACTAAAAATAAAAGCGCTCTTTTCCGCGGAACCAAGTGCAATGCATTTGCTAGTCAATAAGGCTTGGCATTTAGAAAATGTTACACAGTGGGTCTCCAAAAGGCTACAGTTTCCAATAACTTGGGCACTCCGCTTCAACAGCAGAGGCTGATATTTCTCTTTGTCTACTCCTAAGCCTTGTGCATTCTCGAAATAAATGCTCAACAACGTCAGGAACAATAAGAACTACTCATGGGTGCCAGATGAATTAGTAAATACCAGACAGGGAGTCCCACGCTGGCCTAGAATTCGCTCTTAGGGCAACTGGGAGGACACGATGTTACAGCAAAGCTGTGTAGTCTTTACACACCTCCCATCGGATCACAGTTGAATGTCTGTGCCAGAGCTGAGCGTTTCAGAAGAGCTTAAGGGAATTACTCAAAGCTCGCATAATTTCTTGCACTTAAGCACTTTATCTTTTCTCACTTTTTCCTCCACTCCCCAAAACACTCTTCCTTGGTTTGGGTTTTGCAAGGGACCTCCTTTTGTTTTATTAGAGAAAATGTGTTCTCTTCCCAACAAGTGAGGTCCAGCATAGAGGGCCTTCTGGTGGTTCCCTCACTGCGAGAAGTGAAGTTACAGGGAACCAGGCAGAGGACCTTCTCGGTAGTGGTGCCTGCCCTGTGGAACGCCCTCCCATCAGGTGTCAAGGAAATAAACAACTATCTGACTCTTAGAAGACATCTGAAGGCAGCCCGGTTTAGGGAAGTTTTTAATGTTTGATATTTTGTCACATTATTATTATTATTATTATTCTGTTAGGAGCCGCCCAGAGTGGCTGGGGAAACCCTGCCTGATGGGCAGAGTATTTATTATTATTATTATTATTATTATTATTATTATTATTATTCCTCCAAAATAATGGCATGAAAGGCAATACTAAGCTTGTAACATTATTGTTTATGTCACCTTCTTTGTAATGAGTTTTACAATTGCTGTCTCATTCCATTCCTGTGTCCTGTATAGTCCTCTTTTGCACCCAGGTCACAGGAAAACACTGACAACATTGACACCACAGAAATTACCACTGACCACTGCTTCCTTTCAAGGAATGAGAAAGAACACTGATCTAAGTTGGAAGCTTTGGGGCTAGGCTCCGCTTCCCTCTCTAAAGTATGCATTCTAAAGAAAGAACTTGAGACTAGATTACCTAAGAAAGCACCTCACCCCAGATATTCCTGTCCAGAGGTGTGCTTAGTTTGTACTAAAAACTGGGCTTTTAGTGTTACAGCCCAAATACCCTAGAATCAATTACGAGCCAAAGTCAGACTGGTACTCAATCATGATGTTTAGGTAACTATAGAAGTATTTTTGTTTTGCTTTCCCTGAGGTGTGACCCAGTTGTGTATGAATTACTTGTCTGCTAAAATGCTTTTATTGTTTTTAGAGCTTGTAGAAATGGTTTTGATTGTAGAATTTGTACATTTTGTATTTTATCTTATTTTTAGATTGTTGTACACTGCTTTGATGGCCTCTGACTATAAAGCGCTTTATAAATTTATAGAATAATATATTGCATTACTATATGTATTCTCCTTTCTCAGTACAGATTAAACATTTGAATTAATGTTTCTAGACAAGTGGTACCCAATCACAAGATAAACAGAGTCTCAGTCACTGCTCTGAGAAGGCAGACAAATGCAACATTTGTTTTCATATACTGAGCTTTACTGTCAAAATGTTTAATTCTGGGGCCCTACTAAATGTCTATGGACAGCCTATGTAGGAGGAGTGAAGGAGTCAATTATCACGTTGGTGGTATTTGAGATACAATTTTTATTTATTTATTTTCTTTCAAATGCCAAGCTTGGATTAGAGCCAAGCAATAACTTGAATTGTATACTCATAAACACAATCTATGCAACTGAAATAATCTGTTCATTGTTTACATGTTTATATCTGGACAATATTTTTAAAAGATTTGCAGTGCTGCTATTTAACTAGCCTTGAGTTTTAAAAGGAAGGTCATTCCAACCTTGAGATGGGTTTGTTGGGAAATGAACTTATTTTTGTCCCACTTTCTGCCTTTGATTTAATCTTTTCCAAGATGGTTAAATGGCTCACCTCTAGATTTCAATTTAAAATGCTGATTTCTCCTGAGCTGATCTATACTAGTTATGCAGCTGTCTCCAACACTCAGATGTGAGAGCATGTGGTTTTGTGTCTATCTTATACTTTTGATATTTTCCTGAAGACAGTGTACACTATACAGAAAACAATCTGGTATGTGTTGGAACAGGAGACGACTTCCAAAACATCAGAATTCTTTCAAGGCTCCTTTTATGTGGAAAGGAAGGTGCAGTGGGAGTGGCTTAGCAGGGTGGGCGGGACTTTTAACTTTCCACTTATTGGATACACCAGCTGCCCCGGATAAGTCTCTATCCTTATGTAATAGATGGACAAGGAGAATATCCTTGCCAGAATGGACCACCTGTACTCCTGACCCCACTTTTGAGTCCAGCTCTTATTAATCATTCATTTTCAAGGAATGCACTCCAAACACCATTTCTTTAACTCTAAAAGGGCAAAAACAGGCAGATTATTTTTTGAGGTCATTATTAACAGCGAGAAAATATTTTCAGAACCAGAAGGTTTGTTTTAAAATGCGAAAAACCCCTTAAACGAAGAAGCAGGGGAGAGCATGAAACAAATTGCTGAGCGCCCAGTGACTTGTCAGCTTTCCTAGAGTGTCCTTGATTTTTTTCACAACCGCATTTTAATGAGAAGTGCCTTTGTTTACAGAATATGGCAGAAGCAATGGCAGCAACTTGGTCCTTTAAAGCTTATCAAAAGGGCCTCGTTGACAGCAGGCATTTAATGTCACATCTTCCTCTGGCTTCACACGCCCCATCATTTTAGACACTCTAGGTTCATATTCATCATTTCCCCACATGTGTCCCGTCGTACAGATGATTTTATGACCATGCAGCCATGTAGAAATAGATCTCCACGCAGAAGCTGCACTCCCTGAGACAAACATTGTGCCAGCTGCTAATTAACTCGAGTGTTGCTTGCGCCAAAGTCATGGTTCAGAACGGCTTCAAAGATCAGGACAAAGGTTGTGTCTGTATTAAAGCAACATGGCCCCATTTCCAGAACAAAGGCTGGAATCCGGAGAGCAACAAGCCATACAAGAGGTGTCTCAGCAGCAAGAACTTCTCTTTTATTCCTATTACTGAATAACTGACAAGGGCAGATCACACAAACAATCGTCCCCTTGCCACATGGCATGGCTGTCCAAGTGTTTCACCATGCCATCAATCTTTATGTAATCCCCCGCTCCGCAAAATTAAGTCTTTTCGGTAGTGGATTATATTGAACACAGTGATCTGTGCAGAGTGGACACAAGTTAAGTGTTACACTGCAGGCATTTGACTAAATAGAGGAAGCCACCAATAATCAAAGAGAGGAAGGATGGAATATAACCTCTCCAAATTATGAGAATCAACCATTTTCAGATGTTGTTGTTACCTTTAAGCCTTATTAGCAGTGCAGCCTTATCTATGGTGCAGGATTAAAAATTAGGAAGACAATGCATGATAGTTTGGGCCAAACTCTCAAGCATATTAACAGGTCCTTGAGAATCTGTCATCAGCTCTCAGACTTCAGGCTTACTTTGAGAGTGTGTGAGAATAACAGAAAAGCCCACTCTGCTGTGTTTCTGCAGGTCACTGAGCTAGCCAAGTCTCCTGATTGAAAAGAGACAAGCCCAGAGCAGTGACTCACACAGAGATGCAACGGGCAGCTCATTTGAGAAGAAGAAATTCTGTTCTCTGCATTGGCAGTGACTGAGTGACTCAAGCACATCTGATGTACATAACACATCCCCAGTGAATACTGACTGGAAGGAGGAAAAACTAGAGCAGGGAATCATTTGGTGGCAAAGCAGGCACCCTCCTCTGCTGGTTTCCTATGGGATCAAAAGAAACTTTATCTATTTAGCTCAAGCTGTGTACCTGGGAACATTAGTATTTTGGAATTTACTGGTGCATCAAGATCCTTTAAGGAAGTGCCTCTGCGGCCTGATTGCACTATACTTTTTCTTCTGCATTTAAAGCCTTCTTTGTCCACATCAGTGGAAAGGTGATCTTGGCCTTCAGCTAGCCCTTCAGTAAGAAGGGCTAGATGAAAGAACTATTTCCTTGTCCATCTTGTCCATTTTCTGCAGCACTATGAATGTCCTAAATAATAATAAAAATGTCTGCAGTATGTATGGGAAAGAAGACAAAAAGCCTATTCTAAGCATTGCAGGCTTGACATTTCAAAGTGATAGATCTGTGGTCCTTTGTACGGGCAATTTTCAGCCCACAACATACAAAAATATGTGGTTATTCATCCAAATTCTCTAAGTGCAGTATTTTATTTCAGTGCCTGACAGCTATGGAATGTTCCAGAATTTCTGTAGAGCTCAGCAAACACATTCTCAACCAGGAGATGGTATTTGGAGGAGGAGGAGGAGGAAGAAGAAGAAGAAAAGAAAGAAAAGAAAAAGGTATTTCTTAGTGGCGAGGAGGCTATCTCCTTCATGATTTTGAGGGCCACAAGTGATTGTTTCTAAAAACAGGAAGTTAACCAATATTGTAGAAACATTTGTTTAGGAATTTTGAAAGTCTATTCTCTTCCTTGAGCCACACCCGTGATGAAAGTGAAAAAGCCACGGCCTGGTATTTATAAAGAATTTGACATTTCCACAATGCTTTTGCCTGCGAAAACATAAAAGCCAACTTGTCTGAAGACAGGCTCACTCAATTTGCTTTGCCCTTTCCAAAATGCTAATCAATTGGTTTCCTCTGACAGTACCGTATATATTCCTGGACTCATACAACTCAAAAAGATTTCATACTATTGCAAAGTCATGTCTTGGAATGCTTCTGCTTCAGGTACACCTCTGTGGGTTGCCCTCTTCCTACGTTTACCATCACATAAGTGAAACAGCAAGACTGGCTTCCTCAACCCCCTTATTCCAGAAGTCCCATAGTGTCCAAGGTGACTTCAATGTAACTCTAGCAACTCTCACCCACTGTACATGGAAGCTGAAGGTATTAATTTAGGAAATAAAACAGCAAGATAGAAACATTTAATTTATTTTACCGTGAGATACCTCACCTTCCAATGGATAGAGCTCATATTTCTTTAAAATGATTATGAATCAACTGTAATCATATATACCTAAGTGCTTTCCAACAGAATAAAATGGATCATTACTATCATTTTAACTATCATTTAAAAAAACAAAAACCAGCCAAAAAAGACAACTAAAAGCAACTAAATAGAGAAGATTAAAACGGTCATTCATTAAAAACGTTAAAAGCCTGAGTAAACAGATACATGTCCACTGAAATGGCAACAATGGCAGCGCATGACATACCTGTAATGGGAGACATTTCGGCAAAGGAAGGGGCCACCACAAAGAAGGCTTTTTAAAAAACAACAACAACAGATGTAACTTTAAAAAGCAGTTTTTAACATGGCTTTGAGCAGTGCTGTTTTGCTAGAAAAAGAGGGGCCAAACTCACCATGAACAAGTCCCTCCTTCTCTTAGAATCGCAATGGCGCCACCTGAGAGGTGCCGGAACTGAGTCTCCCCCGAAAAAAAGCCCTGGCTTTGAGAGAGGGTCTTTTGTTGAAAGAAACAGATATTAGGGTCAAAAACCATGTGCCACAGACAGGATCCTTCCTTCCCTGGTTCACATACAGTTGCTAAATCAAAAGGTGAAAATAACCATTATTCTTTAAATAAAATTTTAAAGTTTCCTTTGACAAAACCTTTTTTTTAAAAAAATCTTTTATTCACAGTACAGGCCCCACAGACAAAAAGCCATTTGGATATTCCACGCCACCCCACCCCGTCGCAAAATGTCTGCTTTTAATTAAATGGAGCCAAAAGAATCTTTTTTAAAAAAGAAAGAAAGAAACCCTGTGCCTAGAAATAATTCTTAGCTTTACAGTGACAAAGAAAAGTATATGTGGGTTTTAAGGAATCAAACCCAATAGATGGAGCATGGTGCTGTCTCTAATTTACAGAAGAAGAAACTGCATATTAAGTGACACACCCAAAACTGTACATAAACTTCTGCGGCTAGGTTAAGACTGCTAAAGACGGAGGATTCACATGAGCTACTGTCCTCCTTAAGATGACATGTGAGTCATCCTATGTATGGCTCTAATTATTGAAAGATATCCCCCCCCCCCAAAAAAAAGGGAGACCCTGGCAAAACATCAGCATACTTAACAATATGGAAGTGATCCAGCACCATCTCCTACAATCACCATTGAATTCAATGGGATTTAAGTGGCTAAAATACAGCTGTGGTGCTGGATAACAGAGGCCACTTCTCCAGGACTGATTTTAGTCTCTTTTTTTTTTCTTTACTGTTTAAATGTAATGAGATTTTATCGCTGTATTAACTGTTCTGACGTATTTTATTGATTGTTCCCTGATTTGTGACTGTCCTAAAAAGCAGTATAAAGTCTCTTAAAACAAACAAGAATGTTTCCAAGAAGGAAGACTGACCAGCAGAAAAAAATAACCAGTTTTGTTTTATTTTTTGAAGGGTTTAATTCATAAGGGGGCGAAATGGTCACCCTTGCATGGTCAATGATATATAGAAGAATGATCATGCATGTGCAAAAAGCATTTTCCCCTGCAGAATCTGAAATCAATAACGATGCCTCAACTGGCCACAACCCAACCCTGGCAATTTTAGGAGTATAAAACCAGGAAATTGATTTTCAATATGCCCAACAGCCCAACAACACCAGAAACGAATAACCTAAATATGAAGTGAACTGAGAATGATTTCAGGAATTGAATGAAATGCCAGGGGGGAAATGATGTCTGGGTAGATATAGAGAAGGCTGGGGACACAAAGCAAGACGACCTTGTTCTACGCACAACAGAGTAATTCGCATGGCTAAATCAGATTCTCCCAAATTACTGTCTAGCTGGAAAAAAGAATTATTGGGGAGGCAGCTGCACTTTCCGCTATCACAGGTGCTGAGTCAATGCTATCTGTAATAAGGGCAGGAATGAACCATATGAGCCGCCTTTTAAAACCGATTTCCCCCGTGCGGAAAATAATTCCAACAGCAAGTACTTCAAGTGAATCCTAATTTAATTGATTTGACACAAAGAACATTTTGTAGTAGCTTTCGTGAGCTTCGGCTTTCCTCTTCCCCTTGCTAGTTTTTTTCATTCTACGAAATGAACCCGTTTGGTGTTATTAGTATGTAGTCGCAGGTGGTATTCCTCTACTGTAGAAAACTGCTAGTAATGTTTCCTTCCCTCCCAAGGAAAAATGGTTGCAGTCCAGTATAGGAGAAAAGGGCTTCAACTGCAGGTGCCTTTCAGCACCACAGTAAACTCATGCCAGGCACACACCAAAACCAGGCATGTGAAGCTATAGCTCCTTTCAAAGTTACTTATTCCATCCTGATCTAGGATTCTTCCCCGTGCATAGAAATCCAGAATTTGGCAATCGCTTTTCCTGGCTGAGATTATGAACACTCATAATCTCATTATGAACGCTCAAGCCCAAGTGCTCTAACAAGGCATATATCTACTAGACAGTTAGTCTCATTCAGTTGAGTGGGACTTACTCGCAAGTAAGCAAGCTGCAAGATGTACCAATACAGTTCACCTTTTTATCAGTGGCACACTGTACCACTGTCTTATGGCAGCCGTTTGCTGCACACCATTCTCTAACACGGACGTCATCAACAGTGATGGCATGGAACCATTTCCTCCTCCTCAGAAGCTTATTGTGCCAAAACTAACAACACTGGCTCATAAGAGCCTTTTAAGACCACGCTGAGATACAAGATCAATTACCAACCGTCTTCCAAGAGTTACTTTGTAGTGGAAAATAGCAAGACCTTAGAACACCTGGCTTCTCTTAACAGCAGGGTAAGGCAAAGCAAACAGAGCAGGGGTAGACGCCAGCAGAGGCTCCATGCATTTAAAGTACAATTCTCCACTCCCTCCCCACACCAAAGACTCATGGGAACTGTAGTTTGTCAAGGGTGCTGGGAAATGTAGCTCCATCAGGGCAAACGAAAGTTCCCAGGATTTTTTGGTTGGGAGGGGAATGTGGTTTAAATGGTGTCTATGCAACAAGACTCTCCATTTTTTTCAGACTAAAGGTGTGTGCCAGTCCAACCCAGAAGCATTTGCAAGTGGTCGGAGCATATTACTTGACCCACTCAGGAATATTTAGTGTCACAAGGCTTCCTGCTAACTGGCAGGCTCAGCTAACTGACAGTGCAAGTGTGTTCACTTTCCAGAGCCAAAAGAGAGAGCCCTGAATCATGAATAGTGGCCTAGGGCAAGGATGTCCAACAGGTAGATCGTGATCTACCAGTAGATTGTGGGGTGTCTGTGGTAGATCGTGGGGCCCCCCAAGCTAAAAAAAGTTCAACAACTTTGCTAGATCACTGCTAGTTTGTCTATAGTGGGAGTAGATCTCAGTTTCTTGAAAGTTGGACATGCCTGGCCTACGGGTACAGCTGGAGTCATCCACACAAGGCAGATGGGAAATGCTGGTATTGTAATGACTGTGTGAACTAAATCACAAAAGCACCAGAGTTGAAATCCACAGGCAATTTCTGGCCCCAAATCCCTTCCCTCTGAATGCCAGGTGTGTGTTGTGTGCTGTGGTTGCACAGTAATAAGGGGGAAACTCTCTTCACGTGAATAGAGGCAAACTCTTATTTATGTAACCCAAAACTGGTTCTAGAGCTAAAGGCAAGACAACTTTTATTGTTCTTATTTGGTGGTCCAAAGAGAATTCATTAACTTCCATTTGTCCAGTCTGACTATTATTTATGCACATGAAATAGGTGGCAGTTGCATATGTTATGATAGTCATTTTGTACAAAACATTGGATAAAGAGTGCAGAACAGAGTTGGGACAAAAAAGGAATAAAGTCTCTTAAAATGTAGCTGTGACAGTTACTGGTAAAGTGTAGTTATAATTATTGGTAGCAACATACCACTGAAGCCTTCGTGTTATATTATGCACCAGATGATCAGTGTCCCCTGTTATTAAAACTTGGCTGAGGGCTTGAAGAAGAGGTGCTCTTTGTTTGCAAATTAGCTAAGTATGTATTAGAGAGTTATTCAAAAGCCCCATTGTAAGCCAACAGCTCCTGTACACACTTAGCATTTTAATGAAGCTGCTTCACCTGTACTCTGTTGGTAGATTTTATGCTCTTTGAAGAACCCTTTAAAGTTGCTCTTAGTACATTTATGATGCCATGTTAATTTTAACTCTACATCTGCATCAGATTCCCCCATCCCAAAACACCAAGACAAACTGGAACAACCTGTATAAGTGTGTTTAGGACTGGAATAATTAATCAAGCTCCACAATTTTAAGCACAAATGAATTGCACAATACAGAAGATTCTGGTAAAACTTTTGTCCGCCTCTGGAAATCAAAGTAGAAGAGCCATGGTTGCAAATGGCAGATAACAAGCAGCTTAGGCTTCTCTACCCTTTGGAACAGTTATTCTTCAGCAATGCATGTGAAACAATGAGGTCTGGGCTGAGCAACTCCAGGTTGATTTATTATTTTTACCCCGATTTAAAAATAGCACCAGGGCTAAGCCAAACAAGAGGATAGCAGAACAAGGCTAATTTTAGAACCAGCCAGGTAGCAACCATGTGAAGTATTCTCCCATTCAAGCCACAACAGAAACTCAGCATATGTATAGTATTCCACTTATTTTAACAGGCTTTAAGCTTGTTTCGTGGGAATACTCAATCGTACCCAGCATCTTTGGCAAAAGAGCCTGGTCTCAAACTATCACTTCTGCTGCTGTTAGCTTCAGGCAGACCTGCTGCATGCTGTAGAATACAGATGCATTTGTTAGACTTTCAAGACTTTTCCCACCAAGGAAGTATAGAAGACAAGTTTTACCAGCTGAGCGAGTTCCAGGCTGCACTCAAAAAGATGAACAGCCTGGAACTGGAGATAATAATACTGGTCCTTACGCCTCATTTGGCCATTTTAAAGACTAATTGTTTCAATAAGTAGTCTGTACAGTGCTTTGAAAATGTATGTATAATTAGCTAACAGCTGTGTTATTTCACTGAAGTCCATAGTTTGCTAGACAGTTAAAATGAATTAGTAGCATCCCATTCCAGAGAACATTTTAACCACAACTGAAGTCATCGGGAAGATTTCCAGTAAGGGCAATGAAAACTAGACAGCAGTTCAAATGAGGCTGAAATTACGCTGGACTTCAATTTTCTTCACTGTAAATTAGTGGCTTGATGATTAAAACAATGAAGATGTACCTAGGGTTTATTTTAAAACAGAAGTTAAAAGGCTTAGGTGGGTAAAAAGATCTTCACCTGTGCTGAAAAGGGCATAAAGAAGGCACCAGTCAAGTCTCTTTTTGGGAGGCGGTTCCATATTTGGGGTACTACCACTGAGAAGGCCCTGTCCTTTGTAGCCAACTGCCTCCCGTCACTTGGTGGTACCATATGAAGCAAGGCATCTTAAGATGATCCTACGCATGTGACCCCCAAACCATAACTGCCTTGGAGCCAAACAGTCTTCTCCCAGAACCACCTTCTGGAAACGGCCACCCAAGTAGCCCTGAAATTTTAATCAGTGTGTAATACAATCTCGCATGGTATTAACAAGGAATGTTGTTTTTCGAATACTGCTTGAGAAATTAAAGTGGGAAGCCTTGCATCGGACTGAACATCCATCCAGCATGCTGTTACAACAGTATCGAATCAAATGCCTTTGGAAAGTCAACAAGTGGGGCATGAGGGCAGTAGCTGTCTCCCACTGTTGTTCCAGTGGTGCAAATGGGACCTGCAACAAAAAGTGTGGACTCCTGTTCTCTCACTCTTTATACAAGCTTCATAAACCTGGGAGTTCCTCTGAGCCTGCTGATGCCTCCCTCCTTTGGATGGATGGAGCCACTGTGGCTGTGTAACCAATGACACTCACCTCTGAACACTGGAAATAGGGGAAATGACTTGTCTGTGCCACTGTCACATCCCTCCATCCCTTTATATTTCAACTTTGATTTATCTACTTCACAATTAGAACTGAAACTGCCTAGCTAGCACTGTTATCTTATACCTGGAGATCACAGAGGTTACAAGAACAGTCATTAAATTCAGATCTTCAGTTTTATTAGTTTTTATCCTCCCCAGGCCACCAGGATAGGAAAGGGAATGGATCTCAAGATAAATCAAAAGAACTCGGATACGCTCTCCAAAAGCAAAACATTTACATCAACTTCCGAATCAGCAAAAGTGCCCTATATTCTAAAAACAAACACTTTTAGCATAGTGCTTGTAAATGCATGAACGTTTCCCACATATCTAAGAGTCTAATAGCTTTCAACTCTTCTGTTTAGGAATGATGAGTTCCAGATATACACAGATCATAATGCAGCAGGGACAAGACGGATTTGAAAGCTTTTTATTTATGTCACCAGGAGAGGCTGGGAAAAGCAGCCGAGAATTTGACTTCCAATCCCCTTGGGGTGGCGAGAGGTTTGGGGTTGCTTTTGCAAACCTGCTGCGGTTGGCAAACTGCCTCGGCAACAGTATATTTCAGAATTTAGTACCGGTAACTCATAAATGAATGCTAGAAGTGGCAGGTGCAGAATCCCAACCCTCCAGATGCAAAAAGGGGGGAACCGGGAATGGGGTAATTTAAAATAAAACAGTATGGAAAAACTAGACAGAACTGTCAAGGAATGATTTAAGAAACGAAAGAAAGAAGCATAAGTGGAACAACATACTGATACATTTCATCAAGCAATCTGCTGTCAGTATATTTGGCTAGATTTCAGAACCAATTAACACCAATATGGAATCCTCAGCTGGCTAACACAGAGCTTCTCCTTGTTGCATTTCCCCCTTAAAGGCGCCTTAATAGCAATCTCTAAAGTGTTGTGGGGAATGTTTCATTCCCCTGTGGAGTTACACATCTACACAACAGCGTCTTGTGGGATATTCCCCCCACACACACCCATTCCAATATTATACGCAATATCAATCTTGGTGGAAATTCAATTACCCCCAAAGAGTATCCAGAACAGAAGACATTCCACTGGCCCTTCAATCACACACTGGACTAACGAGGTGTTCCTGCTTGCCTTGAATGCATCATGTAGCCAAATGGCACTGAAGGGTTGTAGCCAATGTCAGTTCTACTCAGAGTAGGCCCACTGAAATTAATGGGCCTTAGTTACTCATGTTCATTAATTTCAGTGATTCTACTCTAAGCAAGACTAGCAGTGGATACAAAGAGCTCTACAAGAGGTGATGCCATTGTGGCTTTGAAAGGTTCACAGTGAAATGGGAGACGTTTTCATTCATATTGCCAATCCTACTGAAAACTCAAATGAGAAAAGTTTAAGGAAAAGGTTTTATGATGAAGCTGAAGACAACGAAACTGCATTCTTAGAAGGATACTGATGAGGTGGAGAAAGACAACAGCATCCAAAAATCACTGGATATGTACTCAGAAGACATTGCTTCTATTGTCTTTGAAGGTGAACTGCAACACTTCCTGTATTTTGTCAGGTACCACGTCTCCAAATGTAGAAACAATTCTTAAAATGTTGTTAGCATTACTCACATCAAACGCAGCTGGTGAAAAATCATTAAAAGAGTCAAAAATGACATGTGTTCTACTAGATATCAAGCATATTTAACAAGTTCAGCAACTTTAGCAATCAGAATTGTTGATGTCTTTGTGTGAAAGAAATGTTGATTTTTTAAATAAATAATATTTGAATGTTTATTCATTTTGTTCCTTTAAATAAAGGTCATTTTTCAGATGATGCAAAGTGCTTTCTTTTTAACTCTCTATATAAGAATATTATTAACTGGGAAAAAGTAGTACTGTTTAATAGTAAGGAAAGATAGCCCTTGTTATCAACAAACTCATTCTTAAGTAGTTAGCTCTGTCATAACGTTGGGCATAGTCATGTTTATTTATTTAGGTAAATGAACAGGGTCCCCACACAGAGTTGTGTACAGAGCCCTAAAAACAGAAATTCACCCTGGTAACCACCATTCCCCTTTCAGTGGTGGAAGTGCTTTTATATCCAGGTCCTGTTTATGGGCTTTTCATGGGTATCCAGCTGTCCCCTGTGAGAATAGGAGCTGGGCTCTTCAGTGAAGATCCTCCACAGTGTGAGCTTTTTAAAAAAACCAATACTGCAATTTATTTTTATTATTTGGTTAGGCATCTGAGTTCAATGAGAAATCAGAGCAAGTCTCTCTTAAGTATATGCTTGTAATTATTCTATTTGCATATGCTCTGCTTTGTGGTCTACTAGCCATTCTAAGATGGAAGATGAGAAACAAAGGAAGAAAGGGTTAGAATCAGGCAACTCAGTGTCTTGACCCTTGAGCTGCCTCAGCCTCCTCTCATATTTGGCCAGAGAAGCTGCCGATTCTAAGAAGCTGCAGACTCTATTAACAAAAGACAAGAGTTCCACAGGTCTGCACAAGAATACTCTTAAAAATGCATCACCTCACCAAACACTTTAACCTAGATGAACATTTTAAGAAATGACCCAGGGATGGTGCTGGTGCAAATAGACATATACCGGTAAATCCATATTAACATGGAATCAAATGATGGGATTTTGAAGGGGCGGAGGATTTCCCAATCCTTGGTTGACAAACCTATTGTACAAGGAGTGTTTGAGCCATGAATTTGGTACTTTTCAGCTGACACAATGCGACGCTGCTCATTCATACTCTTATCACGAGAGCCTGGGTTGAACTTGCAGCTGTCTGCTCAGACAAATGTCCTTTCCTGATTCCCAGACAGAAATGGCTCAGCAATTTCCATTTCTGACCACTTGTAGCTGGGTCAATACTGCTGGAGATGTAACTGTAGCACTATATGATCTCCAGTGATAAATTAATGATAATGATAATGATAATGATGTCTGCATCACTAAAGCTTGTGTGGCCTACCAAGGAAAACATTGTTTTATGTTTTGGATTTAGATTCTACTGTCTGCCAACATTTCAGTGTTTTTACATAAGTAAGAGTTGTGCGACACATGGAAATACTTATACATGGAGGCGGTAAATCAGAGGTCACCAAGATGGTGCCCACCAGCACCTCCTATGGTGCCTGTGAAAGGTCTCAAGAAATATCCTCTCAAAACTCCACAGTGCCTCAGAGACTGCTTGGTCTTCCAGCTCAGTACCTGTTTGAATTGGATTAACCTCACCTGCAATGAATACCCCCTTCCAAACAATTCCCACATGTCACTGAATGCCAGAACTAAATACCCTTCCACCCTTCTGTTCTGAACCCAAGAGAGGTGCAAAGAGTTTCTCTCTCTCAGCAAGCATGGAGGTGGCTGGTGGAGGTTTCTTTTCCTTTTCTTCATTGGGAGCCTCAAGGCTGAAAAGCTGCAAAAAGCAATGCACAAAAGATGAAACGCCTGAAAAGATGCAATGGCAACACCTAGTCTCCCCCAAGCCTCACTGTTCCATATTCCCTTCCTCAGAAGATTAACACCTACCTCCAAAAATTAAAAATAATACTATCTGACAGCTCCCATGAAGTTAGCCATCATTTTGTGTCACAGTGTAAATGTGGAGCAGGACTCACACCGTGTGGGTTCCCTTTAAGAGCAGCTTAGCAGAGAGCACGGACATTCCTCTCATGAAAGGAAAATCTATTCTCTGCACAGCTGTGCCAGCCGCTTATCAAAATCAACCCGCTGGCCCACTATTAATCCCAGCAGCCCTTTCCAATGGCACTTCCAGGGAAGTGGTGCGACATCACCCAGCACCCTCAGTGAGTCATACATCTGATAAGGGTCACATCCCACTTCCTCCCTTGTGATTAAATCAACAACAACACCACAAAGTAACCAGACAGGATATGGAGCTCAGGGGTAGCTGAGGAGGCAGTTTTCAAGATGCAGAGAAAGGGCTGGTTTTCTCCTGCCACGTTGTCCGGGGTGATGAATAGCCTCCAGCTCCATGCGGCTTCTAATCTCTAGTGAAGGAAATGTGCAACTGTTTACCACACCTCCGCAGAGTCCAGGAGTCTGCAGCATCATATTCAGAGATAACGGCAAATGAACTGCACTGACATGATATTAAATCCATGAATCAACCACCCCTTTCCTCGTGACCTCAAAGCAAAAAGAGAGAAAGGAGCCCTGGCGTAAATGAATGCAATATGAAGATAGGCATTTGTTATTAGCATTGGGATGGCATCGGTGCTGAGGGCAGATAAGCAAATGGCAACTTTCATGCACCACCGAGGCCATCTATCAGGAGGCAGAGTGAGGCGATAAGACAGATGCTTCGTGGGTGGGTGGGGAACAGACCATGGCGGTGAGGTATTGGAGAACAGAGCTGGGTGAGCTATGTGGTCTGCCATACATTACTTAAGTCAGGTGTGTGGGGAACCTTTGGCCCTCCAGATGTTGCCAAACAACAAGTCCCATCATCCCTGGCCGCTGTCCATGCTTGCAGGGGCATTGTAGAGGCATGATGGGCATTGTAGTTCAACAACAGGGTGGGGACAAAGGTTCCCCTCTCCTGTCATAAGCTAGTCTGCTGCCCTCGGGTTGGATGGAGGACGCTATGCCATCACCAGTGTTGTAGCAAATTAAACTCTCAATCTAGTTGGCTTCTGTTTGTGGAAGAGGGGAGGGTACCACCTTGTCCTTTGCCTCAGGTAGCAAAATACCTTGGACCAGCCTTGTCATCTGTCCACAAGGAGTGAGAGCCAAACAGTGTTGAGATTAAGATGCCTGCTGCTCATATGGTCTCTCAGAGTTAATATACAAATGCAGAAAATGGATTTTTTAATCCATCCCAAGCTTTTTCACCCCTCTGCACTGACTGCTATAATAAAGCCAACAAAACAAATAAGTCAATGATACATAAATATTCACACACATATTCATGTTGCAATAAATTACAAATGGGGGGACATAAAAGCAGAAGGGCATAATAAACCCATTGAGATTAATGCTATCATTTTTTCCTAGCAGCATAGCCATGTAAAACCAGAGAGGCTTTGCCATTCTTAAAGGAATAGGCTTTTTGGGGGTGGGGAATCACACCCCAGCACTGCTGAGGACCAAGCACAGAGCCCCACCTAACAATCTCTCCTGCTGACAATTTGGGTTTCCTCTCTCACAGCAAGGCAGGAAACAGCTCATTTGATTCCTAGTGCAAAAAACAAACAAACCCATATTTCACCTGTGCCAACATGCCTTTTGTTAGTTCATGTTGGATAAGTACATTAATCTTGGTTCTTTGAATGGTTCGACACATGGTCATCTTTTTAAAAATGACTGCAGTCTGACACATGGATGCATGAATGTATCCAACAAAAGCGGGCTAGAAGAGTAAGGTTATACTGCAGGAAATAGCTGGGTAGGTCTACTCCAGCAATCCCCCCTCACCAGTCTAAAAAGCAAATATGCGGTCTTCAGGGATATGAATGGAAAATAATCACTTTCAAGGGCACATATTGCAGCCATGACACCAGGTCATATACACACCTAAGAAACCTGCAGAACCTTCATCCAGGTGAAGGCAAGTCAGAACTTGGCTTATTATTATATGAACACAAAGCAGTTAATAAGCAAGGAAAAGCCACCTAGATAACATTATTGATCTTGGCTTCCATGCAGGTCCCTGTTGTAAGAGATTTGGTAATCTTAGATAAGACAAAGTGCCTCTGAACACCCAGAACTTTGAAGATGTTGCACCTCCCACTGAACCCTTCACTTCCTTTAGCAATTCTGATAAGAAAGGAAAACCTTGTCCATTGAACAGGTCAGCTGCTTTCAGTCAAGAGCAAACCAAAGAAGTGTGAAATGTTGACACAAGCTCATGTCTAGCTAGTCTAATGCAACACAAGCAATCTGAGATCTCAGAGTACTCCACAGGAAAACTCTCTTTCTGACAACCAGCAGTTTCAGCACTCACTTTCCTCCAAGCTGTTAATTAAATAAGTGACTTAGTAATTCACGGGTGGGAAAATCCTCTTATTTCAGCCTTTCACTTGAACAGTCGAGTATCAGTGCAATATCAAACAGGTTGGTCAGCTTTTTACAAATATGCACAGAGCATGAAGAATTTAATCTGCTACAATGAAAGACAGAAATGGTTTAAGGCAAAGGCTCAGAGAGATTATTTGCTCCTGCCCCCATCAATGATGCTCTGGAACTGAAAATATTATTGTGCCAATTTTGTATGCCTGGGTCCTGGAAGAAAGGAAGCAGGCAGCGTCACTGCAAAGGAAAAATGTGGGATTCAGTGCTGCCAAACATCTGCAATCTTATTTTGAGTCCCATGATTATAGGAGTCTTGGAGGCTGTTACCCTCCAATAAAATCAGAGATGTGTAGTTAGCAACTTATATTTTATTGGGTCAACTTCCAAGAAGTTGTGCATTCCCATCAACTGAATACACTGGACAAGCAAGAGAGAGAGAGAGAGAGAAAGATTCCGTTGCTTTATCTCCCCATCTTTCTTAACTTTAAAAAAAAAATGCAATTTTTTTGGAGGCCTCATGTATATTGTTGCAAACTGCTATGGAGGCTCTTTAGAAGCCAAAAAAGGCAAGACAGGAATGTTTCTATACCTAAATAACTTCTCTGTGTTTGTAGTATTGTGGATCTATCACCCTCCTCTTCCATCTCTAAGCCTTAAAAAAAAAAAAATCACAGGTGGTAAAAGTATTTGAAACTGTATTGTTAGGGCCTGTTACACGGCAAGTAATGAGGCAGTTCATGTACCAAGAACGACACCTTAGATATGCTGCCTGTAGGGTTGTCACCCCTTTGCTTGCTCATTTTCTTGGTTAATTTCAGATCACAGCAAAGCTGACTGTTAATTACAAATGCCGCTTATCTTCCTGAGGTGCCAATCACAGTCTGGTTCATACCCAAGGTGAAAGAGAAAGCACAACAAACGGCCAGCTATCCAGGAGCCTTTCCTTGACTCACTTTAATCCTGTACATAAATCCAAGTCTGAGGTGGCTTGTTCTCTCTGAGAAGGGTGTGTGCGTGTCATGTTTTAATAATAATTTATTATTTATACCCCACCCATCTGGCTGGACTTCCCCAGCTTCCAACAAAATATTAAACTACAGTAATCCATCAAACATTAAAAGCTTCCCTAAACAGGGCTGCCTTCAGATGTCTTCTAAAAGTCTGGTAGTTGTTGTTCTCTTTGACATCCGGAGGGAGGGCGTTCCACAGGGCAGATGCCACTACCGAGAAGGCCCTCTGCCTGGTTCCCTGTAACTTGGCTTCTCGCAGTGAGGGAACCGCCAAAAGGCCCTCAGCGCTGGACCTCAGTGTCCAGGTAGAATGATGGGGGTGGAGACGCTCCTTCAGTTATGGATGTTATGGATGGCAGACAACCAGCTCAAAAGTATCAGGGTGCCCAAGGCAGATGATGAAAGCGGATTCCAAATGCAGGGCTTCATCTTCCTCGTTCTTTACTGCTGTCAACCAGCAGTCCAGACAAAGACTCAACAAGGCATCTTACCTTTCAAATGAATTCTGCTGAATTCAGGGAGTGATGCATGGTGGGCCACAAACAATCTTTGCCCAAGGTTATGCACACTGGTAATATATATATGAGCCCTGACCTAGACACCCGTAATCCATGTGGATGTCAGGCTCTCATCACAGATCTGGTCCAAAACTTTTATTTCCATGCACCACCCTCAGAACACCGTTGCTCCTCTACTGCATTGCTATAGTTGACAGACATGCCACTAGAGCAGTTGTTTCCAGAGCCTCATTTTTGGGGTACCCAATTCCGAACCCCTTCTGTACAGAAGATGGCAGAACATGGAGAGCAGAAGGCCTTGCTTGAGCACTCCTCTCTTTCACAGGCAATTACTGATTTCGGCAAGGTGCTTTAAGATAAGATCAGCCAAGAGAAAGTGTAACTGCATTGCCACCTTTGCTATACAAGAGAGGCGAAGAACCCTTTTTTCTATCACAGATAGTATTCCCTTGAGGAGTCTGTCAGTGGTCACATGCTGGCAAGGGGCCAAGCCAAGTCAGAACTGGGCAGGGACCCACCCCTTCTCTCTCTCTCTCTCTCTCTCTCTCTTTCTCTCTCTCTCTAATTTCATAACCTTTTTATTGGGAGGTATCCAAGTACCAAGGATGAGCAGTCTGTGAAGCATACAGTTGGATCCCCTCCCCCGGTAAATGCCACACTGAAACTTGGTTCACCTGCCAGACTGCTTAAATCATGTCCTAAAAAAGCACAACTGCCAACAACCATTAGGTCTGGCTAAGTCTACCACTGGCTCGGTTATGAATCTTAATTGCTCAGTTGTTAGGCAAAGACCTGACTTCTTCTGACATTCCATCACTCCCCCGGTAAATCCCAAACTGTAACAAAATGCGCTTAAAAATAGCAACATGCTCTGCCTATGTTGGCCCCGAACAGCCCACGTATAAAGCATTAGTAACATTTGGCCTCAGATCTGAAAGATGTTTTCATTATTTTCCTCGGGTTGCATTCCAAGATCTCCCAATTTATATTCACTCTGTATTTCAAGGCACTGAGGAGGTTTATTTTTACTGCACCATGACATGAAATAACTGGAGGGGAGGAAGGGGGAGAAATTTGTATTTTAAAAATAACCAAAAGGGTCACCACTTTCCAAAGACAGAGCCCAACAATACATGTAACAAATTCACTTTAAATACAAAGGTATTAGAACAACAAACAGGCCTCTCCAGCTGCTTTCTCAATATAAGCCACCACTGGACAATAACTTCAAGAAAATCAAATTTGCTGTGACGGCACAGAAAACAAAAGAAGGATGCAAAGCATAGCAAAGAAAATTAAAACTAAATCCCTTGTTGCTGTGTAATTATGTTTTTTTAAAAAAAAAAATGCTAGCATTTAGTTTATTTTTAACCCACTGAATAAACTAATAGGCCTTATGTAGTTGAATTGCCTTCAGCATTTTACAAACTGTAATTCTGCAAGACCTCAGATACAATAAGTACATCACAGATTTGCAAACATGCTGCTGAAGAATCTTTCAAACACAAACAAACAAACAAACCTGTTATTGCCATTACCTTTAGCTACATAGGCAGCTGACAAGGCTACTTGATGCAGGAATGGGCGTCGGGGATGCAGCATTTTAAGCATCTGAAAACCGTGAGATTCCCTGCACTTTAAGAATGGGACTCTTCTTGCTCCATTCACTGAGGGCAGAACACATGGTGGCTGCTACAGAGTGAGTGTCTCCGGATTCTTGCTTACATGGCCACCGTTGTCTTCTTAGGGATTTTTGTGAACGGAAACATTTTTGGTGCACTTTGTCTCCCCCACTTTATTTTTTAATCAAATCTCCTAAAATGATCTGAACATCCGCGTCCGTTTTCTAATTTGAGAGGACCTTTTAGTAAATCGCACTAATAAGGGGGGGGGGGGTCGGGTCTCACCTCTTTACAACGGGGAATCCCCGTATGTAACGCCTAAATACGGGCTGAAACCTTCGCTCTATTAAGGGCGATGTTGTTGTTTTTAGGAGGAAAATAAATCCATCCCTCATCTGTCGTCCCACGAGCGATGCAAAACGCCGTGTTGCGCCCGTCTCCCCACCACCCAGCCCAGCCATTGTGCGCCAGGAGAGGGCTCGATTCCTCCGCCTGGAGAGGCTGAAGACGCGCCACCTTCCCCCCCGCACACATCCACACACTCGGGCGCGCACGTTGCTGGCCAAACCGAAAACATGTCGTCGTCCTGCTTCTTCGCCTTACCTCCTCCTCAGCGCGCAGACAGCAGCAGCCCGAGAGCCCCCTCGCCCCAATTCCTGCCGGCGAGCCGAACAGCAGCGCGCGCCCCGCGTGGCCAAGAAGCGGCTCCTCCTCACCATAGTCAAAAGTTCCCCGGGAAGCATCGCCCCGGCGCGTCGCTCATGGTCGCCTTCTTCCACAACGCGACCGCGTCCCCGAAGCTGCCGTGGGCTCGAGGCCGCCTCCTCCTCCTCCTCCCGCGCCGCCAAGTGTCACTTTCCCCAAACCGCTGCCATGCGCCGCACTGCCCGGGGAGGAGGTGGTGCCCCTGGCGCGCACCCGCCGCGCCCGCCTCTCTCTTGCTCCGCTGCTTTCTGGCGCCCTGGCAGCCAAGAGCCCTCGAGGGCCCGGAGCGAGGCAGCCAGCCTCGGCAAGCGTCCCTCCTGGGTCCCGGTTTCCAGGGCCGGCGGCGGCGGCAGGCAGAGGCAGGCAACAAAGCAACAGATCCGGGGAGGGCGGGGGGAGAAAGAAAAGCTTTGCCACTCCAAAGCAGGACAGCTGTTTCACCGAGTCTCTGCAGCAGGAAATGCCACAAGACTTATATCCAACCACATCAGGAAGAGAGAGCGAGAGAGACAGAGAGAGACACAGAGAGAAAAAGAGGGGTGGGGTGGCGTATAAAATCCGGGAAGGATTAATTCAGTTCGGGATCGGATTTGGTTTGTAGTTTGTGTGTGCGCGCGCCCGCGCGTGTTCGACGTCTTCCTGGTTTTGCTGGCTAATACAAGAGGCAACAGGGGAGAGCACAGGAGTGAAGCAACGTTCAGCCGGGAGTAGCACAGAACGTCTCCATATACAGAAGGATTGTGATTATGATTATTGTTATTATTATTATTACTACTACTACTACTACTACTACCAGGGATTGCCCCTCCCCCAGAATTTGTGGCTCTCTTTCTGTTTCTCTTTCAGATGCTTTCAACAGAGCAGAAAATAGGAGAGCAGACTTGGGCAGCCAAAGAGCCTGCTACCCCCTGCTGGACGGCCAGCGTCCAAATACTGGCCTTCAATTAAAATGATGAAACCATGGAGGGGGAATGAAGGCGGCATAAGCAGAAAGCTCTAGGCACAAGGGGAAGCAGCAGGGGAGAGAATAATCCTGTTGATGGTGATATATCACTGTCTTCTTCTTTTTAAGTGTTTTCAAAGGTGGCACAAGATGAAGCTGTTCTCAGATCTAGTGCTGGACAGTGCTTGGATGGAAAGTTAATTGAAGACCATATTTAATCCACTCTGAGCAACGTGCAAGAAGAGTGGGATAGAAATGCAACATATTGCATACGTGTGCAAATCCCTTTGCTAGATTTGTGTAGTTGTCACTTTTTGTGTGTGTCACCTCACGGTTCTCTGGATGCCTTTAACAGCAGTTTAAATGGAACAAACTAACCAACAGAGCTTCACAGTATTGATATAATCATTATGCCCAGGTATAATTTCTCTGGGAAAAGGACATTTGTAATGAGCTTCCCCCAATGAAAAGGTCCATCTGCTTTGAGACCCTGGAGGATGAGTTGGTGTCCAGATTAATTTTCTTTACACCCCTTTGTTTAAGCTGCATTATAGCTAGACATGGCTATATATACATGACAAATGTATTTTAGTTATTTAAAAAGTGACAAATGCCTGCTTCCTGTTCTTGGGATCTGATGTCAGAACTTTAATGCACTCTGGAGACCAAAGGCATCACACCTGTACTCACGTATTTTCTGCCACCTTTAAATCCTAACAGCAGTGCTGGCATCCACCACGTGGAAGGGGTGTGTGCATTGGCTTTGTGGCAGTCCACTAATCTGTAGGCTAAGATGCAAATCAATTGGTCACAGTCGGTTCTACTATGTCTCTGGAATTGGCTCCGATTTAGCAACATCCTGTCTAGTGAAGCAACCAGGAGCAGGGTGGGCAGATAGATGGAATGGATTTTCCCCCTGCCCCAGGACCCATCACCAGCAGCAATAGTCAAGCAAGACCAAATAGTAATGTTCTCTGCACAAAACCCGCTGGATGGATCTGCCTGAAATTTGGCAGACTTCATCTGCTGTGGAGGGACTCATTTGCCTACAAATTTCATACACTTGTGCTAAAAGGAGAAAGAAGTTATAGCTGTTTTTAGATCCCCCACTATAGGGAATGGGGATAAAACAGAGCTTCAGATTTAACAGATCAGATTTGGACCTCAATAAAAAGTTACAATGAAATGACAAAGAACAGATCTGAAACAGATTAGGCTGCTTCCAAACGCCAGAGATAAAAATATAAGGTGAGTCTTGTGGCTGCTACAGACCCATAGCACTCTCTCTCTCTCTCTCTCTCTCTCTCTCTCTCTCTCTCTCTCTCTGGGATTTTGTTCTCGTGGTGCTTGTCCCTCTCTCCTACTCCCTGTCAGATAATACACTCTGTTGGCTGCACACCCTGCCTCCCCCTCTTCCCCCTAGTCTGTTTTTTTTCTGTTGTTGCACCCCTTCTCATTGCTTCCATTCAGCCCTGCAAGATCTGGAAATGAGGTTGTGCAGAAATTCTCAGACTCAATCTATTTATTTACATATGTATTTTTCCCATCCTTCAACTATAAAAGATTTCCCACAGCAGCTAACAATTAAAGCCATCTATGTAAAACCACATTCACCTCCTTAAAACAATTCACCAACAGAACATTATACATCTGGTACCAAAAAGATAACAGAGTGGGTGGCTGATGCACCTCTCTGGGGAAGGAATTCAAACATAGGGCCACTGCTACCAAAACAATCCCAAACTAGGGTCACCACTTACCTAGAGATGGGCCTCAAAAGATGGTCCAGGCAGGTTCATGTGCAAAGATGTCAAACAGGAGGTTCCCTGGTCCTAAGCCTTGATTCCTCCACCTGCTACATGATAATGGGCTTGCAGACCAGGCAGGGGTCCCCCAGACTTCCAGACCTGGATAAATTGTTCCTTTACATCCACACATGCTTGGGCCCTATCCCATGCTAGAGTAAATATAATTTTATGGGAGGCAGTTACAAAAGTAAACTGCATCAAACCATTATTTTACTTTTGGATCATTTCTGGACAGAAGAGAAAACATTCTTAACCCATCGCCACTCAGAAATAAATATCTTCTTTCTATGACTTTTTAAATCTCATTATATATGTGGATCATATTGGTCACACTATTCCCAAATGGTCAGAAGTAAATGCATACTTTAAAAATGCAGTTTGTTTTCAAACTGTATCCTACATATTAACACTATTAACACTATCAAATAATACTAACAGGATTCCCATAAGTTATAACCTGACACTAACAGGCCAATCTTATACATGCTTACTCAGGACTACGAAGGAGGAGAAACTTGGTAGGTTCAGATTGTGAACAATCCATAATCCGAAGCACAGCTATCCTTCTAAATTTGCACTCATCTGAATTTTGTGTGGAAGTTTTCCAACCAAACAATGAGCGCAAAAATACATAAACTGCGGGAAAGCATGCACATAATGCATGTATTAGTGCGGGGGGGGAGGATCGGCTTGTAATTGCATGCAAAATGTGTATATTAGGAGAAATGCACACTTAAGTGCTAATGAACTTTCATGAGGATTTTAAAAACAAATTGCAAACTGATGAAGAAATGTGCAGAAGTCAATTTAAGACTGGGGGAAAAATAGAAATTGAGAGACACTAAAATTGACAGATGTGTTGATCTGCTTCCAGACTGTTGCTATTTTTAGTTGGAATTTAATCACAAACCTGCTTCTTCAAAATATGAGATTTTTTTATGATTAGGAAAGTAACAAGAAAAGTGTGGTATAACACTTGGTGTGATGCAGTGTCTCTTAACCTCCCCACAAACAAACTGGAAAGAATGCTCAGTAATAAACATGTCATCTGTCAATCACCCTAAGTCTCAATTGAGCTCAATGGGGCTTACTCCCAACTAGGTTACTGGGTGTAAGATTGCAACATAAGGCAGCCCCATAAGGTAGTCTAACTTGACTAAGTTGTTTTGCCTTCTGCAAATTTTAAATTTTAGCTCTGCAATTTCAGTCTAAGCATTGGGCAAACTTGGAGACATTTGAAGGAAATCACTGTTGTAAATTAGTTTTGACTTTCCCCTCTCCTGGAATAAGCAGCAATCATATATGTCATATTAAAGGATGAAGAGAAAAGCCAGGTATGACTGCATAAAATAATGAGACTGTGTAAAAGTAATCAAACGATGAATCATGTGATAAAGGGATCAAAGGACTTCAATACCACACTTGTATCAGTATAACTGACATGAAGAGATCTCTGCAACCACAACTCTATTGATTAAACAATCTATTGGTAGTCAGTTAATTAAAATACTTTGCAATAGGTTTCGCGGCTGTTCATGCAGTGACAAGTATAATAGTTCAATAAATCAAGTGGATTACAAATTCAGCAGCCTCCCAGCCCCCCCCCATGCAATACAGTTCTTAATGGAACAAAACCTTGTATTTCTACCTTTAAATGTTTTCGGATGAACTTATTGGCTAAAACGCTTAAAGGCATCATTCAAGCAAAGTGGATGTTTTGTAAAAGGTATGGATATGTGCCTCTTCTGAGCTCATAAGCCAAGTGAAATCTGACCTTCCTTGTTGGTTTATTTTAGCCTTCAGAAAACATATAGTGGTATCTCGGTCTCTTAATTGCGAACTTGCTGCAGCTCTCAGGTGTCAAGGGAAGGAGGAAAAAAGCCACAAACAACCTTCCAGTGTCCCCAGAGAGAGCAGTTGACATAAGCCAGCTCCCTAAGGAGATGTAGCAGTTTTTGTCTGCTTAAGACAAAGGCAGCAGTTAAAAAGTATGGCTTAAAATAGGTCATACAAGCCACACAGAATTGAACAAACAAGTAGAAGCCAAGGCTTCACCCACCCACCCACCCACACACACACACACACACACATTTAAAGCACAGGGCTTCCCCCACAGATTCCGGAGGACTGTAGTTTGCCCCTCACAGTGTTATGGTTTCTAGCACACTTGACAATGGTTCACGGGATTCTTTTGGGCAAGTGTATGGTCTGCACAAAGCCTTACAGGGGATACAACATCAAAGAACAGCACAGCTGCCCATCTCCAATCTTGAAAATAAACACAATGCTTTTCTACCCAAGTTTTTATTCAACATGTGGGAGTCAGTGATGACAAGTGTGCCGGCTCTGCCACCATCACCATTCCTGCGATCTTCCAACTTATAGAAGAAGAAGGTCTTTAGTGGAGAACCTTTTATATCCATGATGGTTCACCACAGCTTTTAGAACCTTCTAGAACACACAGGGAGCCGCCATGGATACAAAAGACTCCTTTGCTGCAGAACTTTGCCTTCCTGTGTTGAACCAAAGGCAGACTGTTGCGGAAGCTTTGCTAATGCCATCTTGATAGTCAAGATAACCTCAGAATTAATTTAATTGGTAATTGATACATTTACATCCACTTGCTTTGATAAAAGCTAATTGGCCTGCTTTGATGCTACCCTTATCTGTGGATTGGGGGGTTGGGCTCTGAGCCCAGAAAAGGGAGCTAACTATCTAAGATTTGGGTATTTGCCACCAATGATGCCCTCATCTCGTCAAGTGGAGAGATGGAAAGTCCTGGCCAAACTGACATGCTGCTTTGTGTATAAAGAATGTATGACTGACTGCTTGGGTGTGGACAAGCTAGCTCCTTGCTGTGGTGTCCATCCCATGTCTGCAAAGGCTAGGAGACCTGGCAGGTTGCTTTGCTGTAAGTTCACACCCATCTTTAATACAACACAAGAACCCATCACTCTGGTGTGATGGAACAGACACAGGAAGAACCACCTCTGAAGCAGGCCAGAAACAGACTGAGCCATCCATCCCTACTCAAGGGTGTCTTTCCCTAACAGGAACCAAAGTAGATGATAAAGGTTCAACATGGTACACTTACCCGTAGTATTTGGTATCTTATTGCAATGAAACTAGGGTCTAATTACATTTGGCAGTACAGTACCTTTATACTGAATTACAAATCAAATTATGCCTTGTGTCCCTTCTTTTCCTAAATCTTCTGAATAGTAACACCCTGTATGCAGGTAGGCATATTCATTCTGTTTTTCCATGCACATCATAACTTTTTGATTTATGAACTTGGAACTGTCACCCAGGAGATGTGTGACACACACACACACACACACACACACACACACACTCCTGGTGAAAGAATGAGATAGTAGATGGCATGCCAATAGCACTATAATAACGATGAATCATACAATACAGGGTGGAAGTGCTTCCAAATCATTATTAGATATATTTGTTCATATATATATTACAACTTACTTTATTATTATTTAGGCACAAAGCCAAATCATCCATAGTAGAGTATGACACCTTTCGCATCTTTTATGCTCAGCCCATAAATCTTCTGCCTTCTTTTGGGATCAAGTTAAGTATCTGCTTGACTATTATAATTAATCTTCAGCCTGCCAGAATACTGCTGTCCTGGCTCATGAGCAGAACAGTTGCCAATGGGAATTGGAAGCACTCAAGAAGACAAAACTTTAAATATTAGTCATTCCTGCCTAGGCTGAAGGGCAATGGTGGCCCATCTGTGCAGGAGAAGGGGGATTTCTGTGTTATTATTCATTTTGACTCCCCCCCCCCCCGACAAACAGCTGTGCAAATGACTGAGCAAAGCCTCTGCCACAATTTATATGAATAAACATATATATATATATATATATATATATATATATATAAAACCCCTTCATGTGCATTGTCACCAGCATAGCAAGAATTAATATATTCCAATCCACTTCTTTACTTATTTTGGAGGAAGATCCTATTCTCCCATTTTCTAAGACCTGGTGTGGTGAAGTGGCTGCGAACAGAGAAATCCTCACCCCAAATCTCACATCTGCCATGAACTCAGTTTCATCTGAGGTGCTCTTTCATAATATGGGAATAATACTACTGACTGAAGTATTAGGCCAAGGATTAATACAAAAATGATGTTGCAAGGATTATTGAGGCAACGCACGTGAAGTGCCAAGCACACACTCCAATGTGTTATAATCAAATCCAGCATTTTGTGTGGCATATGCCATGAACCTCCCCCTTGATACTCAAATGCACAGCATTAACTTCAGTAGAATCGCATTATATTTCTTATTAGTGCATTTGTTTTGGAAACATGCTTTTTTTAAGAAACAAGTTGGCTTGTGGGCTGCGAGTACCTGGGAACAAAAAAAAAATACTTTGTATGAAGCAAAGTAAATACATAATAAATACAGGGGCAACAGGGTTTCTTTAAGCAGGATTGACTTAGCAACACATCTTTTCTTAGGGTTGCCATATTTCAAAAAGTGAAAATTCTGGAAGAAAAGTTGTCGAGCTTCTTTGGGCAAAGTTGCTGAGCTTTTAGAACAACTTAAAACAAGACATAACAAAATTACATTTGCAAACTGGGATTTTCATCGGGAGCTATATTTTTCACCCCACAAGGCAAAATTTGTGCATACTTTGGAAAATTGCTTCTTTGAAGTGCAAGCCGCTTTATTTATGAAGTGCAGGCTGCTTTATTCTATTTCAGCTCAGCTTCCTTTAGTAGAACTTGACCGCAGATAAGATGTATCAATAATGCTTGAAGAATAGGGCCGGAGAGCAGCTATTTTCTTTTATGATTATTTGTGTTAGTAGGGTTTTGCACCAAATGGCCATCTTATTTGTGAGTGATTTCAAAAAACTTTTAAAAAAGGTTTTGAAGGTTCAGCCACAAGAACTGCTGGAGCAAAAAATAGAAAAAAAGGATGAACCTAAGAATAGTGGCTGGTGTCTTTTGAACTACAGTGTTACACAATGGAAAACCATCATCACCACATGGTTTACTCCAGCCTTAGTGCAGCACTAAATACTATCCCACCCTTGCTATCTCCAGGCACTTGATTCAGTGTCTTTAATATGAGACAATTTAAACTCTAAATGAGACAAAAGAGATACTCAAGCAATCAAAGTTCTCTGACTCAGAGACTTCTGATTTGGATCCAGAACTCTATACCCAAACCTGTATTTCCTTACATTATTCAGAGTGCATTATTTGTTGTTGCTGCTGTTGTTAGAACCAGTTTGGTCTAAGAATCATCACAGAGCATACAGCAGTTCTCTGAGGATGGTTAGCTTTGGTTATTTTTGGCATGCATGAATACATAGGAGCAGAATAATAAGTGCTGCTCTTCTCTTGGGGACTAGGGTGGCCAGTGTAAACACTTTTGTCCATTCCTTAGTAAACAGGCATTAATAAAGTCCCAGCTGCTGGACCCCTGCTGACCTTCACTGAATTTTAAGATGGCCACAGATCCTACTTTACAAAGGACGTTCCTCTGTTTGAACAGCTGTCAGGAGGCAGACCTTCCTTTGAAGGCACCCTCTGTTTGATCGGCAGTCCAGTCTAAGCCTGGTTAAAAGGTAAAGAACTGAAATAAGTTTTAAGCTTCTTGGCTTGGAACTGAGAAGAGATGTTTTATAGGCTTTGAAACATAGGAGTTGTGTGTGTGTGTGTGTGTTTTGAAGAATAATCAAACAGTTGAATAGTAGAGTGGAAGCAACCGCAAGGGTCCCAGGATGGAATCTTCAACTCCAGCCCAATATAGTACAGTGGTACCTCGGGTTACATACGCTTCAGGTTACATACGCTTCAGGTTACAGACTCTGCTAACCCAGAAATATTACCTTGGGTTAAGAACTTTGCTTCAGGATGAGAACAGAAACCGTGCTCCGGTGGTGCGGCGGCAGCAGGTGGCACCATTACCTAAAGTGGTGCTTCAGATTAAGAACAGTTTCAGGTTAAGAACGGACCTCCGAACGAATTAAGTACTTAACCTGAGGTACCACTGTAAAGCCTTAGGCTGTACTATACTTACCCATTTGTAACAAAAGGAGTAGGTTTTTTTCTCAATACAGAACTTTGCATGCTGATCCTCAACATACTGTTTTAAGTCTGGATTCATTCTAGATACTTCCCGTTGTATTCAGAAGTTGTATTAGAAACATGTTGTATTAGAAACAAGAAACAAGGCTCTACTTGTTAGATCATGGATAGGCAAACTAAGGCCCATGGGCCAGATCCAGCCCAATCACCTTCTAAATCCAGCTCATGGGTGGTCCAGGAATCAGTGTGTTTTTACATGAGTAGAATGTGTCCTTTTATTTAAAATTCATCTCTGGGTTATTTGTGGGGCCTGCCTGGTGTTTTTCATGAGTAGAATGTGTGCTTTTATTTAAAATGCTTCTCTGGGTTATTTGTGGGGCATAGGAATTCATTCATTTCCCCCCCCCAAAAAATATAGTCTGGCCCCCCACAAGGTCTGAGGGACAGTGGACTGGCCCCCTGCTGAAAAAGTTTGCTGCCCCCTTTGTTAGATGAAACAGTTTATTTTAGAGTGCTTTCTTTGCTCAAAGTTACATGTGGTGTTCTTCTTTCCATAATTGTCTCTAAATCTTGGGATGGACTAATCTACGCTTAGGCCAGTGCATTCTTGAATCCTGGTCTGAATCAATGAATGCATGTGCCATAGACAGTACTCTGCCACCCACAAAGGAGGGTGTGGTTACTTGATATGCATTTGAAAATCCTTCCCTTGATTAGGAGGCGGCAGAAATTTTTGCTTGAGGTGCTCAATCAAGCCCCCCCCCCGGGGGGGGATTAGCCACTCCTGATTCAGTTTAACATAAATGTTTTAAATAAGCAGACAAATGATATAAAGGTTGTGGTTAAATCCACCTCAGTGCAGGTTGATGTGTAACTTTGAACTTACAACACTTTGAATTGTACATTTAAAGAAAAAAAATGAATAAATATATGGTGTCCATTTTTTTGCTTCTTCTGGGAGGAATGGCAGACCTGTTTGGAATTCACAGTCCTATACATGTCTGCTCAAAAGTAAGTCCCATGGGCTTTGAGAGAATCTTTTCCCAGGGAAGCAGGTATCGGGTTGCAGCCTTAACCAACTCCATTTGAAAACAGTTGCACAGCTTTTAAGGTGAGCACATTGTAAAAATAGGACCAAGGGGCATCTGTCAGAAAGTGACAACTTTGTACATACAGGAAGTGCAAAGGTGGTCCAAGGAAGTTTGTGTTTCCTTGTCAACAGTAACAGCTTCTGCTCTGTGGAGCTTACAATGAAGCTGCAGACAAAGCAGTTTTCTAGGGTATGTTCTGAATTAAACAGCCACAAAGTTTATATTCACCTGAGATAAATTGTACAGGAGACATTTTTAGGGCAGGCAAATGTTTACTTCACACAGCATGACTTCCTTGTCTTTCAAACCAAAAATAGAGAAAGGGGAAAGGAGAGAGAAACAAGAGTGAATAAACTGTTTAAATTACATGTGTTCTTTCTGGGAAGTGTAAGACAGTTTGAAAACTTAATATAAAAATTATCTCCTTACCTTTAGAAGATATATATATTTCCCTTTCTGATGGGTCCTAGCCCTGTGCCCTGAGAAACAGTTCTTGCTGCCCTCATCATGACAGAATAGCCAAAGATGGTTCTAAGGAAGGATCAACTAGCAGCACCCAGGAACATAAACATGGTCCCATAGTTACTGGGGAGGGGAAAATGCGACTCAGTCAATGCTAATTTGGGGACAATATTGCGCCTCACACTGCAGAATGCCAAGAGTTGAGACCATATACTGTTCTTCCATTTCTCTGAATTGCTTTTCATAGAATTCCCTTCAGATCTCTTTATATGCACAAAAGCTACACCATGCTAAATTTGTTAGTCTTTAAGGTGCCACAAGACTCTTTGTCATTTCTGCAGCAGCAGACGAGCACGACTCCCCCTCTGGACACAGTTATGTAAGTGAGCAGAACAAAAGCCTTCCTATAGCTTTAGCAGCTGGCACAATGTACTTGAAGGGCATTCTGAAGAAACTTTTTTTTCCTCTACAAAAAAGAAGGAGAGAGAGACCTACAGAACTGTTTTTTGTGGGGTTTTTTTTTTTTGTTTTTAAAGGTAGAAACTCAGTAAAGGGGTGCTTATGTAATCCGGATTTGAAGTGGTTATTTCTTTCCCACCAGGAGGTTTCTTAAGGTTCTTTGGAACATTAGTTTAAGGGCACATTCCAGCTAGGCTAAAAACACTCAAGGAGGATGCAGAAAAAGGAGGCAATGAATGTGGATAGTGAGAGTCTTTGGCCTGGAGGGAAGCCTGAGGACCAGGAAGTGATGCCTGGGGGCGAGGCGCTGCTTTTGCTTCCATCTTGTCGCAGGAACCACACACCCCCAATCATTCAGTTTGTACAAACTTTACACACACACACAAACACACTCTCACACATGAGATACGCTACACTTCTGTTATAAATTCATAGAAAATCAACCATACATCGGATCTGCACCGTTCCACTTTTATTTTAATCCATGAAGGAAGGACTACAAAATGGGGAAGGTTTAATACAGGGCAGCCATAATCCCTTGAGCATACCAGCACATACACAGGAGCCCTGCCCAGTTGCTATGCCCACCCTGATGGTCCTAGACCTAGATGGTCACAAAGAACTTGCATATAGGAGTGGATTCAGCACGGACTGGAACAAAGGACAATGATCAGCTCTTCCCTCTGGGGGCAGGAAACTGCAAACTCCCCTCTATCACCTGGAAAGTACTCATGGGGAGGGGGAAAGGGGGAACCAGCCAGGTGACAGGACCCTCAGATTACCACCACAACTCCTCCCTCAACCCCTCCTCTTTGTGATGTATCAATGATGAAGTTGTGATGTAGTCTTAGGGGTGTAGTTTGGGGGATTAGTAACTAATAAAAGTTGGGGTCTTCTTTTGTTCTGGACTTCCATCTTGCTTCATCTTGTTGTGGGTGGGAGTCCTGTCGCGACAGTTTCCAATATAAGGCCAAGTCTACAGGCTGCTGTTTTGCTCCAAATTGTCCTGGTTGGTATCTTTGTTTTTTGTCCAAGGGAGCCCTCGGATTCCTCCGTTAACAATCCCACAGTGAGGTTCCCTATGCCTGATATAAGCTTGTGTGTCAGAAATACGGAAGAGTTTACATTATATTTTTCTGCAGTGAAACTCTCTGAATGAAACTAACCAAACTTCAGGTGAAATCTCTTTCATTTGTCTGCCTTACATAAGAAGAGGACTCTTTGCTGCAAGAATGTACACCATCCTTTTTCAGGGCAGGAGCTTTAACTTTAAAGATTAAAATTTGGAAGTGCAACTCTCTGTACCCCTGCTTTTGATTAACAAGCAGAGCCACTCTGATGAAGCATATTATTTCTTGTCACCATTTGGAGGGGACAGTGTGCCACTCATGGTTTGGAGCACATGGGATGGCAACTTTCTCTTGCTGTGCTTGTCGTAGCACAGGACTAACTCACAAGGCCTGTGGGAATTCTGCAAACTGCTGAAAGTTGGGTGATGGTGGTGAGTGTCAGGAACATAGCTGCTACCACAAATCTCCCTCACCTGACCTCCACACATTGGTGATGTCGTCTGTGCAGGGACCAGCTGATGTAGGCTTTGTACACACAGTCCACCACCTTGAAAAAAACTGAATGGTAGGGATTGCCTATTGGGAATGAGCGTCTTTTGTGCATCAGCAGGTGTGTGCAGATGCAGCTCTCCAGTGAAGATGTCATCCTCCAGCACTTGGGGGTTAAGCACGGCAAGCGGCCAGCACCGTAGGGCATGATCCTGAATCTCCAGCCATCTGACCTTCAAGTTTTATGAAGGATGAAATGCTGCACAAGGCTAATGTGATGTCTGAAAAGATTACCATGAAGATCTCCATCTGTTTCAAATTATTTGTGGTTTTTTTTCCCCCAGCAGGAACTCACCAAAACTCAGTTCCGGCACCTCTCAGGCAGGCGCCATTGCCAAGGCGTTCATGGCGAGTTCTGGAACCTCTTTTTCTAGAAAAATAGCACTGATCTGTCCTTTGTCAAATAAATCCCATAGGAAAGAAGAGCGCCGCTGGATCTGGCCAAAGGTCTATGGGAATCCTGAAGTGAAACAGGGGTGCAACAGCACTCTTTCCATTCATAGGAAGCTACTATATACAGAAATCAGCATCATCCACACGGGCTGGCAGTAGTTCTTGAGGGGTTGAGGCAGGTAGTCTTTCCTAGCCCTATCTGAAAATGCTGAGGATTGAACCTGGGACCTTTTGGATGCAAAGCAGATGCTTTACCACTGAACTATGTCCCTTCCCACTCACGGTCCCCTCAAACTGGTATTCAAAGGCATACTGGCTCCACCAGGGAAGGCAGAACATAGCCATCGTGGCTAGTAGCCTGCTCTCCATGAATTTGTCTCTCTTTTTTTTTTAAGCCATCCAAGTTGGTGGACATCACCACCTCTTGTGGGACCAAATTCTGTGACGTGCAAAACAGCCTAACAAATTCTATGCAGTGGTGTTATGTACTGAGTTGAATAGGATTCAGAATGCAGCAGTCTGATTGGTCCTAGAACAATAGGATCCAGAATGCAGCAGTCTGATTGGTCCACAGGAGCCACCCAATCCAGCTCCAGGTGGAAGTGAATCCGCAACCTGATTGGCCTACAGGAGAATCCCGGAATTAGCCAATCACATGGGGCCCATTGTGTAAATAATGTATATAAAGCAGACATTCTGGGGGAACTTCCATTCCTCCTCACCACTATGAGCCGAATAAAGAGCATGAAATCCACTCTCGACTCCGAGTATATTTCAAGTGGCATTCTTCAGCTCTCAGACGGAAAGTGTCCAAGAAGAACTGTATGTGAATGCTGGACCATGTAATTCAGTGGGGTTTTTTTTGTGTTTTTTTTGTGTGTGTTTTTTTTTGCTCTTTGGCCATTTTCTTCTCTTCTACAGCTGCTGCTACCACAAGCAGCCACCATCTCCAATGAATATTTATAAAGGAATTTTGCTTGGCTGGAGAGTCTGCTTCCTATAAACAGGCACAAAGGAAGCAGCATCAAGAATGCAGCAAGACATATTCACCTCACAAATGCAAATGGAATGGGCTAAGGAAAAAAACAAGAAGAGCAAAACATACCTCAGACCCTTAACATGTTCTATTTATTGGTTATGTCAAGTTTATAACCTGCTCTTCCTCCCAAGGAAGGGCATCCAAGGTGACTCACCACAATAATATTACACAAAACAACATTTGAATATATCACAGAGGGACGTTAGAAGTAAAAACTTCATCAGCCCAAAGCCTGGATTAAAAAAAAAAGGCCCTTCTTGGTGTGCCACCTCCGTGAAAGTTCTGGAGGGTAGCAACACGAGTACAGGCCTTTTCTGCAGTGGCTCCCCATTTGTGAAATGCTCTGCCCATTTTATTATGTGTTCTTATTTTGTATTTTTATGTTGTGAATTGCCCTGTGATCTTTGGATGAAGGGCAGTATACTACTACTACTACTACTACTACTAATAATAATAATAGTTTCACAGTTGTCATAGCAAAGAGAATATCTCAAAAGAACAAAATCAAGGGGAAGTGAGAGGATGATGTGTCCATAGCCTATTGATACTTTTCTGTTGATCTCTAAAGCTGATTTTACCAGCTCAAAAGCTGATTGTATAAGCTCCTTAAGAAAAGGAATGAGCATAGGCTGTTGATTCCAATGTATCTAACACTAGAATTGCAGGGAAATTAACTGTTGCCTAGTGATGTAAAAGCAGTTACTATTAAAGAATTCTGGCAACATATAAATAGAGTCAACAAAACAAATATAAAAGGTCCCATCTGATTTCCTAACCCTATAGAATTATGGTCAGCTCATTACTCATAACCCTATTATTAGAGCTGTGTAGAAAATGTCCCCATTTTTTCTTTCTTTCTTTCTCTCTCTACCATTCTTCATTGATTAATGAGGGAAAAAATGCATTTGAAAATTATCAAGGGGGTAAAAATTTGGTTCAAAATTCTCAAGGGCGGGGTTTTGTTGTGCTTCCTTTACTTTCAAAGTAAGCCAAAGAATATCTGAGTGCCTTTATTTTCAGTCTGGAAACCATTTTTCTGATGGTCTGCACTTTGCAGCCTTCCTAGGTGCTTACCTTTCCTGAAAACCCCATGACATCTCTGCTGGGCTTTTCTTGGAAGCATAGGAAGGTAGGGAAACTGCCTACTTTATTATTTGTTTTTAAGTGAAGTCTTTTAAAGTGTGGGAAAGTTGCTTTAAAAATAAGAACTTTGCTTAAATACAGAACTGTTGCTTTGGGTCACTTTCTGTGAAAAGTAATAAATTTATTGTTGTTATTAATTAGTATTATTATTAAGTACCTTTCAGCTTCCCTGGCTTCCCACGCATCAATTAAAGCTCAGGGGAAGGCATTGTGGACAACTCCTCCCAAGGGGCTTTTTCAGATTAAGAAGTGTGGACAGCCAGGGACACTGCAGAGTGCTGGGGGAATTACTGGAAAGAAAGCACAAGAAAATTACCCACAGTCGCCTCTTAACATTAAAGGAGTGTCAACCCACACTCTACTTTGGAGAAGAAAGTATAAAGAAATTGTAAAGCACCCTGAGAATGAGGCAGAAAAATTAAAGCCTCTCTTGATGGGAAAGGGAGTCAAGGACAGGTTTTGGTGCAGCATTCCTTATTTTTGCCCTGGCTTATGACTGAAGATGGTCAGGGCAGGTTTCCCAGCAGTTAGTAATTTAGTCCTTTGCATAGTTAAACCATAAAGCCCTGGAACATGCTTGGCAGTGGATTCATAAAGTATCAAAGCAACAAGGATCCAGAGTTCCAGCACTGGGTGATGGACAGTAATTGTTGGACCACCCACTTTCCAGCCTCTTTAAGCATCTCCACCCTGTTCCATTATTTTGATCATCCCCCCCCCCCGCCATTCTTCTGTAGTTCATTCTCAAATCCAAGTCTCCCCCTCATTTTGTAAGGCTGCCAGCTGGCTGGTGCCTCCCCTCCCAAGCCTTTGCTGACTGCAGAAGCTGATATAGATTAGCATTTGAAAATGGGAGCAAGATGGGAAGAGGAGCAGCGGCAGGTCAGGGAGAAGTTAGATGAGGTCATGCATGTCATTATTTGCATGAAGCCTTTACAGCATGCCAATGGGCTGCAATTTGAGTATTTTATTTTAACTAATCTAGAGAAGCTGTTGAGAACAGGAGCACATTATGTGCTAATGGGCATGAAAAACACAGAATGATGAAAGTATTATTTTGAAGTGACTTTTTTCAGCCTGAGGGCCACATTGTGTTGCAGAGAACCTTCCAGGGGCCACGTCCCCTTGTGAGGAATAGATATGCTTATTACCTTTGTACAATGTAAACCAGAGGTTTATATACACATCTCTCTCCATCTAAGCAAGCCAGAGGCACAATTACAGTTCAAGTGGCCTAAAGGGAGTCCCAGGAACTGCATAAAGAGCCGGGGGGGGGGGACATTTGGTACCCAAGCTTGAGGTCATTCCAAGAAACTTGTATGCGTTTGTTCATTTGCCCTGAAAAGGTCTGCTCAAATGTGGTGAGCAACACTGCATATCGACATCATAAAGTGCAGGGAAGTATCTCTCTTGGATGGAAAACATCACAGCCTTTAAGCCAAGGGATTGTTGACAAAATCCACTGTGCTATACTTCCAGCTTCCATTTGGCCAGAGCCCTGAAAGATGTTGATCTCACAATGCTCAGAATAAAATGTGCATTCAAACCCTTCTACCCCCCCCTTCTCCATTTCACACTCCATTTGTAATGATTAATGCTTGCATTCTTGGAGAATGAAAGCTGAAACAGATGTTAGCCAGCTACAATGCCATCTTGCTAACCCCCAGCCAAAGGCTGAAGTCTGCAGCAGATTAGTGGCTGAAGTCAAAATGTGGATAAATACAAAGTGAGTGGACAAGCTCTAAGGGGGGTTTATTTCCATAGATCACAATGGGGGGGTGTAAATGGCAGCTTTCCAGCCTTCAAACCTTGGCGGGGGGACGGGACCTCTCTTACTGCAAAAGCTGCTGTGGCAGATTACTTTATACACCTCACAACATGTTTCAAACAAGAGACCCCCCCCCAAAAAAAATGCTATTTCAGGCATCCCAATGGAATGGTTATCTCTCTCCTGCACCCCTCTGCCATTATTCTCTGTAGGCGTCAATGAAATATTGCAAACCACAGTTATCCACAATTTGAAGTGCTTTAAAGCCCTAAAGAGTTTAAGGTTATGCTGTTTGAAAGACCACTTGCCTATGAGCCTGACAGGCCCCAAAATCAGCCTCTGAGGCCCTCCTTATGGGGATACCACTAAGAAGGTTTAGATTGGCAGGTACATGTGGCCCCTGCATTGACAATTTTTTAGAACAGGCTTTGAAGGTTTCGGAAAACGAAAACACAATTCCAAACTGCTTTTTCTGCTGTTGCATTTCTTTCAAAACTGTTATTTTTGCTGTCTGCTTTTATATTTGTTCTATTTTAGTCTGCTTATATTGTTTTTAACAGCTGCTACAACAGTCTTTTTTGACATTACTCAGTGCAGATTATGTTATGGTTTGCAGTGTTGTTATAGATTGTCTCTTTACATGTTGTGAGTAGGGAAATCCTGGAAGATTTCTCAGTTTTGGTTTTCTCGGTTTCTCTCCAGTCTAAAATTCATATTTTCCCATATTTCTGCAGAAATCTGTGGTTTTTATTTTTTTTAAAAAAAATCCCAATGAAAATCCTCAGCAGTTCAGTAAAAATAAGCAATTTCTCCTAATATAATGCATCTTGTACGTTGTTTTCAATATTTCATAAGTTTTCATAAAGCTGTATGTAATACCAATTAACTAAGAGAGCACAATACATATGGTTGTATGTGCTATTGTCCTATTGTTCCTTAAAGTGGCAGATGACCTCCAAATCTACCCACTTCCCTTACACCCATTCCCCACAGTTCTCCCAACATACAAACCCCTCTCTCTCCTTTGTAACACCATAACTATTTATCAAACAAGCCCACAGGGGCTGGGAATGTCCTTTGTCTGAAACCCTGGAAAAGCGGCCACTATTCCATCTAGCTAGGTGAACCAATGATAATGATCTGTCTTGCTATAAGCAGCTTCCTGTATCCCTCTCTTCCTAATCTGCATCTTGAAAGATGCTTGTGCAATAGTGAAAATACATTTAGGAGCATGCCTAAATCCTCTTGGGAGAGTTCACAAGAATACTCTGTGCCAACAAAAGGTTTTGACCTACAGTGACATCTGCTGGAAGACAATGATGCAAACACTCAGCTCTGCCCCTACAAATGGTGTCCTGGAGTTTGGAGAGTTCAACAGGAAGCCTGCTTCTGAATGCATGAAAATATGCATGAACTAGGTGGCTGTGCTGACAAGTAGCAGCCAGCCATTGTGGTAATGCAAGAAACAGTCTCACTAAAAGCACAAGAATAAATGCAACATGCAGGCGCCCTGATCCTCAGGCCCAAAGGAAGGCCTGTGCGAGTGGTTTGATGGAGGGATACCAAAGGAGGATGACAAAAATGCCAGAATGGCCAGTTCTGGTGCTTTATTAAAGAAACGCATGAACTTAAAACACACCTGCAGAGCCCTGCAGTCTTTACAGACTCAGGGCAAATCCCAAAGCAGCCAGCAGCCATCATGACTTGCCCAGGAGGTGCTAATATGTTAAGTGTCACTTATACAAAAAGCAAGATTGTTGTATTGCTTATTCTTACCATTTAAAATAAATCTAGCAGTTTCAAATTTTAAGCATTTCATTTTTTTTCTAAAAGGGGTGCAAGTAGTTAGTCTTGCCTAGGGTGCAAAATAGCCTGGCACCGACAACAAACAAAGAGAGGTCTTCATGTATTGCTCAAGATTAAGAAGACGTTCCAAGAACTGTGCTTCCTTTAACTTTTTGTGGGTGTTTTTTTCAGCACTTGATGACTGTGGCATTGAGTGGTGACTAGAACGTGTGAATCAACCACCAGAAATAGAGCTTCTGTGCCCCCCAATATTAACAGTACTTTTCAATGAGCAATAAGTCATGAATTGTTGCCTTATTTAGTGATGTGTACATCACCTCTTAAACTGGCTTGGGTTGGGAGAGATGCCTTTCATTTATCTCTGCTTTCTTTGAGGGGGGCGGTCCCTTTCACAAACCTGACTTGCAACTTCTAAAATTAGACTTTGTGTTGCTAAGTGCAGTGCAGTGTCAGAAGCAAAAGAAACTCCTGGCAAGATCACTCAGATTATACACTCCAAAGAGGATGCTTCCTATTTGGCACAGTGCACAAAGCCATTTTCACAGTTCAGAGGCCACCCATACATAAATCGAGATGGACATAGTTATCAACTTTGGTTTCTCTCAGTTCCTCATACTTTCCCATTTTAAATTCATATTTCTGTATTAATCTGCATTTTAAAAAATAAATGCCATTTTAGTGTGCAATTTGAGCAAGCAAATTGTCCTAATAGAACACATATTTGTAGGTTAATTTTCACTAATATGCGATTTTTTTAGGCACGCTTTCCCCTAATATACACTTTTTGGTACACAATTGTCTGGATGGTGAATTGCATTGTAAAATGTTAAAGACTGTGAATTTTGCAGGATAGCTGTGTTTCACTTCACATATTCATGTTCTGGGAACCATACACAGTTTGGCAGCAGGATACTCGAAACACAGCCTCACTCTTTATATATACCATCAATCACTGCACTCTGCCGGTGAGGGCCTCATGCAGATACCAGCTTATCAGGAGTTCTGTTCTGCACAATGCAGCAATTGAGTCTTTCAGGTTGTGGCACCTGCCCTTTGGACTGCCTCCCCTTGAATATTTGACACAGTCTCTGTTGACTTTTTGACGCCTACTGAAAACCTTTTAAGTTGAGATCTTCCCATTGCACTGCACTGGAACAATTTTTTTTTTAAAAAAAATACTTGTTCTTTCTGGCCTAGGCTGACTTGGGTGGAAGGGTGAGATCTAAATTTAATAAATAAATAACTGAATAAGGCAAGTAAATTTCTCTCTTGGACTTAGCCCAGCATATACACACATATCTATAGCATAATGCTGATTGGTCTTATAGAGTTGACTGACATGACACATACAGAATTAAGGACTTTTAATAGTCTCTAAACGATAAGAACATCTGAAGACCCACCTCTTTAAGGAAGTATCACTGTTTAAGGACGATGCTACCTATCTGTTGCAGAGAAATACGCAAGTGAAACAAATTAAGGACATTTCTTAAATGATTCAAGAGCTTAGGATTTGCTGTTTTCACAGCAAAAGGCCAGCACACTAATCTGTCACTGTTGCAACCAGCAACACTCTCTTCACATCTTTGCACACTTTGGAGAAATATTCTGGTTATAAAATATTTAGATGCCTTGTTGGCAGTTTTAAAGGCCAAGTGACCTCTTATGTACCACTCTGGTGGTGAAACTCAAACAGCCGTATAAAATGATTAACAAGAAAGCCTAGCAATCCACATAAGACCACTCTCCACCACCTGCACTAAGAATGACACTTAATCCGTGTGTGTGTGTGTGTGTGTGTGTGTGTAGCTTCTTAATCAGTTGACTCGTCAATCATTGTCCAAATAGCCGTCGATCATTCATTTATAAGTCTGCAAATTACAAAACAAAACAAAAACAAAAAAACACAATACTTGGTAGTACTGTCCCATCATTAGATTTTGGGAAGACTCCAGTATTGATTCAAAGAAGCTTTACAGACTCCTGCTCCTTGCAGTATGTATTCATGGACAGCATGAGAGACCTGACTTCAGCACACCTGCGGCCTGTGTTATAGTCATGATGACAACATGTGTATGTCTGCTTCATGCCTTCTCCTGAGCTCTGTTGCTCCTCTTCTGATGAGCCAGCAGTTACTGCACATAGCCTGTAGACAGGAGCTGCTAGCAAGGCACCCCCAGGTGCCAGCATGCTGGCTAGGACCTCCAATGGCACATGCAAAAGTTATCAGTAAATGTCACCCCAACAATCCACAGGGCACAAGAGGTTGTTTGAGTTTCCTGTTTGCACTTGCTCAGACTCATCTACACTAAACATGTCCATTTAAACATGCTAGTATTCCACTGGATACCAGGATTGGACAACCATCCTGCCATCTGTTCTGAACAAAGGAGAGATGGAAAGTGCTTCTCTCTGAGTGAGCAAGGTGGTAGCTGATGTAGCTGCCTTTCCGCCCATTGATGTGGCACCTTGACCCTAGCAGCTCTAGGAAACAAATGACAATCATTCCTCCCAATGATAACAGTGGGCCCCCGAGAAGGTGTAGCTGAAAAAGTAATCTGACATTTACACAAGAGCATTCCTAACTTCATGAACTGTGTAACTCTAAAAACAAATGAACAAAGAAGCACTTTTTACAGCAGAAAAGCAGCCAATCCTGTCTTGCCACAGAGCAAAATTAGCAAAGGCACTGTTATGTACTGAAGTTCTCACCCTGGTCCAGCAGGGGGGATACTGTAGATAGTTTTCACTCAGGTCCACATATGCAAATAAGGAATTGAAAGTGACTTTCAGTGATTGGAGAGTTACAGAAAATTGTTACTGTTGCGTTGTAGTGGAGCTCAGGTTGACTGAAGCAGGTTGGCTGAACCCTTCAGCCCAGTTCTGTTCTGGGCCTGTGAATAAACAAGAGTTGTTTGAAGAATCGCTGTGTCGTCTGATGTGTTCATCCACAACTTAAGAGGCACCGTAGTCCGTATGTTACTTAGATACAGGAAATGGCAGTGCCGGTACTAGACTGGGGCATTAAAGATTGTTGTACTAATGATAAACGCAAGGCAGACCTCTTGGTCATTTAGGAAGCCACAGGAGCCATTGGCATATGTGCATCATGTTTGTGATACTAATTCCTGTAGATCAGTTTGGGGAAACCATACAATTCACTGAAACCACTATGACCTGCAGACTTCCCCAGCCAAAGATTAGCATAACAATAGATCAGCTGAACTGGGCTTCAACACTCCATTTAAGTTGCAATTCTTTTAATCAGGCAACCAAAGATGGAGATTTTCTGTCCATTAATATATAATGCTTAGCTTGCTAATGGAACAAAATCGATAGTGTGGACACCAAGTGAATATATTACTCTTGATAGCTTCAATCTAGCTATCAATTAATTCGAAGAAATCTCTTTAAACAATCTCTGATTGAAAAGAGTTCAAAGCCAAATGTCTGCATGCCAGAAGTAGTTAAAATCGCTCCAGGCCTCAATAGCTCCCATTTCTATGGATTAGTCTGTTGCTACAGCAGTTCTGGGGACGCGGGTGGCGCTGTGGGTAAAAGCCTCAGCGCCTAGGGCTTGCCGATCGAAACGTTGGAGGTTTGAATCCCCGCGGCGGGGTGCGCTCCCGTTGTTCGGTCCCAGCGCCTGCCAACCTAGCAGTTCGAAAGCACTCCCGGGTGCAAGTAGATAAATAGGGACTGCCTACTAGCGGGAAGGTAAACGGCATTTCCGTGTGCGGCTCTGGCTCGCCAGAGCAGTGATGTCACGATGGCCACGTGACCCGGAGGTGTCTCCGGACAGCGCTGGCCCCCGGCCTCTTTGAGTGGGATGGGCGCACAACCCTAGAGTCTGTCAAGACTGGCCCGTACGGGCAGGGGTACCTTTACCTTTACTTTACAGCAGTTGTACATGGATACTGAAATTTATATTTTATGCTCCATACGTACCACTGCAAGGCAACACTCTCTATGGAAAATCACCAATGCAATTTTGACTGCTTTATCTATTGACAGTATTTATAACCTGCTTTTCAATGAATATTTTCAGCTCCAGAATGGGGAACAATAGAACATGGCAATAAAGATTCAATAGAGGGGGGGAGTGGGGGAGAATGCAACAATATACAAAAATCATAAAAACAGAAAAGAATGGGGGGGGGTAAAAATAGGTTAAACAAGCAACAATTCTGTCATAAGGCAAACAAGGCAAAACTACAATGAGGACAAGAATCTAAAATTTCCAATACTACCAAATACACGGGACATTCAACAAACTGCACAACCCATGGTATTAGCAATATATCCCACCCGCCTCTGTCTTTCATACAAAGAGGGCCCCCACCTCTGCCAATGGACCCTCCCTCTGCAGCTCCAGTGCAACTACTCACCATCCAGCCTCTCACCCTGAGTGGTATGAATTACTGCACAGAAGCATCCACAGAACAAACCTCTTGCCCCCACAGTAACAGAGCAAAAAAACAAACAAACACAAAAGAAAAAGAGCCATTATTTTCAACTGCATCAAATTTATTGCCTAAAAATACGTAATGAAGGCACCAAGAGGTGAGCCTCTTTGCTGAGAGCATTCCACAAACAGGGAGGCACTGCAGAAAAAGCCCTTTCTCTGCTTTTTCAGAGCGTGGGAGGAATTTATTTGTTTAAAAGTATTTATATAATGCTTAATATATATTAAAGTCTCTATGCAGTATTCAAAAATCTATAAGTGGTACTGAGAAATCTTTGAATTTTTCTGTACAGGGCACAGGCTTTACCAAAATGAACGAGGGGGAGAGTTTCTAGTAAGATAAAGTAAGCATTCAGAACCTACCTATAGTTTGTAGCTAAACTCTGAGCTAAGTATTTTTGGTCACAGAATATTCCGATATAGAGGGAATCCAGAGTGCAACCCTCAGAAGTACTGCTATGTATCATTTCCTCATCCTTTTAGAAAAAGAAGAAAATCCCAGAAGATTAGATCGTGAGTTGTTTCAAGACTTGTGTTCCTGCCGGTGGAAAAGATACTATCTAAATCTTGGAGGATGAAGAGTCAAGCATGTTGACATTCAGATACATTCCCTGACATTGACGGCTTGGGTCCCTGAACAACATAATTAAATTCACAGCACTATCACAATGCTGGCTTCTGAAAGGCATCCCTAGCCACTTCTACCCCAGACTGTTTACCTGGAAGGAAAGATGAAATGCTTGCATGAATACCCACCTCCCTGATGCAAACCTGAAGTGTGGCTTCTGCACATACATTATGCATCCAGGAGCAGATTTAGATCCCACACATCCTCCACCCCACAATTTTAATGAAACTGAGTGTTTACTATTGCATATGCCCTCAGGATAAGCATACCCAGACTTTGTCTAGGGACCAAAAGGGCAAGGTTCAGTTCCAATATGCCAGGAAGAGAGATGAACCATCACTACCCCAGCGCAAAATCTGTCATGTTCTAGACTTGCCCAGATTAGAAATGGAGAGGAAGAACACACAGTTCAAAATAGCAAGGGACAATGACACACACACCCTAGCCTCTGTGACAATACCACCATTACACCCTCCCATCCCAAATACACCACACAACTTGCCATATATAATGAGGCCACAGCAACATCTACTGCGTGAGCCACTGCAGCACAAACCAGAAGACACTAGCAGCAAAGAGCCACGGGCATCCCAGCACACACAAGTTCAGTTCCTGGAATATCACACACTGGTTGCTTTTAGGCTGCTGTTTTCATCCAGCCTAATTTTATTCCTCTATGACAGAGGGGGCGAACTTCAAGGTCTCTCTGTTGAATCCTCAGGATTTTTCCAAGGCCACGCCCCACCCTAGCTACACATCTGTTAGAGAGAAAGGTTTGGGAGAGAGATCCTTACTCTCTCGTAGCAGACTTAAGCACAACGGGGATTGCTTCAAGCACATTAAAATGAGGTTAGATTTCCACCTGCCTTCTTCCACCTTTAAACAAACGTTCACCACAAAAATACTTAGGGTAGAATTAATCACAGACACTTAGCTATGCAAATAAATGAATATTTTACTCACAGTTTCCAGAAGTTGCAGCAAGCAAGTCTCCAACCATTGACAGTAAGGTGAAGAAGTTTAAGTCACTGGGAAAAACGTTCCAAATGACTTAAAAAAGGAAAGAACTTTGTTTCCTTACAAAAAGCATCATGCAATCTTTGGGTTAGCAATGATGCAGACTATAAAATCTGCTTTTGCAGATATTCAGTTCATTTGGTTTTATTTGCAGCTAGGAGCCATTATCTGCATGGCTCCTTATTTGTTCCAGGAAGCACACACAAAAAAAGTGGTGGGGATAAAAGGCTGCTAAGGAGCAACATGAGCTCAAGACTTAGGTTAAACCTTTCATGCACACAAGTAGGAGTCAGTGACTATATATTACAACAGCATTGTCTTCCCAAGCCACTCCATAGCTGTTCTGCACTAACCTTTAGAGTTTTAGTATGGATGGAATGTGTCCTTGCTCTGTGATAATGCCTCTTGCTTGCCTGGCTGGAGAACAAAGCCACACGTGTGTGAGGTATGTGTGTAGAAACTAGCCTACTGTACAAAAATAAAATTTACGTCCATTGCTCTGCTCACTTTTTGTCTCTGGCCTTCCTTCCTTCCCACACAGATATTGAAAATAGCAGCTGCCCAATCTGAACATGTAGAAAAATTCTGTAGGAAAATCAACAGTGGCCATGGAAGGAGGGGTCACTGCAGGAGCAGTCTCAAAGCTTATTGAAATAAAGGTCTCATGATTTATTTTAGCCTGATATAGTGGCACAGAAACAAACTCTTCAGTTATAGTTGTGCTGCAATGGTGCACCAGGCTGCAGCAGAATGAACAGGTGCAGCAGCATTAAGACAGCTACACACAGGTGGCAAACTCCCACCAGGCCCGAGATCTCAATGGGCAGGCCTTTAACAGCTACAGGTTTGCTAATATCAATGGTGATGTGTACCACCTGAGGAACTCTGTCAATGCGGTCAAGCTGCTTGTAAATAGGGAGATTCTCAAGGCCTTTAATCTGTCAGCTCTGAATACATTGATGAACAGATGATGAAAGTTATGTGATTAGCAACATCATGGCTTTAGATAAATTAAATATCAGGGGTGGGGTGGGTGTCCTTAGCATGTGGCGAGGGAAGGTTTAAACCATCACTTCTCACTTATAATGCCCTACCTTTCCTGGTAACAGGTGATGTTAGGGAAAAGTTTTAATTTGTGCCAATGGGAGCTCTGCTCCTAATGTAAATTGTCAAGCGAGTTGGTGATTTTCATAATAATAATAATAATTTATTTATACCCCGCCCATCTGGCTGGGTTTCTCCAGCCACTCTGGGTGGCACCCAAAAGAATATTAAAAACACGATAAAACATCTAACATTAAAAACTTCCCTAAACAGGGCTGCCTTCAGATGTCTTCTACAAGTCAGGTAGTTGTTTATTTCCTTGACATCTGCTGGGAGGGCGTTCCACAGGGCGGGCGCCACTACCAAGAAGGCTCTCTGCCTGCTTCCCTTTAGCCTCACTTCTTGCAGGGAGGGAACCACCAGAAGGCCCTTGGCGCTGGACCTCAGTGTCCGGGCTGAACAATGGGGGTGGAGACGCTCCTTCACCAGTATTGTAGCTGGGGAGGAAGGCATAAAGTTTCCCTCAGGTCTACGTTTCCCCAAAATGATTGCTATATAGCACCATTCATGTTATCTGACTTTTGTGGAATTGACTTAATGGAAACTGCTCTCACTTCATGCCATAATAATAAAGATTGGTGGTGGCAGTCTGAGGCCATATCACTTCAGTGAAAAGCCTTTGGGGGTGGGATGGGGGTGCATGCTGGGGGTGGGTGGAGCCAGTTATTAATATAATCACCTTTCCCACATAATCACCCTCTCACACAGGCACAAACCACACATTCATCCACACATACAGATGCACACTTAATACACACACCCTTAACAAACAAAGACAGAGCTTACTTATTGTTTTCTTCCAACCAAGTACAGTGGTACCTCGGGTTACATGCGCTTCAGGTTACAGACTCCGCTAACCCTGAAAAATTACCTCGGGTTAAGAACTTTGCTTCAGGATGAGAACAGAAATCGTGCTCTGGTAGCACGGCGGCAGCAGGAGGCCGCATTAGCTAAAGTTGTGCTTCAGGTTAAGAACAGTTTCAGGTTAAGAACGGACCTCCAAAATGAATTAAGTACTTAACCCGAGGTACCACTGTACTTCAAAGCCAGGCTGTTTCCACAGCCTTAGAAAACATTTTATTTAAACCATCTAAGCGAGAGTTAAATTACATGGGAATGGCAGACTGTCATTGTTGAAGTGGAGTCACTGCTGCCTGTTTTGCAAATTTACGGGTTGGAACCTTGGTAAAGAAATAGCTTTGCTTTGTATTATAAACGATGAGAAATCACCCAAACATAATCATATACAGAAATGTATGTAAAATGCAGTGTGTTTAACAGAGAACAATATTGCAATTTTTAAAAGAGTAAAATAACATGGAAAAGTAGTGGGGTGGGTGGCTATTTTACACAGTCACAATTCTGCTCCAAGCAAAAAGGATATGAAATAAAAAGGAAAGTAGTAGTTCCTCTTATTCTGATTCTATGTGCTCCGAAGGCTAAGAGAGAGTGGCTGGCCCAGTTCACCCAGTGAGCTTCATTGGGTTGAGTACGGATTGAATCCCACTCTCCCAGTTCCAAGACCAACAGACTAGCCTCTGCAGGACACTGACTCTCACACAGGATAGCTTAATGTTGTGGTGAGTGCCACCCTCCTCCCTTCATGCCAGTACTATTTTGTAACAACTTTAAAATGCTTTTAATTAGATAAAGAAGATCCCCTTTTAGGTGGGAGTTTCCATCCCTGATAACCAATAGCTGACAATAGCGCACATTTTGCGATTGTTAACTCATTTTATCTACTGGATAAAATTTGTCAGAAGCTTAAGCTTTTTCTCAGTAATCATCCAGAGCATTTGATTAACCATTTATGAAAGCACTGCTTAATAATATATTGCTACCTAGGTAAATTATCATTAGTAGAATTTTAATGCACGTTATGATTCAAAATCCCCACAAAAGCACCACTTAGTGTCTTTCCTTAATTCCCAGGATTCATCATTTATATTTTCGGCAGAGCAACTTTTTCACCCTGAGTCATCCAGGCAGTATATTTAGCCTAGATTTCAGTTGGACTCAATAGCACATTTGCTGCTTATTATTTTCCCTCCTCTTACCCAATTTGATCATGAGCAGTGTTACACGTAACACAGAATTAGACTTTCTGCAGCCATCATTAACAGACATATGCAGCAGTAAGTTATATCTAAGCTCTCTCCTACTTCCAGAAACCTTCAGTCACCCAGTTCACAATGAAGCGGCAGCAGCCCTACTAATTTTGGCACCCAGTGAGAACAAAAACCACACTGGAAATATAAAGAGGTGGAGCATTATTGTGCATCGTTGTGACTAATTTGTGTTAGCGTTGACAGTAACACAGGAAGTGCCACCCTTTCTGTGTTTGTATTTACGATGCAATAGAGGCTAGCATGCCAGCAGTGGCATTGTGAGAACCACACCAAAGCCTTGCAGTCTGTTGCCCCATCACTCTCATAGGGCCAATACCCAAGGTATGCCATCTGTTTTTCTTATATTAGCAGAGCTGTGGGCACCTTGAATGACAGGTCCAGCTCAGGCTCTCACCTCGGTGACATTCTGAGGCGGGAAAGGGCCACAGTGGCACAGCATTGGATCTGCAATGTAGAAGACCCCTAGCTCAATCTAGGCATCAACAAAACTGTCCATGTTGGATTCTCAATTTACTAAACTTAAATCCAGTCTTCCCCATTTGTACATTGGTTTGTACTTATCCACTCAAAAATTTGTACTCATTTGTGTGTGCATTTCTCCTAATATATACTTTTTACCAATATACACGTTTTTGCAAGCAATTTATCCTAATTTTAATGCATTTTTAATTCCCCTCCCCAGTAATATATACATAATGTTTCTGCACACTTTCCTCCTAGCATGTGCTTTTGGGGTTCATTTTTAGTGGTTGGAGAACTGTACCGCAACATTAAAGGAACTGCAAATTTCGAAGGAACTGCATCTTTCTATTCACAGATTGGTTTGGGAAGTGAAAACTGGCTAAGCTTGCATATTTGAGGGATACATTCTCAGGACCCACTCTAGCTGCAATTGTGATTCATTTTAAACTGGTTTTAGTGCCTAGTTTCAAGTTGCTGTAGCCAGCCCTGGGACCTTCTGCGGAAGGGTAGGTTATTCATCTAATCTAATCTAATCTAATCTAAAACAAACAACAACACAATTTTCTCTTTCCCTTATGTTTTTATATGTGTTGGAATCTACTCAGAATAGCTGATATGGGTGGGGTATAAATAATAAAGTTATTCTTCTTCTTCTTTCATAGCTTAGTTCCTGGCATTTCCGGGTAGGACAGGAACAGACACTAGTCTGAAGAAGAAGAAGAAGAAGAAGAAGAAGAAGAAGAAGAAGAGTTTGGATTTGATATCCCGCCTTTCACTCCCTTTAAGGAGTCTCAAAGCGGCTAACATTCTCCTTTCCCTTCCTCCCCCACAACAAACACTCTGTGAGGTGAGTGGGGCTGAGAGACTTCAGAGAAGTGTGACTGGCCCAAGGTCACCCAGCAGCTGCATGTGGAGGAGCGGAGACGCGAACCTGGTTCACCAGATTACGAGACTACCACTCTCAACCACTACACCACACTGGCTCTCCAGCCCTGGAGGGTTCCAGTCACAGACAGTGTAAATGATAATGAGCTAGATGGACCAATCCTGTCCAAAGACAAGAAAGCAGTGGTTTTATTGTTATTCCAAATTGATGGAGTAGCCTCTTGTGTGTCTGTCTGTCACTCAGAGTATACACAAACTTCCTTCCCTTGATCTTAACATCGCCTAATGTATTCCCATCACACCTCTGGAACAGAGTCTTGACAGTCCATGCCCTGCATTACAGTCCCACAATGTGCTCATACATATTCACAGCACACTGCCTCACAGTGTTATCCTTGCATGCATATGCATGGGCTGATATTTTTTCTTCAGATCTGATCAATGAAACTAATTGCAGAGTCCAAATTGCTATAAAACAAGGTTAACTCCTAATTGTCAGTTATGCGGTTACATGTCTTCCTTCCTGTTTTATGTCTCTCGCTTCTTTTTGAACGATGAAATAATGTAACGCTCAGTATTCTGAACAGCCGTGCTACAAAAAACTAATTTGGCTAAAGAGACAAAGCTGTGATATACATCGGCCACTCCAGCCGCTCTCCATAATCACAAGAGTCCGCTGAGTTTTGAAAGCCAGAAACAGGGAAGGATACCAAACCCCGTCTTCCCTAAAAAGGGAAGTCCAGTGACATAAATGAGCAATACACACAGATGATGCAGGTGAAAATGTGGATTCCTGTCCCACTTCTGCAAGACTTATCAGACCCCATTGGAGAAGCAGCCACCATCCTGGAGATGGGACCTCCCAACAGAAACGCCAGTGCGGCTCATCTGGACGGGGCAGGGAAGTGGCAACTTTTAGGGCTGTGAAGGTGAAGCAGACGGAGTGCCAGATTGGCTTTATCAGTGCATCTGCACAGCGCCAACCTTGCTAGTGTCCTACCCCCACACCTTTGCTCCTTGCCTATTGCATGGGCCAGATGTATCTTTTAATATAGAGACTAGATAAGAAAGGTTAGGTGAGCAGGCACCAGGGACACAGTGGATCCAGTGGCGGACCCATATTTGTGATATTGATTTGAGATTCCTGCCCTGCACAGGGTTGGACTAGAGGACCCTCAGGAACCCTACCAATTCTATCATTCTGTGATCAGCTGACTCTCAATTTTGTTGTTGTTTAGTCATTTAGTCGTGTCCGACTCTTCGTGACCCCATGGACCAGAGCTCGCCAGGCACTCCTGTCTTCAACTGCCTCCCGCAATTTGGTCAGACTCATGTTTGTAGCTTCGAAAACACTGTCCAACCATCTCGTCCTCTGTCGTCGCCTTCTCCTGGTGCCCTCAATCTTTCCCAACACCAGGGTCTTTTCCAAATCCACCTGCATTTTGTTTTTTTAGCAACCGCTGCATCTTATTGACATCTTTACTGCTTGTTTTAATAAGGTGGAACTAAATTTTTCAAATAGTTAATTTGTTGCATTTTATATGGCGGTCATGTGAGGATGTTGGTCATGAAAGGTGGGATGGAAATATTTTTTATAAACAAATGCATTTTGCTGTGAGTGGGCATCTCTTCTTTGCAGTGCTATTTTTCTAGAAAAAGAGGTGCCGGAACTCACGATGATGCCTCCCTTGTTCTTTTGGAATAGCAATGGCACCTACCTGAGAGAGTTCAGGCAAGTTCAGGGTGAAAAAAGCCCAGCTTCTTAGAACCATTGATTGCACAAAACTGGAGCCAAAAATATCAGGCTCTTATCGGGGGGTGGGGGGGTGGGGATGGGCACACAATCTTGCTCCAATCTTGTGCAATCAATGGTTCTAATCCTGGAGCAAGATCACTGCACTATTGGTTGCCATATTAAACAACATTTGGCTAGCAGTGCATGCTCCTGCTTTGCAATGCATTTCAATTTGGGAAAAAATAGCCACTACAAGAATTGGGGGCAGGGGGAACTAAAGCAAAAATTTAACACATTGATTGATGCAAGCAGGAAGTGGTAATCATGGATTGTGTGTCATTCATCACTAATTTGATACTACAGCTTGTCTCTCTGGCGGAAACCATGCCTCCTGACCCATTGGACAGCTCCTGACACTCATTGAGCTTCTAGTGATAAAGGTGACACATACAGTGGGTTATGGAAAAGATGGATTTAGGGTATCACGGCCAGTTTGGTCATCCTGGGCGCTGAGCCTTCAAGGCACTGCAGCTCCCAATGGAACACGAGAGGCGGGGGGTGCCTGGAGGATTTTGGCATTGCACAGGGCACCACTGAAATTTGAACACGCCAAGGTCCATCACTGGTTATGGCGGCCTGGAAACTCCTGCTTGCTGGGCCTACAGCATCTACCTCCCAGGAGATTGTCTGGGAAGCCTAGGAGCAGGACACTTTCCACAGAGGTGTCATCCCCAACTCAGTTGGGACAGACCTACACATGGCTCAGAAAGGACTGAAGTGGCACCACATGAAGGTGTGAGGGGAAATATGTAGACTGTGTGCTCCATGGAGCAGCCAAGATGAATGTACTGTTTGTAGAGCCACTTTGAGGTATTTTGGGATAGGGAGAGCATGATATAAATGATATAAATGAAATGGCAGTATCAAAGAACGTGGCAACTGAGATGGAGGCTTTTATTTTAAAAAAATAAAATACCCAAGCTTCACTGGAATGGGGATATCAACAATTTGATGACTCTTGATGGCTCCTGTATTATGGCTGTTTTTGCCACTGCTATTCAAAAATGTACAGTGCTCATTTTTGCAGTACAGTGGTACCTCGGGTTAAGAACTTAATTCGTTCTGGAGGTCCATTCTTAACCTGAAACTGTTCTTAACATGAAGCACCACTTTAGCTAATGGGGCCTCCCGCTGCTACTGTGCCACCACTGCACAATTTCTATTCTCATCCTGAAGCAAAGTTCTTAACCCGAGGTACTATTTCTGGGTTAGCGGAGTCTGTAACCTGAAGAGTCTGTAACCTGAAGCATCTGTAACCCAAGGTACCACTGTATCTTTGAAAGAGGCATTCCTCAGGCAACAGTGGTGTAGATAATCAAAGACATAAACTATGGCCCAGAATTCCCAAATGCATATAATGATTAAAACAGAGGCAGGCTAAGAGCAATGGAAAGGCCAGAAGCAGAAGGCTGTGGGTAGGGTGGTTGTCTGCCGAAGAGGACAGGGCTTCTGCAGTGTTTGTGGTTGTGTGCTATTAAAGGTGCAGAAGACCTCTCTTCTTTTGGATCTAGCCACCCTTTCTGGAATTGAGATTAGAGCCCAAAGGCCATGAGTCTCTCCTTAGGGACATCTAGACAGAGAGACCTGGAGCCTACTCAGCTCCAGACAATAAGAATCACAGAATGGGAGAAAACCAACTTATTCTATTGGGCAACAGACAACCAAAATGAGCCAACCAGTGTCTTCACAAGTATAATACACAAAGAAACTCCCAGGCGTCTGGAATACACAAAATAGTAATGTGCACCTCAGAAGCCCGGGAGTGCCCTGGTGAGCAAAAAACACCTAGAACAGTCCACAGTGATTCGCCACATAGGTGTCCATTGCTAAACGAAGGATGCTTGTCTCTCAGATACATACTCCCCCATTTCCAAAGACTATAGTCACTTGGAAAAGTCTCCCCCTCCACCACATCAGGAGATAAAATATTAATGTTTCAAAAAAACTACTCCAAAGTCACAGCTTCTCACATGGTTAGTTTTAGCAGTGGAAGGAGCGCTTGCTCCAAACTTAAAATATTCAACAGCACTTCTGAGAAGCAGGCAGGTCTTCAGGTTCAACTGCAGGTTTTGTTAGACAGCTACTGCAGTCTGAAAAAGCTGCATTCCTTGAAGCTTCTCCAGAGTTCCCTTTTGGGGGGGGCATATATACGGGGGTGACCCATTAATCCCCTAGGTAGCAATACTTTTTGATGTCACTTCCAGAAGACTTCACGAGGAGAACAGTTTGCAAGTAATTTAGGTGCAATGCAGTATCCTGTCCCTTTAAGCACAGCACACTCCCCAGGCTGGTAAAAGTAAAAGCTCTGTCTCTCCTCCTCCCTTTCTTATACTGCCCTATTTCTACTCCTCTGGAAATCTAATCCTTGCTATACAACTGATAGCAAAAGCACCCCCAGCCAAAAGCCCCCTCCAACTTCAAAAGAAGTTATCCCCCAAATGAATTCAAATTAAGCATCAGGGTTCCCTCCCTGCCTCCCTGTAATGTAGGAGTTCCAGGGGAGGGACGGAGGAAAAGGCTACAAAATTTTTCAAAACTGGCATCTTGCAGATAAGCCTTCAGATCAGGAAGGATCTTGCAGCAAAGGAATTTGCCAGAGGAAGAGCCAAATGCCACGTTCAAACTCATCCAATTGCAATAGCAATCCAATCTCAGTGACAACCAGGAACATCTTTGCAGTTAAGCAGCAATTGCTGAAGCTGCATGTTTAATTGAGGGTTTCGGCAAATCATCCTCAGATAGCGTGGCATGCAGAGAGATATTCTCTTAATATACTCACTGTGCAGCAAGGCATGAGTGCCGCGTTGGTCTCCAAGCAATCCTTTCACAGCCTTAGGCAGAGTAACCTGCTTTTCCTTCCCATCTCAGGCAATCCAGCATTACTGGAAAGCTGCCAGAGAAGAACTGATTCATCAGCCAATAAAATTGTCCAAAGCTGCCATTCCACAGGAGACCGTGCCTCTCTCCTGCTCTGGCTGCGGACGCAGGCATTAGCCAATAAGGAAAATCAGCACCAGAAAGTGCAAGGGGGAGCATTGCATGCTGCCTGGGTACCCTGCAAAGGTGAGAATTTGCACCTCCGCTCCATCCACCTGTGGTCTTGCACACAGCAGACCTGGGTGGAGAAATGTGAGCTCTATGTGACTTTCCAGCATAGGGCAAGGTCTTAGCTTCTGGGGATGTGGAAAGTGAAAACAGGAAGTATAGTACTCACCTCACAGAGTGTTTGTTGTGGGGGAGGAAGGGAAAGGAGAATGTTAGCCGCTTTGAGACTCCTTAAAAGGGAGTGAAAGGCGGGATATCAAATCCAAACTCTTCTTCTTCTTCTTCTTCTTCTTCTATAGGTTCATCATGAAACAGTGTGAAGATCAGGAACAAAGATTTCACTCCAGGGAATGCTGGCCTTAGAGTTGAAAATGGAGGACCTCCCAAATTGACGTGTGTTGCTAAAAGGGGCCACAGATGTGTGGAAACTGCTTTGAGGGTCTTTCTTACATTCAAGTGGTATACAAATCTGATGAAATAAAGAACTACAATAAATAATCATGACAGTCTTCCCTGTTCAGGCAAACAAAATGCACCCCAGAAACCCCAATGAGCAAGGGCAAAGGGCAAGGTTGGCCCAAGTCATTTTGGCACCTGGGGTGACCCACAAAATAGCATCCGCCTCCCACCATAGCTCAGTCAGTAAAGCAGGCATAGGCAAACTCCAGCACTCCAGATGTTTGGGACTACAATTCCCATCACCCCTAGCCAACAGGACTAGTGCTCAGGGATGATGGGAATTGTAGTCCTAAAACATCTGGAGGGCCGGGGTTTGCCTGTGCCTGCAGTTGCGCATGAGACTTTTGATCTCAGGGTCATGAGTTTGAGCCCTTGTTGAGTTGAGTGAAGATCTTCATCAGAAACAGGTGAGGAATCCAATTAAGTTCAACTCTACTCCTTGAAGTGGGAATCAAAGGCTGTGGTGGTGGGGCAGGGAAGCAGTCCACTCTGAATCATGCTGGGAGGGTGCAGATCCCCAGAAGACTCCAGAAGGCACAGTCCCTGCCATTTCCTTCCTAGAAGTGGCAGGAGATGAGCCGTGCCTCCTGTTTGCTGAGAGGAGGCAGGTCCAGCCTCTGAGTGTGCCACAGCTGTTGCTGACACTGCGGCAGCTGCAGTGGTTGATGCATTCATTGGCGGCTGGATCTGCTGCCCCATAGATCCTGCCACCTAAGGCAGTCACCTCACTTTGTCTTATGGGTGGGCTGGCCCTAGCAAAGGGTTATGGGGGCACATTATCAGATTGCATGACGAAATAGCTATATTGGACTGGATTCAACTCATTAGTCCTGCCAGCAGAAGCCCACAGAAGAACTTCCAGTAGTGCAATAGGGCTTTCCTCCCTCTTTTCTTCCTGTGCCTCCCATACCCCCTAAGTTGGCTCTGGGGGTCAGAACTCCTAGAAGAGTGCACTGGGGGAAGGAGAGGGGCGATCATTCCACCAGGCAAGCAAAGATGGTTGTGCAATCTGTCTAGTGGTATGTTGAATTCCTCCCAGTGGCAGCTACATGCAAAACGTAATCTCACACTGCTGCTAGACAGGCATTCATATGCTTCCTTATATTCCCCATGGCTCTAGTTAACTACCAGCAACCAGGCTCATCCATTTGGAACTAAGGGTAAAGCCTTCCAAGGCAAACAATGTGATTCTCCAAGACAGGCTCAAGTCACAGAGGTGTTGATTACAAAACGGAAATGCTGTTGCAATCTGTGGCATCTCCTCCCCATTTTGAATGAAGCTGTGACACCTTTCTCGTCTTTATTCTCAATTACAAGCCCTGCACTCCTACTGGGCAATGAGATTCAGAGCTGTTAGCTCATCGCTTGACTGCTGGAATCTAGGTTTTATCATTTGCACACTGAAATGGCTACTTAGGATGGATGTTACACATGCCACTTGAATGCTTCTGAGCTTCTCTCCTGCTGATGATGTGAAAGGCAGAAAGGAAATTTTAAATGTGCCTGTGTACAATTTTTTAAATGTGTCAATGATATTGCAGAAGCATGTTTTTTAGAATGGCACTTCAACTTTCCTGCGGTTTTCGTGTCACCTGTGAACAGATGCATGCCACCTGAGGTGCATATCTAGCCTTGTACTCATTTCTTCCATATGCAGATTCAGGAATGGATCCATGCACTGCTTATCCTCTCTTCTGTATATGCGTGTGTGCTTGCATGTACAGGTGAGGCAGCAAGGTGATAAACACAGGAAGTATTAGTCGGCTTCCTAAAGATAAGAATTCCTTTCACCTTGTCTGCATCTGGTGAGGTGGATAAAGGGAGAGGAAACTCTAATCAGTTCCACCCAGGACAGGAATACACCTTTATCAGTTTCTTCTCCTTGCCTCCACAGGGGCTCCACAGAAGATACCAGACAGCATGGACAGACTATCTTTGAACTTCCAGAGAAAAGGAGGGGGCAGCCCCAAGATGGAAAAGGAAGCTCCCTCAGTAGCTGCCAAGTCTCCACTTGTTAGCACTGAGCAGGTGACCTGATCACTGCACCATCAGGGAAAACTAGTGCTATAACTACTTCTCTTTGAATATCTACAGCTGGTACTTTTCATTAATATCATGCCTGGTGGCATTCTGACTCCTTTGATTTAGCTATGCATATTGGACATTTGAACTTGGTTTCAAATGGACCATGCAGTTCTAGTGGGGCTAAAGCAAAGGTGGGGGAACCTGTGGCCCTCCAGATGATGCTGGCCTCCAACTCCCATCAGCAACCAGCCAAGATGGCCAATGGTCAGGAATGATGAGAGTTGTAGTCTAAAACCATCTGAAGATCCACCACTTCCTATGCCCTGTGACAGGGTACAAATAAGCAGCAGCAAATGAAACAACTAAAGACATCTATTCAGCAACCAAAATACATACAGATAAACCACATAGCTGCTTGATTTGTAAAAACAGATGGGCCTTCCATCTTCTTCATAAAGCAGTTTGCAAGAACATGCATCACTCCATAGAATAACATGTGGGTGTTTGTATGCTCTCTCTCTCTCTCTCTCTCTCTCTCTCTCTCTCTCCCCCCCCCCCCCAACTGAGGGCACATATTTTTTTAAAGATTGTTTAAGGATTGAGATTTAAGTACTTGAAGCTGCCCTGGAATGAGATAAATGGAAGGGGAGTTGATTAAATTACCACGGACCACAGAGGAAGAACATACACTGAAACATATTGTGTCAATGTTTTATTTAGTTATTTTTATGTCATTGAAAAGACAATCAGACAATTAAAATTAAGGACAGTATGCAGCAAACATCTGTACAATGAATGAAACACTGAACATTGTACATCATTTGAACACACAATTATAACAGCAACAGCCGATGCACAAAGAATACTCTTTTTTCAAAATCATGCCTTGCCTGGAAATTAAAAATAGAATAAAAAACAAGGAGACTGGCACGCATCCAAAGAAGGGGGATGCATGGGGGATTTTGCTTGATGTGGGCACTACAGCAGGTTCCACTGTCCAAGAGACTAGTTGCTTTTTAAACTTAATGACAACTTTTCTCTTTGGCAGTGGTGAAAACAGCAAACAAGCAAGCTTCTTGCCTGCATGAACTGTTCTCTCCTTCCTTTGAATCCTGACCCATAGGTTATTACTCCCAAGTTTTAAGGCTAAAAAAAGGATGATTTGAACACTCCAAGCAACATAATTTTGCACTCTGAGGTGTTTTTATAACTTCAAAGCGTAGATCAAAAGGAAATTATATAACAAGCAGACCAGTGAGAAACTATTCCGATTCAAGCCAGTTTTGATATGTACCCTGCTGGACTGTCTCTGCAGTCGGCAAAGGAGACAGACCAAGGCATTTTGGTGTTTGAACCCACACCTGCAAAAAAATAACAAACCAACAGTGGTAAAAACAATAAGCCAAATAATTGACAAGTTAGCTGCCCTTTGCTGCTGCCCCGGATGAGCTTCTATACTCTGACTAAGAGGAAGATCAGGCCTGTCAGCAAAACAAATGCTTAGGATGGGCTAGCATAATACATCCACAGACCATTGTGTTATGTTCCCGTTACAGGCAGGTAATCAAGTGCAAATGTTTAGGGCTAAGTTTTTACAGCATGAACTAAAACAGCACCCCCTCCCTCTCTCTCTCTCTCACACACAGATGGCTTATGAAAATGATGTGCACTCAGTTATAGTTAGGCAATTTTAGGCTCTGGACTTAATAGTCCTCTTTAGATAGTAATATGTTGAAAATGCGGCAATCCAACACTCCTACTTTTGGGGGCCTCCCTGCTCGCTCTGCTGAGTCCTGAGCTCTAAAGTCCTGCCCTGACAGCCCCATGGATTGCAGCTAGTAATGAAGGCCAGACTGCCTCTGGCCAAGCCCTATGAAGCAGGCATCGCCCCTCCAGATGTTTTGGGACTACAACTTCCATCATCTCTAGCTAACAGGACCAGTGGTCAGGGATGATGGGAGTTGTAGTCCCAAAACATCTGGAGGGCCGAGTTTGCCTATGCCTGCTATAAACTTATCACTGGGCACAGTTGTCCCCTGATGAAGATACCTATCAGGAGCTTCATTATTTTAGTAGCATCCATCAACATCTTCATGAGGTAGGGTGATTGAGCTGCAAGGGATTAACTGAAAGGAAGTAAGGGAAAGAATCTAAGTCAGGGGTGAGGAAACCTGTTGCCTTCCAGACATTGCTGAACTGCAGTTTATGATTCCTGGCAGGGGCTGATGAGAGCTGTAATTCAGCCATATCTGGAGGGTAACACCACCTTTGATCAAGGCAAAGAGCATGCAGCTCCTATGCTTCCCCCTATTTTCTTTGCCCAAGTCCTACACCTCCATAATGAGTGGAGCCTATGCGAAATTTAATTACCTCTGAACCCTGGGCCTGTGATCCTGCAACTTTTAATTGATCTAATGTTTTCAACCAGCACAAATTTTAGCCATGTAGGGCTGGATCCCGATTAGCAGAACTCTACCTGTAAGATATTCTGCTGAAGAAAGAGAAAGATGGCTTTTGATTGTTCTCATCCTACTATAGCTCCTCTGTGTCCCCATCCCCAACTACACTGCAGGATTGGGAGACATTTCAGGTCGGTGTGGAAGGTGTCACTGAAAAGTACAGGCAAATATATTTGTAGAAAAACACTCCTCACTTCCTTCAGTGGGAGTCTGCACTGGATCTCAGTCCATTCTGTCCACCGGAAAGGGCAAGTCCAGATTCCTCTCATCATTCTTAAGAATATTTGCATTGCCTTGAAAGGATGCCATTTATTTTAACAGGAAACAAGACATACATTCTGGTAACTTTTCAGACACAGCAGTCATCTATGGTAGACAGGCACTTTGTAAAAAGAAAAAACCCCAATAGGCCAGTTTTGGTCTGAGACCCCATTTTGTAAGGAGAGTTCACAAGTGCAATTATTTGCATGCTAACTGTATTTATGTCAAGATGCACAAAGACTGCTAGCATCAATTATGGCATGATTAGGATCGTTGCTTATTACATTAGACAAATCTTGTGCAAAACCTCTTCCTGGATAAAGATCTACAGAGACAACAACAAGGGTTTATTGGCTCTCCCCCAAAATCAAGCAGGATTTCATTTCTACTATGTAGAAGACCCCTGCATTGGAATGCGGCATGTATGAAACAGATTAATCTATATTTTAGTGGGGCCCCTTTTTCAACCTTTTAAAAATATGTATATATTTAGTCCAACCACCAACATCCAAATGTCATTCTACCTAAGGCATAGATATAAAAAGCCACCAATCATAGACTTTGGTAGGAGAAGAACTGTATTAGCAACCATTTCCCCATTTTTGAGCTATTGGTTTCCAAAAGATTTTGCCCCACCGGCAGAATTTTAAATACTCCAGAGCCATGGAGTGCGGCTTACTGTATACCCTTCAGCACCCTAATTCCCTCAAGCATATTGCCTGCTCTGCACAAGCTCAATGCAATTCAAAGGGTTTTTGCACCAAAGAAAGTCGAGGAGTGGAGCCCAGAACGCTCCAATACTTTACAGATAGCTCTATAACACACTCAAGAGATAATACCAGTTCCTAATGCTGCCAGCGCATTGACTAAAAGAATAATGAACCACAACCCCTCCCACTTCCCACGCCACAAGTCCTTCATTAAGAATACCTTCATAATTTCACCATCAGTGTACCAACACAATTAATTTAATGGAGAACCCTTCAATTTTCATTAATCGTATCCGTTACAACTACAGCAGCATAATACAAACAAACAAATAAACCAAAAGGTAGAGCAATTATATATCTTTGATACAACAACATTAAAAATATATACCTCAGTTTTAACTGGCTAAAACATATTCTGCAGCTGAAAGAATCAGTAGATCTTTAGAACATTTGCTTTTTATAGAAACAGAGCAAAGTCAATGGACCTTCCTGGGATCACTCTGCCATAGGAGTTCTTCGGTCTTCCACAAACGACACATTTAAGAACATGAAACCACAGAACAACTAAGAAGAGATACTGAACCTGAGTAAAACTCTATGGAAATAGAGGCAAGCGTTCATTCAGTAAATCAAATATTGCACTTTTAAATAAATCCTTATTACATACGAGAACATAAAAATTTCAACCTGGATAGGGTGGGTCCTTCATTCCCCCCTCCCTTCCCACCGACAAAGACACATACACACAAAGAAAACAAGTTAAAGCTCAGATTGAGACATAGCCCTCCTCTTCCGTGAATGACACCACTAAAGGCCATCCCTCAAGATTAACTGAGGAGATAAGCTATCAAGTGATAACTGCAACATTTGGATTAACTGCTAACTAGACAGCGGGCACTCAATGAGTTCCCAGTGAGATGGGTTGTAACTACACGGAGAAGCAGCTGCCTCCCTCCTATCTACACACATTGAAGGCAGCACCACTACTCTCCTGAAACTGCTGTGAAGCCTGAGGGCCTGTGTGGTAATGCTGGATTTAGTGGACCTGACACACAACTGCCTCTCCACGCAGCTCAGTCCGCCCTGTCAAGTGTTTATGTAGCCAGTGTGTACTTTAACAATCCTGCTTCCACAGTACATTGATGGGCTTGTATTTACATGATTGAAAGCTAGGCAAAACATCTCCTATGTTCAATATTTGCTTTGAAATTAGCATATTCCACAAAACTAATTGGGGGGAATACTCATATTGAAGATTTGCTATTTATTTTTTTACGTGCTTGATGTCCTTTTGTTCCACTGGCAGTTGCCACTTCATTCCTTCACCATTTTCATTCACTTTGCCCTCACTGACCTCAGCCACCTTTCTTCTCACTCATGTTTAGATTGGTTTAGGGAGTCACATGTTTACAGGCATGTCAGAAGTAGAATCGTGACATCAGACAATGACATCTTCAGCTCACCAGATTCATTGGCAGTGAGTGAAAATGGGGCTATGGACAGTGAGGTGAAGGAAAAGGAAGTTTCAGGCACAGACAAAGGCACAAATGGGTTCTGAAGAGCACTGAAAGTGCGTGAATATACTTACAACTGATATTAACAGATTTTAGAAGTGGGAAGTACTAATCTTGACGCATGAATACAAAGCTAAACAAGTTTCAGCTAAACCATACAAGAAGGCTCCATTCCACAGTTCAATACAGTTTTATACAGCCAAGGTGTCACACGATTGCTCCAGTCCTCACACGATCAAGTGAATTACCTCTAGCGAAAAGTCTCTGCAGATCGCAGTAAAATACAAAGAAAGGGTTGCCACCTCCATAAAGGAAGAATCAACAAAGCTATTCCAAATGAGAATTGATATTGATATTATTTAAGTGTTATATTTCAACCGAGAATTTCAATACAAAAATATAGGACTCTGATCATTTTGTCTATAGCAAAACAGCTAGAAAAAGGCACAAGTACATAATAAAATATCCTATTTGCTAATTTTTTGTGTTCCCGTTTTAAATAAAACAAAAAGAACTTGAGCAGTCACTGATAACGTAGGTTTCTGTTGGCGAAAAGCCAATGTACATACAAACATCTCTGGAACAGTGACCCTCAAACCTGATTTTAAGTATCTGTGTCATTTATTATTTCTAAAGTTCAAAAAGGGATCCCGTCATTTATTCAGTGATAATACACCAATCATGTGATGCTTCTTCACCTTCTTCAAATTCTTCTGTAAAATACAGTGTATTTTCCCTTTAACACTATTGTAGAAACTACAGTTCCCACTGCCATTTTTAAAAATGTGTACATCTTCAGTTATTCTTTTTTAAAAAGTGGAAAAAGTCTCTGTATAGAAAGACATACAAAAAGAGTGCATATTTCCTCACTTATGTAAAAGGCAGAAGTAGGAGGCTTGTCATTCCCTTGCAGTTACGCATGGTAGCCATTTGCTTTCCCAATATGTGGCAACGGTGCGAAGTTCTCATAGATTGCCATGGCATTTGTGTTTTGATAGATAAGGTCTGTTTTCTTATCTTTCTGAGATTTGATAATGTCCAAAACACACTGGTTTAGGAAGACATACTGATCCTAAAGGAGAGAAATAATAACAATAACATTAATAATGAATATGTAGCATAGGTTTCATATGATGAATCATTTTTAAGAGAGATTATGCCCATTTCTGCAGTCAACAACTGCAATGCAGCCATACATCTTGGGCTTCTCCACTGCCATTTCATTTTATGAAAGAAAAGGGGAAAAATCTCGCAGTTTTAAAACATCTGCCTCTTCCTGCCCATATAGAAAGTGACTGCAAGAAAGGCATTTCTTTTTTTCCGGCATTCAAAAGGAATCAACAACAGTGGCCCTCAAGGTGAGCAATAGGAACAGAAACTGAAATAAAGGGGCAGAAATTTAGGTCTGGTGTCTGCAGTTGCATCTCCAAAGAAATATTAAATCAACTGGAACAATGCTGAAAGCTGGTGACAATATTACTTGCTATGCCATGTGTAGGTCATTGATTTACGTGCTTAGAATCGCATCCTGCCCATACCTCTGTTTGCACCATTAAAGACCGATGCATTCGAAGCTCATATACAGCACCGTACACATCAACAGTGTTCTCCATCTCCATTTGATGGATCAAATGGTCAATTGCAATGAATGTACCCGTCCTTCCGACACCAGCACTGTAAGAAAAAACAATTGCATATGTATTTAATGGCTTCGTGCTTGCCTTCAGTTAAGCCCTAAATCCTTGCTTATATCTCGGTTTAAGGATCACTTAACACAGCATAATTATCTGTCTTCTGTGAAAGAAAGAAAAAAAGACACACACAATCTATTCTGCTGCTCTTAATACTCTCGGTGGATGCCTTTTCCTCCACAGAAGTGATGCACAGGTAGAGAGAAATAACCTGTCAAGTGACCCTAGGGCCTATTGGCACCACGGTCCCAGGAGATGGAGCCCATTGCAAAAGCTGTCTGTTTGTCTAAGGCAGGGATGGGGAAACCTATGTCTTTCCAGATGTTGTTGGGCTCCTACTCCCAAGAGACCCAGCCAGCAAGGACAACAGCCAGGGGAAAGGAGAGCTGTAGTTCTGCAACATCTGGAGGACCACAGGTCTACAGTGTGCATCTATTAAAAAAGGAGGCCTTGCCTCTTTCTTTTCTTACAACTGGACAGAAAGCAAAATAATGGTCTGGTCCCTGCCCTCACTCCATTTAGTTGGACACCTCTACATGAAGTAACTCTAAATATGCAAAGAGTGAGGTAAATTCATCTTGCTAGTGCTAAGATTGTGCTCAGGAAATGGCCTGGAAGAATCAGGTGCTGTATCATTGTTCACCTATGGGACACGGGCGTGTGGTCTAAACCACTGAGCCTCTTGGGCTTGTCGATCAGAAGGTCAGTGGTTCTAATCCCTGCGACGCCCCATTGCTCTGTCCCAGCTCCTGTCAACCTAGCAATTTGAAAGCACGCCAGTGCAAGTAGATAAATAGGTACCACTGTGGTAGAAAAGTAAACAGTGTTTCTGTGCGGTCTAGTTTCTGTCACGGTGTTCTGTTGTACCAGAAGCAGTTTAGTCATGCTGGCCACATGACCCGGAAAGCTGTCTGTGGACAAACACTGGCTCCCTCGGCCTGAAAGCGAGATGAGCGCCGCAACCCCATAGTCGCTTTTGACTGGACGTAACCGTCCAGGGGTCCTTTACCTTTATCATTGTTCACCTGAAAATCAGTGACTGTATGGAAAACTAGGATGGCAATAGAAACAAGAATACCCAACTTTGCATGTGTTAAGGCCCTGTGAGTTCACATCCCTTTATAGTTACATAAGCAGTGGCACTGAAATATTCCCACCCCAGCCCCCGCACTTCCACACAAACATAACTGTATATAGGATACCACTTAGACTTGGGAGTCTCCCCTCCCCTTCCAGAAAGTAATATTTGTACCTGCAGTGCACTAAGGTAGGAGAACTTGGAGGGTTCTGCTTCATGTATTCCTGTACTAAGTGCCTGAAGTTAATGAGGAGGTTGGTTGTTTCCGGGACACCGTGATCTGGCCAGGCTGTGAAGTGGAACTGTCGCACGGGGTGACTTTCAGATGAATCACTCTTAGAAATGAAAATAGAGGAACAGGAGTAGTCGTTAGGGTTCGGAAGAATGGTGTCACGAAGTATTTTATAATAATAAAAAAATTAAGCCTGTAAGCCGCTTCCTGGCAATTCTGTAGCGCCTGGCACAGGAAAACGTGAGCCATGAAGAAGAAGAAGAAGAAGAAGAGTTTGGATTTGATATCCCGCCTTTCACTCCCTTTTAAGGAGTCTCAAAGCGGCTAACATTCTCCTTTCCCTTCCTCCCCCACAACAAACACTCTGTGGGGTGAGTGGGGCTGAGAGACTTCACAGAAGTGTGACTGGCCCAAGGTCACCCAGCAGCTGCATGTGGAGGAGCAGAGACGCGAACCCGGTTCCCCAGATTAGGAGTCTACCGCTCTTAACCACTACACCAAGATGGCTCTCTATGAGAATGGCTTGGTGGAATGCGGGGGGGGGGGGGAGCAGGCAGGTTAAAGCTAAGTGGAAGGGTTGGGCCCCAAGGACAGCTGTGGAAGAAGAGACAGTGACAAGTTGCTCAGGGCGAACAGTGTCAGGGGAGGAAGAAACAAATGTTTAAAAGTGTATGAGACTCAGACCAAGTGCCAAATACATTTCATTGAGCTAACTCATATTTCTATCCTCTGAGTGCTTGACCTAAGACCTGGGTTCAGTACACCTTCTGGAATTGCTGCAAGCTGAGTGTATTTTTGATGGTTTCAAATAGCTTGGATAAATCAGGGAAGTGAATTTTTTATACAGTGGTACCTCGGGTTACAGACGCTTCAGGTTACAGACTCCACTAACCCAGAAATAGTACCTCGGGTTAAGAACTTTGCTTCAGGATGAGAACAGAAATCGTGCAGTGGCGGCACGGCAGCAGCAGGAGGCCCATTAGCTAAAGTGGTGCTTCAGGTTAAGAACAGTTTCAGGTTAAGAACGGACCTCCAGAATGAATTAAGTTCTTAACCCGAGGTACCACTGTATCTAGCTTGACTGTTTTCACTAGTGATGGAGTAGTTCACACGCAATGCATTTTGGGATTGGGTGGGTTTTGGGGGGAAGGGAAATTTGGAGGTTGAGGGCTATGAAATATTGCTAGGGGGAGCAACAAGACCTCTAGGCCTATTTGGTCCTCTTGGTAGACTGCGCCTGCCACACACACCTCCCTGGATGACTATGGGGGAACAGCCTGGTTTCAGAGAACTTATTCACATGGGAAAGGTGTGTCAAATATAGAGACTCTGAGGCTCTACTTTGCTCCTAGTGATGAATGAGGAGATTTAGGAGCCTCTTCAATCTGAAAATTATCAATTTCCCCAATTATAATGTTTCCCAATTATCCAGTGTTTAATTTCAGGGTCTCAGCAGACATCTTCTTGCTTAACCCATTCAAATTCCTACTCTACAATTCTGTGGAGTGGAGTGGATTCTGCCCATCTCCAAAATTCAGAGTTAGAAATGCTTTTATTGTGAGCTCGTTTTGTTGCCTGTTCCAAATCTGAAAAGAGGTATAAATTAACCTAAAATAAATAAGTTTAACAGCAGGCAACAAATCACATTGAAAGGTAGGTCACATGTCTAATCCAGAGCCCTTGTTTCTCCTGTGAAAAATCTCTGCTGCCCATATCTAGTTGTTGTTTTTCCAAAATCAGAATAATTATCAGAATAATAAGGCAAACAGAAATGTCTAAAACCAGACATACACCCATGCCCCAGTCATATCAGTGCCCAAAGGTTTCTGTAGTGACAAGGAGATCAGATAAGACATCAGAACTCCTTCTCAGAACCCTCTCTCTCTGGTGTCTCTGACAAGGAAATGTGATGTGCCCTATGGCTGCTGGGACCCCATAGGATTGCAGCCTAAGTGATACGTCATCAATCAAGAGTATAAGCAAAACACAGACACACACACACACACAGAGAGAGAGAGAGAGAGAGAGAGAGAGAGAGAGAGAGCACAAACAACTCACCTTTTCCATGGAGAAATCTCTTATTGTCCACTCTGGAAGAGGAATTTCTGAAGTCATGGCTACTGTTATGTCTCCATAGCTCTTGGATTGTTTATTTGGCCAATATTCCTCACATTTTGTCTAGAAATATAAATTATAAGTCAAATTATATGATAGGTCCACAAAAGAAAAAAGAATATAAGAAAAGTAAGGGGTGGGGACACTGGCTTTAGGACCAGATGGGGGTGGGTGGGGTGGGATAGAGTACCTGGGACCAGTAAAGATGCCCCCCCCATTGTTCTCCTCTCCTGTTGAGTTACGTAATTATTTAGATATCAATGCATTTGCAGGCCAGTGCCCTTTTCCCATCTAAAAGGTCCTTGTAGGGGCTTGGATAAGAGTATCAAACACAGTTCTTAACTCACAAGTCTTTTCTGTTGCAAAGTGGTTTGGGGCGGGTATTATTATTATTATTATTATTATTAATAATAATAATACCCCACTCATCTGGCTGGGTTTCCCCGGCCACTCTGGGCAGCTCCCAATAGAATATTAAAAACACCAAACACCAAACAAATCAGGAGCAAAATAAGAGCTGGGCTGGAAGAGGGTGCTGAATCCTTCCACTTATCCCTTATTATCAACTGCAGCACCATATTGCCTAGGTAGCCTGCTTCCCACTACCACCGCCAGCAAGCATCTCGGGCTTCAAAGCAACCCCAGAGGTCTTGCAGCATGCCTGCTGGGTGGAAGCCTAAGCACGGCAGTAGCCGAGGAACGTTCTTCTGTCACTCATGATGTTGCAGTCCCAAATCCAGAATAAGAAGCTGTTATCGTTCCACTTTACTGTAGTGCCACACAAAAAACTTAGGGCAATACAAAACTAGGGCAATGTGGGGCATCTTTATCCTCCGCATCTGGATTCAACAACTTTATTACTGATCACGGGGTACATCTGTTAAGGCATCAATCTTAGCTTCCAATTTCCCAGGTTGTGGTCTTAAACTGGTAGGGGTTTTTTTTAATCATTGAATTAAATTTTTTAGAATCGTTGAGCTGCAAAATTTGTGGTGGTTGTGGTGCACAGCAACATTTTGTAGCATGTTTCGGAGCTTTAACGATAACTCACCCTGCCTTGTTCAATACATTTAGTCAGCATAACAACGGTATAAATTTTCTTCTCCCAGATCATGCGCCAGAAGTCTTGCACCGTATTGGGCAAAGGGCCTTGTGCAGCGATGAACTCTTTCTTGGAGTTGTAACCCTGCAATCAAAGTATGGTCTGAATACCACTTTTCTTATTTATAAATCTGTCATTAAAACACTATAGGTTGTTTTAAATAGGCTGGAAACACTTACCGGCATATAGTTTGCATTAATGTAATCATTGGTTGGATGGTCATGGATCTGAAGTCTGACACGAGAAATATCATCTGCAAAAAAATTATTTATTAATTATTATTGTTATTATTAAAAGGATGTGTCAATATATTTTCCTTTTTCCACAGCACACACCACATAAAATGAATTAAGCCACTAAATAAAGAAAACACCATGAACCAGATGAAAGAATATAGGTGGTGTAGTAATTAGAATTAAAAGTAGCCTTAGAGTCTGAGCCTAGCCTATCTTTGCTGATAGGGGTGGAGGGGGAGAAGGGATTCTAGCACAGTGATGGTGCCAGGTCAGTTTTTAGTAGCAGCAGGGTTGAGGAACTTACATGGCAAGACATTGTTATATCTATTTTTTGCTTTGTTCTCTTGTAGTTCAGCTGCAAATCTGGGCTGATTTGTACCAACAGGCCTGAGCTCCTGCAGCAAATAGAGAAGGAATTTAGGATTATTTTACCTCATGGCATGCAAATGGTTCTTCAACACTTGGCCATATGACATCCAACAGCACTGAAATTTGGGGGAAGGTAATTCCTAATTGTTAGGTTTGCTTATTGTTTCCCATTGCATATGGCTTTTTCACAGTTGAATTTTGGCTCTTTAAATAATGAAATCCACCACAAAACATGAATTTCAGATTTTGCAGGGACTCAAGTCCTATTGCACCTTCCTTTTTCAACTGTTCAGAGAAGACGGGACAGTCTTAATCTTTCAGCTGTGCAGAAGGAAGCATGTGTTGTCGTCATTATTTAATTTATTACCTGCCCTTCACCCTAAGGGCCCGGGGTGGGTTACAACACAAGAGCTACGTAGCTGAGCTCTTATGTGGAAGAATGTAAACATTACGACGACAGAGAAAAAGCTAAGAACATTTCAGATGCATACCTCATACTCTTCTGCAAATCCACAGTTTGAGTCAGCTTTCTGTTTCTTAAAATGAGACTCAAAGTCTTCCACTTTAAATAACTTTGATCTGAAAGAAACAAAAAACAACCACCTTGTAGTAGTCGACATTATCTAGGACACACTTATTTTGCTAAAAACTCAGTTTCCGGAGCAGCTGCCAGGGAGAGGTGGCGGTGCACACATGGTCTCCTGAAGACGGTGGCAGCAGTGCTGGAATGTCCCCAGAGCCACCCAGGCACATTTAGTTGCCCTGTTACTTTCATAGGAGCAGTACCTGAGATATGCCATCCATTGTTTCGGGCCTAGCACAGACTCTTGACTAGAAAAGGGTCATAGCCCAGTAGGGACTAGGTTTTATTTCAGGAATAGCTGGTGTGGAGGGGTGGCTGGGTGTACACCTGGCCTCCTGACATCAGCATTGCTGCCACTTACTAAGAAATAGAGGGAGGGGGGCGGGTGTGGCGGTGGGGAGGTCAGCATTGTGCAGGTACCCCAGCAGAGTCAGTCCAACACAACTGTAAACCTTGCAGCTGCCTCCAACCTCTTTTCCCTGGTAAGTGGCAGTGATGCTGCCACCAGGAGACCAAGGTACAAGCTGCCTCCTTTCCCTGCTGGCTGCTCTCGACTTATTTGTGCCATGAATTTTCACAGGCAGCAATCTGGCCCCTACACCAAGGGCAAGTCCAACAAGGTGAGAATTAGGGACAACAGAAACTGAGAAATTCCAAATCCATATTTTGACAGCTGAAGTGCTGAGTGTACACAACATAACACGTTTGCTTAGGAAATAAAGCACTAAGCATTCTCTGAGAAGCTAAACAGAAAAAAACCATAATCAAATGAGAGGCATGAATTCAAGCACTATTTCTATTATTCATCTAGAGTATAGTAAATTATTTGCTTACTTTCTCGGTCTGCAGAGGAAGGCGGAAAGGAAGAGAGAAAAATCGCACACATTAGTTACAGTCTTTATTAGCTGAGCAGAACAATTTTATACATAATACTTGGAATCTAGTGTTACATAAACTACAAATTCCCTGCTGTGATACAAGAATGCCCAATTAAATTTTGGAGGAGCAAAAGCATAGCTTTAAAAATTGATCTTCTTTATAGTCTAAGCTATGCTCCTGCCATTTCCAATTATTTAGTTGCATCTATTTCTCCTGACTCCTCACATAAATTGCTTCATCCGGAAGGATAAGAAAAAGCAACCCAGTAGTTACTACACATACCGTATTTTTCGCTCTATTGGACGCAGTTTTTCCCCTCCAAAAATTGAGGGGAAATGTGTGTGCGTCCTATGGAGCGAATGCAGGCTTGTGCCATAGCCGCGCGCAACCCCTCCGGCAAGGAGATGCTGCACGGGGCTATGGCTTCTTTAGCCCTACGCAGCGTCAAGGAGAGGCTGCACGGGGCTGAAGGGGAAGGCAAAACAGCGAGCGGGATGGATCCCACTCGCTGCCTTGCCTTTTTCCATAGCTGCGCGCAACACCTCCGGCAAGGAGAGGATGCACGGGGCTATGGCTTCTTTAGCCCCAGGGAGCCTCTCCCAGGAGGTTAAGGGGGAAGGCAAAACAGCGAGCGGGGAGAGGTTGTGTGCAGCCTGTACGCTGCTCTTTGAGGCTGGGGGGGGGGAATATTTTTTTCTTGATTTCCCCCCCCCCTTAAAACTGGGTGCGCCCTATGGTCCGGTGCGCCCAATGGTGTGAAAAATACGGTAGCTTGGGGGTACTCCTGGGTCCTTTGCTGTTGCTTGAGGCTCGGATGGCCTTGGAGTGCCTTCCATCAGCTTGGGCTGGTGGCCCAGCTGTGCCCCTACCTGGACAGGTATAACCCTACTCCCCTGCGCACACACAATGCACAATCTATCTTAGAGCCATAGAAATTAGGTTGAATTTAATACTGGTGAAACAGGGCACCCCACACCTAACCACCAAGGAAGAAAGACCTTTGCATGTTGTTTAGCATCTTTACACAGGAATTCTGACACATTATTACGCCAATTAATCATAACAGAGTTTTATAACATAGGTTATTAGGACCTCAATGACCCAAAATACTTTTAAAGCACTCTAAGTATTATCTCCCCCACCACTTTAAAACAAAGCCAATTCTGATTGATCCTCAGTATATTCTAAGGAGAAGATAGTAATAGTCAACTCACTCTAATTGGGTAAATGGCACCTGGTTGTTTTTTCCACCTTTCCTGTAGAATTGTAGATTTTGAAAAAGGGTTAGTTGCATTTTTCACTCTTGGAAAAACTGAAATAAAAAATATAAAGCTTTCCGCAACTACTGGTTTGGCTAAAATGCCAACATCAGGCCACAAACTATGCCTTCCATTAAGCAACAAATATAGGATTGGAAAGTACTGGGGTCCATGTGACCCAACCCATTTGCCACAAGGCACAGCTTTCCCCAAAGATGAACTCACACACTGCAGACAGGGGGGGAGGAAGGGGGTGTGGTGGGTGTGGGCCGCCCCGGGTATCACCACTGAGGGGGGTGACAAAATGCCAGGCGGCACTCACCGCGGGGCCTGCAGCGTGCCCGAGCCATATGTCTCTCCTGGGAGAGATGCAGTAGCTTGGACGCCCATAGGCTCCACATTGCGGCTGAGTGGAAGGAGGCAGGCAGACTCCAGAGGCCCCATGGTGTGCTCCACCCCGCCCCTGGGTGCACCACCCCAGGCACCCGAGCGGCTTCCTCCGCCGCTGATTGCAGATTACACAGCATTCTATGAAGAACAGTCTGCAGAGCAAGAGATCCAGAGCCTTTGAGGAAGTAAACCATCCAAGCTGCACATGAAGACCAAAAAGAAACCACTACCCAGGTCACAAGCCCAGTCTCATCAGGGAGGAATTTCTTCTAGACCAACTTTATGGCAATCAGGCACTGAGAGTGAACAAAATCCACCGACAGCATCTTCCCAAAAGAAACAATAAATAGTATCAGCAGGGCATGACTTCTGATAAAATGTCAACTCCCTTCAAGAGCACTGTATCAGATGGGTATCCCTAGAATGGTCAGCTGTGGCCATGGGGAACTCGGAGAATAAAGACTAAGAAAAGAGGTAAAGCGACTTTAATTATTTTTAAAGACCAACCATTGCTGACCTATCAAGTCACAGTTTGGCAGGACTTTCTGTATTTGGACTAAGCTGGTTCATTAAGGAGAACCTATTTCTTACCTGCAGAGTTATTACACCCTGGTAAAAAATAATTAAGGCCTCCTGGCCTTCCTAAGACAGACAGCCTGAAAATGGTTTGAATGCATGGTAGAAACAGAGCCCAAGCATTCCAAATACGTGAAAGAGAAGCAGCGGAGACCTGCATCATGAAGTGTTATGCACAACTACATCCTTGTAAAGAATTATGCAGTAGCTAATATACCTTCTCTTCTTCCAGAAGATGAAAAAACCAATCCCTGCAGCAATAACAGCAGCAGCCAGAATGCATCCAACAACAGCTCCTGTGATGACAGCTGGAAAAGAAACAAACAATTTAAACTCCTTTACAAGTCATAAGGGCAAGGCGAAAAAACAACAACCACAAGGTTTTAACAAGGGCCCTTCAAGTAGACTCTCAGCAATCACTAGCTTTTGTTGCCCTAGCAAGGCAGGAGCTCACAGTTTCTATTCAGCACTGAGATTTTATTGGGTAAAATTATTGGGAAGGGTAACGATTCAGTGAGATATTTGAATCTCCCATTATCCAAACAAGCTAAAATGAGCAGACATTGCTAGCAGAACTCTCAGGAAGCAAAGGGTCGTTCAGTGAAATTCAGTGGTGCCTCAACAAATCAGAGTTTAGGTCTCACCCCGTTACACGTATCAGACCTGGTTCACTTGACATAGTAAGCCAACTGTGTGGGCCTCCAGAGAGGAGCTTGCAGCTGCTTTGCTCCTTCCTCAGTCCTTTTAACTGTGGTGCTGCACTGAGCTCAGCCAAGGCAGGATAGCTCAGCCTGTAAAAGCATGAGACTCTTAACCTTAGGGTCGTGGGTTCAAGCCCCATGTTGGGCAAAAGATTCCTGCATTGCAGGGGGTTGGACTAGAAGTCTCTTCCAACTCTACAATTCTATTATTCTAAGGTTCTTCTTACTGTGTCCTCTGAACCAGGACATATGGTTAAGGCTTTGCCCCTACTGACCATGAGCTGGCAACTGGAAAATTCCCATAAGGTGAACTGGAGCCTGCTCCAGGGCACATCTGACTCAAGCCACAAAGCGGATGAAAGTCTCAAGAGCAAAGAAAATCCAATAGCTAGTACTAGGACATTATGCCCAATCCAGTGTGTAGTTCACACAAGACATCAGATGTTCAGTATTCTGCGACACTCCATTCTCTCCCCCTTTTTCCTCCCAGCGCTCCACTGCAATCCCAATAGTACATTTGCATTCTACAGTTGCCAAGCATACTTGGTCCTCACTGTGGGGTTTGCATTTCTAAATTTTATTTTATTTTATTTTATAGACCTTGGAGTTCTGCTACTACTAATTTTAATAAACCTACCATATAAGATTGATGCCTGTCTTCTTGGGTATTGATTCTAGTTCCTGATCTCTTGGTCACTTGCTACTGAGTAAGTGCTTAACCTGAGACTCTGGAAACAGAGGGTCTGGCCTTTAGCTTTTGCTTCCCTAGAATTTTAGGGGTGCCCAGTAATGTCTGGGAATTCCAGGTTGTTTGGACTTAAGGAGTGGTGGCAACGTACTACCTCACAGGGTTGGTTTTATATACCCTGCTCACAAAGGTACTCTGAAACACAAAGGTCTAAGGCTACGCTTTGGCAAGGAGGGGAACAGAACTGGGTTCTCCTTTGGGTAAGGTTCTCAGGCAGGAGAAAGAACTTGCCCATGTGAAGACCACCTGGTGGAAACCCTTACACACATGGTTCTTAATTGTAAACTATATGCTGATATCCGTCAGCAATTTCTAGATCAACTCTGTACCCAAATGGAAACCAGAGTTGGAGATCATACATTTTCTATTACTGGGGAATGATCAGGAGCTCACCAAGTTAGTGGCTAAATATCTCTGTTTGTTTTTTTGTCATCGAAATACGCTGCAGACGTCTGATCTCCCTGGAGACCTAGAGATGTGACGATAGACTGCTCTGCCTCCTTCCTTTTAGCAAATGTTTTTTGCCACTGGGGAAGTGGTAATTGTGTATTGATTTGTTTTGGATGTTTGTATGTGATGCCAATAAAAGGTTTGATGATGATGAAATAAATGTACCTGGATCTTCAGGTAAGACAACAGCTTTTGAAATTTTTGAAAACGAGACATAACTCTCCTTTTCGTCGATGGTGTCATTCAAATAGTCAATGCGAGTAAAACCAGCAACATATACCCTAATGCAAGGCAGAGGAAAGAAAAAAAACGGGATTTGAAATCAGAGTTTGATTTTAAAAGAAAAAGTGTGTGTTACTCATTTATTATGTTTTAGTCATCAACACGACTCAGGGAAATGGAGTTAGAAATAGAATTAAAATACCTGTATGAATTAAGTGGGATTAACTTCCCACTGACATAACCATGTGTTACGGATCCGTCTCCTATTTTAATAGTATGCTGCTCACTGTTGGAGGAGGAAGAGGAACGCATTTGCTCATCTTTGACATAGGCAACGTAAGCATCTGCTCCCCGATTCATGAAATCATCATAGGTATATTTCAAGGCCTCTGCAGAGACTACATCTGTATGCGGGGGGAAATGAGAATACATTATCATGTACCGTAATTATCAAGAAAATATAAATGATAGATTTTTAGATACTCATAGACTTAAATAGCAGTAAAATATTCAACAGCTACTTCAATATTGTCCAAAATCAAAATATTAAGTTAAACAAAGAAGTAAACCCATAAGTTACATGGGGGTTACATTCTGGGGATTGAGCCTAAAGCCAAAATCGTGTATAGTCAAAAGACATTGTGTTCAAGTTCCTATCTTGGTTGATATAATAGCTTTGATCAATACCATGCTGACAGGTGCTCTATAGCAATATAAACATGAAACAAAGTGGGATACAAAAGTTGGTTTTGCTGAGGAATCAATACAATCTTGATTGCACCCAAAAAATGTTGACATTTCCTTCACCGTTGCCAGAAACAATCAGATTTGATCATTGCAACAGTGCAGGTATCAACCCTAAATGCAGTCTCAGAATTTTACTTCTACTACTTTTTTAAAAACAAAAGAGAAAGTATGGAACAGAGCTTCTTACATAGAGACAGATTTTTTAAAATAAATGATAAAATGGCTGTACTGGGCATGCATTTTGTTTTTGTTTTACCTTTTGATGTGACGATTACTGCATATGCTACTAAAGGTCCATGGCTTGCATTAAAGCTACTGAACTGAACTGTCAAGGAGTTGTGAGTGGTTCCCACAATGGTAGGGGCTGTAAGTGGAGATGGAGGGTCTGGAAAGCAAATATGTATTAACTGAAAACATTTATAAACTGTTTAATATTTTGAAAGTCTCAAAGCAGTGTACAACATAAAACCAGTAAACAGAAAACATAAAATCAAAAATACAACGTAAAACCTGTAAACCACCAGTATAAAGCATATAAAAACAAATAAAACAAACATGGAAGGAATGCAGGGGAAACAATTTTTGTATATCAAATCTCTTTCTGCAGCATTACAAAGGAACACAATGGCCTGTTTGCAATGAATAGCCTAGTTTTTTATTATCTGTATAGCACATTAGCTACGCTGAGATTTGCTGAAATGATTTTTGTATGGTGGCTTCTGTACTCTACAACTCTTAAAAGTGCAAGTTACCACCGAGAGTCACCCACTTCATTCAGAAGCTCCAAATGCCACTACACATTTCAACTGCATCATGCATGAAGCCACCACATGGATGTTCCTTGCAGTGGTTTACATACATGGCAAACAACAAAGGATCAAGCAGCAAACATTGTTGTTGTGAAAGCTTTAAGACCCTCTATTCCAAGTCAAACTGTAAGAAACCTACGCTCGTCAAATAAAAACATCCTGAAGGTCCCAGGCCTCAGAGAGGTTAGGCTGGCCTCAACTAGAGCCAGGGCTTTCTCGGCTGCGGCTCCAATCTGGTGGAACGCTCTGTCACAAGAGACTAGGGCCCTGCGGGACCTGACATCTTTCCGCAGAGCCTGCAAGACAGAGTTGTTCCACCAGGCCTTTGGTCAGGTCCCAGCCTGACTCCCTCCTCTGGCAACCTGCACAGAATTTTGCTCAACGGTTGCCATTAATTTGACTTTAATTAATTTTTATAATGGAATGTTTTTAGAATGTTTGATTATTTGATTGTCTGATTATTTAATTGTTGTTAGCCACCCTGAGCCCGGCTTCGGCTGGGGAGGGCGGGATATAAATAAAATTTATTATTATTATTATTATTATTGGTGGCTGCCCCACAACTGTGCAACTTCCTTTGCATGGAGCTTTACAAAAGCTTAATATTTTCTGAAAGCACTGTAAGATGTTCCTATTTGGACTGGCATCTTCTTTGCTGTATATACTAATGGTATTCTGTTTTATTTTTGTTTTAGTTTTGGTATTCCCCCCCCCAACAGACACAATTGCAATAAAAACAAGGGACAAAAGAGTTAAGGATAATAAGATATGAACTCTCCAGCTGTGAGGTTTTCCTTTAGCAAAAAAATGGAAAGACACTTTTTCTCAAATAAGTGGTCATAAAACTATTTCTAAACTTTTAAACAACCACACACCCACGTCTATCTCTGTTGACGAACACACACCTTTTCACTGGGCCTAAAATTTGCAATGTGATATAATTATTTTATGTAATGCCAATAGCTATCTAGTTCAGAAACCCATTTCCATTATGCATTCCTTGCCAACAACCCCAGACAAAGCAACTTTATGCTTACCGCCAATACTTGTGGAACATATTTTTTCCTGAGGATGGCTATCTTTCCCACACGAATGTGTGACAATTCTAACAGTGTAGTTGGTATAGTAGTTCAAATCTGTTACTGTGGTATGGTTTTCCAATATATTTTTACTGCCCCAAGTACTATTTAAGACGTCAACTCCAAAGCCAGCAAACCTCCCCTTTGGCTTAGACCAGTTTAGAATCAATTTTGGCTGCTTGGCGACCTGCATGCAGTTCAACACCTCCACTCTTGCAGCATCTACAACAAAGAAGGCAGGCTAGTCACACAGGGTATTTAATAAACACACATAACACTTGAAAGAAAAAGGAGCAGGGCAGAACAGAACCAAATCTCTTAATTCCTCCTGCGAGGTTTGTTCCCTACTTTGTCTCTTTACAATACAGTGGTCCCATTGTTCTCAAACGGAATCCGTTCCGGAAGTCCTTTCAACTTCCGAAACGTTCGAAACCAAGGCATGGCTTGCGACTGGCTGCAGGAGCTTCCTGCACCCAAGCGGAAGCTGCATCGGACGTTCAGCTTCCGAAAAACGTTAGAAAACCGGAACACTTACTTTTGGGTTTTCGGCTTTTGGAAGCCGATTTGTTTGTCAACTGAGCTGTTCGAGAACCAAGGTTCCACTGTATGCATTTCAGTTTGTTCATAATAGGAGACAAGACACACCACAACAAGGAGGGCACAAGGAGAAATGGCATATCAAATTTGGATCATGTATAACAGGCATGTCCAACTCCCAAGAGACTGCAATCTACTCCCACTATAAAAATAGTGCCAGTGATCTACGAGTGACCAAAGTTGTTGAGCTTTTGTTTTGGGGAGGAGGGGCGATTGACCAGGGACACCCCACAATCGACTGGTAGATCACAATTGACCTGCTGGACATGCCTAATATATAACATTCATCTGGCCAGGAGAAAATGTGTTAGACAAAAAAAGGGGTCTGGTCTTGCAATTCACTGCTGCATAAGAGCTAACAGAAGGCATTGTGTGGGGCTTCTGTGTAAGACCACATGGCAAGAGACTGCAGACACCTCGCGCAAACGGAAGCACAAGGATTGCAGTTCTTGTATCTTATGCAAGAGATAAAACACTCAATTAGAAAAGGCCTTTTTGCACACCAAAGAGGTTTTTCTGTTTGCACCTCTACATCAAATCCTTTATTTATCACCAGGAACTGAAAAGAAGATTAATTGTTTCAAACACTGCATCTAACAGCGCAGTCCTAACTATGTCTTTTCAGACGCAATTCTTGTTGAATTCAACGGGACTTGCTGCTAAGTAAGCAGGGTTAGGGTTGGAATCTAAGAACAGTTATTCTTAGTTTGCACATACAGGTGAACATATTTTCTTCAGGCATTCTTCACTCCGTAGTCTGGCTGGATGTCACCAAGTGCTATAGACATGAAGGTGAGGATAATTTTTCCTTTGTTCATTTGCCTTGTACACATACCCAGGGCACAGAGAAGCAAAAAAAGTAAGATTTAAAATATGGTAGCCTAATAAAACACTTTTCCTCAAAAAAGACATGAAGTCTGTTCTGCTTTTGTTTGCTTCAGCCCCTGTCCCTTTTCTGCAGACATCACCTTATCTGCTTAAGCATATAAAGGAGAAGATTCTGCCCTTCTGCCATTTAACAGACTTACCTGTACAGTTATTTATGCTGCGTGGTCTCCCTTCAGTTTGATTATACCCTGCTACTGAATAAATGCTGAATGTATAATTGGTCCCAGGAGTTAGCTCTGAAATTTCAGCACTTGTAGTTGGGAATATCTTGTCCTCAATAGCTTCACCACCAATCTGTATCCTGTAGGTGTACGTTGAAGAAGCTGCATCAAGATTTTCCCATGTTAAGTTGACTGTTGTTATACTGACATCTGTAACTCTGATGTTGGTGACTGAGTTAGGAGCTGTTAAGGGGAAAAAAGGCTTTTAAATACATATATAAGCTGAACTGTGTTCCAAATTGGCATCATAACCTCCAAAATATTTTCCTTTGTTATTATAAGGCACACGCGCGCACACACTAAATTATTCAACTCTCTCATGGAAACGTATTTTTAATACTTATTGTTAGCACTTTAAGGAACACTTTTCATTGCTTACCTGTGTACCTGTGTATGGTTTGTGGGTCCCCTTTGGTGAGGTTGTCTGCTGCTTGTGGAAATACACTAAAGCGATAGAGGGTGCCTGGTAAAAGTCCTAGAATGGTAATGTTCTTTTTTCGTGATGTCGCATTCATTTCCACTTGGTTTTGTTGATACAATACTATGTAAGTGTACCCTGAAGAAGCGGCATCGTTGTCTTCCCATCTTAAGGTTACGTTCATTGTGTTAATATCAACAACATCGAAGCCAGAGACAGGACTGGGCTCTATATGGGGGGGAAGCAAAAGGAAAGTGAGATCTGGGAGGGACAAATAAGGGTAAGTACGCTGCCTGAAATCCAGCTGTGCTGTCCTGCTTGCGCAACAGGCCACCCTCTCCTCCCTCCTAAAGCTTCCTATACACTCTCAATCACTTCTGGAGGTTTGGGGGAATCTTTGCAGCAGATCGGAGGCATCAGGGAGAAGGGGAAGGGGAAGATCCATTGTGCCTCCTGTACAACCTCACCCAGAATATATACGTTTTTCCAGAGGGGGTGGGAAATGCCTTAAGTGTCCAAGAACACCTTTGTACAGGTTGGGCCAACCTCAAGCTTGTTCTGCTCAAAGACAAAATCGAATGTACGTAAAGTACCTAAATGGTATAGCAATGAATATCATTTTGGAAATCGGCCCATTTTAATTTGCTTACTTATATAAACAGATATATTAGCTTGGTCTTCTTCGGTTGTTGGTTTTTTAAATCAGCTGCTATTGGATATATTTGAATTTGCACCATGTTCCAGGTTCCAAGCTACTAATTGCTGCACTGGGGACATCAGAAGCGTCATTCCTGGGAGGACCACTTCCCTTTTATTTGTAATAGGCCTCTAAGGCAAAGGCTAGCCAAAGAGGTGCCCTCCAGAGAATGATGCACTTCAATACCCATTATCCCCACCCCCTATAGCTGGCGGTCATGGGAGTTGGGAGTCCAGCAACCTCAGGAAGACCTGGGCATCTGCAGGGATTGTTTGGGGTGGGGAGAGAGTAAATCATTGAAATGGGAAAGCAGGCTAGCTTCTCACAAAAAAACAAGAAGAATACCGCACCTGTAAACAATATGTAACTGTGGAAAATAAATGGTATTTAACATGAAAACTGAATTTAATTGTGTAGACACGTGCATGTCTACCACCATTTTGTCAGCTTCTGATCAAGCACATTTTGTGAATATACCTTTATGGTACAGAAATGCAGAGACTGGGAATCTCCACCTGTTGTAATTTACTTACTTGTATAAACACTTGTAGCATTTGGTTCTCCTTCAACTGCACCATTATCAACTCGTGGGAATATTGTGAATGTGTACAATGTTCCAGGTTCCAAGTCCCTAATTTCTGCACTGGTGGTGTCAGAAGTTTTATTCCTGGGAGGATCAGTTCCTTCTATTAGTATCCGATAAGTGTAGTTGGATGCATTTGGATCGCTATTGTTCCACTTCAAAGTTACTGTTGAATTACTGCGGTTTTCAAGGCTGATGTCAAAAACCGGGCTGGGTTCTGTTCAAGAAACAAGAAAAGGGATCTAGCTGTGCCAATAAAATAAAGTTGCACCACAATATTAAAACAGTGATATCAGAAGTCCCTTGAGAAATGTAAAAGGTTACTACATTATGATTGGCGACCATTTTGTTAGAGTACGGTATAAGACAAAAATTGAAGGATAGGCAGAGGCAGCTAATGTAGAGGTCACACATTCTGCAGTAGATCATCACTTGTCAGAGGAACGTACTTCAGAATCAACTTAAAAATAGTAATTCTAAGTATAAGAGACTTAAGGCATGCAATTTCTTTTTTCTTTTAACCACAATGACAACAACCAGTATCTTTAGCATGCGTTAACTATGCAGATGTATTAGCATAACCATCAATAGCCAGGAAACTACAAGGGCAATCATATAATACCCACTCTGCTCAAGTACGTATCATGAATATATAGAATGACCCTTAAAAGAAATCTTAAAACATACTTGTATCTACAGTTACATTAGTTGAGTCTCCTTCAGTTTTACCATTATCTACTTGTCTACCTCAATCTTGTCATCTCCTGCTTGAGTAAATATTTTGAATGTACAGAATGCATCTTTATGGTAAAGAAATGTAGCAGTTTGAAATGTTTGCTAAGTTGTATGAACTTGGACTTACTTGTATAAACACTTGTAGAATTTGGTTCTCCTTCAACTGCACCATTATTGACTTGTGGAAATATTGTGAATGTGTACAATGTTCCAGGTTTCAAGTCCCCAATTTCTGCACTGGTGGTGTTGGAAGTTTCATTCGTGGGAGGATCAGTTCCTTCTATTAGTATCCGATAAGTGTAGTTGGAAGCATTTGGGTCGCTATTTTTCCACTTCAAAGTTATCGTTGAACTACTGCGGTTTTCAAGACTGATATCAAAAACTGGGCTGGGCTCTGTTTAAAAAAAAAAAAGGAAAAGGATTTTAGCTATGCAAGTGAAGGGAAATATTATGACACTATTAGATGTGCCAGAGATCTCTTGAACAGGTATGGAGTTTAACTATAATGTAGTAAGCTAATGTTTTGTTGGAATATTAACATTTACATTATAAAAAACAAATACAGAAGGACAGTTTTACTCTTAAGGTACAAAATTTGTAGACGCTCATTTATACAGACCTTTGCTATATCACCACCTCTGCTTTACTTGCTAAATAGAGAACTGTACTACAATCAACTCTATGATTCTAAAATTCAGTTTAAAATATTAAAATAACATGATAATCACGTTCTTAATACTTGCAATCAATCTTCTAGCAACTGCTGCAAGCACATATTGAATAACAAAAAAGGGGCCCTTCCTTCTGCATTGCAGCTTGTCAGGTGTAGGCTACTGTGGTGGTGATTAGAGGTGGGGACCTCTAGACCCGCTGACTACAGTTGGTAATATTGTGATGGTTCGTAATATTGTGAGAGGTTCCACAAAACCTTACGAAAGCCCATTTCCTGAGCATTTCCACTCGGACTGAGCCAGACAGGCAACACTTTTGAGTTAGGTGATGCAGCAGGGAAAAGTGAACTCTTGGGTCTCCACGTTTTGTCACTGGGTGCCTCCTTTGACTTGGGGCAGGCACAGGCAATTGGACACTGAAGCACAGGAAAGAGGGGTCCCTCTTCCCATACCATCACAACAACATACACAGGGGCTGCTGGATCGGGCCAGTGACCCATCTAGTCCAGCATCCTGTTCTCATGGTGGCCAATCAGATGTCCGTGGGGAACCCCAAAAGTAGGACCTCAGCGCAAGAGCACTCTCTTCCAGAAACTGGTATTCAGAAGTATTACTGCGTCCAACTATGGAGGCAGAGAGCATAGCCATCTTGGTTAGTAGCCTTATGCTCCATGAATCAGTCCACTTCGTTATGGAGAGTTCTGGTTGATACGCCAGTCCAGTTGTCGGTGTGAGCTAATGGCCTTTGACATCTTCCTGTCCCGTCCCGCTTTCAGTTCTTGCATTGTCTTTGCTTCTGCGTTTGGGCAGCAGTTCCTTTTGTGATTGGGTAGACATTGGGCCCTTCCCTCCAGTGGGAAAGGATGAATCCTCAATTATAAACTGGGGCATGTCTCTGGATGGGGCTTTGGCCAGGAAGGGGACTGACCAAGGAAAAATATGTTTAGTCTAGCAAAATGATAGGGAAAGGCTGTGTTTCGGCTGGTGTTCCCCTTTACCTCTTTTTGGTACAAAACAGGCAGTCTGAAACGTTTACTTACTTGTATGAACTTGGACTTACTTGTATAAACACTTGTAGCATTTGGTTCTCCTTCAACTGCACCATTATTGACTTGTGGAAATATTGTGAATGTGTACAATGTTCCAGGTTTCAAGTCCCCAATTTCTGCACTGGTGGTGTTGGAAGTTTCATTTGTGGGAGGATCAGTTCCTTCTATTAGTATCCGATAAGTGTAGTTGGAAGCATTTGGGTCGCTATTTTTCCACTTCAAAGTTATTGTTGAACTACTGCGGTTTTCAAGACTGATATCAAAAACTGGGCTGGGCTCTGTTAAAAAAGGAAAAGGGTTTTAGCCACACTGATGAAGGGATTTTTTTTAATTACACAGCTAGATGTTACTGCTAGAAATTTTTGACCCTGATATAGGTTTACTATAATTTAACTAGCCGACCTTTTTGTGGGTATTTCAATATTTTCACCACAAAAAAATAAAAACGGGAGGGCAGATGCCTAAGTTTTGCTTTCAAACCCGCAAAAATTAAAGAAGTCCACTTTCATGTACAGTCATACCTCGGGTTGAAGTAGCTTCGGGTTAAGCATTTTTGGGTTGAGCTCTGCGGCAACCCGGAAGTAACGGAGCGTGTTACCTCCGGGTTTCGCCGCTGACGCATGCGCAGACACTCAAAATGATGTCACACGCATGCACGGAAGTGGCGAATCACAACACATGCAGACGTGTGTTGCGTTCGCTTCAGGATGCGAACGGGGCTCCGGAACGGATCCCGTTCGCATCCAGAGGTACCACTGTACTAATTTAAAACATTTCTATGTTACCTTCTGCATCAAGTCGCAAGACGACATACTAAAATATGAAAATTGGGGGAAGTTCTTTGGCAGAGTCAGTGCTACCTATAGGCCTTGCATTATCTTCTCCCAGTTAGCTCTCTCACAATATCAAATTTTATTTCACTCCTTCCCACCTCCCCCCAAAAACCCCTCACAGACACTTCCATTCTGTGTCACTACTGCATATTGCTTATGAACTTGGCAAAAGGGCTCTCTCTCCCCCACCCAATAAATTGGAATCAGAATTATTCCCCCATTCTCAACCCCTGTCAATTCTACAACTGAGCATAAATTTCAGAATAAGAATAAAAGAACGTCCAACAATTGCAATTTGGCATCCATTCCATTAAAATGACAAGCATATCGTATTAAACAGCTGCAACTAAGTGTGCAGAAAACTAGTTCACCAGCAAATTACAGGCCTTCTGGCTATAGCTCTGTTTGACTCCATATTGAAGATGCAGGGAATGGAACCCATGGCAGTTAGAAATCATCATAGATCTTTCTTACTTGTATAAACAGTCGTAGTATCTGGTTCTCCTTCAACTCTACCATTATCGACTTGTGAGTATATTCTGAATGTATACAATGTTCCAGGTTCCAGGCCCCCAATTACTGCACTGTTGGTGTCAGAAGTTTTATTCATGGGAGGATCAGTTCCTTCTATTAGTATCCTATAAGTGTAGTTGGAATCATTTGGGTTGTTCCACTTTAAAGTTACTCCTGTGTCACTGAGGTTTTCAACCTGGATGGCAAAAACTGGATTGGGCCCTGTTTAAGGAAGTGTTATCAGATTTAGTATTGCATAAATTCCTACAGCTAATATTTCGTCAAGATTAAACATTCACTTAGGAGGCATCAGCTACTTGTCATATCTGTTTCCACCTTTACTTGCCAAGAACAAACTTGCTGTAGAATCATTTAAAAAAAAAAAATCAAACTTATTCAGTGCATAAAAATAAAGGTAAAGGACCCTTGACACTTAAGTCCAGTTGCAAACAACTCTGGGTTTACGGCGCTCATCTCGCTTTACTGGCCGAGGGAGCTGACGTTTGTCCGCAGACAGTTTTTCCGGATGATGTGGTCAGCATGACTAAGCCGCTTCTGGCGAACCAGAGCAGCGCACGGAAACGCCGTTTACCTTCCTGCCGGAGTGGTACCTAATTATCTACTTGCACTTTGACATGCTTTCGCACTGCTAGGTTGGCAGGAGCAGGGACTGAGCAACGGGAGCTCACCCCGTCGCGGGGATTCGAACCGCTGACCTTCAGATCGGCAAGCCCTAGGCTTAGTGGTTTAGACCACAGCGCCACCTGCGTCCTTTCAGTGCATACCCTGGTATAAATTCAGAAAACATTTTTAATAAATGCAGTCAATTTCCCACCTACTTCCTAAAGCACCTTTCATATTTGGAAAGGAATAGCCTTAATGCACATTAGCTGCACAAGGAAGCAAGGTGCAGTGGACTAGCCACTTATGTGACAGTTTGTTTCTGGGGGTCCAAGCGCAAAAAACCCAAAATCAGGCAAAGCCAGGAACCCCAAGAACTGCTCCCACCCCTGTGAGGTCGAGGGCTGCTTAGTGGGCTCTGCGAAGGTCGCACAAGGGCCCTGAGGTGCTCCCAGAGCCCTCCTGCAACCTTCCCAGAGCCAGGTAATAAAGGTGGAGGACTTAAAAAACTATTTTCACCATTGGTGGGTAGCAAACCTGCTCTCCATTTATTTTTCCCCACCCACCCACATAAGACTGCAAATGCATAAGTAAAATGTGAATGTGCATGACATTTCAAATGTTTACTTACTGGTATAAACAGTTGTATGATTTGGTTCTCCTTCAACTGCACCATTATCAACTTGTGGGAATATCGTGAATGTATACAATGTTCCAGGTTCCAAGTCCCTAATTTCTGCACTGGTGGTGCCAGAAGTTTCATTCCTGGGAGGATCAGTTCCTTCTATTAGTATCCGATAAGTGTAGTTAGATGCATTTGGATCGCTATTGTTCCACTTCAAAGTTACTGTTGAATTACTGCGGTTTTCAAGGCTGATGTCAAAAACTGGGCTGGGTTCTGTTCAAGAAAAAGAAAAAGGCCTTTATCTGCACCACTGAAAGAAAATATCTCCATTTGAGAATGTGCTACCCAAAATCTGTTAAGAGATACAAGGCAAAAACTTGCAAAAACTGTGCTCCTTTTGCTCCAGTTATAGATGTTTTGATAAATAACATAAAAATAGAAAGGTACCTGAATTGCACTAAACTTATACTTTTAATTTTAATATGTTCTGGTGAAGAAACAGAGTGAGCATACGTGCAATTTAAATTTTAACATTTGTTTTCTATGTGCAATTGCATCAATCATTTGAAGGCACACTTGAATAAATGTTTGCAGCACTTGGCTCTCCTTCAGTCTTGTTACCATCTGCTTGAGGATATATGTTACAACACCGGCTGAATAATTGGGAATTTACAAGCAGGCGCTTCCTATTCATTAACAATTTATCTATGAACAGAAGGCAACAAAACTGATGGAGATGCAACACCACAAGCTCATGCACTGGTGCCACTCAAGATTTCACTCCTGGGAGGTATATCAGTTGATATGTCCTGCAAACATACCTGGAAGCCACAGGACATTTTTGTTTAAGGTTAAATATTCCGTTCTATCGATCTGTATGAAAACTGCATTCTATTGCACAAAGGTACAAGAGTCAGATGAACAATGCTCAGGTAGCTTACCATAACCTGTGGGATTATGTCAAACTACTGTTTTATTTGCAAGAAAGGCAACAAATTCTGAAAATTAAAACTCCCAAATCCAAGCTCTTTCCCAGCTAAGTAATCTGACAGGTAATCAGAAGCAGTTCTTAAAACTTGGCATATACTATATAGTGGCTAAATCAGGGATAGGAAACTTGGGGCCTTCCAGATGCTGTTGGATTCCAATTCCAACAAGCTCTAGCCAGCACTGCCAATGGCTAGAGATGATGGAGTTGGGGTCCAACAACATCTGGAAGGCAACAGTTCCCAATCCCTGGCTTAATCAAAAACTCTTTAAAGTTAAAAAGAAACAGGAAGTGCAGAAAAAGTCCAACAAGAGTGTGAAGGAAGAGCTGAGCTGCACAAAATTTGACTTAGCATATCCAACGGCTGCTGGACAGATGCTGTGGTTGTGTGTCTAGTGCAGTCTCTGTGGGGACAAGTGCACAGCCTGAAGACTAAAGTAACTGGCCTGATGGAGTACAGCATCAGGTGAGCCATTTCTGCCCACACAGTTCAAAATCGACCCATGCGAGGAAAGACACAAGCTACAAAATGACCAACGATCAGGTGAATGCCACATCTTGGAGGTACCTCAAGATGGATTCATATAGGTCCTCATAATGGGAGAGTCACTCTTCAGAAACAGGCACAGTTGAGACTAATTCCACGATGGCCTTCATTCTAGACAATTGTAGCAAGGACACCAGAGGAATTCCTTAAAGGTGAGCAAGTGTATTGAGGTATAAGCCCTCATAAGGGGAAGTCTATAATGTTTGGAAGTTCTTGTCTACAAAGGCTTGGACACCACTGATTTCAAAGACAGTGGCATGTGCTTTAATGGTTGCATTGAAGACATGGCAATCAACTTGTCTGTCCAGAAGAAAAACTGCACATAACATGAAGCAGTCTAGCTGTGTATGCTGAGAAGGGGCTGGTGGTCATTATACATTTGGGTACCAACACTACATTGTGAAATGTGGCAGCAAGGTCCAGAAAGACAAATGTTGGCTACTCAACCCAAGGGTGAATCCAGTTTCTAAGCAGTGATTTTAGAAATGCTTCAGGTACACAGCAGCTGACCAGGCAAAGCTGTGTAGTCTCAACACACATCTAAGACAATTGTGCCAGGAGGAAAAGGTTCGGATTCATACAGTACTGACAAACATTCTGTGGCAAAGGAAATCCCAATCCCATATGTCAGATTTGAAGGACAGCAAAGCTATTCATACATTTTTAATTCTTAACATTGCTCCTGAGTGTCTTTAAACCAAACCTCTTTTCTGTAGAACTCAATTACTATATTCATCAGTTAATTATTTAAGGCTCTTACTTGGCAGCTCTGGACTTTGTATAGTTCCATTACCTCAAAAAGCCTTCAGCGACATTTAAAAAAAAAAAAAAAAGCCACATGAAACAGGGAAACAAAATGAGTGCTCTCTTTGAATTTAAAACCAACTATTTTTATTTAAAGAATATTACTGTTTCAAAGCACTACACAGAACCCCCCTCCCCCAAATTTCCAAATGTGGACCAAATGAAGGAGGCTTACATTTGGACTTATTTGCTTGCAGGAACAAACATGACTCGAAAGGAAAACCTGTACAGCTCAGCAGGAAAACTTCCTGAGTGAGGCAAAGTGCACACAATGGAGCCTGAAGTGCTAATAATTGTAGGAGGAGCCATTTGCTTTCCAAGGCTAAGCATGGGAAGAAGAACCCTGGCTGTCATTTGCACTATTGATCAGATGGCTGGCTGCTGCTAGAGGCTATAGACTTCAGTTGTGCTTTGCATTAGAATGAACAGTTCAGTTCCATTAGTCAGTAGCAGCGCCTGGTCTTACTGGAATCAGCTACTAGTAGCAGAATCGCAGACGTGTGAGAAATCCACGCAATCTTCTCTCTATTTTAAATGTAAGAACTGCCTCCGAAGCCATCTCAGATCCGTAAACATCTCTTCCAGCCCATTACTTACTTGTTGTAATGATTTTGCAGCATGGTTTCTCAGCAGAAATCTCAAAAGTCACTTCGTACTGCGTGCCAGGTTGAAGTCCAGATACCGTCGTATTCGATGTTTGCACTCCAGCACGTGTTCCATTTGCAAAAGTTACATTATTTATTGTATGGTTGTCAGGTGGCTGGATATGTATTTCTGTTTCTGATACGGTTACATTTACAGATCCACATTCATTACCACCTATGCAGAAGGAAAAAAGAGCCAACAACTAAATGCTTTTGCTTAACTAGAGTTTTTTAAATGAAATATTTGTTATGAAGTATGGGGAAACACTCTCTGTCTGTTATATGAGCTCTGGACAGTATGAAACTGGTGAGCAGTGTGGGGTGGGAAGAGGTGCTTCTGCAGATGAAGAGTCAACAAGAGACCAGATCGTATGCAGAACTGATCTAATGCCAGGATACTTGTATGGCAATGGCACAAAAAAGGGGGTAGGGCCTTGGATGAGCCCAATATGCAGCATTCTCAGTGACTTTCTGTTCATAGCAACAGAAAAGAGTTAGGTTTTCTGCAAGAGAGAAACTACGAAGTGTAGAAGCTGTTGCATTGGTACAAACCAAGCAGATCTACAGAAGTGGAATAATCAATCTGAAGGGAAGCAAGCCTATCAACATACCATTTAATATTCATAAACCGGATAATGTGAAAAGCTATAAAATTCAAGTAACAAGTTAACAACTCCAGGGGTGCTTTCTGGCCTGGGAATAGGTACAGAGGTGAAAGGTTTCAAACAGCATTTACAGAGCTGCGTTAGGTAACCATAAATCAACACCAGTGACCCCTCTATCAGGGACAGAATTGAAATCTGAACAGATAATAAGGGTGGTACTTACATTCAGCAGCAACTGCTACCTGTTAAAAGGAAAGAAAAGGCATTAGAAGATTCTGAAAACGTCATTACCACTGTGGCATACATTTGTGCTTTCGATGCAGCAGTGGTGTTTGCTAATGCGAGGGAAGAGGAAGTGATTTTCTCCGATTCACCCTTTCCCTGGCGGTTCCTTCCATCACCATCTAATCCTCTGGAACAGGTTTTTGGGATGGGGGGAATTCGTGAACAAACATCTCCCATTCTTTTGCATTAGCAGACACCTCCACTGGATGAAAATCCATTCTGCAAGAAGAATGTCAGCTTTGGCTTTTACCCATAGAGATGCATAAGCAAAAAGGAAAAAGGAAAAAGATGTACATGCAGAAGAATGGGGAGAAAGGAAAGCAGTTGACACATATTCTACCACTTCCCCTAAATATGGCAGCAAGAAATATTTATAAAACATGAAAAGCTGAAAAGATCAATATATTTAACAAGACCCCTGAGGGTTTATTATGCTATGTAGCGACTCCATTTGTGTGCATCACCTACAGTAGCTTTTTATACTGGATACAGGTAGACATCGTGTCATTATTTGCTGCTCACACCTACAGAAGCTCATCTAGGCCACTGTGAAGCCCCAGATCCCTGGACCCTTCCATTATTCCTATTGCCTACCTCTAAAAAAAAATTATAGTCTACTAACATTATATCTTTTTTAAATTATTTTTTTTTAAAAAAAACCTGACTTTTCATACACAAAAGCCAAATGATATATTTTTATTTTGAATGAGTTTTTTTTTGTTGTTTAAAAAAAGATTTACAAAATCTGTTTTTCTACACTTAAGGAAAATTTCTACTGGCTTGATTGAGTTGATTAGCGATATTTACTGAATATCCCCAGGAGCTATAGTCTCCCCATAGTATTAATGTAATCATTCAAGCAACTTTTGTTTATAGAAGATATAATAATATACATACATTCAATTTTTTTTGTACTGTACTGTTTGCCTTTCACAAACCACACATATGAAATCAATACGCTTCAAAGTAAAATGCTGTTATCTAAACTATTACTTCTTGTAATACTGAGGGCAAACCACTAGAGGCCACAACAAAACCACAAAAGTTATGTGCTCATAATAAGCTTAAATATGAAACATTTACACTAGATTTTGTCAGCCAAATGACCCAACATTCTGTTGGGTCGCTCTCAGGGTTTACTAACTGCCCCCTTCCTTTCCAGGCATTCCCAGTGGGCAATTTTATTTGGGACAATTTTACTTCTGCCGCTGAGATTTATGGTGAGTGCCACAGGGATCTTTCCCCTACACCACCTATATGAACTTCCTGGAGGAGATAACCTTGGGTTTGATATGACTAGTTATGTTTATTATGAAATTTCCACTTCAACCTGTCACTCCAAAGTGCTCAGGGCAGCAGATGATTAACAAAAATCCAAAATAAAACAATTTAAGACGTCACAGCAGCAATAAAAACCGGCAGGACAAAACCCTACATCATCCAGACAGAGAGAAAGAATCAGGCCAAAGTCCTGCCAGATCAAAAACTCTTTCAGCTAATGGTGAAAGAAAGACCAACGAAAAAGTGGCTAGGTGGGTATTCTAGGGGAGGGATTTCTACATCCTGGGCATCACAACTGAGAAGGCCCTTTTCTTTGTTCCTGCAAACTATACAGGCAGTGACCATTTAGTGTGTGGGGTTCTGTTCCCAGCCTCCATATTTCACTGGAGTGTGCCTCAGCCCGCCCCCATTCCATCCTCTTCCAGGTCCAAAATGACCCGTGTGTGGACGTGTCTAAAATGTTAGCCACCTGTACTGATCCAGCATCTTAGGCAAGTACTAGTGACCGGTTGAGGAGCTAAGCTGGTTGTTGTCTGCCCACTATTTCCCTTAAACCACCTCTGCCAGGCTCACCCGATTCAGTTGCTGTGAATAATTGGAATTTGCCTTTCCTAGGAAGCCTTTGGAACAACCCCCAAATCACTATTTAAAACTTCTTAATTAGCTGGCATCACTCCCTACTTTGTAAATGTGCTTTAATGAGAACTGTTAACTTTGCTTTTCATTTGTTTTATAAAGTACGGAAATATACTATGTTTTGCGGCACGAAGTTTTGCTTTAATTAATTGTGCATCAGAACAACTTTTGATTTAAAGTAAGTATTTTAAACAAAGAGAGACGTGATTTTTTATTTTTTTTAATGCTATCACGGAAAACATGGGACAAAGTGTTTATCTGAAATACTACTCCACCCTGAAAAGGGTTCACGGTGCCCTAGGACAAAGCAGAATAATGAAGCAAAGCCAGAAAGACCTGAAATAAAAGCAGTAATTATATGTGAGCGAAATCCCATCCTTGCACAATTATCTTAGATTTCCAGCAACTTATTTCTACAATGGTTAGGAATTTTTCTATTGTGTTCTAGAACTCAAAAGCTGAAGAGTCATATGCCAATTATTTAGGCTTGTATCCAAAGTAGCTCTAAGTCACTCATTCTTCTAGCCTAAGGATCTATGCTTTTGCAACAGAACTTCCTCGCCCCTTGCATGCACCCCTTAAATCTGTTCTGGGAATTTCTCCCAACCTTTCAGAGGAAATTATGGGAGAGTGTAGGGTGCACAAGGGTGTGGAGACAGGAAGAGTAAAAGGGGGTTATATTGCACAAGAGTAAGAGCACTGGATACCCCCCTTGATTCTTATGTACTTATTTCATTTATATCCCCACTTTCCTCCAGGCTCCAGACAGCATACCATGGCTTTCCTCATGTCCCATTTGCGGTATCTTCCTAACAACCCTTTGATGTTGGGTAGGTTGAGAGACAGTGACTGGCCCAAGGTCACTCAGTGGTCTTTGTGGCCAAGTGGAGACACCTACTGCTCCAGGCTGTGAAGGCACAGAATGTGGCCACCTTGCTGAAGTTAAGCAGGTATGAATCTGGTCAACGCCTGGTTGGGTGGCCATCTGGGAGCCACATGTATGCAAGCCTTGGGCTCCATGAAGAAAAGGTGGCACATAAGTACAAATAAAACCTGCTGCATTGTACTGGTTTGCTACTAGATTTCCTAAAAGAGTACGTTACTGGCAATATTTAATATATGCTTCCTGGAAACTTGCTAAGGTCCCCAAAGTACTGAATTCAACATGACTTCCTTCTGTCACCAGCCAAGTCCCAGGAGTTATCAAGGTCTTAAAGAAAGAGGAAAACAGCCTCCTTTATAAATATTTATGAACCTATCTTTATAAATGTGAAGAAAAACATGATAAATTAATGTCTTGGCCCAGAAAGGAAGCAGGGCCTTCATGGTGCTGATAAGATGGCTGTGTTCACAGAAAATCTGGCAAGCTTTTAGAAAACACTGGTACTTAAGAGAAACACATGTTCCATGGCAAAGGCAGGCCCTAGAGGGGCTTTTCTCTTCTGCAGGTGCTGATCAGTACGGACCCTCTGTGGATAACTGGCAGCCTAATTTATATATATTTAAAATATGAGCAGCCCAGGGGGTGGGATTGGCTGGGCAGTAAATAAATGCCAAAAATAAGAAATCAATAAATAACTTTTATGTCAGATATATGTATGTATGCACGCGCTCTCTCTCTCTTTTTCCACATTGTTGATTGTTGTGGATATGATACCTTGTAGTCAAATGAAAAATGAGAGGTTTAGAGGGACAAGTGAGAAGAAAATGCACTATGATAGAAGGGTAAAGAAAGTTGTTACAAGAACTGCTCAGGGGTCTGAGTGCAACAGGCTTCTGACTGCACAACATGACTTCACCTTCCTCTTCCCCAACCCTCCAGAGCCGATTCTGAGGGTTCACAGTGGGCTGCAGGCGGGCAGAGAAGGGGTGGCGGTTCTGTTCCACTAGCAGACATCCTTTGCACTAGAAGAACAGGTGTGTTGGTTACTAACCAGTTTAACTTTTAGAAGAGAAATTTACTGAGTTTGTCGAAACTCAGTTTAACGTTTAGAACCGAAATTTAATGAGTTAACTGAGGCAGTTTAAACAAAACCCTGCAGTGCATTAAATCTGCTTCCTGTAGAGAGCTTTGCATAAAAGGACTCATTTTATGAGATCGGCTGCCATCACAAAGCTTCAGATAATTGTGCTGGAGTAAGCGGACATAAGAAGCAGTCAATTTCCTTCATTGGTATGAGTCACCCTATGGATGAGCTAATCACAGGTGCAAGGTCAGACAAGCCAGTTTCTACAGTAACTGCCCAGTGCCACGACTATATCAATGATACCTGCTCATATACTAACTGACAGACTACTGAGCTGGCATGCATTAGCTCAGTAGTCTGTCAGTTAGTATGTAAGTTGTCAGTCTGTTGATGGGTTACATCTTGAATTGCTGGAGATTATTTGGAGCAACAGAAATACTTTGTACTTCTATTTTCTGTATACAGTCATACCTCGGGTTGAATATGATTCAGGTTGAGCGTTTTCGGGTTGCGCTCCGTTACTTCCCGGTTTCGCCAGTCGCGCATGCGCAGACGCTCAAAATGACGTCACACGCATGTGCGGAAGCGGCAAATCGCGACCCGCGCACAGACACGGGTTGCGTTCGCTTCAGGATGCGAACGGGGCTCCAGGACGGATCCCGTTCGCATCCAGAGGTACCACTGTATATCTGTATCTGCAAAAGCCTACAAGCTGTACATACAATAACTGTTTTAGTTATCTTCTGCAACAGTAAACTATTTGGGCCTTAAGCTGCTTCGATGTGGTGACGACTACTGGGAGAGACTTCCACTGCGTGTGTATCTCATATGAGATTCCCAACAAACTGGCTTCCTCAATTATGTATATAGATTTGGCTTGTTTTTTAAGGTAACACTTCTTCAAACCTAACCCTCTCTATACAGATTTCTACTTTGAATGCAAACATGCAATGAAACTGAAAACTTACTCTGCAAAGATAATTTCATAACACTTTCTCCTAACTTTACCTTGATCAGAAACAAACTGAGGACGACCCTTCCACTTACTTTGATAAGTTTCAGATAATTACCAGATTATTGAAAGGTATTTGGGCTCAACATGATGAGCCAATTTAGACAGGTCACAAACAAGTTCTACAGAATGAAAATCTTATGCTAAGGATGCACGGTGATATTAAAATAGCACTGCACTTGAATTGTGGTAGTGGGAAATAAAAGCCAACATTAAATTTACAGTTCCTTAGTTTCACTGTGGATTGTTCTTAACACCAAGCGCTGCCTACATAATGAATAGAAACTCACCTGTCTCCCTTATGATGAGACGCATGAAATGAGAAGGAAACACTTCAATTCTGCTTCCTTGACCACTGCTTGTTTTGTGGCGTCCAAATGCCACCTTCCAGAATAACTTTTTGTATGTACACAGAAAAAAGAAGTGAAATCTAACAAGCCAGTTTCACTAGGCTGTTTTTGGAAAATGAAACTAATTGCATAGGCATAGGCTTTTTTCCTATATTTTGCTACAAACAGCAAATCATCTAGCTGAAATATCTGTGGAATAAAGGTTGAAATCCTATGTCTCCTTACTTGGGAACAAATGTCATTCATCAGAGTGGCACTTACTTCTCAGCAAACATCCATACCTTGGACCAGACTATAAAATGGGGCTGGGAAACTGGAGCCTTCCAAACGCTGCTGAACAAAACTTCCATCAACCCTTATTTACTAAAGACTGGAAACTCCTTATAGACTTTTTGTGTGAAAAAGAAAATGGACATGATATCTGGGTTTGAGGATTGAAGAAAATATTTCTTTTTAGAAAGTGGGATTGTTGGGTGTTATCTCAAAGTGGATGTTTCAAACATTTTTCGATATATAGATGACAGTCAAAGCACCAGAATTTCTTCCCCCTTTTTTCCTCCCCCTCCTTTTCTTCTTTCCTTCCCCCTCTATTTTTTTTTATTCCCTTTCTTTTGGTTTGTGCTTTTATTTAGATTTACCTTTGATAAAAGTAGATTGGATATTTGATACTAACCATTGTACTGTATGTTTTTTTCGAACTTAAATAAAATCTATTACAAACAAAAACAACACACACACACTTCATCAGCCCCAGCCCAGCACAGCCAATTGTCAGGAATGATGAGAGTTACAGCCCAACATCTGAAAGGCTAAAGGTTCCCTATTCCTGCTGTAAATGAATTATCAGAAATGGATGGAAACTTTCAAAGACTGTATTTGTCACCGTCTTGCATCTTAACGCCTTAAAAGGGGCTTCCGTTGGAGCAAACTGAATGAATGGGTGCAATTCATAACTGTCAATAAGTACAGGTATTTCTTGCTACAGGTGCACCTTTAATAATATGCTGCCAAAGCAAGTGATTACAGGCTTTGAATCAGACCCGTTCGTTCCCTTTCCCCTGAGGGAAACACTTCAGAGTTTTGATGAAATGGGATTGTAGTTGAAGAAAGCTTACGGCAAAACGAATGGCAGACTTTAGGCTGCCACAAGATTCTCTGTCACTTTTAATTAAGGTGTTGGAACGTAACAGAAACAAACAGTGCACTTAAAAGTATCCACCCATTCCAATGCCCGAAATCTCTTCCTTTGGCAGAGTATTGTTCTAAGAAATACTTATCGACAGTTATGATCAGTGGCAATTGTGCATATTAATGGGCTGTATTCAGCATAGGACAAAGGCAAATAGGAATGATATCTCCCCACCTCCTGTAGATCTGTTCTAGGGTTCCCCCAACACTCCAGAGCAGATTTGGAGATGGGATGGGACACGTGCAGCGGGAGGAGATGGGGAAAAGTCCCATGGAGTTACTGGTAATCCTTGCACCAGCACAATTGTTTAGTTGAATGCCACCATATACATTTGTTGCTATTTTAGTTGTTTCCAGAATGTGTCATTCTGTCCACATTTTCTATCTATTGCAAGCGAAGCCCGTCACCAAACACAGGCATAAGATAAAACAAGAACGGCAAAATGTTGCCATGTATTTAGTTTACAGCAAAGTAGCAGGTTTCCTCACCTACAAGCCTTTTATTGTCCATTTAGACAACTCAGAAGGAGGTAGCTGATCCAATTGGTACCCTTCTAGGAACGCAAGGGACTTTGATTCAGTAGAGAAATCCACTTTCAGAAGAGGAAAGGAGGCAATATTTTGCTGATTCCCCGCTGCACTCCCCAGCAAACACCCACCCCCCCAAAAAAATCTGTTCCAGGGGACAATCCCTTCCTTTTGTTTCCATTAGCTAACTTAATTCAGGGGCCTGAAGCAGGCTCCGAAGTACGTTTTTCTGCTCCCTCCCCCCAACACCCGACTGATTTTCATGGTGGTAAAAACAAAAAAAAGCTACACAGTGGGCACAGCAGAGAATCCTGATAGGAACACAAATCAGGAAGGGATGTCGGAGAATTTCAATGTAAACAAGAGCAGAAATTGCTGATATTTACTTATTTGTCCCATGGCTGAAACAGCAGTTCTTGGTGTTTTCAGTCCACAGATGAAGTATAATGATACACAATTATCAACATATATACACAATCCCTCCAGGATTTTGCAATGCATTTCCTTTGCACTGAAATGAATGGTGTGGAACAATACAACAATAACGCAAAGGACTATGTAATGGATTGTGCAATATTTTGCCATAGTAGGCAGCATGGGTATAGCCAAGGGGGGGGGGCAGCTCCCCCCCATCAAGTAAATCGATAGAAATACTTAACTGACAAATCACACCGGTTCTGACAAAAGTCCTGCTCCCCCCCCCCAAAAAAAACCTGGCTACGCCCATGGTAGGCAGTAACTTAATTTTTGTCAGAAACCAAACTCAGGCCATTAGATCAATTGGATGAGCAGAGAGGGAGCAGCAAGTTCAACTGATCTACACCAATCAGATGAGGAGGTCCTGTGTGTGTGTGTGTGTGTGTGTGTACGTACGTACATACAAGAGTGTGGGGCCTCACCCACCACTGAAAGAAGGCCCATGGAGGGTTGGCCAAGAGTGAATACAGCCCCTGCCACAGTGCAAGAAGCACCAACAACATTTGATGCAAAAATTTTTTAATCTGAAGCTATAATAATTCTTGCCTAGATGAAGCAATTCTAAAATATGTTTGATGCACACTACAACAGCCTGAAATTTTCATATGAGTGGCCTTTCCACTTTCTACACATATACCTCAGGCACAACAAAAGCATCAATTGAGCTAAATTTCCTCACTGATAGGAGTAGCTGGCATCTGGAACATGACCTGTACTGAATGTGACTGAAGGAAATGCATTTTTTAAAAAAATACCACCTATGAAGGTGCTGTAATACTCGATGTAGAACTGTGGAGGAGGGACTCCTAATTACTTGCGAGTAGTGAAGCCATCTAATTTTTTTTAAAAAGTGATGTAAATCTCTTCATTACCACGCTGCCGTCACTGCACATAGAATTCCTGGAATGTATTAGGGAGTTGTTTAATCTCATTTTATGCTACATTCCTGAAAACAAAAGTCAGCAATACATATAACCACACTTTACAATTAGAGGCCTACTTTAAAGCGAAAATGTCTCGCCTGCTTCTACAGCATAAGGCTGATATGCTATCAATTTACATGGAGAAATGTAAGAAAAATAGTAACCTCCTACTCCCCCCCCCCACTCTCAATTAGTGCTTCAAACTCTGCAACCTGTTTGATTTTACAGAAATTAAAAAGGAAAGACTAACAACATCAGCAAAACAAATGACATCATGCAATGCTGTCTAAGTCGGCTTCTACCATAAATCATTGCCTGGCTGTCCCAAACCGTTAACCACATTAGTTTATGGCTGGGATTTCCCCTCCCACACACCAAACTGTTTAAAAGCTCATCTATACTTGTAAGTGTGTCACATCTGGCAAACAATGACAAGCCATTACATCAGCAATTTGGGTTACAGGACTACGGCAATTGAAAAATAAACCTCAAAACAAGTTGGAGAGGAATGTAGAAATTTTACTTTGCGGTAGGACTAACAGAAATGCGATTTCTATTTAGGTTTGTTTTCCTACAAGAGCCTGTCACTTTATTCTGGTTACTGCCACACAGAAGCGTCATAATCACAATCACTACATGCAGCAAGCAGCAAATAAATTGGATGAATGAAGAGAAGCGTAAAACGGGGTGGACGGGTGGGGGAGAACAGTCCATTACAACCATAAAAATCATACAAAAATCCATAGAAAACAAAGGTAAAACAGCAGCAAAATAACAGCAGCAGCAAAATCATCATAAACCATCAAATGCCTGGGAGAGTTAAGTTTTAGGAGATAAGCCTTATGATGCTAAAGTGATCTCTAAGATAGCCATGGGAAGCAGGCAATGGTCTGGATCCAGATTCCTAGACTTTTAGTCTTTCATAATGCTCACCTAAGTCTTAAAATAAAAATCGACCGGAGCTCCTTGTTTCTTCTGTCCCTCTCCCTACAACCAGGCAAAGCAGTCGGGTGTCCCATGGCGCTACCAACTCTGTCCCACCACTTGGCCAACAAATGGAATGCCCTCAAGCGAACTGTGCACATCTCAGGCAAACTACCCAAATCTGGTTCATCCACAATATCTGGTTGCTGGTCCCCATCACCTCCACTATACTATTAAAGCCTTTATGAAATGTTATTACCCTCCGTTGTTCTAAGGCAAGGGATGTAGAACCTATGGCCCCCTCAGATGTTGCTGGAGTCAGAGGTGATTGGACTTGTGGTCCAGCAACATCTGGAGGGGCACAGCTAAGCCTCATAACCACTGCTTCAACCCTTCCAATAGCAGAAACTTAGCTATTACAGGAAAGCAGCTACTCTCTTGTGTTACAGTGGATTCTTTGGCTTCACATGACATGAGGTTACATGTCAAGGGTGAAACTTTGCTAGGTCTGTGGCCAAATCCGCACTGCTTTCAGCCAGCCAGGCCTTGAGCCAACACATTCAATGAACCTAAGTCTACAACCGGCACTCAATGTGGCCAACACTCAGCAGAGCTACCCCGAGTGTAACAGCAGTAGGGGATTTATTGCTTCTATATTCAACCTTGTCCTCTTCAATGTGGGGTGGGAGGGTTCACTTCAGGGAGGACCACCAATCCTGAACTGGAAACATTACTAAGCGGAAAAAGGGACAAACATAAGTGGGACCACATGTTTTAAATTTATTTCAGGGGGCGAAAATTGATGCAGCTGGCAGACACTATTGTGGGAAAAAGGTTTTATTACAGGCAGAATATGAGTCGTGGTATGCGCTGGATCTTTGGAATAAGTGTTCGAGAAACTTGACTCTTGTTTCCTTTCTAAACTCCTGTTGAGGGTGTGTGTGTGTGTGTGTGTGTGTGTTTTGCTTAACAGAGGTTGGAGCACAGTGAGAAGACCATAACTCAATGCTTCCTGTGCAAAAGGTCTTAGGCTCAGCCTCTAGCATATCCAGGAACAGCTGGGAAAGACCAAATTCTGAAACCCTGAAGAGTCACTACCAGTCAGTGTAGACAATGCCAAGCTAGGTGAATCAATAGCCTGACTCAGTAGAAGGCAGTGTCTTATGTTCCTGCAATACAATTTTAGCTGATCATTCATAGCACAGTGGAACCTCGGAAGCCGAACACCTGTAAACTTGAATGTTTCGGCGCCCAAACAATCGAAAACCAGAAGTGATTGTTCCAGTTTTCAAATTATTTTCAGAAGCTGAATGTCTGGCGCAGCTTCTGATTGGCTGCGGTCCAGCGGGAGGCCCCATTAGCTAAAGTGGTGCTTCAAGTTAAGAACAGTTTCAGGTTAAGAACGGACCTCCAGAACAAATTAAGTTCTTAACCCAAGGTACCACTGTAAAAGCTCCTCCCTTCTACCCTCCCCACGCTGCATCTCCCCGATCAGTAGGTGTTCCTCTAGATTTACCTGGCACAACAGCCACGGAAGTGTTTTGATCACCCTGCAGAATGGCAAGATGGAAAGTAACTGCCAAGTTTCTCTAGGCAGGCTATTCTGTTCAGCTGATTAGTCAGTCAAAAGCACTCCTGGCACAATGGTAAACAGCAATACTCATTATTTCCCTTCAGTCAAGCCTGGGGAGCCACTCCCAAACAAGTCAGAATGGCAGGAGTATCTTTTGATTCTTAGAATGGTTCAATTGAATTGAAATATTGCTGTGTTTAACTTCTCACAGCACTTGTGAATGCGGAATATTTAACAACAAGGAAACACAATGCCAGCCAACCAGAAAGGGAGTCAAGGCTTTGGCATTCAACTGCAACAGAAAAATTAATCTCTTGAGTGGTGCTCTATGCTTTCAGTTACCTGCAACAAAGCATAAAGCATTAGGACAAAACAGAAGTTATTTCAGGATCTGTGAGATGCATGTGCAAAAGGACACACATATGCACACAATCTCTCTCATGCAGACACTAAAAAAATTACTGGCTTGCCTTTAGGAAAGTTTTCACCTACAAAATGGAGAAGAATGTGAGCATAGGAACATAGGACCCTGCCATTGGTCCATCAAGCTCAGTACTGCCTACACTGATTGGCAGCGGATCTCCAGGGTTTCCATCAGGGATCTTTTCAGCCCTACCTGGAAATGCCAGAGTTTGAACTTGGGGCTCTTTACATGCAAAACAGATGTCCCTCCACTGAGCTATGGTCCTTCATGATGAACATGTGCTTCAATTTCCCTCTCATAGCATTTAAAGGTTCTCAAAGGGGAAATACATATATACAGACAACCTGCATAGACACTGCCTTTGCTTCCATGACAGAAGAAAGTCAGGATATGAATGTAAGGCAAATAAATAAATGGGCAAAGGTCTCAATGATTCAATACAGGTCATTGGTGTGGCCTAAATTGAAGAGGGTTACTTCTGGAGGTATGATCAGCTTTGAGAAACTTGTGTCACAAACCATAGACTAAGTAACTCCACAGCTCAAATTCACATATTGGTCAGGAAAATGAAGTGTCTGTGTGATCAACAATACTGTACATCATTTCAATTTATCACTACAACTTCCTCAAGTCAACTTTTTTTAAAGAAGGAATTAGTGTTCCTCAGAACCTATATGTGCATTCAGAAGTTGTGGGTCATTAAAAAGTGCAAATAATTCATCTTCATGCTACAGATTTTTCTAAAGCTAGATGCACGTGCTTCAGAGAGCATATGGACAAATTAAATGAGTACTGAAATTGCTTTCCCAGCAAGTAAAAAAAGCTCACACATTTTTACATGGAATTAATTAGTTGAGAATAATGCCTCATCCCTGTACTAATGCACATAAAAACCACACACATAAAGAGTATTTCACATGCATGCACCCAAGTGGTATATGTGAGTGAGAAATCCTTTTACCATTATATTTAACTCACCGGATTGCCCATATCAAAGAGCTGTCAACAAATATCTTAACTGTCTTACTAAAGTAGTTAGCCCTTTTCACTCAGAGGAGTGGATGCTGGAGACTGAACCTAGTATCTTCTGGATGGAAAGTAGATGCTCTACTACCAAGCTGGAAAATGAATGCTATAAAGTACAGTGAGGAACAATGTTTCAGTCAAGTATCCTATATTGGGAGTTTTCAAACCCAGCACATGGCATTTCTCATTTAACAGTTTTTAAGAAGGCCCAACCTCACACAGTCTTCTTACTGGCCTGGTACTCCCAGATTTGAGATTCTAAATCATATATTACTACCTTCCTTTCCTTCCACATTTTGTTAGTAAGCGAGTTCATTGTGTTTCTGCAGAAAGTTTACTTAAGGGCAGATTTATATCAGAGACGGCACAAAAGTGTGGCTCCGTCAGCTAAGAAGTGCTTTCCAAGTCAGGACTTACCGTACTTTGAATTTGACAACAAATAACTTAAGGTACCATTTACTCCAATAAACCACCAACTGACTCTCTAAGATTCAGATCAAGGACGAAGGCAAGCAGGTATTCTCAAGTACAGTAGAAGTGTTTTGACAAACATTTGTTTTGACAAACATTCTGTGGAATTTTGTTCAAAACCACTTGCACCAAACTTAAGAATGTATAAAAGAGAAAATCCAGGTAAGTCTGAAAACCTCTGGCAAAGTTTCCTCAACTTCTTTGGGGACTGAGAAGATGTGGTTATCTGGGTCAGCTGCTGGGAGAATCTCAGAAAATATTTCCCCTTTTTCTACCTTCTTTTATTTATTTCAGACATTCATACCCCACTCTTTAGCCAGAGCAGCTTACAGCAAGACAACTCTGCCCTCAGGGTCACAATCTAAAAAAGACACGACACGCAAGGAAAAAGAAATGGGACAGAGGAGGGAAAAGCAAGTTCTTAAAGTCACACAATTCTTGTATCACACAACTACATTCCTAGTAGAATTTAGTCTTATAGTAACCCCCACTGAACATCTCTTAGAATCAAGGCCAAGATTGGTGGTTGATGGGCCTTTGACAGTTTTGCATCAAACAGAACCAGGTCCCACACGATACCTGTGCAGCCTTTTCCCACTAGCTCTGATCCCATTCCACTCAAACTTGCACCTCCAGAAACCTGTGTTCTTGGCTGCCCATGCCAAAGGGCCAACACACCAAGGGATTTTATAGTTCGGGGGGGGGGTGTTAACATGGGTCTGTTGAAATTGCCCGCTTTCATTATGACTGGCATTCAGAAAAGTCAGCAAACACATATAGAGAGGGGATCCTGATTCCACTTCCCTGTGCAGTCCCTAAACACCTGGAAAGGGCCACTTAGCAATCAACTTGATCAGTTTCCCCACAAGCAGCCAAAATGCAATGGTTAAAAAGCATCCACAATGATTCCCATGTCATAAATATGATGGAGGCATTACGCTTTGACTCTCTCTTTAAGAAAAGTTTGGCATTGTAAGAGCGTTAGGGGAAATAAAAAGAAAATCCCAAATGTAAACCAGGGGTGGGGTGGGGTGGAGATCTCTCTTCCGGCAGAATTCTATGTTCTGACCTTTCCACGAACTCTAAATAACCAGCTCATAATTTCACAAACCATTTGGAATGGAAAGCATGTTGCAGGATGCTGAGGAATCCAAGCCTCTTCAGCTTATTTTGTTCGGCAGCCAAATATCCGTTAAAGCAGACGAGTGTTTTTTTAAAAGTGCTTTTTGTTGGTAGCGCAGTGTGTGTTCAAGCTCAATGAATTCTGTCCCATGTGTAGGGGGGAAGGGAATGCATATACAAACTGACACCCCCCCCCAGTTAATTTGGTGCATGAAGAGATCTCAAATGAAATTATGTAAGCATTTAAATATTAAAAGGTAACTCCTGAATATTCATCCCTAATCTTATCACTGGAGCTTAGAGAGCAGATACTGAGCTGTCAGTGCCAGAAAACATTCAACATACCTTTCTCATAAAAAAGGTAAAGAAAGTGGAATATGACTGTAATATTGTTTTATGAAATAATGATATTGGAAACTGCTACATTCAATTTAAGAGGAAATTCAGATGGAGGAGATTAGAGGGAGTCAACTAAAATGTTTATGAAAATGGATTTTAATTAACTAATTGATTCCCCCCCCCCCCCCAGTTTAGGTATGTCAAGTCTGTTTTTCTTTTTTCTTTTTTCTTTCTATACTGTTGTCGTTGCTATGTTGTTGTGTTGTTGTATATTCTTTTTTTTTGTTATTCCTATTGTAAACTAATAAATATTATTGTAAAATAATAATAATAATACATTCAACATAGCAGACCTTTCGCCTGCCTACCCACTTCACTGCAGAACCACTGCGGCTGGATGGCTATTCCAGCCATCTCCAGCCCCCCCCCCCATGAGGAGTAGCCCATGAGGATGAGGCGGATGAATGGCATCAAAGCCCTGGCAAAAAGCCGAAACAAGCCAAAGCAGGAGGCACCATCCACAAGGCAACGCTTTGGAGAGATTATCAATGGAAAAACTATTGAGGGGATCCAGAATCACAGCCTAGCGCTAGTTCCAATCCTGAGGACGGCAAACACTGTCTGTTGCTTCATTATAAATAGGAGATTCATGCCAGCAACCACCCCAACAGAGCACACAAACCGGTTGGAAACCTGGAGAAGTTTAGTACTATCTAGAAGCCTGCCATCATGATAGTTGGTCACTCGCAGATTTCTGTTGTGAAACAGGCTGAGCAACCCCAGCTTGTGCCCAAGTACAGATCAGGTATGGTCAACCTGTGGCCCAGCTGCTGCGCTCCAAGAGATTTTTAGCAGGCCTCTTAAGACCCCCAACAATGTGGAGGCTGCATGTGCTTTTTAACCAAACTTCTCTTTTCTGGTGGCCTGCAATGTGCCATTTCCCCACTAGGTTTTTGGGGGGGGCAAGGCGGGAATTCTAGTGTCCTTGTAGCTGATTTCTAACGTTTCCATATCCTCCAGCATTTCCTCATAATCTCCATGTTAGCACATCTGGAAGGGCTCGATTATTCCCATGAGTGACTGGCAGAGATTGGAGCTCAGAGGTGCTCACAAGTCAAGGCTGCTGAGATGTCTCGCCTGAAAGATTGTAAAGCTTCTCAGCATCCAGTGCTAAGTAATCCATAGAATTCCATGTGGAAGACTTATTTAATACAGGCCATCAATTAACTAATAATTTATCATTTATGTCCCCACTTACTTTTCCAATAAACACTTATAAATTATGAGTGAGCATCCTCTATGTGCACCCCTCAAACTGAAAAAAGTTGCCATACTATAGTCATATTTAAAATGTGTTGTCTGATTTCCTAAAAGTTCCTGGAGTTTGACTCAAAATTTTCAGTACCCAGGTCTGTTTAATTTGTGAGCTTTAGTTTTGTTGTTTTCTTATCCAGTTTTTAGGAACCGTCATTGAATGTTACTATATTTTTAACTGCTTTTATGTAAACGGATTAGAGGTTTTTATTTATGTTAAACAGTACAAACATTTCATTGACAACAAACAATTCATATTTTTGAGACAGCATTGTTTTTTTAAAGCATGCAATATGTGCATGATGCTATTGCTGAACAATACTACACTAATAGCCCCGTTTCATGGCACTGGATCTAGATTTACCCTTGCACAAAGGGTCCCACCTGATTTCTTACAATAACCACTCCCACTGCAGCCTCTGGCACTGTATCCCAACCATTCCAAGAGGGTTTCCAACTCTTTGGGGCAGGTCTGTGCAAAGTATTTTTTTTTAATTAAAAAAAAAACCCTGAATAGGAACATTAACAGTGAGATAAGAGAAAGCAAGATTTCTAAGAGCATTTAAAAAACGAGTAACAAATTTAATATTGCAGACAACCCTATGGATATTGATACTGGGAACTGTTAACATAAATGAATATCCCAGAATATAATTTAGGTTCAAAGTGCAGCTTGGCTTAGCTACTCGCTTTGCCCCATCACAATCTCTGCTTAGCTATCCCAAACACAGGTCCTTCTCAATACAAAATAATAAACTGTACAGTGCTCTCTCTCTCTCTCTGGGAGGCTTAAAGTGAAGAAAACCATTGTGAACATTTTGGAGAAAAAAACCCTGACTATTTATAGTAACACAGAATATTTAATCCAAAGCAGTAGATGCGAATATATTTTGCAGGCACAGATGAGACTCCACTGCCCTCAGCCTTGTTTTTACACTAGGGCTCAGCTCCTAATTTGAGTTAGGGAAAGTGTGATGCCAAAACAGAGGTCGTGACAGTGTAAGATGCTAAAAATGCAATTTCCTCATTGATGGGAATTCATGGCCGATGGGTGGGAGCACCCACAAATGGCAGATGTGAAAAGCTGCAAGAGCAGCAGAAAACCGAAGGGAAGGGGGAAGTTTGGGTACAGATCTACAGAGTGCAGCTGCTTCACAGATTGTCATTTCTTTCACCCTGCCAGAAAGGAGCCCTTTCTGCACCAGAGACAGCAGTCCCAGGAGCCTAGAAAAAAGAGAAACCCCACCTATTTATGCTATATGTGGACGGAGATGTAGCCAAGGTTAATCTAGGTTTGTTCCACTAGGTTTGATACCTCATAGTCACTATTCCCCATACTGAATGTATTAGCAGGAGAAAGCAATTACTTCTTAGTGATAAGGTTTATGGGACATTTTATTGCCCTCCGTTTATGCCAGGAGCTTTTTCTCTCTGCCCATGTGACAGGGTTCCATTCAAAGTTAATAATTACTTCTGTTACCACCAGGCTTCAGCTATCTCTAAAGCAGGGGATAAAGAAATCTTTCCAGCTAGTTTTTTGTTTGCATATTACAATGGTCAAGTTTAAAGACCTAGAACCAGTCATCGTTGGTGCACTATCTTTGTCTTTTTAAAAATGGATTTCAAAACAACAAAAGTGAAAGCAAGTAAAACAGCAACCAAGATCAGGACTTAGTTATTTATTAACATTTCCGTTTTTGTGAATATTTAGTAAACAGAGAAGAGAGAGGGCACAGACTAGCCATCTCCCAGTAAGAACCTCTTCGGAGGAGTCAGAAACTCACCAGATATTCAAGGAATCTTTCCTCATTAAAATTAAAGTACTCACCATACCTACAGTATAACCTTCAAAAAACATTGTGTGTCTCGAGAGACAGCTTTGCACATTCTGCTAAGCTGTCCTTGTTGCATGATTTTCATTCATGTTGCATTTCCCAGAATTTACTGTGAGTAGCCCTTTGACATGAATGGGAATCTACTTGCTTGCCTGCAGCCACTAAGATAAATCCTTATTAGTGGATTTTAACTGTCATTCATAGTTGCACTGTTGTGCCTGCACATGATACTACAAAGCTCAAAAAGAGCGAGGAGAGGGGAACTGGGCAAGGAATAATTCAAGGACACAAATCAGTCTCCCTGCTTGCACAGGACTACGTCACTCACACATTGCCATGCAACCTTGAGTGTGGAAATCCCCTTTTCTGACTGGCAAAAACACTACAGGTTTTTCTGATGCAAAAAAAATGGTGATCCTTTCCAAGGAAGAGGTGTCATTCTGATACATGGCAGAACAGGCTAGCCCCCCCCCCCTCTCTCTCTGTGTGTGTGTGTTGCTTAGCTCCCATTAATTTTTGCTTAAAGAGAAAGGGAATTATTATTATTTTATTCCCTCTCTCTGGTTTCCACTTGTTCATTTAGACCCTAAATAAACCCTAAATAAAAAAAAAGATGCTTCCTCTGCTCTTTTTAAGAGGCCAAATGAATAGCGATCAACAACTAACCAAGAAAACCTGGCTTGTAATTTGGGAATGAGCAATACAGAAAAACAGAGCCAAAATTATGTTAGCCCATTCTGGCACATGCATCGAGCATGTCAGATGCCATTCAAAGCTTATACTGTCAACTTACATAAATCAGAAGTGCACTAAGAATGCCCAGCAACATCTTGGAGGACCACATCTCTGCTGTTCTCTTGGCAGGGTCTCAGATCATATGCAAAGCTTTGTATGTAAAGCATCTATGGTCTGTTCACAGATTAAGCTGAATGAGAATAGATTGAGAGCAATGAATGCAATCCCGGCCCCCTCCCTTCAATTCACTCTACAAGTCAAACTGCCTAAAACGAAAAAGAAATCTGTGGAGCTCAGCAGTCACTGCTGACTAGAAGAGTCAAAAACAAGAGGACAGGCCTTAATCAGCCATCTTGACTTCTGTTTTGTTCAAATGCTGTTAGCAGCATTTACTGGTGACCCAGTAAATTTAACCTACAGTGGTACTTTATTGAAACCAGCAATAAAAGATTAACTGAACTGGACAACAGGGTCACTGTTACAAACCCTAAAGTGATCCACTGTCTCCGAGACAGACACAATGGGTAGAAAAGCAGATCTTTAACTCCCCTTAACTAAATTCCATATCTGAATTCAAAGCAGTGTCATTATCCCAGCAAAGAGAGAGAGAGAAAGAGAGAGAGTGTCCAACACAGACGTTTTTCAGCCTGGTGGTTAAAATCATTTAGTATCCAGCCATCTCCAATAATAGCCATATAAAAAACAATGGGCTCTATTGAGGATTTTCATCAGGGCAGATAGTCATTTATACGCTCCCCACCCCCCACCCCGCAACTCAATAGATGAAGCCTCACAAAGACTCAATTCAGACGCCATTCTTGTTTCTAACAGGCAAATAAAATAAAATTAAAAAATCTCAACAGCTGAAGTAATGATCATCCCTCATCAAGGAAGACTGTGAACTGGAATACTTGCAAAATTTTTACACGGGGACTTTCTTGATGACTAAGAATATTGTAAGTGTCCCGTTATTCTTGTACGTGACCTGTGAATCAGGAAGTAATTGTTTAAAAAAAGGAATAAAAATCAAGATAGAGGTGATATCCAAATACCTAATTGCCACAGACGTTCAGACTGAATCCCTGCTCCTCTCAATGAGCCTGACAAGACACAGGTCAGGGTTTCGGTTACAGCAAAATGACCAGCACTACTATGACATTACAGCCACGGGAGAATGGATTCTGCATGAACAGAAAGACAGACCGACAGACCTGGCCTTTGCTGCTGAAAGCCAATCCACATTCCCCACTTTGAAAAAAGGCCAGAATATATATTGTCATGGCTCCCACTTGCTGACTTGGGACTCCTGGCTCTGGTGCTGCAACGAAGGGGGAAACCTCTCTTTAGTGTTCCACTGAAGCAAACGGCAATTCAGGTTTTCTCCAGATGGACATCTATCGCTAAAGAGTGGGTTTTCCCTCAGAAAGGGGCAAGGGGGAAACCGCTCAGACCTGTGCTTTCTAGGCACAAGCAGAAGTGTGGATGAGCTGTAAAAGCTTTAGTTGAAAATTCAGTACAGCATCTCAACATAGGTCAGGTGACAGGTTCATAAAGCACAGCAGAGCTCTACAACGCATGGCTAGGGGCAAGCTGAGGCGTTGTCCCATCACTTGGCTCACCCCCAAGGCTTCCCTTTTGAAAAGTGGGACAGGCACATCATTTGTGCAATCGTTTCCCCAGGTCTCAGGGCTGGCCAAGCAAGTGCTATGAGTGAGCAGAGGATGCTCCTGCCCAGCGCTGTCACCTCTGCATCCTTGGGAGATGGAAACAGAGATAATGGGGCCAGCTTGCTCTCACATCTATCCTTTGGTGCCTCCTCTGAGAGGGATGCCTCCTCGCTGCTAAGGAGAGGCACTGGGGCCCCCTTGGATGGTGATGACGTTGCACTTGGATTATCTTATGACGCTGAAGTGTGCCACTCTTCTGACAACCCACTTGGTCCGTCCCCCCGGATCCAGGTATTTACCGTATTTTTTGCTCTACAAGACTCACTTTTTCCCTCCTAAAAAGTAAGGGGAAATGTGTGTACGTCTTATGGAGCGAGTGCAGGCTGCGCAGCTATCCCAGAAGCCAGAACAGCAAGAGGGATTGCTGCTTTCACTACACAGCGATCCCTCTTGTTGTTCTGGCTTCTGAGATTCAGAATATTTTTTTTCTTGTTTTCCTCATCCCAAAACTAGGTGCGTCTTGTGGTCTGGTGCGTCTTATAGAGCGAAAAATACGGTACTTCCCAAGTCACTCAGGCCCTCCTTGCAAGGACCTTCCTCACTCTCCTTCCACTCCTCCTCATCTGATCACCCTGTCCACCAGGTCTCCATGGGACTCATGCATGTGAAAAATAAAAACCCATTTGTGTTATCATGTGTATACTTGTGTAGATAAAGTGGAAGTTCAGGAGGGGTTTACACTAAGCAAGCTTCCAATCTTTAATCAGCTAAATGTTCCTAAATGAATAGAACTTGGTCTTTATTAGTTCTTGCTTCATTTTGTTTGAAGATTTAAAGTCACAACTGTTGTCATACGATTGTCTTGGGTAGTACTCATCTAATTAGCTACGTCACACTGTCGTTCTCTCCCCAACCATGTGATTTCCACATCTATCACAACAGCAATACTGTCTTTGGCACAATGTAGCAGATGTAGATTAGAAGGTTCAAGTATTGTGTTTAAAAGAAAAAGCTAGAAAATGCTCCTAGTCCTTAACCTTTTGAAAATAGGCTTATACTGTAGCTTCAACCAATACTGATCATTGCTGGGGTCAATTCTGAACCTTCTAGAGTTCTATTATTCAGACATGTTGACTTCTTCTGTCTCTATCCCAGTGGATGTGGTATCACTTATAGAAGCAGAATCTCGCCCTGGTAAAACCAAAGACTTCTGCCCAAAGGTAAGCAACATCTTCGAAACAGAGGGTAAGTAGGCAACTCCTCATCAAATATTCAACCAGGGAACATGAAATCAACATTTAACATTACATTAACCACCATTTGCAAATGCTGCAGAGAATCTCCAGCTTTTGCCCAGATATTCCCCCCCCCCCCAGTCACATAATTAACCTTGTTTACTCCTGCAATTTTATGCTAAAGTGGCGTCAAGCTCATCTGCACTCCCCTTTTCCCCTTTGTTTATAAATAGAGTAGTATTCTGTTTGTGCACCAAAGCTTGCAGGAATCAAACAACCGTGCATTAAACTGATGAAGTTTGGGGTTTTTTTTAAGAAAAGGAAACAAAAAAGGAAAATGGAAAAACTTTTTTCTTTTTTTAAGAGGAAGAGAGGATTCTTTTTTTTTAATAAGGTCTTCAAGTTGCAGCCCCTCTTGTGCATTCCAATCCAGCAGCAGTTTTGTCAACCAAAAATTGCATGTCCTCCAGGTAACAATTTGGGTTCTCAAACAGCTATGGTTTTAATATACATTCTTGCATGCTTGGGGTGGGGGAGAAGAGAGATTGTAATGATAACCCAAACATTCCCACTCACCCCCCACATTGTTTTCTGGCATCTGTTCTTCATCAAGTTATATAGAGACTTTAATTCCATCTGCAATTTTTAACCCTAGATGACTCTAGGGCTTCCACACGCGTATGCCAACCAGTTGTAAATTAAAAGTTATTCTTCCATTTCCTCCTTTGAGGAAACCTAACAGAATGTACTAATGCAGAGTTTCTCAGGTTTTGTCAAAGTGATGCTTCGTAAGCATGTAAAAACTGTCCAAGTTATCTCAGAACAAACCTATCAGCCCTTGTGCTCTTACGTCTTCACTTCCAAAAGTCTCACTTCTATGTACAGTGCCTAATAAATATTTTATTCTGTTGTAAATCAATTTAGAATGCCTCATGTAAAAAGAGTCACAAAGAAATAAACTAATTAATTAATTAATTAAGGCAAGAAAGTCCCTTACTGAAACCAAAATATACACAATATAGTCTTTGGCACTCTGGCACAAGTTACAGTGTACATCCCAGAATCCTCTGAAATACAAACTGAGTGAGCCATAACTCCAGTGGCATCTCAGCTGCCATCTTCCTTACTCTTGACTTGCAAAAAAATTGTCTTCCAACAAATACTGGGTGCTTTCACTCAGCATCCTAAAAACATGACACATCCATTCCTCTAAAAATACGAATTCTGCATTCACACAACATTTCAATTTGGTTCAGCCTGTATTCATACCTGCATTTTTTCATATGGCAAGGAACAGTAACAGTTTGTAGAGGCTCTAATGTATGAAACCTTTGGCCCTCCAGATGTTAGTGATCTACAACCCCTGGCCATTGGCCATGCTTCCTGGGGTTGATGAGAGCTGTTGTTCAGTAACATTTGAAGGGCTAAAGGTTCCCCACGCCTGCTCTGCAGCTATTTGGCCTGCCATTGTGTGGCATGACACAACCAAGTACAATGTGTACACACACTCTTATCCATCATGAAAAAATGGAAATGTTCTACCCTATAAACTGGGCGCCATTTTAGAAAAGTTTATAGTTTTGGTATTTCAGGATAGACAAAATACTTGCACAGCTTGCTCCTCTCAAAACAAGCCACAAGCTGGTAACTTTTAAGTATTCAAAGATGGGAGAGCTCAGTTGGGCTTTTGGAACTGCAGGCTGCGGAGAAAAAGAGAAGCAGTAAAGAGTAAAGGTGGACACTTTTGCTGTTACAGAACCCACCCTTCCCTTAAGAAGAGAAAGTTCATTTCTGAGGCCTGGGAGACTTACATCAGTTTGCCAGTTGCCCACTAACAAGTGCTTCTTGAGTGAGAAGGTTGCCGTACCATCACTGCCCCAGAAACCATCCTATGTAACATAGGCACAAGCAAACAGCCTGTGCTGTGCTGTCATTTTCTTTTATCATCATGAATCAACCTGACATAAGTGTACAAGTACATAGGGAGAGATGTCAACCGTATCAGCCTATATACTGCTCAGTGGAAAAAACCACTTGTTTACAAAAGTAATTTTATTGGTGCAATCCAATTCAACTGTGAACTTTTTCGCTACCAATATATTTTGTTTTTGCAAACTGGGCTTTCCACCAATGGCACATGCAGTTATGCCTATTAAAATACTGACAGCAATTTAATTGGAACAATTATTGCATTTAATCCAGGCCTCAGGGGCAACTGCATGCTCTGGAGGGGTGAGAATATACACTGTCTACTCTAGCAAAACCTCAGGCAGCTGTTCCTTGCCATGCAAGACTAGTACATTCAAATAATTTCCCGTTCCACCTTTCCATGTGTCAGAGTATTCATGATTATCAAAATGATGAAATATGCAAATGCTAGCACATGCCACACACACAATGAATGTGCGTTGATTTTAGAGTACTTTTGCTCTTTAATTAAGGTGTTATAAAATAGTGGTAGGTTACATGAGACATGAATTGGGATTCAAATACAGTAGAATGGGGTGAACCTGTAGCTCATTGGACACTCAAAACACTACCCTGTGTCCTTAACTTCTTGCAGACACACCCACCCACACGTATAACAGATGCAAGGATGATTAAGAGGCAAGTTTGATGCATTTTATCACTTCAACCCATCCAGTGTTTCTGGCCTCAGCTACAGGGGGAGGGGGAGGGCTTTATTATGTTTCCAAGTGTGCCCATAAATGATTTCCTCCACATTAACTTATACACAGGACACACAATATAAAAAAGGGAGGAGGAGAATGTTAAGTTGTGGGTGAACATATCAGACAACACAGCGATTCTTCAAACAGCTCTTGTTTATTCACATGCCAGGACAGAACTGAACTGAAGGGTTCAGTCAGCCTGCTTATATAGAGCTCCAGTACAACGTTACTGTAACAACTTTCTAAAACTATCCAATCACTGAACGTCACTTTCGATCCCTTATTTGCATAACTATCTACAGTATCCCCCTGCTGGCCCAGGGTGAGAACTTCAGTACATAACAGAGAATAATGCCATCCCATGTGACAGAATTCCAGTTATAGCCTGGCATCGAGTGGAGGCTCGTCCATGTGGGAAAATGTGGCACTGCCCCACCAACCTCAGCCTGCCCTTCACCAGCCCCTGCCTGTCCAGCCTTCTTCCTATATGTCCAACCCAAGGGATAGCACTGCCTGTCAGTTTCCTCCGCCTGAGTCTCCATGTTGCCTTTGCAGGATTCAACAGGGATCAGGACAGGAGCAAAACTAAAATCAGATCACACCCACAGCATGCAGCATTTAAAGCCCTCTTACACCACTTTAACAGTCATGGCTCTCCCCAAAGTATCCTGAGAAATGTAGTTTGCTAGGAATTGTAGCTATATTGCACACAAGCTACAGTTCCCAAGATTCTTTGGGGGAGGAGTCATGACTGTTAAAGTGGCCTAAGATGGCTTTAAATGTATAGTGTGGATGTGACCTTAGTTGGCTCGTGCTCTGCCTACTGTTGGTCTCCCAGCCTTTTGCCCTACCAGTCCCAATGGGCACCAGCCACCACTGCTAGTGAAAACTGAAGCAGGAGGCTCTTTATTCCCAAACATTTTTATCTCTGGCCCCACTCAATGTCAACATGCATCCCAACAGATTACCCCAAAGGAGTTTAAACCCTGACAAAAGGTTGTCCCCACCTGGTTTACATCCCAACCCTCCTTCTACTTCAAAAAAGCAAGCTTTCAAAGGTTGCTACAACGCTTTTGAGTTGTTCCTTCCTCACCGCCCTATCATGTTCACTTAGAAGTAAGACTCATTGTGTTCAATACTTCTTACTTGCTAGTGAGTGTGTTTAGGGGCTGCAGCCTTAGACTACCCTTCTTCTGGGAAGACGCCTTAGATCCTTCCACCATCTCCGCAATATCGCAGTGAGTCAAGTGAGGAAATTTTCCGCCTCTGACCAATCTGTCAGCAGCTTGAAGCTTCACCACAATGTCACCGCAAGCTTGTTCTGCTTTTCGGGGGCTTCCGTTCTTGGGAGAGCAGTGCCAGTAGCCTGTTGTCAAAACAGAGTTAACCCCCTTGTGCCAAGCCTTAACAAACAGAGGCACCCTGGGCCTGTAGAGGAACAGGAGACATTGTCTGAAAATAGGTCATTAGCCATGACAGCTAGTTTCAACCATACTCTCAAGTTGTTTGGTCAATTTAACATAGTTATCCAATGATCAAAAAACTTGTTGGCTTAAGATCAGAGTTAAGCCCAAATCCATATGGGTACCAGAAAAGAATACCTGCCTTGTGCTGGTCCTGTCTTATCTTACAAAACATCTGAGCCTTACTACATTGTTAAAGATTTTCTCCTGTGAGTTCACCCACGCCTATCATGAGAAGACCACACTGTCGTAAGAGATGAAGGGGTTGCAATGGTTAGGGGGCATAGTCTCCCATGACAGTTTCTCAGGTTTCCAAATGTTGGGCTGCAAAAGGTTGACAAGCCCTTCTCCAAGTCGGCTACTTTCTCAGTCGCAAGTAAATATAAGGGAATCTCTGTAAAGATAGCATTGGGCTCCCTGGAAGTCAGTTAAAGTTGAGGAGAAAGGGGAATGGTTAAGTGCTGGGCCCTGCGACACAGATAAGGGAGACTTTGTGGTTATGATAAGGATGTAGCAAAGCTAAGAGGTTTTGGAATACGGTAATTGCTGTACAAAGTTCCATTGGATCGTCTTTTATGTCTGCTGAACTATGTAAAAAACTCATGTACTGTAGCACCAGAACAACAAAACCAGCACTATATATAATCACGACGGCCAGGATTTTGTATGCGAAGTCACGGAAAAGCAACTGGAAACTCAACAAATCAGATCTTGGAAGAAAGCTATGGGAACAACTGTATATTATAAAATTAATAGTCACGCTAAAGGAAAAGGAAAGATTTCGAGACATTAAATGGAGCCTGTTAAAGAGGGAACAAAGCATTTTAGGGCAAGGAGTAGGTTTCAATGAAGAATTTACTGCATTTATAAATTGAATGTTTAATTATTTATTACTGGTAAACCATTTGAGGAATGAGGACTGTTGGCCTTACTCACTTCACGACATGTGATTTATTTATTTATACTTTTTAATTATTGCGTATTATGAATAAATACACTTAATTATTAATTTTTAGATGTACAATATAACAAATACTAACACTCTTAGAGCAGATTATATATTGTACATCTAAAAATTAATTATTAATTATGTCTATTTATTAATAATATGCAATAAATAAAAAGTATAAATAAATAATAAATACTAATAAATGGGCATTTCAAATGGTGCATTTCAACCTGCTTCAAGATATGTGAGAAATGGTATGAAAATGTGACCCGGTATGATGGCATATGTTTTAATGATTTATTTTGCATTTTGTTGTATATTTTGTTATTAGCTACTTTGGGCATTCCACAAGGATATATACTTAAATAATAAATAGATCTGTCACAGGAAGAAGAAAGGAATACTGTACACAGAGGGATATTCTTTGGAAGAGGATGTGGGCATAACGTGCAGTGAGAAGCCCCAAGCAATCATCTTGCATTCAAAGAAGCACCAAGTCTCTCATTCCATTAGTGCAAGAATTTACCCTTGCGCAACAGAGCTTTCTTCCCTCTCCTTCCCCTGTGCACCCCCTAAATCTGTTCTGGTGTTTCCCCCAATTCTCTGAAGTTTAGGGAAGGGTACAGGGAGAGGGGAGGGGTTCCATTGGGCAAGCGTAATTCTTTGTGTTAACAGAACAAAGCCCCTGGATACCACCCATAAATAAATAAAATATTCATGTTGATATTGTTTGCTAAAGGGGCAACTAGTTGGGAAGGCAAGCATCTGCCACTTATTACTACAGTGGTACCTCGGGTTACAAACTTAATTCGTTTCAGAGGTCCGTTCTTAACCCGAAACTGTTCTTAACCTGAGGTACCACTTTAGCTAATGGCGCCTCCCACTGCTGCCGTGCTACCGGCACACAATTTCCATTCTCATCCTGGGGGAAAGTTCTCAACCTGAGGTACTACTTCCAGGTTAGCGGAGTTTGTAACCCGAAGTGTTTGTAACCCGAGGTACCACTGCAGTTGGCTTGGTAAAACATGTGACCAGCTCAAATTAATGGGCCATGTAACCCTTTCTGCTTGGATAACTTTCTGGAAAAATGTTTCCCATCTATTACATATGCAGAATGAACGAAATCAATGAACAGAAAGTAGGGGCATCAGTGTTCAATATTTATTCTGTAAAGCTGCAGTGGGGAACTGAGAGGGAGGAAACACAGAAACTGTTCTGGAATTGTAAAATTTTGCTGATCTTGGATTTTCTGATACTGCTTGTAATCTGAAATGTATAAGCAGCATGGGTTATTGCCATCCCCCCCCCAATTTCTTTTCTTTCTTAAAAAATAATGAACCCAAAAAGGGAGTTGGGGTAGACATTAGATTTTGACTAATGTCCTTAGCTGCACAAGCCACAGATGCCATTAATTATATTATTTACTGCTATTACTCATTGTAATAGGCCCTGGTGGGAGAGAAAGCAAGGAACCCAACTGTAGGTGGAGGCTGAGCCAATGACTAACAGAGCCAACTAATGCTAGTTTTGTCCCCATTTTCCTGCTGAGTTGCAAAGGGGAACACTAAAGCTGAGGAAGCAGAGAGCCAGGCCGACCCTCTGAAGGTTGGTGGGGCAGGTCCACACTACTGCTAATACAGTCGTACCTTGGAAGTTGAACAGAATCCGTTCTGGTTGTTGATCAGGAGCCGAAACGTTCAGCAACTAAGCCGTTCGAGATCCAAGGTACGACCATACTACTATGCCACCACTTACAACTAACAATTCAGGGGCAGAGGAGGCTACCCAAGGCTCACAGTTGCACAACTGCCTCATGCCCATTTTTAAACCCACCAACTAATATCTGAACTTGTGATCTTCTGCAGGGGTGATCTCCACCTTCTCATTGTGAACTGGGCTACATTCCTGCTAATTTACACTGGATTCTAAATCCAGCGGCAACCTAGGAAATCCAGTATTCTCACAACTTAATTATGCCGAATGACCCTCTTTTCTTTTTCAGGAACACAAAATCAATAGCATTTTTCACTTCATACGTGTATAAAACGTTACTCTTGCAACAGATGAGGCTTAGCTCTCCCCTCCAGAAACTTCCGTGTGATGCAATGTTTACTAAGCCTGGAGGCATCTTGTTCCTTCCAGTATTTGCATGCTCTGTTAGTTTCCAGTATACTTCGTTCTCAGTTGTAGGAAGTTCTAGTCACAGCATGGTTCCTTAAGCATTAATCACTCAAACTTAGCAACACTATACCCCAAGGACTGAAAATTCAACTTCTAATCCTGGTTACCCTTTCAAGTGATTCATGTACATGATCTCAGCAATCTACACAGTTACCCTGTAATGTAGGCCAGTTTTGTTATCCCCTTGTTACAAATGGCAGACTGAGGCTAAGTGGTGGTAGCCTGCCTTAGGTGAGTTGAATAACCTATGGCTGAGGTGAAATTTGAGCTCAGGACCTCACAGCTCATTCTCTCATCTTTTTCTCTCTTTCTTTACACCCAAGATACAAAAGCAGAAATTTGCATATGCTTGTGGATTCTAGTTTGAGCATCTGTTGTCCATCCATACATCTACACAAACACATTTCTGAAGAACTCACCACAATTTCTAAGCAAACTTGCACTCGAAATCCTAAACTCACAGGTCATCTGTGGCATCCAGTTCAGGAGCTCTTTCGATTCATCACAGGAAGCTATTTAGCATGTTTTAATAACAAAAAAATACAAAATTGGCTGTGACACTATTAGTCACCTGCTTAGATACAAAGCCTGCCAGATTAAACCCATGTGCATTTTTCATAATGACCTCATAGCAAGCAATGGGTGTGGAAGGCACACTTGATCATCTGTGGATTATCAGTGAATGGAACAATGCAAACGTATTATGCACTGTAGTTGGATAGGAAGTCTCCAAAAGGGTATTCTGTACCCATCTGGATTTCATCATTACAGAGTTGGGCAAAGAGTATTATCTGGCAGGGCCCCCCCCAAATTCTTAATTTGAGGCCAGTGTTGCAGTAGTCATTTTGGCCTAGTATTAGTATTTTGCAAACCAAATTTATAGCACAAAGCTTTTAAGCTAACATCACATCACATCACATCTCTCTCTCTCTCTCTCTCTCTCTCTCTCTCTCTCTCTCTCTCTCTGTGTGTGTGTGTGTGTGTTGCCAAAAAGTGTGATACCTCCTCTGCTTTCTCAGTGGTGGTGAGTTTCTGACAACCCCTAAGGAAACTTACGGAGTTCAATCCTTATAGGATAGCAGTAAGGCATCACCGTAAAACGGAATAACCAAGTCGTAGATGATCCATGCAAATAGTTGTACAAGGGTTTTTGCCTTTTTAAAAGGTAATTTTGGGGGTGTACAAAAAGAAAACCCTAGCGAAGCAAGCTATGAGAAGGCCCTCTTTCCTTATCTCTGCTGCACATCCTAGTAGCACTGGCCCTCACTGTATAAGAAACTAGCAGAGAGAACACATTCTTCCAGGTGTACTTCTCTGCTCTTTAAGTTCAGTCATTGAGAACCTTTTGGCCAGGGGTAGGCAACCTAGGGATGCAGGTGGCGCTGTGGTCTAAACCACTGAACCTAGGGCTTACTGCTCAGAAGGTTGGTGGTTCGAATCCCCGCAACAGGGTGAGTTCCTGTTGCTCGGTCCCTGCTCCTGGCAACCTAGCAGTTCGAAAGCACGTCAAAGTGCAAGTAGATAAATAGGTACTGCTCCGGTGGGAAGGTAAATGACGTTTCTGTGTGCTGCTCTGGTTTCACCAGAAGTGGCTTAGTCATGCTGGCCACATGACCCGGAAAAACTGTCTGCGGACAAACACTGGCTCCCTCGGCCAGGAAAGCGAGATGAGCGCCGCAACCCCAGAGTCGTTTGCAACTGGACTTAACTGCCAGGGGTCATTTACCTTTACCTTTTTTAAGGCAACCTAAGGCCTGGGGGCCAGATGCGACCCAATCGCCTCCTCAATCTGGCCCATGGATGGTCCGGGAATGAGTGTGTTTTTACATGAGTAGAATGTGTCCTTTTAATTATAATGCATCTCTGGGTTATTTGTGAGGCATAGGAATTCGTTCACCCCCCCCCCCCAAAATATAGTCTGGCCCTCCACATGGTCTGAGGGACAGTGGACCAGCCCATGGCTGAAAAAGGTTGCTGACCCCTGCTTTTGGCAGTCCAACCATTACGCTGGTAGCCACTACTGAACAAGCAGCAACTCCTAAGCTTTAGAAGCAGCTTTCTGTTTGATTGCAACAGGAACTTTAAGTGGGCTGCTTTATTCATTCAAGGGTTTTTTTTGGGGGGGGGGTTGGTGTTTGGTCCCTGCTCCTTCATCTATTTTGTTTCTATTTTATTGATCTGATAGTCTTAGTTTTTAATATCCCTCACATTGAGATCCTTACATTATTATAGCTATAAATTATCTGATTTTATATTAAAATATATCTAATTCTATACATGAAGTTATATATGATAAATATAAAACATATAGGAACAAAACAGGGTCTCTAGCTCAGCAGTAGAATGCCTGCTTTGCATGCCAAACATCCTAGGTTTGATTCCTGCCAACTCCATAGCTTCCTTGGCAGAGCATCCACTTTGCATGCAGAAGGTCACAAGTTCAATCCCATGGCATCCATGGGTGGGCCTGAAACCCACTGCCAGTCAGTGTAGACAGTACTGAGTTAGATGGATCGTACAAGGCAGTTCCTATGCTGCTGTGGGATTGTTTTAATGAGCCTTTTGCTCCAGAATCGACATAGAAGATGGTCTGTGGATAGCGGGGGGCAGGCACTCATACACAAAGAGCTGCATTTGCATGTAACACTAAACCACGGCTTAATGCTACATGTCTGGAATGCAACAAGCTCAAGCAAACAGTTGTGTTGAGAACTCCCCGCTCCTTTCCCTCCTATGTGGCCTGGAAATAGTTTCGTTTTTTAAGAATGCTGACTTGTTTCATAAGAATTAAGTAACCTGGGTTACAACAAACTGTGGTTTCAAAGCAAGCCGGCGTCAGACAACAGGTTATGAAGCTGACCAGTTTAATTTACCAGAATTTCAGGCTTCCTGATTTGTATTGCACAACATGACAACATTATTTGAAGGCTGAAGTCATCTCCCACCCATGTGAGAGGAAGAAAGGGGAGGGGAAGTGAAGAAAACCAGTACTTGATGGGCTCACTTTAGTTTGCCCACATAGTGCTAACCCATGGTTGAGTTTCTCTTTCTCCTACTCCCCCCTTTCTCCTGCCCCCCCCCATATGGTGTCAAGGAGCCCCATCAAAGATGGCGTACGGTTCTTGCCTTCACCACATACAGAGAAACCCAGAAATGGGAGTTAGAAACACACTCTGCAAAGATAAATCCATCATCTAATCTTACTGGCGACACTCAAAGAGAATTGCCTGCATATGCAATTCACCAAAAGGAGAAGTACCTGAGGAGAAATATCTTGTTTCCGTCATTCTTTAGTGCCATTTCAAGGCTCATAAGCAACATTTATGGAGATGGGGCCTATATTCAATGCTATTTCCTCAACCAGCAAGTGAAATAATTATTATACTGCTGCATGATCTCCATAAAGTCTCACTGTGTTTCCAAAGAACTTTCCATCGAAGGATCTTTGTAGGTGATGGAACACCTGGATTTCCCCCCCCCCCCGATCTGCCATGCAGTACCAGCACTGGAAAGGCCTTTATGTCTAACCCTTGACACTCCAGACAGTAAGATTTAAAGAGAATACTGTAACTCTATCCAATGCCTCTTAAAGAGCCAGTGGGCTAGGACCCAAGATAGAAACTGCTAGTGTGACCCAAGAGGATGATAGGCATCTAAAGATGGAAAGATTGTGGCCCTACTGGTTCTTCAGGACCTCCCAGCATCTTTTACTATCAGCCATCAGTTTTTACTTTGCTGCTGGGGATTTGAGAGTCCAAGGTGCTGGTACTGAAGTGGTTCACCTTGTACCACATAGGGCAGTTCCAGTAGGTGGTTGAGCATCCAAACCAGCACAGTGACTTTCTGAGACAGGCAGGTGTGCTTGCCTTCCATGTAGAAAGAGAGTGGGGGTTGTGTTTTATATTTTTAACATACAACAGCATTCAAATCTGTAACCCTCATGTCTTCATTCTGAAGTCGCACAGAACCAGTAGTGGTGCACTGTATCTGTTTTCTGGATTTTTTAATCGGATCGTATTGGCATGATGCCAATGGCAGAGATCACTACTTGCTTGCAATGGAAAAAGCTGTGGCCTTGCTTTGAGCTACACTGTACTGAGGTGAGATTTTAGGTCTGGAATCCTAAATATACTTTCCTAGAAGGAAGTTTCATTGAGATCAATAGGACTTATTTCTATGTAGCTTTGGTTTCACTGGGGCTACATTTTCCCAGCAGTAACTGCATAGCTTAAGAGTGTCATAGTTGCCTTGGAAGAAAAGGGACTTTGACTATTTAAAACAATGTTTACTAGTTAAGGAATTTTTTCTTGCCACCAGTTAGCCAAGGGTCACAAAGAACTGAAAAAAAACCCAGAACATGCTTCACACTGCTGATATATCCAAGATGATTAATGTTTATCAGCAAAGACTCAAAGGCTTCACTCTTTACGCTGTGCCAGCAAACCAATCCTCAAATGGGTGTAAAGAATGTGAATTAATTTGAGTGTTGAAAGTAAGCACCAACCAGTTAAACCACATACTGCAGCGCATTAGAAATGATGGGGAAATAGTACTGCTTAGGGTTCTCCCAGAAAGTATATTAATCTGCTGATATCTGGAGTGGTGGATCGTGTCAATATTTACACTCATATTATGTACTGTCATCTATATAATATTAACCGTCATTTTGCACAGATGGATATTCAGGTTTTTTTGTAGCTCTTATGATAATATCCTCTCATACGAACAATTTATGGCTAACATTTTTGAGCGCCTCTTTGCGATGGTTTTCAATTGTTGTATTTGTGAGTCAATTCTGGATGGAAAGCAGGGCCTAAGTACGCAATTCAATATATAAAGTGCTTTCTGAGCATTCAAAGCACCTCATATGCATTCTATCCACCACTTCTAATATTAGTAGGTTAATTTGCAGATTAACTTTTAGGCCTGGGGGCAAGAGGGGATACGTGCCCCGGGCAGCAGAACAGCATCCTGCATGGGACAGAGGCACACTGCAGCCACATCGCAGTCCTTATGTTCTGGCCAGATTCCACATATTCAAAGAGGTGGGTGGACACTAGGAACGTAAACAGCAGGAATGTAAAGGTGAAGTCAGGCCCTGACAATGGTTGAAGTGTGGTTGGCCATGGCCCATCCACAGTGGCCGAGAAAAGCCCTCCTCCTTATCCACCCCAAGGAGAGGAAAGTGTGAAGCTGCAGTGGCCAGCCCAGTGGCAGGACAATGACAACAATCAATGGTGAAAAAGTTTCTCCCCTTTGTCCTCCATTGACACTCCTCCTCACATTCCTTTTCCTGGAACGGGCAAGAAGGTGGCACTTTCTATGGAAGCCTGAATGGGGCACAGAGGGGATAAAGACTTGCTCCTCTTTGTTCCCTTAATCCAGCACTGCTGCTCTCAGAGAGACGGGGGCAGGGGGAGGCTGCAGGGCAGAACCTTTGCCCCCCAGAGCAAAATTTGTAGATCTGGCAATGACAGCTTTGCAAGGTAGTTCAGTATTATTGCTCCTGTACCGCAAATGTTGACTGAGGATTGAAGGAATAGGAGTGGCTTGAGTTCATGGCTAAAGTGAAATTTTGGATCACAGCCTTACGGGTTCAGACCTTACCTCGGGTTAAGAACTTAATTCGTTCTGGAGGTCCGTTCTTAACCTGAAACTGTTCTTAACCTGAGATACCACTTTAGCTAATGGGGCCTCCCGCTGCTGCCGCCCCACCACTGAGCGATTTCTGTTCTCATCCTGAAGCAAAGGTCTTAACCCGAGGTACTGTTTCTGGGTTAGCAGAGTCTGTAACCTGAAGCATCTGTAACCAGAGGTCAGTTCATTTGTACTTCACAATTTCCTTGTGTCAATTTCCTTGTTTAAAGCTAGACTGCAGGAGAGTAAATATAAGCAAAGAATTTTCTGGGTGGTACGGTTTTCTCCTTGGTTGACTGAATTCCAACAAGTATGGCATACATACTTAGCATACGTACATTTTTATCTGCCAGGCATTCTTATATGTGGTAGAATACACACAAGCTTATGACCTGGAACATATGAGTAAGGTAGCTTGTTTCTTAAATATACAATAAACTGTGGTGATGCAGACACTTCTCCCTCACTCTTAATACTAGAAGAGAGGGACTTCTAACGAAGCTGAATGGAGGGAGATTCGGGACAAATAAATATTTATTCACAAGGTGCATAGTTAAGGTATGAAATTCGCATCCACAAGATATGGAGATGACCAGAAACTTGGACACCTTCAATAGAGGAGGAAAAGGCTATCAGTGGCTACTGGTTATTGATAGCTATGTGCTATTTTCATGAGCAGAGGCATAAGGCCCCTGAATATCAGTGGCTGGGGAGCACAAGTGGGGAGAAAGCTGTAGCATTCATGTCTTGCTTGCAGGAGTTTCACCTGGTTGGTCGCTGTGGGGAAAGAAAGCTGGACCAGAAAGGGTGATCTAGTTGGACTCATCTTAAGTCAGCAATGGGGAACAGGATCAAGCTTCCTACTCCACATAGACTGATTGCCTGACATCACCGTATCATCAGGTAGTAAAGGTAAAGGGACCCCTGACCATTAGGTCCAGTTGTGGACGACTCTGGGGTTGCACCGCTCATCTCGCTTTATTGGCCAAGGGAGCCGGTGTACAGCGTCCGGGTCATGTGGCCAGCAATGACTAAGCCGCTTTTGGTGAACCAGAGCAGTGCACGGAAACGCCGTTTACCTTCCCACCGGAGCGGTACCTATTTATCTACTTGCACGTTGACATGCTTTCGAACTGCTAGGTTGGCAGGAGCAGGGACCGAGCAACGGGAACTCACCCTGTTGCGGGGATTCGAACCGCCAACCTTCTGATCAGCAAGTCCTAGGCTCTGTGGTTTAACCCACATTGCCACCCGCGTAACCCAACCTCAAAAGGAAAGAATTGGGAGCACATATTAACTATGTTCACCATTGTTTCCTTTCCTTCTTTGCAGCCCAGCTTGAACTCCCTGTGGGGGTTCCGTACAGCATCAATCAGCTGACTACATCAAGCCCAATGGCAGCTACATCAAACCCAACTTTAGGCAGGAATCACCTGCACTAGAGGAACTTCACATCAAGCTGATCCCTGAGGCTTGATGTGAGCACCAGCCAGCAGTGACAGCAAGCTTAACAGTTTAAGATTAGAACTGTACTTTTGTATGCACATCGTGAATATGACATCACATATGACATCAGGTGTGGGGCAGGTGGGCGTGGTTTGCGGAAAAGGGTAATTTTCTCTTCCTGGCACGACATGTACATGCATATCTCTGGGTCTCCCCTGCCTTGTACACATGCATATCTGTGGTTTTTTTTAATTGGAACTTTTAGGAAACACTAAAAGCAAGATTAGAAAGAAGGCTTAATTTAATCTTAACAATGAATTATTTCATTTAATTTACAACAATAGCTGTTAGTAAATAAATTAAGTTTGTGTTTACGAAGATAAACTTTCTGGAACAATTATTTGCAAAGTCATGGTTTTGGTACCTCAATCTGCAGCAAAACTCCATCCCTATGACTTTACCACATTTCAGACACCTCTTCAGTCTTACCCTCCCTAGTCTTTTCTTTCCATGCATCTAAAGGTTGCAAGCATCCATTCTCAAATTTGTGCCTACTTTATGCTCATAGGTCTCAATCCAAACATCCCACCTGTTCCATAATGACTGTGCAATCTTTGTGCATGATCTATCCATCCCCTAAGTACCATGCCCCAATCCCCTATCTGATATGGCCTATCACACAGGGAATAAGCATATGCAAATCTCAACCCAATAAAAGGACAAAACCAAGCAACCTAGCTGAAGCCAGCTACATGAACAGTTAAGCAATGGCACACACTCTTGGCATCATCCTTCAACATATGCCAAGTAACTGCTGCCAGCTGAGCAACTGCTGCTTTTCATGTTTATGGAGAGACAGTTTGCGTTTGTGTGTGGAATTGTTCAGGTGAAAAATATGCCCTTCCTGGCTACATATAGCGGGGGTCATCAAACTTTTTCTGCAGGGGGCCGGTCCACTGTCCCTCAGACCTTGTGGGGGACCAGACTATATTTGGGGGGGGGGAGGGGATGAATGAATTCCTATGCCCCACAAATAACCCAGAGATGCATTTTAAATAAAAGCACACATTCTACTCATGTAAAAACACCAGGCAGGCCCCACAAATAACCCAGAGATGCATTTTAAATAAAAGGACACATTCTACTCATGTAAAAACACGCTGATTTCCGGACTGTCTGTGGGCCAGATTGAGAAGGCGATTGGGCCGGATTCCCCTGACATATAGGGTAAAAAATAGAGGTTCCAATTAATTTCCATCAATTCATTCCCATAATGAATTCCTAAAAGATGTAAAGGAAATCTGTTGCTATTTTAACAAAGTGTTTGCATACATTCACCATCACTGTGGCGAAACAAAGAGACTGTTTGGAAGATTGACAACACACAGCAGTTGTATGGCAAAGAGCATTGGCTATGGCAATTTGGAACCAGGTTGAAATCCCCACCACTTTGTTTACGCCAAGGGAGGACAGGAGTGCTTGAGCAAATTGCTATCTTTCAACCTTGACCAACTGACCAAGTCCCTGTGAAGCGAAAAGTGGTGATCTGGGCAAATGTGAGAAAAAGCAAGACAGAATGAAAAATTGTCTTGAGGTTTAATTTTCTATAAAGAGGCTAATTCACATTGCTAGCTAGAGCTAGGCGCAAGAAACAGGACTTGCCATATGCAGAAGCCACATGCAGAAATGGAACAAAACAGAAAAAAGATCTCTGGTGGATCTGGCCAAAGCCTGTCAGGACTATACATATTGTCACCTGAACCGAGGCATATTCTTGCTGCTTTCTTTTTACAGTACTGCATCTCTCTTTGTAGTCTTATTTTATATTATTGGTGCAGATTGCCACTTGACTAGTTTTAAAGCTAGCTAAACGAGTCTTCTGACACTTAGCAACCTCTGGTTTTTGTCTTTTGTTTCAAAGTTTTGCAGGAGCAGGCAGCTAATAGTATTCTCTTACTTTTAAGTGAATAGAAGCCAATTAGCAGGTCTCAACTGAGTAGCGGAAAAAGAATGTAGAGCAGAGATGAGTCTTAAGCTTGCCATATGCAAGAGGCTCTATTTTTGGAAAAAGGAAGCGCTTGGTTGCTATATCGCGAAGCTAGCCAACTTTCATATTCTCCAGCAGCGAGCCTGTAATTACTAGCAGTAATTAGTAATATCCATCCTCATTGTGTAATCAGAAAATTATATTATGTACCAACACACCCACATGCTTTCAAATCTCACGTTTCTTTAACAAAAGATCATTTACATGGCATGAAAATTCTCAACAGTAAGCTCCAGGTATGAAGGTCCACTGAGGGATGAGCTCTTAACTGTACACAGAATTTCCATCTCTCCATCTCTCTCTCTCTCTCATTTTAAAAGTTGTGGCTAATCCCGAGAGATTAAATTTCAGCGTGACATTGTTGATATGCCTTCTCTCACTGCAGGTAATGCAGCTATTTGTCATTTTCCCCATTGCCTGAGAAGGACTGGGAGAAGCTGTCCCAAACGAATACATTCAGGCCAAGAGAATAGCCCTATTCAGTTGTTCTCTGCACACGCAAACACAAGTTTCCATTGCATGAGAGGGAGAGTGACCCTGCCCCTCCCATGCGTAACCCATCCCCATTCCTTCGGTCTCTCGTGGTGCTGGGAGCCAGGGAACCTTCCCAGCTGAAGGAAGTGCCTTGTTTTATTTAAGACCCAGGAAGATTAGACTGTTAAATCATGCAGGGAACTTGTTTGAGTTGAACCGCCTTTCTGCTGCAAAAGTTCAGCCCCCCAATACATTGGGTAGGGAGGGAGGTTGCAGCAGCAGGGTCATATGGGAGGGGCAGGACCATTTGCATCATAGAATCATCTCACTATTCACATAACATTAATTGCAGAGAGGAAGGGAATGACTGATATGGGATAGCAACTTCATTTATTCAATTGAAGTGCACGAGAGAGAAATGGAGATAGAGAATGAATTATTGTAGTGGTGTCTGTTGATTACATATCTGCCGTCCACTAAATATAAAGACTGTATTGACTTTATTTTGTATTTGATTTAGAGTTTGTCTGCTTCATTGATATCACCTTGATTTATTCTCAGATTGCTAGCCCTTAAATCCACCCCCTTTGTAAAACTACATGCGATTTAGCTGAGCATTGGCTATACATTATATTTTGCTGATACTTCCAAGCTTGATTTATGTATGCATTCTCTGATCATTACTTGCAATTCTACACTTTTACGACTCATGCACCTTTGTCTACCAGAGATTTGGAAACAGATATTTAGAGGGTACTTTCCTAGGCTGAATACTAACGCATGTTGGGAAATGTTCTGAATTGGTCTGGCTTCAGAATAAATTTGGCTGCAACCGACTCTATGATTTATTAACTCTGCAATGAACAAAAGAGAGGATGCTCATCACAGATTCAGTGTAGCAGCAACCAGAGGAGCAGAAGCATTTGCAAGCAAACGAAACCTCTGCCAGAGCTTTATAGGATGATCACAGATACTATGCTGCATTGAAAGGATAGAACTATTTTTTGGACATGTGTGAGATTTTACATCCACACGACAGGTCTTGGGTGGATTCCTCTACAGGTGGAAGCACTGCTCCAATGAAGATTACTGCATCCCAATCTGGCTTTGCTTTTGCGGGGGGTGGGGGGGGGGGCTCATCAAGATACCCTCCAGTAGACCCCACTACTGCACTCCAGTTCTTCCTCCCAAAGAGGACAAGTGATGGTGGCTACTCACTTGCACTGATGTTAGCAGTTGTGCCACTGGTGTTTCACCAGCCCCTTGGCCTGCATAACTCTGGTGTAATATTGCATCCTTGACCACTATGCTACAGCAGCAATTATACTCACATGATGACTTAACATAGGTAAGCCAATAAATGCCATAGGTAAACAGAAATCACAAGGGCTGATCAAATTGGTTGCTTGGATACTAACAAGCTCATGGTGGCATTTAGGAATTTGAAGTATTTCTCAGCCCTACACTGAACTGATGCCTAAAAAATTGATGTTGATGCCTCGGAATCTTGAGTATTTTCCCTGCCCTGCTGACCTCTTTTAAAACAAAAGTTTCCAAGCCCATATTCTAAAGCACCCTTTTCATGCGAAATGGAAAAGGGGGGGCCTGGGGGCAGAGGGGGAGAGAGATATAGAAAATAACTAGATGTATAAAGTGTAAAAAATGTAAATGCATAAACTGAAGACAGATGCTCAGTCAGGGGGTTGGGGGCAAAGAGAGAAGCAGCAGCAAACTGGACTCACAATAACAAAATATTTGCTTTGAACAGAGATGCTTTGTAATGAAATAATTCACACTGAAGCTTTTTAGGAAACTGCCTTGGGGCAAATAAAGGGAGAAGCAATTGGGAATATGCTGCAGGAAGAGAGAGAATTGCCCTCTAAGAGTCCTCCCTCTTTTGCTCTTGCCACTCCCCTTCCCTCTCCATTATTCAGTGTAAAGTAGACACAAGAACTCCAGATATGCTTCTCCCAGCATTAGGGAAGTAAGAGAGATTAAATGCTGACTGTGATAAGAGCATTTGTAACTAATTAACTAGCAGCAACACAACTTAAGCTTATTATAGCGGAACTGTGACCGTCTTCCTCAAACTTTGCTCACAATACGAGTGTAAACAGCTTCTGGGAAAGGAATGCAAGTTCACCAAGAAACGAAGAGCTTATGTGCTTTATCATTGAGCAGACGTCAGAAAGAATAAGTGGTGGGAAGGAGCTTTGGGACATATCAGTAGTTCGAAGAGGGGGGAACCAGTCCATAAAAGCATATGCCAGAACAAATCTGCGACTCTTTAAACATGCTGCAAGGGTGAATAATCTGCAAGTAAAGCCGCTGTAGTCAATGGAGGCACAGGGCTTCAACTAAAAAGTCAGGGCGATCAATCCCATGCTCTGAGTCACTGCCACAGGGCCACTCCCACATTCGTCTTGCTGTTGACAACAAAAATGCCCTAATCTGAAAAGTAAACCTTGGTAAGCGGAACTAAACCACTTGCGACCACCAGGGACAGCCCCAAAGGCTGTAGAAGCAGAGAGAACAGAGGAAACTCAATCTGACCATTGGCTCATCTAGCGCAGTATTGTATCCATTCACTAGGGGCAGCTGTCCAGGGTTTCCACTCTCCCAAACCTACCTGGAGATGTCAGGGATTGAACAGGGACCTGATGCTCAGCCGCTGAGGCTCGGCAGGCTGGCAGGTTACATGTCGAGAAACATTTATCCATTATTTTAAAGATGTGTTAATTCAGAGTCTCAAATTTAGCCATCTTATTCCTAAAAATTACATTTTGTCCCGTCCCCATCCCCCCCCCCCCCAATACGGGTCTTAAAGCAATTTACAGAGAATAAAAATATACAACATAAAAAAGTAAAACATCAGAACAGCATTCATGGTGCAAAGGCCTCCTGAAATAAAAAGAGTTTTAACCAGACAGCTGAAACTTAGCAGTGATGCTGTGTGCCTGTTTTCTAACGGGACGGAGGTCATAGTGTAGGGCCCACTACACTGAAGGCACAACTGCTTGTTGACTGGAGCCATCCTTCTGGTCCATAGGGGACCATTAATAGTGCTCACCCATTTGATCTCAGTATTCAGCTGGGGGAAGGCAGTCCTTAAGATATCCTGGTCCTTAGTTGTTCAGGTCTTAGTACACTAGTGCAAAAACTATGACTCTGGCCCTGCAGCAGATGGGAAACCAGTGCAGGTCTTTTAACACCAGTGTTATTGTTGGCCATACTGTTCCCATCACCACTCTAGCTACAGCATTCTGCACTAGCTGGAAATGTTGGACATCTCCACAGCCTAGCATTGCAGTAAACCAGTCCTGAAATTACAAATGTACAGACTGCCATAGTAAAGTTACCCTTATCCAGGAACGGCTGTAGCTGATGCTGATACAAGGTACTCCTAGCCATCAAGGCCACCTGGACCCCAAGTGGCAAAAATGCTCACTATGGCGTTCTGGTTCTGGGAGGGCAATTCAGATGGGTGCCCCGCTCCTCTCCTCTCCTGTCAGTGAACGTCTGAAACAGGCAGCCTCCTGTACTTGTGAAGGCTCCCCAAGAATTTTGTCCTCATCTCCATTATCCGTCCTCATGTGTTCACTTTACTTAGAATCACACCATCGAAAGAGGACTACTAAAGTTTTCACTTTTGTGGCTTGACATATTTGAAAGATTATTATATATAGGCTACATACCTGGGCTGGGGAACTGGAGGCCCTGGGGTGTTTTTCTGGTTGGGGGGGGGCAAATATGGCCCTCCAGACCTTTCTTACCTGGCCCTAAGAATTCTTCCCACCCGTCTCTCCAGTCCACATCCCTTACCAGTCCTGCCAGGGTTTTTGCCTGGCTGGAATGTATACTTGAACTCTGATAATGCCTCTTGCTTGTTTAGGTGGAGGATAGAGAGGGGCGCAAGTGTGTGGAAACTAGCTGCATGAAGTCAACATTTACATGTGCTGGTCTGTAGATTTTGCCTTTGGACCCACCCATTACTGGCATGTGGTCCTTTGAAGGTTACTCAAGAGTAAATGTCAAGTGGTTTCTGAAGACGCCCAAAACCACATAAATAAATTACTGGGGAAATGTTAACATGCAAGAAGCGAGCCCTTCCAACATTATACCTATATGCATTAAAGTGCATTCACCCATAATCTTAGAAAGTGACATTATAGGAGGCCCCAAGACACTATTGACATCAGCCTGCAGTTCAATGGTCTAACTGCAGTTATTTTCTTCAAATACCTCCTACAACTTTAATTACCTTATCCCAAATTAGGCAATAAAGTTGTTCAGATCTCATAACACTAGGGAACATCTGAGAACTTCATCAAGGGACTGCCACAACAATACCATTATGCAGCAGATCAGAAGCTTTTTTGTTCCAGACATGGGGTGACCTTGTCCAATCTTTGCAGTAGTTTTCTACCACAAAACAATTCCTAATGTATTTTGGGTTCTTCCATCTTTGGGGTGTCTGTTCTCCCATATCTTAACCAGGACCACCATGCATATGCATACACTACACACCTGTTCTCTGAAAGTTGATTCTTTTCTCATAATAAGACTCCCAGAAATACCAACATTCAGACCAAGTTAGATAAGATGATATTGCTTTTCACCCAAACTTTTAATGCAGTCAGTAAAATCTGACCAAACCATCTCTTTTGCTTCAAAAGATATATCATCTACCAATAGCAATGATGAGGGGAAAGTGGTGTACAAGAGAGAGAGAGAGAGCACACAAGAAATAAAATGACTTCTCTTTCCACTGCTGTAAGGAAAGTGATTGTGTGTTTTTTGGCTTGCAGTATATTCAGAGTTCTTTGGGAATAATGGACGATGACAACAGCAGTGGCAATAGACCAGGCTAGCCAACACAATTAAACTACATAACCAATCTATGTTACAGCAAAGAATGCAATCGCCTATTAAAATCATCGCTACACACTGCACTTTGATCTTCTTTATGATAGCACTCCTTATCTACATTCCATCATATCCACAGTAGGACAGAACTACATGTCACAATGGCTGTAGGAAACCCTGGGGTCATACCTGCGTCTTCGTCAGCAAATGACTCAAGCACAGTAGCAACACAGGTGCTCATACACATCTTGCAACCTGCCAGTACTCTCATCTAGGGGCCCTTGGCCCAACTGGGTTTTCCACCGCTTAGATGGATTTAGTATAGAACATGTAGTTTGGAAACCATTAATAGGTGCATTTGCAAGATTAGTTAATGGGCAATAGGCAATAATCTCATTCCAGATCAATTATCCTGACCAAACACAACTTTCCATTTCTGTAGCCATAGCAACTAGCATGAATTAAGATCACCATTCCATGCTATCACCCAATATTGCACAATTATACTCTGTGTTGGCATCCAGAATAGCTACCACCCCCTCATTTCCTAATTATAGATTAACATAATGGTTTCTTCCAAAAACTTAGATTTAAAGGGTATGTAGGGGGTGGGGAAAGTTTTTTACTTTTATCGTTCTTTAACCATGCTAATTTGAGAGCACAGCAAGATGATTTAAAGGGAAATGAGTGCAAGTTATGTGACTTTGAGCAGGTGCTCCAACATGCATTATTAAGGTTGGCTACTGTTTTAAATCTGAGTCTAAATACAAGCAGCTGAGGTGTATCAAAGGTTAGATTATCTGGATTAGTGATTTTACAGGCATGATCAGAGATCACTTCAAAACACACAACATGCGTGTTCAAAGTCCTACTAAGCTCAATGCTGCTTCCTCCTTAGTAAGCATACATAGGATTGCTATGTAATCACTAGTCAACAGTGCCCTATATCTGTAATTCAAATAGAAAAACTGCATTGGCTAGACAGAATGTACATCAAAAGCTTTCTTTCATGATTCCCTCGCAAATACATCCACACGCACACAGGCACATTCAGAGTCATGTGTGGACACTTCCTCCGCAGCCAGTTTGTAACAGAGCAGAGTTGGCTAAACCCACTGACTTCTAATGAGTCTAGTGATGCACAGTGGCTTGCAGGAATTCAGGGTTCAAAACAAACACACACCAGAAGTGACTAGGAACCAGAGAGGGTCATGCCCTGTTGCCGTTTGTTTTAAAAGGACCAGAGCAGTTTCTTCTAGACTTCCGCCCCAATCCTATATGTCTCTCCTCAGACGTCCCGTTATCCTCAACGGGGGTGAGGGACAGTCCCCTAAAACAAAACCAAGCACGTATTGCAGCGATGCTGGGGAAGCTGGTGGCCCCTCCGGCTGTTGCTGGACTCCAAGTCCCATCAGCCCCGAGCAGCAAAACCCAAGATCGGGGATGCTGGGAGTTGGAGTCCAAAAGCGTCTAAAGAGCTACAGGCTCCCCTACCCACGATGTATAAGGATGCCCTAGCTTAAGCCAAGGAGGGACTTGTAAGGGGGGGGGGGAGACAGGTAGGAAGACGAAAGATGGATGGGTTTACTCAGGGGAAGCAGGTTCGCCGACCGAGACATGTAGATCCCCGGGCATGTAGGTGGACGCGAGGGAAAGCCTGGGTTGGGTGGGGTGGGGGTGGCAGTCCTCCCAACCGTCCGCGCCTTACCTCGCCCAGGCACAGCAAGAGAGGCAACGCGAGCAGCGCCAGCCTCCTCATGGTCGCGGCGGCGGCGGCGGGGGGAGAAAGGCGGCAGTTCAGGAATTCGCCCTCGCCGCGGCGGCTCATGTTCGCTCAGGCTCCCTCGGCGCAGTCATGGCAGGGAGACTCCCGCCCGCCCGCCAAAACAGAAAGGAGAAGGAGAAAGGCGGGGGACGGAGAGAGAGAGAGGGAGGAGGAGGAGCGCCGTCCAGGTTCCTCGCGCAGCCGTCTCGGCCCCGCGCCTTGCCCCGGGCGGCGGCGTCCCGGTGCCTCTTTCCTCTGTGGCGGCGGCGGCGGCAGCGCGGGCTCCGGGGGGGGAAAGTGCGCGGCCGTAGCGGCGGCGGCGGCGACGGGGTGGAGCGAGATGCACAGGCAGGACAGGCGGCGGCGGCGGCGGCCCGGGGAGTGCAGCGCGTCAGCCACCTCCCCTTTCTGGCCATTCATCGCTTCCTCCACGCTGCCAGGGGGCAGGAATCGGCCGGCGACGTTGGCAGCAGTTGAAAAGGTCGCTTTTGGTGGTGTTGTTTTTTTACTGCCTGCCGCCGGGAGCCCAGTAGGAAGTTGTTCGAGCTGACATTCTCCGCCCGCCCCCGTCCGGGCTGGGTGAGGCGGGCAAGCGGCGCGTCTCTCCCACCCCCACCCCCCTTTTCTGGAGCGCGCGGCCAATTTGGGAGGGAAGGGACGCTCTTCCGGGGTGGGGGATCCGCTCCTGGTTGCACCGCCGTTGCATTGGGGGAGGCTGCGAGCCTGAACGAGGAAGCGGATCCTGTGCGGGGCTGCACCGAGGAAAGGCGCGCTGCGTCGAAGGTTCCTATTGAACTCGATGGGGCTCGCGCTTAGTTGGCGGGGCCAGAGGGCAAGCTTCTCTGGTCTACTCAGAAGCAAGTCTCAGCGATGCTGAGGGAATCTCACGCCCAAGATAAGTGTGCCGGCTGTTGCAGCCTCAGGCGCAGCAATCCAACTGTAGCACATAGCTGCACTTGATGGCACGCTTAGCTTACGTGGGAACGAGACCCAAATCAGGGACGGGGAAGCTGTGACATTCCGGGTGTTGCTGGGCTACACATCCCATCACCGCTGGCTGATGGGAGCTGGAGCCCAACAATATATGGAGGGCTACATCCTCCCCACAACCTATATGTGGAATAGAGCTACGAAACAGGGGGGGGGGGGGAGAGAGAGAGAGAGAGAGAGAGAGAGAGACTAGGCTATCAGAGATCGCAAAGCTCTTGCAAACTATTTTTAGCTGAGCTGATAACTGGTGGTATCAGGAAATCCTTAAACGTGCTCATAAACCATGCAAACAGCTTTAAATTTCACTTCTGCTTTTTCGTGAAATAAAGGGAAGCAGGACAAATTAAAAGGGAACTCTGCAGTGGTGGGACATTTAAATGTCTTGCTTTAGCCCTGTTGCAAAGAGGAATTTAAAATACAGCATAGGTTTTTACTGGCCTTTTCTTTTTTTTACCACCCTGGCATCTTTCATGTTTAATAAAAGTGTTCTTGGTGAAACGTGAGCAGCTTTGCAGCCTAATTAATTTGTTTGAGATGAATGGACTATTTGCATTCAGACCATACGCTGAGCACAGAATACAGATGAAGCAAGCAGACTATTTTTAATTTATTTCTGCTTGGTTTCCAGTTTCCACTGCCAGGCCCAAATCACCCATGCATTCTCAAGCACTTTAATAACAAGGAAAGTATTCCCTTTTTTATTACATGTCCATTGTTCACCAGCCTTGAATGTCGTCACACATACTTCTAGTAGTATAGCAGAATACACTCCCCATCCTGTCTATCCAGGATGCTGGCCCTCATTGTTCAGCACCTAGACCCAGATGCATTTCTAGATATCCAATCCGGATGAGCTTCATGCCAGCTCTCCATGGGGGTGCAAAATATGCTCAGTGACTTGTGTGTGTTGTTTATTTTGTTGACATTTTCTTCCATCTAGCCATAGCATTCACCCTAGCAGGTAGGTTTTCAGCAAATAAGGGGACAGTAGGCTGCTTTGGTTGGTTGCTGGGCTCTGTATCTTAGAAGGAAGTGTGTGGGAGGTTAAAAGGGAGCTCCTGGCTCCTCTGGAGGTATCTAAGACATAGCCTCCCTTATTCAGAGGATGGAACCTCCCCCCATGTAGCTGCTGACCTTCGCTTGAGAAGGATATGCCCATTCCTGTTCCCACATCCCCCCAAATATGTCCTGGCACTTCAAGCAGCATGAAAGAGCTGCCTTATTTGATTCTACAAGTGCTTTTAATTTGTGGTTCAGGTGGCCAGCCATTTAAAACAAGATTTACATGCTAACAGCTTCTGTAACAATTCTAGTGCCTCCTTATCTGCATTGTAAATGGACTTTACCCACACAGGTCTAAGTACACATAATCATAAATGTGTGTACTGTAAATGATGTAATTTACATGGATTCATAAAAGTGTTTCCTGTGGCTGCCTGGTTTTCAGGAGGAGGCTTTAACCATGTTTTATCGATGTTGCATTTGTAATAAAACTATGCCAAGTTGATTGAAAGGTAGTGTTTTTCTTGTTTGTTTGACTCTTTCGGACATGGGTTGTCAGTTTGTCCATTGAAATTAAGTTCCAGAGTTGTAAGATCCAGCTCTCAAACAAGTCTCCATTTAGAGTCTTCCAATATCTTGCAATAGTCAGCCATGCAGCAGTCATCAGGTGAGTAATATCCCTGTGGGAAAGATTTTGCCAAAGAGGGTAGCTTGTTTTGTAGTAAGTCCTGCTTCATGAAAAACCATTTTCCCAAAACCAAAAAGCTTTGGGTTATTACCACCACATGTGGATAAATGAGCCAGTGACATTACAATTTCTTCAACACATAGCTGATTGGCAAAGTATATTTGCTTCTTAACACCTGCATGACAAGCAGAAAATTAACAGGTGCATTCCTGTGTACACAAACTCATGTTTTCAACATGTGTCTTTTTCCAGTATTGAGCTGAGACTTGCAGCAAACTATACTTTAACTAGACAAAAGACCAAGGCCTAGTATCAAATAATTTGCAAGTTATTATTAAAAAATAGAGATGGAGTGATTAAGGTGCAGGTTGCTACAATAAAACCAAGAGGTTTGACTGTTCAGGTAGCATTTGAGAGGACTTGCAAGTTTGGGTTAAAACCACGAGGCAATAAAAGAGGGATCCTAAAATCAATTATGAGGCATTAGGGTGGTACACATCAAATGGATGTATGTGGAGCTAAGTTATGTTAGAGAAGGTGGAATGGAAATAGTGCTGGGGCAGAGTGGCTGATATGTTTGGGGAATGATAGAGATGGGAAGACAGAAGCAGAGAAGAGAGAGAAATTAGGAGGGCAGATATTACCTCACTTGGAGCAAAGGAGGAATGAAGTGGCTTCTTCGTGGCAGAGATGTTTCTGAATTGTCTTAGGCTGCTTGCCTGCTGCTGGTGGAGAGCAGAAGCTAAAAAAGTTCCAGTCAGTTGCAAGTATGGCTGGGAGTGAACCCTGAAATCCTTTCCAAAGTCTGTGTCGCAACACGTTAGTGTGTTGGCTGCAGTGTGTAGGTGTGTCACACAAACACTCCCCACACTCCTCTTGGGGCTGGAAAGGGGTTCGTTTAACCTCCAGTTTGCTAGTAAAACTGAATTACTGTGTCGCAAAATCATGCATGTCCAAAAAGTGTGTCACCAACATGAAAGATTTGGAAAGCTCTGCTGTAGACAGTACAGTGGTACCTCTGGTTAAGTACTTAATTCGTTCCGGAGGTCCGTTCTTAACCTGAAACTGTTCTTAACCTGAAGCACCACTTTAGCTAATGGGGACTCCTGCTGCTGCCACGTTGCTGCCACGCGATTTCTGTTCTCATCCTGAAGCAAAGTTCTTAACCCGAGGTACTATTTCTGGGTTAGCAGAGTCTGTAACCTGAAGCGTATGAAACCCGAGGTACCACTGCACTGAGCTAAACAGACAGGTGGCTTGACCCACCATGAGGCTGCTTGTCCCTATGAGGATTGGGGCCCTGCAATCTATTGACTGCTTATGGGTATTAATTTAGCACAATCTACCTCAAAGGGTTGTTTCAAAGATGGAAATGGGGGAGGGATGCCCACGTCTTGGACTCCTAGGACAAAAAGCAAGATACAAATGCAGTTTAATATTTTTGCACCATATAGAGAAAAACATGCAGAGAGCCAGGAAAACATCCCCCACCCACCTACCCAGTGGCTTTAACAGTGACATTACACAGCCCTGATATTTTACAGCTCCCCCCAAAAAGAAAGTTTGCTAAGCCTGACAAAAGAAATCCCCTGAGCATACACTGTTTCACAACTCATAAAACAGCAAAGAGAAGAAGCAAAAGGAAAATTTGGTAAAGTAGCACCCACCTGCTCTTAGAACTCTGTTCGTCTAGTGATTCAATAATGCTGCAAAGGAAACAAAATGCAAATGGAGGCAGCGAGGCAGACCTCATCAATTACCTATTGTTTGCAGGCTGAAAAGTTGCTTTTACTGAGCTATAGTTCTTTTCAGGGTTGTCCGCCGACCAACGAGAACAAGCCTCTTCTGCTCTTGTGCCTTTAACTGACATTTAATATGCAAAAATCAGTAGACAAAGTTTTCTGTTAATACCCCTTACTCTGTGCAGATCAAGCTCCTGTTTAATGCATAGCTACAAGACCCATCTGAACAGTTGGCAAACCTAGGGAATGAGTCCGAATTAAATGAAATAATGTAAAATGCAGAATCATTAGATTAGCAGAAATTCTTTTTTTACACTTGGGAAGGGGAGATGGCCATCATATCAAGGTAAGATCTGGGGAGTAGCATGTAATGGGGTGGGGTGGGTGGGTGAAGGATTATTGAAAAATATTCCAGTGGCCAGACAGGAATAAGGAACTTGTGGCACTCCAAATGTCCCATCATCCCCGACCATTGGTCATGCTGGCCAGGGTTGATGAGAATTAGATTCCAAGCGTGTCCAAAGAGCACCACAGTATGAAATTATGTTACCCCAAAATCTGAGGTGAGGTACACAAAAATGAAAAGCACCAAACTGTTTACGCACCCTTTGCTTTGAGTGAAACCCACTCGTTCTAAACCACATGACTTTTTAGAGAAGCTCAATATTGGGGGGAAATAGAAATTTTCCAACCCTGCGCAAGCGCTGCTGCTTTGTTCTGATCTTTGCATATTTTGTATGAGGGGAAAGAAATTCAGGAAGTTAAATAAATGCATTATCGGAGGCGTCAGCACTATTTGTAAACACCCATGATGGGGTGCAAGGGGGGCTGTTGAGGGAGGGGGCAATTCATCTAAACTCTGGACAGAGGCAGCTTCTGGTTTGAGGAGAATCCCTCTACTCCCAGAAGCCCCTCCTCTGCCATGCACCATCTCAAAAAGTTCAGGAAGTGACTCCCCCCCTGCCGCAACTCTCTAGCAAGGCTTTGTAAGAGTGCAAAGAGTGGCAGAAGAGGGAAGAGAAATTTATCCCTTCCATTGAAAGTAAAAGCAGCTGTGCTGGCCACAAAAAACCCAAATCAATACTAGATATCTTTGTTAGGTCACCCAAAACGTCACAAAATCATGTTCAATTGTTTGAGTTCCCCAGAACTCTTTATCAGACTTGGTGGTAAATGAAAGAAGGGTTTGCCTTTTGCCAGACTGAAGCCAAAGCATTGAGTTTATTGAGCACTGTGTATTATTTTGTTAGTGTGTTGCTTGAAGAGTAGTATCCTAGCCTCAAAGGTTATAAATAAATGGAAAGCAGATGTTTATATCAGTATCCAGAGCACCAAAAACTGTAAAGAAGAGTGCATCAAACACAATTTCCTTTGAAATACCATATTTCCTCTCTTGGAGAATGTTATCCTATGCATTCATCCTCCAACAATATAATTAAAAGAACAAGTCAGGGCTCCTATAAATTTTGGTTTTATGATAGTCCATCAGTTCTTATTTGTAAAAAAGGTTCTTAGTCCTCCAGAAATGCTCTCTTCTATCTATCTATCTATCTATCTATCTATCTATCTATCTATCTATCTATCTATCATCTATCTATCATCTATATCTATCTATCTATCTATCTATCTATCTATCTATCTGTCTGTCTGTCTGTCTGTCTATCTATCTATCTATCTATCTATCTATCATCTATCATCTATTAATTAATTAACACTGATACTCTTGCTCTTCAGCCCCAAAGGCTCCCAGGGTGGACAAACATGACACACAAGAGAAAAGGGACAAGGAGGAAAGAGGAAAAATGCAAACTCAGGCACCAATTCTTAAATAAGTTTTTATAATGCCCAGCTGGCAATGAAACAGTTCAGAGGTAGGAAGTGCATGGTGGAGCTTGGCTTTTGGCGAAGTTGATGGATTTCTATTTGTATGACAGGCTGGATGGGGACGGGGGAATTGATTGGCAATATATAGAAGAGTCTTCAAATTATGACTGGTTTCACTACTATAGAAGTTATGAGAAGCAGAGCCAATGAATTCTTATTTTGTCTCCATCCGCCTTCATTTTTAGTGGTACAAGGACAACAAGCAGCCAAAAGAGGAGGAAGCTGAGAGCAGTGCCAGCCCCCGAACTGGTTGTCAGGAAGAAAGCAGGCAGGTGGAGGGAGGCTGAGGGAGGACTGAGGTCAGTGGGGCAGTGCCCCATGTACCCCAACACTCCAGCCTCTGCTGATCCATCCTCATAGTGAATCCATGGCTGAACACCAGTCCATTTTGTAAAAGCAGCAGAGGATCCCCATGTAGACCAAGATGCTTAGTGTTGGCTAGCCCTTGATGGACTAGAGTCCAGTTCACGAGCTGCATGAAGGATTGTCCTGCTGCATTTGATGGAATGGACTCTAGTCCATGGATGCTGATGTGTTAGCCTTCCAAGGTACCAAAGGCAGCAGCAACAAGCTAACCCAGGCAGCTACTCCTCTGAAATTAGATCCATTTTGTAGCTAACAACATGGTCCACTTGACTCACAGTAGTTCCGAGAGGGGAGCCACTCATCAGTTCCACCTCCGAAGCCACAAACAACAACCTTGTTTCGTTTGCTCCGCACGTTCACCAACATTTTGCATTGGCTGCTTGCTATCATAACCACAAAACTCTTCTGGAAGGTTAAATTGACCACCACTTCCTTTTCTTCTGGTAAACACAAGGCATGCGTGTGGCAACCTATGTCCTATTGATTTCCATGGGCTAGGCATTCTTAACAGAAACTGTATTGTGACCACCACTGATTGCAATATATAGGACAGTGGGAGATTTTGAAATCTACATGTAGTTTAGCCTGGTCTATAGTTAGAAGTTGAGAAACTCGAAAGCCACAGAAAGTGGTAGGTGTCAGTTAACACAGTGTGTTCAAAGTTGTTATTCAGCCAACACACCATTGGTGACAGTGCAATCCTGGCCATGCCATGAGGATTACTTTCAGGTAAATTAGGGTTGCCATGTGTCCTTTCTTTCCAGGACATGTCCTCTCTCCAGGATTAAAATACCTGCAGATTTTAAAATTTTGGCAAAATGTCTAGGTTTTTGTTGTTGTTTGTTTGTTTTTGTTTACAGTAACCCAAAAAAAATTCTCTAGTGCATTAGATTCAGATCTAAGGCACCTGGCTAAGCTGGTCTGCAGCAGAGAATCACAACACTAGCTCCATACTCTCTAAATCCCTGCTCTTGTGGCTGAACTCAAAGGCCTTTGGCTCAGCTATAAGAACTTGGAGGAAGAGTCTGGGAGGGCAAGAGTTAACATCCTCCTGCCCTTCAGGAGAGTCCATATGCACATGTTAAACAGTGTAATAAATTGTTCTGTGCATACTTATGTTCACAAAGATGTGAGCATGAACCCAAATACTTTCATATGGCAAGTGAGGGAGCAATATGCATTATTATTATTTTGTTGGTGAAAGTTAAGAACATTGCTACTAGCAATATATTGCAGCTTCTATAGCCTACAAATAGTAGGGGTATTTAAAATGAGAGTCGTAGTAGTGATCCATAGTTAAAAGTAAAAGTCGGCAAATAGGTCCTCTTTTTTGCTCTTCAAAATATGGCAACCCTAGTAAATTGGGACGCGGGGGGCGCTGTGGGTTAAACCACAGAGCCTAGGACTTGCTGATCAGAAGGTCGGTGGTTCAAATCCCCGCGACGGGGTGAGCTCCTGTTGCTCGGTCCCTGCTCCTGCCCACCTAGCAGTTCGAAAGCACGTCTAAGTGCAAGTATATAATAGGTACCGCTCCGGCGGGAAGGTAAACGGCATTTCCGTGCGCTTTTCTGGTTCGCCAGAAGCGGCTTAGTCATGCTGGCCACATGACCCGGAAGCTGTATGCCGGCTCCCTTGGCCAATAAAGCAAGATGAGCGCCGCAACCCCAGAGTCGGTCATGACTGGACCTAATGGTCAGGGGTCCCTTTACCTTTACCTTTAAGGCTGCAATCCTATACGTGCGGGAACGTTCAACTAAGTTGTATTCAGAATAGACCCATTGAAATTAATGAACTTAATTAGTTTCACTAGATCTACTCTGAGTAAAACTTAGTTGAATACTAGTCACTAATTTTAGAACTAACAAAAATGTGCTGGAATTGTACAGCTGTAAATGCATGTAAATTCTGACACCAATACCCCCAGGGTGCCTAGGGATATTTAAGAGGTCGTTCATCACCATTTTGGTAACAGTAGCAGAGATGACAAATAACACTGCTCATTTTATTCTCTTCTCCTATAACATTTGAATTTTTCAAAAGTAAAAAAATGTAAAAGAAAAGCAGAGCAATTGATACAAGCGATTTTGGCAGATGAAATTAATTGAATGCTTTAATTGAATACTTTTCCATTCCAGCTGGAAAAATGAGAAACCTAGAGAAACAAAATTGACAGATCCTACCATCCCATTCCCATCATGCACTTGATGTGCATGTAGAATGAAAGCACTTCCAATGTTCTCCAAACAGACACAGCTATTTTCTCTTCTCCTCCGCCACCCTAGACACTTTTATGTCTCTCTCACTCCTTCCTGAAAGTTGTTGAGGACTTCTACTGCACGGAAGACTCTGAAAGAACTTTTTTTATTATTAACAAGAGAGGAGGCTAGTAGGTCAAAGCAGCACATAAACAAGAGGTTTTTTCTTTTAAAATCAGCATACCCAAACAAAGAGGCCCATTGAGTGTCTAAATTATAATATGGGAGACTCAGTGTTCTATATTTTGTCTACAAAAGCAGCTGTAACTTTCCAGTCTAAAAAAATAAGTGGGGGGAAAGTGGAGGGGAGGAAGCCTGGCTCCCTTTATACACAGTTCTGCAGAATTCAGATGCATTTTGCGATAAAAATAGAAAATAATGCTATTCATGCAATGCTATGAATTGTGTTGATCATTTAATGGCTTATCGGTACAGAATATTTAGGGAAAGAGCTCTGGTGAATATGTAATAGATTACAGGGGCGTGGAAGTGTCCCTCTTGTACGGGAATCCCCAAACTCGGCCCTCTAGCTGTTTTTGGGACTACAACTCCCATCATTCCTAGCTAACAGGACCAGTGGTCAGGGATGATGGGAACTGTAGTCCAACAACAGCTGGAGGGCCTAGTTTGGGAATGCCTGCGCCTTGTAAAACTAGTGGCAAAAACAACGTCCCAATGTTATAAGGGTTCCGCAGCATATGAAAACAGTGCATGCTGAGCTAATAACTTGAAATGTCTTCAATGTAGGAGTTCCCCATGGTTTGGATGCTCAGTCTTGTTTTCTTATCCAGTGATTTAAAAACCTGCCTGTTTCAGATCAGAGTCAAGGCAATTGCATGTTGACACAAGCTCCACAAAGCCTAGAAACTGCAGAACCTGCAACCAGCAACAAACTGGCATGCGTCAACTTGCAAGAGGATCTTTCTAGTAATACAGTAAGACTTAGGGTAGACTTAGGGCAGGTCCAGGACAGCATGGGGCATCTTTGATGATCCTCGGTGCTCCATCCTCTCCATGTGGATTTTGGAAGACAAAGGGGAAATGTGGGGAAATTACAAGTAAGTACAATTTGTGGCACTGTATAACGTCCTTATCGATCATGGGGCATGTCTTTCAAGGCATTTGCCTTGGCTTTCAGCTTCCTGGCATTGTTACGGATTGCCGTGAAGTCTGAGGAACCACATCTACTGTCCTTGATTCTCCAGAAGCACTTTTTAAGGTGAGGATGCTGTAGGTGAAAAATTATTTTCAAAAGGGAGCTCATCTGTATTGAGCAGGGACAATGCATGAGTATTACAGAATGGCAGAAGAAGTAGGAGATCATTGCCCAGAGCTCTATCTCCCTCTCCCACCTCCTTCCTCTGTGGTTAAGCTCTGCTCACAAAGAACAGCAAACAAGACACTGCAGTCAGTTGCTGGGCTGTAGAGTTGCACCTCTCCCTCCCTTTTGTCAATTAGCCTTGAGTACATCAAATTTCTTGGTTTCTTGCTGGATTCGCCCTGGTGGGGAAGGCACTTGGTACTCAGTCCATTCTGGCCAGTCCAAGTGGGAATCTAAATCGCCCTTCCCATTTCCCCCTTCCAGTGTTGCTGTCATGGCAGGAGTCACCAGAAGGACTGCAGTAGCCGGGCTAATGTTAAACCGCTGAAGAAAATGCACAGTGTCTCTTATTATTTAATAACATTGTTGTGTCACTGTAAAGGGCTAATTGTGTGATCTGGGAAGCAAACCATGCCAGCTTGACTATGTGGGTTGCTGTTTAACATTTTGTTGTTATTTTTACTTTGTTCCACAGCACCCTTCATTCCTTTGCCATTTTTTCCTCACAAAGCCCAAAGCATTAATGCTTTTAAAAAAAATTCACAGACACAACAAAGGGAAAATCAAACGTCAACAGGTATTGCAGAATGTATACAACATTTCAAGTTCCTTTTGGAATCACTTTTCCCCAATATATATTTTTGTATAGTATTGGGGGTTGTTAGAATAGCACTACAAAATTTAGAGAAGTGCGAGTTCTGAAGGTTGGCTGCATCTTGGTTCACCTTGTTTCGGAAAGTGCAAAACAGGTAGATTTGCACTGAAATGTGAGCAGAAGGGGATTTATCTCCCATCCATACCTGCAACTGAGCATCAAGCTGTTTTAATAATCTCCATTTATGCCATTAACTGATGGCTTCTCTCAATGAACCAATGAATGCTTCCAGCCTCACGCAAGCTATTTTTAATCGTATGTCTATGCAAGCCAAAAGTAAGTCGCAGTGTATCTGTTTTTTGGTTCACTGAGCATTCCTCGCTTGCAACACTCATAAAAGGATATCAAACACACAGAGGGATGGATCCAAAATGCAAAATGACCTGTGGAGATTAGAGCAGGGAAGGCTGCAGGAAACAGAGAGATTTGGCTTTAATGAATGTTAAGCCCTACGCCCACTGAAAGGAAATGAGCAGGACTGACTTGTATAAAAGCAGAGCAAATGTAGCTAGGCAGCCTCCTCAATCCCATTAAAACAGGCCTTTACATTTCAGCCATCCCGGGGGTCAGACCCTCATCACTTCGCATACTTTGTGCAGAGAGCAATGGAAAGTCAGTCCCTTCATAGTAGAAGAGCATTCCTTTGTAAATAATGCAGCATATCAGCGGGCTCATGTAGTTAGCAAGACGTGAATAGCATCAGAGGGTATGTTTGGACTGGAGAAATACTTCATACTATTTTCTGTCTAGCACATTAAAAAGGATTGTGATCAGGGCTAACAAACCCAAACATTTCATGGGCTTTTTCAACCCACGTGTCTGTACATCTTTTCTGCATGAATGGAATGTGGGCAGGGCAATTCAGTGCATTAATCACTTTACAATTTCATGTGGTTATTATTATTACAGATATACTAATAATGAATAAGAGGTATTCAACAAATACCTTGTATTTAGACCTTGTGATTGATACAGTGGTACCTCGGGTTACAAACGCTTTGGGTTACAAACACTTTGGGTTGCAGACTCCTCTAACCTGGAAGTGGTACATCGGGTTAAGAACTTTACCTCAGAATGAGAACAGAAATCGCTTGCCAGCAGCACAGCGGCAGCAAGAGGCCCCATTAGCTAAAGTGTTACCTCAGGTTAAGAATGGTTTCAGGTTAAGAACAGGCCTCCGGGATGAATTAAGTTCGTAACCAGAGGTACCACTGTATGGAAATGGTTCAGTTTGGTTTCATATTTTAAAAAATGTTTTATTTATTGTTTATGACTATTTTTGTTATGCTGTAGTTATATATTTTTTATGTTGTAAGCCGCCTTGAGCATGGTTTGAACTGTGGAAGGGCGACACACAAATAAAATTATGTCTATATATAAATGATCACATGACTGGAACAACTTTGGGACTTTCCCTCCCTTTCCTTCCCCACATGTGCTTTGTGCTGTCCCCAGATCCGCTCTAGAGGGTCGAGGGGAACCCCTAGAACCCCCTAGAGGAGGAGAGGGGGAGAATGTTCTGTTGTGCAAGGAGAAATTATTGTGCTGATTTTTAAGTTTGCCTTAGTGCTTAGTTAGATTCTAGCCAATGTGTCGTCGTTGTTTTAATGTAAACTGCTGTGAGTTGCCAGGAAAGCAATGTGTAAGTGTCACAATATTTTTTTAAAATCAGTAGATTTCTGTGTCTGCTTAAGTGCACCACACACTGTATATAGCTCATGGTGATTTGTGCTTGAGGCAACCAGTGTGTATGGCAAGTATACCACTCACCCTTAAAGGGGAAAAAGTCACAGGATTTAGGTCCCTGGTGCTCTCTTGATTCATATTAAACTGACAAATCTTTGGACTGCACTAAGTGATGGCTTCTTAGTCTTCTGGAGAGTTCGTCATGGACAAGGGTGGAAAAGAAGGAGCAGAAGATGTACTAGATGGACTAATGATCTGACTTGGTATAAGCCCATGTTTGTTGGCATTCCCATGTTTGTTGATTTTGTTTTGGCACCGGTAAGCTAGTAGAAACCTGTGTGTTTCTCCATCCCAGCATCCCCAGGCATTACCTGAAACCTGTATAGCACATAGGGGAACCTAGTCTTTGAATTCTGCTGCTTCTTCCCACTCTGTGTCTCAAGACTGAAGGTGCTTGCAGAGGACCTGCTCATTCTGATATGTTTGTGTCATGGGCCAGGAGTCAGTTTCGCCTGCTGAACAGCAGCCTGAAGGGGGAGAAGGCAGAGTGACTCCACCTGCAGCTGATCAGCCTTCAAGGACTCAGAGGAGAAGGCGATGATGAGAGCCAGCTGGCTTCAGCCTTCTTAAGCAGAACTTCCAGCAGCAGTCAGCTGCTGGTAACTCTTGTAGTCCTGGCCCTACTTTGCTGCTTCCTGCTCATCTTGACCTTTGACCCATGGATCGTCTGACCACACAGGCTGCTGTTTTCCTGACCCTAGGATTGGACCTGGCTTTGGACACCGACTCTGCCTCCAGGCAAGTACACCTCAGAGACGCTTCCAGTTGGCCGGCCTCCAATTCCACTGTGCTCTGCACATTGTTGCTCAGCAACAAGACCATGACAGTTTGCAGGGAGTTTAGATGACAGCAGCTCTTTAAAGAGCATTCACTCTGATTTGTTCACAGAGAGGCTAGATGATGTTGTGTCAAAGCAAGTGTTATCCCACACTTCCCACTGCATTTTCTCATCACTTTCCTGATCACAAAATGTTCAGTCCTTTGGAGAAGCATGTTTGATGTGCAAAACGTCCCAATCAGCTACAATTGTGTGGTCTGAATTTTCCAATTTGAAATTATTAAATGCTTACAGTGAAGCCAAAAATCACAATGCAATATATTCAGATTGATTGGGGAAAGGTCAGTACCTCTTCAGTGAGTGGTACTGTACCTTCCTCCTTCCAACTCTTTTTCCTAATCTTAGAATTGTAGAGATGGAGTGGGCCCTGAGGATAATCCAGTGCAACTCCCTGCAATGCTGGAATATGCAGCTATCCCATATTGGGGGGGGGGGGTGTCAAACCTACAACCATGGCATTATCAGCACCACACTCTAACCAACTGAGCTATCCAGGCTGATACCATCTGCAGGTTGCCAACACAAGAGTACAGTATTCTACTTTAGGGGAAAGTGCCCTTCATTCCATTTGTTTCTCCTGGCTTCTTCCATGATCACCCACATACCTCGGGAAAACATACAGCCAGATTAGCAGAAGGATGCAAGCTTGCTGTTTTGAGAGCTTGGACCAAAAACGTGGTGAATATATATATCCAGTCAAACATTAAGATGATAGCTTAGTCATACCACCATTTAGATAGGCAGCAGCCACTGAAAAAGCCTGCACATCCTGAGATGGATGCAGCCACAAGCAGGATGTGGCACAGCACCAGAGTCATTGTATTATTGGAGTACTTCTAGTGGAGGCCCAAAACCTGAATGCAGCACACTGCAAAGGAAACATAATTGGCCTGCTACAGGTCAGGGGCTGAGAAGCCAAGGCATTTCTGTAGCTACTATGGCCCATTAGCTTTGGGATCATGACTTTTGCACTGGGCTTTTATACTGATATGCTCGACAAATCTTATGTGGAGGTTGTGTCCGGTCTTTACTGAGTCGTGTGGTCCCCCCCCCCATTTGCTTGCAGGGAAGTTACATGTCAATGAGCATTCTGCTTCCATTTATCCTGATTTGCTTGCACAGTGGTTATATTATAATAATAATAATTTATTATTTATACCCCACCCATCTGGCTGAGTTTCCCCAGCCACTCTGGGCGGCTCCCAATCAAGTGTTAAAAACAGTACAGCGTTAAATATTAAAAATTTCCCTGAACAGGGCTGCCTTCAGATGTCTTTTAAAGATAGGATAGCTGCTTATTTCCTTTACACCTGAAGAGAGGGTGTTCCACAGGGCGGGCACCACTACTGAGAAGGCCCTCTGTCTGGTTCCCTGTAACCTCACTTCTCGCAATGAGGGAACCGCCAGAAGGCCCTCGGTGCTAGATCTCAGTGTCTGGGCTGAACAATGGGGGTGGAGACGCTCCTGCACTTTCAGCAGATTTCCCTGTCATTTTCCTATCTGCAACACGTCTATTTTTAAAAACAAACAAACAAAAGGGATTTGTTGCACCAGGGCAACAGGTTACTTTAATCCACCTTAACTGTGCAAATCCGAATTTTTGCTATATGCTCAAACCATTCTTGCAAAATACTGACAGTGTGTAGGCAACCCTGGATGACTCGCTTGAATAGACACAAGCTGAAATCCCACCCAGGTATTTTGCAGGGCACATGAGGATGAGGGATAGGCACTGTGTGAGCAAGTTGCACTGCCGTGTCAATCTTGGGGTGAGGGGGTGAATGAACAAGTAGCAGGCAGTTAATGTCAGGAAATAATAACGCCAATACTGCACTAATTATTCTTTTCCTCTGGGCTCCTTGTAAACTTCAGGAGCGTGGGGTGGGGGTGGGGTAGGGGAAGCCAGTAATTTATGTTAGAAATAAGAGGATGCATCTGTTTCCGGAATGAGGTTGATCAACTCAAGTCACAGGTTTTCTGTTCTGAAACATTACTTTCTTCAATTAGGAGTTCCCCTCTGTGTGTAACAACTGAGCTGTATATGCAAGTAAGGACATTATTACATCATTTGATGACAAGGAAGGAAGATTTCTGAATATGCAAACTCTTCTTGGTGCAATTTTTAGAGTGAAAGTAGCTGATCTGGTATGGAGATTGGGCACTGAGTGCCCCTAATTTAAACACATTTCAGAACGTTAAAAAGCTTTTGTGGCTTGTGCTTGATTCTATAAAGTCTATCTAATATTACCAAGAGGTAGGAAAAGAGAAAACACAACTCCACCCACCCCCTTTTAATGCCTCTTGGCACTAACTATGAATGTTTTCATATAAAAGCCCCTTGGAGTGTTCTTAATGCAGAAGAGGGAACATCTAGTCTTCTCTGCTGTGGCACCTATTGGTGCAGTGCTCTCCCTGTTGAGATCGCCAACTGTGGGGCATTTCTGCCATACTGTCCTTGACCACTACTACCATCCCTAGATGGCTTGGTTACTGGGGAGATATTTTACTGATGAACTGAAATGTTATTGCTTCATTTTTATGGTATGATCTACATTGGTATTTTCTCTATAAATGGGAAATGGAAATGACCACCAGCTTTATCATCACCATCAATTTAAAATGGATGTGAACCAGAGCCTACCTGCCTATGAGGCAGGGTGAGGTGGCTGCCTCCGGTGTTGCCCCTACCTCAGCTGCCACTCAGCTTTGCTCCTGGTGTCCCTAGCCTCTAGGGGCAGATGAGGGACCAGCGGCAAAGTTCTGAGGAACACCCCCCTTCCTGCCGATTTGTCGAGAGGGGAGGAGTTCTGCCACTCAGCTTTGCCCCTGGGCAGGGACACCTTCTCGCCTAGTTGTGTGGCACGGCTTGGCACCAGCTTCTCCTGAAGGGTGCTTGAGCTCAAATTATCCCAGTTCTTCCCATTCTTCCTCGGGATCTGATCATCCCCTACATGATACTTCATGGGACCATTAACTCTGTATGTTTACAGAAATCCAGCACAAGCCAGAAGTAAGCCCCACTCTGTCCAATGGGGCTTACTCCCATGCAAATGTGTAGAAGATTGCAGCCTTATGCATCCCAATTTACTCATGGGTTCAGTACAGTTGTCAAAGGAGGTCTGCTGGTAGAAAGAGATTTTGCAGAGCTTTGGGTTTATCCTTCAAATGCATACGGTCTGTAGCAGAACTATCTAGGCTTCCCTGAATCTTGGCAAGGCTTTGGTGCAACTTGTTGGCAGCTCTCCATCGGTGCATTCTTAGAAAGCCCTGGACATGTCTGCTCAGCCACCTTTCCGTCCTTCTCCTCCCAGATCAGTCTGGTTAATTTATAGCAAGAGGTAGCGGAAGTCCCAGACCTGCAGTGCAAGTTCCTGCTGGTTTCGCTTGCTGCCTCCTCCTGCCTCTGAGGTCCTTCTTTTTTTGCCCAATTATTCTGAAGAGGCTTGTTTTGCAGTGCTCATTTAGTTCACTTACTTTGAAACACTCAAGATGGCTAATAATATACTGAATGATTAAAGTCAGTGCACAAAAGGTTCCACTGGTAGAATTCCAGCTTCTGTGATGGTGTTCTCTGTTGAGAGGAGCAAGACAAATCTTAAATATTTATCTTGCACGTCAGGTCTAGGCTTTCATTATTATGTTGGTTTAATTTTTGCTAATCATTCTGATTATGTGATTGTTAGCTGCCAGAACAGTGGGATCTACATTTTAACATACATATTAGATTTTGCAATGCTATTGTGAAACTCTTTTCTTCTACGCTGGTGTTCAGTGTGTCTTGATGAAGCTGCAGCTGTTGAACATCCCACTGGTTCCTCTTAAGATCTTGTCCAGGAAGGGATAGCGTCCATGCAGTTAAACATGACAACATGAAAAAACTATTTATCTTATAAGAATGATTACTCAGCTGAGTCAGCCATGATATCTGATGGGCCCTATATTCCTTCATACTGTGATGACAGGTGTGGCCGTCTCATGATTTTGAAATATTACTACAGTGGTACCTCTAGTTATGAACTTAATTCGTTCCAGAGGTCTGTTCTTAACCTGGAACTGTTTTTAACTAGAGGTATGCTTTCGCTAATGGGGCCTCTTGCTGCCGCTGCGCCGCCAGCACACGATTACCGTTCTCATCCTGCGGCAAAGTTCTCAACACTCTTCCAGGTTAGCGGAGTTTGTACCCTGAGGCGTTTGTAACCTGAGGCGTTTGTAACTCGAAGTACCACTGTACTTCTGTTGCTGTAAACCAGGGGTCAGCAACCTTTTTCAGCTGTGGGCTGGTCCACTGTTCCTCAGACCATGTGGTGGGCCAGACTATATTTTGAAAAATATATATGAATGAATTCCTATGCCCCACAAATAACCCAGAGATGCATTTTAAATAAAAGCACACATTCTACTCATGTAAAAACACGCTGATTCCCAGACCATCCGCGGGCCGGATTGAGAAGGTGATTGGGCTGCATCTGGCCCCCGGGCCTTAGGTTGCCTACCCCTGCTGTAAACTTTACTTTTGAGGACTTTCACACAGTCAAGGGTATGGTGAATGTGGGTGTTCCTGTCCACTTATGGGTGCCATGTACAGGCCTATAGGAAGCTTTTACCAAGTCAGATCATTGGACCATCTAGCTCAATATTGTCTACACTGGCAACAGCTCTCCAGGGTGTCAAGCAAGGATCCCTCCCAGTCCAAGCCAAAGATGCCTGGAATTGCAAGCAGAAGGTCCCAGGTTCAAAACAGATCCTCTGCCACTGAGCTCCAGCTCTTCTCCTTGTTCACCTGAGCTTGACGCCAGTGGAAATGTACCTTCCAGGTGGAAAAGCTGTAGATTTTATATAGGATAACTGAGTGGTTTGTTTTGCTTGTCGAAAACTTTGCGATTGGGCAGCGCTCCATTCATTTACCTAAGTCAGGCTAAACAGGGAGGGGCTAAGCTGCCGGAACTTAAACTTGGGGCGCAAAGATTTTCACCATGAAACTACTCTGATCAGTGCTTTCAGGGTTTTGTGGTTTCCGGCTTTTAAAAATTGAAACATTTTTGGCTTGTTTATGAGATTCCAGAATTCTAGCGATTACATTAGGTGTTAATAGTACCGTTGATAGTGCTACTGTTTGGCCTCCAATGAACTCTAGATTATGGCATTGTTAAAATTAAAGGAATTCCTGTTCCAGGCTGTTATTCTTGGCTGTCTGAGTACTGTGGGTTTTCACGGCAAGCCATGTATTTTCTTTAGTACAAATTTCCTTCAATTCATCAGCAGAGATTTGGGCTGTTCCGTTTAGACTTTGTGACTGTTTTTTTGGATGGGCTTGTGAACATGCCAGTGATGAATTAGAGGGCTGTTCGGGACATTATCTTAGACATCTTGTTCTATTTTCACTGTGTACCTTTCCTTTCCCAAGGCTTTCCTCCTCTTCAGAATTGTTTTCTTCACTTCAGCCCAATGAAGTGAAGACACATCGTTGTAGGAAAGGGTAGAGCTGGGCTACTCAGTTATATAAAAGTAAGCAAAGGTGTATCATCCAGAGAAGGCAGGGGGAGGCACTAGTAATTCTGTGTTTAACCACACTGTGCAGTGCAGTGATAAATGAAAAAAGTCCTTTCTGCTTTCTGTAGGCCTGGGAGAGTCACATATCTTTTGCCTATCAGGATTCACATCTGTAAAAGTGTTTGTAGCAGGCTTAGTGTGAACCCAAGATCTCCTGCCATGTTTTTGCAAAGCTTTTTGCCGATATAGTCGCTCAGATTCGGAAAGAGGTAGACTCCACCGTGGGAGCAGGCCTTGTCTAGTCAAGTTGCATGGGATCAATTCCAATCTGTTACCTCCGAGGATGTGGACAGGCTGCTTGGACGAGTGAAACCAACCACCTGTCTCCTTGATCTTGCCCATCCTGGCTCATAAAAACAAACTGGGAAGGGTTTGACGATGGGCTCTGCGGGGTGGTGAATGCTTCCTTCTGTGAGGGAGCCTTCCCAGACCCACTGAAAGAGGCAGTTGTTAAACCGCTTCTTAAAAAAAATATTTGGACCCAGCCAATATGGCCAACTATTGCCCACTCTCAAATCTTCCATTCTTGGGCAAGGTGATGGAGTGGGTGGTTTTTTTTTTTTTTTTACACTTCTGCTTGTACCCAGTCATGGTGCATGAGGTTGGGGGGGGGCACTCCTGACTGCACTGGGACCAGGATGGGGCAGGCCAGGTCTGTGGCGAGGACAAGAGAAACATCAGGTTAGCAGCAGCTGACAGAGCTCTAACCCTGCTCTGTTGCAGGGAGCGGCAGCGGCCCAAGTGTTATCCTTTTCATAGGAAGATAGACAAGAGCATTTATTGGCTTCCAAAAACATAACAGGAACTTGAAATTCATGACTTCACCAAGATACAGCTACGTTCTGTGCCAATTGGTGACTAGACTATCAAATGACACTGTCCACGCATATCACTTGGTCAGGAGTGGGAAACTTTTGACCTTCCAGATGTTGTTGAACTACAGCTCCCATCAACCCCAGCAAGCATGGCCAAGGGTCAGGAATAATGGGAGCTGTAATTCAGCAACATACACAGGGCCACAGATTCCCCACGCTTGCACTGGGTGCATCAACACATCTTTTTCTTATGTATATCTACATTACTGAATATCCTGCCAATTTGAATTGCATTTCTGCCTTTTTCTAGGAGCTGTACTGTCACCCTTACAGTGGTACCTCAGGTTAAGTACTTAATTCATTCCGGAGGTCCGTTCTTAACCTGAAACTGTTATTAACATGAAGCACCACTTTAACTAATGGGGCCTCCTGCTGCCGCCGCACCGCCGGAGCACAATTTCTGTTCTCATTCTGAAGCAAAGTTCTTAACCTGAAGCACTATTTCTGGGTTAGCGGAGTCTATAACCTGAAGCATATGTAACCTGAAGCGTATGTAACCCGAGGTACCACTGTACTATGTTGTTCTGTCTATAACTCTTCCCAAGTACCGTATATTCCATTACATGGGGAAAGGGGCATAGAACTATGAAAGATAGAATAAGTACTATTTTTCACAAAGGCTCTTTTATCAAGACAAATTCTTCCCTTTGAGCCCCTTCCTCCCATTTTCACACCCAACGGTAACAGTCTATAGCCAATGCAGCAACAAAGAATAGCCCAGCAGTCCGGTATTTTTATATATCACAGCACTGCCTCAGTTTAAGGGCCATTCTGGGGGAAGGGGAATGATGCCTCCTAAGGTCAATCATGTGCTGTGCGGCTGTGGTAAACATGTGGAATGACAGTCGCTGGGTGAAGAATGGATGACTGAGCCCATTCATGCCACAGTTTCATTCAGAGTAGATTACAGTCTGTGTGATTTGCCTTGAGGACAGTTTGGAAACATCCATTCATTCAAAATGCATCTGGCAGAGTTTCCACTGAGGTCTGTAGACCAGATCACATTACTCCAAGGCTGTGTTACTTGCATTGGCTACCATTTTGTTTCAGGGCTCGATTCACCCATAAAGCCATAAATTAGCTTGAGAACGGTCTGCTTGCATATGAACCTGGCCAAGCCTTAAGAGTAGCATCAGAGGCTCTGTTCAGTGTCTCATCTCCAACAGATATGTGGCAAGTTGATATGATAGGGAGGGTCTTTTCCTGAACCAACCTAGATTATGGAACATCCTTCCAGGGCAGCTCTGCCTGGCTGCATCATTGCTAGCCTATCAAATGACAGCTGAAACTCATTTATATCAACAGGCCTTGTTGACTATGATTGTTACGTTTCAATTCTGCAATTTTGTTGTTTTTTATGCTGGAGATCTGTTTCCAATGCTTTTATTCATCTCCCTGCATTTTAGTAAAATGTATATTTTGTATCTTTGTTATTTAATGTTGCTTGGTTGCTCACACACCTGTAAGTTATTGTGAGGAAAGAGAAAGGTTAGACAACATTAAAACTTATAAAATTGAAATTTATTTATTGACATCTAGAATGCACACTGTAATAATATTCAGCTTTTAGATTTGAAACCGTAAATTGAGGTAATTTATCAGTGTCGTTGGTGGATTTAATTTAAAAGAGCATTAAACCAAAGTTCTCTGGGGTTTTTTTTTTTAAAAATTGACTCTTTATGGCTTTTACCCAATGCTGCATAAGTGATAATCCTTTCACTTTCTCTCCTTGACCTGTGTAGTTCCTAAGTCTGCTCCATTTATTTCCTGGAGCAAATTTTGAGGCTGTGCAGGGTCTACGGAGGAGAACGGGGGAAATTGCATTGCATAAGCAGAAGTCTGTTGCACAAGCAGAATGGCAACATTTGATACATTCCCATATGTTTGTCTGTATAGCTTTCTTAAAAAACAAACCAACTTATTTATTTATTTATTTATTTATTTATTTATTTACACCTTTCTTTAAACTGACAGTTGCTTTGATTATTGTACAGATGAAAGTAAGTTACCATTATCATTATTATTATTATTACTGCTACTATTAGTAGTAGTACTAACAGATTCAGGTTGAATCCTGACAAGACAGAAGTACTGTTTTGGGGGGGTAGGGGGCGGGCGGGTGTGGAGGACTCCCTGGTCCTGAACGGGGTTAATGTGTCCCTGAAGGACCAGGTGCGCAGCCTGGGAGTCATTCTGGACTCACAGCTGTCCATGGAGGCGCAGGTTAATTCTGTGTCCAGGGCAGCTGTTTACCAGCTTCATCTGGTACGCAGGCTGAGACCCTACCTGCCCGCAGACTGTCTTGCCAGAGTGGTGCATGCTCTAGTTATCTCTCGTTTGGACTACTGCAATGCACTCTATGTGGGGCTACCTTTGAAGGTGACCCAGAAACTACAACTAATCCAGAATGCGGCAGCTAGACTGGCGACTGGGAGTGGCTGCCAAGACCACATAACATCAGTCTGCTCAGACACTGAGGTCCAGCGCCGAGGGCCTTCTGGTGGTTCCCTCACCGCGAGAAGCCAAGTTACAGGGAACCAGGCAGAGGGCCTTCTCGGTAGTGGCGCCCGCCCTGTGGAATGCCCTTCCACCAGATGTCAAAGAGAAAAACAACTACCAGACTTTTAGAAGACATCTGAAGGCAGCCCTGTTTAGGGAAGCTTTTAATGTTTGGTGGGCTATTGTATTTTAATACAGTGGTGCCCCGGAAGACGAATGCCTCGCAAGACGGAAAACCCACAAGACGAAAGGGTTTTCCGTCTGCAGAGTCGCTTCGCAAGACGAATTTCCCTATGGGCTTGCTTTGCAAGACGAAGAATGACGAAAAAAAGTGAATTTTTTTTTTTTGCTCCAAAACCCCTTATTCTGAATTGCTAAGCTGCTAAAAGCATTTTAGCAGCAAAACCGCTAATCCCCCCCCTTAAAAAGCCCCTTTTAGCCCTTTTTTAGCCAATAGCGCTAATAGCGCTACTCCGTCAATGGGCTTGCTTCGCAAGACGAAAAAACCGCAAGACGAAAAGACTCCCGGAACGGATTCTTTTCGTCTTGCGAGGCACCACTGTATTTTGTTGGAAGCTGCCCAGAGTGGCTGGGGAAACCCAGCCAGATGAGTGGGGTATAAATAATAAATTATTGTTATTATATAGTAGTAGCAGTATTGAAATAACTAAACAAGGCTGCAATGCTATATACCACTCATGTCCAACTGGTCGATCGCTGGACATCCCTGGTTGTGTGATCCTGATTGATCTTCCAGGAAAAAAGAAAAAGAAGAAAGCTCAACAACTTTGGTGAATCCAATGGGTAGATCACTGCCAGTTTTTTTATAGTGGGAGTAGATCGCAGTCTCTTGGGAGTTGGACATGCCTGCTATATACATATTACCTGGGAGTAAGTCCCCTTTGGGGTTTGCTTCCCAGTGGACATGCATAGGATTGCAACATAAGTTTGCTTCAAACTTTAGTGAACCACCCACCAGACAAACAATTTGGGGAAGATCTGGAACTTGTATTGGCACTATGTGAATTTGGGCATGGCACAATAACAAAGAAGTCCAATTCTAGTTTCCCCCTAAAGCAGCCTTTGTCTGAGGCTGATGTGAATTGTGGTGCCAGGCCTCAGAAGGGCACCAGGTTCACAAAAACTGCCCTAAAAGGAAATTATGCTCACTGAAAAAATAATGAAAACTAATAGCACCACACACGCAAGGTCACTTCCTTGTCCTTTGTGTGAAGTAAATTCAGAATAACTCCCTTTTCCTGGTTTCATACTCGCAGTCACTAGTACAGATTAAAAGCCACACTTTGGCTGATAACATTGATCTGGGGGGCGGGGGGAGAGAGAGAGATATAAAATCCCACCCATAGCTCACCCTTGATTGTGATGATGGCAACAGTGGTTTTATATGGTATTCAGCTAGATTTTAGGAACTTGAAAATCTGCCAAGTCAAAAATGAACCATAAAGAATTTTACTTTTAGAAAGTAAAATTTTGGAAGTCAGTCAGTATGCTGTCTATTTTGCCCTGATGTGCCCTTCGCAGCCAGAAAGAAGAAACCAGCTATGTCATTCTGTGTTTCTATACTCTCTGTAGTCTCTCCAACACCTCCACCTTACCCCACCCATAGGTGCTTTTGTCATCTGCTGTGGGATACTTCATCTGATTGGCTATTTAGTCAGGTTAGGTGGATGAAGCACCAAGGCTGGGTGATCCTTGGGTTGCCCAGCAATAGCAAATCCTCTTTCCCACCAGCCTTCTCTATAGCCAGCTCATGGCCAGTAAGGAAAGAGTTTCTAGGCAATGGCCTACTTAAAAACCAGCACCAGGAACAAAGTTTAACCTGCCAATAAATGGACTTTCTCTGAGCAAAGTCCAGAGACTGACAGCAAGAGGGTGGGGGCAGAGCAGCTCCAACTATTACCAAGGTTCAACAAATGCAGCCTTTTAGCTGATGCTTTCAAGCATTTACAGGAAGCAGATGAGAAAAATAACTTTCATAGCAGAAGTAAAACAAACACATACTAAAGTGGTGTCTAACGTAACAACAACAGGATAGCAATCCTCATAATGCTCTCTTTATATGTTTAACCTCTGACAGAAAATAGCAACAGTTTCCCCAGCTCACATCAGGAAGTGCAGGAACGTTAATAAACCTGGAATAACCTCTTAAAGTGGCATTGTTCAGACTGTAAAATGCACTGTACATTCAGTGAAAGGCATTGTATGTTTTTGTGGATTCCTATTAATTCCAGGGCATTTCAGGGTGGGGGCAGCAATGTAAGCATTGAGTGCAGGGACACCATTTCCCGTCTACCCCAGAATGCTCCAGAACTGTGTGATGTCTGGGGCATTCTGGGGCAATTAAATGGTGGTTTCCAGAAGTGGCGGCTCAAGCTCTGCTGCTACCGCAGCAACAACAACAACAACAAAAGTTCATGGGGGAAGGGCCGCACAAATGAATGTAAGTAGCAAGACAAAGTGAATTTAAATACATGATTAACACAAGTAAAATTTAAACAAACACACAATGAAAAGCAATAGAGTAATAAGGTTTCAATAATGAAGTACAATCATGAGAAACATTTCTTTGTCCATACCATTCCTTAGGTGAAATATTTTCTAGGGGAGGAACTCATAATTGTTTTACAACCTGTTATCAGCTAGTCAAAAAAAGTTCCTTTGTGCCCATGTGCATGAGTCTAAATTTTAAACCTAATTTTTTGGTAAAAACAAAAACAAAACCCTAGTCTTATACACGGAAAAATACAGTAGTTGGAAGTGGGAGCCAGATTAGGCCCATGGCATGAGGGAGAGGGCTTTAACCCATTGACCCCACTTTTGCCCTCATCCAGTTTTGGGGCCCTTCACCAGCTGTTAGCTAACAGGTGTGAGGAAGCTGCCATAAAGGCATGAATAAGATTGTGCTTATTTAACTTCTATGGTACATGGGGGAAGGCTGGAATCCTTAAGAATGACAGCCCTCTAGCAACTTACAACATTTTAACAAGGCATTTTCATAATGCAAAATTGAGGGGCAGGTGCCAGAAAACGGGGAGTGTCTCTGTTAAGTGGGGAGAGTTGGGGTGCACACTGACTGAGAGTGGTCCAGTCTGTACCTGAACAACAAACAGTTCTGACTGATGAGTCAGGCCAGAGATGGACATTTTGAAGAGCTTGGTGGTACTATATAAACACCTGGTGAAACTCTAAAAAGAGCAGACCACCAATGGGGGGAAGGTCAACCACAAGGCAGAGAGATGGTGACCTCATGCAGCTGATTCTGGGTGTCATGAAAGGGCAGCAAACGGTTAGTTGTTTCATTTATTATTGCATATGTACTCCCAGGAAGAGACACTTGTGGAGCTTTCTGCCTTGGGTGCCAAAATACTATGCTTTTTTTGGTTGGAGGCAGGAGGGAATTTACACCACAAGCAGCAAAATGCTTTGGCCAGCCCCACCAGCAACCTTCTCCTCTAGCAGCCTGCCATGGTGGTGCTTGCAAAGTGTGTAGGTCGTAGCCCAAGAGTCCCTGGTTTGACACCCCCGGTGCTTTCTCATAGTTAGTGGCTAACCTACAGCATGTCTGCCATCATACATTGAGCCAGCTATGTACTGACCATCTTCCAAAGAGCGAAAGAACAGCTGCTTTTTATGTCACACCTGGAACTTCATGGAACACAACTCTGCTCAATGAAGTTCCGCAGGTGCTTCTGGTGGGGGGTGGAGTTTACTGCCAATTATGCTAGCTTTGTACATACATATAACTGGGCGGAGGACTGGTAAACAGCTGCCATATTCAATAGTATAAAGCCATGCTGAAGAACCTCTTCTTCAGGAACTCCTGAATCAAATTAGAAAATCAATTAGAAGTTATCTGTGAGATCTCAACAAGACATCATTCATTGCGCTATCGATTCAGCTTGTGCTTCAAGTTGTGCTTGGCACAGTTGGGCTGTGTTTTAGGAGAAGACTGGAATGGTGCTTTTGTAAGCAATCTTCTTGGTCTTTGGTACCAGGATGACCCAGGCATGATTTAGGCTTCCTTTATAGACAGGGCGAAGCAGGGCTTCTTGTACTGACAACTCTAAGCTGCTTCTTATACACTATTCCTCTTGATGCATTAAAAAGAATTCATGTGAGCAAGAAGTGTGTAGGAGAAGCAGGCAGACGTAATGCTGCCCACAAAGTTTCTCTCCTGCCCACTCTAACCAAACATTCCTATATTGGGTGGTAAGTTCAACTGGGCTCACTTAGGCCTTCCTGCTTCATGTGGCCAAGTTGGGAGTGAAGCAGTCATGTCCACCATGCCCGGGACAGTGGAGTTAGGGCTTGCTTTGGCACATTTTATGCTCCCTATGCATCTGTATGTATGAGGAGTGCTTATCTCTAAAGCTAACATAATAATAAGAATTTATTTATACCCCGCCCATCTGGCTGAGTTTCCCCAGCCACTCTGGGCGGCTCCCAATCAAGTGTTAAAAACAATACAGCATTAAATATTAAAAGCTTCCCTAAACAGGGCTGCCTTCAGATGTCTTTAAAAAATAGGATAGCTGCTTATTTCCTTGACATCTGGTGGGAGGGCATTCCACAGGGTGGGCACCACTACCGAGAAGGACTCCCTGTAACCTCACTTCAGCAAAGAAGGAACCGCAAGAAGGCCCTCGGCGCTGGACCTCAGTGTCCGGGCTGAACAATGGGGGTGGAGACGCTCCTTCAGGTATACAGGACCGAGGCCGTTTAGGGCTCTAAAAGTCAGAACCAACACTTTGAATTGTGCTCAGAAACGTACTGGGAGCCAATGCAGATCTCTCAGGACCGGTGTTATATGGTCTTGGTGGCCACTCCCAGTCACCAGCCTAGCTGCCACATTCTGGATTAATTGCAGTTTCCGGGTCACCTTCAAAGGTAGCACCACGTAGCGTGCATTGCATTAGTCCAAGTGGGAAATTACCAGAACATGCACCACTCTGGCAAGACAGTCTGCAGGCAGGTATGGTCTCAGCCTGCGTGCCAGGTGGAGCTGGTAGACAGCCACCCTGGACACAGAATTAACCTGCGCCTCCATGCACAGCTGTGAGTCCAAAATTACTCCCAGGCTGCGCACCTGGTCTTTCAGGGGCACAGTTACCCCATTCAGGACCAGGGAGTCCCCCACACCAGCCCGCCCCCTATCCCCCCAAAACAGTACTTCTGTCTTGTCAGGATTCAACCTCAATCTGTTAGCCGCCATCCATCCTCCAACCGCCTCCAGGCACTCACACAGGACCTTCATCACCTTCACTGGTTCTGATTTAAAAGAGAGGTAGAGCTGGGTGTCATCTGCATACTGATGAACACCCAGCCCAAACATCCCATGCAACAAATACAACCAGACAAGAACAAGCTAAGATATAGCTTATTCCTCACCATGCACTTGGCAGAACAGTTTGGCCTCAGTTGGATTGCAAAAGAAGAAGAAGAGAAGAAGAGTTTGGATTCGATATCCTGCCTTTCACTCCCTTTAAGGAGTCTCAAAGCGGCTAACATTCTCCTTTCCCTTCCTCCCCCACAACAAACACTCTGTGAGGTGAGTGGGGCTGAGAGAAGTGTGACTAGCACAAGGTCACCCAGCAGCTGCATGTGGAGGAGTGGAGACATGAACCCGGTTCCCCAGATTACGAGTCTATCGCTCTTAACCACTACACCACACTGGACACTGGTTCTCAACAAAAAACTTTGCTAAGAGGGACCTCTTCAAAGCGGGAGGTTCTACTACATCAGGGATGGGAAACCTATGGTCCTCCAGATGCTGCTGGACTTCAGTGGTGAGGAATTAACATCTGGAAGGTCACAGGTTTCTCATACACACCCCGTTCTGTATTATGTGTCACAACAGACAAAGACTCTTTTGTGGTCCCTCACAGATGCCACGTCACAATAAAACGAGGCCTTGGCACCAGGTTTCAAAGGGCAGCTGGCTTTGTAAGACAAAGTTATTTGAGGTCCAAGGCATCTCGCAGGGTGTTTGCTTTCCTCCAGGGGAATGTAATGTCATTTTCATATCTAAAAATATGACAAGTTCTTAAAATGCTTCAGTTTTCTAACAACCTTCAGCAGGAGCATGTTTATTATTGAAAAGCCTACAAAACAAAGCTTTGACAGATAATTCCTCTAAACTTCTCAAGTTGGTTGTAACCACTGCTCTTGTTAAAGAGCATTAACAAAAAGAACGATGTAGACACGTAGCTCTTTGGGGTGGGATACCCAAAAATGCAAATATTGGAGTTTTTGTGATGTTTTGTTTGTGATTTCTGTGAAGCTTAGCCTGTGTTCACTATACCAAAAGGGAATTATATAATAATCTGTCCCACCAGCAACACAAATTTGTTTGTGGACAGGCTGTATTAACCAATAAGGTCTTAAGAATATGCTTGAAATGACACTACATACGAAATCATGGTGTGTGTTTTTGTGGAGATTGAATTACATAACTAGCCTTGTAGCCAGTTATTGTTCTTAACAGTTTTATTATTTTGGAAAATAATTTTTTACTGGGGGAAAAATATTATAACTGTATTCACCGAATCCAATATGGCTGTTTGGCCTCACTGTTTCGTTTAGATGCCCGCAGTTCAGTACAAAGCCTAAATCTTCCATGTTACATATTACCTGGAGTTATAGTTTTCATAATCACTGATACACCACAGGTAGCCTTCATACATACAAGGGAAGGAAACAGGTTTCCAGATGAACAGGAGTCCTCTGTCTATCCTGCCCCTTTTCAAACCTGTTGTTCTAGACCAGGCTTCCTCAAACTCAGCCCTCCAGATGTTTTTGGCCTGCAACTCCCATGATCCCTATCTAGCAGGACCAGTGGTCGGGATTGATGAGAACAGCAGTCTCAAAACATCTGGAGGGCTGAGTTTGAGGAAGCCTGTTCTAGACAGCATGCTGATTTACAGGCAAGGGCGCCACCTGTTGACTCAAGGACATCATTGTTAGGTGCTTTTTCCTTGAGATTTCCCTGCCTGCATCCTGTTGCTCTTGAAAGCTAACAAAGAGACAGCAGGCCTCTGCACGTTTACCATGGTGATGATACTGTAGCAAAAGTGACTAGATCTATCAGGGCAAATGCAGTGAAGAAATCAATGTGCCATAATGAAAATTGATAAGGTATCCTGCTCCCTTTTAAGGTGGAACGGAAATATCCTAACATGAAGTTGTATATAGTATGCTACTGCCCTTTCAAATGCGCACATACACCAAGCTGCTTGTAACCACGTATTTGGGATGCTAACCTGCCACAATTGCAATGTGTGCAGGAATATTGTGGCCATGTTGCGGGGGCCAAGGGCATGTTTTCCCCCTACCAAGCCCAGCCAGTATTCACACGCACGTTGCAGCTGCATGGATTGGGCTAGTACTACAAGGAATCTTTGTGCTTGTGTGAAGCAGGCGACAGAGAGCTCTCTGCAAAGTGCACTTCCACAATCCCTATGTTACAAGGACCTAATTCTACCTTAAACCAGTTCATTCTGTCTGAAATGCGAGGACTATTATTCTGGCTAGGCTTTTCAACACAGACACACAGACATTTGTGGAAATTTCACCGAGTGCATTCAGACATAGGTATTATTGCGTTAGTTTTCCTGGCTATAATACCAGCACTTCTGTCCTGGTTGCTAATGTTCCTTTGAACATTTGAACTTCATTACCTCTTGCATGGACTCTTGAGAGTCCCATGGACTGCAAGAAGATCAAACCTATCCATTCTTAAGGAAATCAGCTCTGAGTGCTCACTGGAAGGACAGATCCTGAAGCTGAGGCTCCAATACTTTGGCCACCTCATGAGAAGAGAAGACTCCCTGGAAAAGACCCTGATGTTGGGAAAGTTGGAGGGCACAAGGAGAAGGGGACGACAGAGGATGAGATGGTTGGACAGTGTTCTCGAAGCTACCAGCATGAATTTGACCAAACTGTGGGAGGCAGTGGAAGACAGAAGTGCCTGGCGTGCTCTGGTCCTTGGGGTCACGAAGAGTCAGACATGACTAAATGACTAAACAACAACAACATCTCTTTCATTATGGAGATGTGGCTTTTTGATCAATCTACCAGCATGTTGTACTGAATTTCATTCCCAGCAGTGGGCAGTGAGTGACACAACAGCAGACATGTTGCCACCACCTCACCCTTTATGCACATGTGCTTTTCTGTTCCCCCATGATTCCCCCATTAAAATGGAAGGAAAGTACTGTATGCATTGATACTGCGCCAAATTTTGTCCCATGGTTATCCAAGTCAACAGGGTTGCAAACAGATTTTTTTTCCTGGAAGCAATTGTTATGGAAATGTGCTAAATAACTACTAGTGGCTTTTACATCATGTGAAAGATCACCTAAAGGGTGACCATTATCTGGTGAGAAAACCGAAATAAAGTGCATTCTGAACGCAGCCTATGATTCTCCTTTGACCATGTTTGCAGCAGAAATTTACATGGGTTTACACTGGAACAAACATCTTACCACTATTGTGGGGCACCTTAAAGACAAACACTATGGACTCCATCGGATGAACCAAAAGAGAAAGAGAGAGATTCCCCCACACCTCCAGCCTCCAAGTTTTGATAAAGGGAAAGGAAGGGAGGGAATGTAGAGGAGAGGAATGAATGTGGCAAGACTAACAAAGGATGTAGAAGATTACTTTATCAGTAATCTGAGTTTTTGATAATCTGAAAGCACTTTAAAGAAAATTGAAATCTGAAGGAGGATGTCCTGCTAATAGCCGCTAGATGGCAGCATCAATACAATAACAATACTAGTAAATTTATCAACCGCACCATATCAAAAAGCAACAAGTTACTTTCCTTCGTCTGTAATACACATTTTTATGTGTAACAATGTATGCTTCCCATGGCTAATCCTAAAGTTTTCTTTTATTTTTGTGTGGTACAGTTGAAGTTGACACACACATGTGCACAGAGTCCGGTTTGGGGGTCCACCTAGCAGTGTCTACGTGAACTCACAGTGGCTCTTGAACACTGGAGGCACCACGGAGTGAAGCTGCACATGGATGCCCTCTACCACTGGACCACAGGCCCTTCCCTGAAGCATGTTGTCATGGGAGACTAGTTCTGCATGGGGGGGGGGGGATCAGCCTTGGGGCTGATTCACAACTCCTTGAAGATGCACTGAAACGTGTGCTGAGCAAAAACGTGACTTGTACAACTCTTTATTTCCCAATCAAGGCTGATGGTCTTCTCTGATAAGGCGCAATGGTGCTCAGCATGGTTTTTTCCCTTATGCGTTACGTCATTCTCCAACTGAGGTTATCTCTCACTGCTAAAACTATATAATCTGCACCACTTTTTTTCTGTTCAGTGTTTGTATATGGGAAATTAGTTGTTGTTGGTTGTTGTTTTTCAGGAAGTAAATGGCAAATATCTTACCTAGAGAAGAAAATAAAGGCCACAGAATGATGCTGAAGAATGTGAGGAGCTTGAGGAACTGTAATAAATAAGAAAATTGCCCAACCTGCTTCAGTGGGAACCTTTCTCAGGAGCATTTCTGAGACTACCAGGGCAATCCAAATTACCTGCTTTGTGCTGCCAAGGTTCTGTGAACTGGGAGAGCCACCACCACATTCACAGCCCACTTGATCACAGTGGTAGGATCACAGTGGTAGGGTGTAGTCCAGGCTTCCTCAGCCTCGGCCCTCCAGATGTTTTGAGACTACAATTCCCATCATCCCTGACCACTGGTCCTGCTAGCTAGGGATCATGGGAGTTGTAGGCCAAAAAAACATCTGGAGGGCCGAGGTTGAGGAAGCCTGGTGTAGACAGATTGGTCCAATCTCAGTGCCAGGCTGCTGCTGGGATTGGGCCCAGAACAGGCCTGATGCTGGCTGGCACTGGCTGTGGAAATGACTCAGGATCCACTGGATCCTGTTCTGGCTCAGCCCCACCCCCACCCTCTGAATGCCCCATTTCAAGGCTTTCTGCTTGGCTGTACTAGTGGGGATACCGTCAGCAGTTAAACTATCAACTTCCTTCATCCATGTTTCCCAACGTCTTTAACCATTAGTCATGCTGGCTGGGGCTGATGGGAGTCAGACGACATCCAGGTCTACAGGCTCACCAGCCTCATATTAGCTGTTCCTGATAAAATAATTCTGATCCTTGGATGGGAAGACCGAAACTGTGACCAGAAATATGGCAATTTCTTTGTCATGTTTCATCATGTTTCATTGAGTATTCATTATACTGAAATGTATCCCCATGAACCCATTTAATATTCATGCGGAGTTTCTCTCTCTGCACTTAATTAAAACAGGGTATAATTCAGAATTGGTTGTGACTAATTGTAACAATGATGCCTTGTTCAATCATGTACCGTGAATATTAGAGAGAATCTAATGGCCTTTTTGTTTGCTTCTTAATAAACCTCAGAAAACGGGGAAATAGAAGGACTTCTGTCTTTCTCTTGAAATAAAAATAGTTGGGAAACTTCTCTTTCCCCCCGTTAGTGTCAACATGAAGGGCAGTTTGGATATTGCTCTTGTGTTCATGAGGCCTCATATCCAGATATCATTGTGTCTAAAAACTGGAATTTCATTAACAAAGGGTCATGCTATGTAAAGTTAAGCTGGTCAGAGCATCTGTATCTTGTAAGGTCACTCAAGATTCATGGGCCAAATGTAACTGGACAAAGTACAGCCCCATCTACTTACTGTCATTGCTGCATCCCTGCAAAAATGCCTGGCAAGACTCAACAAGCCATTCTCAGGTTGGTGAAGGTCCGGAAGCCAGCTGAGAACCTGAAGCAACTCAGACATTGCTCCAGCAAATACTAAAAGAAAGTCACAGGTGGGCTAGATGGTTTGTGCATATTAATTACACCAATCCTGGCCCAATTCAAAATGCTGCTTTTGACCTTTGTATAATTTGAAATGACTCAGTACTGCAATACCTCAATGAGGCTGGAAACATGAGCACAGACTTTTTCTGAGGTGGCTCCCAGCTTGTGTGGTGTAATGGTTAAGAGCAGTAGACTCCTAATCTGGTGAACTGGGTTCGCGTCTCCGCTCCTCCACATGCAGCTGCTGGGTGACTTTGGGCTAGTCACACTTCTTTGAAGTCTCTCAGCCCCACTCACCTCACAGAGTGTTTGTTGTGGGGGAGGAAGGGAAAGGAGAATGTTAGCCGCTTTGAGACTCCTTAGGGTAGTGATAAAGCGGGATATCAAATCCAAACTCTTCTTCTTCTTCTTCTTGTGGAACGCTCTCCCCAGGGATGCTCATATATACCTTTAGCCACCACACAATTTTTCCCTTCTTCTCCCAGGCCTGTCTGCAATGATGGAGGTAGAGAACTGACCAGAAGGGGTGGCACCCACAGCACTCTCAAAATTTCAGTTGTTCCCATGGACCTAAAAAGGTTAGTGATCTCTGCTGTAAAGGAATTGCTTTCACTTCCTTTCCAGAACAGTAGCAGCACTTATTTTAAACAATATCCTCTGTGTACTTAGTGCTGTTTGACAGTAGCCCTTTGAAATTCAGTGGGGCTTACTTCTGAGTAGACCGCTGAGGTTCTAAACCTGCTCCAATCTCCACCTCTTGCCCTTTACAAAAATAAAAAAGGCATCCAAAAAGTAATCTTTAACACAAGCGCACCTGTGTGATTAAGGAAGTCCAGTTCCCTGACAGCTACATGCCATGACTGCCCATTATAGGAATCACACCAAAGAAGATAGTGGGTGTTGCAAATGGAGATGACTGATCTTAGAGTTATGCAGCCTGTGTAATCAGAATATTTTTAATGCTTTCTTCAGCCCACACAGGACAACTAGATTGCTCCGCACTCCCACAGTGCATTGCACTACTGTATTCTGTATTGTTAAATCTGTGTCAACAGTTTGTATAACAGCCTTACTAACATAACCTAAGTTAAAAGTAGGAAATGAGTAATCATGCAATCAAGCGCAATTTCACTGTGTTATGCTTGCGTGTCCATTGTCTTGGTGATGTGTGTGACTATTCAGAACCAAAGAGGAATATATTATTTTAACAGTTGAACACGTTGGAGAAGGCCTGTACAGGACTGCTCCTCTGCACCGTGTGTTTCCTAGCTACTTAGACACAGAACCAGGGCCCAAGTCATCAGAGTTGGCCTGGAGGCTTCAGAACTCCTGAGGAGAGGCAACAATGTGCAGCCACAGCTGAACCACAAGCAAGAGGATTATGCAAATTCATGAAGGAGAGAGCTAATGTGGGCTGCTAGCCATGATTATGCTCTACCTCTGCACAGTGGCATAGCGTGGGGGGTGCGGGCCGCACCGGGCGCAACATCTGGGGGGGGCGCTCGCACTCGCAGCTCTCTGCCCCTACCTGGCTCCACGGGTTAGGGGGCGCAAATTACTTGCCTTGCCCCGGGTGCTGACAACCCACGCTACGCCACTGCCTCTGCAGATGGAGGCAGTCAGCAGTGTAGGAAGTGGGATGCGGTGGGTGCGGGCCGCCCTGGGTGTCATCCCTGAAGGGGGTAACAAAATGGCTATGGGCTATGTGACACAGTGGTTGGGGCACCAGCAGGCTCCACGCTGCCCAAAACGGTAGCGTGGGGCTTGCATCTGCCCACCACCTCTCCCTCAGTCACCCTACAGCTGGGGGGGGGGAGGCTCGATGCAGCACACCCTGCCCCAGCTCACCCTGCCCAATGGGTGGCTTGCCCCACCCCTGGGCAGAAGACGCATGCAACGCCCCGGGCACCTGAGCTATGCCGCTGCATGTTGGGGGGCGGGAAACCAGCTACAGATTGCAAACAACAGGAGCAAAGCATAGCAAACAGGTCTGCAACCAACTACCCCTCTAAGATGGAGGGACACAGGTGGCACTGTGGGTTAAACCACAGAGCCTAGGATTGCCGATCAGAAGGTCGGCAGTTCGAATCCCCACGATGTGGTGAGCTCCCGTTGTTCTGCCAACCTAGCAGTTCGAAAGCACATCAAAGTGCAAGTAGATAAATAGGTACCACTCTGGCGGGAAGGTAAATGGTGTTTCCGTGCGCTGCTCTGGTTCACCAGAAGCGGCTTAGTCATGCTGGCCACATGACCCGGAAGCTGTACGCCGGCTCCCTCAGCCAATAAAGCGAGATGAGCGCCGCAACCCCAGAGTCAGTCACGACTGGACCTAATGGTTGGGGGTCCCTTTACCTTTACCTTACCCCTCTAAGAAGGCTTTAGCTGGGCAATTTGGAATGGGCAGCAAGCAGAGGGGTGCTGTGGGTGCCGTGGTCCCAGCCCCAGCTCCTTCATTGGAGCCTGACTCCGCGGCAGAGGGAGCTGCGCTTCGGCTGCGGCGCTTGTGCCTGGTGCAGCTCTGCAGGGCCCAGGTCAGGCCTGACCCAGGGAAGGAGAGCAGGCGAGTGGCTGGCAGTGCTGCTGCCCACCCTCCTTGGCTGTGAGGCACCTCCTGCCTGGCTGCAGCAGCTCCACTGCCAGGTCAGACCGGAGGAGGAGGAGAGTGGGCAGCAGCTTCCCCGCCCCTCTCCTAGCCCTGAACTGTGACGCGCAGAGGGCACCCTGTGTACCCCGCCCCCTTGGAGGCATGCCCCCACGTGCCCACCCTGGTCGCTCCACTGCTGGAGGCAGTAATGCAGCCATCCCCAAACTCGGCCCTCCAGATGTTTTGGGACTACGACCATTGGGACTAACATTTGGGACTAACAGAACCATTGGTCAGGGATGATGGGAATTGTAGTCCCAAAACATCTGGAGGGCCTAGTTTGGGTATGCCTGCAGTAATGCTTCTAAGCACCAGTTGCAGAAAATCAAGGGGGGGGGAGGGCTCGTGCTCTAATAACTGCCAGGATGCAGTAGTTGAATCCTACCCTATAGGACCAGCCCACCCCTGAAGCAAGATGAGCTGACCGCCTCTGGTGGCAAGCTCCACAGGGACAGCAGACCCCAATGTAGGTACTTATTCACAATTCAAAGTGTTGGTGCTGACCTTTAAATCCCTAAATGGTCTCGGTCCAGTATATCTGAAGGAGCATCTCCACCCCCATCATTCTGCCCGGACACTGAGGTCCAGCACCGAGGGCCTTCTGGCGGTTCCCTCATTGCGAGAAGCCAAGTTACAGGGAACAGGCAGAGGGCCTTCTCAGTAGTGCCACCCTCCCTGTGGAACGCTCTCCCACCAGATGTCAAAGAGAACAACAACTACCAGACAGGGTATAAACATTATTATTATTATTATTGTTATTATTATTATTATTATTATTATTATTATTATTATTATTATTAATTTCCCCCCCCCTTGTTCCTGATATAGGTCTTCACTCACCCCTTCTTCCCTGGCAACAGGGGTGCCAACTTGTATAAAATGTTGAAGGGAGCAGGTACTGTAAGCCCCACTTCGCAAAATCACGAAATCACAAAATTCTGCTCTGGTCAGACCTCACCTGGAATACTGTGTCCAGTTCTGGGCACCACAGTTCAAGAAGGACACTGACAAACTGGAACGTGTCCAGAGGAGGGCAACCAAAATGGTCAAAGGCCTGGAAATGATGCCTTATGAGGAACGGCTAAGGGAGCTGGGCATGTTTAGCCTGGAGAAGAGGAGGTTAAGGGGTGATATGATAGCCATGTTCAAATATATAAAAGGATGTCACATAGAGGAGGGAGAAAGGTTGTTTTCTGCTGCTCCAGAGAAGCGGACACGGAGCAATGGATCCAAACTACAAGAAAGAAGATTCCACCTAAACATTAGGAAGACCTTCCTGACAGTAAGAGCTGTTTGACAGTGGAATTTGCTGCCAAGGAGTGTGGTGGAGTCTCCTTTGGAGGTCTTTAAGCAGAGTCTTGACAACCATATGTCAGGAGTGCTCTGATGGTGTTTCCTGCTTGGCAGGGGGTTGGACTCGATGGCCCTTGTGGTCTATTCCAACTCTATGATTCTATGATTCTGCGACATGGTGCACACACCATTTGAATGGCAATTCCCATGAACGGGGGGGGGCAGTTTTTTGGGGGGGCAAAGACCCCTAGGAGTTGGCTCCTGTGTCTGGCAGGGAGCAGGACCCTAATTTGTGGTTTGCCTCAAGTGCCAAAATGTCTTGGTCTGGTCCTACTGCCCTGTGTAAACTCCTTTCTTCCTCTTTACTTCCTGGTCATTTCACTGCCCATTCTTCCTCTTTCTTTCACCCCTCAGATATTCCCTCCATCCTTCTTTCATTTCTCTGAGCCAGACTTCGTTTTCTGGAGTCATCTGAAGTCTTACTACTCTCAGTCCTCTGACTTCTCTTGCCTCGCTTCTGCCACCTTCTCTTCTCTCATAGGCTTGCTCTGCTCATCTGTAGGATCTAACTCATACACCCAATAACAGCAAGTGAGGACAGCAGCAGTTTACTGTGAAATTGGACAATAGGATTGCTCTGGTTAGTTTTGCCACTGTCATGGAGAAAGTAACCACCACCCACCACCACCACAAATGGTGGCTTGCTATGTATACAGTTCAACGGAGAGCAAGATCCAGAAAGCTTTTGAGGATACAAGCCATAAACCCTATGAGATACTGTGGTGGTAAGATGTCAGTATGAGGGACCTGATCCAGAAAATTTATCAGTTGTAGAAATTTTTAACTTCACTTAAACCCGGCTTTTACTGACCTCGCATTAAACACAGGGCAATTAAGACTTGTTGATTGTGACAGTATTTATTTCAGACATGGTTTCCTTATGACTTCAGACATGTGAGTATTTTGTTCATTTCCACATAGTCACATGTAGTTGCAGCTGTTGCCACTGAGACAGGTGTACTATACTCCTGACAGGAATTAATAACTGTTGGTATGCAGTATTACTGCTACTCGTTTTTGTTTGTTTGTTTGTTTTTAAAGAAAAGGTATGGCCACTTATAGAAAAGCTAATGCAGTAACAGGAACAAGGAAGCGGGCTATTGTTTGACTTGGCATTTTCCACCTCTGCAGCCCTTGAAATTCCTTTGACTCTCCTTTTTCGCTCTGTTTTGTGTACAGTGGATTACAATAATGCTTTTGCCTTTTTGACTGCTGTAGGACAAAAGATCTCATGACTGATAATGAAGTCACAACAAAGGTCTGAAAATGCAGATACAATGATTAAAGGTGATCTTCAAAGGGCAAGTGTGTGTGTGTGTAGACTTTTCTTCACAATAGTCTGTGTGGCAAGTATTGCCACCAGCACTTCTGTGTGATCCATTTCCAGCACACCAACAAATGGATATTTGTTTCTCATTTGCTGTGTATGCCCTCCCTGAATGAATACACAAAGCATAACATGATGTACATAGGTGTAGTGCAAAGAGATATATGCTTACTGATATCTCTGTTTAGCCTTAGCAAGGTAGTTTTTACTGTCTCCCATTCCACTGCTTTGCTGTTTCAGCCAAGAGATAAATTGTCAGGCAGACAGTCTCAGTAATCTATTGATTTATCTTTGATCAGCCTTCTTCTGTCAATGGATCATTATACACACTGAAGCCACTACACCTCCCTTCTTGGGTATTTTCACGTTTTGTTCAGTTCCTTAAGTAAAACAAATCCTAATGCAGTCCAGTTCTACAAATGTCAACTCAGAAGCACACCCTATTCCGTTCCAGAGTGCTTACTCCCAGGTAGGTGACTATATGAGTGTACTGTTATTAGTGGTGTGGCATACCCTGATTAAGAATCAAGAGCATTAAAGTCATACAAAAGCTTAAGAGGAATTTATTTTTTTACACCCAACATTCCATAATGTATGACTTTCAAAGAATAACAGAATTTTTAAAAGCCTATTTCACAGAGCAATGCAAGGCAACTCACACATTGAATTCAGTCAGCCATCAGTAATTTCTTTTGTACGAATGAACTATAACCACTGGGATTCTCTTTCTTTTAAAGAATATTTTTTTGTACTTCTAAAACAATGCTTCCCTAAACTTTGGGGATAAAACCCTCTCTATTTTCTCTAATATTTGATACAAATGAAGATTCTGGTAACCATGGCATTTTAATGACATCACAGTAACCATGACAACAAAAGTGGAAAAGTGTCATTGGAGCCCCTCTCTCCAGCTCTGTCGTATAATATTTAATAGACCATTTCCAACATGTAGAAATGCATCGTCTTTCACTTTATGAATAACATCAAAAATGTCATTTGTGCCTTTAAAAGTCAAGTTGTTTTGTGGCCCCATTGCAGGAACAGCACAGAGGAAGAGTCAGGACAGTGTTGTCACATGGAAGGAATTGCCCTTGCATTCAGAAGTTTATACATGTCATGAGAACAGAACTGCAAGTGCAGTCCAAATGAGGAAATGCCAAAAGAATCACATTAAAATACAGTGAAGTAGATTATAAACATGGGAAGCCAAGAATCAAGCTGGGGAGCAATTAGGTTTTTGGTTTTTTTTAAGTTACTAAAAAGAATTTCTTAATACTTTAGAAAGTGGCTACAAACACAAGAACCCCTAATGATATATGTGCATATATGACACTGTTTTGGGATAGGAAAAGATATCACAGCAAAGAGATTAACTGTAAGAAAAATAACTAGCACAGAAAATGTTATTCACATGAAACTAGTGATTAGACTTGCATAGAAACCTGCTGGATGTGGTGGTTGGATATGTGAAACTATCATGAACAAACTATTTATCCCATTCTTTGCATCTGTGCAAAGCTGCCATTTGTAGTGAGTCACTGAACTGCAGATTGCAGCATCTAGTAACCAAGTGGAATACCCTCAGACCCTCGACCGACTCCACCTGCTCAGGCTAGCTATTCCACTTGAGCCTTGCTCAGACAACAGTCTTCCTGGGCTGTGGTGTTTCCCTGTATCCTTCAGTTCATTCTTCAGTCCAAATGTCTGGCTTGCTTTTTGGTCCTGCCTCCTAGTTTGCTTCTTGGTATTGACTTGCTCTCCACTTTTGACTTTTGGCCTTGTCCCACAACTCCAGGCTCCTGATAGGTATAAGATCACAGTTTCATTCACACCAAAAGTCATGTCTATGACATAACAAAACTGAGACTCTTGCTGGTTTTTCACACCTGGATCATCTCGCTGGGATGATATGGCATTAGTTTCCATTTTTTTGTTGAGTAGTGTTACCTGTGAATAGGCTTGTGGAGCTGTTTTGCTTATGGAGTGTTCCTTTGAGAAAACATCAGGCAGATAGGTTGTTACAAATCACCTATGTTGACTGATTGAAAAATGCATTGTGCAATTAATGCTGCATCCCATTCAGGTAGAAGAGTGAAAATTCAGAAATAATTAACTGAGAGTAATGAAACCCACTTCCTTTTTCATGTGCAAGTCAGCTTTCATCTGCCATGTTGAGCTATGACTCAGAGTGTGCCAATACCTAATAACAATGTGTGTCCCACTGGGAAAATCACTAGGATTGGGCTCACCAGAATTCTCTGTCACAAAGTCACTTTCTGACTCAGAACAAGGGCTACAACAGCACTGGCAGTAATATGTTCTGTAGATGAGTCATGCTGACACATTAATATGAACATAAAAACTTTGAAACATGAAGGCAGGTAGCTGAAGAACTAGCCAAGTGACTCTCAAATGTCCCCCTCTCATTTGCTAAAAGCCACCCACACATAAACTGTATATATTAAACTTTTACTATCACCTCAAGCCTTATGCAGTAGCCATGCAGCACTATTTGTTGTAAATGCCATCCCCATACCCTAAACAATCATAGAAGGGCTGGAAGGGATCTCAGGGGTCATCTAGTCCAACCCCCTGCAATGCCTGAATCTCAACTAAAGCATACATGATAGATGGCCATCCAACCTCTTTGTAAAAACCTCCAAGGAAGGAGAAGCCACCAACTTCCGAGGGAGTCCATTCCAATGTCAAATAGCTCTTACTAACAGAATAAGAAGGATACACTGCAACGTATTGTTGCAAGTCCTACTAGTAGTCTACAACAGTAGGACAACTTTATCAGGACCCACAAAAATGCCACAATTCTAATGTTAAGCAAATTACACGAACAAAAATGGAGCGGGGGGGGGGGAATCTGAGCAGAACAGAAAACTTTGAAAACCTAGTTTCCAACAATCTCAAGATGGTGCACAGGAGGGCAATGCGGAGTTGATTAACTTAGATCACACCAGATGCAAAACATATTTCAAGTTATAGTAAAGGCTACTGGGACAAACAATGGCTTTTCCCTTATGTAGCAGCTCAAGTCCTTAAAGGACCTGAAATCATATATTACTTTGGTTTCATAATACCTTTAATAGCTCAGGAATAATAAAACAAACTTTCTTCACTAAATCAGAAATAAATCTGCCATTGGGTTTAACAAGGTACTTGTTGATGAAAGGTAACAATATAGCTTTGAAAAGATCCCAGAGTGATTATAAACCTCTGGTCAGAACATCAAGTTGATGAAAACCAAGGCGTAGAAACTGACTTCAATAAAAACTGTAGTCAGTTTATGCGTATGGACTCATTATAACCACAGTGATCCAGCATACTATAGAAATGAATGAAAAGGCTGTGTGGCATATTGCATTATCCTTTTTTGAGGTGAATCCATGTGCTACATGCTAAATATGTAATGTTAGCATTTGGAAAAATATGCCACAAAAATATGTGCTTGATATTTTAATCCCCCAGTTTCTCCACGTAGATGAGGGCAGCATTTATGCCTCCTCCACCCACACTAACAACCCTGTGATAGTGAGGCTGAGAGAGAATGGCTGGTCTAAGGACACTGAATAAGTTTCACAGATGAACAGAAATTTGAACCCCAGTCTAACTGCAACAGCTTAAACAAAAAAATCATTCCAGTAGCACCTTAGAGACCAACTAAGTTTGTTATTGGTATGAGCTTTCATGTGCATGCACACTTCTTCAGATACACTGAAATAGAAGTCACCAGACCCTTATATATAGTGAGAGGGTAAGGAGGGGTATTACTCAGAAGAGTGGTGGGAATGGGTGATTGGCTGATGGGTGTGGTAAACCTATCACAACAGCTTAGCCTCTACCTCGCACTAGCTCTAAATGTATACAGTTCCCTTCAATTGGCTGAGGCCCTTTGCTGCAAGGATGGAAACCTATGGACCCCAGATATTGTTGACCTCCATCACTCAGCTACCATGGATAATAGTCAGGGATAATGATACTCCTACAGGGCACAGGTTTCCCTTCATTACTCTACCTCATGCTCCTCTCCTAGAAACTATAGGGGGCATTTAGTCAAAGTGAAAGTTAGATAGCCAAGGGCCAGGACCATGGAGAGCTCCATACCAGATACAGAGACTCACTACCAGGTATTAAGGAGTTTGTTGCATTAGCACTGCTTGGGGTAGTGTGGTGGTGACTGAAGCTTCAGATAGTTCTGCAGGGAGACGTGTGTGAAACCCTGCTTTCATGGAGGGAGCCTGCATGGTAGCTATAGGGGCTATGTTTGAATAAGATGCAGATAGTTCAGGGGAAGAGCCTGAATCCAAGTTAGGAAGCAAAGTGACCTTTTCACTGTCTGCTAGGGTGGCTCCTCCAATGAGGCCTCCAGTGGCATGACTGCTTAGGGGACTGCCTCCTGGCAAACTGCAGGAACCCAGTTGCCGTTAGCCTCGGAGTCATGATACCCTTTGGGGAAAGTGTTTTCCAGCTGTGTAATGTGAAAAGTGGCTATTGTACAGCTCTGATATCAGTTGATTATTCTCAGATGTGAACAGCAAAGTACCAGTGAAATCATCCAAAGACACCTAGGTGCAGAATATGAGCCCTTACCTGCCAACATTGAAGAAGCCCCCAATCCTGGTGCCCTCTCATGCCAGGCTGATCATGGACAGACTCCTGCATACCCATTTACCCTTCAGACAGAGAACCAGCAAAGCCGCAGTGCTTGAGCTGAGCCAACGTCCAGGAAAACCCTCAAGGGGGAGACAACCCCAAAACAGCCCCATCAGAACTTAATGATATGAAATATTGATATATTTAACCAGGTATGGATGGCACTGAGTGGCTTGAAAGGGATCACTAAGAGGAACAAAGACAAAGACCTATATACCATGTTCAGACTAAGTAACTGTGTTAAAATGTTCCCATGATCAGAAGACAAAACTGCCTATTGACATCAGCAGACACTTTCAAGGCTGTAATGGGGAAATTGGGTGGGGCCCAAAATGAAAAAAACAACCCCCCCCCAAGCAGCCCAATGAGGACATAGCATGTACCATGGGCATGGAACGCTGACTGGAGGAGGAAAGGGGAAGGAATGGAGTAGCTGGATGCCAAATTTAAAAAGCTCATTGTAATGCCACCAAGGCATGGGAAACGACATACATAAAAGCAGCTCTACAAGATTGGTACCAAGGTCCTCTAGCTCAGCATCCTGTTTCAAACAGGGGCAGCCAGATTCCTTCCAAGAAGACCACAAGTAGAGCATGAAAGTAACAGCCTTCCCCCATTGTTCATTTTCTAAATCTGGCATTTGGAGATACACTGCATCTGAATATGGAGCTTCTGTTCAGCTATCACGGGTGACAGCTGGCATGTTGAACTGGAAGCTAAGGAGAACAGAGCGGGGGACTCTGCATGGGCTACAGTTCTCAGTGGTAGTCCGATGTTATTTGTAAATAGTGCTAGTCAGAAGGAGTTTTCTCTAAATCAGGGAGAAATGGCCTCCAAAAATGCATCTTTCTTCTTCTGTTCTAGTAAGTAGGGGAAAACATGTATTTTGTGGCTTTTGTGACAGGATCCTCAAAGTTATTGAAACTTATTAGTTATATATTGCTGCAGGGTGGGGAAGGTGTGACATCTTATGAAATCATATTTTGGCTTAACACATCTGGAAGGAACCTCATGCTCCTCTGTTTACCTTAAAATTTACATGTGATAAAAGAGGACAGCAAAGATTTACAAGGAAGGAGACAGCAATCAATTATCAGAATGTCCCCTGTCCATTACTATAATGGAGGCTCTCTTCTTGCCCCTGCAAGCCAAAACAGAACTTCCCTTCTGAGGGACAGGCTGCCATAGCAGAAGCTGGACTTTAGGGGTCCTTTGTAAGAAATATCTCATAGATTTGACATGTTCTAAGGGCTTCTCCCCCCGCCCCCCATCTTCTTTGGTCAAACAGATTTTGCAGGTTTCAACCAGTCCTGGGGAAAAGATGAAATCAGTGTGCTCCTACAGATCATAGAATCAAAGAATCTTAGAGCTGGAAGGGACCCAAGAGTCTTCTAGTCCACCCCCCGCCCCATGCAGGAATCTCAGCTGAGTAGCCATGACAGGATGAAAGGATGTTTTGGTGCTGACTAAATGGTACCTATGTTCTTCTCCACAGCACTGTACACAGAAACTTGTCTTACTGAAAGGCTACAGTGCAATCCTATATATGTTTGTTCAGAAACAACCCCAGTTCAAAGGGACGTATTCCCAAGTGTGAATGCCTCCCTGAGTCAGTATTGGTTACTCTACACTGACTGGTGGTGTCTCTCCAGGGTCTAATTGGTCTTTTATGTACATGAGCCCATCTGCATGCAAAGCATATACTCTACCTCTGATGGTGCTTGCAGAATCCGCAGAACCATTTCAAATGCTTTTGTAAAACAAAAACAAACCCAGCAACCTCAAGCATATGAAAATAGGGCCACTTGTCCACATATCTGCACACGTAGCACTTGTAAAGACACCGCACCTCCCTAGCAATGCCTTCTGCACATTTCCCAGCTAGCCATTCATGTGCATGCGCTGCCTTGCTCACCGAGTCATACTGCTGCTGGAAGTGTCCCTCTTTTGGGCGACATGGCAAAAGTGGGACACTGCATATGGTGATGCTTCTACAGGTCTGGCTGGCAGTGGGCTGCCGGGTGGGCTGCAATGTGCAGACGTGTCAAGCCCAGCATACGTAACTGTGTGAATAGGACCTGCAGCTGACCTCTTATGTGGGTTGGGTCTACACTATATTTGTCTTTAATGAAAAAATATGATATACTGCTGTCGCTGCCTGAAAGAGGGAGAGGTCCACATGTGGTTGTCCTCTGATGATCTGGTCGGTCTCTTCCCTCTGTGTCCATCTCTCTTCCCCCTGCTCCCTGGCCCTCACTTGCTTCTGGGCATTTCTGCCACTTGAGCATTTCATTCATGTTTTCCCTCTCCCCCCCCTCCCCATCTCTCTCTCTTTCAGAGAAATATGTATGTCTGTGTGCGAGTGTGTGCGTGGGCGGCCTTTGAAAGGCTTTCTGTCAGTCAAGCCACTGAGCTGAAAAGAGAAGAGAGGTATGGGGGAGAGCAGTTTTAATGGGGGATGTGGGCGGCTGTTGTTGCTACCGCAGCCAGCCAGCCATGCAGCCCTTCCCTGTGGGGGGAGCATCTGCATAAAGCATGGGGACGGAGGCTTTCTGCCACTCAAAATGACCCTCCCCAAACACATGAAGTCTCTTCACCTGCCACAGTGCCTGAAGCAACACAAAGGAGGAGGAGAGGGCCATGACTGCAGACTGCCTTTGACATCTGCTGGGCTCAGTTTCCCTGTAAGCCACGCATTTCTGTTACACCTTGAGGAAGGCAGGTTGCGTCCTGAAAAACAGGGGGTGGGGGATGCTTTAGAGAGCTTTATTAGCCAATGATTTTGTCTTACAGCTGGAAGGACCCAGCATTGTGGAAAGCAGATGGGGGCCCTTCACAGCTGTAAGGTTTTCGCTTCCTAAATATCCCAATATCCTAAATATCCCTATATTGCCAGCAATAGCAGAATTTGGGAGCATACTGTGGGGAGGTGGAGCAGGAAACTTCTGTATACTATGTGGAGAATCGAGCTTTCCATCATTATTGGATTGGCGCTCTGCAGTGTGTGGCGGGAGCCTGTGTAGCAAGAAATAGGTGGGGGTTTAATAAAAGGGGAGGGGGCTTTCCACAAATGAACTGAGGGTTTGAGCAGGCCAGCCCCCAAACCTATCTCAATTCAACCAGGCTTGTCACAATTCAAGCCTGGTCTGCACGAAGAAGAGAGCGCTCCTGTGCATGTGCAGAGAGCCTCCCCCCCCCCCCGTACCGCCGAAAAAACACAGCGAACACCTCCATCCGGGAGACGGAGGCCGGCTTCCTCTGTTGAGGTGAGTCAGGTTTGAAGCTCTGCAGAGAGTGCAGGGGCGTCGGGACGGCGCGCGAAGCGTTTCTGGGAGGCTTTTACCTCACGGGCGGGGAAGAGCGGGGAGAGAGAGAGTTGCATTGGCGTGGCCTTCCGCTTGGCGCCGTGAGATACCGTTTTTTGGTTTTTTGTTTTAGTGGGGGGCGGGAGACGGCTTTGAATTGTGCCGTGGGGTGGAGCTCTGCAGCGTGGAGTTGGGGTGGGTGGGTTTGCAGACCAGACTGCCTGAGCGACGAAGAGGAGGGGGCCTTTGCAGTGGGTCTAAGGAGAGGGAGAGAGCGCGCACCCACCACACGCGCGCGCGCGCGCGCAAACACCTCTCTCCCGGCCTTGCCTCTGGTGGTCTCTTCCGCAGCGTGAGTCTCCCGCCTCTCTTCGCTTCCTTTCCATATACCTGAGGCGCGGCGGGATTGAGCAGGTGGGGGCGTGGGGGGGAGGGAAAACGCGAGTGTGGGTGCTGCTGTTGCCGTGGGAGGGGTGAAGAAAAGGCGGCTGGGAGAGCGGGCGCAGCCCCGCCAGAGCGGTGGGCGGGAAGCCCCTGGAAGGGAAGCGGGTGCGGGGGGGGGGGGGAGGGGAAGGCGCCAAGCCAGAGAGTCCAAGGCGCCTGCTTCGCGCGCGCCGGCTGCGGCTCATGAGGCGAGGTGAGGGCTTTTTCCCGCGCGGGTGTTTTTCGGCGACCGGGTCGCGTACAGCTGTTGCTCCAGCTCTGCTTTTCGCTTCCGGAGGGGTCCCCCGCCGCCGCCTCCTCCCCGCTGGTCAGCGTCGGCGTCCCGGAGAGGAGGTGGCGAGCGGGCGCCAAGCCGCGCGGATGCCGAAGTGGGTGCGCGGTGGCGCGCTCGGCGTGGGCTGAGGAGGGCGATGGATGAACAGTCGCCCCTCCAGGCACGCCGGCACTGCCTGGAAACGAAATAGACGCAGGCAGCCCGGCACCAAGCGGTCAATATTAGCGGGTTGTGTGTGTGTGTGTGTGTGTGTGTGTTTTAAATATTATTTCGGGTCTGTTTACGTCGCTCCTTAGCGCGCGCTCTCACACACACGAGCAAAGCCCACAGTGGCGTCCTGTTGTCCTTCGTGCGTGTGGTTAATACTAAAAAGGAGTAATGCATATGTGTACGTGTGAAAGATTCCTCCTGTATTGGTTGGGCAATGTAGGGAGCGCGCTCCAGCTGGGGAAGCTAGGTGCTGTTTGTGTGTTTCAGTTCTAGTCACTGCACTGAGTAGCTAAAACCTGATCTCCCAATTCCGGACTGCAGTAGAATATTAACAACGGCCAACCGGGCTTCTCCCCCTTTCCCCTTCAATGTTCTCCTGAGATAACACTTGACTAAAGCCGACCTGATGAGACAACCCGGAGTCGCAGTGGTAGCCCATCACTTTCTGACCAGGCTAGATGCTGAGAAAGCCCTACTGGGTTGGTAGCGCGCAGGTAGTGGAAAGCCCACTGCTTCGGAGTGCTGTTTGCTTGCGACCTTTGTGCGGCAGCCCGGCCACATCGCGGGAAAGGCTGGATGGTTGGAGGGGGGGCGGGGGGAGGCTGCTGCGGCTGGTGCAAAGTGAATAGTCTTATAGGAAGGGACTTTTTTTTGTTAGCCAACAGGCAAAATTATTATTTTGTTTCTGATTAAATCGCCTAAGTTTCATATTAGAGGAACACCAGCAACGTGATCCTATTTCCCCAACTTTTCCTTTTATGATCTATCTAATTTAAACGTACCAAAGTTAGGCACACGTTTATTTATGGCTGAAGAAGACCTGGGTTTTTGGAATAGGTATTAGACATTAAAAGCCTCCCAGCTGTTTTTTTTTTCCTGAGGGGTTGATAACTTGCTGCTCTGGATTTTTAATTTTTAAATCTGTTTTGTTATGTTTCTGCTATTCCCGTAAAGCTTTTTTCTTATTGTATAAGAAGAGGTGTGTGTGTGTGTGTGTGTGTGTGTGTGTATTAGAGTCATAGGTCTCTGAGGGATGCATGCAGAACTTCAGTAGAATTTCACCTTGTTAATTAAAAGTCAGCATTTAAAAAAAAAATGCTGCTTGTTGCATGTCTTTGGCATCTCATGATCTAGAGAAGCGCAACTCCAGTAGAAGCAATGGGGACAAAAAGCAACCTTTTTGTAATGTCCTTTGTACAGGTTATATGAAAGCTGTTGTCAAAAAAGGAGAGCTTCTCTCTTGTCTGGTACCTGTTTGTGAGAGATCTTGCAGTTGGTCTAAGAGGTTTTCTATTAGACCACTAAAACAAATAACTTGCAAGTGAGAGCCTGTTTGAATCCAGATGCTTTGGAAAGGGTTACTTGCCTGCATGTCTGAAGACAGGGGTTCTATCCAAGTGAGCAGTGTATGTTATATATATGGCGAAGGGCTGCAATTCTGGGCCCACCTCAAATTGGTTGCAAGAAATATGCATCTGTGAATATGGTGGAAATGGAAAGCGAGTGAGACCTTAATTAACCTTAATTAGTTTGACTATGCTTTTCCATTATTGTCTACTTTTGTATGTTATCTGCCTGTCTGTTATGTGGTTCCAGTATTCTAGACAATCCTTGAAGGCAGTCCCCACATCTTGAGAGATCCTTGAGAGATGGGGGTGGGGAGAAGGCAGAGGAAAAGGAAAGCATCTGCTGAAATATGTGCAATGCTAGGTTTATTGGTTGATTATGGGTCTTTTTTTAAAATGTGGAATTGTTTTTGGTAATTAAGATGTTTAAACCTCATCCATTATGTTTTTGCAATAGGAGCTGCAATATGGACATAGTGCTTGATGGAACAGGGAAGTCTGGTAGCCTTTTGTTTTATACAGCAATCACATATGTTCCTGTGACAGACTAAAAATTTGGTCATTAAAAAACCCCTACTTTAATCAGAACCATATTTACTCTGATGGCAATCCTATATTCATCTGTTATGGTTATGTTTTCAGAGCCATGTAGGCTTTTATGAGACAATTGTATACAGTATAATGAGCAAATATTCTTTTTTTTAAAAAAATCCTTGAAGTGAGACTATTTCCTGGCTTTAGGTTTTGCCATACCATAATATACTTCTCAAGCTCAGTCTAAGCATTAATGTTAATCTGTGGAAGTTGCTTGAAGTATAGTCGTACATTGGAGCTTGAACACCTTGCAAGTCAAATGTTTTGGCTCCAAACGCCGCTAACGTGTTTGCGAATGTTCTTTGGAACCTGAATGTCTGATGCGGTTTCCGCAGCTTCCATGTCTTGGTTTCTGAACATTTTGGAAGTCGAATGGATTCCGTTTGACTTCTGAGGTACCACTGCACTTCCTTTGTGGTGATGTATTCCCGCCTCCACCATACTGTGTTGCACTCCCACATTCCATGTGATTTTTCTACCTAGTCCAGGTAACTTCTGTGGCAGTAGGAACATAAGAAGAACAGGTCAACATCACTTCTTGTCCAGCATTCCACTCTGAGTGGCTGCTTAATGGGAGCCCCCAAGTAGGGATCTAAGCAGAACACCACTCTCCCCACTTGTGATTCCCAGCAGTGGTCATTCAGAGGCATATACTGCCTCCAACAATAGTGGTAGAACATAGCCATCATGTCAGCTGGGATAGGTCAGTTGGTAGAGGATGAGACTCTTAATCTCAGGGTTGTGGGTTCAAGCCCCACACTGGGCAAATATTTCCTGCATTGCAGGGGTTTGGACTAGATGACTCTTGAGGTCACTTCCAGTTCTACAGTTCTATGATTCTATATGGCTTGTAGTTACTGTTAGCATTTTTTTTGCCATAAATTTGTCTAATTTTCTTTTAAGGCCACCCAGTGTGGCTTGTTCTGGCAGTGGCTACAAAAATAATGTGGATGGCAGCACTACATGTTGGTGTAATAACAGGTGTAAAGTGCCACTTAAAGACATAGCCTTACTCTGAGTTCTGCTTAGATCAGTATTGATACTCTTGTTGATAGTAATAGTCGAAAATCTCAAGCACAGAAGCATTTCCCAGCCTTGCTACTTAAAAATCCTTTTGAAGATTCCAGGGATTACATGGGCCTTTGGTCTGATCCAACAGGACTTTTCTGAGCATGATAATTGTATCCCAGCAACGGTATTGGCCACCCCCAGTTTGGGGGAAACTACACTGTATCTAGCCCTGAAGAATATGGAACTGCAGGGACTCCACTACAGCAATAGTCTCCCAGATTTGGAACGGCTGAGCTAAGTACAATTATCATTGCATAGTACACCATGTCATTTCTTTACATTCTCACTGCTTAGACTGCCAATGGAAGAAACTTGCTGTCTTGGACTAGTCAACCTGCTTGCTTGCCTTTCAACCCTTCTACTGCAATTTATTTTCCTCTTTTATCTTGCCCTTACCAGTGGCTGTACCCAGTTCTGACACAATGCTGGCCTTGAATGCCCAAGTTTTCTATACTGCAAATAAGTACAGATTCTCTGGTGAGTCTGGCTTAGATGGCAGATTCATGTTTCTGGTGTCCACTTCTAAAAAACAATCAGATATGCACCTAAAACCATTAGAAAAATCCTTATGTCCATAAGGTTGCTGAGACCAGAAGCTCCAGGATTCCATGCAGAGGAAGGAGGAGACACCAAATCTAGATTTTTCACTAGGAAGCTCAAAGGTCCGATAATAGATTTGCATAAAATTCCATAAAAGCACCTGATGTGAAGAACTCATAGTCTACTCTATAAAGAAACTTGGAGAACTTGGACTAACATTTTAGTAAGTAATTTGGTGCCTTACTGTTATTTGTAATTAATGGTCACTCTTCATTCCATGATGGGGTCCCATGATGAAGTATAAATGACAAAAACTAAAGAACACTATAAATGTTAAATTAAATAAGATTAAAAACACAGCTTCCAGCCATTAAAACAGTTCAGCAGCGAGCCATAAAAATAACCATTCCTTTGCTTACACTCCTTCCAATGCCCATGAAAAGATATTGTAAACAGTGACGCAGAGATCAAAGCATTGTACTGCATTAGCAAATGCACCCCACCCCTGGCCACTACCACATAAACACATTATGCAGAAGCAGGATGTGTATTTTTAAGAAACTGGTATGGTGGTTATCTTCATTTTTCCAAGCTGGGATCAAGTAGTAGTGGTTCCATGTGCTGCCTTGTGGTATTTTCACTATTACTTCCCAAATCTGAACCCCGCCTGTGTGCAATTCCAGAAGAGTATTTCACCTTCTGCATGTTAGTGGTTGATAATTTGGTAGCCACAATAAGATGTAGCACAATTTTTTCCCTACCATTTAGTAAGTGGGCTCTCTCTGTCACTGAGTAAAGTACATTGGCACACCATAACCCTCACCAATAAGCACTCTAGTATTGCGCTTTCTCCTCCAGATGTTTTCAGGTGGAAAGTGGGGGTGGGGGGAGGAGGGAGCAGAGAAACAATAGATGCCAAATCTGCATCTGTGTTAGACTCAAAATTCTGCTTGCCAGAATTGCAGCCGAGTTCCTTAAATAACCAAATTAGCTTTTCTAATTCCCGTTGACTTTTTCTAACCTCCACAGACTTTTGCATAAAAGGCACAAGCGTGAGCATTTATTCTTTTTAACACAAGGGGAATCCCAGGCAATAGGAAGTCTTGATTCATATATTTAAGCAATTTTACTCCACACACTTGCAGTTCAGAACTACAGTACTGAGAAAATGCATTACATGCTATCAGCGCAGTTGATACAATACAAGCAGAGACTTATTATGTAGCAGCTACCTACTGCTTAGTGTATTGGGAAATGTGTTACATAGTTGTGCTATTAAATTCTCATCTCAAGAGCTGTATGCTATACATTACTATGAAGAATGAAATTAAGGAACTAACTGCCGTCACATAGACTGACTGCATATGTCTTCCAGCCTCAACAAAGGAGTAAAATTTCTTGTTACCCTAAATGACTGTGCCCTAGAGCAGTTGGTCATGTAACAGACTAGAGAGATAGCAACTCTGGGCCCTAATCTTTAAGTAGCACCCAAGCCCTGGTGCAATATGCAAGTGTTGCTGAAACAATTGGGAGCAGTGACCATAATGCTATTAAATTAAATATACAGTGGTACCTCTGGTTACGAACTTAATTCGTTCCGGAGGTCTGTTCTTAACCTGAAACCGTGCTTAACCTGAGATATCACTTTAGCTAATGGGGCCTCCCGCTACCGCTGCACGATTTCTGTTCTCATCCTGGGGCAAAGTTCTTAACCTGAGGTACTACTTCTGGGTTAGTGGAGTCTGTAACCCAAGGTGTTTGTAACCCAAGGTGTTTGTAACCCGAGGTACCACTGTACATTTAAATGTACATTTTAATCACCAATCGCCAAGTAAATCCAACATGGTAGCTTGTGATATCAAAAGAGGAAACTGCCCAGAAATGAAAGGATTGGGGGGTATTTAAAAAGGTGAAAGGCAAAGCCAAGAGGGTCAAATAAATCCAAAACATCTTCACTGAGCTATGACTCCAAGGTCTCATTCCTTGCCAGACTTTGCCAGTTCAGACCCCATGAGTGTATATGCAACATTATTTATTAATTTTTTTTTGCCCCAACGTGCATCACTTTACACTTGTTTATATTGAATTGCATTTGCCATTTTACCACCCATTCACTCAGTTTGGAGAGGTTATTTTGGAGCTCTTCACAACCTTTTTGTTTTAAGAACCTTGAACAATTTAGTATCAGCACACATGGCCATTTCACAGCTCAGTCCTAACTCTAGATAATTTATGAACAAGTTACAAAGGACATCCAGCAGGGACTTCACTTTCTCTATTCCTCCATTGGGAGAACTGTCCATTTATTCCAGTTCTTCTTCTTGTTAACCAGTTCCTGACCCACAAGAGGAACTCTCCTCTTATTCCCTGACTGCCAAGCTTACTCAGGAGTCTTTGTATACCATCCCTGTTTCACTGTACGTATGGAAGCCAGACAGCTGTAGCCATTCATGCTACTAGTTTCTAAACCTAAACACACCAGTGAATAAGTCCCATTGATCATAGTAGAATTTCCTTCCAAGTGAACATGTGTAGGATTAGTTATGGCTATTAATCTTTAATGTGTGATGCATTCCTAAATCTTATGAATAAATATGAGAAATGCAGAGTTTTAAAACATTTTCAACATGTTGCAGATGATTTGACGTACAATTACTTTGGGGAATTTTCCCCCTCACCATTTTTTATTAACCCTGCTCCCATTCCAGACCTGTTTTGGAGAGGGAGGGGAGTTCTACGTTACAATGCATAGCTATGTAAGTCTACTCAGAAATAAAACCCATTTAGTTCAATCAAACATACACACACGTATCTAGGAGTATAGGATTGCAGTCTGAATCCATGTCTGATAAGTGGCACTACTTTTAAAATATCACATGTTTCTCTGCTTCTACACTGAGCTAAATATGAAGCATCTAAGGACTGACTTGTTTTTCTGTTACCTTTGCTAGCTGTTATGGCTTCACTAACACAAGTGATTCAGTGCTTCTCTATTGGTCAGGATTCAACTAGCCCTGCGCTGTGCTAGTGGAAGATTATGCAAGGACTACCATTGGGGGTTTTCCCCTTCCCACCCCATGGTCTCTGTACACTTCTCCCAAATCCAGAAGAACCTCCAAAGCAACACAGATAGGAAGGAGAATGGGAATCACTTTGTGTGGCAAACTGAAATATTGTCCTGATGGACCAGTGATGTTGAACTTGAATTCCTCCATAAGGTCCCAATGGGTGGCTTCTGTTCTGAAGAATAAAAATGATGAGGCAGAGTTTATGTTAATATTTGAATTTTGATAAGTCGTTAAAAATAAAAGCCTACTTTTTTTTTTTAGTTTGTACAGCCTGCACAACTTCTGTAAAACTTAAGGTGACCCATTCTTTCCACTGTATAATAGAAATCTACTTTTTCCAGCAAATTAACACTTGAAAGCTTTTTACTGGTAAAGCACCCCAGGCAAGTGCATTGCTAGGCAATTATAATATGCTACCACTGATATATAAAAGGTGCAAGGCTGCAGACCAAAATGGCTTTTAGCACCAGAGGGGAAAAAACACTGTAATTGCCTTAAAATGCAGTGCCTGGAGTGTCTAGCTTCCATTATGAACTGGAATTCATGCATTTTACATGTGTGCACATGCACACCACAAAGAGGGCTACCTGAGAAAAAGCAATTTGTGAGTGTGTGTCATCACATAAATAAATGGCACCAATAAACCAACAGAACGTTTAAAAGTAATGGATATAATTTGCATGTATATGCTTGCAAAGCTGTGCACCTGAAATTTAGGGTGGTTCCCACCCCTATCCCTTTAGCATGTGAAAGTTTTTGAGAAACGCTGTGGAGTCCCTAAGACAGTTGGATGGTGCCTTGTATGCCTCCTTCTGGCAACTCCTGCAGCCAAGCTGGTGCCAAATGTATTGCTCTGCTTGCATTTGGCCCATATCAGCGAGGCTGAGAGTGGGGGTCTTGTCATCTGGGCAGCCCAAGGTTCATGCACACTGCCTAGGTTTGTGCCCTGAGGAGGTCACTTCAGTGCTGTTAACGTATCAGTTAGACTTCACCCCTAGAGGCGAATTCCATTGTCTCTCGAGGCAGATATATGCCAGCTATGTGTGCAAGCTTTTCTACTTGCGAAGTGGAACAAACCCTCTTTCCTCCCTCTGAATGCTGTTCTGGGGGTTCTCTTGTACCCCTCAGAGCTGATTGAAGGAGGGGAGGAAATCTGGCTCTATGTGTGGGGTAGCATTTCCTTGACACTAGTCTCCTACATCGTTGGGCTTGGGGTAACATTTCAAGACCAGATACCATTTTGTTGAGACTGCGTCATGAAACACAGGCAAGCTTATGTACTGTTTGTCACCTGGAATACATTAAACATTCCCAACCCTTTGTGTGATCAGATGCAGATGCAGATGCAGCATGCAGGTTTCAAAGATTTCTCTTGCAATCTCACCTAGACCCTTGGCACTGAAAAAAGCTGCAGTTCGCAAGAGTGTTGCATTTTAGTAAGCCTGGAGGCGTGTAGAATGCTCAGTGACTTAGAGAACAAAAACAGTGGCCTAGCAGAATTAGGTAAATTTTTGAAAATATTTTCTGTTCATATATTGGTTGACTCTGCAGAGTTTACTGCAAACACAAGCAACTTCTTCTTCTTCTTTATTGAATTTATATACCGCCCTATACCCAGAGGTCCCAGGGCAGTTCACAGAAGAAAATCAAAATACATAACCACAGAATACACAGTCAAAACAAATACCCATCACATTTTGAAAGGGCATAGGATATCAGTCAAATCAACCAAAGTTCTGGTTAAAAAGGAACTTTTTTGCCTGGCACCTAAAGGTGTACCATGAAGGCGCCAGGTGAACTTCCCTGGGGAGAGCATTCCACAGATGGGGAGCCACTTCAGAGAAGGCCCATTCCCGTGTTGCTACGTTCCGGACCTTTCGAGGAGGAGGCACACGAAGAAGGGCCTCAGAAGATGATCTCAGGGTCCGGGTAGGTTCATATGGAAAGAGGTGGTTCTTGAGGTATTGCGGTCCTGAGTCATTTAAGGCTTTATAGCTCAAAACCAGCACTTAGAATTAATAGTGAGCTAGTAGTTAGGGCTGAATGCACTGGACATTTTTGCCTACATAGGTAGCAGTTGCGGAAGAATAACCCTGAGTCAGTAACCATAGGCACACTTGGCTATGTAAACAAGCTGTTTAATATATTTTTGGGGTTCCATTTGTACCAGGGATCTGGTACATAGTGTAAAATTCACTATGTTGTGCAAAATGATGTGGGACTCTGGCTTGGGTGCTGTGCCTTTAAAAGCTGTGCAACAGGTGAGCATTCAGCACAGATGCTACATTTCCCTAGTGTGAACATGTAGTGATGAGGAAATATTTACATGTTGAATTTCTGCCTATTAAGAAGCTTCAAGTACAGGCAGATGCTCTGGATGCAAATAACCACCATTCCTAAAAAATGTAAAATTCTCATCTCCAGCTATGAATTGTGTGTCTGGCCTAATTTGGACACAGGAGAACACATTGAGAGAATTCTAATTTCCTAGAGAGAGAACTTGGTGCTTTTCAAACAATAGATCATCTGATATTTTACATAGCAGCCAGACACATTCTAGGACAAGGCTGGCACACCCAGGGAACATCTAGAGTTTCTGGAAATTAGTACCCTTACTTTTTGCCTGCTGCGTCTGAAAATGTTAACTGTAATTTGGAGGAGCCAAAACCAATCCATCTTTCTCTGTTGCATACTGCCAGCCAGAGTGAGCTTTAAAACAGGAACATTTAGGATTAAATCATACTGAGGGCCAGACTTAGAAAGAACTGTTAATTGCACACGGAATGGGGAGAGGAAGCTCAACTCTTTCTCTTCCTGCTATGGTCCCAACAAGAATCCCTTCATAGAAGCTGCTATTTGCATCTCGAGGGAAGCTCCCATTGGTGCCAGCAGAGGCCTCCCTGGAAACGCAAATAGCAGCTGCAAATAGAATGAAACTTCAAATCCCCCCTGCCCTGGTCCTCAGGCTGCTGCTCTGCCTTCTCTATGGCTGCTATCAAAAAGTACTGAATCTGCTCATTGACTGAATTCATTTGCCAGGCCCAGAGCTGCATGGGCTGCTGCAGCCTTAAGGGAAAATTCTGCAAGACTGAGCATAGCCCCCTCCCCAACAAGAGCTTAAGGTGGTTTGGAAGAGGGATTGCTGCCCATGGTGTACACACTTCTCCCGCTAGTGACCCTGGTAAACACTGTAAGGTACCCTGATGTATTACAGCATCTTTAGAAGGATCAGACCACTGAGAGGTTAATTACATGAGAGCAGGAATGAAAGACCATGCGGTTTATCCACTGAAAGCTAAACGGGACCTTAAATTACAGTGACATTGCAAAATTCCAGTAAGGAAATTATTTTGAGAAAACATGTTGACATTTATTTTTCACCCCTGTTAGAGGCATATGTTGTTGATTTTCAAGTATGGGAAGACTGCAAACAGGGCCAAAGTACAGCAGCATCACCCTCACTCTTCATGATTCTCAGCCGCTATACACAGGTGTACAGCCTTGAATAGTAGTAGAACATGTTGCTGTATGATACTCTGTGTGGAGTCTTCATTTTGAGTACCAAGGCTGAGGTGTGCTCAGTTCCATTCCTGGTTATCCCCGAGTTTTCTTTATTTCAGCAGTCTAATTTATATTAGGGGAATTGCTATTGTTCAACTACTTAGAGGTTTGTTTGTTTTTACAATCAAACAATATATAAATATTGTTAAATAAATGAAAATAAACAGTTGACTCTTTTGTTGTGACTAGATCCTATTCCATAATTTCCATCAGTACTTGCTCATGACTGAATTTTGCCCTTTGTGCAGAACTGTTCCCTTACTTTTGTTATATTCCAAGTGGTCAGTTTTACTTTTGAAAGCAGCTGAGTACAAGTTATTTTTAAAAGTTATGGAAGCTCTAATGCACATACTAGGTTCCCTCCACCAAAGAGGTTTCGCTTTTCAGTGAACAGAGCCCACTTGCTTGTGTATTGCTTTGTACAGCTCCTTTCACTGAAATAATAGGTGAAGATGCCCATGTAGTCTGCAATTGTGTACTGTATCAACAATGCAAACTATGGGCAGTCTGGATTGGGATAGTATGGTGGCAGAAATGATTGCAAAAAAGATCATAAAGATGCCAACGGATATTTGCATTTACTGTCTTGAGTATCTGTGAGTCTAGTGTAATATGGTGTGTGTTAATGAATTTTTAAAAATAGAAGCTGACTTTAAACTGGGAAACATTAGCCCCCACCCAAAAAAAGAAACCACAGTCACGACTTGCCAGGTAAAAAAACCACCCTCTATTAAATAGTAAGCGACTTCTGGTGTGAATCATATCCTTTTGAAGTATGTTTTCTAGGTGATTGAAGTCATATGGGTTGATTGATAGTTGAGTTATATAAATGTAGGTTCCTGCCCCACACCCTAATTTAAGTACACAATGGCTATCAATATTTTTTTTAGCCTATTAAGCTCTCTTCCATACAGTAACTAACACAAGCCACCAAACATCTTAAAAATAAATAGTGTTGTTATCCTGATTTTGGTGGACCACAGAGGTTGCTGATTTTGCTTGACCATCTGCCAGGTTTGTAAGACAAGCCCTCTTGAATTCTTGGTTGGAATCCAACATAGTGCTAAGTAAGCATTCCTCAGTGCAAGAATTTCTGCTCATTCAATGAAACATTCTCCCCCTGTGTACCCCCTAAATATGTTCTAGGGGTTACTCCGACCCCCCAGGGACAGATTTGGGGCACAGGAGGAGAAGGGAGGAAAGACCTGTTGCACCGATAGAAATCCTTGTCCTGACAGAATAGGTTAGTTGAATCCTGCCCCTTCTGTTGGAATTCAGTATCTTTTCATAGTTGAAAAAACAAACAAACCCTGACCAGACAGGCAAACTCTTTGGCTAATGATTGACACTGAGGGATGCATGTGGCCACCGTAATTAGTGGCCATTGGTTACACATGCACCCTCCAGGTTTAGATGCTGTATGCCTCTTGAAGGCAACTGTTGTGGAGCAACACCATATCCCGTTATGCGCTGAAGTACATTTGGAATCTTTTATGTCCTCAGAGTTATGCTCTGGGTTAAGAGAGAGAATGAATGGAAATCTTTTCCCACAATTTTTATCAATGCCGATTTTCATGTTGCCTTTTATGAAACCATCACTGCCTCCCAGTGGTACAAGCTAGCATCAGATATGAAATAAAAGAGAGTTTGTGAGTGCAGGAGCTGATGAAGTATGTGTAGCCAATTTTATCTGTTATTGTGTTTGATATTGGTATGCTGAGTTTTGTTAGACTGTTAGACTGTGGTGGTGTTTTGGACAGCAAAAAGCACAGTGAGATACAGCATATATATATATAACCCCAGCTGAATGATAAGATGATGCACTATTGAATACAGTCGTACCTTGGTTCTCAAACGGAATCCGTTCTGGAAGTCTGTTAGACTTCCGAAAACATTCAAAAACCAAGGTGCAGCTTCTGATTGGCTGCAGGAGCTTCCTGCAGCCAATCGGAAGCAGCGTCAGACGTTCGGGTTCCAAAGAATGTTTGCAAACTGGAACACTCACTTCTGGGTTTGCAGCGTTCAGGAGCCAAAATGTTCAAGTCCCAAGGCGTTTGACAACCAAGGTACAACTGTATTCAAGCTATTTTAAAAAAATACTATGTGGAAGAGAGACTTTATAATGGAGACATCTCCCCCCCACCCCACCCTGTTTGTGCCCATGATGGCGCATTGGGCTACCACCTGGCTGAAGCTAAGCAGACTTGGGTCTGTATGTCACCTTGGGTTCCATGATGGAAGAATGGTGGAATACAAATGTAGGGTGGGATGGTCATCATCATGAAGCTGGAACTTCTGTGTTAAAATCAGCTAGCTTAATAAATAAGTACTTGAGAAAGTTTACGCATCTGACTATGTCTGCATTAATGTGTCAAAGCAATTCTACCCGTAGGCAAGTATGGAAGTGTTCAGATTTGTGACTCCTTTTTGTTTCTGCTGCCACAGGAAACCTTTACAGGAAGAGTAGCAGGATCCCATATTAGCAGGATCCCATGATCCAAGGTAGCTACAAACTGTAATAATAATAATAATAATAATAATAATAATAATAATAATAATAATAAATATTATAATATTATTATAATAATGTGATTTCAAAATTATTAGACCTGTCAGTAGCTCTTTGTGTTTGTTGAGTGTATTGTTTGCATGTTGTGTTTGTAGGTGAAATATTCATAAAGAATCACTGAGAGTTAATATCTGGTTCTTTTATTTGTGGTCTTCATAATTTTGCAGGTAATTGGTAGGCAGCTACATGGTATATGCCAACTATGGACTGAGTAGTATAATAGATGAGTGAAACTATCAGTCCTTCTACAACATATAGCCAGACGTTTAAATGACAGAGAAGTCTTCTAGCAGTTCCCTCTTGGAAGAAGATATGAAACTATATTTCTGTGATGTGGAATTGTACCATTGCTAGCTCAGCTAGACAGCTAGGTGCTTGAGCAGAATGGGACATTTCTTCTCAGGGTCTAATAATGCATGGATGTCCAGCACATACACCCAAAGAGGCTTTCCCTGATGTCCTGCCGCCTGCTGAAATCAGGTTTGCACTAAACCTATTGTAGACAATAGTATGCATTTTTCAACACTAATTATGTCATGGGAATGATTTGGGAACCCCCAGGGGATGTACTCTGTCGCTTGAAATACCCCCAGATTCATCCTCCCGACTTCTTTCCCTGATCACAGCATTCAGCACTCTGCTGCATGGCCACATTCTAACCTTTCCCTGGGTAGCATTTGCATGGTGAATATGATATGATATGATGCTAATGATGTAGCTGCAGCATTCTCTATTTCCTGTTATTGTGATGTTTTTAAGAAATGTGCAGCCGGAGTCTCAGAAATCTCCTCAAGTCCATTTCTGTATCTGTGGAGGAGCTGGGTCACACATTAGGTTGTATGAGCAAATACGTTCTCAGGGATGGTAATGCGAAGAAAATTCTATAACATCTGATTCAGCCCACACTTTCCTGTCTCACACCTTAATGTGTGCCAGTTGGAAATTGCTGTTAGATTGGTTCTGAGCCTTCTTTGTGAAAGAATCTATATTAATGGGCTTCTTAGAAATTGGTCTACATTTTGTATTAGAAAATGATTGCAAGTGCATCCTTAAATTGTGTTTTGAAGGAATAATTGATACATAATTGCATTTGATGATGAGTCTCCTTTTTATTTATTTATTTTTTTGCCAGGATGATAGGCTGCTTAAGAATATAACAGCCCTGCAGGATCAAGTGAAGAGTTCATCTAGCTTAGCAGTCTCTTCCTAACATTGGCCAGCTGCATGCTTCTGGAAGGCCCACCAGGAGGCTAAATTTTACAAGAAAACAATGTGGTGGTGTGACCACTTTTCTGAAAGATGCTGTCTTGAATATTGCCTCTGGTCATAGTGAACTGCTGTCCCATAGAGATCCAGTTCTTGCACTTGGATAAAGTCAACACTTATATGATTTGAGGGTAGCTACATTATTGGGTTTAATTCTGTAGATTAGTTTTGTTATTCATGCAGATTATGCACATGTGTGACTCCTGGGATGAATCAGAGCACATAGTAATAAATATCTCTGCTTAAGATTGTTTCTTAAAAGTCTTAACAGTTCTCACTTCATGATACTGGATTCTTAAATGCAATTGGCACTATTTACCCACCTTCATTTCTGTGAAAGGTTCCCCCACCCCACAAAATTGTTGCCTCTTTTGTTAAGAAGTGTGGAGAAAGGATTCCTGGTAGAGTTGCTCTGATGTATAAAATGGCCTTTCTTTGTCCATATGTAGTATTAGTAAACATCCTCTAGTGCGAAACTTACTCTGAATGCAGTTGAAGTCCTTACATCTACAAGATATTTCAAAAGTGCAACTGGTTTCCTCATATATTCAGTCACACTTGGACTGCGGAAATATTTGATCTTTCTGTAAAGGATACATAAAAGCATGCCTTGCCCTATTTTTCATGGAGCAAAATGTTTGCAATGGATAGTTTTGTATAGTTGGAGTGGCCATGTGTTTTAGGCAATGGTTTGCAGCCGTGCCAGGGGAGTCAGCAAAAGTGAGGGACAGGTCTCTGAAGTGTGCTATGTTGATCCCTGGGGCAAGTAAGATGAGCCTTCTCTAGATTTTTGTTTCTGTCTTCAGAACCAAGTCCCTGTACGCTGCAGAACAGTTTTCAGGAAACCTAATTGTTTGACCAAAGCATAATTAGAAGTTCATGGTGGAAATATTGACTCAGACATAAAAATATTGATTGCATATGTTATGTGATTAATTAAGATATCTTTGGGGAACAGACTTCACATTCATGGATTATTGTTCTAGAAGTGCACCAGCAATTTTGCAAATGGGCCATCTCTTTTCATTTTTGTCCCTTCTGTTGTCTCTATACCCACCCCACCCACCCCATTACTGTACAGAAGCGTTTTGATTCAGCTAAATGTGAGGTTCAGTTTTAACACTTACTTGCTTACTTAGTCAAACCCTTATTAGACATAAAAAATATAGACCATCCATTTATAAACAACTCTCCCAGTTTGCAATAATTATATCTCTAATTTTCTCCTCTTTCACGCCTTGGCCACTCCTTTAGTTTATCTAGTTTGTTATTGTTGGACTCCTTTCCATTCAATTTACTATGTAGATAATTAAATATGGAAATGAAATACTGAGACAATTTAGATTCTGCAGTTGATGGGACAGCTGGTTGGTCACCAGCTTTCAGACCTCCATATACTCTCAACCAAAACACTTTGTTATTTTTGTTTTGAATTAAGTCAATTGGGACCATTTTTGGGTGGCATCTTTTTGTTTCTTTTTGGCCAGAACTAGGTGATATTTTCTTTTTTCGTCAAAGTAGGAAGGTTCTAGTTTGGTACGGTTATCTTTGGAAATTTGGCACATTTATTTATTTATTTATTTAGTTGAAAACATTCATTGTCGAACCAGGGACTAGTTCTGCTTTTAAGTGCCCTGACTTCTGGTGGAGTGTTAAGCTCTTCAAACATTTTGAAGATTTCACTATATATTTCCAGAATGTCAGTACAAGAATTGATGTTCTATAGATTAAAGAGTAAAGGTAAAGGTAAAGGGACCCGTGACCCCAGGTTTCTAAAAGCAACTAAGTTTTTGCCCCACTGCTAGAATCATTTCCTGGGACGATTTTAGTTGGGCCATTTGCTCATGTTGACAAAAAAATGTGTTGTTATGATTAGTTATTTCTAAATCAAAGCTTAAATTTATAGACATCAGCAGTAGTTGGTGATTGTTTTCAGTGCGTGTCCCAATTCTAAAGTTCACTATCAGATTTACAGTGTCACAAAGGACCAGCATATAGTTGATGACACTACACCCTGGTGGGGGGGGGGGTATGTAAATTCCCTGTTTCTATCACCATCTATTGAACCATTCACAATTTGTAAGTTAAAATTATTACACAGCTCAAGCAAGCATATACTGTACCTTCCCTATTTATAACCTTGTCTCTAGAGAGTCTTCCTATTTTCATTGAATGTGCGATGCCATTGGTGGTATTCCAATTTAATACTCACCCTAGCATTAAATGAGGTGTTTGGGTATCTATCAAACAAACTTTCAATGTATAAGTTTAGTTGTGACCAATTCTCAACAGAGATATTACTTGATGTAGCAAGGAGGGATATTGACATTTATAAGCAGCAAAATATCATTTTTGGAAGTTAAAAGTAGAGCTTGTGCAAATGAAGAGAATTTTTTCTGTTTGACTTCAAACCCTAGGGTGTCTTTAAACAGACCACAAAGCATTGCTTTAGGCCAGCCCTTGGAGTTAGGTTTCAATGCAGGGATCGTATAAGATCGTATAACTCCCCAAATGCATTTCTCATTCATACTCCGTGAAGAGCACACTTTTTCTTTCTTTCATGCTTTAGGAGAAGGTGGTAGTAACTGATGATTCAGCTGGGAAAATCCTGGAATTATAGTACATAGTGACTGAATGCTTGGTAAGTTTATAGTATCTGCCATTTGCATAGAAAAGGAGCGTGAAACTGTTCTCCAAATATGTAACAGGAAGGTCAGCTTTGATCTTGTGTGATTTAGCAGAAAATCTAAGAGGTTTACTACAGGTTTCTATTTGTTGGTTCAGGGGAAATCTCACATATATATTGTAACATGATGATGTTGATCCTGTGTAAGCGATGTCAGGTATATAAACTAATATCACACATAATCTTCACACAGGATTTGTGTAATTCCTTCCAGAAGTAACTTTTATCTGAGAATTTTGTAAGTTGTGAAACAAGCTTTAGTAAGTCCTGCACAGTATAGAGGCTGATTACTCATATTCCTGAATTGGGCCTTTGCTTTTTAACATCCCGGCTGCCATGTTGTTTGGATTGCCTTATGACAGCCACCTCTGTAATGACAGATGATGAAAAGAATGCTGTCTGACTTCTACGTAAAGGAAAAGTAAAAATAAAACAAATGATTGTCTTCCTTAGCAAAGAATACAGCAAGGGCAGTACGCCAATAAACTACGCACACTGGATGACTAACAGGGCTCCTACAATATCAGTGTAGGCAGGGAATGTGCTATGTTGCCAAAAAAGCATACCATAGGTGCTTCCGAATGCTTTTAGCCCCTTAATGCCTTTCTCAAAAATCAAATTTTGAGGAGAATGGTGCTTATTCATGCTTGAAAAACAATTTCGATAATAAATCATTTTTAAACTGGTGGCCTTAGATTTAGCCCAGATGAATCTATCTGAAGTCACAGGGCTAATTTGGCTTATAGCTACATACAAGGCTGAAGACTGAACTGTACATTGTTGCTTCTTACTAGTTGAACAATTGCTTCTAAAGATAAATAGTTGGGCTTCTGAGCATGTGTTCAATTTTCTTTCACTGATAAAGTATATGTAGTGTATATGTTACTGACTTCAGCAGTTGCTTCTAACAAATGCATAATAATGAAACCATTAAAAATAGCTAGGCATAAGAGGGGCATCTATAGAAAGTTACTTGTTTGATCTCAGAGTATAACTTCTTTCCCCGATGCAAGGGAGATAATTTGTTATACAAATGCATGCTTAGTGGTCTACACAAGTTGTGCTGTAAGTACCTCAATACTATGTAAATAGTAGAGCCCATGAGTGGGAGGCAGGACACAGTACCTATCCACCACTACATATTTTCCAAGTAACTCCCCTGTGTACAGAAATCATGTGATAGAGGTGCCTGTGTGTTGAAGGTCAAAGTGTGTTAATGGAATGGGAAGTGACCATAAGGCCAGGAAAAGCCTGGGACCAACCACAGTCGGAAGGGAGTAGAAAAAGATGGTGTTTTCATTTAAATATCAAATTCTGAATTTTGCACATCCACAGATTTCCAATACAAAATTTGGCTAGATTTCATATATGGGCAAAATTATTCCAATGCATGGAATAATGGCTGAAATCACCAATAGTTTTTGTGTTGTCTGCTACTGCTGCAATTAATTAGGGCTTGTTTTCTATCCTCATTAATTCAGTTTAGAACTTGAAATCCCAACCTCTTTCCCCACAAATGTTTAAAAGCAGAGCAGACTCCCTTTGCTTAATTGAACATTATGATGCTCTGTCTCTGGCTCCAAGTTACCATGTGCGGAAAGCTAAATGAAAGTGTAGCATGAGATAATCTTCCCTGATAAAAATCAAAGGCAGGAAAAACTAAATCTCTAACAACCCATTGTCAGGAAATAGATTGTAAGAGAAACCTGAATGAGTTGTCTTGTATTTATTCCAGAGATTTTGGGGTTCTTACTGGATATGTACAAGGTTTGAGCATAGGAAGTGGCCCTGCTTCCTGCTCAGCAATGTCTGCACAAACAGCTGTGGCTTCCTAGTCCCGCCTAGAGATTCTGACTATTAAAACTGGAATCTGCTTCGTGCAAAGAATGTTCTCTTCCACAGACCCTCGCTACAGTTTTCTACCAAGCTTTTCAAGAAATCTTACAGAGGAAAACATATGATCGAAATTATGGAAGAGACATGGAAATATAAGACTACACTTTGGAAAAGAGCATAAATTTTAGATGCCACCCACTGACCACTCTCCCCTTTCAGGTCCTTTGAAATAAAATAGTGGTTGCAACACAAGCAGTCGTTGCAGGATACAATCCACCAATAACGTGGTCCAAAGGCCAATATTTTCCAGTTTGAGTTATCAACATTTGTCTCACTCATATCCACTGCAGTAGCTTTATGCTTTATACAGTTTTACATTATTATGATAATTTTCCTTAACCTTCTTAAAAACACTTGGTATTAGAACACACATTGACACCATGAACTGAAATACAATCAGCATTAATCAAGTTCCCCCTCCCAACCCCCAACCCCCATGGTGCTACTGATGGTATTAAATGTTGTCTCCTTTTTTTCCTTTTCATTTCTTTCTTTCTAAAGGGTTTTTAAAGCATAAAACATTTGCAAATTCAAGATCAGTTGTCCGAGAAAGTATCAGAAGTGTACCAGAGGAACCATTGGGAGAAGTAACCATGTGACTAAGAATTTTTGCCGCTTGTCAAATGGTGAGTGCATTACTGTGGATCTTGACTTTAAAAAAACAAAAAAAAAGAGTGCAAACTTTTCCACTTCACCATAGCAAAAATGTTCTAGAAATATTCTCAGAACATTGCAGTGCGTAAGTTAGAAGCATCCTTTACAGTTGGACATTCTGCAAATAACCACTCCTAGTAACATGTCTCTTTTTAAAGCTCTTGGATATAAACTTTGGGCTGCAGAGATTAATTAATTTTTAAAAATACTGACAACTTAAAGAAGTTAAAATATTGTTGATGAAAGTTTACTGGAAGCATCTCTAAAACAACAGTATACTATATCATGAGTTCAGTATCTCTATTCACACCTAGAAGTTTGGTCTCGGTGGATCAAAATTTCAGCACCATGGACAGCATATTTTTGGCAACTAGGGAATTTTTGACTTCCATCCATAGGGGTAAACTCTTCTTTTAAAAGCAGATGATTATGGAAGACTGGGTGGTCTGCAGGTATGAGAGATCTATGCATACCTGAGTAAAGACTATAATATTACAGCATAAGAGCAGAAGAGTAGTTGGGAGAGAATCTGCCCAGCTACTTGGAGATTCCAAGACAAGAGCGATACTTAATTTTCTAAAATGTGGGAGAAGAGACCCATGTGAACTTGTGTTTCTTGCCTGGGCTCATCCTGAGGGAAACAGGAGTGGGAGTAATAAGAGATAGGATGCTGAGGTAGCCAGGAGAAGGTTTGGTTGGGTGATTCGTGGACAATGATCCACCAAACAGCAGATTTGGCTTATGCATCACAGTAGTATCTAGGAGACCTACAGTCTTACCTTTTCTGAAGATGTGATCTTTCTGTAAAGTATTTATGGCCTTTGATATCCACAAATCAGCAAGAACTATAATGCACAACACACAGCTGTCTTTGCTTACAGTCAACTCATTGGAGGCAGAATTTAATCTTCCTCCTAACCAGTGCCAAGCTGTAAGTAGAAGTTAGGAGTACTTCTTCTCTGGTGCTATGTGCCAAATAAATACATGGAAGTATTGCAGCCCTTGAGTGCAGTGGTACATTCTCAGCTACTGTTTTCAGATCAGATTCTGAGAAAACAGCTAATGCTTTTACCTAAATGCAATGCTGGATCAGCTCTTCAGCAAAAAGAATAGATTCTCGTAAAATCTGCTGACAGTGCTCAGCTTCTGCTTGGGTTAGGAGTCAACTGGGAGTAAATCTATCCCTAGTTTACAATACCCATTTAATCAGCTGTTTTGCGGCAGCTCTCCACATTATGGTTTCCTGCTTATACTAATGTCTTCAGGGATACAATGATTGCATTGTAAAACAGATAGTGTGATGTGGGTTTGGAATTGCCCAAGAAGGATGTTAAATTATTTTTGTATGCCACAACTGCCGCTCGAATTTTGCTGGCCAAGAAGTGGAAAACGCAAGAACTACCAACTGTGGAAGAATGGCAGATGAAGATGATGGACTTTATGAAGCTAGCTGACCTTACTGGAAGAATCTGTGACCAGAAAGAAGAGGAATACCAAGAAGACTGGAGGAAATTTAAGGACTATTTGAATAATTATTGTAATATTAAAAATTAGAAATTGAAAGTATCAAATAGGCCTAGGATTAAATTAGAATTTATTTAAATAAATGGGATTTTGAATACTAAGAAAAGTGAATAAATTTGATTATAACTGGAACATTGTTATTAATGATGATATTGGAAAGCTGTTACATTCAGACACAAGGAAACTCAGAGGGGAGGGACTAGAGGAAGTCAAGTAATATGTTTATAGGGTTGGACTTTAAAATAATTAAGTTTGTTTTTGTTGTATATTTGTTTGTTTTTTTATAGATGTATTTTTTATTTTTGTTTCGGTTTGTTTTTTGGTTGTGCAACGTTTGTTGCAGTATTTGTTATAATTGTAGAAAATTTAATAAAAATTATTGGAAAAGGAAAATTCTTAGCGTTTAGCTTAGCACTTATATTTCTTTCAAGTTGCTGGTAGTACATTTAACACCCATCTCTTTGTGTGGAAACATTTTTTTATTTTGCTTTGCAATATACTGGTTTCTGTTGAGCTTGGAATCTGCTCTATTTCCCTTCCTGTCTCAGAAGAACATTTTCCTCCCATAAATCAGCCTTCTGCAGTACCAGTTGGTCGACCCTAGTGTAGAAATCTGTAAATGTGCTTATTGTACGATACTAAACCATTTTTAGACCTGTAGCCTAAATGTGTGTCTATATTTGAATGTACGGTGAGCTTATGGGAGAAATCAGTAAGGGAAATACTGTTATTGGAAAATGTCATGAGGGCAAAATAAATTTCTGTTGAGGGAATTGGTTGGTGAATGGAGTAACTTCACCTGCTTTCATAAGAATGATTTATGTGTTGTGATGGCCCTTCTCTATTACTGCATAAATACTGTGTAGGTGGAGATAATCTTTTATCTAAACATTTTGCACCCTGTGCTAAAAACTGGCATGAGATGGAAGATGTGTTACACACATCATAGCTTGGTGAAAGTACAGGAAGAAAGCTAAAAGCAGTTGCCCATTTGAATTTGGATACAGGCAAGAGAACTGAGAAGTTTTAGTCGGAGTTGCTGAATCTAGCATCCTTGGGGTGTAGTTTCTCTCTCTTTGGAGACCTGATGCAGGTTCAGTGGTTTTCCTTCCTTCCAATAGGCTGTATTTTTATATTCACAAATAAGCAAAATGTTATGAAGACACCATAAATCTCCAGTGTATTCTAATGAAAACTAAATCCTGTAACACTGCCCCTGGGGAACACTTGCTATGGAATGTGATGCAGGATGCTGAAGGCAATTACAGAACCCAATGAATACGCTACAGGAAAATTGGCATGGAGAATAATATCAGTGGTTCCTAGCCATAGTGGCTATGTTCTGCCTCCCCTGTCAGAGGGATTATGGCTCTAAATCCCATTGCTGAGAATCACAAGTGGTGGAGAGTGCTGCTGCACTCAGATCCTGCTTTCCTTGGGCATCTGATTGGCTATTATGAGAACAGAATGCTGCACTAGATGAGTTTTTGGGCTGATCTAGCAATGTTCTACTTACATTTGTGGGGGCACCTTTTGTCTGATTGAAATCACTTGGCATTTTAATTTTGCAAGTGATATCACAGTTGCACTGTCCTTAAAAAAACGGAATATATAGCCAAGTATGTACAAATACAATTAAAATGTTCATTTTGCCGAGGCAATGGAAAAATATGTGTTCTTGAGAAATTTTTGTTATGGAGGCCTTCAGTGAAGTTTTAAAAAGGGAGGGAAGAAAAAGAATATAATACATTAACATATAGAATAAAATCAAATAACATACCCCTAGGTAATGAAATCACTGATAGTAATACACATGCATCTTTTAAAATCCCACCCTGCAATGTAAAATGTGCTCAGCTTTGAAGAAATGTAAGCCACAACCTGGCTCAAGACACTTGTAAAGCAAGGTATGGACACTAGCTTTGGGAGGCGGAATGGAAGGGGACATAATTTAGACTTCACACTGGAATGTACATCCCATTCAAAACAACATGATGCAGATGAACTGCATCCTCATTTGGATATTGCTCATCATTAAGAAAGTTATATACAATGCTGTTTGTGTATGTTAATCCCTTTCCTTGGATTGTGGTGGTGATCCATTCACCTTGGAAAGATGCTTAGAAAAGAGGTTGACAAACAACCTATACAGCAGCGGAGAAGCAAAGCTTTTTAGGATTAGGAATAACAGAATACGAGAAGTACTGCTATAGATTTGTGCCTATTAACATCAACTACATTTTCAAAGGCCAAAGCTATTTACATTTTAAAATTAAATTGCTCTCTTCTTTTATTTTGAAACACAAAGAAATGCTGCAGTACTGCAGAGGAGGGAAACAATTAATTAAGTTAAATGCATTATCCACACTCTGTTGTTGTTTGTTTCAGCAACATAAACACAGCATGACCTTCAAGCTTTAGTCCAGTGTTCTACCTACAATTAATCAATGGCTTTATCTGAATGCTATTGTCCTGTTTGCAACAATACGATCTCCTACCTACATGAACTGGAGAGCCTGTTAAGAGAACATTCAATCATTATTTTTTTTAAAAGAGTCAGTAGGCAGCCGTGTTGGCATAAGTGTTGCACCTGTTTTCTTCCATCAGTCACAGAAGCCATACACCCTGCAGATTTTGAAATCAAATGACTGCTATGGCACAGTCCACAAGGTTCTACAGAGAACAAGAATTCAGGCATGCCAGCATGAAGCGCACTGTCTCTTATTTATTTCATGCTTCTGGTGAGAGCTTTGGGCATGATCCACTGTAGAAAAGCTGCAGCTTGGCTCTGACTGGGCATTCCACAGAAGAGTTGTGAGTTGGATCAGCCTTGATGTGAGTGTCGGTTCAGGTGATTGGATGCTGCAGTTTCTGGAAGACACCAGGGCCCACCATTGCTATGCTATGGAAAGCCTATGTAACGTTGGAAAGGGTTGATCACTTGTCCTACCTGGGCAGTTATCTTTCCACAAGGGCCGACCCTGATGCCGAAATCCAGCATCGCATGAGCTCTGTGAATGCAACTTTCTCCCAATTGAAGCACAGAGTGTTTGAGAACTGGGGCGTTAGTAGGGAAACCAAAATGCTTGTTCACAAAGCTATTGTACTACCAATTTACTGGATGCTTGTAAAACACGGACCACTTATGAACAGCATCTCCAACTCCTCGAAAGACTCCATCAACGGTGTCTCCAAAAATTTCACATGTCACTTGGGAAGACAAGCGAACAAAAGCTGGTGTACTGGAAGAAGCAATGATCACCAGCGTCAGAGCAATGATTCTTCAACATCAGCTTCATTGGACTGGTCATGTTGTTCGGATGCCTGATTATCGTCTTCCAAAGCAACTACTCTATTCCAAACTTAAAAATGGAAAGCGTAATGCTGGTGGACAACAAAAGAGGTTCAAGGCAAGTATTTAAAAATGTAGTATAAAAACCAACAACTGGGAACCACTGGCCTGTGAGTGCTCCAATTGGAGAACAGCCTTTACCAAAGGTGTCATGGACTTTGAAAATGCTCGAACTCAGGACAAAAGGGAGAAACGTGTTAGAGGACAAACCCTCACCATGATCAACTCCTGCACAGAAACCTATGTCCCCACTGTGGAAGGGCGTGTGGATCCAGAATTGGCCTCCACAGTCACAGACTCACTGTTAAGACTGTGTTCATAGAAGACAATCTTACTCAGCTACAAGTGATCGCCAGTGAGGAAGCAGCTATGGGCTGCTGCATAGATACAAACCTAGCATGGCAATCTAATTTAATTAGCTGCATCAGCAGCTGGGGAAAGTTACCCAGGGCTATAAATTTAGAACGTCTTAGCAAGGGACTTACTCCATGAGCAAGAGGGGAGTCTCAGCTGACAAAACATTTTAAGTACAAAATTTTCAACTTCCTTGAAAACATTTCTCTTGGAGAAACCTGCTCTAAATTAACTACCTTCCAGTTCTATACTATTTAAAGTTGAAACTACTTGTACTTTTGCATGTTTAGATATCAAAGTTAGTTTAAAAATCAGTGTCTAATTTATGGCATGATCCTAGTGGTTTTAATATGGAAGCAGAGAGCCGGAGCAACCATGTACCCATTAAATATATATGAGACTGCATTTGAAGTGAACTACATAGCAGGAATGGTATAATTGGAGGTACCTAAAAATAAGAATAATTAACCAAGCCTTTGAAAACCAAAGGCATATACCTATAGCCATCAAGCATATTGCATGCTACTGTCTTCTGTAAATGGTTTAAATGAAATCTAATGGTTTGATCCTATGTGCTATTCAGAGAGTAGATGTTGCGTGGTGAGTTCCCGCCTCCCCCCTTGGAAATAAAGACATGAGACACAAGAATTTGAGTTAATGGGTCAAATTAGGACCAACTTTATTGATTACAGGAACTGAGCGGTATTGGCTTAGGCATTGGTCCTAATACTAACCGGTTTCAGCCCTCTTGCTTGAAGACCGGTAAGGGTTAACCACCAATAGGGGGAGTCCTGCTGAGGCACATCAACTAGGAGCCGCCCCCGGAGTTACGGTTTGGGGGCGTGCCAAGGGCCCACACCTCCCTAGGCTCAGGACAAGGCCACGCCCCCCGGAATCTTTTACTGGACTACCCTTTGTTTTGGGGGAAGGTGATGGTGCTTCCTTCCCCCCGCAACCCCACCTCCTCCCTAGCTCAGAAGTGGCTTTGTCATAGACTAGGGAAAGAATGAAGACATGTGAACAATCTTGGCTTAGCTACATTTCCAGAGAATGAAAGGTTTTTCACTTCTACAGATGCCATCTAAAAAATTCACGTATATTGCTAGTCGTATAAGAAGGCCATAATATTATGTAAAGTATTAGATTGCACAAGAAAATGGAGCAAGGAGAAAATATAATCAGGAGCTCTTCCAAAGTTGTGATGTTTTAAGCAAGATACAAGTATAGACTATGGAGTCAGCAGGAGTTGTTGCAGTGACTCATGAGAAGGCATTTTTTTGAATCAGAATTTGAAAGCTGGATTGGGTTGTATGATATCAGACAAGACCTCCAGGTGAACAGTGGCAGTGATGGATAAATTGTCCCAGAAAGCATTAGTGAAAGAAGGCTATGAGCAAGGGTGGGGGGTGGGATAATAGATTAATTATCCATTAAAATGCCATAAGACCCCAAGAACCAGAAACCTATATGAGGACCTTTTGATTATGATAATCATAATCGCGCCTCCCAGGGGGAAAGAGTAGCAAATCAATGTATAATCCTGTTAGGATCATAAATATACTTTACTGAAAAGCATTGATGTGCTGATGATACATAAATTTGAAGTGAAAGCTTCATTGTCATGGGTATTTCAGAAGTTCACAAACTGCTTTATAAACTTCTGTTTTCAGAATAGGAATGGCTTCATGATTTTAACTGCACTCTGCAGTACTGCAAACCAACCACATGGTTTCAGTAACGATGAATAAATAATCACGCCTCTTTGCACACAGTTGCACATATACAGAGAAGAGTTGCATACGGGACACTTTTTTCTCCTAAAAAAGTTCAAATCCCAACCTGTGCAGTCCTTCATACTTACGTTGGCAAGCTCCAGAAAAATATTACAATCTTTCCATTGTTCTTTGTGGTCTGGTTGCTATGACTCTGCTCTAGAGTGCATCTGGTAACTATAGCAAGGAGTGAGCTTTTGAAGCTACATTCTGCTGTCAGTGGATGACCCTAAATTAAGTTCTATAACCCAAACTGTAACCACAGGCCCAATCTGTCAACGGCTAAACAAATCACATTTTTTCTAGAAGGCCCTTGCATTTTAGTTTTGCCATTCTGTTTTGGCATCAGAATTCGGCTCTTGTGTTAAGGTTTTTATCTTTAATCTACCTCCTACTTTATTATCCTTGTTTCAGCTTTACTCAATCTGCATGAAGTGGGTACTTGAATGCTTACAGATGTAGTTTTTATTTTAGCTGGAGGATTACAGAGCTTTTGTGTGGCTTTGCATTTTCAGGGTTGAGAGGCTAGGCAACTGATGTGGTAAGAGCAGCTGAACTGACAACCTTTCATTGCTGGGTTTTTCTTTTGTTTTTAAAAACAAAGCTCAGAAGTCCATCACCAAATTGCCTCTAAGTACTGAAAAACACTGCATGCTGCATAACAACCACACACATTTGTTTTAGCTATTGCAGAAAAACAAAAACAAAAAAAATTCTTCATTGTTTGGCAATAATTGGCCATTGTTAGCTGTCCAAAAGAGAAATGGGGGCTGCTAGGAAAGACAAAAAGGCATCCTTGAAGGAAGTCCCAACTGAAAGATAGCAAATGCTAACCATTTTTACTGTAATGAAACCTAATATTCTTCTGTGTTCTCACAAGAAGCTCATATTTCTGACATCATATTCCATACTTTTTTTAAAAAAGGAAAGTCACTTTTTCAAAAGGTCTAGTTGGGGTTTGAAATGATGTATCTGTTGCAAAAGATGCCCATAAGAGAAAAAAGACCAAGACAAAACAAACCTGTGTCCATAGTCTAAACATGTGTGGAGTACTTCGCAGGGTTGTTCAGTCAGTTCAAACATTTGTTTCTTTGACTAATGCTTGAACTAAAATTCCCTGTTGAGAACTTTAATAAGGAGGACTCCCTGGCTTCATTTATTTCTTCTTTTAAGTGGTAAGTGCAAGCAGCCAACCATAAGCTACACCTTGTACGGGTTGCGTAACACTGATTTGTAAGCTCACACATGGTGCATTATGAATTCATTAATGGCAGGTTGCAAATTGACAAATAAAGTAACACCACCTCGTTCAAGCTTTTAACAGCTGAATTCACAACCACAATGAGAAATTTGGGTCCGTGCATTGTGAATGGATGAGATTCACATTCCATATTCATGTGTTCCACTTTCAACAATAATGGAGAAAACAGTGGTTCCTGTGGAAGGAGCAACAAGATTGTAATCCCCAAGTTAACCTCTTTGCTTGTTCATTAGGGAACCAGCTACAGTCATTTTCCTGGCATCCAAGCTATACAATCCAGTTTCCTTTTTCTTAGTTACATTTGGGGGGGGGGGCATGCTTGTCCACTTCTCTCCTCAAAGAACTACAATTCTTTTTTCCCTCAATTCCATGGAGGCCCAAGACTCTACCAACTAGGTCATTTTTAGATCATTGGTATTTCTTATTTTTCCTGATAGTTTTGCACCACCCAATATGATTATTGTTTTTTCTTTTCTTCAAAACATCCAAAACCTCTTAGATTTTACCTTTTCGCCCTTCATTTTTTTTGTTATAAACAATGAAACATCTTGGATGAACTGATAATATGTACCATAAAAGAAGGACTACAAAATGATGACAGGTTCATTGGAATAAGCTACATTTTCTCACTGTTAATACTGGTTTGGTGACCTGTTGGCCTCAGCTGGATGTGGAGAGGTTCTGTGCTGCAAAAGATGGAATCTTGCTCTGGGAAGGGTCAGCCAGCTCACTTTCAAACTGTGACCCCTTCCTCCCATTAGCCTTGGAACAAATCATACAGTGGTTTAAATTGTGGTGATGTCCTTGTCTTTTCCTTCCTCATCAGTGACCTTTGTTGATGGCAAACAACTCAGATAAGCATATCACTTCTAGCACAATTTAGCACAATTTGTTTGTGGAAAGATTATTGTGCGCATTCAGCCTCCTTTAGAAAGCTGGGCCATTTCTCTAATATTATATTTCTCTTATATTGCAAACTTAGGTCTCCCACTCAGAATTTTCAGGGATCCAAAGAGCACACACCTAAAGACTTCCATGCTTCTTGCTAATTTTTTCTTCCCTCTCTAGCGGCTCGCAACAGGTTCCACATCATGCTTTTCTGTTTTGTGTGTTGGGAGGGGGGTAAGGACTCTCACTGGTGGCAGCCAGCATGGCAAATGGTCAGGAATGATGGGAGTTTTAGGTCAGCCACATTTGGAGGGCCGTTTCCCTATGCCTGCTGTAAAAGATTCTGGGATGTTCCAAAATTTATCTTTAGGAGATTAATAAAGATGATATGGTTACACAATAGTGGCGATTGTTATATTGCTAATGGAAGAATGGAAATGTCATTTCAGTATGCTATACAGACAGCTCTGTGTCCTCTTCTCTTACTTCTTCTGTTTTACCTTGAGAATGAGCTCCAGAACAGGGAGCCAAAATTGAAGCCACTTGAAAGAGATGAAACTATGGATCTGATGGGCTTATGCAGGTTTTCCCCCCGAAGGAGAAGCTTATTCTATTGCTGTTTCCTTTTTTAGAGAAAACTCGTTGAATTTCTGCATGCCATTCAGCAGCTGAAGGAATAGAAACCCTTCCTTCATTTGTCTTGTATTACCTTTACAGGAAACATTTACTGCCTTCATTTTAAAGGGACTTTGCCTCAGTAGGTGATTTTATAATCTCCCCCACCTCAACCTTTAGAACAAATTCTTCTCTCAGGGTTTCATAATTCCTCATTTCCTTAGAGGGGATTTTATGTCAGAAGAAATTTTCTAATTTCCTTTTTCATGGATTCTTTTTTATGTTCAGAAGAGTTGTTCCTTCTTAGAAGGTTGCCTCTCGAGAGAGTTTCTTTTTAAAAGAAATTATATGTGTCCAAATAATTTTGGTGGTTGCCATTCTTTAAGAATTTTATAGAAGGGATGTCTTCAAAGAAACTCTGGCCTATGTTTGGTTGGACTCATTCCAAGCTTTTCCACCAAACATTCCAAGTTTCCCAGCAACATAGTTTATCAAGTCCTATCTTAAGTCTGCCTCATTCTCCGCTGCTTCTGAAGTTGTGGTGGTGCTCACCTCAAAACTCCAGTAAGGAGCTGAGTCAGCATCTTTGGGCTACTCTAGCAGCCATGCCTCACCTTCTCTGGCACAGCTGTGTCAGATCTAGCAAAAGTGTGGGAGTTGAAGCTGTTTCCAGCGGCCTCTCCATATATATAACAAGGCTTGAATATAACAAGGCTTGATCTTCAAGAGAAGCAATGGGAGTTGAAGATGCTTTACTTTTTACTTACACATTGCTCAGGAAAGCAGCTGCCACAATTTTGTTGTGCATGCACACACGTGTGTGTGTGTGTGAAAAGACACACACAAAGAGACATGTTGTTAAGTGCATGATCACCAGTCAGTTTTTAGGTGCCTTGTCCCAAGGATGGAGACAGAACCCGCTGGAGAAAACGGAACACTGCATGGAAAAAGAGAACATTGCTTCGTTCCCTCCATCTCTCGTTCCATATGAAATGACAGGTGGACTGAGTGGGAGCAATGTGAAAATTAATGTGGAGAGGATTGGTGACTCAGCAATGACTGTAAAGTCAAGCAATCTCCTCAGACGTTTTGGCACACAGCTACTCTTCAGCTTGTCCATAGATTACAATAGGCCATTTTGTGGGTGGGACCAGGTAGGAGAGAGGTCAGGAGGAAGTGGTTGTTGCTCACCATCACAGAGGAGGATTCTTAAGCAGTTTATCTGCGGTTTTATTCGGAGGCCAACAGAAGAGAGAAGGAAAGCTGTGTTTCTGTTTCAAGCCCTGTGTTTGAAGAGTACTTTCATAATAAATCAGATTCCTATTTTAACAGTTACAGCCCAATTCTACAACCAAATCTCACATGCTTCAGCTATGGCAGCTTGTTTTGAGCAGAACAGAGTAGTAAGAGTCAGTGTGGTGTTGTGGTTCGAGTCCTGCTCTAGAGCCAGGGAGACCAGGGTTCATCTCCCCACTTGGCCGTGAAGCTTGCTGGGTGACCTTGGACCAGCCCCTACCTCACAGGGTGGTTGTGAAGATAAAAATAGAGATGGGAGAACCTTGCACACAACCTTCGGCTCCTTGGATGAACAGCGGGATGTGAATGAAAAATAATAATAATAATGCAGGTAATGAATATAGTTTTGAAACAGCTGCCCCTGAGAATTATAGATCTTTGATCATTCAGGGGGAAATAAAATAATGAACAGTGTCTGGACTTGCAGGATTTACTGCCAAATCCTATGTATATTTACCCTGCATTCAGCTGAATTAAATGGAACTTAGTCATGCTGGCCACATGACCCAGAAGCTGTACGCCGGCTCCCTCAGCCAATAAAGTGAGATGAGCGCCACAACCCCAGAGTCGGTCACGACTGGACCTAATGGTCAGGGGTCCCTTTACCTTTACACCCCATATAGGATGCCTGGGAACCTGTGGTACGAATGTGCTACATCTGTTGTGGACATTTCATTTAGGAGGTAGTATAAAATTCCATGGTGCCCTTTAGACACATACCGTGTGATTTATTAGTGTAGTATTGCACAATCAGATTTGGGCCAGAAGCTTTTTTATTGGCTCTGAGTGAGCGCTTCAAAATGGCTAGTTGAGTTTATTATTGTAACAAGTATATGTAAAGGTGTAAAGCAAGGCATATGATATCACACAGCCCCAAAGGAAAGAACTGAAAACTGAAGTACATACGAACAACAAAACGCTGATTCTGTTGCAGGTGGGGAGCGGAGGGGGAATGGGTCATTATATATCTCCCCACACTACATTTTTCCTATGAAGGTAGCATGGATTAGTGTGGTGTTCATGTCTCCAGCTGCAGTTACTAACTCTGGTTGCTGGCAGGTATCTGACAGCTTTTTCTGTCCATCTGCATATGTAACTCCTGCCGCCCAAGCAAGAGCGAAAGGCTTATATTGCTGTTTTATTTCCTGACTGGTTTCATTTGCCCACATGAAGGTCTTTCGAAGCCAGCTGTGATGGAACCACCAAATGGAGCTGATGAGCAGCAGGAACTGCAGAGCAAGGCAGAACAATCTCAGAAAGGTTCTTCCAGGAGGACTCCAGAGCATAGCTGGGTGGCTTGGTGGACCGGAGGAATTGCGTATCTGTTCGCCCTGTCACAGATATTGGTAAGGATCCGGACTTAACTCAGATGGAGATCACTTTTTTAAAAAAAGAGAAAAGGACAACATTGCTTTTGTTTTTTTTAGATTCATACATTTTAGGGGCCAGATTTCCCACATCATATATGCTGATATAGCTGAAATTATGTCAAAAGCTGTGCCATGTTACAACCAGGTAATAATCTGTTTGTCTTGTTATTCCAGTTAATGTATGCAGCCTGCAAAAATGCCTGGCTGATACAAAAACAATTTTTTGTATTTTATCTCTGTTTGCACTTTAAACAAATGAACAAATGAAAACCAATTGGTTATGCAGGCTTGAGATTAAAATGAAAATTTCACTTTCCTGTTGATGAAAGCTCATGATGAATTATTTGATTGACTGCACAGGTTATCTCCCTTATGTTTTGGTATGGTGGCTGTGAAACAATCCCAGAGTTTCTGGAGGTTTTTGAGATATTGTCCGATCTCCTTACTTCACCTGGACAATTGTTTACAGATTCTGAAAAGGTATGTTCAGTGATATCTCTATCCTTTTAATGCAGAACATAGTGGCTCCCAAACTGTGGAATGATCTTTCATCAGATGTCAAAGAGATAAATGATTATACGACCTTCCATAGACATCTTAAGGCATCCCTGTATCAGAAAGCTTTTAATGTGTGATGTTCTGTTGTGTTTTTGTGTACGTATTCTGTTGGAAGCCACCCATAATGGCTGGGGCAACCATTATTTATTTATTTATTTATTTATTTATTTATTTCACTCTAGACTTGCCCATTATTATCCTCCTTTTCCCATCTTTCTCTCTGCCATCTCTTGCTTTAGCTTTCCCTTGGGAGGTTGGGGGAGGAGCGTTGCCCTCTGACATGTTTCCTCTGACCTAAGTCTCATTCCCACAAGTGAGGGCGAACTGCCGCTTTGAGGAAGTTGGATTGACCATAGAGGGCACCAAAATTCAATTCCCTTCCTCCTTCAGGGCATTCCCCCACTTTCAGCATAACAGACCTCCATGGATGATGGGGGGGGGGTAATGAAGGGGAGGAGAATTAAGCTTTCCCACTTCCTTGGCTCAGTGGCACTGTTGAACTCAGGAAACTAACGTGTCTTGCTGTATTCACCACCTGAGTCCAAAAAAACACCCCCCCAATGCCTTCAGGGGAAAAGCAAAAACTCTTATATATAACATTTCAACCCCCAAAGCCATTGTGAGGGATGGGTGGCAGCCACTGCAGTCCCTCTTAAGCCAGGAAACAGCTCCATGGAGAGGAAAAGGGGAAAGCCTGCAGCCAGTATGGACAGGTGCTTCCCAGCTAGGTGCTGAGGTGGCAACAGCTCAATGTGCAGCTGCGGAGCTAGCTCACGGCAGCTGAGTTGGTGAATAGATTTCACAGCCCTTCTGTTTGAACTGGGCACTTCCTGGCTTAAGTTTCATCTGTAAGCTGCCTTTGGGAGGTAGGGTTTTTAAATGCATTTATAAACCTGCAGTGTAGAGACCAGGCACACCTCTATGGGGACAGTGTTTCACAGTCTAGAGTCCACCACAAAAAGCCTTGTCTTCACATGTGAGCAGACATAAAGGCTTCTGATGCATATATCAATGCCTGGCAGCCTTGTATGGCTGAAAGTGGACTTCCAAATAACTTGGTTCCAAAGCACTTAGAACTGAGCTGAGAAATGCAGTGATAACCAGCTCAGCAGGCACAGAACTGGTGTTGCATTCTCTTATCACCTTGTCCCCACCAGCAACAGAGCAGCAGCATTCTACCTCAGTTGGAGTTTCCAGACCATCTTCAAAGGCAGCCTCTCATAGAGTGCATCACAGTAGCCTAACCTGAATATGACTAAAGCATTGATTTACTTAGTCCAGTCTTGTAGTTGGTATACCAGCTTGAGCTGGTAAAATGCACTCCTAGCTACCACCACTACCAGTGTTGACACAAACAGCATGGTGTCTAGGAGGACACCTGAGCTACAGCACTGGTCCTATCTAGCACTGGTCATACCAGTCCACCCAGATCAGCCAGCCATCCCACCCATAGCACTGTCTGCATTAGACTTCAGCTTAATTCTAAAGTCATCCCCAGACACCTGTTCAGGAGTTCTACAGCCTCCCTGAGATTTGCAAATGGAAATGAGAAATAAAGCTGTGTGTCATCACCCACATATTGTTGACACCAAAGCCCAACCTTGGAATTGCTTCCATAGACAAAGCAGTGCCTTTTAAGTGCATGTTTTCTTAATGTGGGACCTTGCAGATATGGGATCAGATCTCCCGTCTCCTTAAAATAATTTAAGAACAGAAATGGGGACCCTCAGATTTGGTTGGAACTCTCACAGTAAGAGAGGGGGCAATCCTTTCTTCCCGGATCCCTTTCCTGTTGTAAATTGCCCCCTTAATACTGTCAATGGGACAAATGGTTTCAGAGGAAACTCCACCTTTCCTTTTCAGAACAGTCCCATTCCAGTCTGCTCCTCCAAGCAGTTTTATTTTTCTTTAAAGGCAGATGGCCTGATCAGTGACCTTCAGTGTCTTCCCTAGTTTTGTGCTTGAGTTATGATGTCATGTGCTAGGAAGTAGTTTCAAGTCTGATTGATCCTCACACTACACCACAAAAGAAGCACCAAGCAGAAGGAAACAATTCAGAGGCATTTGGATCAGTGGATCAATCACTCCAGTTCTAGGGATCAATTTTATTTAAGAGATAGTAGAGTCGGCATTTCTGTCCTGTTTGATGATAGCAATTGGAAAATTTGGAATAGGGGTGGGTTGCGTTTGAGTTAAAACATTTGATTTGAATTTGAGATGTTTGCATATAATGAAGGCTCTTGATTTCTGGCCATGGATTTTTAAAAGGGATTAACTGGATAGATAATTGAACAGCAGCACTAGGAACATTTGGACCTTTAAATACCCCTAATTAACCTATATGGGTTTGTGTTGTTTTGTAGGATCCGAAAAGAGATGGGGGTATCATAGTGCCTTGCTTCCTGCTGTTTTTGGTTTCCTTTGGCTTGCTACTCCTAGGAATATTGGTAAGCTAACGTCTTGAATTTATTCAATTCCGATTAAAGAATTTGCCAAACAAATTGATACCTTCCAAGTTCCCTCAGAGTGTCATGCTGATGCATTTCATGAGAAACAGTTTCTAATGCCCCAATAATCATTAGCAATTCACATGCACATGGTTTGAGCACGTAAACATTGTTACATATATATTGTTGTTAGGCTCATTCTGGGACATGGGACAATTGCAGGATTTTCTCTGGTAACTTGGCAGGAAGTGTATTTAAAAACGGCTCACTAAGGATGGTAATTAATGTTAATACCTCTGTGAATAAGAATACTGATGTGGGTAGTGAGATTAGCTTTGCTGTTCAATTGCATTAGCTTTTTGCTCAGGCTTTTCTTTGCAAGATGTATTGTGAGATCAAATAAAAAGCTTTCAGAGAGTGGTGTAATAGTGCACATTAAAGTGCAAAAGACAGACTTCTAAATTGACACTGAACTGTATAAAATCACCAGAACTTGTACAATGGGGCACTCCAAGCCTGAAACAAGCCAAATCAGAATAAGCACAGTGTGATGTTTTTGTTATGATCGGTCCTACTGAATTTTCTGCAGTTTCCCCAAACTGTTTCTTGCCGTCAGAGTCAATTAAGCACAGCAACAAAGAAACAAAGTAGTAGAGATTATTATAGGTGTACAACAATGTTAATACGTTGCTGTAAATTAATTTATGTTACATCAATTCCCTTGGTTAGCTTAGTTGGCAAAAGCCACAGAGTGGGGATTACTGAAGTGATCCCATGGTGGGACAGATCTGAGATCACCATCAATGGATGAATAAGAATCCAGGTTTGACATACTGGGGAATCTGTTTAATAGTTCATAATTGGAAACAAACAACATTTTAATCAAGAAAGAAGGGGGGGGAGTAGGGCAACAAGGACCTATGTTTAATTTATGGGATGTTGAGAGCAGCTGTGTGTGAGAGAGAGGGAATTTGCCTTCTTAAGTGTCAAAAATTATAGTACAGTCAAACCATGGTTCCTGAACGGCTCCTTTTTGGAACATTTCAGCTCCCGAATGCTGAAAACCCAGAAGTAAATGCTCTAGTTTTCAAACGTCTTTCGGAAGCCTAACATCCAACGCGGCTTCCGCTTGAGCGCCAGAAGCTCTTGCAGCCAACTGGAAGCCGCGCCTCAGTTGTCGAACATTTCGTAAGCTGAATGGGGTTCCAGAACGGATTACGTTCAACAACCGAGGTTTGACTTATATCCTGGAGAGGGATAGGGACAGTAACAAATAAATGTTACATGTTTATTATAGCAAAATGCTGGTTAAATACCATTGTCATACAGATCCACAAGACTTATGTACTTCTCAGACTTCTTGTTGACAATAAACCTGAGTACTGTTGTATGTGACGATACAACAGTATTATTTTTGCGTTGGTTATCACATCATTTAGCATAAACCTACAAAGTACATATTTCCCCTTTTCACAGAGTTAGGATATATTTACACTGCAGACTTAAGCCAGTTTAACAGTAATATATTTATCCCAGAGAACTCTTGGGTTTATAATTGCTGAGAATGGAAAGATCACAAAGTTTACCTCACCAAACTACACTTCCCATGGTTATTTGGGAATGCCACTGCTAGAAAACTGATACACATTTGTAGAATAGATCACACCTTTGGGTACTGCCAGAGTAACACTCCTATCACATTTTATTTCTCTTCACTTTTCTGTTGCGGCTCAACAATATCAATTACAGTTTTTGACACATTGTGTGAAACAGCCCAGTTTTAACCTCTGCTAAAAGAAATCAGGTCAAAATTAACAAGGTGTCTTGGTAAATGGAGGCAGAGGTACACTGGCACAAATTCACACAAATAATGAAAAAGAACAAAAGCTCTAAAAATGAAGGCAGAAAATGAGAGAGAGTGACCAGGAAAAGGGACAGTTGAAACTTCTCTGAGATGAAGTATTTGAAAAAAAATATACATATATGTTATGAAAAATTAATTTTACATAAATAGAAGGGAGTAGAATGCCAATGGTGGCAGAACATGGAATGATGTATGAACTGAAAAGCACTTGTGCCATTCTCTTTAGCAGATCACATAAGAAAAAATCCTGTTGGTTTGGATCAGGGGTCACCAAACTTTTTCAGCAGGGGCCTGGTCCACTGTCCTTCAGACCTTGTGGGGAGCCAGACTATGTTTTGAAGGGGGGGAAATGAACGAATTCCTATGCCCCACAAATAACCCAGAGATGCATTTTAAATAAAAGGACACATTCTACTCATGTAAAAACACGCTGATTCCTGCACCGTTTGCGGGCCAGATTTAGAAGGCAGTTGGGCCAGATCCGGCCCCCGGGCCTTAGGTTGGCCTACCCATGGTTTGGATACTTCCTTAGAGGACAGGGAGAGGTTGAAGTCCTGGCACTTTGCCAGAGATTATAGGCAGCACACTGTTTTAAACAGTGGAGCCCTTTGAGCAAGCTGTTAAATTGTGGATATTCTGCATTGAATAAAAGCAGACTTGAATTTATCCTCACAGGTTATTAAATTAAGTTGGTTTGTGTATTTAACAGCTTAATATCTGAATTAGATTTAATGCAGTTTTCTGGAAACGCTATGTTTGCACAGTCATAGAGACCAAGCAGACTGACACTGCCAACGCCCTGCCCTCCACCACATCCTATCTCTAGGTGAGGCCCCTATAAATGGAGGCTTCTCTTAACCTTCCTTGACAGCCCCCAAAGGGGTAGATTGGATTTGCAGCCTTAAGCTGCTTATTTCATTGCTGACTTGCTTTAGTAGCTCGGAAATTTCTTTTCAACCTGAACCTGCCTCATTGATCCTTGTTCTGTTCTCTGTGGACAGTTGTTCTCCTTCTCTTCTCTGAGAGATGCTGAAATATTTGAAAACTGCCAGTGTGTGTGTGTGTCCATTTCAAACTTAGTGACTTAATTTGAGAATGGGGTAGCCAGTTCTGGTTATAATATATCTACTAAATAAAGTATAATGCTATGAATTGGGTAGAACCCTTCCTTACATGTCAGATTTTCTGAATTTTCAAGAAAGGTGATTTTCCAAACATTTGTTGTCGTTCAATACTCTTTTTAGTTCTGGACTTGTATCACACTCGGCTTTTCTGTATACCTGGTTCCCTGCTCCAAATTTAGCTTCACATCGAGATAATGATGTTCATCTATGAGCTTTATTCCGGCTCCTGAGCTGTATTGACTGGTTCTTCTCTTTTTAAGATTATTTGAAAGAACAAGGAACAAGGAACTTATAAAATAACTCTCTCCGTATTTGCAGGAGACCTAGTGTCTTTTTAAAATGAATTGAGTTCCTGGTGTAGGGTGTCTCTGACCAAAGACAGCAATACTTCATTGGAGAGTTGAAAGTGATTTGATTGTAGCATTGCTTTGCAAGATATGTGAGCACAGCTTTTTTCTCTTTCACTCACCTGTGGTGAAACAGTGCAAATGTCCGCCTGGGCAGAGGGAGATCTCCCCCTTCCCAGCAGCAAAGTTGGGTGGCAGAGTGCCACCCCATGTCTCTGGCTTGCCAGGAGGGGAGGTGCTCTGCAAAGCTTTGCCACTAGACCTGCTCTGCTCCTGGAAGCTGGGGAGACTAGCAGCAAAGCTGGGTGGTGAAACAGGATGCCACCCCTTGGGGATGCCACTTGAATCAGCCACCACATGGGCAAGCCAGCTCCGAGTATGCAGACTGTGAGCAGGCAGTGATTGCTCTTTCAAACAGCCTTCCCCTTTCTGGGACAGGGGTGGGTGGGAATTATCCTATTTCTCCATGATTCTAGAGTAGTCACAGCCTGTGACCTAGGCTTACATGTGATTTTTGTGCACTCATTCACAGTTGATCACTACACAAAGGAGCAAGTGATTTCACATTTGGCATTGACACAGACTTTCCATGCATGGAATGGCTCTGCTGTAGTCAGTGGCAATGCCTAGCAGGTTCCATAAAGCCCTCTGCCTCACTGCAAACATAGAATGGACAGTCCTCTTGTGACACTTGCAAGAAAGAGTTGATTGTGTAGCATTTTCCAGCTTGCTTTAGTGCAGTTTTATTATGCAGAAGTATAATGGACCCATTGATCACTAAAAAGGCAAGTCCTTTTTCAAACATGCAGAAAGGTCCAGATACTGTATATTTCCCCATAGATTTGGTATCTGCTGAAGACACCTCCAGATCCCCCATTTCCCCTCCAAGAGGACAGGCGACAGTCTGTAAGCCGCCAGCCTTCATTCACCTATTCCGAGTGGACAGAGGACAAAACTGAAGATGAATTCCTCGATCTGGACCCCGTGCCAGAAACACCAGTATTTGACTGTGTGATGGATATGAAAGTAGAGACAGATCCAGCAACCCTAACGGTTAAATCTGTGGGACTGCAAGAAAGGTAAAGAAATGCAAAGAGCTTGGGTCCAGGAAGGTGGAAGTGTAGGCATTCTGAGTGGATTAGCCCAATAAGAATCTGATTAGTGGGCAGAATTTATTTTCATTCAGAGCAAGAGAACTGGACTCCATAGTTGTGTCATATGTGCTCTTATAGGCATTTGTGGCTCACCTAGGGCAGGAGTAGCCAGCATCTGCCCTCCAGATGTTTTCGGTGCCCTCCCTGTTAGGAAAAAGGTTATATGAGAGAATCTTTTGAAAATGTTGAATTTTAGGGGGGAAATGTACCTCTTGAATGACAGTGATCAGTTAGTCATACATTGAGTTTATTCACCATTGTGGCTAAGGACCTAACCAGATATATCGGTCATTAGGATTTGCTTTGATTATTAGTCCCAAATGTTTGAAGAATGAAGATGATCTGGGCAATGTTTAACTCTTCCTCACCAACATTAATCCCCACCCTCTGCCTTCTGGCAAGCTACTATTAGCTCCGTGGGTGTGGGAAAAGACCAGTGCAGATGTTGTTTCTGTCTCCTCCTCCTCACCACCAACACCCCTGGAAGTAGATGGGTTTATATCTGAGAAAGGACACGGATAGTGAGGGTTTGACCCCTTTCTCCAAGTGCCAAGTCTCTGTCTTCAAAGCAGAAGTCATAGTGCTATTCTATAAGAAAGCAAAAACCGAGAGGAAATCCTAAGTGTGGATCTGGTTAGGCCCTTGGACAAAATGTTGATGTAAATTATGTTGGTGATTACATTGATGACTGATATAGCTAATCAAGGGAACATCATCAATATTGTTATGATAAGGCTGACACCAGTAAATCAAGTTATTCTTTTTAAGCTAATAATGTTTGTTTGTATTCTTATTTTTTTTCTATTCTGTATTTTTTAAATATATTTTTTTGAATTGCTGGTGCAATTGCCTGAACTATATATTATTTCAGCATTCTCCATCTTGGAGAATATTATAACGCATGGTTTACACTCATGGTTTCAGGTACCTTTAGATTGATTGGGCTTGGGGAACAACACATTTGTGTGTGTTGCCCAAAGTAAACAAGAAAAGTAGGCAGTCTGTGCTGACTTATTTCACAATCATCAACAAATGTGTGTTATGTCTTGCGCAGGAGGGGTTCAAATGTTTCACTCACATTGGACATGTGCACTCCAGGCTGTTCTGAGCAAGGGTTTGGCTATATTATGTCCCCAAAGGAAGAGTCAGCTCGAGAATACCTCCAGACGGCATCAAACGTTCTCACTGAGGAGGAGCTACACCAGAAAGCATTAGATTCTTTTGTACTCCAGACAGAGTTTTTTGTGAGTATCTTGATAATCTGGGTTTGTAAGAATCAAGCCAATGGCTCATCTCATCCAGCATCCTGTTCTCACAGACAGCTGGGAGAAGCCCACAATCAGGATTCAATCACAAGAACACTCTCCCTTCCAGCAACTGGTATTCAGAAGCATTGCTGCCTCCAACCATGGAGGTAGCTCATAGCCATCATGGCTAGTTGGCCACTGATGGCCCTGTCCTCCATGAATTTGTCTAATCCTCTTTTAAAGCCATCCAAGTGGGGGACCATCACTACCTCCTGTGTGATCAGGTTCCATAGTTTAACCATGTGCTGCATGAATGCCCACCAACGTTCAGCTTCATTGATATCCCTAAGGTCTAGTCTTATGAGAGAGGGAGAAAAGGTTTTCTCTGCCCACTTTCTCCAGGCTTGTGGTTTGTTTCACTCCAAACAAGCAACAAGCTATATTCAAGCTATGTTCTTGGCTTACCATTTGTGGTTTGTTTGGGGGTGGCTTGCCCATTCATGTTTAGCCGTTGATTGACTTAGCCTTATATGCGAACCAGGCCAATGCCAGTAATGGGTTCTGCACAAATGGACAAGAATTACAGTCCAGCAAGTGCAAAGTACTGACCTATAATAAAATAAATTACATGAGAAGTCACGCTACCTCCCCAGGAAGAGCCTTTTCTGTGCTTCAGCTCATCTACTGCTTCCATATCTAAGGGAATGCTATGGCTTCAACCCTGTACATAGTTGAGCTGTTTATAACCCATTGGCTTCAGTGTATTTAAGCACCTTCACCCTCTGCAAGATTGGTGCATAAGCCTTTGGTCACAACAGAGCCCATAACATTCTCCTAAGTGTTAAAAGTAGCTCTTAACTGTGTGTTCCTTAGTGAGTATTTTCAGAAGCATTTTAATATTTTATTTTTTTAAAAAGAGACTCTCTCCCAGGAATCTAGGAATCTGATTTTGGAGTGTAAAAAATAACTAGAAATGTCACATCACATCTTTGAGCTAATTTCATTGCTGCCACTACTTCACATTCAAAGGAAAGCAACAGGATTCTGCTTCTTCCTGTCCCTTCAGAATCTGTTAATGGCTCATATTGTGTATCTTTCAACAGGAAATTCCGATGAACTTTGTTGATCCAAAGGAGTATGATATTCCAGGTTTGGTCCGAAAGAATCGCTACAAAACAATTCTCCCAAGTAAGCACCATAGCCACGTTACAGCTGTTTGTCAAGCTGAAGTTTCTTGTACTGTGTGATATTGAAGTGTGTGAAATTGCACATGATTGTGAGCTTTTAAAAAACACTTGAAAGATGATGGAATAAGCTTTGCTATCCTTGTGCTTGATATTTTTTTATGCTGCTTTCATTCATGGATTCTCTTGATGTGTAGCAGGGGGTAAGTGAGACCTCTGGCAAAAGCCAGCTGTATCTCTGAAGTGGCCACATCAACCAGTAAATGTAGTTTCTGATTGGCCAGGCAGAACCACTGAGTAACAAGGATCTTCCACAAAGTACTTTCTTATACCATTAGTCTATTTACTTGGGAAGCTGCCTTATACCACCTCAGGCCTATGGGTCCAGCTAGCTCAGTATTTTCCACACTGACTGACAGGGGCTCCACAGGGTTTCAAACAGGAGTCTTTTCCTAGGGACACCAGGGATTGAACCAGTGGCATTCTGCGTGCAAAGCATTTGCGCTGCCACTGAGCTTTAGTCTAACCTTGCGTTGCCTCCTCTTGCTAGTAGCTGCTTTTCAAGGTCTTACACAAAGGTTTCTGCTGCCAGAAACCCTTTAACTAGAGACAGTTGAATTGAACTGTGTGTGTCTCCTACATGCAAACAACTGGGCTGTATGCTGTTTGCTTTTACCCCTTTTTCATACAACAGAGTCGGCCCTATAGCCTACTTAGTTATTTGCAACTTCTAAAGACCTTTTGAATAATACAGAAACTGAAAGCCGAAAGCCTCGCTGATGTTTGGCACGACCGCCCCCCCCCCCCCGTAACTGACACAATATAATCAGTTCATTTTTATTATTTTGTGGTTTTGTTTTTCTCGTTTCTCCCTCAGTACATACAGATGATTGAGGGATCGTGAGGAGGATGCCTGATTTTCATTTTGTTTAGTTAGGCACATGCAAGGTTAGGTCTGAGTGGTTTGTAATGATTTCATTGGAACTTGGGCAGCACTGCAGCAAATCCTTGTGCCAGCGTACTGGTAAGATTGCTGGTAATGGAGAGATCTTGGCAAGCTTTTGGATTTCTTTGGGAGAGAAGGGGATTTTGCAGAGGAAGGTCAACATTGCTAGCATCTGTAACTTTGCATGGTACTTTAACAAAAGCAAGGGGGGGGAGAGGTTTTGCCCCAAGGAACGTGCAGTCTGAAATAGGATACAGAAGAGAAAGGGGAAGTATGTGTAGCAAGGGATAATGGTTACCAAAGCATGTGCCTTCCTCTTGCCATGCTCCCAGTGTTTCTTCTGCTGCAAAGCCAGCCTGCACAGTCCCACACAACCACCTGCCAATCAATCTGTTACTATATCTGTGTGAGCTGCATGTCTTGAGGAGGACAGGGAGAGGCCATGAAGGACAGCTCTAAGCCGTATGTGTGCATGTGGCTCTGAGGACTTGGTCTATGTCAGTTAAACTCGACATCCTTTTCTTATTGCAGCTTCATATTCAAGGACGGCAGTCACTTGATTAGTAAAGATGCCTGCAAAGTGGAATGTGTTGCTTTTGAGGAAGGAGAAATATTCAAGGTTGTCTAAAACAGATGTTCACTCTAGTTAAAATGAAAGGTAAACAGGCACTTAACTTAATGATCAGTTGCCTGCAATTCTACAGTTAATTGCAGTTACTGAGAGAAATGATAATAGTCTTTAATTCAGCTAATTTATATTTCTTTTGTAGGAAATATCTTTTGCAGATTTACAAATTTGTTGTGGAATTCTGAAAAACCCCCAGAAAGAATCAGCGTCTTTTGAGGAAGCTGGTTGCTTGCTTTATGTTCTTGTCTCAAAAGTGCCAGCCTAAATGGATGAAAATGGCCAATTTCAAAGAGGCCCAAATCCAAGCTCTATCCTCTAAAAGGTTCCAGAATTCTAGTGCAAAGGAACACCTCTGCCTTTGCACTGGTAGTGGGACCAAGCCTGCTCACTGTAGTAGCAAGCCATCATGGCTGACACCAGTAAAAAAAGCCTCTGTGCAGAGCAGCAAGAAAATAAATAGCATTTTTTTAAAAAACTGGAGAAAGAGGCAGTGTCACAAAGGCATTGTAATGGGTGCAGAAGTAGCCTGCTTCCCCAGCATTGGTGCAACATTGCTGTCCATATGGTCTGCTTACTGCCATAAGATATAGTGAAGCATTTTTGCCTTAGATGGCTTTATAAATCCATGGTGGATAGATCTGTCAATAGCTACTAGCCATGATATCTAAATGGAACACCTGCATTCTTCTGAGGTAGTATGCCACTGGATACCAGTTCCTCTGTGTGCATTCAAGTCATACCTGGGCTTCTCAGAAACATCTGGATGGCCACCTGGGGGAAGCAGAGTAGACTTACCAAGGCTTTTGATCTGATCCGCCAGGGCTACTGCTACATTTTTAGGATCAAATCTTTGGATGATTTGACATTGCCACAGTGTTTCTCACAAAGGGTTCGTTGCCGATTACTTTTCTGCGGTCGCGGACAGCTGTGCAGTTCATAGAGTACAGAAGGGTATCATGCTTCCTTGTAGCACTTAACTCTAGACTCTTGCTTTGGTTTTCCAGATCCTCACAGCAGAGTGTGCCTTACCTCAGACGATCAAGATGATCCCCTGAGCTCTTACATCAATGCCAACTACATCAGGGTAAGAGCTAAGCAATCCTGAAGGGTTTTCCGCGTAAGTGGGTTACAGTTATTCATGAACAGCTGCAAAATTCCATAGATCACCATTCCCACCCCAAAACACACCTTGTGGTCTTTAAAAACATTTGCAATTGTTTTGGATACCAGCTGTTGTTACTTCAGTATCAGAGAACGACACCAGTCCTCTTTTCTGTCCCTATGGCCATTTCCCTGGTTCATATAGGCCCTGCACTTGAACTTGGAGCTTATTTGGCAGCAGTTGACACAACTCAGACAGAGAACTTATATATGAGCTGTAGGCTCCATCTACTCCTGGCTCTGAGCCAGACCCTGATCTGGGCAGATGCTTACATATCCTTCCTCCTTCTTCCCACAAGTAGCCTCATGCAGCTATCTAGCGACTTCAACAGCAGCTCTGAAGCTTCTGCCTGGCCGTGTTCTTCTGCTTTGTCCCTGTGGGTCAAGGGTGGTTCTGGGAGCCAGCCAGGAGCCTATGGAGACCTCTGGCTCCAGCAGTTCAGAAGGGCTGTTGGTGGTGTGGAAATCTTGCTCCCCTTGCTCCCCTTGCACCTTCTCCAAGGAGACCTCAGATTTCAAGGCCTGGGCAGTGCTGAACCCTGAGGGTCTAACACAACTCTTCGGCTCCAGCAAAACCAAAAAGAGCATAATCGAGCTTGGTTTAACCATGCTTCTTGCATAGCATAAATGCTTCCATTGCCATAGCAACCATTGCTGCTTGTATAAATTGAAGTTGTGCCTTCTGTCCTTGGCTTGTGTGTGGTGGGGGGAGGTGGGAGAAAGTGTGCACTAGCACATTTATTTTTGATTTGCTAAGTGTCCTTGGGTAAAAGACTGGAGAACTGAGGTCTGTGCACAGCTCAACACTAATGAACCCTTGTTGCTTTGTTGGCAGGGCTATAGAGGAGAAGAAAAGGTGTACATTGCTACTCAGGGACCCATAGTTAATACTGTCAGTGATTTCTGGAGAATGGTGTGGCAGGAGCGTTCTCCAATTATTGTCATGATTACCAATATAGAAGAGATGAATGAGGTAATGCTGAGTCTCTGCTCTTTATCCCATGTTGTAATTGATGTTTCCACAGTGGATGCCTGAGCCATGGGAAATGATTGAATAAAATATGGTTCCATTCATGAAGCTAGTTTGCTTTGTAAATTACCTCAGTAGGCATGGTTTGGAGTGCTTTAAAAAGGCGTGATGAGCAAAACACCAGCACACATGTAAGCCCCATGCCAACATTGAAGAAGGTGAATAATACATTTGTTACTTGTTTGTTGTGAGATTGAAATGACTTTCCCAAAGGCAATGGATGCTGTGTTTTCCCAGCACTTAATTATGTTATTAGGGAAGTATGATTTCTAGCCTTATAGCTTTCCAGTTTCTAATGCTGATTAGAAATGGTCGCTTATCCCCGCTTCTCGGGTGGGCAGTGCTTGCAGTCCAGCCCAGCTCAGCAGGACATGGAAGGAAGAGGGTGATCCCTCCCTCCTTTGCAGCAATCCTGGCCACGGACGATGCTGGGCTTGCCCACCAAAACCTATAATTTGAATAGGCTAGTCACAGCCTTCAGGGTGGGAAGAGCATCAGCAGTGGACCAGAGGGAGCAAAGCGTCTCTCTAGCCCACCACTGCAGCTTAAAAGGCCAGCTGCACTTTCTACAAGCGGTGTAGTCAGTGACAGATCAACCCGCTCACCCACCGAGTAATTGGGTCTGTTGATCCTGTGTTCATAAACTTGCTTTGGATACATTAGGTCACTATATTCAGGGCCAGGAAGGAATTTGCCTGGAAACAAATTTAGACCATCTGGGGGTTTTGCCTTCCTCCTAGGAATCACCACAACTGTTGGTAGATAAGGCATTGGGTTGAATCCTGTAGTCTTATTTCTGGAAGGGGATGAAGTGGTTCATCACCCCCTTCCCCTCCAGCAGGTGCAATATCTCAATAAAGGAATCTAGGTGGAAGTTCTGTCCTGAAGCCTATAGGAGAGCAGATAGGCCTTAGAACTTCCAGAGGGCAGCTTAGAGGACCAGCTTAATTGACTCACATCTTGAGGTAGCCTTTAACTGAGGCACGATCCTCAAAATCTCCAGCCAACAGGCAGGAGTATCAACCAGAAAGAACACCCAATGCCTAAGCCAAACCTACCTGCATCTGTAATCAACAATGTTGTGGCCATTTTCAATCCAAGAACATTGTTGTGCCCGTTTGTCCACCAGTTCTCGCCTCGTCCCTTCCCGTGCCCTAGTTTCATCTATGACTGGGTTAGGTATTCCTCCTGCCCAGGAGAGGCAGGGAACCTTGTGGTCAACATTTATGTAACATCCTGGTTGTGTTTATGTCTCTCCATTTTAGCTCTTTGCCTCATCCAGGACAGAGCTCTGACTCTGCTCTTTTTTGGTTAATCTCCTCCTACATTTCTTTAGCACATTTTTCTTTTCCATACCCAATTCTCTTTTCCTTAATTTTTTTTAAAGCTATTTCTCTCTCTTCTCTGCCATTTCCTCTTCTTCTCCTTCCTTTCCTACTCCGCTCCCTAGTGGTAATTCCACTACACACCATTGTTCCTGTCACATGGGATAACAATGTGACTGTTCCAGATCCTAGCCAAGCCACCTTGATAGAGTTGATACTTATCAGCGGATATGATCTACTCTGTAGGATCCTTCAATCTCTCTGTCGCATGGAGCTTCTGGAAGGTTCCCCCCTAGTTGGAGTCCCAACCTACATTGGAGGGTGAGATCAAATCTCTTGCTATGTGGGATTCTGTGCTAGCAAGAGTAGGGTATCAAAGCTGTTCACATGCTTATTTACCTCTCCTGGGGTAATGAGGACTTGCTCCATTCATGGGTGGGTGCCTCACTTACCCATCTGGACAAAATACTTTCACACAGTGAGTACCTAAACTTACATTTCCCTCCCCTTAAAGTGAGCTGCCTCCAAGTTCTGCTGTCACCGATGTCATTTTCTCAACATCTGTTTTGCTTCCAGGTTAGCAACTGGGCAGTTGACACCCCTTAGGAGTCTGGATTTAACCCTGTTGTTTCTAGCCGCTGCTATTTCTACTTGAGGCATTGGCATACTGCAGTATGGATTGCTATGCAAAACATAGCTGAGCAACTGTTTGGCTTAATCGGTTTGATAAATTCTTTGAATCTGTGAATCAATTCTGTGGGCAAAAGAGCTTCATAGATCACGGTCAGCTACCATTTTTCTTCCAATCTATCCATCGCAACTTGTATCTGCAGTGCTACTTGGATGTTACCAAGGAGATAGGAAAGCTGCGCAACTTAACGGCACATGCGCACTCACTTTTTCCAAAAGACACATTTGGTTAGAAATCATTCATTAATCACAAAAGTCTAGTAGATGCCATCAGTCTCTGTACTAACAAAAGATATGATTGAGCGCAATGTTTCATTGATACCTCTTATTTCAAGAATAAAATCATGCCATGAGACTCTGATATAAATATAGGCTACAGTCCCCTTCTTGTTAGCATCCCCGCTCTGATGTTTCTCTCCCCCCACCCCCACCCCTGCCAGCTTCAAATTATTATATGAACACTATGTCTTAAAAATGTGTCGACACAGAGCTGAAACCTTTGTTATGCCATGATGCTTGAGAAAGAGTCTTTGTGTTCCTGCTATATACGTTCAATAATGCAAGGATTAGTGGCTCACTATTCCAGCACTTTTGTCAGGTCTAATCTGAACTGACAGACAGCCCACGGAAATGTGTGGGTGTTCTTCATTTCAGCTGCTTGGAGTCTGAGCTATAGATAGTTACTAGCACATTTGTCAGTTTTTACAATGGATGAGCGCTATTGTAGCATGGAGGGACTGCGTCGAGGCGGGGGAACAGAATTGTGAAATTTTGACTCATGAAATGGTAGTGACAAATTTTCCCACTGGTGTAAACCGGTGGTGCGGCATACATGCAAAGGTGCAGCAGCAGCGTATGCTAAAGAAAAATGTGGACATTCTGTATTATCTCCCTTATTTAACTTTTATTTGGCCTCCGTTCATTACATTTAACCTGGAGGCCTAGACAGTTCCTTTGCAAGAAACCATGTGGGGGTCCATCACATTATGAGTTCCCCCTTGCAAATGGCACTGACTCATGAATCATGGGTAGAAATGCTCATAAGGTTATGGGCATGGCTCATATGGCACCTTTACCGAGCAGTGTGGCTGAAACATATAAGATTTGCCATAAGAGTACAAATATACCTTAAAGATTAAGATGAACAAACCATACAATCCTGAGATAGAGAAGGTAGCTGTTGTTGTTTAGGCGTGTCCAACTCTTCGTGACCCCATGGACCAGAGCACGCCAGGCACTCCTGTTTTCCACTGCCTCCCACAGTTTTATCAAATTCATGTTGGTAGTTTCGAAAACATTGTTCAACCATCTCATCCTCTGTCGTCCCCTTCCTCTTGTGCCCTCAATCTTTCCCAACATCAGGGTCTTTTCCAGGGAGTCTTCTCATGAGGTGGCCAAAGTATTGGAGCCTCAGCTTCAGGATCTGTCCTTCCAGTGAGCACTCAGGGCTGATTTCCTTAAGAATGGATAGGTTTGATCTTCTTGCAGTCCATGGGACTCTCAAGAGTCTCCTCCAGCACCAAAATTCAAAAGCATCAATTCTTCAGCGATCAGCCTTCTTTATGGTCCAGCTCTCACTTCCATACATCACTACTGCAAAAACCATAGCTTTAACTATACAAACCTTTGTCGGCAAGGTGATGTCTCTGCTTTTTAAAATGTCTAGGTTTGTCATCACTTTTCTCCCAAGAAGCAGGCATCTTTTAATTTTGTGACTGCTGTCTCCATCTGCAGTGATCATGGAGCCCAAGAAGGTAAAATCTGTCACTGCCTCCATTTCTTCCCCTTCTATGGAGGCAGTGACAGATTTTCCCTTCTTGGGCTCCATGATCACTGCAGATGGTGAAGGTAAAGGAACCTTTATGTCTCTTGACAACTGAGTGAGATACTGAAGGAAAGGTGGGGAATTCCCTTCTGCATAGATTCTTCCATCACTAATGAGAAAAGTGTGTTGTTGTTATTACTATTACTATTTTTATTATATATTATTTATTACATTTATTAATAATCAAGGTGGGACTTTCTTTCATGCAGTTCTTTTAAATGCAGGAGCCTATTCTGGATCTGTCAACCAGATGATTTTAAACATCCAGAGGCTGCTGTTCAAAGGGAAAGCCAACAATTCTACTTGCCATAGGCAAGATGTGGGCGCAACACACCTAAAGTAGCTCTTTGCATTTGTTAGCTGTAGAATTCATTCAAAAAGTTTGCAAACAGCTTATTTTTTCTAAAATCTCTGCAGTGTGCTACATGAAACCAAGAAACAACATTATTGAAACAAAAATATCGCCCTGAGACCCCTGGGTAGAGGGCGGTATATAAAATCAATAATAATAATAATAATAATAATAATACATGAATCCAGTAAGACAGTATTATAAAAGCATGTGAAAACAGGCATTCATACAGATAAAACCTGGGCTGGGTCAGATCTTATGGGTCAGGAAAAGTCTGGCCAAAAAACTATGGCTTTACAAGACACGTGAAGCAACTGGTGGTTGCTGCTTCATATATGGCAGTACATAATATCACAACTGGTCTTTGGAAACAATTTGCACAACTTGCTTAAATATGTCTGGAGACAGGACTGGGTGCCAGCTGAAGTTTATGTTTTTAAAAATGGGGGGCCAACCACAGCTGTTTTGTCTCAGAGTTCTCCGTATAACATGATGCCTGCAGCTCAAGGTAAAGGTAAAAGGACCCCTGACCATTAGGTCCAGTCGTGGCCAACTCTGGGGTTGCGGCACTCATCTCGCTTTACTGGCTGAGGGTGCCGGGCAATGTGGCCAGCATGACTAAGCTGCTTCTGGCGAACCAGAGCAGTACACAGAAATGCTGTTTACCTTCCCGCCGGAGCGGTACCTATTTATCTACTTGCACTTTCACGTGCTTTCAAACTGATAGGTTGTCAGGAGCTGGGACCAAGCAACAGAAGCTCACCCCATCATGGGGATTCGAACCGCCGACCTTCTGATCGGCAAGTTCTAGTCTCTGTGGTTTAACCCACAGCGCCACCCATGTCTCTCAGTCTGCTCTAGCAGACACTAATTCAATCTGAATGAGATCAAGTTTTGGCTACAAATTCTGGCCATTTTTGGTTTGTATGCTTCTGCACACACACGCCCCACCCCACCCTGCTTTACACAATATCCGGCCTGAAAAAGAGTCCTGCAAAACCCAAAACCTTGCCCCCTATTTTGTAACAGATTGATTGGTCCTAAAAAAAGTTGTTATTGTAGATTTTGGAGTTATGTCGCTTATTTTGCTTTTTAAGTGTACTTTTTTTTTAGTACAGAAAATTCACTCCTGTACCAGCCGATAACTTATTTTATATGTATGGTTTATATTTTGTTCAGAAATGTACAGAATACTGGCCAGAAGAACAGGTTACCTATGAAGGAATTGAAATCACGGTTAAAAGAGTTATACAAGCAGACGATTACCGGTTAAGGCTTATTACCCTAAAGGTAAGATCACTCAGGTATATGTGGAGCTGCATGAAAAAGGCCTTTCCAGGGTTGCTCATAAAATTGCCATTTTATATCCAGCCTATAAAACACAGCTGAAACACCACTTTTCATTACTGCACTGATTATGTGTCTGTCTGGTTTCCAACCATGTAAGCAATATAGTAATGAAAGCAGTCAGGTATTTTAGATTGAATGTGTGCAGCTCAAAGACTTTCCAGCCACTTGTGCTCATCCAGCGGAAGAATTCTGTGAGTCATTCCACACAATTCTAGCACCGGTCATTTATTACGGCATGCTTGCTCAGTAAATGTTCCTTATGTACATTGACTAGCCTCTAAATGCTGGAATCACCAGCCTGCCACCCACAGGCATCACATTGGTGGGCCTTACAATTTGGGGGGGGGGGTTCGGAAACAGCAGGCCCTTCCTTCAGCCATAGGGGGGATTTTCTGAATTATGTAGGTAATTCAGAAATTACTTGGACAGAGAGGGAGAGATGTATGTGTGGTCTGTTTGCATGTGTGGTCTGTGTGTGAGAGGCAGCAAGGTGTGTGTGGCTATGTCAATGTGAAGTTATAGAATGTGTGTGTGTGCATGTGTGTGAGAGAGAGTGTCCCATAGTCTGTATGGGTGTGGTGAGTGTATTCCTGTGCTCTGTGCGCAAGAGTGGGTGTGGTATGCCTACCTTGTATATTTTTCCTGGTCCTGGGGAATGCTCTCTGTTGGTAAACAGCAACAACAGCAGCAGCAGCAGCAGTATTGTGTGTCATGGAGATGTGTCAATATTGTGTGATCTCCACAATCAGGACACAGGTGACTTCCCACAGCAAGCATGAGGTTGTCAGGAGGGGGTAGATATAACAGCTACCACCAACACTTTCTCGAAATTGGAAATGTGTTTGCTGGTCCAATAAGGTTTGCAACTCCTGACCTAAATGTATGGCTTTAGAATAACAGCGGTGCTTGCACTATCCCATTCCAACATCTTTAGATTCCCCTTTGTCCCTTCTATTCAGTGTGCTTCGCTAGCTGCAAAAAACCGGCAGAGGATTTTTTCTTAGCAACAAAAACCAGAGTGGTTTATCAAAATGTTTTGAGGATGGAAGTGAAGACTGAGAGTTTCAAGAGAGAGCTCTAGAACAACAACCACCTGTTTAATTTTATCTTATTTACCTCTCAAAGATCTCAGTAAGGATTTTGTTCTCAGTTGTACAGTAGTACCTCGGGTTACATACGCTTCAGGTTACAGACTCTTCAGGTTACAGACTCCGCTAACCCAGAAATAGTACCTTGGGCTAAGAACTTTGCTTCAGGATGAGAACAGAAATGGCGCAGCAGCAGCGTGGCGGCAGCGGGAGGCCCCATTAGCTAAAGTGGTGCTTCAGGTTAAGAACTGTTTCAGGTTAAGAACGGACCTCCGGAATGAATTAAGTTCTTAACCCGAGATACCACTGTATTTCAAAAAGCCATTATTATTATTATTATTATTATTATTATTATTATTATTAGCTCATTAAGCTTGGTTTTCTTCCACTGTAACCTAAAGTCTACTGAGCCTTTTGTCGGTAAAGATTTGGGGGTCTTTTAAAGTGTTTATAAAAGAGAAGTTGCATACAGTGTTGTTTTGTTGGAAGGTTTTAAGTGGTGTTAAAGACCAAACTACATTTTCAGCTGCCAACTAGAATGCTTAATTTATCTTTATGTGTTCTCTGACTGAGTAACAGATATCACAGCCTGATCTCCTGTGGCCTGTTGCACTGGAAGCAAAGTGTTCAAGGCCACTTCTGTTCGTAAATGTTTGTAATGTTGTTGGGCCAGTGCCATGAGCAGGTATCTAGCTGCTGTTGTGCCACGAAGGCTCCTTCCAGCACCATCTTTGGCACAAATGGTGCTACACAGGACTCTTGCCCAATGCCATACAGAGCAACCAGGTGCAATCAAGATCCTTTCTCCCTCTTCTGCCAGCAATCATCATAAGCGTAATTTAATGACATATGGAGATTCATAAAACAGTAAATCTTCCACACCTCCCATAAGCAACATCTTCTGTCATAGTGAAATCATTTATAGCGTTGGAGTATTAAGTGTTGGTGGTTTCTGTTTCTCTCTGGGCTTTGTTTATTTACTAAATCCAAACTTCACTGGTCAAAATGCTTAGTGCTATGTATTTCCTTCAGGCCATTCCCACACATCAGAACGCCTAAAAATCAACTGCCCTCCAATAGTTATTAATGATTTCAACTGATTTAAAGTTTAAGATCATAAGAAGAGCCTGCTGGATCAGGCCAAGGGCCCGTCTAGTCAAGCATCTTGTTCTCACAGTGGCTGGAAGTTTGCCTGTGGGAAACCAGCAAGCAGGATTTGAGCACAAGAGCCCTCTCGCCACTGGCACAAGAGCCAGTGTGGTGTAGTGGTTAAGAGCGGTGGACTCCTAATCTGGTGAACCGGGTTCAATTCCCCGCTCCTCCACACGCAGCTGCTGGGTGACCTTGGGCCAGTCACACTTCTCTGAAGTCTCTCAGCCCCACTCACCTCACAGAGTGTTTGTTGTGGGGGAGGAAGGGAAAGGAGAATGTTAGCCGCTTTGAGACTCCTTCGGGTAGTGATAAAGCGGGATATCAAATCCAAACTCTTCTTCTTCTTCCTGCAGTTTCCAGAAACTGGAATTAAATTAAATCATTTAAGCTGGTCTTGTTGATTTAAGTTTTAGTACTAAATGTTGCTTTTCTTGGGCCCTTCCATAGATGCATATATTTGAAAGTAACTGTTCAGCACAGTGTAAAATTTCCCCATCAATGCCTAAAAGGTTGGAGCAAACATTCCATTGACCTCTTGTTCCAATCAGGCACAAGATTAAGCAGCCATAAAGTGAAGCAGGCTGAATTAATTAGCATGCCTGAAAATTGAGCAGCATATCTGTTGATTCAACAGGGGTATTATTATTTTTTTTGAAAAAGAAAGCTTTCTGTCTTACGCTTTCACAGAGAGTGACATGTGGTATATGCAGTTAGAAATAGCTTTCTGTCTATTAGGTTATAAATATGATTTCTTTCCATTTATGTTCCCAATATTATTAAGAACATACCGTATTTTTCGCCCTATAGGACGCACCGTCCCATAAGGCGCAGCTAGTTTTTTGGGGGGGGAAATAAAGGGGAAAAAATATTTTCCCCCCCAGGCACGGGGTTGGGGAAGCTCGAGCCTCCCTCGACCCCAGCCCCCAAACAGGCAGCTCTCTGCAAGCCGTGGGAGCCCAGCGCTGGCTCCCGCTGCTTGCAGAGAGGTTCGCGAAGCCTGGACGCGCTGAGCTCAGCGCGCGCAGGCTTCAGCATGCAGGCAGCTCTCCGCAAGCAGCGGGAGCGCTCCCGCTGCTTGCGAAGAGGTCCGCGAAGCCTGGACGCGCTGAGCTCAGCGTGCGCAGGCTTCAGCATGCAGGCAGCTCTCCGCAAGCAGCGGGAGCGCTCCCGCTGCTTGCGGAGAGGTCCGAGAAGCCTGGACGCGCTGAGCTCAGCGTGCGCAGGCTTCAGCATGCAGGCAACTCTCCGCAAGCAGCGGGAGCGCTCCCGCTGCTTGCGGAGAGGTCCGCAAAGCCTGCATTCGCCCCATAGGACGCACACACATTTCCCTTTCATTTTTGGAGGGGAAAAAGTGCGTCCTATAGGGCGAAAAATACGGTAATTATATTTTGAAAACAGCTCTTCAGTTTGCTGAATGGCAGCAAGAAAGTATGACCTCTGAAAAGTGTAAATTGCCTACATTGCCAACATAGTATTGCAAACCTTAATTTTACTCTGATGTCATGAGTTAGTCCAGGAGGCCATCCCAGGATAGCAGCAGAGTCAGTGTGGCTTTGCCAGCAATTGGCATTAATTATATATTTAAAGTTATTTATATACCATTCATGAAAGATAGCTGCAAAGTTATTGTTGCAGTTTGCAGTTTTAAATAAAGCAACACATCATTAAATCTGGGCAAAAAGACAGGAAAATATATAATTTTCAATAATAATAATAATTTTGGAATAAGAAGACTACATAGCACAACAGATCCTTATGCATCCTTGGGGAGAATAATGTAGCTTTAAGATAGAAAATTAAATATAAAGATGAAATATTTAACCTATCTTGTTATCAGCCCTTATTACACAAATCCCCTTTGAGAAGAGTTAGTAAACTGCATACCCCAAGAAAATGTTTTTTAAAACTCATTAGGGAGTCTCACCTTTTGGAAAATACCTTTTCTGGTTGCCTGTATAAATCTCTTTATAACTCTCTTGCAGAAGGGTGAAGAAATAAGAAATCTGAAACACTACTGGTATACTTCTTGGCCAGATCAGAAGACTCCTGATCAAGCACCAGCCCTGTTGCAGCTGGTTCAGGAAGTGGAAGAGGCCATACAGTGTGCAGAAGAACAGAATGCTCCAATCATAGTTCACTGCAGGTAGCTTAATTATGCATTGTTAAACCACCATGAAGAGAGAGGAAAGAACATGGGAAGTTTTAAGGAAGTTGTCGTTGTGTTAAAGTAACCTTCTCTCGCAATGCTGATATAGAGAGTTCAGGTATCCGAAGAAGTGTGCATGCACACGAAAACTCATACCAATAACAAATTTAGTTGGTCTCTAAGGTGCTACTGGAAGGAATTTTTTTATTTTGTTTCGACTACGGCAGACCAACACGGCTACCTACCTGTAACTAGAGAGTACAGTTTCTGCATGATCCACCTCCTGTGAAGTTCTGCTTTTAACTACTGTTCTGTTAGCCTATGTCAGGTAAGGTAGTGAGGAAGCATCTCTTGCTTCTAATTTGGCACTGGAACTTCAAAGAGAATTCCCCCCCCCCAAAAAACCCCCAGAAGTATGGCCCCAGACGCGGGTGGCGCTGTGGGTAAAACCTCAGTGCCTAGGACTTGCCGATCGCATGATCGGCGGTTCGAATCCCCGCGGCGGGGTGCGCTCCCGTCGTTCGGTCCCAGCGCCTGCCAACCTAGCAGTTCGAAAGCATCTCCGGGTGCAAGTAGATAAATAGGGACCACTTACCAGCGGGAAGGTAAACGCTGGCCACATGGCCCGGAAGTGTCTGCGGACAGCGCTGGCTCCCGGCCTATAGAGTGAGATGAGCGCACAACCCTAGAGTCTGGCAAGACTGGCCCGTACGGGCAGGGGTACCTTTACCTTTATGGCCCCAGAAGCCTTTGTGATGTGAAAACCTTATACCGACATTTTCACTTGAGTTTGTGCTGGAAGTGACCTGACTCTTTTATTGTCCCCATCTGCTGTGCAGATGGAATGGAAAACAGCGTGGGTTGCTTAATTAACCATGCAATGTGGGGAAACAGTCAGTTTAAAAGGGGGGGGGAGAGAGATAGGCTCATTTAATTCTTTTTCCTAGGCTGGCAGTGACCCGGTTTCTGAGGTGAAGCTGCAGCCATTTCCCCCACCACAATTCTGCCACTCATTTTTTGTAATGACATCCAGGGCACACTGAAGGAGTTTGCAGGTGAATCAACATTATACACATGTGTGTGTGTGCACACACACACAGAGAGAGATAGGGAAAATTATGCAAATTTGACCTTCTCATATATCATTCTCTAGGTGGAGTCCTGGGGTCACATGGTACATTAAATTCATAGTGGACAGGAGTTCTCCTCCACTGTGAGAATTGCCCAGTTAGCATATGAACTGGATTCATATGAAGTGACTCATAGTCTCTGGGAAAGTCGCTTTTAATATTGAATGATCTATGTGCGTGAGGGAGAGGGAAGGAGAGAGAGATCAAGATCATCTTTATCCTAGTAAAAATTCATAGCTTTGTTCTTGGGCTTTCCTGGGCTTGTTCACAATAGAAAATGGCAGACTTGCTTTTTAAATAAAAATAAATACTAAAATAGATTTTGATTTTTTTATGAACATCATAAGAGCAGCCAAGCATGCGCGGAAAATGAGCAGAGATCAGCTATCCTAAACTATACATCGAAATGAAAGACTAGTTAGTGTTCTCATACAAAATAAATTCAGGTTCTGATAACATAAGTTCCTTTTTTTATATACCGCTGGACTTCGGCAGGCAGCAGGGAACATTCCTATTTTAAAGCAGATACCCTTTTTGATACGGTTACAGAAAGAGTCCATAATTGACCATATATAATGAACGATCATTTAATGTCATGACGCAAGATGGAGAAATTTTAAAACCAAATATGAGCATTCCTTGTACAAACTGGCCTAGGGGGGGAACCAATGAGATCCTGGTGGCCTTAAATGTACTGTGCTGTATCAGTGCACAAATATCAGTATGCCAAACCTCTTAAAGTAATCTTAAAAGTATATCTGCATAATACAGCAAAATCTGTTTTCTAAAACAGCTTTTTGCCAGAATTCTCAGTTTATCCCGTGTTCACAAGTGCTGTGTCAATGTATCTTAATAGAATGCTATTTTATCCAGACTCCTCGCTGTCCAGTTTTGATGGTCCTGTTGTCCAGTGCCCTTATCCCAGCCATTCAGATACATTTTGTAACTTGTTTAAATGAGGAAAGTACTGCTGCAAAATGCATGTAGCAACTGTCCTTAAAATAATACTCCATTATACAACATGCTTTGTCACTTTTGCTTCTCATTTTTCATTAAAATAATTTTAAAATAATAAATAGAATTTATCACTTGCTGCCACCCATAAATGCAATACAAGAACAACTCTGGTCAATAACCAAAGATTAACCTGAAGAACAATATTGTTGCAGTGTTATAGACCAGGGGATCTTTTATTTTATTTTGCTGGTGGTTGGTGGAAATCAAAACAAATCTTGTGTCCTGTATAAATCTCTATAGAGTTGGATGAAAAGACTGCCCACAAGTAGCATTTCTTTATTTCCCCCGAGGGCACAGCTGGTGGCCAAAATTATTTAAGTGACAATGAATGAAAATCCATTTGAGACCTGCAAATTGGGAAAAGCTCTTGGACTGAGGAGTAATTGTTATTTGCTGCTTCCATTATTTAAAGTGACATGTTGACATATCAGGCCTGACAGAAGCCAGATGGCTCACCTAACATCTGTCTGGCATTGCACCCTTTAACATTTTCCTCCAATCTATGTGGTAATCTTTCACTGAATATATATATGGCTGATGGTTAGAACATTATTTTCTGTCTTTTTCATTTCCTCAAATAAATGAGAACTGCTTATTCTGGACAAGGAAAACATCTTATTAAACTGTCTCTCTGCATACCAGATTCTCACAAACTCTCCTTATGGGGTACACAGAGGTTATGCCAACTGAGTTTCCACATATTCTGTAATGGTGGGGGCACAAACAAACACACACAGACACACCCCTTGCTTAATGGTTTAGGGCCAAATTAAATACATGTAAGATGCAAGTACACTCTGATTAACTGAGTCTTCTTATCTGTTACTGCTTTCTTCAAACCACACTTACCAAAGTAAAAAAAATCAGCTACTTAAAATTTGAAAACCTATCGCAGACCTAGGTATAGTTTCTGCCCACATTCTGGGCTGGCTGGCTGGCTGGCTTGCAGTGTTAAACCACAATTTACAATAAACTATGAACGCTTTAGGGATACAGGTGGCACTGTGGGTTAAACCACAGAGCCTAGGGCTTGCCGATCAGAAGGTCGGCGGTTCGAATCCCCGCAACGGGATGAGCTCCCATTGTTCAGTCCCTGCTCCTGCCAACCTAGCAGTTCAAAAGCATGTCAAAGTGCAAGTAGATTAATAGGTACCACTCCGGCAGGAAGGTAAACGGCGTTTACGTGCGCTGCTCTGGTTCGTCAGAAGTGGCTTGGTCATGCTGGCCACATGACCTGGAAGCTGTACGCTGGCTCCCTCGGCCAATAAAGCGAGATGAGCGCCGCAACCCCAGAGTCGGTCACAACTGGACCTAACGGTCAGGGGCCCCTTTACCTTTATGAACGCTTTTTTCTTCCCTTGCTGCTGACTGTGCCATGTGGGGGATGAAACAAGATAGAAGGCTTGTCCACATGTTCATCTGAACACAGACAGGTTCAAGCGCCCTCAACACACGTATAAGTGCAGGTGCTAAAGTGTACAATGGTTGATTTCTACAGCTCAGCTGTTTTGTACAAAGGTACACACACTATACTCGCCGATTGAATGTTACCAGTGAACATTCCTAGAGTCTGACTTGCCATGACACGTGATCATGCATGCAAACAAGCATGCAGCTTGTTTCTCTCCAGGGCTTTGTACATTTGGCAAGGGTACATCTGAAATACTAAGAGAATAATTGATGCTCTTTCTGAAGATTCCCACCTTCATTTTCTGTTCCTCTCTCTCTCTGGCCAGTGCAGGGATTGGTAGGACTGGCTGCTTTATCGCCACCAGCATTTGCTGCAAACAGTGGAAGAACGAGGGCGCAGTTGACATACTCAGAACAACCTGCCAGCTACGGCTAGACAGGTGAGAGAATCTTGTATTATTGTCTTTTTCACTTTTCCTTCAAAAACAAACTCTGGAGACTCAATGCTTTCTTCTTTTTTAGCATATGAACAGAGTTTGTCTCTTTGGGAAGTATTGCTCATTTATAACAGGGGTGGAGACCTGTGGTCTTCTAGGTGCCGTTGGATTATAAACCCCATCATCCCTGACCACTGTCCCATGTGGACTGGGGCTGATAGGAACTGGAGTACTGCAATATCTGTAGGGCTACAGGTTGCCCATCATTGTTGTTTAAAGAAAGTATTAGGGAATAGATACAAGGGCTGGGTTCATGGCTAATGTAAACCAAGGTTTATGAATCAACAATAAGCCATGGCTTACTAATGTGGCTTTGATAAAGCATGACTGAGCCACATGGCTGGGTTTGGACAATCAAATTAAATCATAGTTTATAAACCATGGTTTAGTATTTCATGTGAACCAGGTCTCCCCCCTTTTTTTTACATTCACTTTTAAGTCTTGCCTTTTGAAACGTTGAAACATTTTTACCATTTGATTTTATCTTTTTTTAAAAAAAATCTCTTTCTTGTTTTTATTCCATTGTAGTTAGTTAAAAAAAGAGGGTACATTACAATGACAAATTTGGATATTTCTGAGAAAAAATATTGGAAGCAGCCACACAAGATAAAAACGAAATTACAGACTATTAAGAATGTAATGAACGGTTTAAATGAGAATTAATTACATTTGTATTATTTACAAGTGACAGGTGTATTCAGAATGTCAGAAATACTGATTTGATGAGTTAAATATGTGATAAATTTCACTGAAATCACTGAAACGTAACCTCAGAGTAAAGTTGAACTGTTAAATAGATGAAATTAGATGGATTCACTGTTACCATGCAACGTGACCAGGGTGATGTTAGCAAAGTGGAATGTCAACTCAAACTTAGAATAAGCTTAACTGAATATGCAGGGAGAAACTTATAGCTTTGGGGGGGATATATATTTTATACAGATGTATAGATATGAATACAGATCCCATAAGGGCATTCCTATCTTCCAGTTGTAACATGAAAAGTTGGGGGGGGGGGGACGAGTGCACAACAATACTTCAGACATCACTCCTGTAGCTAGATTGCCATCTTGTGGTCATATGTAACCATTTCACCTGTACCAGGAAGGCTATAGAGCAGGCATAAGCAAACTCGGCCCTCCAGATGTTTTGGGACTACAGCTCTCATCATCCCTAGCTAACAGGACTAGTGGTCAGGGATGATGGGAACTGTAGTTCAACAACAGCTGGGGGGCCGAGTTTGCCTATGCCTGCTATAGAGATTGGATGAAAGGAAAGTTGATACATGCCTTCAACTTCAGTAACAGCTGAGAAGTACTGAAAGGACTGGGAACACAGTTGATCCAACACCAGTAGGTGGCGTATAAATAAATACTCGTCTAAATAAATAAGCAGGCTTGGAATCTACACCATATTTATCTCTTACTTTCCATGAACATTAAAAAGCATATCTTGCTGCTACACCCAAAAGCCAGGGTGAACCTCACCTGGCTCATCTGACTTCCAAAGAATGTAAAATTGTGGGCCGGATACCATATTCTGAATTTAAACATATCACAGAGAATGCATATAGCACTGACAGCAACAGCTCTTGTGCATCGTGAGGGCAAGTAGTCAGAGAGGAGCACTGGTTTTCGTTGATTAGGTTTCAGTTAGCTTCCCAAAAATGCAATCAGGCAGGCTGCTGGAACCTTCCATCTTACTGTGGCTATACCATGGCTGTCATTATTCTGACTGTATTGGCCAGGTGTAAATAGATTTGGGGAACCTGATTCAAAACCTTTTTGTTGTGCTTTGCATCAACAACTGCAGAATTAAACTCACTTTTTCCAAACAAAGTCTATGACCTAAAAGCAATTTCCTGTGATCTTTGGCATCTCTGTGATCCATTACCAGTGTGCTTATGCCAAGCAGATACAGTGAGATTAATGTTATATTTTGATAATGTTTTTGAGAAGCATTTAGCACAGATCCTAGACCTTAAAACTCTGGTATGTTTCCCCAGTGATCTTATATGCAACCCTATGAACTCAATACCATTACCAGTAGGAAGACTATTTAAAACCAGTAGACTTAGGATCAGTTTTATGTGTTTAGCTCCCCCCACCCCAATTTGTGCTGTATTATTTTTGTTAATAGTTTTGAGATACACAATGGATATCTGCTTCCAAATCTCCCCCCTCCCCCGCTTCTCTTCCCAGGGGAGGAATGATCCAGACCTGCGAACAGTATCAGTTTGTCCACCATGTCATGAGCTTATATGAAAAGCAGTTTTCTAGAGCAGCAGCAGAGGAATGAAGATACGTGAAAAATTGTTATGAAACAAACCAACAGAACTCTGGCCACAAATTGTATGTATTCTAGAGCTGAGAAGACACACGTGGGAATTTCAGAATAGAAGATATTTATTTATAAATATATATATAAATATATATAATATATATATAGTTTTACTTTCAAAATGCTTTATTTTGCATTTAAGAGCTAAGATACCGCTTTTCTTCAACTTGTGACAGGACATCATCTTCACACACCCCAAAAGGCCTATTTATACTGTAAATAAGATCAGTAGCTTCATTTATTACAAAATTTTAAAACATCATTGTCAGATTTGCTATTTTAAAAAACGAATTACAAAATTGCTACTAGATCCAAATACAGTGCAAAAGTCTTTGATAAATGTATTGCTTAAGTCTGTAGTGTATGTTTACTAAGCTTGAAAAGTAACTTTTTTGCCTTTTTTCTGATGGATTGTTTTTACATTTTAAACTACCGGATACTGTGTATATCATAAGACCTTCTGAGTCTGTGCATTAAAGGATTCAAATGGATTCATACTGAAATTATTTATGGTTCATGCCTGGTATGTTTTGAACAGTCCCTTCAAGATAGCTGTGGTATCAAAATGATGCAGAAAGAAGCTATTTAGAGTCAATTGGTTTTTCAGTCTGTATAGCATTCCTTAGTAATGGTGGGGGTGAGAGATTTGAAAGTTTCTCTTGGGGAGACTCAATGGGTAGAATTTGCTTTATGGTTCCAGTACCACCCTCATGGTTTTGCTCTGTGAGACAAAACCAACATTAGGATAAAAGCTTCCATTGGCGCCAACTGAAGCTTTTTCTCCTATCCTAATTGCTGAATGTGAGGTCCAGTATATCTGAAGGAGCGTCTCCACCCCCATCATTCTACCCAGGTCCAGCACCGAGGGACTTCTGGTGGTTCCCTCACTGCAAGAAGCCAAGTTACAGGGAACCAGGCAGGGCCTTCTTGGTAGTGGCACCCGCCCTGTGGAATGCCCTCCCACCAGATGTCAAAGAGAACAACAACTACCAGACTTTTAGAAGACATCTGAAGACAGCTCTGTTCAGGGAAGCTTTCAATGTTTGATGCATTACTGTATTTTAATATTTTGTTAGAAGATGCCTAGGGTGGTGGGGTATAAATAATAAATTATTATTATTAGGGATTTTTTTAAAAATCACAACATTACTGTTAATCGTGTTGTCAGCATTGTGTGTAGTTAGGTCCTAAAGTGCGGGGGAGTTGTGAATGAAGATGCACATGGCCACTTTGAATGACCTCAGCCTGGATCCACAAACCATATCAAAAGGAGTTAGATTTGTGGATCAGTCCTCTTAACTGATCCATATATTTGTACTTGGGCGTTCAAAAAACTTTTGACAAAGTCTCTTAGCAAAGATTCCTGAGTAAACTTAGCTGTGACAGGATGTCTCTTTATGTACGTACTTCAAGAACAGGAAACAGGAATAATGGAAGTTCTCACAATGGAGGTAAGTAAGAACTAGGATCCTCCAAGGATCTGACGTGGGATTATCACTATAGCTTTCTTATCAATGATCTGGTATTAGGGGTTGACAGTGAAGTCTCCAAGTTTGGTGTCTTCAGCAAATTACGGTATTCAAAAAAATCAAAAAGATTGTGAAAAGCTTCAAACTGTTCTCTCCAAACTGGGCGAATGAGCAATTCAACTGCATTTGCCATTTTAGATAAGTAAGTGTAAGTAACGCACATTTGAGGTAGGGGTTGGAACCTTAATCTATACTCTGATAGGGTCTCAGCTGGAAGTGAAGGGCTAGGAAATGAATGCTCAGGTTGTGGTGGATAGTGGAGGACTGGAGGAAAGTTGCAATGTTTAGGGAAAAGGCAAGTAGGGGGATAAGATGAATAGCAAGAGATTCAAATAGACAAAAGGAAGAACTGGAATTTGCTTCCATAAAATGTGCATTAACTTAGACTGCTTTGCATTCTGTAGGGAGTGAATGCATTAAAATGGCTTAAGCAGGCTGATGGGCTGCAGCTGAAACCACAAGAAATATAGCAAGGGAACATTCCACTAAACACTGGATAATTTCCATTCCTTTCCATGGGGCCTGTGCAAGAACTACTCTGAGCCTCACTTTCAGATGTAGACTTTTGTTGTTCATCTGCAGGCCTTGGGAATTGTTCCTTTGGTGCCAGCTTATACAGTCAGAAAAAAATTAGCAGATGGCATTTAGACTAAAATACTTAGAGTTGCAAATTGGGCTGTTTATGTGTGTGTTAAACTGCTCCCCTTTTTTGAAAAAAGCCAAAACCCTCCATATGCAATAAAAACCTAGTGTGGCAGAGAGAAGGATTTTGCTTTTCACATGACATGTTTTTTTCCTGCTGTTTCTATAGATCCTTCCAATTCCAGAGTTCCATTCAAGGGCATCCTACAAATTTTGAGTGTGTGTGTGTTGAATACAATTTGCTTCCAGGTCCTTCCTTTTAAAATGAACACAGCTAAGAACCTGAGGGAGAGGCAATTTCTGTAGCTACATGCATGCCTTATACATATGAGAAGTTTCAGCACTTGCTTGAGTCAAGGTTTTATTATTATGTCTGACCCCAGTTGAAGTCCCAGTGGCAGCTCCAAGACTTCTTCTCTACTCTTATAAGGTAACGTCTTTCTGCGGCAATCTCTCCCCCAGGGACCTGACGGAGAGCCCTTGGAACAGCAGCTCTTCCTGCTTTGCATAGTCATCTGCTCTTCCCGCGAAAACAAGCATGAGGGAAATGTGCTGCAGGAGCTAAAAAAAGGCTCCAATATAAAAGCAAGACATGATGAATGTTTCCAGTGAAAAGGAAAGGGTGGTCAGATAGTTTCTTATTTGGTTATATTAGGGAAGTCTTGATGGTGTGGGGGGGGGGGGCAATTCTTTATTTTTTTTAAATGTAGCATCTCTAGAACTTGGGTCAGAATTACCGAGTATGAATGGCACTGAGCCACCACCAGAAATGGTGTCTCTGTGCCAAGTACGGTATCGCTCCCTCCACAATGTGAAGCAACTTACCCCATGTTGTGATGTCATCCTGTGCATTTCTGTGCCTCCCCCAACCCTGGCAGCCAATGAAGTACAGTGAGGCTAGGGAACTGTATAATGTCATGATGATATGGAGCTATACAATATGGAAATACAATGATAAGTTTTAAAGTTATGGGTGGAGCTCTACATCACAAGAAAAACTTATTGTTCTGCTCCTAGAGGCCCTACATAACTGCTTAGAAGTAGGCAAACTACTCACATTATATCCTTTTATTAGCTGACCTTCTCGTCAGCCACCTACTGCAGTTTGGAAATGGCAGACATTTTGTGGTTAAGCGTGACATTTTTCAGTAGGAAAATTAATTTATCTGCCTTAGCATGGATCCATGCTAGAGCTCTTCACAGTTTGCAATGCTTTCAGTTGCTTCCGTAATGAAAAGGGCTAGCTAAAACAATGGCCATGATAAATGACATGTTGAGACATTTGTGAGAATATAAAACCCCTCAGGAAGCTGAGAAATATGTTTAAGTGAGGTGTATTGAAGCAACTCCAAATGAGGTTACAAGTGCCTTGCATGTCTGGGTATTGTCCTGGGAACTTGAGCATGAAAGATCCTGCTACATATCCAGCCTGCTTATTCTTCCAGAGCATTTTTCCCTTTGGGCATTACACTCACATTGTGACGACCAGAAGAATATAGAACATCTTTAACATCCAATGCAGCAACTTTCACATGATAAAATCCCAAAGTAGGGAACTAACTGGGAAACATTATACAAAAAGGTTTGGGTCACGTGGTATTTCCTGGTACTAAATGCATGGTGCTAAATGACGCCTGGACATACAGTAATTTACTAGTGTCCCATTTTATACAAAACCTCACATTTAATAGCTGAGCCACTCAACATGGCAGCAGAGAGCAATAGGCATGAATCACTCTGTCACTCTTGTTTTCTTGTTTTTCCATACTTCAGTTTTCCATATTTCAGCATCAATTTGTAGGTTGGAAGGAAATCTAAGTCCCCATGAAAATTCACCAGCATTTTCAAGTTACAAGAAAGGAGATTCTGACAAAACATCAGAAAGAACTTTCTGGCAGTAAGAGCTGTTTGACAGTGGAGAAGGTGGTGGACTTTTCTTCCTTGAAGGTTTTTAAGCAGAGGTTGGACGAATGCTTCAGCTTAGATTCAGCCACAAATGCTTCAGCTTAGATTTCTGCATTGCAGAGGGTTGGACTAGATGACCCTTATGGTCCCTTCCAATTCTATTATTCTATTATTTAGTGTGCATTTTTCATAACTGATACATTTTTATATGCCATTTTGCTGAATAAACACAGTTTTGCAAGTAGTTTCCCTTAATAAAATTCATTTCTTATGTTACTTCCACTAAAACATGCACTTTTATGAATATTTCCCCTAATATACTATTTTTGTGCAAGAAATTTGGTTGGTGAACTTTGGTTTGCATTCAGTTTTTGGATAACATGAATTGGGTTCAGAATACAAACTCCATCCCTAAGGACAAGGAAAGCATCATAGAGTCTCTCCTTCTAGCCTTCATGTGAATAGTATGACTGTACTGAGCGACTTGGGATGGTATTCAATGAAGAGTTCCTCAGAGTAGACCTGCTGAAATGAATGAACATGGCTAAGTGAGGTCTGTTAACTTGCCATGAGTAGAACTTAATAGGCTACCACCCTTGGAACCATAAGGGACGCAGGTGGCGCTGTGGGTAAAACCTCAGTGCCTAGGACTTGCTGATCGCATGGTCGGTGGTTCGAATCCCCGCGGCGGGGTGCGCTCCCGTTGCTTGGTCCCAGCGCCTGCCAACCTTGCAGTTCGAAAGCACTCCCGGGTGCAAGTAGATAAATAAAAAGGTAAAGGTAAAGGTACCCCTGCCTGTACGGGCCAGTCTTGACAGACTCTAGGGTTGTGCGCCCATCTCACTCAAAGAGGCCAAGGGCCAGCGCTGTCCGAAGACACTTCCGGGTCATGTGGCCAGCGTGACATCGCTACTCTGGCGAGCCAGAGCCGCACACAGAAATGCAGTTTACCTTCCCGCTAGTAAGCGGTCCCTATTTATATACTTGCACCCGGGGGTGCTTTCGAACTGCTAGGTTGGCAGGTGCTGGGACCGAACAACGGGAGCACACCCCGCCGCGGGGATTCGAACCGCCTACCTTTCGATCGGCAAGCCCTAGGCACTGAGGCTTTAACCCACAGCGCCACCCGCGTCCCACAAAGTAGATAAATAGGGACCGCTTACTAGCGGGAAGGTAAACGGCGTTTCTGTGTGCTGCTCTGGTGCCGGTTCGCCGGAGTAGCTTCGTCACGCTGGCCACGTGACCCGGAAGTGTCTGCGGACAGCGCTGGCTCCCGGCCTCTAGAGTGAGATGAGCGCACAACCCTAGAGTCTGTCAAGACTGGCCCGTATGGGCAGGGGTACCTTTTACCTGGAACTATGCACAAAAGAGCCTCTGATACAGATCGCTAGCATTTCACGTGACGCTTTTCAAAACAGATGAAGCACATTTTGATAATGCCCTGCCACCATAGCACACAAAAGGAGAGGCAAAATAATCTTCATGAGCCACTTTCTACAATATTTTTCTGTGTGTACAAATGTTAATATGGGACAGAACATAGGTGAAAGCCATTTGTAAATGTAAGTCCTAGTAAGGACCCCTTTTCAGTCATATGTAAAGTGTTGTTTTTTAAATCGCTTAATTTGCTAGGCTTCTTTCTTTGATAACATGCTATATTTAATGGTTTTGCTGTGCACCCTCCCTCTTTAACCTTAAGGGTCTGTCTTCTTATTCTAACTATGTGAAACTGTTGAAGCTGCAGAAATGGATGTAACCACATAGCCCACAGGGGGCCAGTGTTTATTTAAAGTTTGAAGTACACAGAGCCATATTTGAAATATGCTGTGGGACCCAGCTGTCTTCCAGAGTCTGCCAAGACTCTTTAGCCATTTCACATCTGCTGCAGGACTCGGAAGAACTAACTGATGCTCCCTTAAAGTTCTGCTTCATAATAGAGACCACCAAGAATCTTGGTCGCCAGAAGAAAAGGTACTGTTTACAAATAATTTAGTTTGCCTCTTTTATTTGTTTGGATTCTAATATGTTGTTGTTATTGCTGCTGCTGCTCTTTTGCTTGTGTTTTATTTCTAAAAAATTCCAGGAGGGAATTTAAAAAATATATATATTTATTTTACTAGATGGGTCAAATTAATAATATTCTCAGGTTACTGGCATTTTGAAATTTTTATTTATTCATTTATTTCATAAGATTTATATATCTCTTGAGTGTAAAACAAACAAACCCTCAAAAAAGTTTGCAAAATGAATAAAATAATAAAATTATTGATAAAAATGAATAGTTTAAAACATTAAAAAATCTGGGTAGGGTTGTATTTAAAAAATGGGTTTTAAGCAGGGCACTGAAAAGTATACAATGAAAGTACCTGCCTGATATCAACAGCCAAGGAGTCCCACAGCTGCCACACCAAAAGACTGATTTTGTATGGAATAAGGCAATCTCAATGGTAAACTGGTCCCAAGTTGTTAGGGGGCTTTAAATACTAATAGTAACGCCTTGAACTCAGCTTGGTAGCAAACTAGCAACCTGTGCAGATCTCTGAGCACAGTTGTTATATGCTAATAAGATCTCAGTCATTTCAGTACAGTGGTACCTCAGGTTAAGTACTTAATTCGTTCCGGGAGGTCTGTACTTAACCTGAAACTGTTCTTAACCTGAAGCACCACTTTAGCTAATGGGGCCTCCTGCTGCTGCCGCACCGCCAGAGCCCGATTTCTGTTCTCATCCTGAAGCAAAGTTCTTCTGCACTAACTGCAGCTTCTGGATCAAGTATAAGGGAGAGAACATTGCAATAATCCATTCTTGAAGTAACCAATGCATGACCTACTGTGGCAAGGTTTTCCCAGTCCAGGAATTGCAAAAGTCTAGCCACTGAGGCCAACTGGTCTTCCAGTGACAAAAGCTGGATCCAGATGCAGCCCCAGACTGTGAACCTGATCCCCATCCAAGGTAGACAATTGCCCAATTTCTCAGGCACGGGAACTACTCACCCACAGTGCATCCATCTGGCCAGGATTCAAGCTGAGCTTGTTTTTCCTCGCCCGCCTCAACGCTGCACCCAGTCACTAGCTCAGGGACTGTAAGGCCTCTCCTGATTCAGATGTTACAGAGAAATAAAGTGGAGTGTCATCAACGTGCTGATGGCACCTTGCCCCCAAACTCCTAATGACTTCTCCCAGCGTCTTCAGATAGATATTAAATAGCATTGGAGATAAAAGAGTACCTGAGGCTCCCCATAACCTAGCCATCAAAGGCCAAAGAGCACTCTGCCAGCATTACTCTCCGGGCTTGGTCCCAAAGGCAGGACAGCCTGATCTAAGGAGGGTCACAGCAGCAGCAAGTAGCCCAATACAAATATATGGCAAACCGCATGAAGAAATGGGGCCTCAACTGCATGTTTAGGTTGAAGATGAGTCCTGGATCTGAAAAGATGCAGACCATCTTCACACTAGTGGCAGGCTCCATCAATAATGTGCAGTGTTGTCATGGAAACTCTCTCCATGATCTGAGTGACAGATATGTTTGGTGGGTGGCTCTCAGTAGAAATGTGATGTAGAGGTTTGATATAAAATAAGCAAGCTAGCCTGTTGTCTGAAAACCATGACACCAAACCTCATTGCTGTTGTCAGTTCCACCCAATGAACCCCCATCCGCTTGTCCAAGCAACAAGGGCCAGGCTGTCCTGCATCAAGATGCCATACCAAACCAGGCAGTTCAGATGGTGAGGGCATATCTGACCAGTCTTTAAAAAGCTTCAATGGTTTTCCTGAGCTCCTAAACTCCTAGTCCTAAGGATTAGGATGCAGTTGCTTACTGGACCATCTTGTCTTTCCCCACAGTCCGCACAATCACTGTGATTAGCTGAAGCTTCCCTCATGGTTGACCCCCACCTTCTGATGGTGACCAGAAACAGGCTGCAGGGGTTGTGGTTCCTGGCTTTGGAATACCCTCTGTAGGGAGGCTGACTAGGTCCTTATTGATATTATCATTTGAGCCCCACGTGGACCTTTCTCCTAAGCTTATAAATCTTTTCGATCCTTTAAGAAGCAGTACAAAAATATGGCTCTTCCATCTTTATTATATATTGTTAGATGGGGTTGGCTTTGGGTTAAAGGTTGTGGAAGGTGCACCTAGTTATTAATAAATAAGTAAAATGCCAGTGTGTGGCATTTCCCTCTGCTTGTGGGAAAAGCTTTTTTTAATCCCGTGGATTCCTCAGCTATTAAAAGAGAACTGAAAGGGATTTTCACTTATTCTTCCTCCCTCCAGCACCCCCACCCCTGCCCCAAAAATAATTGCTTCTCACAGTTGCAAGACACCCCAGCATGGACTGCAATGCAGGGAGTCACAAGAGGAAAGAAGGAGCTGGTGCAAAATTGCCTCCATTTGTGGAAGCATATACAGTGGTACCTTGGGTTGCATACGCTTCAGGTTACAGACTCCACTAACCCAGAAATAGTACCTTGGGTTAAGAACTTTGCTTCAGGATGAGAACAGAAATCGTGCTGCAGTGGCACAGCGGCGGCAGCAGGTCCCATTAGCTAAAGTGGTGCTTCATGTTAAGAACAGTTTCAGGTTGAGAACGGACCTCCGGAACGAATTAAGTACTTAACCCGAGGTACCACTGTACAGGATCAGAAGCCCTTTCCACAAGCAAAAACACACAATTGGATGTTACCTGGTTTTCCCAGATGTGGAACATTACTAATCTTGACAAGAGTGGATGACAATAATTTAATGGGAGAAAATCAATAGGAGTTCTTGGGGGCTGAGGGCCAACCCTTCTCCCTGTTCCTGCTCACTCCAGCCATTGAGACCAGACTGGCTCCTCTCTGCTTTTCCCAACTGCTATATCACCTTACCCCAATCCTGCATGCTGTTTCATGGTCATGAGATGTGGGAGTGAACACTAGACTTGCTTTGACTGAGTAAAATGATCAAGCTTTTTATTCTTACAGCCCCTGAAAATACTGTAATCTGCAGAACGCCATTATGGCAACCGCCGTCATGCATATGGAATCTCACTCCATGGTCTCCAGCTCCAGCTCCAGCTCAGTGCAGCACATGTCTCAGACGACCACAATTGTGGGAGGCAAGTATTGTGACAATCTCCAGAAGCTCAGAGCATCAAATAATGTTGTTGGTCAATAAGGAACTAAATCCGTTGGACTCAATCCAGCTAAAGTCAGCTGTGAGAAAGGCTACTATCTCTTATCCCTATTAGTTATAATTTTTTATTGAGTTTATGTTGGCTGTAGTTTTTACCCTGATAATTTTTTACAATAAAGGATGATTTCAGAAATAATGACTGAATTAATGAATAATTCTGTCCACACTTATCTAGCTATTAAGTCCCATTGAACTAAATGGAACATAACTTCTGAATAGACATGCTTCGTCTGGCATTACCTTCCCTTCTACCCAAAATGGGCCACTTAAAACACAATATTAAAAGCCATTTCAAACAGCATACCAGCAAAAAAATAATGCGGGACCTAAAAATATACATCTCAGGGTCAGCCCTGCCCACCTGTCAAAATTTGTCACAGCAGGGATGGGCAGATAGGGAAGTACAGTGGTACCTCAGGTTACATACGCTTCAGGCTACAGACTCCGCTAACCCAGAAATAGTGCTTCAGGTTAAGAACTTTGCTTCAGGATGAGAACAGAAATCGGGTTCCGGCAGCGCGGCAGCAGCAGGAAGCCCCATTAGCTAAAGTGGTGCTTCAGGTTAAGAACAGTTTCAGGTTAAGTACGGACCTCTGGAACGAATTAAGTATGGTACTTAACCTGAGGTACCACTGTAGCAACATGTAGTGCAACTCACCTTGTGCCCTGACTCCATTATGCTGAGCTCTTCCCATCTTGCAGACAACTTATACCAGAAATATGCAGCTGGTAGATAGCAGAGCATTAGCTGGAACTAACCTCCTGTGTTATTACCAAGAACTAGAGAATGTCTGAGACATTGGTGGGTGTGAGGGGTGTGATGCTTCCCTCAAATCCCTGCCATAGTTTCCCATTCTCTTCTGCACCCAGCATTAATTCCTCGCCCTTACATTTAGAGTTCTCTGCAACCTTGTCCATCCATTATCTCTCTTTATATCTCAGTATATCATTGCCTGCGACTGCCACTTCTTATTTTACCACCCTCAACTTCCTTGAGGTCTCTTGCTCCATTATTTAATATATTTATTGTTTATTTACTAAATTTATATACCACCCTTCATCCAGGATAGTTCATAACATAAAAATACCAGATAAAAACACAAAATACAGAATAAACATTTAGTTTGTCCATCCTTCCTGGTTATTCTTATGCATAGCACTTCCTCCTTCATGAATACCTAGATAGCCCCTCCCCTTTCTATCTTCTTCTACATTGCAGCCCCAAATCAACCTCTTCCATAAAGCTTTTGTATTAACCCCTCTATTGCCACTCAACACTTATTACCCTTCCTTTCCACTCCCACCCATCACTGACTAAATTTATCTTGTAACCTCCTTGTTTTAGAGGACTACCTTTGTTTTCGTTACTCTGTACAGCACTGGGTGCACTGATAAAGACAGATTAATCAATTAACCTGAAGAGTCCGTCACATTTTATATTACTTAGCTGCTTATATTCATTACCGTCCACACATTACATCAGATCTTTTCAAATGTCTATATAAACTAGGAGCATCCTAGTTGGACTCGATGGCCCTTGTGGTCTCTTCCAACTCTATGATTCTATGATTCATAGTGAAGACAGGAGATAAGCAGATCAACAAAACACATTCCATCCATTGCTCATTCCTCTGGTGCCATTGCTTATGTCAGAGGAGGGCAACCTGCGACCTGGGGGCCAAATCTGTTTTCCTGAAACCATATCTGACATCAGGTGTAAGGCAGGTAGAGATGTGGCTGGTTTCACAACTAAAAGCAGGATTGAGCCCCCCATGCATCAGATGATCCTGCTTAGTTTGGGTGTGTAACTCATGCGCACCCAACCCCCCCAACCCCACCCCCAGAAAGCAGCTTTTCTCTTTAGGAAGACACTAAAATGGCACAAGTTGTTATTTTCCATGACTTGCTATGTGGGCCCTCAGAGACAAAAATGTGGATTTAATTCTCAAAATAAGTTAATGAAATAACTGTCCACATACTACGTTCTTTTGTGAGGGGGAGTTGAAAACTGGGGAACCATTTTATATGAATAATTGTAAGTTTCTGCCTGGCAGAGGAGACCATTTCAACTAGCAAGAGCTCTTCTTCTTCTTCTGTGGAGTCTTTCAGCATGATCACCCGCTCCGTTGAGATACCTGCAGGGGAAAGCATCCCAGAATTTGTGGAGAAACCTCATCCGATAACAGCCCCTGAAGGTGAGCAGAAGTAGCATTCATCAGGTCTATAAGCCACTTCACCTTCAAGGCATCACAGACACTATCCGAAGACACAGGAAACCAGAGCTAGCCACACAGAAACTCTGCATGCCGCTGCTCTTCCTCTAGCATTAGTTTGAGGAGCAGCAGATGGAATGGTTAATTTTGGCACAGAGAAGGAAGGTTGTTGCAAAATAGAATATCACTCGAATTTCACTTGATGTTGCTTCGCATTTACCTACAGGAGACAAAGCTGTGTTTCGAGCCAAAGTGAAAGGGAACCCAAAGCCCAGTGTCGTCTGGAAAAGAGAAAGTGGGATACCAATCAAAGAAGGATCAAAGATGTTTTACGACAGCATCAATAAGGAATATGTCCTTAAGGTAATATGAGTTGCTTTGAAAATCCATTTTCTTACTATAACCTACTTCTCTGAAGTGTAGAGAGGGAAAAATCTTCCTGATTTCGATTTCTCTCATATTTTGCTTTTCCGGTCTTCAGCTCCAATCTTTCCATTTCTGCATCAGCTTGCAATTTTTAAAAAGAATGAAAATTTGTATGCATTGTCCATGCACGTTTCCCCAAATATTTCCATTTTGTACACAAAGCTGCATTTTTGCAAACCATTTCCTCCTTATATAGTGCATTTTTGCACCGTATGTTTATCTGCACACTTTCCCCAATATATGCATTTTTGTACTCAGTTTTTTGCTGGTGAGCTGCGTCACAAAATTTGGAGAGGTGCAACTTTTGAAAGTTAGCTGTGTTTTGTTTCACATATTGGCTCAGGAAGTGTGAATTAGGCGGGTTGGCATTAAAAAGTGAACTGAAATGAATTTCTGCTCTACATCAAGCTGAATGCAGTATTTTTCAACAGTGATATTCAGCGTTGCAATTTGAAATACTCACACTCTTGTTGGGCCATCAGCTGTGGTAACAGAGAGTTGCATTTATTAAGCTGTTCTTCTATGAAGGAAAAACATGCACAGAGCCTTTGAAATGACTTATTGGCTCATGTGATGTCATTATAGGGAGAGGAAGTCAAAGAGAAGAGCTAAAATCTCTCCAAAGAGCTCTCTTCAGTCTTCTTGCTAGTTCAACCCTGAGAAGGCCAGGAGTGAGAAATCTGTGGTTCTCTATATATTGTTGGATTGCAACTCCCATCTGCCTCAGCCAGCATGGCCAATCACCAGAGATGATGGGAGTTACAGTTCAACAACATCTGGAGAACCATGTGTGAGAATAGCCCAATCTGGAGAAGCCCTATCTTTAGCAAGAGGCAATTGATTCAACTCAGCATGAAATTGACTCCAGATGCCTCAGTGTTTAAGGGGAGAGTTATGCTGGTTCCGTAAAATCTGCAAGTGCCCCTCACTGCCTGTTTTGTCTGGGCGCCGTGTCTTCTTTGCAGATGGAAAACCTCCATGCAGATGATGCAGACAATTACAAGTGTGTTGTTTCCAATGACCATGCTGACCTCATCTGTACTGTGTCCTTGACTATCAGTGAAAGTAAGTACCAAACACATACCTAATCTCAGTTCATGGGGGAAAGACACCGCATTGTAGGGAGGAAAGAAAGGCCTTTGGAACTTTTACCAAAGTGGAATATGGAATGAGGATATGGAAGCCCTTTGATAAATGTGTAATAATGTATACGGGTGGGTCTCCTAAGCTACGCTGTAAACTGGTTCCTTGTTCCTAATTTATTTATTTATATTTATTAAATTTATATACCACCCTGTACCTGCAGGTCTGAGAGCGATACATAGGATAAAATCAGAATATAAAACCACAAAATATATGATTAAAATAAAAGCAAAACCAACCCAATAATCCCCCCCACACACATTTCAATAGGGCATAGGATGTCAGTCAACCAAAGGCCTGGTTAAAGAGGGATGTTTTTGCCTGGCGCCTAAAGGTGTATAATGAAGGTGCCAGCTGAACTTCCCTGGGGACAGCATTCCACAGATGCGGAGCCACTGCAGAAAATGCCCGTTCTTGTGTTGCCACCCTCCAGACCTCTGGTGGAGGAGGCACACGAAGAAGAGCCTGAGAAGATGATCTCAGGGTCTGGGTAGGTTCCTATGGAAAGAGGCGGTCCTTGAGGTATTTCAGTCCTGAGCCGTTTAAAGCTTTACAGGTCAAAACCAGCACTTTGAATTAGGCCCAGAAACTAATTGGTAGCCAGTGCAGTTGAACCAGGATGGGTGTAATCAAACTGTATTGACCTGGTGAGCAACCAGGCTGAATTCTGCACCAGCTGAAATTTCTGAACCATCTTCAGAGGCAGCTCTACGTATAACTCATTGCAGCAATCTAACCTTGAGGTTACCAGAGCATCGACCACAGTCGTTAGGCTATCCCTGTCCAGATAGAGGCATAGCTGGGCCACCAGCCAAAGCTGGTGGAAGGCACTCCACACCACTGAGACCACCTGAGCCTCAAGTGACAACAAAGGATCCAGGAGTACCCTGAAGTTATGAACCTGCTCCTTCAGAGGATGTGTAACCCTATCAAGAACAGGCAATCTCCTACCCGTCTGGTCTAGGAAACCACCCACTAACAGTGCCTCAGACTTATCTGGATTGAGCTTCAGTTTGTTGGCCCTCATCTAGTCCATTATTGAGGCAAGAAACCAGTCCAGCATTTCCACTGCCTCACCTGCAGCTGAGTGTCATCGGCATACTACTGACAACATAAACTTCTGGATAACCCTACCCAGCAGTTTCATGTAGATGTTAAACAGCATAGGGGTTAGTATCAAGCCCTATGGAACCCCACATTGAAGGCTCCATGGGGCTGAAAAGCATACCCCAAGCAACACCCTTTGTGAACAACCATCCAAGTACGACTGGAATCACCGCAAAGCAGTCTGTCTCTCTTTCCCCTCCCCCCCACCCTCCAGTTCGGACAGCCACTCCAGAAGGATACCACGGTCAATGGTATCAAAAACTGCTGGGAGGTTGAGGAAAATTAGCAGGGACATGTTTTTCTTGTCTCTCGACAGAGGTCATCATACAGGGTGACCAAAGCAGTTTCTGTGCCAAAACCAGGCCTAAACCCCAACTGAAATAGATCTAGAAAATCAGTTTCTTCCAAAAGCACTTGGATCTGGTCCACGACCACTCGCTCCAGAACCTTAACTGTCTGCACTAACTCTCTTCTTTTAATTTTCTTTCACTATTTTTGAACCAAAAGGTGAAGAAAAGATGGATTTCAAAAAAATGTTGAAGAAAAGGTGAGATGCTCTCCCCCCGCCCCGCCCCCCAATACACCTGTGGCCAGTTTCCAGATCTTTCCCCTGCGTGGGTTACAAAGAGGACCAGCCCAAGAAGTTTTGCTGCCTGAAGCAAAGGGCAAGAAGTTTCCTCCTCCCACTCCTGTTCCATGTACAAAAGCCCAGCAGACTGCTGAATCTTATCTCAGCATCCTCCTTTGCATCCCAAGGGCAGTGGCCTAGATTAGTGGATGCAGGATAGGCTGCGTAGCACAGGCACATCCACTCTCTGCCTCAATATTTGCCTCCTGAGGTAGCTGCCTCACTTTGCCTCATGGTAGGGCTGGTCCTGGTTACAACATCATTGTGGGTGGGTTGGTTGGTTGGTTGGTTGGTTGGTTGCTTGGTGGGCTGGTGGCCAAGCAAGAAGCAGTATGAGCACTGCTCTTGCATGAGTGAAAGGCCATAGCAATGAGAGAGGCCAGAGCATGGTTGTCCCTGTGGATTGCAAACCATGTAGGGGTCATTTTTTTCTGTTAGTTTGTTCGCTTTAAACTTTTTATTCCACTTCTCTAACATACTCCTGTCTTGCACTGCCTCCCGCAGTTTTTTGACCAAACTGCGGGAGGCAGTGGAAGACAGGAGTGCCTGGCGTTCTCTGGTCCATGGGGTCACAAAGAGTCGGACACGACTAAATGACTAAACAACAACAACAATTATGAATGGTGCAGGGAGGGAGAAGGAGTCCCAGAGTAGCTGTTCCATTGTCTCTGTCTCAGGCCATGGGTGGGGAGTGGCCTGTCAGCCAGAAAACACAGTGAGCAGCCAAATCTGAGCCAAGAAACAATCTGTTACTTTTCCTCAGGGAGCTCAGTGAGGAAGTAGCCCAACCACATAGATCAGAATGTTCTCTGGGAGAAGAAGAAAAACATACCCATGGATAAAGGAAAATAGTTTGGGAAAGATTTGTCTTAAGACCTCCAAGCTGGTTTAATTATCCTGGTTTCCCTCTCAAGAGCCCTGGGAATTATAGTTTTGCAAAGACCCTGATTATTTTCTGTTAGAAGTAGATGAATAAATGCCACATGACTGCCACATGACCTGTTGTGTGTGCACACACAGGGGGCCTCCGGCTCAAAAGAAAAAAGAGAAGAGGGTGGTTAATGAGAAAGAAATGCTGGAGATTCTCTCCAAGGTGCCCAAGAAGGACTTTGAGAAGGTCTGCATGGAATATGGCTTCACAGATTTCCGAGGACTTCTTAAAAAGCTGAAGGAGATGAAGAAAAAAGTAGAAGTTGAGGTTAGTGATGCTTTTGGACACTGAAATGACATTCCATCTCTGCTTCCATGTATATCATAAAGAAGTCTTTGGTTTCAATTCGGCTGGAGTATTTTATTCAGGTCCGTGTTGTCTTATCTATATGTCATGGGGGGAAATATTGGATCCAAGAAAAGTAGAATTCAGACTTTGGGCATTAAAAAAGAAAAGAAAAATAGTAATAAGAACAACAAAAGCAGTGTGTGTGTGTGTGTGTGTGTGTTTTAATCCTGCCTCTTGAAAAATATTGCCATGATACACTTGTATGCAAAGTTTGTTGATGCAAAATCAAAAGATTGGATCCAATGGTGCCCTTCCATGATCAGAAAAATCTTTGAGTCAGTGAAGCCTTCTGCAAACAGAAGTTGGGATGAGGGTGTCAATCTTGACTTATTTCCACATCCACCCCACACTGTTCCAGAGGGTGGACCAAACCTCCAGAGCAGATTTCAGAGGGTGGAGTGGGGGGAAAGAGCCAAGAGTACCCTCACAGAGCTATGTATCCAGTTTAAAGAGTCCTGTTCCATTTAATGACTAACCACTTTTGGGTGGCATAAGCCTTGGTATATTTGTGATACTTTATGATGCCACAGAACTCTTGGCTCTACTTCCTAAACATGCAAACACAAACCTCCACACTGTTGGTATATGTGAAACTAAAACTAGTAGTCATTCCTTATCTATGCAGTGTAACGTAAACAGTCTAGAGCAAGGGTCAGCAATTTTTTTCAGCAGGGGCCGGTCCACTGTCCCTCAGACCTTGTGCAGGGCTGGACTATATTGGCGGGGGGGGGGGGATAAATGAATTCCTATGCCCCACAAATAACCCAGAGGTGCATTTTAAATAAAAGCACACATTCTACTCATGTAAAAACACCAGGCAGGCCCCACAAATAACCCAGAGGTGCATTTTAAATAAAAGGACACATTCTACTCATTTAAAAACACGCTGATTCCCGGACCATCCGTGGGCCGGAATTAGAAGGCAATTGGGCAGGATCCGGCCCCCAGGCCTTAGTTTGCCTACCCATGGTCTAGAAGAAAGTGGCTTCAAAGTCAGGAACATGAGGTGATGTTCATGAGCAGAGACTGGGAGAAAGATATGGGTTTGTTCATTTTCTGTAGGAATATTCAAGGAGGCAGGAGAGGATATATTGTTTATTAATATCCTTCCTAACTTGTGTAAGCAAGTTCTTTTACTTAACAGAGTTTACATTCCCTTTTTACAGGCACAGTAGATAGCTGGTTGCAGGCTTGTGTAAGCCTCTCATTATCATATAATTCAGTATTGAATTGTATGTTCCTGGTAAGTTCCCTTTTATCCCTCTTAAAAGAATAAAGATACGACAATCTAATTTAAAGTCAATAAAAGAAGTTTACTCACATCAGTTCACAGTTGGATCCCTGAAGGCAGACTTAGTTACAAATATGTACATAATCCCAGTGACTGCAAGCTAGCAGTCACTGCAGTTCACACAACAAAGGGAAGATGGAAAAGGGAGAGTGTGGCAGCATGCCTTGTCCTTTTGTTACCTGGACAGGTAAGGTCACGCCCACCTCTAGTCACATGCAAAAGGAAGTATGCTCCAGCCCAGGAGGAACAAAGAAGTTTGGACTGGCTGGGCCAAACATTCCCTTGCATTTCCACTCTAGGAAAACAAGGAATGTTGTACTTGACTGCTCTCAGTGACATCCCACATTTTCTCTCTCTGCTCTTCTCCCTGCTGGGAGGGGGAGAACCATATCCAGATGCAAACTGTCCTAGCAGCATGCTAGTGACTGATTTATGGGCTACAGGTGTACAGAACCGTTAAGCTGTAAACCGGCAATAAACCTTACTGCCTGAACCGTGGGTGTGAAGTGAGTTTTTGCATCGGTGATTGTCTCCACAAAAGGCTTGACAACACTGTGCATAGTGGAGTACGCAGAGGAGCGTGCTGGACACATTGTGAGTTGGAAAAGATACAAATATTCAACACACACAAACAAAATGAATAATAGGCCACAACAAGAGAGCATTGTAATGAACAGAATTCAAAGTTGAGTTACACAGTGGCTAAAGGATAGAAGCAGAAGGTATCAGCGATCTTAGTTACTAATTAAAATTGGACTTTTAAGAAGAATGCTAAAATATTTTTTGTTATTTTTATTTATTAAATTTGTATACTGCCCTGTACCTGCAGGTCAGGGCAGTTACAGCATAAAAACATAGAATCCTTAATAATAATAAAAATAAGGTTAAGGCATAGGAAATCATTTGGAATTGTGATTCATTCTCTATTTTTAAAAGAAATTATTAAAGATTTTCTTTGGTTAATTTCTATTCAGGCCGTAAAAATTCTGAAGCCTCTAGAGGATGTTTCTGCTAAGGTGGACTCTACAGCAATATTTGATTGTATTTTAGAACTGAGGGATGCCAATACAAAGAGGACGTGGATCAAGGTAGGCAAACACCTTTCTTTATATTGGCTGAAACAAAGGGAGGCGGTGTGTGAGATTTTCAGACTAATGAGTGGAGGGGTATCTGTCATAGGTTTTCCTCTAAAGCTGCCTTTTTGGCTAGCTACTTCTATAAGCCCATTTAATTCAATGCAATACATTTTATATTCCAAGAGAGAAAAGAAGGTTTGTTAATTTAGCCACACTGTAATGTATGCCAAAAGGAAATTGCATACATTTCTTTTCCTAATCCTCATTTACCTACCAATATGCCAGCTATGGCATACTTCCAATAATTTTATAACATCACTATGATGTTCAGTTGAATCCATGCATTCATAAATACATGCTGACTGCTTTGTAGCATTGTTTTCCCATTGTTACAGTTGCAGCCAGTTCTTGAATGTGTAGTTATCACTTAATGACTGGCATGTGTACATAAATGTCACAAATAGTAGGCCCTTCCATATATCTTTTTAATTGTGCATTCATGATGATGTGTTCCTATGATACTATTGACACTGTCACATATGATTCCATTAGTAGTAGTAGTAGTTTCATTTATATACCGCTTTATATTTTTAAGGGGAAAAATCTCAAAGCGATTTACAACCAACATTAAAACATCAAATAAAACAATCCAGAATAAAACATAGAAGAATATCAAATATAAAGTACTAAAAAATAGTCCAGTAGCACCGTAAAGGTAAAGGGACCCCTGACGGTTCAGTCCAGTCGCGGACGACTCTGGGGTTGTGGCGCCCAACTCGCTTTACTGGCTGAGGGAGCCGGTGTACAGCTTCCGGGTCATGTGGCCAGCATAACTAAGTTGCTTTCTGGCGAACCAGAGCAGCGCACGGAAACACTGTTTACCTTCCCGCCAGAGCAGTACCTATTTATCTACTTGTACTTTGACGTGCTTTCAAACTGCTAGGATGGCAAGAGCAGGGACCGAGCAACGGGAGCTCACCCCATTGCGGGGATTCAAACCACCGGCCTCCTGAGGGCCAGTGTGGTGTAGTGGTTAAGAGCAGTGGACTCGTAATCCGGTGAACAGGGTTTGCGTCCCCGTTCCTCCACATGCAGCTGCTGGGTGACTTTGGGCTAGTCACACTTTGTTGAAGTCTCAGCCTCACTCACCTCACAGAGTGTTTGTTGTGGGGGAGGAAGGGAAAGGAGAATGTTAGCCGCTTTGAGACTCCTTCGGGTAGTGATAAAGCGGGATATCAAATCCAAACTCTTCTTCTTAGCAACATAATTGATAGGAAACTAATATACTATCTTAAAAAATTCAAAATAAAATATTACCAAAGGAGTCCAAGTACAGAATGCACATTTAATACAGTGCCCAACCCATATTTGCATTATGGGTGCATGTAGCTCTTCACTTCATCATTCAAAGCTTTCCATATTTCCTTTTTCCAGGGTGATGAACCTTTGCGTCTTCAGTATTCCCTAGGAAAATACGAAGCAAAGCAGATGGGCACTAAGTATATGCTGTGCATCAGTAATGTGACTGAAGCCGACATGGGCACATACAGTTTTCAGGTGGGAGATAAGCATCTCTCTGCACGATTGAAAGTAATAGGTAAATCTGATCTTTAATTGCATAAGATAAATCATATGCTTATAGTGTGTACAAGTCACAGTAGTCTTTGTTATTTGTGTAGAGTTGCACTGATGAACTCAGGCTGAGAATCTGGCCTGTGCTGGGGAGACATCTCTGTGGTTGAGCACACACATAAGCAAACAGTGAAACCTTGTCATGTTTTTTAACAGATGAACCCCTGAAGTTTTTGGCAGACCTGAAACCTTTGACAGTAACTGAGCGGCAGACTGCTGTGTTTGAGATCCGCCTTTCCAAAAAGGTGCCCAACTTTGCTTGGAAGTTCAATGGGAGAGAGCTGAAGCGCGATGACAAGTATGAGATCATCTCGTCAGAGGATGGCTTAACTCACACACTGAAAATTAAGGATGTCCGTCCAAGTGATGTGGGTGCTGTCACTTTCGAAGCTGGAGATCTCGCTACTAAGGCTGATCTTTCCATTCAGAGTAAGTGATGCTGAAACTGTATGTTAACTATTGCCCAAGGTATCCAATTTTTTTTAAAAAAAAACCCCCAAAGAACTGGAGTCGGTGGCTAAGTGCATCACATTTTTTGATTGCTGCAAAAAACTATTGTGCTTTCCTCTGCTGCCATCGTCTTGGATTCCTATTCTAGTATTATGTCTAAAATACTAAATAGCCTATTGGCTTTACTGATTCATCTTAATTAAATTCAATCTAAAATGTGAAAGCAAGGACTTGAAGGGATTTTTGCTATGGAAAAGAAGAATGTTCTGTTTGGTGGTTTGAAGAAAAATGGCCGATGGGGGTAGTGGGGAGGCAAAATCATTTGTATGACCCAGATTTGATTTGTTCTAACATATGATGGAATTGTCACTGTGTTGGCTGGGCTGGTTCCCACATCACTTTAATCCACACTTTAGCTTAACTATAGTTTAAAGGTCAATATGTAACATGTTGGTGCATAGAACTAAAATCATGGCTGCTTCATTCTCTCACCCCATCCTCCTCCTGTTGCTGCCATGCTGCTGGGGACAAAGCCATGGTCTGGCTTAGTGCTGCCTCCAAGTCTGGGCTCATGGTTTGAGTCCCCCAAGCAAAGAGCAAATGGTAAGCCAAGAACAAAGCTCCGTTACAGCTCCTGGTTTGTTTGGAGCCCAGGCTTTGGAAATACCCTACTGTTAGAAATATGGGTATTTTTAGACTGCAAATCAATTTGAATTTTCATCCTCTTTTTTTGGTGAGAATGGTACCTCCACAGAGTACATTCACAAAATTCCAGGCTTTGGTTATCTCTCCTTTAGCTTACTTAGCCCCCTATCAACACACTGTTGTTGGCCTTGACTTCCCGAAATCTGGTTTGCTTCCTGTCGAACTCCATACAGTCCAATTTCTACCTCCTCTTTCCTCTCAAGGAACACCAATTAAGTTCGTCAGAAACTTGAAGAATGTTCGAGTCAAGGAGAAGGGCAAAGCTTGCTTGGAATGTGAGCTGACCACTAAAGATGTTACCTTGAAGTGGCTGAGGAATGGACAGGTGATTGCAAGGACTAACAAGCATAGCATGACCCATGAAGGGAAGACGGCAGAGCTGATCATTGATGATTGTCAGTTTGGTGACTCAGGAGACTACATGGTGGTTGCCACGCAAGAAAATGACCCCACAGAGTACTACAGCACTTGTGTTGTTACTGTAGAAGGTAAGGGTGGCCAGAGAGTTTAGTAAAGCAAGTTTCAGCAGCACTGTCAGATGGCATCACATGGTTTTTGAACTCAAGCCACACATGACTTCCATGTGATCAGGGGTGCAAATCTGCACCTTGTATTTTTCAGTTTGTAGACTTGAATTTCAAATGCTGCTGCACATGAGGAGCCCAAGTTGTCACTCACTGGATGTTAATAAGGACATGCTGTGCTTTTATCTCTCTTTATAAGCTGTTCTGAATCGGCCTTATTGTAATGTTGCTTTACTCTTTTATTGCAAGTTTGCAACCTGCCCTGAGATCATATGGTGAAGGGAAGGACATAAATTCTCTTGTAGTTAAAATAAAATGAACGGGGAAGTGAGCAACTGTTGAAGAAAACCTGGAGGAGCAGCTGCTGCAGCAGGGGCTGCCCCTTCTGGCTTTAAAGACCCATGGGATTGGAACTTTGCATCTCTGGGTGTGGAAGCACAGAAGCACACACACTCGGTAGCTCGCAGATTCTAGACAAAAGTTTCCAGGCTGATTTGATGTGGTAGGGGGTGCAAGTGCCCCTACAACAAGAAGGGGAGAGTGCTGTAGCTCAGCAGTAAAGCAAAGTGTCTGCATTGCATGCAGGAGGTCTCATGCTCGGTCCCCAGCATCTCCAGGTAGGGCTGGGAATATCCCCTGCCTGAAACTCTGGAGGGCTGCTGCCAGCCAGTGTAGAGAATACTGGGTTAGATGGACCAAGGGTCCGACTTCGTATTAGGCAGCTTCCTATATTTGTTTGTTCCTATGGAATAGTTAGCTAACAAAATCTGAAACAAGTGTTCTTGCTTATCTTGTTTTGGCATTATCTGCTCAGCATCGTTCCCTGCTTGCTGTAACTGAGGGTGTTTCCTCTCCCTTCAGAGAGATTTGCCACAGTAAAGAGTGGCTTATCAGATGTCCAGGCTCCAACAGGGGATCCAGTAGAGCTTTCTGTTGTCCTGAATGATGAGAAGGTGGAAGGCGTTTGGCTGAAGGATGGTAAAGAGGTATGTTTCTATGGTGTAAGCAGAGAGACTTGCACATCTGCTCCTGCACATCTATGCCAGTTAATTGATGTGACCGTTTGTAGAGCCACAGAAGAATTAGCAGCCATTTTCTCATTAACATATCAGTCATAGGAAGCTGGGAGTATGGAAGAGACCAAGGTAGCCAATCACAGTGTAGTCACTTCAGCATTTCCTTCTTGGACAGTGAACAAACTAAGGCTGGCCTTAGCAGTTGTAGACAATTGTTTTCTGTAGTCCCAACTGTCTTCCCTTCTGATATTTCTCATGCAGGGACATTGCATTTTGTCAATAGTAGATGTGGTATGTTTTGTAAATAAAGTGACTACAGGTGGAATTCAACTACTGGGTCTTGTCAGTGGAAGTCCTGCAGAAGACGCATTGGGGAGGAGAGGGGGGGACGCCCCATTGTGCAAGCAACTTGCTTATGCAATGGGGCATCCTCCCTCTCCTCCCCAATGCGCCCCCCTTGAAACTGACTCTGAGTGGTTGAGAGACAACTTGGGGAGGGAGCATTCTGTCTGGCAAGCTGAAATGCTTGTACTGATGGAATGATCGAAAGAATGCAATGCTGGATCCCTCCCTGTGACTACCTAGGAAAATGTGATTCTCCATCCTTGATGTCGTTGCTTTATAGAATGTGACTGTGCAGGGGTCAATGCATCAACTGCCTATTCCCTCCCCTCCCGATGCCACAGCATATTGTGGCTCAAGGGAATTTTGAAAAACATGCTCTTGAGTCCCCTTCTGCTATGTCACACCCATGCTTATTTTACTTTCTTTAAAAGTGGCAAACACTAGCAATGCTTTCCTCTATAGCTGTGATAAACATTTGAATCTTCCATTGTTGTTAGGTTTTATTTGGTTATTTGAAGTCTGTGCACTCTCCTCCTACCATGCTGGAGTACAGGTGTGTCCCTTTTTAAAAAAAAGAAATTAAATGAAGACAACAATGGTAGAACAGCTATTGCAGCACAGCAAGTCCATGTGCATGCATACAGACACAAAAGCACATCCCTTATATGAGGAGTCATGGCATAATAGAAGTGTAAAGGTCCGTGACAGATGGCCATCCAATCTCTGCTTAAAAGGGAAAAGGCTTCCTTTAGAAGCTTTAGAACTTGACTCTTACCTATTAAACTAGCATGTGAGTTCCTGTTTGCCGTTTGGACTTTTAACAGGACCTTTCTTTTTAACCTTTCCTTCAGATTACAGATATGAGAGGAATCCAAATTGTCAAGCAAGGGGCTGTCCACAAGCTGATCATTGACAAGCTGGGAGAGGACACTGAAGGAAAGTACACTTTCAGAGCAAAAGGGGCAGAGAGTGAGGCCACTGTCAGTATTGCAGGTACAGTACTCCTGTCCCCCCACCCCCACCCATGTCATTTCAGCTTGTCCGTTTCCTTTGACCACTCCCTCTTCCTGCTCTAGGCCTTAATTTCAGTAACACACAGGGCATCCTAGACATCAACCTGATGTCATGACCAGGGCTGTGAGCGTATTGCAGTTCTGCAAGTGTGTAGAAAGACACCGAATGTAGTAGTTGGAACAGAATTCAGCTTCCTGAGAATCTAGACTTGCATTTCTGAATCCAAGGGTTCAGGCACAGTTAACTCCCCAAACCTTGATTAATTCTAACTTTTATTGGACCCAGGAATTTAGGGTGTTTCATACCCAAATCATATGTCTGTGTGTCTGTGTATGTATATGTACATGTATCACATCTCTTCTGAGGCCACCTTAAACTTGGAATTCTATGGCTAATGGAATGTATGGCTGCAGGGACTTAAACTGTCATTGGTGAAGACCATACAATGAGGCATGAAAGTGTATGAATGTTGCTAACGTGTCCTTTTGACTGCAGTTTTCAGACCTATTTTTCCGTTCTCTCCCCGCTCCAGATCCCCCTTTTATTGATCCATCTGTGCTGGAAGCTCTAGCTGCTCACCCAGTGACGGTGAAAGCAGGGCAGACAGCCAACATCAAAGTACCGTTCAGGGCCAAGCCCCTGCCCAAAGTCACCTGGTTCAAGGATGGCATTGAGGTGACCGAAGAAGACAGAATAGAATTCGAAAGGACCCATGACCAAGCATTGCTCACAATCAAGAACTGTGTGAGGGAAGACAGCGGCGCTATCTTGCTGAGGCTCAAAAGCGATTGTGGAACAGCCACTGCTCAACTGCACCTCAATGTTATTGGTAGGTCCTGGGATAATCCTCTAGGGCAGTTCACAGTACAATCTGAAGCATATTTAGGCTATAATCCTAAACATATTTTCTCAGGAGGAAGTCCCATTGAGCTCAATGGGAGGTGCTTCCTAGTAAGTGTACTTAGGATTGTAGCATTGACCATGGGGCTTAGTCCAAAGTAAGTATGTGTGTGATCACACTTCAGTATCTTACAGGGTAGACAAAATGTAAGGAACTGAATCTTCCTGCACTAAAAGGACAGTTGCCTGTCACATCCTGATCTTCTGCCTGGAAATAAAATCCTACTGTATTCAGAGGGGCTTAGTCTCAAGTGTGTGTAGAATTGCAGCCTTAACTCTGCTTTTGCTGAGTTTCATTTTTGTCCATTATTTTAGAGATAACCACACTCACTGTACCCATGCTTACCCTTCAGGGATTGGAGGCCCAGTTTCAGAAATTTGCTACAGTGTCATAGAACAAGTGACGGGACCTTGAGATGCGTTCCTGATTCCTAGTTTCTCAAGGATCATCAGGTGGCCACTTTTGAGGACCACAGAGTAGCACGATTCTTTAGTTTCTGTTGGTGGATGAAATTAGTAAAGTGACTTAGACTGCTTTGAATATGAGGCCAGGCTTGTCAAACACCTCTCAAGAAAGTCTTGATGAAGAAGAGTTTGGATTTGATATCCCGCCTTTCACTCCCTTTAAGGAGTCTCAAAGCGGCTAACATTCTCCTTTCCCTTCCTCCCCCACAACAAACACTCTGTGAGTTCCAAACTCATCACTTTGCCACTCTCTTTGCAATTTCTCTGTGTGCTTCAGACAAACCAAAACCACCACAAGGGAAAGTTGAATTCCTGGAGAAGACTGGGAAGTGTGTCAAAATGAAGTGGAAAGCACCCAAGGACAATGGGGGCAAGCAGGTGACCCACTTCATTATTGAGCGGAAGATGGTTGGGAAAAAATCCTGGACCAAGATTGGAGAGATTGACAGCAAACACACCACTTTTGCCACAGATAAGGTAGAAGAGGGGAAACCCTATCAGTTTCGGATCCTGGCTGTCAACTCTGAGGGTGTGAGTGAGCCACTAGAGTCAGAAGAAATCTTTGCTGGGGATCCTATTGGTAAGTAAGCCTGATTCTGTTAGATAGATTTCCATCTGGTTGCATGCTTAGAGCACTAAATGGTGACATTTGCAATTGTCCAGTGGGGTTTTTTTTAGGCTGCTGTTGGCCTTATCTTAAGATAAGGTAGCACATGAAGAGAATTAGTAAAACATTCTCTTATAAAGGCTCAATTCGCAGGTTTCGGTTTTGGTCAAAATCCAAGTCATTGCATTTGTCAGGAAGGAATGTTTACCTGGGGCAGAAATCATATTGAGTTTTAGCATCTTAGTCAATTCATGGAGTTGATTTAACTTTAATCACGTGCCCCTTTATCTGCTTAATGCTGTGTCTGGTCTGTATATCATGGGATAGTATGTTCGGACTTACTGGGTAGAGATGGTCTTGCCTGAGTCACTTCGATTTCTAGAACTCCCCTTGGAGCCTGAAATCCTTATTGACAACTTCCTGAGGACTGCGTACTAGTGGTCGCCATGGCCAGAAGTAATGGGCGGGTGTAGGCACAGAGACAAAATTGGCGGGAACAGTAGAAGTGACTCTTGCTTTGATTATAATTTCACAGAAAAGCAGCTAAGAAAGAAAAGGCTTCCACTGTAGTTCTGATTTCCTCTGTCCTCAAATTCTTTTCAGATCCCCCAGGTCAGGCATCTCAACCTCAAGTTACTGATGTTACCAAAGACGCGATTACTATTACCTGGAGTCCTCCAGCTAAAGATGGTGGCTCTCCAGTAATGGGGTATGTTGTGGAAAGGAGGAAGAAAGGCAGCAACCTTTGGGTCCCAGTGTCCAAAGAACTCATTCAAGGTCAGAAATTTATCCCAACCGACACACATACAGTGTTAAATATAATTACACACACACACACAAAATTGCAACTGTCAAGAATGTAAAGCAAGATGTGGTGTATTAGTCTCTAAAGAACAAAGTGTAAAAAAAAATAATGGCCTTGCTCAGTCAGACCAAGATTCATATAGTTCAGTATAAACACAACCTGGAGCACAGTCTAGGGACTCAGAATACCTGTCTGTTATGTTTTTACTAAGCGCAAAGCACCTGCCAGTAGATACCACCTTCACCAAACACAGGCAGCGACCATTTTAGGCATGTCCAAATGATGTGTCATAGTCAACATGCAGGTCCTTTTGGACCAGGAAGAGGGGAAAATGGGGGCATAATGGGGGGCACACTTATGCATGCTCCACTGAAGCACATGGGGGCCAGGAACGGAACCCCTCATGCGAAATGGTTTATCTCCTGTATATACATTTACTCTGTCCAATCCCACTTCCTTTTTTACAGATGGCTCACAGTTAACCATTTCATCTTAACTTTTGAATGGTAACTGAGCCACACAAGTGGCCTTGGAAACCACCTGACTGTTGATCTCACTACCTGATATGTCCTCTGTTCCCTTGGTTAGCTGAAGTTCTTTTCCTCTTCTGTTACCTATTTGGAAATCCAGAATGCGTCTAAGCTAAATACAGATATGCAAACTAACTTAACGGCATTTGGGATGTTACTGAAGTGAAGAGGGCATTGTTCATTTGCCAATGTTGTTGTTCTGCTTAATAATCTGTCTTGGAGGTCCCTTGAAGCCAAATGGCAGCATTAAAATAGTTGGGCGAATAAATACAGTGTACAATTACTGTGTTCCTGAATTTGCTCCTGTTTTGTTTTGTTTATAATATGACTCTTCTGTGCACAACTGCTCTGTATTTGCTGCTTCTGTTACCATTGCATTTGCTGCATGTCAGCTTGAAAGTCTGTGGTGGGGAAGTGCTCCAAGTGTGAAACTACTGCAGACTTCTCTTTGTCGGCTGGAAGCTGTGTTCGTGGCCAGAAGGTGGCAGCAAAAAGCTGCAAGATGCCCCAGTTATATAAAATGAGAAACATCGTGTCCCCCTTGAGTCCTAAAGGGCAATGATCACTTGAACATTCTTCTGTCTGGAAAACACCTCCTCTCTAGTAATTATGATACCTGTGTTCTTCTGCATTCTCTTTAGATACGAAATGCAAAGTGGATGGCTTATTGGAAGATACAGAATATGAGTTCCGTGTCATAGCTGTGAACCGAGCAGGGCCTGGGCAACCTAGCAGTGCTTCAAACTCAGTTGTGGCAAGAGATCCCATCAGTATGTCCCTAACATTGATCTGTTCCTAGTGTTCCATAAATACGTTTAAAAAACAAGAGGTTTGCTGTGCATGCAGTGAAACAGGGTAGACCCCTGCAACAACCATTCCCTATCTGGCTATTTGTTTCCATAACCACTTTCAATAACAATTTCAGCAGGTAGCAAGGTGGCCCTTTTTCAAATAATACTGAGCAGGCACAGCTGCTGCTTTTTGTTTATGAATTATTAGACCAACACATATCATGGATTAGGACCATCATCTTCCTTGTACTATCTATTACACAGGTTCTCAAACCTAATTTCTGCCCGCTTGAAATGGCTGGTCATTACTGAAGCCTATGCATTTCAAAATGGTGGTTCACGGGCAGAGTCAGTCACAAAATGATGGGAGACAGAGGCAGAGTTTGGTATATAATCAGCTGATAACACTTTCTGCTGATATCTGATCCATCTTTGAAAATTGCTAAATTCTTCGCCGTGGCGTTTTCATTGTGACAAGGAGTGTCACAGCTCAGCCTTCCGCAAGCTAAGTACAAGCATTTGCTCTGGTGGTATTGTGACTCAGTCTCATTATTTTGGACAGAATTTGCTGATTCAGAGGCTGCAAGTGGAGACTTCTTGTTTTATGGTTTCCCTTCCCAACCTTGCATGTCTCAAAGTAATTTTTACCCATCTCCTGAAATTTCGTCTTCCATGTTCCTTTCACCCACCACAACCTACTGCCAGTTTCTTTCATCCCTCCTCTCTGGTCCTTTCTGTCATTCAGTTCTGTCTTCTAAACAGGACTTCTTTTTCCTCCCTTTCCTTTCTTTTCCCTGATTATTATTGTTAACCTTCTATGTCACTTTCCCATTTCCTTTAACACCTCCTCTGGCACTTTTGTATCAGAGTAGGGAGGTTGACCTTCCTTCTCCCCACCCCCCAAACTTTTCTGTCTCCTGGCCACCTTTATTTAGTATTGAAGGCCTAACCAGAGCTTGCCCTGGGCCAACCCAAAGGCTATGGAACAGCTATGAGATGTGATAGGCAAGTGAGAAGGCATGGGGCAGGCTGGTTGTGGCACTGAGGCCCACCCAAAAGTGGCCCAAGGCCCACTGGTGCACATTCAGTCTAATCTAAGCTGCCCCCCCCCCCAGTGCAATTTGGCTTGGGGGGAAAAGACTTCTCTTGGAGCCAATAGCCCATGCGCGCGCACTCACCCACATGGATAGCCTTCATGAGATGGCCTATAACTAAAGAAGATGATCCAATTGAGATATATCTGAATTTTAGAAAAGAAGAATCCAGAATTGTAAGGATACACAAAGTCTCAGGAATCACCAGCATCAAAAAACATTGTGCATTGTGGTTTGCTGTTGTTTTTATTGGGAAGGAGAGGGTTATTGTTTTGTCGTTTTTGTTTTCACTGCTTTCTTGTGTTTTAGCTTGTATTTTATCCTGTGAACCACCCTGAGATCTTGTGATGAAAGGTGGTATATAAATCTAATAAATAGTTAAATAAATGCAGACAGCAACACATTATTAGTCTTTAAGGTGCCAAAGTATCCATTGCTCACACTTGGAAAGCTGGGACTGAATGTTGCACCAGGGCAGAGAAAATGTGTTTAAAACGGTATATGCAGCTGTGCCTTTAAAGCGGATGTTTTGCTATTTCGCCCAGAGCCTCCTGGACTGGTGAGAGGTTTGCATGTAGCCGATTCTTCCAACTCCAGTATTTCCCTGGCCTGGCAGCAGCCAGAGGAAGGTGATCCGCCGTCGGGATACATCCTGGAGATGCGAGCTGAAGACACCAAGGAATGGTCCAAGTGCACCAAAATCCCAATTTCTGGCACCAACTATACAGTGGGAGGACTGCAGGAGAGGCAGAAATATTTCTTCCGGATTCGAGCCGTGAATGAAGCTGGAGTGGGAGAGCCAATTGAGTTAAAGGATGGAGTTCTGGCCATGCCCCCTCCAGGTAAGTCAGTGTGCATAGACTCCAGCTTCATGGGAGCTGCATTTGCCTTGAGCTCCCTTTCCCCCAAAGTGGAAGGAATGCTAGCAAGATCATCTGGTGTATGTTTTGTGAGTTGAGAACTTTCCTGGTTGAGAACTTTGCCCCAGGATGAGAACGGAAATCACGCACTGGTGGCACGGCGGCAGCGGGAGGCCCCATTAGTGGTTAAAAATGGTTTCGGGTTAAAAACGGACCTCTGGAATGAATTAAGTTCGTAACCTAAGGTACCACTGTAAATTTAACTGTACAGAGCCAAAGTGACAATATAGGTAACAGGGAAATGTGTGTTTTCTGATTAATAGTTTTAACTACTCACCCCCACCCATCTTTCTCTTTTGTTGTCCTGGTGTGTCTTATAGCTGCTCCAAAGTTTGATCTGAGTGCCAGGCTGAAGAGTCACATGGTTGTTCGTGCTGGGACTGCCCTCTGCATTCATGCCTCTTTCACTGTAAGCTGCTCTTGCTATTCAATCAGGGAACTTGTGCCTTAAAATTGCAGTGAATGCTTTTTATATCCCACGTGCAATGGCCTTTTCACTGGTAGAGCTTTCCAGCACCCATATCAAACCGCAGATCCCGGGATGCTCTGGGGAAAGCCATCTGCTTTAAATGTATGGTGTGGGTGTGACTCGCTCTATCCATGTCTGTATTATAAGATTTCAAGAGCAAGGACCTGTGTTTTGATTAGATTGCTTAGTAAAGTACTGCTACAAAAGTTGCATGCCACCTCCAATCTCTGCTGACTTGTGCCAAGATTTGGTGGTGGTTTCCCAGCGCTCACCCAGGTCTGTGTTCCTTTGAGAATCAAGATGATCAAAATATGATTTATTCACATATGTACTCCATCCTGAATTTGGATGGAGGGAGTCCAGCTCTTACAGTATGGCCATCTCAAGAGGGGCTTATTCCCCATAGCAGTGCAGCATTGGAGTCCAAGGCACCTCTCCCAGCCTGCCTTCAGCCAGCCTGCCTAGATCCTTTTACCCATTTTTCAGGTATTCCAAGCCTAGTGCCAAAGGCCCCAAACTCTTCCTGTGACATCATGCCCAGTTACCCTAGCAGCCTTCCAAATCTCCTGTCTCTGCCCCACACCTCAAGGCAGGGGATGAAGGACAGTTTTATTGCATTGCCAATGGCCCTTTATTGTTTCTTAATTTGTTTCTTTTGCATAGGCTAGCCCAGGAATTCCTCTGCAGCTTGTATTTTTCGTTCATATCCCAAATAATTAAAATTCTACCATTTATTAATTTCTGCTATTCCCTAATACATCCTGCTACTTCATATCTGTAACAGTACATTAACCGCTTAAGGGTTTTGTTAACTATTGGTTTATAAATGGATTTCAATAAATAAATAAAGTTTAGTTTATTGATTCTATTTAACAAACTCATATGCCGTAGTACTCAGGGCACCTTGACCTAAGTAAACAGCAACATTAGGCAACTATACCCAGTGCCAAGTTTGCTGAAGCAATAATCATAATGACATTGATGTTCCTTCCTTGTTATCTCTTAGGTGCTAGGTAAAGTATACCACACTTTTGGCATTTAATTTGATTGCTTAATTTTATTTTCATTACAGGTAGGTAGCCGTGTTGATCTGCCGTAGTCCAAACAAAGTTAAAAAATTCCTTCCAGTAGCACCTTAGAGACCAACTCAGTTTGTTATTGGTATGAGCTTTCGTGTGCATGCACACTTTTTCAGATACACTGAAACAAAAACAGTGAATCTGAAGAAGTGTGCATGCACACGAAATCTCATACCAATAACAAACTTAGTTGGTCTCTCAGGTGCTACTGGAAGGAATTTGTTTATTTTCATTGTTTGGCTTAAGTTTCTGATATGCTTGTGTTTTGTCTGGGTATTCCGTAATCATACATAATCAGTAATAATAATCTATTTCCGTGCCAGATCAGTTATGGTTGCTCTAGACTTCCAGTAACAGGAAGTTATGGCCCCAAGAATTTCCTTATTTCTTCAATTGCACTTCCTCTTTGCTCACCAACCTTGTTCATCCCATTGATGTCTACACACTGTCTTAAACATTATTATGATTCTTATTAAATCTTTTATAACCTTCTAAAAGGGCCTCCAGTTTTTCATGGAGGAAAAGGTTTTAAAACAAAGCAAATATCAGACACATAAAACACAATCAAGCATTGAAGATAAAGTATACTTTGCCCCTAAGAGATCACATAGGCAACCTTCCCAGACTAGGAATAATTAGGTAGGACTAGGAGAGAGGTAGCATTTGAAACATGTATGCTTCTCTGTTAAAGTACTCACAGTAATGCAGAATAATACTGATTGGGATGCCAGACTAATCAGGGCTTTGCAAACCCTATAATCTCCTCCTCTCTGCTCAAATCTGTGCCATGAAGCTTTATCAAGGGGGATCAGGCAGTGCTGCTAAGAAGAGTGGCTTATTGAATGCGGGTTCATTAAGATTCTCAGGTTTAATTCTGGGTGGTTTTATGTCTAAGAAGTTGTCCGAGTTTGTGTGCATGCATGCACATCTTTCAGCTGTTGCCAGTGCTTACAGAATCACGGGACTGGAATAAATAACTTAGCAAAAAAAGCTATCTCCTTCCATTGCTTCCCATGCCCATTTTTTTGCGACTGTCTCAAGAGTTCCCACCTTCCTACATCTTTTAGGGTTGACTGCTTGCAACTGAGAGAGTTGCCTTGTTCCCTTGAAGTCTGGGGTAGCCCTTCATGGTGCCCTCTGTGTGTTGTCAGACTCCATCTTCCATCATCCCTGCCCACAGGTCATGTTGGTTGGGGCTGATGGGAGTTGGAGTCCTACAACATATGGAGGACCTAAAGCTAACCATTACTTGAGAGATGAAGCATCAGCCATGGTTTCTCCTGCCCATTTCTTCCCCATTCCTTTAATCTGTTCCTTGCCTTAGCAGCTACTGTAGCAGCTGCATATGAAACAGAGTCAGATTAAAGGCCAGGGTGAAGAGCAAATGGCAAAAGCTATGTCTCCTGCTTAGGTTTGACATATTCAGCAAGTTTTGCTTCTGGCAGGGTTCCCCTCCGCCAAATGTGGTGTGGCAAAAGGATGGTAATACCACAAGGGGAAGAGAGAGCATCACGAAAGGCAAGAACCACTCCCAGTTCCTCATCAGCAGCACCAAACGCATGGATACTGGACTCTACCGTATTGTACTCAGCAATGACTATGGAGAAGCCCACTACGACATTCATGTGCGAGTGACAGGTACAAGAGTGTGTGGTAAGGGCTTGGGGTGGGGCGAGCCTGTGAAACTAGATGAGGAATGAATGCCAGCCTCTTGACAATTGCTGAGCCGATCAACAATTTGAGAAGAGGTTCTAATGCAGGCAGTTGATTGCCAGATCACAGAGTACAGGCAATGTTTGCCATTCTTAGTTTAGCTTTTCAAGCTTAAGACCATCATGGGTATGCTGAAATAGCATGACTCTGTCTATCATTCCAGAGGGAGATGCTGCCCTCCAAATAAATGATAGAAGACTGCAAACAGAGAAAGATGAAACACTGGTTCATACTCAGTATTTCTGCCTTAGATTTCCCAAGGCCTCCTACTAACCTGAACCTGTATGAAGAGGTGCCAAACACTGTGTCACTGAAATGGGATCACTCTCCAGACATAAAGGAGGATGGAGGTGCCCATTACGTCATCTTGAAACGCGACACTAGCACAGCCACCTGGTTCACGGCTGCAGAGAAAGTTTACAGCAACAAGTACACTGTCACGGGCCTGCTTCCTGGCAGGAAATATTTCTTCCGGGTTATTGCCCGCAATGAAGTTGGTGACAGTGATCCTCTAGATTCAAAGGATTCCTGGCATATCAACAAAGACAAAGGTAAGCATCTACGTCTGCATAAGTAGCCAAATAGTGTTTTTGTTGTGTCTCAGCAGATTGAGGCTCAGTTTGCAATTTTGCCCTGCTTTCTGAAGCTGGAAGTGCACAGAGAGTTGAAAGTAGAAGTGTTGCCAAAGTTCATTATTATGTGGTTTGGAATAAGAATCTGTCCAGCTCAAAATGCCTAGATGTCTTATGAAACGAGGGTTATTTTTCCCCAGGAAGTTCTCCTCCATTTCAGCATGTAGAATAAGATTCCTCATAGGTGCTGTCATGCATTTCAGGTGGCCACAGCACCTTATAGGTGCAAGCACAAAAGTTTTTCCATGGAAACCCTCCCTGGGCACTGAAAGTAAGTGAACTGCAGAGGTAGCTGCTTTATAGGCACATGAGCAAAAGTCCTTAAAGTTGCCCCATTCCTCTTAAGTCTATGACCCAGCCAAGCAGCCTTTTGTCTGGAGAGCAACTTCCCTATTTTAAATAGCACTTCCAGCTGTTTCTTGCATATGTTTCATGCAGAGCTACAGCTTCTCTGTAGACCCATCTAGTCCAGCATTCTTTCTCCTACAAGGGCTGGACAGATGTTTCCAAGAAGCCCATCTGTAGTACATGAACATGACACCTCTTACCCACTGTTACTCCCTATCAACTGAGGTTCACAGACACTGTCCCTAAACCTGAAAGCTCCACACAGCTATTATAGCTAACAACCATTCATAGGCCTACCCTCCATTCGTTTGCCTAATCTTTTAAAACCATCTAAGCCAGTGGCTTAGCAAATTCCATTAATATATTAATTATATCTTGTGTGCCTCCCATGTCACTGAACCACACTAGTTAATCTATCTTAATGATAGCTGTTAGCTGTGTTCAGGAAAACCTCCTTCCGAAAGAGCTATGTTGTTGTTTAGTCGTTTAGTCGTGTCCGACTCTTCGTGACCCCATGGACCAGAGCACGCCAGGCACTCCTGTCTTCCACTGCCTCCTGCAGTTTGGTCAGACTCATGTTTGTAGCTTCGAGAACACTGTCCAACCATCTCATCCTCTGTTGTCCCCTTCTCCTTGTGCCCTCCATCTTTCCCAACATCAGGGTCTTTTCCAGGGAGTCTTCTCTTCTCATGAGGTGGCCAAAGTATTGGAGCCTCAGCTTCACAATCTGTCCTTCCAGTGAGCACTCAGGGCTGATTTCCTTCAGAATGGATAGGCTTGATCTTCTTGCAGTCCATGGGACTCTCAAGAGTCTCCTCCAGCACCATAATTCAAAAGCATCAATTCTTCGGCGATCAGCCTTCTTGATGGTCCAGCTCTCACTTCCATACATCACTACTGGGAAAATCATGGCTTTAACTATATGGACCTTTTGTTGGCAAGGTGATGTCTCTACTTTTTAAGATGCTGTCTAGGTTTGCCATCGCCTTTCTCCCAAGGAGCAGGCGTCTTTTAATTTTGTGACTGCTGTCACCATCTGCAGTGATCATGGAGCCCAAAAAAGTAAAATCTCTCACTGCCTCCATTTCTCCCCCTTCTATTTGCCATGAGGTGATGGGACCAGTGGCCATGATCTTCATTTTTTTGATGTTGAGTTTCAGGCCATATTTTGCGCTCTCCTCTTTCACCCTCATTAAAAGGTTCTTTAATTCCTCCTCACTTTCTGCCATCAAGGTTGTGTCAACTGCATATCTGAGGTTGTTGATATTTCTTCCAGCAATCTTAATTCCGGCTTGGGATTCATCCAGTCCAGCCTTTCGCATTATGAATTCTGCATATAAGTTAAATAACCAGGGAGTCAACATACAGCCTTGCTGTACTCCTTTCCCAAAAAAGCTACCGTATTTTTCGCTCTATAGCACGCACCTGATCATAACACACACGTAGTTTTTAGAGGAGGAAAACAAGAAAAAAATATTCTAAACGAATGTATGTATGATTTTTGTGGTTAATGCTGTGGCCACAGACATGTGATCTGACGGTGAGTTTGGGGTAGCCCAATGCAAAAATCCTGAGGATCCATGTGGATCCATGCTTTGTAACCACGTTTTTGCGACATTGTGGCCCCATGAAACAGTGGGTGCGTGTGTGTTTTGGTGCAGGCTGTAGCCATGGACATGCTATGTGATCTGATGGTGAATTTGGGGTGACCCAGTGCAAAAATCCTGAGGATCCATGTGGATCCGTGCTTTGTAACCATGTTTTAAGTGGGGAGGGAAGGAAAAGCACTCAAGGGACAATAATGCAGGAGAGGCTCCTCTCCGGCATGGCTCCTTTAAAACAAGCAGGTTCTGCGTCTCTCCCTCCTCCCCGGCAAGGAAACCACGATAGTAACCACTCAGACAAATCAAGAAAAATTGCGACCCACACTCTCCCCCAACAAGCTTAGTGAGATCAAAACACAGAGAGAGAGAGAGAGAGAGAACTGGCCCTAAAGTCGCAGGGCGCTGGAAGTCACAGGGGCACAGGGAGAGTGAACGGGAAGCAAGAGAAGGAGAACGACCCCCCCCACACACACACAGAGACACACAGAGTGTCGATTCTAAAGTCGCAGGGGCGTTGGGAGAGCGCAGGGGCGCAGGGAGAGTGAACGGAAGCAAGAGAAGGAGAAGGAGCCCTCACACACACACAGACACACAGAGTGTCAATTCTAAAGTCGCAGGGGCGCAGGGAGAGTGAATGGGAAGCAAGAGAAGGAGAAGGAGCCTTCAAGGAGCCTTCACACACACAGAGTGTCAATTCTAAAGTCGCAGGGGCGCTGGGAGAGTGAAGGGGAAGCAGGAGGAGGAGAACGATAGCTCAAGCACACACACACACACAGCTCCTACAGTGGCTAATCCAAAATCGGACAGCAAAAAACTGCAGGCAGGGACAGAGAGCAGGGGTTGTTTTAAAGCAGCCAACTCCCGCTCTGCTTCTCTCCCTCCTCCCCGGCTCCGCTAGCTGACAGGAGCCGCTTACACCTGCTTTGCTGTTTCAAAGCGAGCCAGGGACTGCTCACGACTGCAGCAGATTCCCCCACCATCTGAAGGCATTCACTCCATAACATGCACAGACATTTCCCCTTACTTTCTAGGAGGAAAAAACTGTGTGTTATGGAGCGAAATTTACGGTATATATAATGTATATGCTGACAACTTAAGCACATTGCAGGTCAGCAAATACCCAAGCAAACAACATCATGCCTCCCTTTTCTGTTGTATAAATGCTGCAAGAATGAGGCCTAGGACCACTTAGAAATCCTGGGACATAGTCACATCAATGTACAAATGAAGAAAAACTTCTTCCACTTAATCCCATGCAAAATTAAGTTTACCAGAACTACCTTGGAGAAAGTTAGCCATTGAATTCAATGGCCTTCCAAAAAATAGGGTAAATGGGCATTGGAGAATAGGGTTAGAACAACAGAAGACAGTTTGATTCATATCCACATGTCTATGGAGTTTTGTAACTACTGTTTTCTGGCCCAAGTATCTCAGTTGCTAAAAGTGAGGCTGAGTTGAGTTGTCTCCAGTTGTTCCAACCCTCCTTTCCAATGTCATTTATTATTCCAGCAAGCCTTTTAGGTAGAGATCTTTTCCCACTCTGCATCTGTATTAGAATTGATTTCAGATCCATCCATTGCTTAATCATTTGTATGTTTGCTGCCCTGAGCTCCTTTGGCAGGAAGGGCAGTACAGAAATTTATTAAATGAGTAAATAAAAGAGATCAGTAAAAAAATGAATAGTTGTGACAACTAAATGCCCTGCAGTTTTTGAGGAATTCCATGGCCTGAAAGCAAAGTCATAAGGCCGTGTCAAGTATTTGAGGTTTGTATCATCATACCATGGAGGCACAGACAGCCAAACATGAATATCCGAATAGGAGGAAACCCCTTTGGAACTAGTATTGATTATGCCATTCCTTCAACAGAACTTTTCCATGCCAAGATAAAAGAATATCATGAGCGAGACTGGCGCCATCCCCCCCGTTTCATTACTCCACTGAAGAATCATGCCGTGCGCCGGGGCCATGATTGCACCATGAGCTGCGCTTTCCTGGGAAACCCCCGCCCTGTGGTTACGTTGTACAAGGGTCAAATCAACATCACAGCCAATTCCAAGTTCTGGTACAACTCAACTAGTGGCGTCTGCACCCTGATGATCCCCACTTGCACTGCCAAGGACACGGGAGAGTACACCATAGAGATTGAGAATGAGCTTGGGCAGGAAAAATGCAGTTGCACACTGACAGTGTATGGTAAGTTGAATTCCTTCCTTGGCGAAGGTTGGCGTAGTTAACAGCACCAGCTTATTAGTGTAACTATATTGAGTGTGAGAAAGCCAAATAGGACAGGCCCCCTCCAGAATGATGTTCTGTTGTGGGTGTGCCCTGCAACATGTTCGTCACACAATAATAGTGAATTCGTGGTGGATTTTTTCATTGTTCAGCAATGTTTCTATAATGCTGTGGCATTCTGGCTGTCCAGAAAGGCTATGATGCAACAGAAGGAGGGCAAAAAAAGAGAGAACATTTGTGGTACGAAAAGTTATGGGATTTCACCCAGGATGTGATTGGACATGAAGCAGAATGGCCACCCCAAAACTTTGGCTGGAGCAATTAGCATTCAAAGGAGAATTGCATGTGACGGTTCTGATAGCATCATTAGCACAAATCATCATGAATGTGCAATAAAAAGGACATCTGGAGGAGCCCAACATGTGTCTAAAAGAATTAATTCTGCCCAAGTTGGTATTTTCTCGTACTAGCCCTGATCTAGCCTGGGCCAGATCATTCATGCTGGGAATAAAAACTTGAATAACATCACCCTCCAGTTTTCCTTTTGGGGATTATTAAGTCAAAATTTCAGGGGACGCGGGTGGCGCTGTGGGTTAAAGCCTCAGCGCCTAGGGCTTGCTGATCAAAAGGTCGGCGGTTCGAATCCCCGCGGCGGGGTGCGCTCCCGCTGTTCGGTCCCAGCGTCTGCCAACCTAGCAGTTCGAAAGCACTCTCGGGTGCAAGTAGATAAATAGGGACCGCTTACTAGCGGGAAGGTAAACGGCGTTTCCGTGTGCGGCTCTGGCTCACCAGAGCAGCGTTGTCACGCTGGCCACGTGACGCGGAAGTGTCTTCGGACAGCGCTGGCCCCTGGCCTCTTGAGTGAGATGGGCGCACAACCCTAGAGTCTGTCAAGACTGGCCCGTACGGGCAGGGGTACCTTTACCTTTTTAAGTCAAAATTTCACAGAGCAGGTTGAAGGGAGAGAGGGGGAGATAAGTGGCATACAGGATGGGTGATCTATGTTGGGAGTCCTTGCTACCTATCTCCTGCCCTTGCCTATTCTGCCTTCTGCCCCTTCGCCCCTCTTCTCCCCATGTGTCAGGATCCCTGGCTTGTTCTTTTTAAGTGAAAGCTGAGAGTGATGTTTCCAGGCACGGCTCAGAAAGAAACTGATACAGCACCAATAGAAGGGATCTATATTTGGCTGATACCGCTCAGCTTTATTTTTGTATCTGTGGCTACTACTTCAGCAAAACAGGCTGATGAGAGTCAGTGACAGGCTGCAGTTTCAGTTCAGTATCATCTGGAGAATGGAGAAGTCATCCAGCTTCAGCCTGCAGTCTGCATCATTACTTCAGCAAAAACAAAGGTTCATTGGAAGTCACCCTGTGAAACTGCCTCCCACCAACCTTTTAAACCTCTGGAACTAGGGGTGAACAGATTTCTCATTTGTCCTAACTTCAGTTCTCCACATTTTCACATCAGTTTCAATTCATCTGCATTTCCATGTGCATTTCTCCTAATACACACATTGTGTGTACAATTTTGACTGATGCACGCATTTTTTTGCAAGGAATTTCCTCTAACATAATGACTCTTTGTATGCTTTTTTTCCTATAATTTTTCCTAATACGCATTTTTGGCACACATTTTTTGGTTAGAGAACCGCACTGCAAAATTTGGGGAAGTGCCGATTTTGAAGGATAGCTGTTTTTTTGGCTCATGTATCATGTTGGGAAGTGTGAATTTCTCACCATCTGGAAGAAACAGGAATATATTTTCAGACTAAACAGTAAAATTACCTATCTGCATGATGATAAACTTACCATGCTACTTGAAACTTACTGTAGAAGTAGGCATGAATGGAATTCGGAAAGTTTAATAGACAGCCTGCCTGCTGGTGAGTCACTAGGTAATAAGTTTCAGACAGATAAGATTGTGTGATAGCATCAGTCACAAGCACATGCTGAAATATGGGAGTGACTGATTTTGATTTGCTTCAGCTCACAAATGTGCATGACTTCACCTTCCCAAATCTATGCATACTGATACCAGCTGATACGTGTCACAATTTAAATGGTGTTAAAATTTTAAGAGGCCAAGTTCTCCTTAACTTTTGTCAAAAGTCTCTTTAGCTATTAATTTTAGAATGTTATGGGGAGGGGGGAATTATTTGCCTAAAACTGAAGAAAGCCAGGTTGAGGGGCTTGTGGCTCTAATTAAGCCCCCCCCCCTCCAGTACAAGCACTGTTCTTAAATAAACATTCAGGGGGAGTACACACCTGCCACAAGTTCTTGACCTCACAACCCTGAACTGAATTTTCCATGAGCTCAGTAACAAAAAATCCACTAGTTGTTAATATCTGACGGCCTTTCTCTTTTAGATAAAGATGATAGAAGCCTCCTGGAATCAGTGACTGAGAGCCTGCAGAAGTCAAAACACCTCATGTGAGCAACACACAAAAACCAATTTTAAAGTCGGCTGAGTGTTCAGAATAATTATAGTTGCTGTGCATGGCTTTAAGTACCACAACTGTGTTACCACTTGTAGTCATTAGCCTGAAGATGCTGCTGCAGGATTCATTAAAGGCTGCCTTCAAAGCTTCATGATGGCAGATATGGTTGCCAGTACCTTTCAGAGAACTTGGAAATAAAGAAGATCCCAATAGAACTGCTTGTTTTTCTTTATTCCCACCCCACCCATCTCACAAACAAATCAGGATGAACACTCATTAAAGACCAGGTGTAATCTAACCTCTGTGTAAGGTTGTGCAAGCAAATCTGAATAAATAGAGTGTCCGTATCATTATTTTTTTAAAAAAAATAAGCTTAAGCAATTGGAGCCAATTTAGTACCAAATACTTCTTCCTGATACCAAACCAATTTATCTGGTTTGTGGACCAAGCTAAATGAAATCCTTTTTTAAAAAAATAATTTTTATTAACCGGCCAATCAGATCAAATCAAATCACATCACACAAATTACAAATTACAAAGCCGAATTTTAAATTTTGTTGAGGGGACCCATATTTCAAGATCTGAAGGGGGATGGAAGCTAAATGAAATTCTTGACATTGTTAACGTACAGTATGGGGGTCTGGGCATATTGATTTAAATTATGTTTGAAGCAGATTCTTCAAGAACTTGAATGGCCTTGCCTTTTAAGCACATCAAGCTGCAGTTATAAACCTTTTCTCACATAGCAATACTACTGATAGCCCTCTAGTGATGACTAGGCACTTACCAGCCAGTGAATTCATTGAGAACGGTTTAATAGTGGTCCAAAGGAAGATCAGGGACTGAATGTTAATCTCCTGAGTCCTGTTCACTTCATTGTGCATTAAACCACACACACAAAATGCAGAGCATTGAGTGTTGCCATGGAGACATGGGAACTGGCAAATCAGAGCAAATGTGCACATTTTGTTAGCATACACTTCAGATGCTTTCCATAAATCAGAATGGACATCAGACCATGCCTGTGAACTGGTAGAGTACTGTTGAGAGGAGCATTTGTATGCATCAAAGTCTTGAGGCTGGTTCACACACTCACCCACGCACCCCAAATGGGCTGGGCATATATGTGCTACAGAGTGCAGGGTACAGATCTCCCCTCAATGACTGTATATGAAACTCTCCTTGGAGGAGCAACTATGAGGCAGTTTTGGGAGCAGCAGAAGCTAAATGGCAGTAAATCCCAGCTGAGCTGATGGACTGGGACTTGAAGCTTTGCCTCTTTCCCTCTGAGGTGAAGAGAGTTCTGGGAGGGCAAGAGCCCAGTCAGATGGGCAATGGATCAATAATAAAATTGTTGTTGTTGGTTTTCAAGCTGCAGTGGATGAGGTCATGAAGGTGAATTATTCCACTTCAGGAGCAAATTTTGCAGCTTCCTGATATTGGGAAAATGTGACACCAGTCTGACTCCTGCAGGTGCACAGAACAGAGAAGTCAGGCACGAAGCTTTTACTTGCCGGCGTAGGCTGCTTGTGTCCCCAGCAATTGCTAACTATCTCCACCTCTTGGTGGCCAGAGAGATTAGCTTTTAATCAGGTGCCATGTAAACAAATATCCCAACTGGCAGTGACTTTGTGCAGTTCTCTCAGTTTTCCTTCCAACCATATACTTGCTCTTGGGAATCGCAGATGAAAGCAGGTGAAACCTTTATAGCAGAGGTGAGAAAAAACTTTCAGAGAGTTATATTTCCCTTCTGGTGGGGAAACTTGACAGTGGTTGATGGGGCAAGAGGGGAAAATGAGTAGAGCAATGAATTTACATTTCATCTTTGCATAGAAGGCTAGTTTTACACACACACACACACACACACACACACACACACACACAGGCAAAACCTGCTCTGATAATGCAAGAGGCATTATCAGAGTTCAGCGACAAATGCCAGCCTGGCAAAGCACTCAAGGGGGGTCCAGAATTGGACCAGTGAGGGTTATGGCCTGGGAAAGAGTCCTGAGGGCCACATACAGAAGTCTGGAGGGCCAGAATTGGCTTCCAGGCTTGAGGTTCTCCAGCCCCACTTTACAGTTTTACAGCGCCACATTTGTGAGCAGGGCTTATGCATAGCATTTTGCTGCCTGAGGCAGAAGAGCAAATTACACCACCTCAAATCAAGGTAGATAAAGCCCTTGTTATCTTGGCACCTGAGGAAGGAAAGCCACTCCCCAAAAGGAAATGTACAATAGGAATGCAATAAACAAATTAACAATTTGCTGCTCTTAAATGACACTCAAAATAGACAGAGGTGGCTGCATCACCCTGCCAACCATAACTATGAGCTGTTTTTCATTAAAGTTGGACTTCCTCTGCCTCTATGGTTTTAGCAGGAACATGGCAATTAACAAACCAAAAAACACAAATATATTAGCCTTTCGGGCCAGTGAGGATTTTTTATTTTACTTTTAGTACATCTATATGCGCAGAGCATTTTACATTAAGGGGGGGGGGATGCACACAATAGAACACAATGGAACAAACTGAAAATAAAATAAATTTGAACATGAAAAGAAAAACACCAGTGTTTGCATTGTATCTGCTTCTGAGTTCAGATCAATTTAGGTTTCATTGCAGCTATTTGGAACCTACGGTCTATTTTTATGTTGTTTTTTGCGTAAACAGTTGAAGCTAGTATAAAATGATTTGTACTGTGTTTCATAATGGTGAAAACATTGTTAGCATGTGGGGAAAACAGTAATTTGCAACTCACCAGATGAAGTTTGATGTATATCAAGCCCAACTTGACCGATGCTGGGAAGTAGTAACCCTCTGAAGCCAAAATTCTATTGGGGAGGGTTTCTGTGAGTAAAATAGTACAAATGCACCTCATGCAACCTCTGTTACATTACCACACATAAATGCTAAAGAATGTACAATTTCTGTTATCCAAAACCTCTAATTATTCACTATGTATCCACCCTCAGTCGCATGCCACTCCATATCATTCTGTGGAGGCTTTTCATTCAAACCTGGGCCTACTTTACAATGCCCTTGAGAGTACACAGGTGTAAAGCCATTACCAAAGGCCCTGCATGATGTCACAAGGAATTCTGCTCCGTCTGTTAGACTCTGGCCCTTTCCTAAACCTACTCTGCACTTCCAGTCCAGCAGCAGCCATCTCTTTCGTGGCCAGGTGCACACACACAGTCCGCTGCTACGTGCATGGAAATCTGTGGATGGGAGTGTTGCTAATCAAACACTGTCATTAAAAATAGACCAGAGAGTGTCTCCCGCCTGCAGCCAGATGAGAAATCAGGAAAGGGAGAAGCTACTATATGGAGAAGCTCCCTTATGTCCCTGCTTCTCTGCAGCTTTGATAGTCGACATGGCTGTTTTGGTCTGCTGCTGTAAGGAAAGAGTCCCTGGTTTTCTTGGCTTTGTGGAGAAATGCTGTCATAAGAATATTTCATCTTAATTATACAGTGGTACCTCGGGTTAAGTACTTAATTCGTTCCGGAGGTCCATTCTTAACCTGAAACTGTTCTTAACCCGAAGCACCACTTTAGCTAATGGGGCCTCCCGCTGCCGCTGCCCCACCGGAGCACAATTTCTGTTGTCATCCTGAAGCAAAGTTCCTAACCCGAGGTACTATTTCTGGGTTAGCGGAGACTGTAACCTGAAGCGTATGTAACCCGAGGTACCACTGTATAGCCCAGTGGAGCGTTATCCATTGCAACTTCCTTTTCTAGATAACACGTTCATGTAACAGATAAATTCAATGCAACCCTACCTCCTTCCCCAAAGTTTTCAACAGCGTAATTCTGAACACACAGTTCAGGGTTTGCTGCTGTAGGTCAATGCTGGTTTGAAATTGAATTTGATGGGTCTCCAATTTGCAGGTTCTATGCAGCCAAATCTGGGCGGGGGTGGAAGTGCCGCTATTACTCATCTGCTTGAGATGCAGTGTAATTGTAAATATTCCTACTAAAATGCACCAAAAAATTAAAATGGCATGAGATAGAACTCCTATGGTATTTGGCCATTATGGTATAGTGTTCTGGGTGTAGTAGTGTTGCAGCTCTGACCAAAATCCAGAGGCACTGAATTATATATTCAAGGGCCTATTCACACATTACATTTTTATATACTGACCATTACAGTAATTTAGAACAAAAACAAAACAAAAAACGCCAGTCTAAAACAAAGTGGTATTCACTGATGCTGGTTTTAAAAACAATTGTGCAAGCTCCTAAACGTGACTTTTAAATAACACTGTGGTTTAATATATAATAATAATAATAGTGCTTATGAAAATGTGTCCCATTTGAGAGGGATTCAAAAACATTAAATTTTCCTCACACCACCCTGGTGAGGTAGGTAGAGAAGCATTGCAATTAATTCAGTGTTTGCTAACCGAGGAAAGGGCGCAGAACCCAGGTCTTCCATTGATGCAAGCCACTACAGTTCCTTTAACTTCAAAGGCATGAATGAAGCTTTCCTGAAGTGGTACTGCAGTCACAGTAATCAATGAGCAGAAGCAGCCTTCCCCATGCCTAACAAGTGCAAATGTTGGTACAAATCTGCACATTCCCATTCCCATTGCAATATTCAAGCCCCATCAAACCAGCTAGATGTGTCTTCTCATGCTCCAGGGAACACAGAAGTCATTGTGTACAACTAGAGAAGGGCTGGGCAATGTCACAATGTCTGCAGTAAGGCTGGAACTAGATAGAGGCGAACTAGAGCCCAAGCCAACAACAGCAATAAAAGCCAGCTTTGGAGATTTCAGGCAATGAAGATTAGATCTGATCATTCTAGAGATTAGATCACCCTAGATCTGAGCACACTTTTCACATTGTGCCTTTCCACAAGGGAGATAATTCTCTTTCTCCTTAGATGCCAGCGGTCACTTTACAAATGGCCATGATGCCCAGGACACATAACCACTTAAGAGCCCAACAGCGCTCATATAAATGGCAGGAGGAGTGATGAAAGAGGAGAGAAGCCTGCTTCTTTCCTGAGGGTTTAAAAATATATACATTTTTTAGGCATGATTTCTTTAGCTGTCATGCACCCACCACCTCACATTCACTTCCTAACCTACCAATAACAGTAAAAACAGATCTTAAGCTGAGAGATTTGTGTCTCCAGGATGAGGTTATATACGTTCAGATGGGGGAAAGCATCTATGATGCTGAAGAGTCTCAGCTCTGCCTGTTCTAATCGTTTTGTTGATGAGGAAGGGGAAGCATGCCTGGAAGTAGTTTCCTGCACAGCCTAAACACAGGACAAGCAATGTCTGGTGCACAGCGCACAAACACACACATTCCTTTCCTCACCTACCCAACCCACCCTTTTGAACATACAGGATTCAATCCAAAAGGGTGCTTTGCAAGCAGAAACAAGTTTGTGGAATGTTAATTTCTGACAATTGAATCGTAAGACAAAAAGGTGTTAGTGAGCGACTGTTTTTACACCAGATTTCTCCTTGAATCCCAAGTCCAAGACTGTCATTAAATCGTAATCTTGGGGGAAAGGCTTCAAATTCCATCAACTAAATAGAGCTTGGGGAGTTTTGCCTGAGAACTTTTTTCTCATGTTTATTTCAACTCCACAACAAGTAAACAAGAGAAATGGCTGAATGGCCAGAAATGATTGCCTACCTCATCTTAAACTCCTAACAGTCTGATATACTAAAACAGGCAAGCTATGCATAATAATATCTGTAAAGATGCAAGAAGCTAATCTGCCTCAAAGGAGGTTGGGAACCATAGAGAGGGTTCTGGACATAGAGTAATGCACAAAAACAAATCTTTTATTGAGGATTGCTTTCTTCTAAAAAAATACTTTAAAAATAAAAAGGTAACTAACTCTTTTACCCAAGAGCAACTGACAAGCACATTTATCAAGACTGCCTGTACTTTTAAGAGAGCCATGATAACACTACTGCCGAATTAAATTGCCACAATCTGAAAATGGATGGTGGTAATGCTTCTCATTAAATTGGTTCTTCCCTAATGACCAGGGTGCAAACAAAGCACTATCTTGCTCACTTTCTCCACAGTATCCCTCCATGATACAAACAAAATGAAAACACAAACAAGAAACAATCAAGGAAACATATATCTGTGCACAAAAGAGAAAGTGTAATTGTACAATACTCAGAGCCAACCCATTTGAACTCACCATCTGCTAGCAGCAAATTGCTTTTCTGAACTCTGTTCAGAGAAGAAGAAATAATACTATTTGGTGAAGAAGAAATAATACTATATTCCAAAGAATTTTAAAATAATGTGATTTTGGTGCCACTCTGCCTTAATATAGGCAGCCCCCACGACAGCGGGAGATCGTTGGCAAAGGAAACACAAGGGTGACATCCTTGCAAATTCCCCCCAAGGACGGGAGGAATGGGCTTCACTCGCAGTTTGTCTCAGTACCTGGCTCTCGCTCCAGCATGGAATGTGGGAGACAGGGAGGCGCTGAGTGCAAAAACACTTCACCTGGCGAAAACCCTCCTATGCTGCCATTAAGAAGCACAGGTTCTCCTGTTAATTGGAGCTTAATTGAACTAAAGTACAGCCACATCCTAGAAGAGATGAGATTGTAAACTGCGGAACAAACCAACTGCAAGGACTTTGAGGTTTGAACTTGAGATAAGGTTTCATTTGGTGCAAAAGACGGGGGAGGGGAGCCTACGGCTTCTTTATTTAAAGTTTTCTTCTCTACATTTATGATTCGGCAACCCTCCTCTGAATGTTAGTTCAAATTATATTTGTATAAGCAAGTATAGAAGAAATAGGATTATAAATATGGAATATAACATCAAACGGAACTGTGTGTGTAAAAAAAGGAAAAAGGGAGGGAAGCTCTATTTTGCAAAAGGTTTATGATGGATGGTTAGATCTGACTCTTCCCCATCCTTTATTATTTACGAAGTAAGCTGAATAACGCTAAGAGAACTTGGAATTTAATTTAATTAGAAGTATATCTTCAGCTGGAAGGAAGGATGAAAGGAGTCTGTGAACTGCCAAGGATCTGATAAGGTTCTTTACTGAGTCATCTGCAGTTCGACAGACCACTCTTCTTCCCAGGTTGAGAAGAAAAATGGTGACAACAGTTTATTTACTGAGACAAAGTGACTGCTGCAGCTGTTGTTAAAGTTCTGGATGCAAAACAACAAAGCGCGGGACGAAGCGATGCGGAAATTTCTGGAACAACAATGGGATATCAGCTCTGCCCAAGGCATGACGGATAACAGCAATAATTGGGGGAAAGAAAGACATCTTACAAGGACAAGAAGAAACAACATAGACATGATTGCCACAGAAGAGCAAGGATATAGTTTGAGTTCCTCACTTGCAGTTTTATAAATCATTTAATGTGTCGACACAGATAGGTCACTAATATTGCAGTTGTTGTAGAAGGGATTATTATTATGACAGGAATGCAATTGAAACTAAGATGATTTTGGAACGCAGAAATAAAGAAAACCATCAAACCATCAAATCTAGCACGCGGGGGGCCACATTAACTAAATTACATAATTCAGTATTTGAATGATTGGTATGAATAATTGTATTATAAATCAGTATTGTTATAATGAGGCTGTTATTGGACTGTGATTGAAAACTAATAAAAACTTCTTACTTTTTAAAAAAAAATAATGTTTTAGTGATCTTCCTGCATCCCTCCCTACCCTGCAAAACAGCACATGTTAATATATCTTCCAAACTAGATTTTGCAAAGTAGGGGAAAGTTTGCAAAAAGTGCAGGCACAGAATTGCAGGTCACACCCTGCGATTCTCTAGGGCAGCAGGTTCATGGTGGGGCTAGAAGTTAAGCAGGCTGAATGAATGAAGATGCCAACTGATTAAATCCCCTTACTGCTCTTTCACCCTAACCAGACACAATTTTCCTCATGAAGAAAATGCTGATAATATTATGCAACAGCATTAAAGGCAAGAGATTATACCTCCTGTGTTTTTTTAAACCAGATCTTTCTTTCAAGACCACCAGAGCTTCTCATTACCACTGCCCAAGTTTCCCCAAGTGTTTTGATGTTGGTTTTTTGGATCACTCCCTTTTTTCTGCCCTCTCAGGGCTCCTGGTGCCTTTTGACAGCAACACAACAGGCAAAAATTCAACAGATAGTAAAGTCACAGGAGTTATAACATCACAAAAAATATAATTCTGCTCCTAGACATATCCTTTCTCTAATTAAAAGTTCGGTACATTTTTTAATATTCTGCATATATTTTTTAATTTAATGAAATATAATGCATTGCAAATGCCTGTCTAGACTTATAGCAGATTGTAGGAAATATTAGGAGAAGCTTAATGGTAAGAGCTGCTTAAGAATGGAACAATCTAGCTTGGGAGGAGTATTTAAGTATCCAGAATCTGAATAGCCATCTGTCAGTGACACTGTAATTGTGCCCTGCCCTGTAGATCCTGCAATCAGTGGTGTCCAAACTTTTTTCAAAGAGAGCCAGATTTGATGAAGTGACGGGCCAACCAAAGGGCCAACCAAAGTTGTTGAGGGTTTTTTTTAGGATTTTACCCCAGGAAATAAACTGCCACAGGGGATTAAACCGGCCAGCGGGCTGAATTAGGCCCCCGAAGCGGACTTTGGACATGTGATCTCCAGTGCCTCCTCTAGCTCTAGGACTCAAGAGCAGCTGTTTCCGATAAGAATACATTTAAGTTTTCTGCACATATCGTTCTGTATCCCATTTTAATGTAGCATACCTAAAAATGCTATCCATGTTTTCCTGTTTTACCATTATTTCTTCCCAGGCTTGCTTTCTTTTCTTTTTTTCTTTTTAACCAATGCTTCAAGGAATGTAAACAATCATAAATACAAACAGAAAACAAATTCTTTCTGATTGTGGTCTTAACAGCAGCAGGACATTCCTAAAGACCGGAGGCAGTATTTATATATACACAGTGACTATTTAAAGCCAACATGTGTGTACAGTGGTACCTCTGGTTACAAACTTAATTTGTTCCAGAGGTCCGTTCTTAACCTGAAACTGTTTTTAACCTGAGGTACCACTTTAGCTAATGGGGCCTTCTGCTGCCACCGCACCTTTACCTCATCCTGAGGTAAAGTTCTTAACCCGAGGTACTACTTGTGGGATAGCGGAGTCTAACCTGAAGCATCTGTAACCTGAGGTCTTTGTAACCTGAAGTACCACTGTATATATATGGCATACACACACATCTATATTGTAGATAGCTATCTATCACAAGGATCCTTTCTGGCTGCCATTTCAGATTGTGAAGAGGAGGTGGTGGAGGCACTTTTCAAGGCCTGTGAAATTGTGGTGTCCTGAAATGAAAAGAAAAAAAGAGGCCATCTGTTCTATTCTGGTTCTTCTCTAAACAAAAGACACCCATCAAAGTGAAGTTAAGGGTGTCTGGCTGCTCTAAGGGGAGGAAAAGCCTCTTCACCAGTGAATGCAAGGAAAGCGACGGGTATGAAATCTGCTTAGCGTCTGGATAAAGAAGCGGATGGCGCTAGCCAGCGAACAGCCAAGGGGCTTTTGACAATGACTTTAAGGCTCATTGGTTGCCCATTTACAATGAGCACCCTGAAAAGTCCTCAGCCTGAATAGAATGGAATGGAAAGAGGCTGAGGACTTTCCAGCCATACCTTGTCTCAAGAGCCTTCCTCACAGGGCCGCTCCACCAGTTAGCCACTCTGAGACTTCTGCCTCAGGTGGCAAAATGCGAAGGGTGAGGGAATTGTGCACTCTTGCCCACCTGCCCACCCTCCTCCTTTGTCCGCTTGAAGTGCCCCTGCCACTCGGTTGCTTCAGCAAAATGCTCAGTGCTGCTCCTCCAGTGTTGCCCATGCTAGAATGCCTCACTCTGCGGAAGCTGCCTTCCTTAGATCAAGGCATTCAAGATGAGGTGGTTTGGGGGATTGTCAGCCCAAGACATTTTGTCTCTTGAGGCAAAATAGAAAATGGTGCCTCCCGTCTCCTCTGCCACCCACAACCCCCGCCGCCTCAGGTGACAGGAGGTGGCCCAGAGAAGCATGGGTGCACTGAAGGCAGCAGGAAAAACTAAAGGAGGCTGGAGAGGCGGCAGCAGTGGCCCCCCTCCTCCCAGGCGGCAGCCACAGACAAGAAGTGCAGGAGGCAGCAGGTGGCATGCTCCCTGGGGGCCTCCCAGCTGTTCCCAGCTTGCCACCTGAGGTGACTGCCTCACTGAGGCTGATGGGCAGGCTAGCCCTGCTGCAGCTCCTTTGCCACAGCAGATATTGTCTAAAGCTTAAAAGTAGTACACTGCTCAAGTCTGAAACTGGATGCTGCAACAAAGCAGTAGTGGTGTGGGCCCTTTTCAAAGGCACCTTTCCCACAATGCCTCACTCTGGAAAGACCCTGTGTTCCTTGGGGTCCTTCATAAGAATGTAGCAGCACATGGGGCAGGAGCAAAGCAGAGTGTTAACACTCAGAATCTTCTTTCTTGCCTCTGTGGTTTCAGAGCCAGTCTGAAACAAGCCGCTGTCTCTCGAGTCCTGTCGATTAAGGCTACAGAGGATCGCTGTTGCTCATACTGCTAAGAGGAATTCTTTTCACATTATGTCTTCCATTTGTTACTTCTGGAAGTCTCCACATACTATGCCATGCCCACTTGGATAGCTCAACCGGTAGAACAAGAGTCTCTTAACATCAGGGTTGTGGGTTTGGGCCTTACGTTGGGCAAAAAGATTCCTGTATTGCAGGGGGTTGGACTAGATGACCCTTGTGGTCCCTTCCAACTCTATGACTCTAAGTTACCGTATTTTTTGCTCTATAAGACTCACTTTTTCCGTCCCAAAAAGTAAGGGGAAATGTGTGTGCGTCTTATGGAGCAAATACAGGCTGCGCAGCTATCCCAGAAGCCAGAACAGCAAGAGGGATTGCTGCTTTCACTGTGCAGCGATCCCTCTTGCTGTTCTGGCTTCTGAGATTCAGAATATTATTTTTTCTTGTTTTCCTCCTCCAAAAAGTAGGTGCGTCTTATGGTCTGGTGCGTCTTATAGAGCAAAAAATACAGTACATAAAATAAGCATGGTGCTGAATTGAAGAGAGGCATAGTGGATTCCAGACGACCAACAGATAGAGCTCAAGACAGCATCTCGTCGTGGAGAATGCATCAGACTCAAACTGCCTACCCAGATGTTTTATTCACGCATGTGGCGTAAACTTCTCCTTGTTTCATTCATAAAAGCAATTCCTGCATTTGGTCAGAATACTCATTCACATTTCAAATGCTCTCCTCCTCTTTCATATCTGCCTTAACAATAACTAGCTGTTCACATAAATAGCACAAGGGAAGCCAAAATTCATAGGCCATATATGAAAAAGTTAATTCAAACTGTGTGCCTTACCAGGCTCAGACAGCAGAACCCCAATTCCAAATGGAAAACAATTGGTCAGCCGAGTAATCCTCCTTGGGTCAGGTACGTCATCATCATCATCCTCCCATGAACAGAGTTACGGTTTTATAATATGTACAACATTGCAAAGTAGCCTCCCGATGAAACTTGCCCCAACATGCTGCCCTAAAACAAAATATTCCACGTGTTAGCCTGCATCCACACATAAAACTTAATCAACTAAATCCTGGATGTAATCAGCGCAGGGTGCAATCCAACAGCTGGCATACAGCCAGCATTCAGTTGGCTGAGGTGCCATAAGTAGCAGCCCAGCTGCCATTCTGCTCCCTGGGAGGGTCGTCCAGAGGGCAGGACTCTCTCCACTGGGGCTCTGCAGGTGTAACTGCCCTGCCAGCATTGTTTTGCTGCTTTTGCTTCTGCTTCTGGGCTGAAAAGTGGGGATTCTGTGGGTATGTTGATTCATGGGACCCCAAACCCCCTGTGTACATTTCTGGTCACCTCACCTCACCTGAGTCCTGAAGAAGGTTCAGAAAGGGGCAACCAAAAGGATCAAAGAGTTGGAGCAACTCCTCTGTAAGGAAAGGATGCAACATTTGGGGCTTTTTAGGCGAATAAGGGAGTGGTGGGGGAGACACATGATAAAGGTGTATAAGATTACGCAACATATGGTGAACGTGGCATTCTTTGGGAGAAGCCACAATGGTTTCAGTGCTATAAGACCAACAATACTTTTGTAACACAGAGTTTCCTCCACTGATTGGATGTTGCCAGAACTGACTATTACAGAAAGTCACACGAGCAGCTTCTACCTTAATGACTGAGCCAGTAGCAAACAATTCAACATGTTGGAAGTATCCCTGGGGAAAGGTAGGTACTTTGTAATAATTATTACTTTGTAATAATAATGCTTGTAATAAGGAAATGCCCGTTACAAGATGTCAGCCACAGGAGCAGAGGAAGAGGCCTCATCCTGAGTCAGACCAGTTTGCCCATCCAGCTCAGCATTGTCTGCATCAACAAGGAGCAGCAGCTCTCTCCAGGGTTTCAAACAAGGGTCCTTCCCAGCCCCACCTGAAGACGTGTCAGGGATTAAGCCTGATACCACAGAGCTATGGCCCTTTCTCCAGCAATTGTAGGAATTGAAGTGCCCGACACAGTGAGATTATGGGAATTGAGAGAGCACCCCAGAGCTAGACTCTGAGGAACAGCATACGCTGTGGTTCATTTCTGACAGAATGTCTGTGTGGAAGTCTTATCTTGAGATATTAACCGGGTGTAGGTGTGTGCGATCTATCTCGAATATGTGGTGCACCTCTGGCAAGATGCCACTGTTTAAGAATGACTAAGGATGCTCTTTTCATAGTTTTTTTTAAAAAAACAACAACAACACAGATAAGCAAAGTAAGGGGAAAGGTACTTATCTGAACAGGTAATTTTGCAAGCAAGGGCAGAATTCTACTGAAAGAACACAGTAGAGGGAACCTAAAGGAATACTGTATGTTCTAACTGTAAAGACTCAAAGTAAATCAACACTTAAGCTCCCGGGAAAGGCAGCTGAGAGGCTGCAAACCTCCCTCTTCACAGGAGAAAAGGAAATGGGCCAGGAAAAAGAATATAGGTAAGAACCCAGCAGGGCTTTGAAAGTGGTGGCTCCTTTGACACAGATTCTCCCTCCTCCAACCTCTGCAGGATTGCTCTACCCATGACCTCCACTTACTAGCTTGTACGAAGAAAAATACATTGCGGTCAGTAAGTATGATGTTTCCCTCAAAGTCCCCAACAAATAATTAGGTGGGCACACACAACCAGGGGTCTTCACACCAATCGCTGCAGTGCAGGCCAAGCTAACCCATTTTGCAACTTGACACCGAAACAAAACAGCAAGGAAGCTGCTGGCACATAACTTTTCCCCACTGCACTTCCCTGCCAATTGGATCTACAGTGACTCAGTGCTGTCCAGTGAAGATGGATGAGAGGAGAGTGGCGCATTGATTAGTCTCTCAGCACTTTGGTGATAGGCTGTACCTCTCGGCAAGACCCGCAACTGCAGCTGTTGGTCTGAAGGCACCTGCAGATTCTACAGTCCTGGTGACAGTTGGTGGGAAAGTAACACAATTCTTATTGTGCAACATGTACACGGAAACAGGCACATTACACATGCGCAAATACACGGAAGCCCATTGGCTTAGTTTCAAATAAATATTGTTCCCTGATAGTCCACTGTATAGAAACAATGACTTGCTAATGCCTGTCAGGGATCCGCCACACAGCGCTTGTTCACAGTGACCAGACCACCTGCATGTGCAGGATATAACCCTGCCGATTCTTCCTCTTTCAATACATGGGATTTTGTCTGGACTCTGGAGTGGAGGCTGGGAGGAGAAGCTGGCTCCACGCATCGTCACTAATCCAAGTCTTTCCTCCCAGACCCGTCGTGTAGCTATGACAGCAGGTCTGATGAGCCGGTGGTTTCCTTGGCCAAAATATTCAGCCAACGAAGCAGCTGGTGAGTTAGATTTTGAGAGCGCTCACAATGTTCTCCTGTTTGGTGCTCTAATCTGAGATTATGCAAGCTAGAAATTGCTAGAAAAACTGACAAACCATATACCGTTAACTGCGTTTCACACGCACATGTACAGCAATCTTTTCATTTCCCGTGTTCCCGCCCACCCACCCATCCACCCAAGCCTGAGAAAACTGTTGCATTTTGTTGTTGCTTTTAAGCCTGCAGAACAACATGGGCCCTGCAGGATTCACATTCAGAAGAAAGGCTTTGAATGGCCCATAAATAAAATGGTTGTAACGAATCTGGACGTCAGACTGGTTTCTCCCAGGGGCAGCCCAAGCTTTACGACCGACATGAACTCCCACAAAGTGCTCCCATGTCCTGTTGTAGCGTTTGGGCCCTGGGGGTTCCTTGTGTAGACACACAATTGTTTCACAGTTGTACTGTAATGCACGCAAAACGGGGCTTGGTCAGGCAGCACCAAGGGTCATTTTCACATGACTTTTGCACATTCAGAGTGTTGAAGGCAAAGCTCTTAAACGCCAGTGCACTGCCTACCCTTTCCTTCTTTTGAAACGTCGTCCTGAAACGAATCTTCTCCTTCTGGAATGTTCAGCCTCAGCCTCAGTATTATACAAACACAATGAAGTAGTTAGAGAGGCCCTCCCTCCCATGAAACTTCCAAGATGCAGAGAGAGAGAGAGAGAGAGAGAGAGAGAGAGAGAGAGGAAAAGGTCAGATAGTTGGTTCTGTGTGAACTAAACTTCCAGTGTGGCTTCTAGGCTCCGGCAAACTGGACTAGAGAAGAGCCAGCTAAACACTAAAGATAATGCTTCGATGAAGCAAGATCTGCAATCACCGGTTCACCTAGAGTCAAAACTCTCCTCCGGGATGAATTGCAGTTACAGCACTCCCAGCAGAGTTTGAGCGCCTACAGGCACCCCCGTCTACTTCCTCTTCCTGAAGATGTCTTCCTCCCTGCTTTCCACCGCAGAAAGTGCAATGAGCATCTGAGCTGCATAGTACGTGGCCATGATGATGACCCGCGAGTAGGGCACAGGGAAGCAGAACTTGTTGACGGCGATGGTCAGGTCGGACACCATGAAGAGCACCGAGCCAATGCAAGCCGAGAGCTTGGTCCAAGTCCACAGGTCGTTGCACAGCTGCACGCCGGCCATGGCCCGCCAGCCCATGAAGCCAATCAAGGCAGTGTAGACGGCTACTAGGTAGGTGAAGGGGCCCGAGAGGTAGGAGTACAGGAAAGTGTAGGAGAAACTGGACACCAAAGTCATCACCAGGCCAGCTTTCAGATCTAGAGGCTTCATCCCAAATGCGGAAGAATACAAGATGTGCGTGATGGCAAACATCAGCAAACCTACAGAAAGGGAGAGAGAGACAAAATGTGAAGGAATGTCAACACTGGCATACATGGAGACAAGCAACGGATAGACTTTCTGGGAGAATACGTGCAGCTTTCACTTCTGACAGGAAAAGGCCATCTGCTCTCCCTACATTTTCTGGTGTGAGCTGCTTCTGCAGCAGCAGCTATCTGCAAGTCATTTTAAGATCATCAGATCAGAGAGAACTGGTTACAGAAAACTCGGGGGCAGGTGGAATAAATGCCCAAAGCATGGACACAAGGCCCTGAAGCTGATGGGAGCCATATACCTTTTTATTAAAAAAGCGGAAAGGCTTAATTGGCAGGAAGATTTCTTCCCTCTGCAAATGATGGCTCCCCTTAGACAGCAGCATGTGACTTCTTAGGACTTGTGCTCCCTTCCCAGCCTCGGCACAGCTTGCCAAATCACTCTCTCTTCCCATGACAATCAACCCTGTGCTCTGTGTCAGCACATCTACGGCAGCCAAAGCCCCAAAGACCACCTGCTTATCTCATCTCGCTCCTCTGCCTACAAGGTGAAGAAGTGTGCCTCTGTCAAGAGTACAGAAAGGATCTCCTTCCCTTGTTCTCTGAATCATGCTGTGCCTCAGGCTACATGTCACAATCCATCTCCTTTCAAAGGAAGCTTGCAGGAGGAAACAGGTGGAGTCAAACAGAAGGTAGCTCCTGCTTCTTCAGCGGCACAAAGGAACCTATGTGGCTTTTTTATTTTTCTGGCAATAAATTTCTCCCCGTCCAATACATCCACACTGTCCAAGTTTCACTAATGCTGCTTTTAAAGGTGTGGTTCCTCCATTTGCAAAAGGCTAAATGTGCTAATCTAGATTTAGAGGCATGGGTTTATACACTAGGCTGTAGGCAGGCAATGGCTTTGCTTTTAAAAAATATAGTATGATTGGACCATCATCACCAATGTTGTCTCTGGACAGAATGAGATAATCTACTTCTTTGTAGCTCTTCTTCCCTCCTCCATAATCTCTAGTGAAACTCACCAGAGATTATCACCAGACTAAGAATTTCCTGGTTTAGTGATTAGAATGTTGGACTAGAACCAGGAAGAACCAGGTTCAAATCCTCACTACCGTATTTTTCACTCTATAATACACACCAGGAGGAAAACAAGAAAAAAAATATTCTGAATCTCAGAAGCCAGAACAGCAAGAGGGATCGCTACGCAGTGAAAGCAGCAATCCCTCTTGCTGTTCTGGCTTCTGGGATAGCTGCGCAGCCTGCATTCACTCCATAAGACGCACACACATTTCCCCTTACTTTTTAGGAGGGAAAAAGTGAGTCTTATAGAGCAAAAAATACGGTAAGTCACGAAACTCACAGGGTGACCCCGTCACCATCTCTCAGCTTCACCTACCTCACAGAGATGAGAACAGAATGGGAGGGGGAATCAAGCATAGCACCTTGAACTTCCTGGAGAAAATATGGTATTTAATTGTAATAAACACACAAATACTGTAAATAAATTCCCCTCCAGCATCAGAGCATGTGGCAAAACTCACTGTGATTATGTTGCATCGGCAATGACTTTTATTAAACAGTATAAGGAGAGGGGGAGAACGAGACTTGAGGAATGTCATTTTTAGGGGCTGCCCTGGAACTTCAGCAATGTCTAGACTGGCCCTCTGTGCACACCATTTGTAGATTTGTAAATCTGTTGTATGACCTTCATTAAACTATTGCTCAGCCTAAGGCATGTTGCCATTATTCAGAGTAATGGGTTGCATGAGAGAATCAAATAAAACAGGCAAAATGTCTAAGAAGTGTGGAACATATTGACCCATGACAGGGCCTTCTCGGTGGTGGCTTGCCATTTGTGCAATGCACTTCCTGATCAGGTGCATCTGTCACCTCATTAACAACATTCAGGGGGATATTAAAACATTCCAGGCATTTGATAGCTAAAAGACGCTGATCCTGGCAACCTTGAAATAATTAGCTGTGAGGGTGTGCGATTATCTTTAGATGTTCTTAATGTTTTTAGATGGTTTTAAACATTCTACATGTGCTTTTATTTTATTTTTAATTGCTTTGTGTTTATATTTTGGTGTTTGCCATCCTGGGCTCCTTTGAGAGGAAGGGCAGGAGAGAAATTTAAATCAGCATATTAATAATATTCATGAAAAGAAATAATTATTGTACACTGAGGTATTGAAATATAGACAGATAGATAGCCAGCCAGCCCTATATGTGTGTTAAAATATCTTTTAAAAGATATTATTATTATTATTATTATTCCCCGCCCATCTGACTGGGTTGCACCAGCAAAGATGTGTAAATTTGACTCATAGTGTATGAAGATCATGGCTATATTACTTCAGCCACCAAACCCCAACAAGAGAAATGACAGACTTTTTTGGCGCTGATTCCTGCATTTACAGTTATGTGCTAAAGCTCCAGTGCAGGAGCACACATGGGCAGACATCTGTATTACTTCCACACTTCATCATTGACAGTACATGACACGTGCTCCAGAAGCTTAGTTGCCCAGACCCACACACTGGTCCCCCACTGACCGTGAACGAAGTAGCCTTGCTCTTGCCAGATGAGGAAAGCATCTCCTATGGATGAGAATATCAAACCAGCAAGGATTCTGCAGGCGCTGCGATGGGCCGTCAGGAAATTGATCCCGTGCGCCAGCAGGAAAACCCACAAGCAGAAGATGGGCAGACACTTGATGAGGGCACTGAACCAGGAGGGGCTGGAGGTGGGCAGCCAGAGGACGAAATAGACGCAAGTGGCTTTGAAGAAGGGGACAAGTTTCGGGCCTTCACTCTTCACCTGGGGTGGGGAAAGACATACACACACATAAGATGATGAGCTGTGAGTTTGTTTGCTTTAAAAAATCCCAACCACCTGAAATCCATCAAATCATTCCGCAGAGACTACACAGAGCCTGTAAACATTACCAAATTGCTCCCCTCACTGCTTCCCTTTCGTTCAAGAATTTTGCTGACCAACAGCAATTCCAAGAACAAAGCCTTCTTGAACTTTACCATAGTTCTTTTTTCCCCGTTGTCATCAGCTGCACAGTCTCCAAACTGCTCCATGCCAAAAATAAGGGCTTAAGAGATTTCGTTCATTCCCCGTAAAGTACAAAAGCCCTGGAAATCAATCTTATTCATTAAAGTGACTTTAAAGAATAATGCTGCTTAGGGCCGTTTCTAATGTTGCCCCAGCCCTCCCCTTATGGCAGACCCAGTGCACTTTTCAAAGATTTCACACACCCATTCTGCTGCGTGCATATGTTGGGAACTGCTGCCATGTGCGCTCTCCCAGTGGTGGTGCATGCCGTCGAGGGGCCACAGGTGATTCTCAGAGCATGCAATGCACATTCAAAGAATCATAGCATTGGAAGGGACCATGACAGCCATTCTAGTCCAACCCCCTACAATGCAGGAATCTTTTCCCCAGCATGGTGCTCAAACCTGCGACCCGGAGATTTAAAATCTCATGCTCTACTGACGGAGCTATGCTCATTCAAAAGATTCCAGGCCAAGTTCAAGGTCGAGCGCTAGCTTTTAGCTTGGCCTCAATCTTAGTCAAGAAACACAAGTCTCCATACATTTAAATGACTCAACACACACAAATAAGGTTTTGGCTTTCAGGTGGCAACTATATCACTGTAACAGGCTATTCAAATCCTGGGATCATTCTGTCCAAGCCCCAACGCAACAAATGAAGGCTGCAGACCACAGGAGCTTGGCAGATGCCATCCCAAAGCTTTCAGAAATAACATTAAACATGCTGCCCAGGACCATATTTAATCTCATATTGTATTAGGTAAAGGGTAAAGGGACCCCTGACTATTAGGTCCAGTCGTGACCGACTCTGGGGTTGCGGCGCTCATTTCGCTTTATTGGCCGAGGGAGCCGGCATTTGTCCGCAGACAGCTTCCGGGTCATGTGGCCATGTGGCAAACCAGAGCAGCGCACGGAAACACCATTTACCTTCCCGCCGGAGCGGTACCTATTTATCTACTTGCACTTTGACGTGCTTTCAAACTGCTAGGTTGGCAGAAGCAGGGACCAAACAACAGGCGCTCACCCCGTCGCGGGGATTCGAACCGCCAACCTTCTGATCGGCAAGTCCTAGGCTCTGTGGTTTAACCCACAGCGCCACCCGCATCCCTCCATATTGTATTAGCCCATTATATTTTGTTTCCTAGCTGTCAGCCTCACTACCAACTTCAACTCCAACCTTCTATAGCTAGTGAGTGGGATTAATTTTTGAGAAAGCACACACAGAATCAGACTTAATTTGCTTACATGGGGCACACCCACAGAATGGTTTTTCTATCAGCCACACACTGGGCAGGAGCCAATTCAATGTTGAGAGAAAGCATGTGGCCCAGGCTTTATGGACTGAAAACAATTGCTTTCCAGGAAAAGCTGCCATAAATATCACATGGAGGAAAAAGTTTGAACTGGACAAAGCTCCCTGTGAAAAGCAACAGAGCTCTGGGAATTTCTCACCTTTCCCATCCATCTGCTTAAATAAGCACAATCTTGACATGACAAAAGCAATACATTTCATTTATTTATTATATTTATATATTCCCCCCCCTTCATCCAAGGATCATATGTCCTGGTGAGCAACCTGGCTGCCAAATTCTTTACCAGCCGAAGTTTCCGAAACATCTTCAGAGGCTGCCCCATATATTTACAGCAATCTAACCTATATGGCACTTAAATACCCGCTAAAATTCAATATTGGACACACCGCCGCCCCCAGCAGTGGTAACTATTGTCATTCAAGGTTGGATTATTGGCAAATATTTAACTGACCAGCTCTTTTCAGTGTGGTGGGAGATCCTTGGGTTCAATGAAACAACACAGCTATTGAGATGAGATACAATGCAGTTTTTTGTCTCATGTTTGAGCTGCAGGTGCAAATTGGCAATGTCTCATTGGCACAAGATCCAGTTCAGAGACAATGGCCTCAGTTCCCATGTCACTCTATGGTTTTTTAAATGTGTTAGTAGGAGGGAGTTAACGGTTTGTCCACAGACAGCTTTCTGGGTCATGTGGCCAGGATGACTGAACCGCTTCTGGCGCAATGGGACACCGTGACAGAAACCAGAGCGCATGGAAACGTCGTTTACCTGCCTGCTGCAGCGGTACCTATCTACTTTATCTACTGGCATTGGCATGCTTTCGAACTGCTAGGTTGGCAGGAGCTGGGACAGAGCAACGGAAGCTCACCCCATCGCAGGGATTCGAACCGCTGACCTTCTGATCAGCAAGCCCAAGAGGCTCAGTGGTTTAGACCACAGTGCCACCTGCACCCCACTATTCAGAAGGATACTACCTCTGACAATGGAGGCAGAGCACTGGCCAGCAGCCACAGATAGCCTTATTCTCCATAAATTTGTGTAATCCTCTTCTAAACCATCCAAGTTGTTGCCATTACTGCCTCCTGTGAGTACAAATTCCACAGTTTAACTAGGCCCTGTGTGAATAAATATTCCTTTTGTCTGTTCTGACTCTTCAGACATTGAGCTAAAACTTCTCTCTGCCCACTTTCTCAATAATATGCATGCATAACGTTACACACTTCACTGCTCTTCTGTAAACCTTGAATCCCCCCCCCCCCCGCAAGCATGCCTTGGCCTCTCTCTTGTTTCTTAATGGCCCCATTTTGGCTGCAAAACCCCAGCGGCACTCACCATCAAAGTCTTCTGTTAGAAGGAGGAATACAATGGTACCTCTGGTTGCGAACGGTATCCATTCCAGAGGCCTGTTTGCAACATGAATAGAACACAACCTGCAGCAGTGCACCTGTGGGTCGCGATTTGCTGCTTCTGCGCATGTGCGAGCAGCGAAACCCGGAAGTAACTCTTTCCGGTACTTCCGGGTCACTGCAGGACACAACCTGAAAAAACGTATCATGAAGCAAACGTAACATGAGGTATGACTGTACTCCTCTCCAAAGAGCAATGCGTAACATCCTCCCTTTAACTTCTCTGTCACTGAGAACAAGGACAGACATCAAAACCTGCAGAGGATTTGATAATCTGAGGTAACTTTCCCCAGAACAACATTGCCAAAAGACGGGTGGGTTTTTTGGTTGTTGTTTTTTTAATGTCCGGTTGGACTGTGTACAAATTTCATTTGAAGTCTTCCAGTCAGTTACGTGAGGTCACAAGTCATCCCTCCCTTACCTCTGAGATCTGTTCGTGCTCACAGCGTACAACTAGCTCTACGATTACCTCCTGGTTCTGCAAAAATAAAAGACTTTTGCAACAGTTCAAAGCCTCCCTCCTCAGCTGACTGGAGCGGCAGAGTTGGCAGCCAGTAAGGCTTGACTTTTTAAAGAGCAAACAATGGTCATTTGCCAGAAGAATATAATTAAACCCTTGGCACTTGGCCTTGAGATTCTGGACTTGAATGTATTAGTGCTTTAGTTTATTTGGCACTGGCCGGGGAGGGTGGCGGGGTGGGGGGGGCTGGTACTGCAGTGGAGGTGCAGAGAAAGGGAAAGGGAATTAATCAAAGTAGCATTAAAAAGGGGTGGCTGCCTATCAAAGGGAGAGAGAAATTCCTTTGTAGCTGTGCACTGCAATAAGTCTTTGCACCCAGATGCTTTAATGAAAAGACTATTGAAAAAATATTATGAAGCAGGGTATTATTTAAATAGCTGGATATCATTATTAGAGGATTCTGTGGTTTAAAGAGGCACTTGTTTAGAAAAGGTGGGAGCTTTTATTGCTCTCGGAACTTAGTCCCTATGGAGGACTAGGAGATACGGCAAGTGATCTATCAGTAGTGATGCAATGGGTGGGATGCAGCCACCCCTCCCCTAGTCCCAGGATTGCTGCTGCTTATCTGAGTGAGGCTGTGGCAGAGCAGTAGTGAGACCGACATTGGCTCCCAGTACGTTTCTGAGCACAATTCAAAGTGTTGGTGCTGACCTTTAAAACCCTAAATGGCTTCGGCCCAGTATACCTGAAGGAGTGTCTCCACCCCCATTGTTCTGCCAGGACACTGAGGTCCAGCTCTAAGGGCCTTCTGGCGGTTCCCTTCCTGTGAGAAGTGAGGCTACAGGGAACCAGGCAGAGGGCCTTCTTGGTAGTGGCTCCCACCCTGTGGAATGCCCTCCCATCAGATGCCAAGGAAATAAACAACTATCTGACTTTTAGAAGACATCTGACATCCTTGTTTAGGGATGTTTTTAATGACTGATGTTTTATCATGTTTTTAATATTTTGTTGGGAGCCGCCCAGAGCAGCTGGGGAAACCCGGCCAGATGGGCGGGGTATAAAATAATACATTATTATTATTATTATTATTATTATTATTATTATTATTATTATTATGTCAGCACTGCTGTTAATGCAATTTGTGTAAAACTGGCGATCTGGATACTGCCTTAACTGCATGATGCTATCTACTCAGAAATAAGTTCAATGAGATTTATTTCCAGGTAAGTCACTCTAAAGCAAATATGAACTGCGCAAAATCATACACACAATTCAATTAACTGTCAACGCTATTATTCAAAATCTCCAGCATTTTCCTACTAAGAGCGGTCATTGTCTGTCATAAGAAGGTAGAGAAAATTCTAATGCTCTAACACAAGTTGTGCAGGTTAAGGATATCCCTGGAACGAGCCTTATTTTTATTTATATATTGCTGTATAGCAGCAACAACCAAATGCTGTCTCTGTCTAGCTGTCCATCTGGATTCTAAAAAAAGATTTGAATTGATTGAGGAAACTGCTTAAAATGCAGGAAAGATCATGACCACAATTGCAGAGGACCTTTATGCAACAATAAAGGCAAATTTCAACTCATCATACAACTTAGATATAATTAGGAACAAGGGAGAAATTTGATGTTGTTTGCATTTTAATGAGAAACTACCCAATTTACACTTTGCGAACCAAGAGACAAATCAAAACACAACCATCCTTCAAAGTTTGCAGGCCTCCAAATTTCACAATGAAGTTTTCCAACCAGAAAATGTGTTCAAAACTGTATATATTAGGAGATTTGTGCGTAAAAAGACATATGTTAGTGAAAATAACACAAAATTTGAGGAGAAATTGTTTGCAAAAATGTATATATAAGAAGAAATTAGAATACTGATCGATTTTTAGTGTTGTTGTTTTTATTTTTAAAAAAGCAAATTGCTGCAGAACTGCATTAAGACTTGAAAAAAATAGAAACTGGGGGGAAACCCAAACTGACTGATTCATCTATCCCTACATATCATCTCAAAATAGTTAACAACCCAGATAACAAAATTATGCCCTGCCACTTGTTTAGTCACTATGTCATAGATGCAACTACGGATGGATGGGCTTCAGGTGTTGCTTAGCTTGAATTAGCATTAAAAGCCTGATTTCATGGCTGGTGATGATGTAGGAAGCAACATGAAAAGAGACAAAAACCTAACTCATTCTCTTCCTGAGATCCAATTTCCCTGCACTAAATGTGGGCATGTTCTAGTTATTAATCTGATCATGTACTGTTATGCAAGCAAAAGTGTTTCTCACAGGAAGTTAATCACACCAGTGAGATATGAACAGGATGAGGAATAAATGCCTTTGCTGTCTAGCATTCCTTAGGGCATCATCAGGATGGAAGATAATATGGTATCAACATAACTATATCTGCACTTAGCAATACCTTTTGAAATTATTATGAGGCAAGGAGAGTACCATAACAAGTTAGCATACTATCATTTGCTATTTGTGCACAATCTGTTCTGCTCAAACCCAGCCCTACCAATTAAGCAAGCCAAGTAGGGTAGACTGTTTTGCACTGCCAAAAAAGAGGGTTTGCATCACCCAAAAACAAGACAAAAGACGGTGCTAATTTGTATGAAGTTTGCAGATGGGTAGGGTACAAATAATAAATTGTTGTTGTTGTTGTTGTTGTTGTTGTAATTTTGGGCATGCTTTTAGACCTGTAGGGAAAATAGCATAATTAAATTAAATGTAGAAATAATTAGCATAATTAAACACACCTCACCATGGTGTGGAAGGCACCACCAGGATATTTGTGTGGATGCCCAGTCTGCTGACTGAGTGCTGCCAGATGTTGATGGGCAACAAACACCACTATTGCCTCATTCCGTGAAGCATCTTTTGAACACCACAACACACACGTAAATAGCTGTAAAGTAGATAGTGCTGTGGGTTAAACCACAGAGCCTAGGACTTGCCGATCAGAAGGTCGGTGGTTCGAATCCCTGCGACAGGGTGAGCTCCCGTTGCTCAGTCCCAGCTCCTGCCAACCTAGCAGTTTGAAAGCACGTCAAAGTGCAAGTAGATAAATAGGTACCGCTCCGGTGGGAAGGTAAACGGCGTTTCCGTGCACTGCTCTGGTTCGCCGGAAGCGGCTTAGTCATGCTGGCCACATGACCCGGAAGCTGTATGCTGGCTCCCTCGGCCAATAAAGCGAGATGAGCGCCGCAACCCCAGAGTCAGCCACGACTGGACCTAATGGTCAGGGGTCCCTTTACCTTTTTAACATAACATGATATGTAATAAAAATGTAATTTTAATCATCATATCAAAAGGCACAGTTCCTGATGGCAACATATAATATCTTCCATATCTATTGGTATCGTAACGTTCAAGGATTGTCAAGTCTAAACATTACAATGCACAGTTTCTGTTGGCAATGCCATTTCATGCTGATATCTTCCTTCTGCATCGTCCAACATCTTAAAACATGCAACAAGCGAAACCACCTTCTGCATTGTCCTATGTCTGAAAGTGTGACAAACAAACTAATTAGTAACAAAAGGCAGCTAATGGTAGAATAGTTCTCAGGACACACCCTTGTGTACACCTGTGCATTGTAATCTTTGGACTTGACAATCCTTGGACTTTAAAATATATGATATGTTGCCATCAGGAACTGTGCTTTTTGATATGACGATTAAAATTACAGTTTTATTACATATCATGTTATGTTACTTTGCAGCTAGTTACGTGTGCGTTGTGGTGTTCAAAAGCTGTTGATGGGCAGCTTCAAGGCCCTCCATCTTGTTTTTTTTATGGTTCCTTATCTTTGAAACTTTTATATGCCTGTTGTTTTAGTCCATGGAGTTTTCTTGGCAGGGATACTGGAGTGGCTTGCCAGTTCCTGCTCCAGGTGGATCACATTTAGTCAAAGCATGCTGGAGGAGACTCTTGAGAGTCCCGTGGACTGCAAGAAGATCAAACCTATCCATTCTTAAGGAAATCAGCCCTGAGTGCTCACTGGAAGGACAGATCGTGAAGCTGAGGCTCCAATACTTTGGCCACCTCATGAGAAGAGAAGACTCCCTGGAAAAGACCCTGATGTTGGGAAAGATTGAGGGCACAAGAAGAAGGGGGCGACAGAGGACAAGATGGTTGGACAGCGTTCTCGAAGCTACAGACATGAGTTTGACCAAACTGTGGGAGGCAGTGGCAGACAGGCGTGCCTGGCGTGCTCTGGTCCATGGGGTCTGGCGTGCTCTGGTCCATGGACACAACTAAACGACTAAACAACAACAAAAAATCTTTGAAACAGATTCAGCAGTTAGCCCTTCAAATAGAGGACTGTCCTCTGTAAAGTAGGCCACACACCATCACCTCAAAGCTGAGGCAGCCCATCAACAGCAGCTTGTTCATTATTTACCACAACATTATTACATCTTTGCCACATTTTGATTTTCTGCCCCAGGCACCAAAACTTATTGAGCCACCTCCGGTGTCCTTTTCCCCAGAAAACCAAGCTAGCACAGAAAAGTTTTAATGCGAAAGGAAGACTCTGGGACTGAGACCTAATGAAGACTTTCAAGCTTCACAGCACATATTCTCCAGAGACAGTTCATTATTTATATCACAATCTCCTGTGAAAAGAACACAGATTGTACATTACCAAAGGAAAAAAAGGAAAAGGCACTGTTTTATCAGGTTTCATGACATTCTAAATTTTGCCTTGCTGAGACTAGCAGGCTGAAGGAATGGGTAATGAGATACAGAGATTCAAGGCCGCAGCTTCAATTAGTCTGATATTGAACTTTTGTGGTGGGGAGCAACCGGAGGGGTAATGAGGTGGAGGACCAATATGATCTCTATGCCCTTGAAGAGCACAGGCCATGTCAAAACCGCAATATATATCAGCTTGACTGTTTCTTGCACCAGTGCATAATATGACACATGATCAAATTTGGCATCCAAAGAATCTCAGAGTTGCCATTAAGTTATGCCTAAAGCCAAATTAAAGCAGAGGGGTGCTGCGGGGGCAGCTCAGGAGTAACAGCAGGCAGTGGTGTGATAAGGCCTCTGCAGAAAGCTCTGACTCAGCCTTTGAACAAGCTCCGACACCAAGAGGTGTCAGTCTTAAAATATATGTAACAAATAGATATATTTAACAGTGCATTGGCAATCCTCGCGTGAAGGGTTCATTGGCAGACTTTATGCCAAACTGAATAACGCAGAAGACGGGCTGAATAGAAGCACAACTTTTTTGGAACAGTATATGATATAAATATAGTCAGCTGGATACAAAAACACCCTGAGTATGGCATCTCTCGGAACTACAGCTAAAAATTCAAGAACATTTTGCACTGGGTGAACAGGAAAATGAGTTGTGGAAAAGTGACCATGATTGTTGTATGTGTGGAGATACCAGGACTGTGTACAGACCATTATTATTATAGAGGAGGGATAACCAATGCACAGAGGCTTTGCATCCCGTTTCACCGCCTAAGGCGCAATGGAAAGTGTCGCCTTTGCCTGCCTTGCCACTCCTGCCGCTGGTGCCATACCTGCTACTGCCAACACTGCTTTCCACTCCCCCTGCTGCCTCTGCCATGGGCAGAAAAGCAGCGGCAGTATCAGCGACAATTTCAGGCAAGAACTCACCCAATTTGGGTGAGATTTCACCCAAATCGCATGAGATCTCTCATGCTTGAGCAATTTCAGGCACAAGTTCAACCAATACCGGCACCCTTTCTGCAGAGGTGTTGGGGTTCCCGCGAAGCTGCCGTATTGGGGGCTGCCACCCCTGAGGCAGCCACCTCAAATTTGCCTACTGGATGAGCTGACTCTGCCAATGTGATGTCCTTCAGATGTTGTTGAACGACATATCCCATCGGTTCCAGCCAGCTATCTGCCCTTCATGAAACAGCAGCAGCTCTATGAGAAAACCAGCTCTGACGGAAAACCAGAAAGGTGAAGCGGCAAATTCAATATTAAAGGGAACATGTTGGTTGTTCCTCCTCCAACTACTTTCATTAGGCCGAAACAACAGGTTGCTTATATCTGTGGGTCATTTTCCTCACAACAGAATGGTTGACCCAGTAAATATGACTTTAAATAATTTCATTAAGCAAAATGATCCACGGCCTTCGTTCTACTGGGTGTAGAAACATGTCAAAATGTACCAATTATCTTATTAACCTGCCTACACACTGCGAACATAAAAACAACCACCTCCTTAATCTCCTTGTGTCCCTGGGTTTCGTATCACACTGGAGCATTAACAACTGGGCTGAGAAATGTTTCAGGGAAGAGCTACTTATGCAACGAGCGTACCAGCTTTGGCCTTTGCGTAATTTTCTGTCTGTGAAGTAGAGAGGCAAGTGAGGGCTTGATAATTGGGTGGGTTCAACTGCTGGGTCAAGAACCACTGGTAGGATGCGGCCTGATCCAAGTTGAGTTGCAAAAGGAGCACCACCACCACACAAATGTGTGTTAAACAATTAAGAAATGGGTCCCAAGGTGCGCATTTAGGTTAAAAGTGGATCCTAGGTCTGAAGAGGTTGAAGGTACCTACCCCAAATAATGGTGTCCACACCATATAAAGTGTTAGTGAGACAAATGATTCCTTGAGCTGTTAAAAAGAAGAGGTTGTCCTCAAGCTTCCTTATTCTCTCTCACATCTCTCTTGATTAACTCTTACATCATGAAACTCCAAGACGCCTGGAATTAATTAGTGGTAGATAAATCAGACACCTATTTCCTTGAACATGCTACAGCTAACCCAAGAAAAATGTCTTGTGAGCTGCTCACTCCGTCCTGATGCACTCTTCTTAATAGGTCAGCTGCCAGATCTGTCACAGCAGGTCCTAGCTGATCAAGATGAGAAATTAGTCCAGCAACAAATTATCCACTTCACTAGCCACAGCCTAATCTGTCCCAGATTCATTCCCAAACATCACATCCCCTCTCAAATTTCAGTAACAGTGAACCCTTAGTCATGGGTTGTGTTGGATGGTTTTTGAATGCTCATTCTTCCACTCCAGAGAAGTGCTTCCATTTGCACACTGCTGATCAGGAGTTCTCCTCCTATCACACATCACAATCTACTCTAGAGGATCTCCTGAACTTCAAAAGCACTTCTGTCCAGAAATGTGGAGGTCTAGAGAAGACCCTGATTCTGGATTATTATTATTAACAACATAGTGTTCTACAGGCTATCGGTAACAGAACCAGTACCTTGCCCCCAAAGCTCTTGCCCTCTAAATTTTGATGAGGGAGAAGGGCAACAAGGTGGGAGGAGAGAGGACAACAAGGGACAGATGTGAAGCAAAAGCAATCCCGTGTGTTATTTCAGCTGGAGATCAGGAGTGACTCCAGACAGACAGCTTCCTATATGGTAAAGATGCCAAAATTCACCACTGAGTATGATCAGTAAAGAACATTTACACCATATGGGTAGTAATACAGATAAGTGAGCAACCGTACCTTACCGCACAATAATACTGCTTGTGTACATTCACCGAAGGAGTGAAGGTTAACATCAGGATCAATGGGGGTTTCCAAGGTGATCTAGGATAGCCATTATTAACAGACTGCAAATTGATTTTTGCTTCCGATAGCTCCAGCATGCATGAAAACTGCATAAGACCATAAAAACTAAAAATAGCAACCCTATTCTGTTGCAAACAGGAAATGATGGTTCTGTTTAAGATTCCAGCCAGGCTCCTTTCCCTTGGAGAAGACATGAGTCTATTATCTCTGTGAATTGCCTGGAGGGGCTTCTGCAAACCTGCTCAAATAGCTCTTTCAGAGCACTGCTACAGGCCAAATGAAAAGTGGTATAGAAATTTATCTAATAAATAAACTCTCTAGCCATGTGTACACTTGTCAACAAGCAAAAATTAGTAATGACCAAGGCTTCAGTCCTTGGAGAAGAATGAGTCTATTATCTCTGCCAATTGCCTGGAGGGGCTTCTACGGAATTCGGCAGAAGTCAGTTCTAAGTAAGCATTAACACTCCACTGAAAACAGAGAGGATTCAGTTTAGTGCAACTATCTTTTGGCAATGGGTTCAATGGGACTTAGCTAAGGTGACTTCCTCCCAGTGGATTGAAGCATTTCAGTATAAACAAACAAATGAACCCATTTTATTATTTGTACCCCGCCCATTTGACTGTGTTGCGCCAACCACACTAGGATGCTTCCTACAAATATAAAGGCATGATAAAACATAAAGAAAAAATAAAGAAAAATAAAACATAAAGGAGTAATAAATGCATTAATTATTGCCCTTGACATAATTTTGCATGGTTTGCTACTAGAACACATAAAGTAGCATGAGTTCTTATGCCAGCCTGCATGCATTATCAGTTTCCTTTCCACTATGCTCAGTGCTCAAGGGCTCAAAAAGGCCCCTCACTAGAATGACCCAGCCAAACCCCAAGTCATTACCCTTCCCACTGTCTTAGCAGAGGGCGGGTGCAGGTGCTGCTTTTGAATGAGAGCAAAACTCAACTCTCATCCATGGTGGCTCCCCAGTATTGTAATTTGCCCCAAATGCAATGTGCCTACTTATACATCAGTAACACCTAGCCTACAGATCCATGCCCATGACTAAACAGCTATCTGGAGACTCACCAGGTAGGGTGGTGAGTAGTGTAATGGTGATTGCAGTTGAATAAAAAATAAATAAATATGGTATCATCGTGGCTATTGGGGACACGGATGCTGGGCCCACTGGCAGCCCCAAGCTGAGGGCTGCCGGAAGGTTGGTGATATCCTTGCTTTTCTCCACAGTTTGACCCACAATGCTATTTGTTTCCTAAATATAGATTTGTACTGAGGATCTTGATCCTCAGTTTTTAATCCACAAAGCAGAAATAGTTAACTACTCGCTAGCAGCAGCGTTGTGAGAATGAATTAGCAAGCACATTTGAGATTCAAATCCTCCTATTCAGCTCTAATATGCTCAGTAATAACTTCACACTAGAAGAGTATGACAGACATTTTTGGCATGGATGATATTCTCACAACACTCCCATAGGAAATACAGCCTAGGAGCCAAAGGAAAGAGATATTGGGGTCACAGTGAATAGTTCAGCATGGTGGATAGCTCAGTGAAAACCTCAGTGGTGTGTGTGAAAATGGCTGACTTTGAGGATGGGGTGGAAATTGTTGCCTCCCTATATCCCTGCTTCTGAATAAACTTGTGCATGACTGCACTGTAGCTAACCCAATGTTCCCACTTCAGCTACTTTGATGTCGTGAAACGTCTCACATTCTCCTCAAAATGGTTCTGCAGACCCCAGCCAAGGAGGTGGGCTCCTAGACATTACAGAGGAACATTTCAGTGATGGCCCTGCATTTTCCAGTGATGTTTAGTTGTATCTTCAGTGGTGAGAAAAAGCATGACTCAGAGACACTCTCTATGCACCATAGCTGGGCCCTGGCATCAGATTATGCCCTTGCCAGGTATCTGCTTATTCTCCATGTTCAGAGCAAGCAGCACCTAAAATAAACGCATGACCCTCACATGCTCCATGTTCCAGATATGGAACTGAGACCACAGGGACTGGGTAAAGCTTAGACCCAGAAAGATGGAGAAGGGAAACTATAGCAGAGAAGAAAATGGAACGCTGAAAAGATAACCAGGTAAAACATTCCTTCTGCCGTTCCACATTCATAAGGAAAACACAAGGTAATGAATTCATTTAGGCTCTGATACATTCTTCCAAGAAAATGTCAGAGTTTAATGATACAGGAAGCTGAAAGAAAAGACTATGGAGTACTTCATCTGATTGTGTTTTTCAGTTTAGAAAGATCCCAGTCGCTCTCCCTCCTGCCCTGCGCTATGTTATTTATTCTCTCCCCTTCCCTTCTGTCCTGCATGCTCACAAAAGCACAACAAAAGCAAACAGAATGTTTCAGCTGCAAGGCTACATCGCTCCCAACCATATAGCAATGACGTTCCCATAAAAGATTTACAAGGCACTTCCAAGGATACTTCCTTGATTGCTTAACTCCTATGAGGAAGGGAAACTCAGGACTCAGCCATCTGCTTAAAAAACTTGCAGTTATTGTTTATGGAGAAAATGTTTGTTTGGGGAGGGGGAATTCCTCCCCCCTGCCCAGTACTGTATCTTTCAAGACATAAGCAATGAAGAAAAGAAAAGGAATATCATGCCTCTTGTATTTTCATCTCAATGCTGGATAAGTCTGCATCATCTGACAGGTGTTTCTTCTTCAAAAGAACCATCAGTTATGGACCACCACCAATCTCCAAGGTGACTCGTAGCAAGCAAGGTAGACAAAAACACAATCATCATGCCTACTTCCCCCAGGCCATTTACAATCTTCTTTTATGTCATTTATTATTTCAATTCATATTCTGCCCTTCTTCATTTTCCCTATCCCAGAGTGAGGCACAGAGTAAAAAACCGAAGCAACCTCATAAAATGATCTGCAGCAATTAAAGCCATCATGAAAACATCATGCAACAGGATAGTGCTACTATTTCAACCCATTGCATTCCAGTGTTTTCCCTCCCATTACTGCTATATTCATCCCTGATTTTACTTAAAAATAAAGTTGTAGTGCCAGCCTTCTTAGGATGGGCTCAAGGTTATCCTTGCAACTGCCCTTTTAATTAGACGTTTCCCCTCTGTCCAGTTCTTTTGAAGTGGGTTCTGCTTCTTAGATTTTTCCCTCCTAAATTGATTTCTTCCTCTTCACCCTCCTGACCAAGGCATTCAGTCAGTTCTTGTCCTCTGCTTTAGGTGACTTTAATTACTGGTTTCTTCTTTGGAGTCAATGTAGTTGTTAATTTGTTTTATTTCTAATTTATATTTAACTGTTTCAAAACATGTAAGGTGTTAAATAGTTTCCTTAGGGAATTTATTTTATTTTATTGGGGGGAAATCTTATCCAGTTGAAACTTTTTAATTAGAAACCAAAAACAGAACCATGGGTTTGGTTTGGTTTTTATAAAAGCAGCTTCAGGAAGGGAAAATCTGAAGCAGAAAGGCAGCAGGATTAGGTAGCTTAACCGCCATGGGGTTCAGTGTTAGCAAAGTCACTTAAATAATACAGAAGAAGTCCAAAGAAAAAAGAAATCCTTCTAATACTTTACTTAAGAAACAGAACAAAATGGTATATAGTGGTACCTCTGGTTACGAACTTAATTCGTTCCGGAGGTCCGTTCTCAACCCAAAACCGCTCATAAATTGAGATGCACTTTTGCTAATGGCACCTCCCGCTGCTGCCGGCACGCGACTGCCACTCGCATCCCGGGGCAAAGGTCGCAACCGGGAGCATCTACTTCCGGGTTAGCGGAGCTTGTAACCCACAGCGTTCACAAGGGGGATGGTATGTAATATGAGGTTCCATTGTATCATGGGGGGGGAGAGATAAACAAAGAGCTTTTGTTTTTCTTACTTTAAGCCTTGTACATAGTAGGGAGACATACAACCAAGCATACAGAGGAAAAACTTCCTCAGAACTACACAGCCAACCAGAGCATGTGCTAGCTCAAGGAACATCATGTCACTCTGCCTGGTTACTAAGCAAGTCCTCCTCCACCACCCGCTTGGTTAGTTGGCTTACTGATCGTTACTTATTCTGTTAGAGAGGTTTTTTAAAGTGAGCTTTTCAAGCAGTGTTTATATACTATCAGTGAGATATAAGAATTATATATCAGAATTAAACCTGAAGTCACACATTGAATGATCTTCTAATATTATAAGCATGTGTTTGAGATCACTTAGAACCCAACTGCTCCACTACTCCAAATTATCTCCTCTCAAAGTTGTTTTCCTTTAAAATTAAAATAACACCAAAAGTGCTGGGGCTCTAATATACAGGATACACAGTTGGCATGCAAAACCTGAATGACTCCAAGAACCCTTAAGATGTTATAGGGTTCCAAGACTATGGTTGACCTGTATCACACATATCTCTTGTGTCAATTAACTTATAACATACTTTCTACTTTGGTCAATTTCAGGAAGAAAAACAAAGTTCTGTGATTCTGACAAGGGCAATGATGGCTCATCTGCGCTTAAGCAGTTTTGCAGGGCCAAATTAGGTGTGACACAGAAGAGCCATGATTAAGATTTCCTGTGAGCTTGCTTTGTTTGTTTTCTTAGTAAATTGCAAACCCATGTGGCTGCTTTGAGGATCAGCAAAGTAGCACTCTCTGGGAGAGGAAGTTTAATCTTTATTTCCCTTGTCCCCTTCCCCAGCCTAAGGCTATGTGCACACTATAACACACATTTGAAGTGCATTCTCTCCCCAAGAATTCAGGGCACTGCCATTTGTTAACCAGGGCTGGCCCAAGACATTTTGGCACCTGAGGCGAACCACAAAACGGCACTCCCCTTCCTCCCAGGGAAGGAGTGAAGATCACCAGGAATAAGGGGTGGGGGATAAATATCTACATCAGGATCTGCCCTGTGGATCCTGCCATCCAATGCCTCAGCTTGCCTCATGGGTGGGCCGGCCCAGTTGTTAAGGATCGCTGGGAGTTGTAACTTTGTGAGGGGTAAACTACATTACCCAGAATTCTCTGAGGGGAAGAATGTGCACTTGAATGTGCTTTAATGATTTAGTGTGTAAACAGCATTAGCAACAGCATGAAGCCGCCATTAGTTCTGCTGAGGCGGGGAAGGTACAGATGCCATTGCTGTCTCCCCCTAGATCAGCGCATGTTTTATATGTGCAAGATTCCGGGCTCCACAACCTTGGGTGCTCCAGGTGAAGAGGCTCAGATAGCAGGAGCCAGTGTGGTGTAGTGGTTAGTGTGTCAGACTAGGACCCGGGAGACCAGGGTTCAAATCTCCCCTCAGTCATGAAACTCACTGGATGACCTTAAGCCAGCCACTGCCTAACCTACCTCTCAGGGTTGTTGTGAGGATGAAATGGGGGAGGAAGAGAACCATGTATGCCATCACCTTGAGCTCCTTGGAGAAAGGAAATAGGATAAATTAAATTAAATAAGGCTGGGGAAGATCTCTATCTGAAACTACCGAAAGCTGCTGTGGGTTGGAGTAACTGGGAGTAAAAAATCAACATTTTTGGCCTTGATGAATGGCCTATGTTCTCACTCAATTCCCTTTACTTGGGGACATCACATACATGTTCCCATATTCTTCAGAGTATTTTTTCCCTCTTAAGTTAAACTAAGAACCATGGGAGAAGCAGTGTGCTTTGTAACAGGTAGATAAACATCACAAGATGATCTAAACAAGATCACACCTCCTTTCTCAGGCCAACAAACTAGCCATTCCTGTGTGCCAACTATTCCACCACCTTTAGCCATGGAATAACAGGTAGGAATGCCAGCTCTTTGGTGTCAACACACTGTTGCCCTACTGCAGCAGAAGCAGTGCAGCATTGATGCTCTCGTTGTTCTCATGTATTGTTGCAAACAAAAAACAAATCTGCCCCAGTTACAATCAGCTAAAGCCATGTCCCCTGAATTAGCAGCAGGACAATATGAAGGGACAGTTGTTTTCAGCAAAAGTTCCTTTCACAAAGTGGTTAGGCCGGCAGGGTAATCCCTTTTCAGTGCCACTCAGCTGGTGATGAAACCTTAAGGCAGTGCCTACTGAGAAAGGATAGAATTAAGCATCAAATATTCACTAAAAAGATGTTCTCCAGTGTCCTTTGAGTGGTGATGCCTTGCTTTCTGCTTTTTAGCAGAGGGGCCTTTGGGCAGCTTTGTTCCCAATCTGTGTCCCAAGGAATTTCAGAAACCCTCTCTCAAAGGAAATCTACTTTCCTTCCATCTTTTTCACTGAAAGGAAATCATCTAAAAAGCAAGAAGCATAATGCACCGAAAACAGATATGGATTTAGTGTCAACACCAATAAAGGCTAGTTGATGGTTTTGAAATCTCTGGGTAGTAATCAATGCCTGATCCTTGCAGGGTGCTATGACACCAGAACTCCTTTCACATTTCAGCTTCTGTTTGTCACTCAGTGGCCTCATTTGCACATCACATTAAACCTTTGGTCAAATTACCATAACTGTGGTTAAATGTGAATTTGCAGTATTCTGGTGCATTCTGAAATTGAGGGTGCTTTGCTCCTGCCTCAATGCTGAAGCACTGCTGGGAAACACAGAATCATAGAATTGTGTAGATGGAAGGTCCCCAAAGGGGCATCTAGTCCAACCCAATGCAGTGGTCTGGCACCGTGTGATATCTGAATCCGGCTCATTATTTCTTTCCCCCAACAAATCATGAGCAGCAAGTCAAGAACAAGGCTTGGTTACTCTTCAGGGTTTGCTTGCAGAGAAGCAAGCCCAAATCCCTCCCCCCCCCCCCCCGGAAGGAAAGTTATGGAGACAAATTACAGTATCTGTTTGCACTTTAACTTGCACACCTGCCAGAAATAGCCTGCAGATTTTTGTAGCATAAATGAGTTTGGATTTGATATCCCGCTTTATCACTACCCGAAGGAGTCTTAAAGCGGCTAACATTCTCCTTTCCCTTCCTCCCCCACAACAAACACTCTGTGAGGTGACTGGGGCTGAGAGACTTCAAAGAAGTGTGACTGGCCCAAGGTCACCCAGCAGCTGCATGTGGAGGACCGGAGACACGAACCCGGTTCCCCAGATTACGAGTCTACTGCTCCTAACCACTACACCACACTGGCTCTCGAGCTAATGAGAGCAGGGATGGGGAACCTGTGGTCTTCCAGATGTTGTCCGAATCCCAACTTCTATCCATCCCAGCTGACATAGTCACTGGTGAGGGATGATGGGGGCTGCAGATCAACAACATTCAGAGTGCCTTGGGTTCTCCATCCCAGCTATAACCAGTTAGAAAGAATATATAGGTTACACTGCAGGATGTATCTTTAGTTATTAATGCCAGGGAGCAATGATCCACATATCCTTCAAATTTGACTGAGTATAGCACAGAAGTAATTAGACTCCATGCTAATCTAATCCTATTTGTAACTGCTGTTGCAACAAACCACATGCTTAACAGTGCAATCCAACGCGTGCTGACTCAGAAGTATTGAGCCCAGTGGGACTTATTCCCAAGTAGGTATATAGGATGAGTGGGATGAGTCTCATGACTGGAATGTAGAAATTGAGGAGTATACAACCTGCTCAAAAGGAATAGACCAAACAGAGAAGAGAAGAGGAGTAGCATTATATGTAAAGAATGTGTACACTTGTGAAGAGATCTATGACCCAGAGCATGGAAGGCAAATTTGAGAGTATATGGGCAAAAACTGTACGAGAGGCAACGGATTCCATTCTGCTTCCAAGGTACGACTGTATATGCAAAAAGGACCTAGGGGTCTTAGTAGACCACAAGCTTAAAATGAGTCAACGGTGTGATGAAGCAACACAAAAAATCTAATGCTACTCTAGGCTGCATCAACAGAAGTCTATTGTCCAGATCAAGCAAAGAAATAGTGCCACTCTATTCTGCCTGGACTCCTGTGTTCTGGGTGCCACAATTTAAGATGGATATTGACAAGCTAGAACATGTGCAAAGGAGAGTGATCAATATGATAATGGGTCTGGAAACTGCGCCTTATGAAAAACAGTTCAGGGAGTTGGATATGTTTAGCTTGGGAAAGAGAAGACTGAGAGGAGATATTACAGCAATCTTCAAACAGCTAAAGGTTTGTCACATGGAAGAGGGAGCAAGCTTGTTTTCTCTTGCTCCAGAGGGGAGAACCAGAACCAGTGGATTCTAGTTAAAGGAGGTTCCAACTAAACATGAGGAAGAACTTTCTGTTGGTAAGAGCTGCTTGTCAGTAGAACAGACTCCCTTGGAAGGTGATAGACTGATTCCTTGGGGGGGGGGGGTTAAGCAGAGGTTGGATGGCCATCTGTCATGGATGCTTTAGCTGAGATTCATGCATTGCAGGGGCTGGACTAGATGACCCTTGGGTCCCTTCCAATTCTACAACTCTATGATTCTATGAATAGAATTGCTTCTGGAAAAATCTCCCCCATTGAAATTTGTGGAAATTTAAAGTGTTTAGCTTTCCTGCATTATTAGAAGAATTAAAGCATATGTTATTAAAGGATAAATAAAGGAAATGACATAAATATGCATAAACATCTTATTTTTACAAAATGCAATTCTTCTAATAGCAGAATTGGGCATTTCAAATGCACTGCTAGTCATAAACTGCACAGTCTACGATAATAATAGCCCTTCATGTTGCTGTTGTTTTAAAAAATACTATAAAGGTACATTCACATTCACATCAATTGTATAAATAACAAGCATGGTGATTTAGGCTCCAAACCCTGCAGTGCTGCTGAATGCTCTGACTGGCTCCTCTAGCCTCTCATGAAAGGAGATACTCTGAGCCAGAAGAATCAGTCTAAGATCTGACTGCAGCATTTCTTGTACAGGGAACCCTCACTAGCGTCTGCTGGGGAAGGAAGGGAACTGTCAGCTTAGTGAGAATTAGAGAACATGGAGAATTGAAACTACAGACTCCAAATGTGCAAACACACACACACTCTCTCTCTCTTACTTCATTTTAAATAAAATAAAGCTAGCTCTTCTCAAAGGACCTTGAAGCTTACTACTTCCTCAGGCATTTTCTGAAACTCCTGCAGTAGATCAAAGGTTTCCATTAAGTGTGCAGCAGAATAGGTGGGAAGGCGTGGACATCTCTGAACTTTCTCTTACAATGTAGGAACCCATCAGACAAAGGTTTCTGTCATCCTCAGAATGAACAAAATCTGTTTACTTTCATTTGTATGGAGAATCCTGATAACAAACTCTTGCATTCCAGTACTTTCCAATGTGTCTATGTGCATTTTTTCTGGACTCAACATGTGAATATTTCGTTGTCTTGAAAAATAAATGTATTGTCCAGTGTGGATTAGCAAAGAAGCATTATGGCTTTTGGGGCCACTGCCCCTTTAGTTGAAAGCTCCCTCTTTTCCCATTTCTTATATAGCTACATCTGCCCCTGAAATTAGTTGTTCCTGTTCACCAGTATGATGTTGGCATTCCTGCTCTGTACAGGACACACTTTATAGCCGGTGCTGGATCTTCCATTACATTCTGTTCTGCAGCTGGGAGTTATGATTGTTATGTAATTTTTGTGGGGGGTGTTATGAGTGCAGTTGTGAAATTGTGAACAGCTAGAAACTTATTGCAGCAGAAGAAATTGCTTTGAAAGAAAGGGGGTGAGGACAACCATGGAGAGCAGCAGAAATAAGCAGGAACTTTGCTGTAACAGAACTTACTTCTGAGTAAACCTATAGTAAGAGGGGGAAGGTATTGCCAGGGTTTTATTTATTTAGCTGGTTTCAAACATTTCTATACACCCAACACTAATAGAAAAAATCATGAACAGCATCATCAACATTTATTACTTATACCCCACCCGTCTGGCCAGGCCTCCCCAGCTGCTCTGGGCTGCTCCCAACAGAATATTGAAAACACAGTAAAACATCAAACATTAAAAGCTTCCCTAAACAGGGCTGCCTTCAGATGTCTTCTAAAAGTCAGATAGTTGTTTATTTCCTTGACATCTGGTGGGAGGGCGTTCCACAGGGCAGGTGCCACTACCAAGAAGGCCCTCTGCCTGATTCCCTGTAGCCTCACTTCTCACAGTGAGGGAACCGCCAGAAGGCCCTCAGCGCGGGACCTCAGTGTTTGGGCTGAACGATGGGGGTGGAGACGCTCCTTCAGGTATACTGGACCGAGGCCATTTAGGGCTTTAAAGGTCAGCACCAACTGTGCTCGGAAACATATTGGGAGCCAATGTAGGTCTTTCAGGACCAGTGTTATATGGTCTCAGCAGCCACTCCCAGTCACCAGTCTAGCTACCACATTCTGGATTAACTGTAGTTTCCGGGCCACCTTCAAAGGTAGCCCCAATGTAGAGTGCATTGCAGTAGTCCATGTGGGAGAAAACCAGAGCATGCATCACTCTGGTGAGACAGACTGGTAGGTAGGGTCTCAGCCTGCGTACTAGATGGAGGTGGTAGACAGCTGCCCTGGACACAGAACTGACCTGCAGAATGACTCCCAGGCTGTGCACCTGGTCCTTCAGGGGCACAGTTCTCCAATTCAGGACCATGGAGTCCTCCACACCTGCCCTCCCCCTGTCCCCCAAAAACAGTACTTCTGTCTTGTCAGGATTCAACCTCAATCTGTTAGCTGCCATCCATCCTCCAACTGCCTCCAGATACTCACACATAAACGCAACAAGAAAATTACATCCATGAAACAAACACAATGTCTCAGGGAAAACCAGGCTTAACAGGTGAGTTTTAAGCAGGTATCTAAATGTCAATGGTGTAGGTACCTGCCTGGTGTTCATTGGAAGGGCAGGTGCCAGCACACTAAAGCCCAAGGTCTGAGATATAAAGAACTATGGCAGGATACAGCACTATCAAGAGTATTTTTATACTATAAAAATAGTATCTCTCCCAAGACTCAAAGTCTCAAAGCAACCCTGGTCTTCATAAAATGGTACAAGGTATATCTATCTTTTTTCAAAGTGCCAGAGGTAAGTCCCATTACATTTCAAAGTATCTTAGTTTGGCTAGATTGTTCCAGCAGGGCTTTTCTAAAAAGTTATTTTAACTATCTACTGTCCCTAGAGATATTTGGGGTACTGAGCACAGTTTTCAGACACCTAATAAAAATGAACGATTAAATAAGCCTTCAAGGACTTTTGGACATTACAGTTGCCAAATCTGTTTTACCAGAAAATATGCAGTGCGGTCCTCTGTATGCTTTATTCGAAAATAAGTCATACTTTTATGCTCAGTGATGCCAGCTCTGTAGCTAGTAAATGTCTTTGTGGTCTAAAAGTTGGTCAGTAAAAGGAGGAAGAGATCTAACAGAAGAAAAAATTAGGGACAAGAATAGATACCTAAGACGGCCACAAAAATCTACCTGCAAAAAAACTCCAGTTCCAGCCTACATAAGTCATTTTCAGAGAATATAATGTTTTATAACCAGGTGTTTCATGTCCAGAGGAAAAGAGAAAAAAGAATTCAAGCTGCTTCAGGCAGGTGAAAGGTCAAATAGAGATAATTTGTACCTTTCCTTTATCAGACAGTATTTTTTTGGCACAATCTTCTATTGGTTCTAAAAGAAGATTGGCAATGAGGTAAAGATACAGAAAAGACTTTTCAGGCTCACAAGGGCCAAATCTTGGCCTGAAGCTTCACCAGTAAAATAGGCTGCATTTCACTTCATTCCCACATTAAAAAACATCACCGTGTATTCAGTTAAAGAAAAAGTATTATCTCCTTCCAATACACAGTCGGAACAGAGGGCATTAAACTAACCAGAAGGATCTGGTTAGGGTTCCCAATTTCATAATACAGTTTCATAATACAGGACGGGTGCTGTCTATTTATCTTTCCCTTTAAAACAAACCCAATTAAAGGGGCCAGTCAGCAGTCTGGCCCATGATTTTCATAATATCAGGTTTTGGCAGTGCTGAATGGGGGGGACGACGTTAAAGTATGAGCTATGTATGTGCTTCAGTTTGTACAACAACAAAAGTTCATTTAAGGACTGCAATACCACTAGGACTACCCCTCTACATATGAACAGACCCAGACCCTGTGATCATCATCTAAGGCCTTTCCTCGTGTTCCTCCTTCACAAGGCGTCTGGAGGGTGGCAACATGAGAATAGGCCTTTTCTGCAGCGGCTCCTCATTCCTCATTTGTGAAATGCTCTCCCCAGAGAGTCTCGCCTGGTGCCTTCATTACATCTCTTTAGGCAACAGGCAAAAATGTTTCTCTATAACCAGGCCTTTGGCTGATTAATATTTGTGGCCTATTAAATGTGTTTTGGGGGAGGGGGGTCATTGGTTAGTTTTTGTTTTATTATGTATTTTGTGTTCTCATTTTGTATTTTTATATTGTGAGCTGCCCTGAGATATTTGGACAAAGGGCGGCATAATTAATAAATAAATAAATAAATAAATTGCCTTATCTTCTCTGTATCATTCCAATTTTAGTATATGTGCTGCCGAAGTGAGCAAAACAAGCCTTATAATTAAGGCAAACCCCTGTTCAGCTTTTCCTTGAAATACTCCAGTGAAGGAAACACCAAATTGTGCTTAAAACGTTTACTTATTTGTTACAATATCTCACCAGTAAAAAGACTTTCCTAATTTTCAAAATCTTTCTAAATTTTAAATTTGTCACTTGAATAAAATAATGCAGATGATAATCACTGAGTCTTATAATTAAATTAATCAAGGTAACAAGAAAACTACATTATCTTTCAGTCTTCTTACCAGTACCCAAGGACAAAGAGGTAACACTTTGTTTCTTTGCAGAGATAAATATTATCCCTGTGGAACCCCCTGCAGTAACTTCACCAGATCTCAGTCCCACAACCTGCTTTTGTGGCAGAGATCAGCCCTTGAATATATAAAGTAATAAAAATAAAGTCTCTTTTCACACGCGGAGAACATTTCCCTGCTGACCTCCAAACCACTCATCTGGAATTAAAGAGCATCAAGATAAGAAAGTGAGGCATGTGACTTTGAAGAAGGTATTAATCACAATTTAATTTCATTCCTATCCCACTTTTCCTCCAAGAACCTCAAGGAAGTGTACATGGTTCTCCTGCTCTCATTTTATCCTCAGGTCAACCCTGTGAGGTAGGCTGGTCTGAAGGGCAGTGACTGGCCCAATATCAAGCCAGTGAACTTCGTGGCTAAGCAGAGAATTGAACCCTGGTCTCCCAAGGCCCAACACTCTAGCTCAGCCTTTCTCAACCTTGTGCTCCCAGTTGTTGTTGGACTACTATTTCCATCATTCCCCTGCTGGTCATGGATGATGGGAGTTGTAGTCCCACAACATCTGGGTTGGGAAAGTCCGCTCTCACCACAACAGCACACATCCTCAAGTGCCCAATGAGTGAAGTCTCTACAATACCTATTTTAATTTCATTTGGAATGAAATGCCTGTTGTATTGCGGTTAGGTAAAGGTAAAGGGACCCCTGACCATTAGGTCCCGTCGTGGATGACTCTGGGGTTGCGGCGCCCATCTCGCTTTATTGGCCGAGGGAGCCGGCGTACAGCTTCCGGGTCATGTGGCCAGCATGACTAAGCCGCTTCTGGCGAACCAGAGCAGTGCACGGAAACGCCGTTTACCTTCCCGCCGGAGTGGTACCTATTTATCTACTTGCAGTTTGATGTGCTTTCGAACTGCTAGGTTGACAGGAGCAGGGACTGGGCAACGGGAGCTCACCCTGTCACAGGGATTCGAACTGCCAACCTTCTGATCGGCAAGTCCTAGGTTCTGTGGTTTAACCCACAGTGCCACCCGTGTCCCGTATTGCGGTTAGGACAGACAAACTAGATGGATGCATGCAGAAGGTCCCAGGTAAGGCTGGGAGAGGCTTTTGCCTAACACCTTGGAGAGATGCTGGTGGACAGTGTAGGAAATACTGCTCTTGATGCTTCCTATGTTCCTACATAGGATCAGGGGGTTTTTCAGCTAGAACTCAATGGAACTCTGCTCCATGTGGGTACCATGGATTTGGGGGGGCAGAACCTCAGTTTGCTATGTATTTTTATTGATTTTTATTGATTCGAGGGGAGCAGCTGCCCCCCTTGGCTACACCCATGGTGGGCACTATTGCCATTATAAGAGAACAAGGGAGGTGTTCATGGTGAGCTCTGGCACCTTTTTTTCTAGAATAATAGCACTGCAAAGGATTATTCTATTTTATCCTCACAACAGCTCTGTGTACTAGAAATCCAGTAAGCATCATGGGTAGCAATGGATTTGAACCCAGGTCTCTTGCGTCCTTCTAGCATGCTTTTGACTACATCACTCTGCTTCAGCAACCTATCTATCAGTCAGTCATAGCTGCGTTCATTCCAGATTAAAATTCTGCTACATACACACACACACACACACACGTATATATATATGTAGAGAGAGAGAGTGGGTGAGAGAGAAAGATTTAGATATACCTATAGATCTACCTATTTTTATTTTATTTTCAAAACATCTTCAGCAGTCTAAATGGCATTCGGACAAAGATGTTTATTAGCTGCGGAGTGGGCAGGGGGCGGGGAGAAGCAAAAATAAAGCTTGCTGATTTCTCTGCACTGTTGTTCCTCGATCCCAGAGGGCACCCACCCGGGGATCAGAAATCCGTAATGGGAATGGCACATGCCTTACACACGCGCATATATATGGGCCATGCAAGCACACACAGGCAGGCAGATTGGCAGCATGGTGCCATCCTCCAGCAATTCCGGAGCAAAGCAAGTCGAGGGGGGGCGGCGAGGGGGGAAAGCGCCAGAGAAAGGGGGAGGTGAACTGGAATCCCTCCCACCCGCAATCTTCTCCATCAATCAGACGGTGCCTTGCCGGCAAGCCCCAAGGAGCGAAATCAACAAAGTCACGCTTCCTAGTCACATGCCCAATGTTTTCATCCTATTGACTTTTGGCAGGGTTTCCTCCTCTTCCCCACGCCCCCACACCGCTTGCTATGTAAAGCAACGACCGATCCGGTCGTGATGTCTCTCTTCCCCCTTTCCAATCTCTACCCCCCCCCTTCTTCCACCGCCATCACAGCCACATTTTGCTACCAGCAACGGAGGGAGGCGGGAGGAGAGAGTAAAAAAGAAAAAGGGCAAGGAGATGGAAGTACTACGGGGTGGCGGGGGACTACTCTAGGAGCCGGCACAGATGATGGGGACAGGATTCCCAGCGTAGGTCAGATGCTCTCTGGCAGCGGCTACCTGTCCAAATAAAAACCCCGAAGCGATTGTGAAGTCGTCAGCCGCGAATCTGCAGGGCTCGCTTCCCGAGGCAGCAATTATTGCAATCTTGACACTTGATTTTATACTTGCGTGTGCGTGCGTGTGTGTGTCGTCCCCCTTTGCTCTCCCCACCCGCCTTGCAGTTACTAAAAAGCTGGTTGTTGGAACTCACCACTGTCACCGGCGACACCATATTTGCTGAGGGTTCTCCCGCAATCCTTCCTTCGCCTTTGTTTATAAAGCTGGATCTGACTCCGGGGTGCCCAGAGCTTCCCCTTTAAATAGGACCCGGACTGTATCTATTTCTCTCAATGCAGATTGTTTTCTCGGTTCTTTTTTAGAACGCAGTGACGTCACAATGGCTGGAGCGAATGCGCGGAGAGAAGGCAGCTGGGGGCGGCACCTCAGCGTGCGCGTTCCCTCTCCTCCTCCGGAGAGATAACTTGCTGGTGAGCAGACCCCGGGCAGGGGGCTGTCCCTATGTGAAACCCGCCTCTCTCCCCCCCCCTCTCTCTCTCACACACACATACCCAGCAAAATCGACTTTCTTTTTCACTGGCTCCAAATTTCTCCCATCGTCCCTTCAGCGGCAGTGTATGTCCTAAATTTATCCAAAGTTGGCGAGTACCATGACAAAATCAGCAACAGAACAAGCAGGTGACAGGCTGTGGGGAAGAAAAGTCAATCTACGAGTTTGGAAAATGCAACAGTCACTGAGGTCTGATCCACGAGTGAGGGTCACGATGGAACGGCGCCTATCTGTATGCTGTTTAGTACGTATCCGCACTAAATCCTAGGATAAACTTGGGGGCAGAGAGAGAATAATATTTTGTCTCCCCATCTTTATTTCCCAACTCAGCATGTTTACACACGCTCCTCTGAGATCGAGGAGCTCGCTCCCAAATTAAATTTCAGAAAGTTGGCGTTAGAATTGCACATTTCCCCTGACAATTTCCATAATCTACTAATTGTTTGCTTCTTATGCTTTCATCTGGAAATACATTTAGGAATGGTGCAACATGTCACATAGCAAGTGCTGTATTAAAGCTGTAACCCTATGCATGCGTTCTGAAGAGTTTGTCTTATTGAACTCAGAATTGCTTCCAATAAATCATAATCATACATGTGCTATGGTCCTGTGCTGAGTTGTAGTATCCAGATTGTTCTAGGTGTCTATAGCTATCTGCTTTGTTTGCATTCATGTCCTGATATGAATTCATATCTGGCATCTTCAAGACTCACAGATTCATTGTGGCATTAGGTTTCAGCAACTCTGTTGTGATTGATATCTCTAAGTTTCTGGCATTGGTTACAACAGAGGGTGCTTCCAGGTGGAGGTTTATTGTGAAATCAGTGCTGCTCAGGCACACAAGTTTTTTGCACTGTCAGCATCAGAAGGCCATCTTTTACTTTTTCTTCTTTTTTTTACATTTCATACAGATTTTCTCTTACTTTGGAAAATTAGCTAAGTAATAACCCTTTATACATCCACAGTTATTAGTTTGTTGAAGCTCATTATCACATTTTTTGCAGGGTGGTGGTGACATTTTGATGGGCAGTACCTAGCGACATTATCCCTTCTTCCATTCATAGCCAGGATTTTTTTGCGGGGGGGGGGCAGGCCTTTTGTTGGGAGGGCAGGTCTTTGGTTGGGTGGTGGCAGAACCTCAGTTAGCTATGTATTTTTATTGATGGGGGGGCCCGCTTCCCCTCCCTGCCCCACCCCCTTGGCCATGCCCATGCATCCATTTACTCCTCACGTGAACACACAACTTAGCTATTGTGCTTCTGGCAACCCAAACAGCATGAGTCTGCCTATTCCCACCAAATGCCATATGCTGAAGGCACACCAGTATTATTATTATTATTATTATTACTAGTATTATTATTATTATTATTAATTAAATTTGTATACCACCCTTCACATCTAGATCTCAGGATGGTTCACAAAAATACAATATAAAAAACACAAAATATATAAGAAGAACAAAAACAAACCAATAATTCCCCCACACACACAAGGGTATCAGATGCTAATCAGCCAAAGGCCTGGATGAATAGGAACATTTTAACCTGGTACCTAAAGGTGCATCTGCACCATACAGTTAAACCATGTTTATACAATTTTAATAGTCATAGTTTCACCTCCCAAGTAATCATGTGAACTGTAGTTTACTCAATGAACTACAATCCCCAGGACCCTAAGCAAGTTACAGGTCCCGGGGTTCTTTGCAGGAAGGTGTTTGCTTTAAACATGCTTTTAATGCATGTTGTGGATGCTGCCCCAGTTCAGAGGATCTATTCGTGCAATATCTCAGCACACAGGGAGGATTAGCTTGGAGGCTGTAAAAGCAGTACATAGAGACTTATAGAAAAAATTAATATAGAGGTCTTGTGCAAGGCACTTTGATCAGGATTTCAGTATAGGTCAACATCAGTCTTGTGCAAGACTTCTGTATTATTACAATGGAAATGGGTGTTGCCCCCCTCCCACAAAAGTACAAGATTCCATTTTGCCCATTGTGAAACATGATAGCCAAGGGGCTTGAAATATTTGCTCTTGCCAACTTTTTGTGGGAAATAAATAAATTACCTGCATGCCTGCCCAGACCAGGAACAGGTAGTGGAGGGGGGATGAGTAATGACTGGGGGGAAGGGCCAGAAAATTGAGCACAGAAAGAAAAGGACCTCCCACTAGTATGGGAGGGAAACAGTGGAATACCTATGGATAAAAATAATAATCTAAGGCTGAAAAAACAAAGTGGAAGGATGATTGTGTGCCAGTCATGTTCAAAGAAGAACTGGACCTGAATGTTCCATTTGTGGCATAAAGCCCTGTCTGGAAGCACCCACTAAACCTTATGAAATAATATGTGATCGTCCTTAATGTACCACAAGACTCTGTTTTGCTTTTGTTGCAACTAACTAACAGGGCTACCTCTCTAGAACTTATCTGGATGTTTGACATTTACATCATATTTAGTGAATTTGGTGCAAGATGCAAAATGTATTAACCATGAACGTTGTGAAGTTAGAAGAAAATACAGGTGACAAATGTAAAATCAGTCCTTGAATGTTAAATCACATATATCCTCTTTTGGACACATATTCCTTCTTCTGAAGCTCTTGAGTGAGGAGAACTTAATTGGCCAATTGAGGCACAGCCTTTTAACTTCCTCCATGACTGACAGATCTAGGAGTCACCCAAGCATAGGGACTTCCTGGTTGAGCGCCATCGATCATGGCGGCCCCCTGCTGAGCACCGGAGGGGGAAGCTCCGAAAAAAACAGGGTTCTACCGCTACGGCGACGCGGGGGACCCTTGGAAACGTGGACGGAGGAGGTCTACGTCCGTGGGACTCGGCGGGCACCAACAGCGCTCTCCCAAAACGTCTCCGGGGCTCAGTAAGAGCTCCGGAGCGTGGCGGGGGTTGAAGCGGTGCTGAGAGTCAATCGCTTCTTTTTCGGAGTGACGTCGCGCAGCTGTGATCGGAGCAGCGCTCAACTTTTCCCTGTGCAATCGGGACTAAAAAGAAGGATCCGTGAGTAGGAAAAATACAAATATTTTAAAGGATCTGATGAAATTAAGCAAGAATTGAGAAGTAATTGGACTTAAATCGGACTTAAATTAACAACGTAATATGACACCGAAGCGGAAAGGTTTAAACAGGGAGCCAGCCTTCCGCCTGTAAACATTGGAAAGCAAAGACGTGAGGACTAAAAACCCTATAAAATAAAGTTCGAAAGGGTTGAAATCTGAAGTCTTTGGAGAGAAATCCCCCCCCCTCGGGAAGCAGGGAAAGAGGGGGGGAGTTTAAAAAACTTTTTTTTTTTTATTGCCTGCATTGAAAGAAGTTTACTATAAAGCTCACTGCCTGGACTCCTGGTCCTGATCTGTCAAATTTGAAAGTTAAGCCATATGGACTGTGGAAGTGCTCAAAAGGACTTTTTATAAGGACTGGAGTAATGGATATGGAGTTGTGAGTTGTGGATATTGAGAGGGAACATTACTGATACAAGTTTGCTGTGAAAGGAGAGTGGGAGACATATTATCCCTTCAGCTGCAACATCTGCTAGGTCCCCCTGGTGGTTACTGGAATTGTTACAGAGCTACAAAATAACTGAGAAAAACTTCCACTGTTTATTTTGGAGTAGATAACAAGTTTCAGCTGCAGAATAACCTTGAAACAGTCGGCTTATGGCAGAGGAAAGAGGGAAAGTACAGCAATTCCAAGACAAAACAACAAGATCTGGCAAATCTTTTCACACGGGAAGGAGGGGATCCTTCCCAGAACCTACAGGAAGTGCCTCTGTTACACCTAAAGTTAAAGTAATGTCGGGAGCAGAAGACCTTATTACGGCAGGATTTGCAAGGATACAGGGATCCTTAGACAAACTGACAGAAGAACTGGCGGACACTAAAAGACAAGTTACGGAATTAAAAAGCCAGGTTACTGAAACAAATAAAGGAGTAACAGAGGCCTTCCAAAAAATAGAACAAAATTCTGCAAATATAAAGCAAAATACAGCTTCAATTAAGGAATTACTGGAAGTATCGGCCGAGACAAGAAAAATTGCTGAGGAGGCAAAGGAAGTTGCAGTTGCCACTGAGGAGAAATTACCACCGATGAACAGACAACTAGAGGAATATAGAGCAAAATTTTCTATGCTGGACCTGAAAGAGAGACAAACGAATTTGAGAATTAGAAATATACCAGAAATTGAGGAAGGAAGCCTGCGGGACCTTCTTACACAAGAATTTGAGAAATTTTGGAACTTGGAATCCGAGAAAGAGGAATTCAAGATCTTGAGTGCCTTTCGATTGGGAAGAACAAGCAAAAGGATCAAAATTAGAGACTGTTTGATTACGTTTCGAACCAAAGAAGAAAGAGACAAGGTTCTTGGACTACATTTTCAAAAACCCTTGGTAATTAATCAATCTAAAGCTGAGATCTTTAAAGATATTCCAAAATTTCTTTTGGACCTGAGGTCAAACTACAAGGATCTGGTTACCCAACTAAGAAAAAACAACATCATCTTCAGGTGGGAATTCCCGGAAGGAATTTCTTTCAGTATCAAGGGAAGAAAGATAAAGATAAAATCAGTGGAGGATAAGAATATATTCCTAGAAACCTACGAGGAGGACCTACAGAAGGGAACTTTAAAAGTAACAGACCCATCGGAATCATCAGAGGAAGGGAGTGAAGGCGTGACAGGAGCAAAACCAAAGAGGACTCGGAAGAAAAAGACACCACCGGATTCGACAGATAAGGATAAGACATTGGGAGCAACTGGAGGAACATAATAGAATAAATTCACCATGTCTCTGCAAATTTTAAGTTGGAACTGCAATGGTCTTAACTCGATTCGACGGAGGAAATCGATCTTTCATATTTTAAAAAAGGAACAATTGGACTTAATTTGCTTACAAGAAACACATGTGACAAGGCTCCATAGGAAAATTTTAATTAATAAAAGATTGGGCCAAGAATTTATCTCATCTGATAAAGTAAAAAAAAGAGGGGTTGTAATATATGCTAAAGAGAGCCTCTCACCAAAGTTTATGTTCAAAGATGAACAAGGGAGATATTTGGCAATTGAAATCCAATACCATGGACAAAAATATCTGATAGTAGGTGTGTATGCACCTAATGATGGAAAATCCGAGTTTTTCAAGAAGTTGCATGAGACATTGATGGATTATTTGGAATACAATGTGATGTTGATGGGTGACATGAATGGAGTAGTTTCGACAAATATGGACAAGGCACAACGACAGGTAGTCACCAAAGATGGGAGACTACCAAAAACCTTTTTTGAATTGACTGATAACCTGGATTTGGTGGACATTTGGAGAACCAAAAACCCTCTAGGAAAAGAGGGTACTTTCTTCTCTGAAGCCAAAATGACCTGGACAAGAATCGACCAGATATGGATCACGAGAGGACTGGCACCGAAGACAAAAAAAGCGGTAATCTGCCCAAAGACTTGTTCCGACCATAATGCTGTTAAGATGGTAATGAACTTAATACCAACTGGTTCCTTTAGATGGAGGATGAATGACGCTCTGTTTAGAGACGAGGAAATAACTAAGAAGGCCCAGAAAACCTTGAAGGACTATTTTGAGATAAATTTAAACACTACGGTGGAGAAAAGAACGGTATGGGACGCAAGTAAAGCTGTTATGAGGGGGTTTCTGATTCAACAGAACACGGTCAAGAAGAGACTACAAAAGGAAAAAAGAGAAAAGATCCTTGAGAAAATCAATGAGGGAGAAAAGAGACTAAGAGTAAAACCAAAATCACAGGAAATTTTAAGAGAAATTAAGTTATATCAAGTTGAATATATGCAAATGATTAATCAAGAAATTGAATGGAAAATAAGGCAAATGAGACAACGGACATTTGAGTCAGCAAACAAATGTGGAAAGTTATTGGCATGGCAAATAAAGAAGAGACAAAAACAGAACACGATAACAAATTTGGAAGTGGAAGGAAGAAATATACAGAACCCAGTGGAAATAAGGACTGCCTTTCAAAAATACTTCAAACAGCTTTACTTTCAGCAACCCCAGAATGAAGCAGATATAGAGGAATTTTTGAAAGAGAATGGGCTATCGAAAATATCTCAAGAAAGCAGATTGAATCTGAGTGATAGGATAACAGATCAAGAAATTCAGAGTGCCATTCAGAATATGCAACTAGGCAAGTCCCCAGGACCGGACGGACTGACTGCTAAATACTACAAAGTATTGAAGGACTGGTTAATTCAGCCGTTGAAAGATGTCTGTAATGAAATACTTCAGGGGAAAAAAGCACCAGAAACGTGGAAGGAAGCTTTTGTCACGCTTATACCGAAGATAGAGACTGAAAAACATCAACTTAAAAACTACCGCCCAATATCGCTATTGAATGTGGATTACAAAATCTTTGCAGACATTTTGGCTAGAAGATTTAAGAAAGTATTAATAAAGGAGATTCATAAAGATCAAGCAGGTTTTCTCCCAGGAAGACATCTATCTGACAATGTGAGGAATATAATTGATATATTGGAATTTTTGGAGGAAAAAATAAATACAAAAGCAGTTTTGATATTTGTGGATGCGGAGAAGGCCTTCGACAATATTTCTTGGAGCTTTTTGAAGAAGAATCTCCAAGGTATGGGAGTAGGCCAAGAATTTGAGAATGGTATAAGTGCAATCTATTCTGAACAAAAAGCTAAATTAATTGTAAATAATGTAATAACTGAGGAGTTCAGAATAGAGAAAGGTACAAGACAAGGGTGCCCAATTTCCCCTTTACTTTTTATATCAGTCCTGGAGGTGCTGCTGAATATGATTAGAAAGGACCAACTGATCAGAGGGATACAGGTCGGATCTAAACAATATAAATTAAGAGCATTTGCAGACGATTTAGTTTTGACACTGCAGGAGCCAGAATCCAGTGTAAAAAGAGTCTTAGAATTGATTCAAGAGTTTGGTCGATTGGCAGGGTTTAAATTAAACAAAGTTAAAACCAAGGTCTTGACAAAGAACTTAACAGAAATTGAGAAAGAAAGGTTTCAGAATGAGACAGGATTGACAGTAGTGAAAAAAGTGAAATATTTGGGAATTATCATGTCTGCTAAAAATGGGAACTTATATAAAGATAACTATGATAAATGTTGGTCGGAGATAAAGAAAGATCTAGAAATATGGTCTAATTTGAAACTCTCGTTAATGGGTCGTATTGCCGCGATAAAGATGAATGTACTGCCAAGAATGTTGTTTCTATTTCAGACGTTGCAAATTATAGACAAAACTGACTGTTTCAGGAAGTGGCAAAAGGATATATCTAGATTTGTCTGGCAGGGCAAAAAGCCAAGGATAAAATTTAAAATATTAACTGACGTTAAGGAAAGAGGGGGCTTTGCCCTGCCAGATTTGAAACTTTATTATGAAGCAGCAGCTTTTTGCTGGCTAAAAGAATGGCTACTTCTTGAAAACACTGACATGTTGGACTTAGAAGGATTTAATAATGCTTTTGGTTGGCATGCATACTTATGGTATGACAAGGTTAAAGTGCATAAAATGTTTAAAATTCACATTGTCAGAAATGCATTGTTTAAAGTTTGGATGAGGTATAAAGACTTGCTTGAAAATAAGACTCCAAGGTGGTTGTCCCCAATGGAAGCAAAAGCACTAAAAAAACTCAATATGGAGGCCAATTGGCCAAAATATTGGGAGATTTTAGAGCAAGATGGTGATCGAGTGAAATTACAGAGTTACGATAAATTAAAAAGTAAAGTTCGAGATTGGCTTCATTATCACCAAATAATGGAGGCTTTCAAAATGGATAGAAAAATTGGCTTCCAGGTGGAAAAATCAAAATTGGAAACAGAATTGTTAGAACCCAAAACTAAGATTCTGTCAAGAATGTATAACTTGCTGTTGAAATGGAATACACAAGATGAGGAAGTGAAATCAGTGATGGTTAAGTGGGCCCAAGATTTGGGTCACAACATAATGTTTGCTGACTGGGAAAAGTTATGGACCACTGGTATGAAATTTACAGCATCTAATGCCTTAAGAGAGAATATTATGAAAATGATATACAGGTGGTACATGACACCAGTCAAGCTTGCAAAAATCTACCACTTACCTGACAATAAGTGTTGGAAATGTCAAGAGGTTGAAGGTACATTCTTTCACCTTTGGTGGACATGCCCAAGGATAAAGGCATTCTGGGAGATGATTTATAATGAGTTGAAAAAAGTTTTTAAATACACATTCTTGAAGAAACCAGAGGCCTTTCTCCTGGGTATGGTTAGCCAACAGGTGCATAAGAAGGATAGGACATTTTTCATGTATGCTACAGCAGCAGCAAGGATACTCATCGCACAGTATTGGAAGACTCAACAGCTACCCACACTGGAAGAATGGCAGATGAAAGTTATTGACTATATGGAATTGGCAGAAATGACCGGCAGAATCAGAGACCAGGGAGAAGAGACGGTGAAGGAAGATTGGAGGAAATTCAAGGATTATTTACAGAAACATTATAAGATAACGAACATTTGATGACATCGGATTGAGGATGAATGGGTATTTGGGAAAAAGTGATCAGAGAAAGATTTAATATTTTGTCAGACTAAGGAAATGCAATTATCTATTAGTCTTTAAGAGTATTAGAAAATCAAAGTACGATAGAGGACAAGAATTTGCAGACAGAATATATGATTTGGAATACAGAGAAGGAAGGCCTGGGGAAGTCGGAGAAATAAGTTAATGTAAAGAATACAAGGAGACAAAAATTGTTTTTAATATGTTTTATTTTCTATGTTGTATTTTGCTGTTTTGTGTTTGTGTGTTGTAATACTTATCTTTTCTGTTTTTTCCTTTTCTTTTTCTTTATGTTGTTTTTCTGAGGTTGTTGGTTTAATGTTGTTTCAAGTTTCTGTTGTAAAACTCAATAAAATATTATTTAAAAAAAAAAAAAAAGGAGTCACCCAAGCATATATGTTCACCCGGCCTCCAATCTAAAAACATAAGAGCCTGCTGGATCAGGCCAGTGAATCCTGTTCTCATAGTGTCCCAACAGATGTCTGTGGGAAACACAGGTGAAGGGTCCAAGCACAAGAACACGCCCCCTTCTGGCAGTTTCCAGCAACTGGCATTCAGAAGCATTTCTGCTTCCAGCTATGGAGGCAGAGCTTGGCTATAATGGCCAACAGTCAACAGCAGCTTGATCCTTCATGAACTTGTCTAATCATCCTCCTACGTCATGTAAATGATTAATTGTGGATGTAATTATTCCCTTTTCTAGAGCCAAAGGTGACAGCCCTTTGTGATGCAATTAGATTTTATCATCATAATCATAAAAGTATGCTGTGTTCAAAATGATCCCCCTTCCAAAACTAACCTATTTATTCCAAACTCCCAACCCAACTCCAGAAGTGGCAGAAAAAACTATACTTGTTTATTTGCTCACACAAAAAGCCAGGAATGAGCCCCAAATACCTGCATCTCCCCTCCTCAGAAGGAGGATGGGGAATCCTCAACATAGGATCATATGACATCGCCAACCAAGTACGCCACATAATTCCGTATGCTCGAGAAGATGAGATGAAGCAATGGGTCCACTGGGAGAGAGAAACCATCAAAAACATCCCCTCAACAGCACACCCATTTCTCCAAAACAAACTAAAGTAAATCCCCACAACACTGAACAGGTTCACACAGAAGGGAAAAGTAGGCAAGCTATCACCCTCTCTGCTAACCCCCCTGGCCTATCACCCACTATTCCAACACACAGCACAAAATCTCCAGATAAAAACCTGACAAGCCAAAGGCCTAAACTGTCTAAAAGACTTCTACAAAAACAACAAATCCATACTATACCAAAACAAGAAATCCAAGACAAACTTGTTGTTGTTGCTGTTTAGTCGTTTAGTCGTATCCGACTCTTCGTGACCCCATGGACCAGAGCACACCAGGCACTTCTGTCTTCCACTGCCTCCCGCAGTTTGGTCAGACTTATGTTTGTAGCTTCGAAGACACTATCCAACCATCTCGTCCTCTGTCGTCCCCTTCTCCTTGTGCCTTCCTTCTTTCCCAATATCAGGGTCTTTTCCAGGGAGTCTTCTCTTCTCATGAGGTGGCCAAAGTATTGGAGCCGCAGCTTCACGATCTGTCCTTCCAGTGAGCACTCAGGGCTGATTTCCTTAAGAATGGATAGGTTTGATCTTCTTGCAGTCCATGGGACTCTCAAGAGTCTCCTCCAGCACCATAATTCAAAAGCGTCAATTCTTCGGCGATCAGCCTTCTTTATGGTCCAGCTCTCACTTCCATACATCACTACTGGGAAAACCATAGCTTTTACTATACGGACCTTTGTTGGCAAGGTGATGTCTCTACTTTTTAAGATGCTGTCTAGGTTGGTCATTGCTTTCCTCCCAAGAAGCAGGCGTCTCTTAATTTCGTGGCTGCTGTCACCATCTGCAGTGATCATAGAGCCCAAGAAAGTAAAATCTCTCACTGCTTCCATTTCTTCCCCTTCTATTTGCCAGGAGGTGATGGGACCAGTGGCCATGATCTTCGTTTTTTTGATGTTGAGTTTCAGACCATATTTTGCGCTCTCCTCTTTCACCCTCAATAAAAGGTTCTTTAATTCCTCCTCACTTTCTGCCATCAAGGTTGTGTCATCTGCATATCTGAGGTTGTTGATATTTCTTCCAGCAATCTTAATTCTGGCTTCGGATTCATCCAGCCCAGCCTTTCGCATGATGAATTCTGCATATAAGTTAAATAAACAGGGAGACAATATACAGCCTTGTCGTACTCCTTTCCCAAATTTGAACCAATCAGTTGTTCCATATCCAGTTCTAACTGTAGCTTCTTGTCCCACATAGAGATTTCTCAGGAGACAGATGAGGTGATTCCTTTGCATTGCTCGTTTAAGAAGGCCTTCTTGTCTCTCCTTGCTATTTTTTGGAAATCTGCATTCAATTTCCTGTATCTTTCTCTATCTCCCTCGCATTTTGCTTGCCTTCTCTCCCCCGCTATTTGTAAGGCCTCGTTGGACAGCCACTTTGCTTTCTTGCATTTCATTTTCATTGGGATGGTTTTCGTTGCTGCCTCCTGTATAATGTTGCGAGCCTCCACACATAGATCTTCAGGCACTCTGTCCAGCAAGTATAAATCCTTAAACCTGTTCCTCACTTCCACTGTGTATTCATAAGGGATTTGATTTAGATTGTATCTTACCGGCCCAGTGGTTTTTCCTACTTTCTTCAGTTTAAGCTTGAATTTTGCTATAAGAAGCTGATGATCTGAGCCACAGTCAGCTCCAGGTCTTGTTTTTGCTGACTGTATAGAGCTTCTCCATCTTTGGCTGCAGAGAATATAATCAATCTGATTTCGATGCTGCCCATCTGGTGATGTCCCTTTAAGTCTGTATTAGCCAAAAGAAGGGAACTCACTCTGAAACTCATCTACAGGTGATACTTAACACCATGGAAACTGGCACTGATACACCCAGGAACCTCACCAAGATGTTAGAGAGTCTGCACCTCCACAGGCACATACCTCCACATGTGGTGGGAATGCCCTAAAATTCAACCCTTCTGGACAGCAGTCCTATAAGAGGTATGCAAAATAACTAAACAGGTACTAGGACTCTCCCCAGGACTAGCCCTCATGAACATCTTCCAAGATCATAATGCCCACTCCCATTATACAGTGGTACCTCAGGTTAATAACTTAATTCGTTCCGGAGGTTTGTTCTTAACCCGAAACTGTTCTTAACTTGAGGTACCGCTAATGGAGCCTCCCACTGCCACCGCACCAGCTCAGCCCTCACTTTCAGTGTAATGTTAAAATGCCATACACTTTGTGGGATGGGAGGAGGGAGAGAACAGGGGTACCAACTGGTTCCTTCTGTGAATGTCAGAAGAGCCCAGTTGCATCAAGCCAAAGGCCCATCTAGTCCGGCATCTTGTTCTCAGTGTGCCCAACCAGGTGCCCATGGGAAATCCACAAGCAAAGACCTGAGTGCCAGCAGTGCTCTCCCCTTCCTGCAGTTTCCACCAACTGGCATTCAGAAGCATATATTGCCTCCGACAGGAGCCTTGGCCTCCATGAATTGGTCTGATCTTCTTTTGAAACTGCCTGAGTTGACATCTTTATGTGGCCTTCCAGAGCCACAGGGACTGGTATATAACTCTGCCTCAGTCACTGGGCAGCAGGGTGCAGCAAGCAAGCCCTACTTTTTGAGGGGAAAGGAAATATCGGGGAGGAGCATTTTTTAGAAAAGAGTGGCAATAGAAGATGAGCTTCAGGCTCTTTGCCAGAGTCTGTGCTCAGCATCAAAATCCTTTCAGCTGTGCAGGGATAGGGGTGTTTTTGAGACAGAGAGAAACAGAGCCGTTTTGAAGAGGGGCTTTTTACTGCCATGCAGTCAGGAGGAAAAGACTCTTTGATTTCTTTAGCTTTGGCTGGATTTGAAATGACCTTTCAAGGTCTGCTCAAAGCACATGTGCATGAATATAGGTCTCCAGGAGCAGCTCACCTAGGCTTTCGAAAAGAGCTGTCATTAATTATTATCATTTACTATTTCCATTTCTTTGACTTGAAATCTAACCTGCCCTTCCTTTGTGTCTGTCCCTTGGCACTGCATGATGGCACAATACAAAACAAGCCTAACAGAGCTACCAACTTCCTTTGCATTTCTTCTAACTTAATGCTGCTCCAGCAACATCCCAGGAACTAGCCATAAATCTGCTAAGATCAGGACTTCTTGCCAGATATGATAATTGATGCGGGAACAAACTGCACCAAGCTCCTTTAGTGCTATGGTGAAGCTAGTCTTATTAGAAGCCATTCTGTCGTTATTAGTATCATTTCGGCACGCAAAGTCTGTCCCGCCTGACTTAATGGCTTTTGTGTGACACTTCTTCCCCGCCCCCCCTCTCACTGTCATCAAAGAATCCTGCTGATTGTTCAGCTGTGGGTGACTGACAAAGAGATCCAAGACTTGCTCTTTTCCGTGGAGCCTTGCTAGACTTTTCTCATGGTTATACATCCATGAGGCTTTCAGCCGTCCCCATGGGAACATCACATGAAAAAGAGAAAGAAGAAGAGAGCTGATGCTTTGGGTCTCAATTTATTATTTTATTTTTTTGTCTTTATGCCTTCCCACAGCTTGGTTTCCATAGCAACAGAGAACTGTGGCACCATTGTGGAGCTTTAATAAAGTCTGTCTCCAACCACTTCACATTAATTTAGCAGACTTCGCCAGCTGAGATACCTAGGGTGGATCAATACCTGAGATACCTTGGGTGGAAGCGCTGAACTGAGGCTCTTGCAACACCAGAACAAGTCGGATTATGGAATTTGCTATCTGTAAGAGAACATTCCATGCTCTTTAATATCTAGATGAAGCCGCTGGAAGTAGTCATTAGGAGCTTTAGGGCAAGGTGCCAATAGTCTGCTGAGAACATTCACCTGTGTTTCTTCACAACATCTGAATCAGGAGAGGACACACAGTGGTGAAATGGATGAGGAAAGACAAGCTGAGCTTGAATCCTGGCATGTCAGAGGCTCTGTGGGCGAGTGGTTCCTGTGTCTGGAAAAAAAGGTCAAGTCTTGGAGGTGCCCCAAAAGTTTGGGGGTGCTTCTGAATCCAGCTTTGTCTCTGGAGGCCCAGGTCACTTCAATGGCTAGAAGTGCCTTTTACCAGCTGTGACTTGCACAACAGCTACAATGGTTCCTGGACTGAGAAAACTTGGCTACAGTAGTTTATGTGTTGTTTACTTCAAGATTGTATTACTGCAATGTGCTGCATGTGGGGATTCCTTTGCGCTTGATCCAGAATGGAGGGCCCAGTCAAGTTAAAGCTTTGTGGCAGAGCCACCTAAAATGTGATCATGCTACAAAGGCATAATAAATTAATTTGGCAAAAAAAGTAACAAACTAGAGCCCTTGACTTAAAGGTTCAGATGTGAAACTGCTGCAGTTGCTCCCTATAGAAAATGTCTCACATACCAATAATTAAGCTAATCCTAAGTCACCTGTGTTAACCATGATATGTGAGAATTACCTACAATAAAAGACTCATTTTCTGTGCAATTGCACTACCATTAAATCAAACATAGCGCTAAGGCGAACGTTGCATTGGTGCATGGGTTTCTGCTTTCACAGTGGAACATTCTTCTCCTCTGCTGTCCCACCTAGAGACCCCTATATTTGTCATGCTTAACATCTTTGGGGAAATATTGATCATTTTTGATAGAATTTGAGAGTCCGCTTTTCTCTATTCATAAGCATAGGAAAAAGAGTGGATTACATCAGCATAGAAGACGTTTTATCATAAACACAGAACACAACATCTATGCTAATAGCATTGCTGAAAATGTACAAGCCAAAACAACAATTACAGAAAGTGAATCAATAATCAATCTGCTTTCATCCTCCTTTGGTTATGAAATTATTGCTGTGGATGCAATTAATTACGCCGAAGGGGATTGCCTCCTATTTATATTCAGCTGTCCAGTCTGATCAGGGCCAAATGGCGGAACATGAAAAGGTTTAAATATCAGCCTGCTACTTACAATTTCAGGTGTTTTAACTCCTTGGTGAACTGATTTGAGAATGTCCACATATCAGGGCTTTCAGCTGATCCAGAGAGTGGGAGGACTCCACAGGGTTCCTCAAAGAGGAGGAAAGGCAAGTTAGGGCAAGTGTGGGGAATCTTTGGCCCTTCAGATAGTCCATAACTACAACTCCCATCATACCTGACCATTGGCCATGGTTGCTGGGGCTGATGGGAGTTGTACAACACCTAGCATCATCTAGAGGGCCAAAGATTCCTCCATCCCTAATGTAGGAGAACCATGCAGTGCTCTAACACTAGAATAGGCAGTGAGGACGTGGCTATACTAAATGCCATGACAGTTTACCATCTGGATCACATGAACTCAGGCCATGAAATAATACTGGAACAACACTGACACAGTGTCAAACAGGAAGGGGGATGTTGTGGCTCTGCAACTCTCAGCATCCTGGACCATTGGCCATGCTGGGGTGGGTGGGAATTGGAAGTCAAACTCCTGGAGGGCCAGAGGCTTCCCTTCATTGGTGCAGAATATTTTCTGTCCTATAAAGTTGCCTGACTTATCTAATGGAGTGCATGTTCCTTGATGCGGTAAAAGGGGGGGGGGGAATCCTACATTGAAGCTTTCAAGAGCTGAACTTAAGCCAAAACTACCAGTTAAATGGACCTGTACCTAAAGAAGGAGCACTTCATTTTTAAAAATAATAATAAATGGTTTTTCAATTATATTCAATTATATTCATATATGTAATCATTGTAGAAAGGCCACTGTGATAATGGCATGATGGGGTGGTTTGCAGTAGTTTTGAAAATCTCCATTTACAATTCCATAAGAAATGCACACTCATTTATAGAATACTAACAATGATAAAAGCTATTAACAGAATTGTGCCATATATGTTAAACATGCAATGCATAGAGGTTTGCATATCATGGAGTGGAGACAGCAGCCACTTCACTCCTCCCTGCCCATAATGCTGCCACGTCATTAGCATTGCTGGGGAAATGGGGTGGGTCAAATGAAGAAGGCTTGGATAACAAATGGATTCTGTATTTATTCTAAGCTGCCAGGATGGCCACTGTAAAAAAAAATGGAAATACTTAGAGGAATTAAATAAGGATTTGTGGTATAGTCAAACCTGGTCCATAGCTACTGCTGAAAAATGAACTCAAAAATTAAGCATAGGCAAAGGGACCCCTGACCATTAGGTCCAGTCATGGCAGACTCTGGGGTTGTGGCGCTCATCTCGCTTTATTGGCCGAGGGAGCCGGCGTACAGCTTCCGGGTCACGTGGCCAGCATGACTAAGCCGCTTCTGGCGAACCAGAGCAGCGCACGGAAACGCCGTTTACCTTCCCACCGGAGCAGTATCTATTTATCTACTTGCACTTTGACATACTTTCAAACTGCTAGGTTGGCAAGAGCAGGGACCAAGCAATGGGAGCTCACCCTGTCGACCTCTGGAACGAATTAAGTTCTTAACCCAAGGTACCACTGTATACCCTAATCTGCCCCATAGAGTGCTATATGTAAGAAAAGTTCTTTGAGTTCCTTTCAGAAAGGTGGTATGAATAAAGGTCCTGAATAACAGAAGAAGAATATACAAAAGGAACAACGGTGCCCTTTATTTAGCACCTTAAAGCCTGGTAATGGGAACGAAAAAAAGTGGATCAGATTTCTGGACAGATATAGCCAAATTCACCCTCAGGATCTGATGGTGATAAGCAGAACACAGCAGCCATCTTTATTGCCTCTGGAATGTACTTCATACTACACCTCTGCCTGCAGCCTGCTTCCTACATCGGTTTTTGAATCTACAGTTCTAATTAAACATGGACACCTCTGAAGCTCATGTCTTTATCTGCAGAAGCAGACCTTATTTGTGGAGCATAAGGCTATCAATAGCTACCAGCCATGATGGCTGTGTACTACCTCCACTATCAGAGTAAATACCAATTGCTGGAGCACACAAGTGGGTTGAGTGCTCTTGTGCTCAGTTCCTGCTTGTGGGGTTCCCAGAGGAAGCTGGTTGGTCCCTTTGAGAACTGGATGCTGGACTAGATGGGCATTTGGTCTGATCCAACAGGGTTAAGTTGCCAGTAAAGCTTACTGAAGGCTGTTCCCACTTCCCTGGGAGCAAACCCTGATGAAATGCAATGTGGCTTGCTTCCGAGATGGCATATATAGATATATAGCTCATATATAGATCTAAGTTAGTGCGGTGATCATCTGATACTTTTGTACAAACTCAAATGAAAAGGAGTGGAGTGAAAAACAAGCAGCAGGTGGAACCAACAGAAGGCCAGTGCAATAAACTGGGAAAACACATAGTGAGTCATCACAGTCACGTCCTCTGAATTCGCAGCCCTGAAGGAACTCATGCATAGGAGCCTTCCAGCTCTCCTTTCTGGCCAATGTCAGGTTGACATTGTCAGCCATCTAGAGCTTGGAACACCATCAGTATGGAGCTGAGTACCTGCTTCCTTAGCAAGTGCCATTTGGCACTGGTGGGCTCTCAATTCCCTGAAGCAGCATGGATGTAGCCTGCCCACCTCTGAACTGTGAAGACGCTTCATACACATCTCAGTTTTTAATTCTGCTATTGCTTCTCTATGAGTACCCTTATAAAATGCTGCAGGAGAGGTTTCTGGTTAAGGTGGAAACTTGATATTATTATTTAAAATTTTAGACTGCCCTTCATTCATAGCTCTCAGGGTGGTTCACAACATGAAGATACAAGATAAAAAAAACACAAAATACACAATAAAAACAAGAACAAAAACAAAACAATAGCCCTGTTGCAATAGGAAGGAGAATTGCTTAAATATGAAATCAATTTTTTTTCTCATTTTCAGTTAGCTAAACATACACATGAATACATGTTGACTCACACACAGAGCGCTCTGAATCTGAACTGAATATTTTCGTTCTTTTCACAATTCTGCTGCAGGTTCTTAGGCAGTGCAGGGGTCTATAACACAACTGAGTGAGGGGTGGAATGGCAAGAAATAAAGCTTGAGTGCTTAATCTTTACCGAAGTTCTTCTTAGCAGAGGTAATACACAATAGCTTTATTTTCCACAACAATCCAATGTAGGCCAGTGTGGTCAAGTAGATACAATATTTGGCTTTCACTTGAGAGAGACCTGGGTTCCAATTCCTGCTGACACGTTAAACTCTCTGGGCCACTATTTCAGCCTGACCTATATCACAGGTATTCTTATAAGCAGTGGGGAGAGAGAGCTTCTTGAAGAAAGGATAGGATAAAAATGAAACTAATACAATGGTTGAGTTATATATTTCACCTGGGCTAACAAGGTAGGGCCAGCCAAAGACATTTTTGCACCTGAGGCAAACTACAAAATGGCGCCCCCGCTCCACCAGGGAAAAAGAGGTGAATGAAGTTTTACATCGGGAACAAGCAGAGGCAGAATAAAGATCTATATTGGATTCTACTGCCTAAGGCAGATCTCCTCACCTTACTCTATGAGTAGGCCAGCTCTGCTAACAGGCAACTCCATCTGTAAAAAGAGGGTTATAACTCAGAGAGGTTTTGGGGGGAAAGAAGTGTTGACATGTGCAGGTGAAGAAGATGTGAGGCTGAAATATAGCTGTGTTCATAGTAATAAAAAGTTTGTCTTCCTGTTAAATCATTGGAGTCAATTGCTTTGTCTTGCTACTGTTCCTGTCTTGATTTCTCCTTTTCCACTGACCTATAGGCACCTGACCAATTGCTCCAGATGGTTTTTTTGCAGTGCCACCTAGTAGCACAGGCAGTGCTCCACAGCAGCCAGGTGGGCGGTGGGCAGGTAAGTAGTAGGCTGGCATCTGGCACCATTGCATACTCAAGATGTGCAAGATTGATCTGCTTGTTTTTCATCCCACACCTCCCATTCCTTGATCCCCCACCATACCTGTCAGCATCACAGCCACTGATGCCTCCTTGCCGTTATCAAATCATGCCGTTTCACTTTGTAGAACCCTGCAGCAGCAACAATGCCCATTCCTCTTTGTTCCCTCAAGAAAACCTTGGTTTGTGATCTGATCTTCTGTCCGGACTACTCAGTCTTTCTGCTTCACGCTCCATTCCTTTCATCTCACAATTGCCACAATTCTCAACCTCTCTTGTCCACAGCTATTCACAACTCTTCTCTGGAGTCACATCCCCTTTCATAACCAGCGCAAGCTCCATGTGCTTACCTTTTAAGTTCTCTCTCCCAGTAAGTGGCAGTAATGCTGCCACCAGAGGGCTCCATCCCCACGGAGCAAACTGCTCCTGTCGCTCTCTCTTTCTTCTGAGTCCTTCTCAAAACTCACCTGTTCTTTGTTACCTTTGGCAGCTTCCCCCTTTATCATTCCCAGCTGCAACCAAGCAGCTGCATTGGCCCCTCAGTCTTCCCTCCTCCTCAACTCTTCCTCCCTCACTATATTCTTTCCCCCCGTTGTCCAGACTGTAAGCTCCTTGGGGGTGAAGAACTCTCTCTTTTCCCCACATAATTCAGAAAGATACTACAGTGGTGCCTCAGGTTACATACGCTTCAGGTTACAGACTCCGCTAACCCATAAATAGTATATTGGGTTAAGAACTTTGCTTCAGGATGAGAACAGAAATCGTGCAGCAGCGGCACGACAACAGCAGGAGGCCCCATTAGCTAAAGTGGTGCTTCAGGTTAAGAACAGTTTCAGGTTAAGAACGGACCTCCAGAACGAATTAAGTACTTAACCCGAGGTAGCACTGTATATATAAACTGATGGTTTTGTGTGCATGCATATTTAAAGAATGAATAAATAAAGCAAAGTATAACGATAAAATAACAAAAAAGTAATACATTCAATAATAATAAATGCATGGAGCTCAGAGCTCTCAGGAGTATGTGGGAAAGTGTTTTGACACTTTCTAAATTGTTGACATTAAAGTACTATGCTTATTGTAAATCTGGGATCACAGTGTGGCACCCATATATCCTCAGACACTTTCCTTGGTGCCTGCTAAGACTTCCTGACCCTCCCAAGTTTTATCTATTTAAAAATTAAATGGTGGTTGTTATTTTTGCTTTTGGTTTTGAGGTGGTTATTTGCTTGGTGGTTGTTTGCTCTTCTGCAGAAAGGTCTGCCTGCTTTCTTTCTTTGTTTTATTTTGTTTGAGGACATGTGTAGGTGTTTTCCCCATTTGGGGTAGGGATAGAGTTATTAGCATCACCAGTTTTTTGTCTGTGAAATGGGTATTTTGTGGTGTTCAAGATGGCTTCTTAGTTTGCCAGACAGGCACAGATTGGGGACCTCAACGGGACGAATACCCATTCATATGTCCGGAACAAGCTGTCATTTAAATCCATCCACTCCTGCTACAAATTCCTCTGGTATTAGTTATTTCCATGCAACTCTTTCCAATCTGCAGCAGTGGAATGTAAAGTTCTTTCTTTCTTTTTGTTGCCAGCTTGAAGGAGATTCATCCCAAGGCTACGGGTTGCTTTTCAAAAGAGGAAGTGATGTAACTCCTCATCTTACACAAACCTCCTTTGTCAGCTTTGTCCTCTGATGTCTATAAATCTAGGGACTCTTTGTATGTATGTATGGTTTCTTTGATGCATTGTTGTTCTTCATTCCCATTTCAGATTGTCTTTGCTTTAATGAGTGTTTTTCTAAATGTTTCCCATAAACCTTCTGTGACTGGTTCAACTGCAAGAGACAAATGCTCCATTGTATGCCTTGAATGAACTTTCCCAAAGATTTAGTTGAATGAAGAATATTTAAATATCCCTTATGAGGCTATGCGTGGTGTAATAATGTCATGCTATGGCTCACAGCCTGTCATCATTTGTATGGGGGTTCTCAATTTCCAGTGTTTGGCTGGTATTTCATTTAAAAAAGTTCTACTGCTGGAAAAAAAACAGATAACTTTTTCTAAGGATGGGCAATGCAACTTTATATGTGGCAACTCAGAAGTTCTGTTCCACTGAGTTCAAGTGGGTTTGCTCCCAGGGAAGCTAGCATAAAACTGCAGCCTAAGCCCACTTTGGAACAAACCCTACTGAATTCAGCAAGACTTAATTCTGCATAAGGCTGGGTTGACAAGTATGCTCAGCGCCTGCTCAGCTGGGCTGTCCCCTCCCTGCCTCCAATTCACAGAGCCAACTTACAGCAACCACCCTGTGCAAAGGCTCCATTATAAGAAAGAGTAAATGGGTGCCCTCAGGATTCCATCAAGGTTTGGACTAAATTTGTCTGGTCCTTTGATGACTCCATCAGAATATTATTATTATTATTATTATTATTATTATTATTATTATTACATTTGTATACCACCCTATACCCGCAGGCCTTGGGCAGTTCACAACATAAAATCCCAACATGCATAATAAAAATAATACCAGCAACCCAATAACGCCCCCCCCCCAAATAATAGCTTTGCCCTATGTCATAATTATTCTCAGGTGTGGCTGTATGGGAAGAGCAGTAGCTCCGTGGCAGAGCATCTGCTGTGCATGACGAAGGTCCCAATTTCAAATTCTAGCATCTCCAGGTAGAGATGGTCATGTCCCCTGTCTGAAACCCTGCAGTGCCCTTGCCAGTCAGTAGAGATGATGCTGTGCTAGATGGCCTCCCTTGATTTGATTCTGAATTGATTTTAGAATGTATTTTAATTAACTGACTGTGTGGTTTTATGTACACTGTGCTATTTTTACTTGTTGTTAGATGCTCTGAGCCTGGCTTTGGCCGGGGAGGGTGGGATACTATTTATTTATTTATTTATTTATTTAGCAGCATCCTATTATTATTATTATTTCAGCATTATTATTATTATTATTATAGCATTATTATTATTATTATTATTATTTCAGCATTATTATTATTACTATTATTACTATTATTACTATTATTATTATTATTTCAGCTGCAACCTATGTTCCTGTGTGTTCAGAGGGTGCCCTGTCCATTTATCAAACACATAAGGAAAGAGCAGGATGCCACCTGCTGGTCATGCCCAGGTATCTGCCTTCAGCATTGATGGACAAGAGCCCTGTGTACAAACAGGTGCATGGACATCGGGACTCTTCCACATGAGTGAGAACCCAGATCAGCCAGGGTTCCTGCTGGCATGCAGAAGCACATCTGCAGCACTGGAGGGATCCTGCCTGCTGATGCCAAAGCAGCATGGCTGCCACAAGTGTGTGTGGCCAGTAGGGGCTTCAGCATTTGGAGTAAAAACTAAGAATCACACTGGGCATTGTGTGAACACCACCAGAATGATGGAAGAATAGAACGACGCTTCAGGAAGTGAAAGATAGAAAGTACACCACTCCAAAGAGAACCGGCCAAAAGCTACACAAATATGTCTGTGCCGATCCTACTGCTGTTCCTTTTTTTTTTTAAAGCCAAACTGTGTTTTATGAGTGAAATGAGAAAGATGACATTAATCATGTGCGCATGTCCTTTGCTTGGTCCCCCCCCCCTCTTTATTAATTGTAGTGGCAGGGAAGGGGACAATCTGGATGGGGAGTGGATTAGAACAATTTTGGATTGACCCCTTTGCCCCCACCATAGCCTTGATCCAGACTGGCGGAGGGGACGGGACATAGCTGCTATTTTCCCCTGGGAGAAGCCACTAGTACTGTCTTCTTTCTTGGGCTGAACAGCAGCCATGTCCCCCTGCATCCCAGCCCAAATCAGGACGGTAGTGGGAGCCAGTGGCGTAGCATGGGTTGTCAGCACCCGGGGCAAGGCAAGTAATTTGCACCCCCTAACCAGTGGATTTGCATCCCCTAACCCTAACCCCCATATGTTGCGCCCGGTGCGGCCGGCCCCCCCTGCACCCCCCACGCTACGCCACTGGTGGGAGCTAATGATCTCCCCACTGCATGCTGCAGTCCTGATCTCCTTCTAGATCAGCCTCCCCCATGCGACTGCTTTTCAGTACAGAAAGAACAGCCATGCAACGAGTCACATCTCCTTTTGTGCTATCCGTAAGCATCACACAACTCCAAACCATCCCCAAACCCTCCGGGTGGATGCCAACACACAAAAGGGCAGCACACAGACAAAATAATTTTACATTTTTTAATTGGGCGGCTGCAAATAAGAAAAAGCTCTGTAACCAAAAATGTCATTTTTTAAAAAAAAGCTGCGCAAAATTAGTATAACCTTTACCTGTTGTAGTCTGCATTGCCACTATGGTGGTGGTGCAGGCAGATGCAGGTGTTTTCCTGGGTGTATTATTCTGTTCCCATACCTCCCCCTAGTGTAATAGTCAAGCAACTGTAGGCTAAAGAAGGTGGCTTTCCTCCAGTTTTCGAACTGTCAGCAAAATATTCGACACTGTCAGCTCTCTTTGATGCGACCCAGGAGCGAAAACAGAGAAAGTCATGCGCTGTTAAGACTATTACGCTTCTCTGATAGCGCAGCCATCAGTCTCACCTGTCGCTGTGCAGATTTATTGTGGGACATTTGTTTTGTCCCTCTCCTTTTATTCCATCTCACCTTTCTGTAGACCAGCGTTCCAGGCAAGATCTTGGATTTGTTACCTGTAGGCACTTGGCATCATATTATCATCATTATCAGGTTGTTTGCTGATATACAAGCAAGCTGAAGATTTGCTCTGGTTCAGACACAGGCTAAGCATTTGGTACTGAGGCACCCAGGCTGCACACATAGCCTGCGGCAAACAGAGGAAGAAGGAAGACCTGTCTATCACTTATCACTTATCCCTCCCTCCTATGCATGTACACAAACAGTTGTGACTAGGGATAGGAGAGAAATCTACTTCTGTTCACATTTTAATGCTAATTTGCCAAATTTGCCCTTCCCAAACCAATATAGTTAAGGGGGGCTATTGGGTTGGAGGAGCTATTGGGTTGTTTTTGTTTTTATTAGGTATTTTTTAGTTTTATATCTTGATTTTATTCTGTGAACTGCTCTGAGACCCCTGGGTATAGAGTGGTATATAAATTCAATAAATAATAATAATTAATGATGTCAGCCAGTGTGGTGTAGTGGTTAAGAGTGGTGGACTCATAATCTGGTGAGCCGGGTTCGATTCCCCGCTCCTCCACATGCAGCTGCTGGGTGACCTTGGGCTAGTCACACTTCTTTGAAGTCTCTCAGCCTCACTCACCTCACAGAGTGTTTGTTGTGGGGGAGGAAGGGAAAAGAAGATTGTTAGTCGCTTTGAGACTCCTTAGGGTAGTGATAAAGTGGGATATCAAATCCAAACTCTTCTTCTTCTTCTTCTTCAGCTATCCATCAATAAAGGGACGTGGGTGGTGCTGTGGGTTAAACCACAGAGCCTAGGACTTGCTGATCAGAAGGTCGGCGGTTCGAATCCCCGTGACTGGGTGAGCTCCCATTGCTCGGTCCCTGCTCCTGCCAACCTAGCAATTCAAAAGCACGTCAAAGTGCAAGTAGATAAATAGGTACCACTCCGGCAGGAAGATAAACGACGTTTCCATGCGCTGCTCTGGTTCGCCAGAAGCGGCTTGGTCATGCTGGCCACATGACCAGGAAGCTGTATGCCGGCTCCCTCATCCAATAAAGCGAGATGAGTGCTGCAACCCCAGAGTCGGCCATGACTAGACCTAATGGTCAGGGGTCCCTTTAACTTTATCCATCAATAACCACACTTCTCCAAATTTTGTGAAGCAATTCTTCAACCAAAATAATATGTACATACAGAAAAAGGCATAACTGAGTGAAAATAACTTAAAAATCTGTTTATTAGGAACAAATGCATTATAATGTATGTATATCAGGAGAAATGCACACAAGTATGCTGACAAATTTTCATGAGGTGTTTAAAAAATGGCAAACCAGTGGCCAAAATGTGATGAACAAAACTGACTGGAACTTTGAGAAGCCACCATGCCAGATTCGTCCATAACACATTAGAGCCTCGGCTGTCTCCAGGCTGGTTAAGGTAGCCCAGTGCACTGAACAATCATGCCCCGCAGGGCAATTGATGGTGTGTGATTCCCGCATCAGCATATGGTGATGAATGAGGTTGGTGTTGTAACATGTGGTGAAACACTTGATTTTAATACAAAGCACCTTGTGTGAGCCTCTCCTCCATTTCCTCCAGTAAAAAAGGATGCTATTTCCCCCCCCAACCTGTCATTTGACTGCCCCTTTTGTGTCCCCTGCGGAAAAGACAAAGAACTTCTTTTCTGATGCATGCAGTGTTCAGAAAGTGCCGTGTCAGCTAGCTAGTTCAGCAGAACATGACTGACATGCAGAGGGAGAAAAAGCCACTGTAGAGTATCTATAGAATTAAAACATCTATACCTTTCCAGCACTGCAGCAGTAGCGTCATGGGCATTCCTGTAAAAAAACAGAAATCCTTGTTTTTTCCTGTTCGCGGTCACAGCATCTATGGAGTTTTCCTGAAGCCTATTTATTTCAGTTTAATTAAACTAATTTCTAAAACAACTACTGTTATAGGAATTCAAAGGTCTTATATATATAGAATAAATGTTCATAAATGTACATGGCAAACACACATGCAGAAGTGCAGTGTCTGAAACAGTACAGGAGTGCAATCCTGAAGCCATTTCGACTCCCCCAAATTGACCTCAAATATTGGCGCTGTGGGTAAAAGCCTCAGCACCTAGGGCTTGCCGATCGAAAGGTCGGCGGTTCGAATCCCTGCGGCGGGATGCGCTCCCATCGTTCGGTCCCAGCGCCTGCGAACCTAGCAGTTCGAAAGCACTCCCGGGTGCAAGTAGATAAATAGGGACCGCTTACCAGCGGGAAGGTAAACGGCGTTTCCGTGTGCTGCGCTGGCTCGCCAGAGCAGCGATGTCACGCTGGCCACGTGACCCGGAAGTGTCTCCGGACAACGCTGGCCCTTGGCCTCTTAAGTGAGATGGGCGCACAACCCTAGAGTCTGTCAAGACTAGCCCGTACGGGCAGGGGTACCTTTACCTTTACCTTTATTTCGCTGCAAGGAGGAAGGAAATGGGAAAAGCTTTCCCGTTGTCTTTGTACTGTAGGGGCTTACACCTCCCTTTGCAAATACAGACTGGCCAGTATCTGTTAAGCTGAGCAAACTATCAATATATGTAAGAGATTCAGGAACTGAAGTATTTACCATCACAAAAGAATGGCCAGACTATCCTGACAGACAGGTTTTCTGCTATAGACCGCACCCCTGTGATGTATGTATGATGTTTTGGGGGGGAGGGGTCTTGAGCTATAGGGGAGGCACTTTCAAAGGTCTATATAAGAGCTTGCACACCATTGTTCGGGGTTCCTCTCCTCCCTCCCTTCATGGGGGGGGGGAGTGGGGGACCCTGTTGCAACAGTTTAATAAAGATCATGCTTACTAGCTGCTTTGCTTCTCAATATTCTCTAGTTGGCCTCTGTTATTTTCTCCTACCAATAGAGAACCTACATAAGGACTCTATACGGGCTCTTGGATACCCCATAAGGGATAAAGGAGCAGTCTCTTTCTTATAACACAGTACTCTGTACAATCAATTATTTTTTCAGCTTGTTTTGGGTCAGTACAAAAATGATTTGGTTTGTGGTCATAACTTCACAACAAAGCTATTTTTCAGCACTAGTGCAGAAAGCTACATTATCTTGAAGTAGCGTGCATGGCCATGGCACAGTAATCTTTCCTGGTGGAGAAAGGCAGAGGTCTATTTTCACATTTTCCACCTTTCCCCCACCAGTGGGCAATGGAGAGGCCCCTGTTTTTCCTTCTTATGGCCCTCTGTCTTGGGCTAAGACAGGCATGTCCAAAGTCCATTACGGGGGTCTAATCCAACCCGCCAGTTGGGTTAAGGTTTAATCCGGCCCCCGTGGGTAAAATCCTAAAAAAACCTCAACAACTTCAATCCTAAAAAAAGGTTAAACAACTTTGGTTGGCCCTTCACTTCATCAAATCTGGCCCTCTTTGAAAAACGTTTGGACACCACTGGGCTAAGAGATCCCTTGAAATAGAGGACACTTGGCAGCCCTGGAAATAAGAGAACTATCTACTTTAAAGCAGGACATCTTTTCATGAATACAGTTTGTGGTGAATAATCCAGCCATGGAAACAATTAAGACAGAAAAAGCCTTTCCTTTGCTTGTGCCCTTTGCAATACAAATTAAGCACAACAGTTGCTTCACTAGAAATGAAACAGCTACTGTTGAATTCTGCAAGGGGAAACACACATTAAAAGAAAAAATCCAACCATGCAAGTTGGCTGCTTTCCCTTATCCTGCACTTTCTCACTAATCTAGTTCTGTCTCGCTAATCTCTAAAAACGCAGTACAGGTTTATTTATTTGTTTATTTTCAAAATACCCTCACGCTGAGATTCTGCAGAACATGGGGCAAGTTTTGCCCAGGTTCGTTTCATTGGTTTCCAGGGCTTTCTAGGGGAAATGACCTGCAGAGTTCTTCCTGCCCTCATTTCAGTTCATGTTTTGCACCATATTTGTCACTGATTGCCAGGGCTGTAGAATGAAGTAGCCAAAAATGGTTTTAGCAGAGCTAAAAAGAAAAAAAAGAAAAAATCTGGATAAAAAGCAGAAGACATTGTTGGCAGACAGACCTGTTACTATGGTAGTTAATCCAGATTTTTGATGGCCATGCTCATTAGATATCTGACTTGCGTATTTTCTTGGGCTTTATCGGCAGAGCTGGGCATGGTCCAAATTCACTGAAAATGAATTCGTCTTAGTTGGGACTGGAAACTTTGTATGGACTTCTTGCATAAATGAGAAAACGAACTTGTAATATTAGGATTTGAAGATTGAATAAAATACTGGTTTACAGAAGAGAGAATGGTTGGATTTTAACTAGTTTGAATACTATATTTAGCTGCAGGACAGAGAACCAGAAGTCTTCTTATCTTTCTTTAATCCTTTCTCTCTCCTCATATTTTGCTTTCTCTCTCTTTCAGTCTTTTCATTTTCTTCTTTCTGCCCTTGTTCTTTTTTAGATTAAGCAGCTGTTTTATTTCAGTGTATTATAAAAAAGATACTTTGTAATGGGCATGAACTTTTGTATATTCTTGAATAAGTATCAATAGATAATTTTTAAACTGCAGAGGCCAAATAAATGTCATTCACTTAGGGATCATTTCATTTTCACTGTTAACAAGTTTGAATTTCTGTAAGCAGCTATATGTGATCACACCCTTCTTTTGGTGCTTTTTGTATTTTGCAGAATCTTCAGGCTGTTCAATAGGATCTGGAAGGGACTTGAGAATTAATATTCTCCTTCCCTCTGCTAGGAACAACCTGTTCTCTGATGAGTTTTGCTCCTTGCATTGAGATCCTTCACCAATAAAGGCAGGACTCGCCCTGTTCCTTGAAGCCATTAGCCAAGACCCCAGAAGCTATGACACTCACATCCACCCTTCTCATGAGAGGGGGGCAGGGGAATCTCTCAAAACATATGAAATATACTCAGAGTCGATTGTGGATTTCATGCTCTTTATTCAGCTCATGGTAGTGAGGAATGAAAGTTCCCCCAAAATATCTGCTTTATATACATTATTTACACAATGGGCCGCACGTGATTGGCTAATTCCGGGATTCTCCTGTAGGCCAAACAGGTTGCGGATTCACTTCCACCTGGAGCTGGATTGGGTGGCTCCTGCAGACCAATCATACTGCTGCATTGTACTAGGACCAATCAGACTGCTGCATTCTGAATCCTATTGTTCTAGGACCAATCAGACTGCTGCATTTTGGATCTTATTGTTCTAGGACACATCAGACTGCTGCATTTTGGATCCTATTCAACTCAGTACATAACAACATGCTTAACTTCAGAAAAGTTCAGACAGCAGTAAGCTTATTTTCCAAAAAGACATCCCAAAGTCTGGGAAATTCGTCCAGCCTTCTTCCAAGCCTGGAGAAAAGTGGAGATTCCTTGACCTCACACTGAGGCTCAGGGAGGCTTGGAAGATGTCTTGCAGGTTTTCAAACCTCTCTGAACCTTTCTGCAGGCTTAGAAATGGGGAGCTCTCCCTGACATCATACTGAACCTCAGAGACCTCATCCTTTGTGGACCATTGTGTGTTTTTTAATGATATTAATATTTGTAACTTGTAAGGTGTCATGCCAGACTGACTCAGGCAAAAATTGCAATTAATTAGATAAGCAACGCCTTGTAACATATAGCAGAAAGCCAGAAGCAGTGCTCTTTAAAAAAAAAAAAAAAAAAATGTTTAGGCATACTCTCATTTTGACTCAAGAAAATCACCATTTTATAGTTCAAACCAGGAAAAATAAATAAATAAATACAGTAAATGGACAAAAGTACAAAGATTCACAAAACGTTTAGGGGTATGCGTACCCCTGTGTCCCCCCAGAAAAAAAGCACTGGCCAGAAGCATCCTGAAGGGACAAACCAAGGCTGCAATCCTGTGGAGGACTCCCTGGTCCTGAATGGGGTAACTGTGCCCCTGAAGGAGCAGGTGCACAGTCTGGGAGTCATTCTGGACTCACAGCTGTCCATGGAGGCACAGGTCAATTCTGTGTCCAGGGCATCTGTTTATCAGCTCCATCTGGTATGCAGGCTGAGACCCTACCTGCCCGCAGACTGCCTTGCCAGAGTGGTGCATGCTGTAGTTATCTGTCGCTTGGACTACTGCAATGCGCTCTATGTGGGGCTACCTTTGAAGGTGACCCGGAAACTACAACTAATCCAGAATGCGGCAGCTAGACTGGGAGCGGCCACCGAGACCATATAACACAGGTCTTGAAAGACCTACACTGGCTCCCAGTACGTTTCCGAGCACAATTCAAAGTGTTGGTGCTGACCTTTAAAGCCCTAAATGGCCTCGGTCCAGTATACCTGAAGGAGCGTCTCCACCTCCATCATTCTGCCCGGATACTGAGGTCCAGCGCCGAGGGCCTTCTGGCGGTTCCCTTGTGCGAGAAGCCAAGTTACAGGGAACCAGGCAGAGGGCCTTCTCGGTAGTGGCACCCGCCCTGTGGAACACCCTCCCACCAGATGTCAAAGAGAAAAATAACTACCAAACTTTTAGAAGACATCTGAAGGCAGCCCTGTTTAGGGAAGCTTTTAATGTTTAATAGGTTATTGTATTTTAGTGTTTTGTTGGAAGCCGCCCAGAGTGGCTGGGGAAACCCAGCCAGATGGGTGGGGTATAAATAATAAATTTATTATTATTATTATTATTATTATTATTATTATTATTATTATTATTAACTCAATTATCTGGGAGGAGTAGGACACATTCAATTCAATGGGACTTTCTTCAGAGTAATAATTGTTAGGATTCAACCCTAAACCATATAAATATAGAAAACATGGTTTTGTAGAAATAGACAGGTAAGGTAAAAGACCACTGGATGGCTAAGTCCAGTCAAATTCTACTATGGAGTGCAGTGCTCATCTCCACTTTCAGGCCAAGGAATTTGCTGTTTGTCCAGACAGCTTTTCCAGATCATGTTGCCAGCATGAATAAACCGCTTCTGGTGCAACACAAACACTGTTTACCTTCCTGCTACAGTGGTACCTATTTATCTACTTACACTGGCAGGCCTTTGAATTACTAGGTTGGCAGGAGCTGGGACAAAGCAATGGGAGCTCACCCCGCTGCACAGATTCAAACTGCCAACCTTACGACAGCAAGCCCAAGAGGCTTGGTGGTTTAGAACACAGTGCCACTATGATTGAAGAGATCACTAAAATCCAGTTCTATTCATTAATATATGTAAGCATTGAATATTTTGATCTAGAGGCACCTGAGCATTGGATAGAACTAGCCAAAGTTCAGCTCATTGATTTCAAGGGAAGGGGGGGAAAGAGCTTACCACACATTCAGTCCTCCCATTAAAACCAACAAGACTCACGAATGCTTAGTTTGGCTTAGTTTACAACCCTTGTTTCAATTTTTGCTCTGTTAGACAACTGTCTCGCTGCTAGAGGTAGGAAATGTATAATATTACCACTCCAATCAGTAAGGGACAAAGCATCTGAAATCAAAATTTAATTCCTATCAGCGAAGCTTTGAAAAAATAATGCCCTTTTACAATTTGGTTAGAATTCACAGAACGCTAAAGTAAAGATGAGCTTTGTTTGCCTGCGCAGCTGGTGAGAAGCAAGAGAAATAATTGGATTTTATTCTTGTTTATCCATATATATCCTAAGGCAGCTTTCATGTTTTGCCTCTAGTTCAGGAGCAATGGATCACGCTGACTCACAACTGCCAATAAAATACTGGAAGTCAGGAGAGCTTACTGTAAAAAAAAGTTTCCATTGCCAGGGGTGTAATTCTCAAAATACATTCATTCACAGGCAGAGGCAGAAACTGGAATCCCATTTATTAGAACCGCAGCCCAACTCAGACAGTGTGGCAAGCTATTTAAAAATCAGTGCTCTCAACTATATTGATGCCATCAAAAACATGGGACTAAGATTTCTTTGAGAGGTTTTTGGGAGACATCTCATTTATCCAGTACGAAAAAGGCAGGTTTCTATTATTTGAGCAAACCAAGCTGCTCACCATCAGCTGGAAGAGCTCCTTACTGGTTTACCTCCACCAGGGTTGGGGAACCTTCAGATGTTGTTGGAGTCTCAACTCTCATGGCCAATGGTCAGGGAAGCCCTGCCTCATCACATCTCCTGACTGTGACACACAGTAAGGTAAAGGGACCCCTGACTATTATGTCCAGTCACAGACGACTCTGGGGTTGCGGCGCTCATCTCGCTCTATAGGCCGAGGGAGCTGGCGTTTGTCTGCAGACAGCTTCCAGCTCATGTGGCCAGCATGACTAAGCCGCTTCTGATGAAACCAGAGCAGTGCATGGAAATACCGTTTACCTTCCTGCCGGAGTGGTACCTATTTATCTACTTGCAGTTTGGCGTGCTTTCAAACTGCTAGGTTGGCAGGAGCAAGGACCGAGCAACGGGAGCTAATCCTGTCACTGGGATTTGAACTGCCGACCTTCTGGTCGGCAAGCCCTAGGCTCTGTGGTTTAACCCACAACGCCACCCACGTCCCTGTGACACAGTGACACGAAAATATGAAACCCTGCCTAAGAGATAAAATTCAGCAGAGTAATCTTAACACCTTGGACCAGAAATTTAGAAGCTAATCTCCCTGTATTAAGATGTTTTCTCTCTTTACCTTCTCCTGCTGCCATGAGTTACGGAAACATTTTAAAAACTGAATTGTTTCACAACAATACCCTGATTTGACTTTGAAAGCTGCCCAAATATCACACCATTTGATGATTAAAGCATATGGGGTTGCATGCAAAGTAACATGCCCTGACAGCACAAGGATTCCCACTTGCACAATGCGACATCCCCCATCTCCTCTCCCTGTGCACCCCCTAAAATATGTTCTAGAGGTTCCCCCACCCTCCAGAGCAGATTTGGGGAGTGCATGGAAGGAGCAGGGGAAATTCCTATTGCATCAGCAGAAATCCTTGTATTGACAGGGCATGCCCTGTTCAGGGAAGTTTTTTATGACTGATGTTTTAATGTCTGGGGAAACCCAGCCAGATGGACGGAGTATAAATAATAAATTATTGTTATTAACTTATTATATGTTAATTGGATACCTCCCATTTTTTAAATATTTTAAAAATAAAATCAGCGCTCTCAACTATATTGATACCATCAAAAACATGGGACGAAGAGAGGCTTTTGAGAGCCATTTCACCATTTATTCAGTACAAGAATAGAAAACCCATCATTTGACAGTATTTGGTCAGTTAAATGCTACATCCCAATGAAGTGATTTTATTGTGCATTGCTTTGCACTGACTTACATTGAGCCTCACCTGCTCACTCAGTTTGGAGAGATCCTTTTGGAGCTCTTCTGTTTTCTTGGGTTCTCATAATTCCAAATAATTGGATGAAGTTTGCCACTTCAGTGCTCCCCCCTAAATTCAGAACATTTATGAATTAAATAGTACGAACTATCCCAACTGCTATTTTGTACATCCCTCCATTGTGAAAAACACTCATTTACTCCAACTTAATCAGGTATTGGTCTGTAAAAGAGCATCCCCTCTTGTCCCATGGCTGGTAAATTTACTCTAGGGAAGTCAAAAGTCCTAAAACATACATGGACCAGAGAAGATGGTCAAGTTCTATGGGGGTAGAGGTAACAGAACACTGAAGCCATTCTACAGGCTATAAAGAGTGAGATGATAGTGAAATCCTAAATTACAAGGAGCAGTTCAGCCCGTAGAGGTTGAGGGGTCATGGGTTTTTTTCAGCCCTCCACTCCTGCCACAATAAAAATATTTCTCCACGTGGTAAGGTGGCTCATCAGAGAGTGGGCTCTAAGTGACATGAAGACGCCAGGTTTTCCTTCCCCAATGCAATTCCCCCCCACCTGAAGTAAAACAGACCAGAATTCTGCCATTTCATCCTGTGTATTTTGTGAAACAGCTAGCCATATTCTGTGGAGATGGCGTCCCATACCGAGTTGAAAGAACTGAGTTCATCTAGTATGGCAGTTCCAAGTTTGGCAGGATTTTGTCAGAACATCCTAAACCTCCTATGACTCTTTAAATAAATAAATAAAAATAACCCATTTGCCATCACAATTGTGGTATCAGAAAGCTAGAGAAGACTTGTTACTTGCTGGAGCACCAAGTCTGGTTTGAGATGACAGAGTGCCATCTAGTGATCAGATTAGCTGTTTTTTTAAAAAAGCCAGGACGTGGTAGGAGTGGGCTGACTCAGTCCTAAACTCCACAAATCCTAGTCTTGAGTTCCACTTCCTGGAACGGTGCAAATCAGTAATTTGCCAAAAGGGGCAGACATGCACTAAGAATTAAGGATCTTTGCGTCCATCTTGGCCCAGGGAACTGAGCTCATAGTTCTTTCAAACACATTCCTCCCCTCCACCCTTATTCATTTAAGCAGCCTAATTTGGGGGTGGGGAAGTTCTTGCCATTACACAGGGGGGAATGACCCTGCAGGCCTCTAGATATGGTTTGGCTACAATTCCTATCATTCCTGACCTTTGCTCATGCTGGCTCAGGCAAGTGGGAATTGGGACTCCACCACCCGGAAGGTCAGAGGCTCCTGACCCCTTTATCAAACCATTGTGAAGTCAGCAATCTTTTTTGATTACTGCAAAACATCTAGAGATCTATTTTCTAGTGTGGTGTAGTGGTTAAGAGTGGTAGTCTCGTAATCTGGGGAACCGGGTTCGCTTCCCCGCTCCTCCACATGCAGCTGCTGGGTGACCTTGGGCCAGTCACACTTCTCTGAAGTCTCTCAGCCCCACTCACCTCACAGAGTGTTTGTTGTGGGGGAGGAAGGGAAAGGAGAATGTTAGCCGCTTTGAGACTCCTGAAGGGGAGTGAAAGGCGGGGTATCAAATCCAAACTCCTCTTCTTCTTCACCTTTAGCATAAAAAATCGCCACCTTCTCTCACTTCCATGGGTGTGCATGTGTGTACTCATTTCCTCATCCCAGAGGGAAACAAAGCTTTTCTCCTGTGTCAGTACAGGAAAGAGACAAGAAAGCCTCTCTCTCTCTCTCTCTCTCTCTCACACACACACACACACACACACACAGTGTTGGAAGTTTGGGTGCAACTCAGTTTGCAGAAGAGGGGTTTGCATAAAGACAGAGAAGTCAGCATAAAGGTACAGTGATAGTCTGGGAATATAATAAATAATAATATATTACTTATACCCCGACCATCTGGCCACGCCTCCCCAGCCACTCTGGGCGGCTTCCAACAGTATATTAAGAACACAATAAAACACCAAATATTAAAAACTTCCCTAAACAGGAGAATACGAAGGCTCCTCGCTCTTTCTCTATTTAGACTGATAGGTTGTACCTCCCTCACATTGACAGACTTCAAGAAGTCAGCTGGGAGCTATCCTGAGTAAAAGGAGCAAGGGTGGCTGCCTTCCTTTAGCTTGTTAGGTTAGAGAACTAGAAACTTTCCTAGCCTAGTTATTTACGTCATACAATAAACTACTTTGTTATTTTTCTTACCCTACAAGCATCTCTGTGTGCGCTTGTTTATTTGCCTAGCTGGAGTACCAGCAATGATTTTTCAGAAAAAGCTAATGAAGCATGGGGAAGTGGGGTTAAGAAATAAAGAGGGACTCTCCCAGAAGCAAGAATGAGGTCTGGAGTCATATGGAGGCCAGCAGAGGAGGCAAGAGGGAGGTGGCATTCACCAAACTAGGTCAGCGAAAACCTGGGGTGTCTCCTGGTGCCACCATAACATTTCCTTAAGAGCATTTGGTTAGTGAAAAGGCATATTGTAAGCTAAAAGAAAATGGAGATGTCACCCTTTCATTAGAACATTAAAGGTTTCCTGAGAATAATGATGGAACAAGTGGGAAACAAAACTAATTAAGCAGTTAGTTTTGCTTCCCACTTGATTCAAGCAATGGTGCAGATGGACCCATAGTCTCAGTCTTCAACTCAGGACTTGCAAGAACTGTAATGATCTGATACTGTACATATTCTCACATAAGTCTTCCTGTTATAGTTTTGGGAAATCATGCGGGGGGAGTAAATATACAAACAGCTCTTCTTAAACGTTTTATTCATCATTCAAAAAGAAAACATTCCATAATCTTTTTACAAGAAAAAGGCTTTGGAAAGAAGGGGGGGCAGTCCCTGCCCCTATTTTTCCAAGTTTTCCCCCCAGACCTTTGCACCTCTAGTTTCATAGCACTTTGTTCCAGGAAAAACTATAGTTAATGCAGTACCACGGGCATATTTTAAGTGATGCATTCCTTTAATTAGCTGCGATTATGTTACATTAAGTATTTCAAAAATGTTAAAGTGATAGTAAGAAGTTTTTGAGGTCCCCCTTATTACTTTTTTTATTTTCTTCAAGATGAAGCAGTCTTTTCAGCTGTGCGAAGTGGTCTTTGATGTTTCTCTGAGTCCTGGAGGAAGAACGAGGTGTTGATTGACCAGATGATGTTCTGGAATTGGGTGTCCCTCTGTTGGATCCAGAATGACGGTGGCTGACAGGTGTAATTTTGTTTGAAGACTTCCGGGTTAATGCCTTTCTACCCAAACCTTCTCTACTATTCCCAGAATGCCTTGTTGTTTTCCCACATGCATTGCAGGTAACCAGCAGAACATTCTTTGCTTCCTTGTACTTCTTCAAAAGCTTTGTTTGTTTTAAATTGAGTTTGTAGCCCTTTGCTTCCCGATTAAGTAGTTTTTGTATCTGTGGAGTCACCCTCTTTTTAGGCATCAGACGTACCCTAACATTACCTGGAAGGAGAAACTGGAAACAGTAATGGCACACTCGGTTCACAGAACCGGCACACTCGGTTTTGTCTTCTCTGTTGCTGAGCGTCCACAGTAAAAACCGTGCTTGGGCTGGGCAAGTGTCTGCCAGCTGCCGTGCTGCATCTTCCAAGTACTGCTGCCTTCCCATCGTCTTGAACAGATCCAAATGTCTGTGGCAAATGGATGAGCTTCAAAGCGAGCGATGATGGAACTGGCCAGGACTCCAGGAGCCCACTCTCTGGCACCAATTATATGACTGCCTGCAGAAGCAAAGTTAAAATAAAATAAATAAAATGGAAGAAACAGATTATTGCAGTTGGATTAATAGCTTGCAATGCAATACATGTAAGACCATTAAACAGATGCAATTAATAGTATTTCCCACTGCAGAGTAAACACACATGTGGTTTCATTGGTGTGTTGTGCCCGTCCCTGGTACTCTGGATCAGTCATCGTTTGCCATCAAGCACAAGTGTCTTCACCATTTTCTCTCTTTCAGTGTTGTTAACTGTGAAGGATAAACGAATATTCCCCAAAATTATGACTGACTGACAAAGCAAATATTATTTGAGGACATTCAAACAATGTGCAGCCGAACACACATTGTTCTTATGTTATGTATTTTAATGTTCTTTATATTCTAAATCACCTGTGATCCCCAGATGAAGGCCAGAATATACCGTACATTTAATAAATACATAAATAAATCATATGGGACCCATTCTCTTGCTGTTCAAAAGGGTTGATCAATGAAGGCTGAAGCAACAAAAAAAAACAACTTACTATCCGTCTGAACTTCAGCTGGGGAGTTGCCTCTGCATCAGTCACCCCAACCTTGCAATCAAAATTTGTATTAGAAAGGCTTTAGACAGCACCTGTATCAGAATTCAGAATAGAAAATTCAAGTAATAAAGCACAAATAAAAACAGGTACTCCTAAGAGTCTCAAAGAGAAGTAATCAAATCACTAGCCCTGTATGCACAACTATGGAATTTCAAGTTACTGACTCCTTGGCCGAGCTGACATGCAATGGGGATCATAATTTAAAGTTATGTGCGTGGATCTTAGGCTTGTGTACCCTCCCAAAAATGCTTAGCATGAATGTAATCCTCTATCCGAAATTGCAGCCAGATTTGGCATGGTCAAGGACAAAATAATCAAGTGATTCTGATGACTATAAACTGACCCCCCGGGTTACTGAAAGGGCTACATTATTGGGGCTGGGGGAGTCAGAAACTCTGGCTATAGCAAAAAGGATCAGCTACATAGCAGACCATCACTCAGCACATTGTGTGCGGGGGTCACACTCCAAAACACTTATACCTGAACCACCCCCATGCGACCATCCTTACCTTCCAAGATGTGGTCATACTGTACAGCAGATGATTAAAAAGATGATTCTGTAGGGGTCTCACAGGTCTTTGCAAGAGTAGCATAAACTAGTTGGCTTAGGTGAAGATAAGGCCATGAGTTTAACAAGTACCAGACTGCCAACAAGGTCAAGCTAACCTGAATCAAAGTTTCAATATGCCAATGTCAATTTACCATTGTGTGCCTTTACAAACTTTACTGCCAACTATTATTGCTGCAAGAACGATGCTGGCACGATCCACTTCTGTACTAGTGCTGAAAAATAGCTTTGTTGTGAAGCTATGACCACAAACCAAATCATTTTTGTATTGACCCAAAACAAGCTGAAAAAATAATTGATTGTACAAAGTACTGTGTTATAAGAAAAATACTGCTCCTTTATCCCTCATGGGGTATCCAAGAGCCCGTATAGAGTCCTTATGTAGGTTCTCTATTGGTAGGAGAAAATAACAGAGGCCAACCAGAGAATATTGAGAAGCAAATCAGCTAGTAAGCATGATCTTTATTAAACTGTTGCAACAGAGTCCCCCACTCCCCCCATGAAGGGAGGGAGGAGAGGAACCCCAAACAATGGTGTGCAAGCTCTTATATAGACCTTTGAAATTGCCTCCCCTATAGCTCAAGACCACCCCCCAAAACATCATACATACATCACAGGAGGGCGGTCTACAGCAGAAAACCTGTCTGTCAGGATGGTCTGGCCATTCTTTTGTGATGGTAAATACTTTAGTTCCTGAATCTCTTACATATATTGATAGTTTGCTCAGCTTAACAGATACTGGCCAGACTGTATTTGCAAAGGGAGGTGTAAGCCCCTACAGTACAAAGACAACGGGAAAGCTTTTCCCATTTCCTTCCTCCTTGAAGCGAAATATTTGAGGTCAATTTGAGGGAGTCAAAATAGCTTCAGGATTGCTCTCCTGTGCTGTTTCAGACACTGCACTTCTGCATGTGTGTTTGCCTTGTACATTTATGAACATTTATTCTATATATATTAGACCTTAGAATTCCTATAACAACTGGGAAGACTACAATTTGGCAGACCTCTCCTTTGGAAGTAAACCCATGCAATGAAATGGGATTTACTTCTGAGTAAACGCACACCAAGCATGTAGGCAGTGGCCTGAAGCAGAGTCAAACCCTTTGGTTGATCTAGCATTCTAGCTCATAGCTACCAACTTCTCTCCAGGGTTTCAGTCAGCAGTCTTTCACAGCCCTACCTAAAGACGCCAGGGTTCTTCCACTATGGGGTACATATGGCAAACAGACGGCACACTTGTCACCCGCACCCCAGCCTTTTTGTAGCACTTTACCAGCTCGAATGATTGGCGGCGGTAAAAGCAGAAGCCGCAGCGAGCGAATGAGTGAATGCAAGAAAAGCAGCAGGATCCACCCCAAGCAATAACAATCAATGAAGTACAGGTGCAAAATGAGAGGGCCACTGAAAGAAACACACCTTGTCAGCCCAGCAGGTATCCCCACATTCCCCACCCCACCTCAAAAAAACCCACTCTCGGGAGAAAAACAACAAAAACAAAACCCGAATCCTTCTCCGGCAGAGGACCGAACTAACACAGCATTTTAAACCCGAGATGAAAACCCCACCGCTCTGCTGCACAGACACGTGGCGAGCAACCCCCTGTCCGCGCTGTTCGTATCACGTGGCGCGTCGGAACACGTCCTCTCCGGAAGAAGAAGGGCGCCTGCGTGCTTCCGCATGGAGCGGAGTGGCGGAAGTGACCTCAAGCTCATTTAAACAAAAAAAAAACAACTGGTTGACGCTTACGAGGTGATATAAGAGGTGGGAAGAGGAGCTTCGGGGCCGGAAGTGAGGAAGGAGGGAGGCAGGGAAGGAGGGGGAGGGAGGCGTCCGTGAGGAACTTTTTCCGTCAGCTGGGCGAGGGAAGGAGAAGATCCACTCGAGGGGCGGCAGGAGCAGCAGCAGCGAGGCTGAGCGGCGGCGCCCCTCTCCGGGGGCGAAAGGGCCACGGAGCCCAGGATGGAGTTCCGCGATATCCTGATGGTGGCGTCGGAGCAGCAGGGGCTGAGCGCAGTGCCGGTGAGGGCTGGCGGGGGCGCGAGGGAGGGAGGCGAGAGGACGGTTGGCGGCGGGGAAGAGCCGACGGCCACCGCCTCTCGCCGAACCGGCTGCGGCCCGTCGCTTCCCTTCTGGGTCCCTCTCTCTTTGCTCTCCTCGAAGCGGACTTTCCTCTGAGTCGAGTCTTCTCGGGCTCTTCTTTCGGTCTCTCTCGCTCCCAGCCGCGCGTACATCCCGGGTTTTCCGTGCGCGCTACTTGCTCAGCTTTTGTGTTGCTAATCTGTTGCTCGCTCAGCTGCCGGCGCCCGGCGAGAGGAGCCTGTTCGGCGAGGTGTCACGGGGGTGGGGTGGGGGATGCTTTTATCAAATGCATTTCTCGCTTGAGTCACAGAAAGATGCCTTTGTTCAAAAGCTGCCGCTGCTGCTTTTTTCTTTTCCTTTTTTCCGGATAGCGAACACTTGACTTCAAATCCCGACCCTTTCCTTTTTTTTTAATCGCAAAAAATAACTTTAAAACTTTAGAAAACGAGACCAAAAAGTTGGTTTGCAGTTACCTCTACATATGCTAGGTTGCTAACCTTAAAATCGTTTTGCAGTTGATCTGAAGCTTGGCCTAAAAACGTAGGGCTAAGGCTTGCATTGAGGTTGTACAATGTCCAAGCAGGATGTGAGGGTTCAGGGAACTTTTTGGATGCCGACCCCATCACTTTTTCTTTTTTAAAATTATTTATGATTATTACTTTGTCAAAATAATTTTGAAATGTGCATCCCACCACCGAGATTATTCCATTGTAGCTATACAACCTCCCAAAATTTCAACACCTCTTACCATGGTTTGGCCCCTTTCTGTTTGAACAGTACAAATTCTACAAACACCCTCCATATCTCCTCAAAATCCTTTCTGCTGCATATTTCCCATCTTACCTTAATGGCACATGTTAATTTATCATTAATAGCTATATCCCACTCCTCTTTATACCAACTTCAATTCTTAAAGGGATTTATCTGGCTTATACTTTCTAAGTGAGCTTCTCCAGGCTTTGAAGATGTGCAGCAGGGTTTTCTGGGTGTAACAACAGCCGCAAAAGCCAGCCTAAGCATGTCTACTTAGGCTTTAGGCAGATGCTTGTTAAAAGAACAGCAGCTGTAGTCTATTTGTGAAACTATTTGTTTTATAGTTATCTGACTTACCTGAATTTGGCTTATGGATGTGGGACTATATTTTAAAGAATCAGAATACAAATGGATATCTAGATTGGTTGTATCATGGAATGGCTGTATGAGAATTACAGTTAGCAAGGAAGTACTAAATGAAAGAGTTCTTAGGATCATGGTGATCATTGCATGTTCTTCTGGTAAAAGGTGTAAGATATTTGATAAAGCAAAGTTTATTAAAAAAAAGCTTCAGGTTTTACAAAAACTGGCAACATAATATTAGTATTATGTAGCATTTGTTAAGGGTAGGTAGCTACTGGGTTACAAAGGAGCTTACAGTGGTACTTCTGGCTATGAACACTCCTGGTTACCCATGCTTCGGGTTACGAGCTCCGCTAACCCGGAAGCAGTTGCTCCTGGTTGCGAACTTCGCCCCATGATGCAAGCGGAAGTCACGGATAAGAACGGTTTCAGCTTAAGAATGGACCTCCAGAACGAATTCCGTTTGTAACCAGAGGTACCACTGTATTGACATTTTCTTCCTTCCTTTTCCTGAAGAAGCATGTTGGGAAGAATATCCTGAGAGTTATGCCACCTTTTTTAGTATCTTAAAATTTGGTATCAAATATTTTCTCAAATACTGGGTCATGATAATCTTTTGGAAGCTGTTGGTAAAATTCTGGTAAGAGACAGTGCCTTTAATTTTTTCTTTCTCTCTCCCTCTACCCATATAATTAATCCAATGCAGCATTAAATAGAATAGATTAAGCTTGGTCCAGTGCACCATGGGCATAGTAGTGTGCATGAAGGATTTCCTATTTGTCAGAGGTTCTCAGGCTTTTTATCCTCAGGGCCCTCTGGAGATGGCTTACACTGAGATCCACTAATCACAAAATGGTGGTTCAGATGTAGAGCCAGTAACACAGTGGTGGCAGACAGAGGCAGAGTTTGGCATAACCAGCTGGCGGTTACTGACATCACTTTCTACTGATATCTGATCCACCTTCAGAAATTACTAAATTATTTGCCACAGTATTTTCCTTGTGGCAGGGAGTTCCATAGCTCAGCTTTCCTCAGGCTAAGTACATACATTTGCTCAGCCTCCCCATTTTAAGCAAAGTGTGCTTACCCAGAGGCTGTAAGTAGAGAAGGCCTGTTCATTCATATTTTTCCCTTCCGGCCCCCCACCAATGCCTCTCAAAGTGTTTTTAACCATCTGCTGTATTCCCTTCCCTCCATGCCAAACTCCCAATATTTTTTATCCCAGCTTCCTGATCCTTTTATATTCACACCTTTTATATCAGCTTCTCTCATCCTCTTCTTTTCTTTTCCTAGTTTATGTATTATTAGTTCATTTATTTATTACCATAAAAATGAAACTTTTATTTCCATTTCTAATTTCCATCAATGCTTACCCTGGTCCTTTCCTCTCAGAGAAGGGAGGGATTGCCTCGCTTCTCTCTCAACTTGTTTCCTGGACACCAGAGTGCAAGAAGTTGCTGATATAGTCATTGGTCCAATCAAAAGTCTTATCACATGGTTAGGTTAGGAGACGGGGCAGGTATTTGAGGAGGCTCTGGACAGGCTGTGACACTGAGGCCAACCTCAGAGTGGCCCAAGACCCACTGGTATGCACCCAGCCTTCTGTTTGAGGGAGCCTGCCCTAGACTAGAGCATAACAGAGCTCTGTTCTCCCTATGGAGTTAGAGGGAGCAGACCATTGTCCCTTCATCACTCTTCCTTGGTCAAGTGGAGTGGGACAGAGAGGACTGGCTAGAGATTTTGGAGTTAATGGACTGGCATGGTGACAGCCCCATTATATGCTGTGGAGGATGGAGGGAACAGGGCTTTGTTATAACCTTTGGAGACTTTTATGTGATACTACATCCTCAGAGGATGGACCAAGCCCAAGGTATATTTTCTATGAGTAGACAGCATGATGATTTAAATGCCTATTGCAGGTCTTTTTATTTAGTCCATGTCTTGATTTTAATTCTCCAGGAAAACACGCAAGTCTCAGTCTAACGAAAAAACGTTCTTCTCTTTGTATCTCATTAATAGGGTCAGTTGAAATATTTATTCTAATGTCCCAAACCTTTACCAGTGCTGGGTTGCTGTGGTTTCCTCAAATAGTGTGCAGCTATAATCTTTGCTGACGTAGGAAAGATGATGTATTAGCAATTCTAATTTAAATGCCTTGCAGGCAAATCAATGCATGCTTACTTTGAAATAAATTCCACTTAAATCAGTGGGGCCTACTGTCAAGTAAGTGCTCATAGGATTGCAGTCTTAGACAAAAACTGGATACAGAAAAAAGGCTGGGCAGCAAATATATCCTGGACACCCTTAGCACAGTTGCACCAAATAGCTGTTCAATATGCATGTCTACTACACATGTAAAAAAAAAGTTTCTTTTAACTTCTCCATACAACCAAAAAAAACCCATTCCAATTCTTATACTTGACCTTCAGTTTTCAAAGTAGGTTGTATAAGGTGACTATATTTTTTTAGCCATAACATCCCCCCCAAAAAAAGCTGGAGACTGCTCTTCTAGATCAGAGGTGGATAACCTGTGGCCTTTCAAGTCTTGTTGGGCTACAACTTCCATCATTAGCCAGGCTGATGGGAGTGGGGAGTCCCATTGCTTGGAGAGTCACAGGTTTGACAACCCTGTCACAGATGCTTTCAGGTCTCTTTTCACATAAATCTTTTATGAACAGTTCATTTTCAGCAATGCCTTCTTCTGTTTTAGTAATCTGAAAGTTTGGGCCGCTCTTCAATTTAAAATAGATTAAATAGAAATTTGAGTCTTGTAAGTGCTCCTGAATACAATACAGATTTCAACATTTACTAGATGAAAGGACAGCTGCAAGTGCGAAGGGTTGGTTGTCAGAGAAAGAGAGAAATTGGTGTTCTTCTTGGGAACCCTGACACAAAACAAAGAAATAGATGCCCCTCAGGGTCCCTTCTGAGTCTACAGTTCTATGCAAAATAGGCTTCAGATGAAACTAGGCATGGGGACAGTCTCCTAGAAATCAAGGAATGACTGCAACTTGATACAGAAAGCATTCTTATATACTTCTGTGCTACACATTTGATTACTATTAGCCAATCGTGTGGCTGCAATAAAACTTTCTATAATAGTTACATCCCACTGTTGTCTAAACCGGTCAGAAATCTCTTAGATACTTTGAGCCCTCCCCAACCTTCTCATTATAACAATATTCATCAATGTCCATCTATATTAATTACCTTATTTATTAGTTGTCCACCAACATCTGCTTTCATTTATTTTGTGATTAATACATCCATTCTTATATATTGATATAATATTAATTGCAATCATTCTGCCTAGCCAGTCTCCCTTCAGCATTGCTATGGCAATTGACCTCCTTGAATTCTTTCAGTGTTAGGACACTGGCTGCTGCTTGTTCCTTCCTAAAAGCAAGTGAGGTTTTTTCCTAATGAGAAGGGTTAGTAAAAGTTCATGCAGCTTTTGCTAGGCTACAATATATCAGGAAAATGGAGTCTAAGCTAGTAAAAGGGATTAAATGAAAGCAAGAAACTACTGTATAGATTCCAAATAGGACAAGCAAATGGAGCTTTCGCTTTCAAGAGAACATATTATATGTTTTGAAGAAGCTATCAGTAAAGTTCATGTTTTATTAAATGCGTATTGCCAGTGTGTGTGTGGATCATGATCTCTTCATGGGAAAAGTGATTTAATCAATGAAAAGGAATCACAATTCAGAACAGGGGTGGGGCACCTGTGGCTTTGCAGGTGTTATTGGACTCATCCTCCTATCTGACCCAGCCAACATAACCAGTGTTCGAGATGGTAGGAATTGTATTCCATGAATATCTGGAGGGCCACAGGTTCCCCACATCTGATTTAGAAATATAATTCCTGAAAGTGTATTTCTCTTAAACAGCTTGTGCTGAATGAAAGCTCAGAAATGATTAATAAAATCTTGAGCGTTTACTACAATTTTATCTTTATTGTTGACTTTGGGAAGTTCATCTCTTCCTGTAAGCTAGCAGAGTTAGTTAACATTTGCTTTCCTGTGGTTGCGGTCCTAGGCAACATTGAACAGCATTCAGAGGTTCCTTTCCTCTGACAGGAAGTCTGTTCCTCCAGCAGAAATAATCTTTCTGTTCAAATTATCTTCCATTGGAAGAGAAGCATTGGATCCAGCCCATTAACTTTGAAAGTCTTACTTATTTTACATCTGAGTAAACATGACTAGGATTGGACTATTAAAATGTATGTATTAAGTTTTCCTGAAGGTAATTTCAGATTTGAGACACTTTAAAAACCATTATCAAGTAGTAAGCAGTTACTGAAATGTTGCTGCTAAGAAGGATTTTAGGCTGAAACTATTCTTTGCTAGATAGTGAATAAGCACATTCACGATCATTTATATGAGAAATAGAAACAATAATGTATTGCATCATGTCTCGCTAAAATTATAGAGCTGTTAGTTCATCTCCCTTAGGGAAAGCCATGCTAAGCAATAATTAGCTGTTTTCAAAATGAAGTGACTATTGGGCTTAGTAATGCTTCCACTGATAGCTCAGTTGTTGCTATAGATAACTCAAGATCTGACCCAAGTATGTAAATATCTATTAACTTGATTTAAAAAGTAGTCCTTGTTATTGTTCAACAGTAACACATAGGGTCTGTGTAGTGTAGGGAATGAATCTGGCCAAAGGCAATGTGATAGTATAAGATAAAAAGAGAAAGTATTTTCAAAGTTTGAATTATAACATTTAGAATTTCTACATGATTTTGTCTTCTTGTTAAGCTGTAGTTTCAGAAATAGCATTGGGATCTTCAAATAAAGGGCTACTGCACTCTTGTTATTTTATTTTATTTTTTAGCTTCACAGCGACTCTGTGGAGTGGGTCATATTTCAATATCTGGCTCAGTCAGGGTTGTGAGATTTCTTCATTGTACTTATGACAACTGCCTACTTCTGTCAAAGTAACTTAAAGAAAAACCAGGTGGTGGTTTCACTCTTAGTTTGGAGAGGGCAGTGTTTTAAAAGACACCTGCTCTCTTTTAAAGAGGGGATAAATGCTAATTTTGGAGCTAACATAGTTTTGAATAATTTTCACTAATATTTCAAGGCATGGAGGGTGTAATCAAGTTTTACAAAATGAACTTTTAAAGGCTTTGTGGTTTTCAATTTCAGTTATTGCTTAAATGCTGTGTAACAACAGCCATCTGCAGCTTGCATATTGCTACAGCTTTCAACCCTACAGTTGCCATCTGGAGGTGCTCAGAAAAGGATAATCAGTGTTTTAAAAAGCACACCAGGAGTGTTTGACCTGTGCTTTTCGCCACTGCGGACAAATCTTTGTATAAAGCTGGTACTTTTATCAAACAATGAGAATGGAATGTTACTGCCTGTCTAGCTTGTTCACTGAGTTGTTGGAGAGAACTTGTAGCTGTAGTAGACTTTTATACCTCATACAAGCTATGTGTTGTATAAAGTCTTGTATTAAAGTATTTGTTTTAGTGTTCCTTTTTTCATTGAGAAGGAATATCAATATATTCTAAATTGGTAATTATAAACACACACACACACAGTTACAGGTAGTCGTGTTGGTCTGCCGTAGTTGAAACAAAATAAAAAAAATCCTTCCAGTAGCACCTTAGTGACCAACTTGGTATGTTCTTGGTATGAGCTTTCATGTGCATGCACGCTTCTTCAAATACAAAGAAGATTGGTATCTGAAGAAGTGTGCATCACATAAAAGCTCATACCAATAACAAACTTAGTTGGTCTCTAAGGTGCTACTGGAAGGAATATATATATATAACATAAAACAGCTTTTTTTCTTATACAGCTAAATAAGTAATTACAATTAAATCTGACCATGTTTAAACACTCCCCCCCAAATAAATCACAAATTAAGTACAAAAACTCTTACTTGCATAAGCACTGAGACAGCTTTTTGAATAAAATATAGCCTGTCTTGTGTTATATCTATGCTCTTCTGATATTGTTATACTGCAATTTCCATTAGCTCCAACCAACATAGCCAGTGGTCTGTGATGATGTCATTCAAAATGTTGTGATAAGATGGTTTATGACGTATTGTGGCATGTGGTTGTGGCCAGTGCTAAGCACCTTAAACACCACTGAAATCAATTGCTGAAAAGGCTTTTATTGTTAAATTGCCCAAAGTCCCCAACCTGTTGTGTACAGTAGCTAGAAACCTAGAGCCTTTAAGATTGGTGTGTGGTTCTGACATTTTGTCTCTTTTTCAGAAAAGATACAGTTTGGCAGTAGGCCCTCCCAAAAAGGATCCAAAAGTGAAAGGTGTTCAGTCAGCAGCTGTGAGAGCTTTCCTCAAGCGGCAAGAAGAGGAACAAAGGAAAAAGGGTATATTTTTAAATTCTCTTTCTCCTCCCAAGAGCCACTGTCACTTATTTTTGGTGATAACTGTCTTCTGTTTCTTTTTGAATATTGTTGCCATAGTTCCCTCATTTTTGGATGTGCATTGGCTTCTATAATCCTCTGAAAGCAGTGGCAAAACTTAAAGAGTTGGTTCATTTCCTCCCCTCTGTTCTGCATTTAGAACTGGATTCAGATGACTGAAGCCAATGCAAGGACTTCTGCGAGCACAACAAGGCTTCCCACCTTCCCTATCAATATCTCTGGGGTAGTACAGCATGCAGTGAGCAGGGAGAGGGGGAGATCATTCCATCAGGCAAGCAGGAATTCCATCAATGCTGCTGGGTTGTTTGGAACATCAGAGTGTTGAATTCCTCTCCGTTTGTACAATAGCTAGAAACTACAACACCACAGAGATTGGTGCATAGTTTTGACACCTTGTTCTTTCAAAGCAAGTTTTATTTAACAGGCTTTTTGACAAATTCCAGAAGATACTAGACAGAACTGCTCTTTGAAAGTCCTCCTCCTCAGTTTTGCAAGCAGTTGCCCATGTTCAGTGGGGAGCTGCTGCCTGAGAAACCCAAACCCACAACCTCCTGGGTGTGCTGAATTAATTGTGCAGTTCTTTAGATCTCAGTCAGCCCTTGTGTTTAAAGTGGAGCTCTTAATTAAAATTCTGCTGTGTAATTTCCAAGGGTAGCTTTTATGTTCCATGTCTGCTATTTGATTGCTTAGATAGTTTGTAAACTCTGAGCATGACCTTTACTAGCCATTGCAGTTTTTCAAGCTATCCCAAGATTTGTCAAGCACAACAAATATTTTACATAGGAACTTTCCTTCTTTTACAGCCATTGAAGAAAAAAGAAGAAAAGAAGAACTTCTCGCTAAACGTATAGAACTGAAACATGACCGAAAAGCAAGAGCTATGGCTTCACGGACGAAGGACAATTTCCGTGGCTATAATGGCATTCCTGCTGAAGAGAAGCCTAAAAAGAGGCAAGGCCGTGAAAACAGTTCTGAAGGGAACACAGAAGGAGGTGAATGCATGACAGGTGATGAAATGGAGCAATTTGAATATGATCAGACAGAATCGGAGCATGAATTGGAAGAATATGAAGAAAAGCCATCCAAAGCACCAGTGAAACCAAAGGCGCCTCCCAAAAGTGCACCTCCAACACTGAACTTTAGGGACCTTTTAAAGCTGGCTGAAAAGAAACAGTATGAGCCAGTTGAAATAAAAGTTCCTCTGAAAAAGACAGAGGAAAGACCCATGACAGCGGAAGAACTGAGAGAGCGAGAATACTTAGAGCGGAAACACAAAAAGGGGGTTATACTAAAAGAGAAAAAAGTTGGGAAAGAAATAAAACAGGTCACTATATCAAATTCTTCCAAGAAGGAATTTTCACAGAAGGAGCTCATAAATGCTAAACCTAGTAAGCATTCAGCAGACAAACATTCCTTGTCGAAAGGAAGCCTTTCCTCTCAAAGTAGTACTGACAAGAAATCCAAGGGACCAGCTTTAAATGAAAAGCATTTGAAGTTGTCATCTGCCTCCAAACCCAACCCTTCTGAGAAAGCAAAACCTGCACATAAGGTCCCTTTGAAAAGCCCATCGAACAGCAGTCAAATTAAACCAGCATCTAATGGGGGTGGGAAATCTGGACCTAACTCTCATACCCCAACTTTGAAAACAGCTGCAAATGGAATTCTCAGGCATCCATCTGCTAAAGAAATTGGTCTGAAAAAAACTACTAGCCAAACAAAACCATCTGGTGCGGCTCCTTCCCAGCATGAAGGTGTTAAAAATGTCAGCTCCAAGCAAGCAAGCCGCAATTCAGGCGCAGGAGGACCTCTTCCACGAGCAAAGAGCAGCTTGAGTACAGGTCCAGGTCGGCCAAGCAGCAGTTTGATTGCTGGACGTGGACCACAGGGCAATAGTTCAGGCATGGGACCTGGACGATTAGGTGGCGGCTCGGGATCAGGGCAACGAAGCAGCAGCTCAAGTGCGGGACTTGTACGGCCAGGCAGTAACTTAGGTGTGGGATCTAGCAGACCAGGCAACAGTTCAGGACCAGTGCGTTCTGGAAGTAGTCAAAACATAGGACCCGGGCGGCCAAATAGTCTAAATGCAGGACCGGCAAGAGGTAGTAACTCAGGATTGGGACCAGGCCGGCCAAACACCACTTCAGTTGGAACTCTGAAACCAAAGTGTACGGTTGTATCAGAAACGATCTCTTCTAAAAATCTGGTACCACGACAAGGTAGCGGTCAAATGAATGGGATGAGGCCATTTCCACAACAAAGACCCAGAATCCCCCCACAAGGTATCTTTAAAGTTTGAGTTTATGAATAATTTGATATGTACTCTTTGTTGCATTCATACATTTGTTGTCTCACTGTATCTGTTGGGACTTGGAGTTGCATATCTTCCAATCTAGTGCATGTTAGTTGAATGTGAGTTCCATTGAGTTCAGTGGTAGTACAGTACTCCGAGAATTTGTATAGGATCTCATTCTACCATGAACTTTGTAAACAAAAAAAAGCAAAGCAAAATATGGACTGTTTTTAAAACTACTTTGCAGATTTGATTGCTCCTCACAAACATACGTATGGTAGAGTGTAGGAAACCTTAGATAAATTTTATGGTCTTGTTAACGTCAGGTACATTTATGTGATTTCTGGCTTCTACAAGTTCAAGCAAATTCAGTGTGAGCAGGAAAGGCTGTAACAAAGATATTGTGGTTGATATTAATTCCATGATTGATTTACGGGTAAGTAGCTCCCTTGATCTGAAGCACAGGAATCACTCCTGTTGGGGGAGGGCAGAGTTGAGCTTTATTTTTATTGGAGCACTCCTTTGCCAAGGCAGACAGGATTTCAACTTAATCTTTGCAGCAGTCAGTAGCCCTTACTCTCCCATAACAAAGGTTCTCTTATTCTAGATTAGCTTGCTGCAACTCCAGTGCTTGTACTGTATGAAGAAGCGATGTCAACCATTTTGGAGAGGGAGACGGTGCTGGAATGCTGTAGATGTACACAGATAATGCTTTGCTGCTAAGCACAAATCATCCTTCGCCTTGCCCTGCTTTTTCAAATCTGGGCCTAACATGTCAAGCAGATGGAATTAAGTGCAGATTTTGTGTTCTAGTGTAGAGAAACTGCATGGGAATTATCCCCTCCCCCCAAATAATACTGGGCAATTCAACTAACCTGAATGATGGAAGATTCAGAACAGATAAAAGAGAACTACTGCATACAGCACATACTGGTAGTTTAACTATGAAATTCATTTCTATAAGATGTGATGGCCACCATCTTAGATATGTTGAAAAGTGAACTGGAAGCATTAATGGAGGATAGGGCTTGCCATGATGTTCTACCGCCACTGTTGGAAGTCTGAATCCCAGTTGCTGAGAATCACAAGCGAGGAGAGTTCGGTTGCACTCAGGTCCTGCTTGCAAACTTTCTATAGGCATCTGGCTGGTCACTGTGACAACAGGATGTTGGACCAGTTGGGCCTTTAGCCTGGTCCAGCCGGACTCTATGTCTTTGCGTCTGGTACATAATAATCTGTCTGGTACATAATAAGCTACCTAATAACGCTTGAAGCAATAGGCCTAGTAAACACACACCATTTAGTATTCTTATTATGAGGAGGATTTCAGGTTTGTATTCCAAGAGTAGATTTGTTGTGTTGATGTAATACGCCCCTGCATTTGAAAAGAACATTTCTTTTTGCCAAGCCATTTACAGTGATCCAACTAAATTTGTTACTTAAATGCTGGGTAGCGGGGATGACTAACTTGTGTGCCTTCAGATGATGATGAACTCACATCAGCCCCCGTCAGCCATGGCCAGCAATCAGAAATGATGGAACTTGTAGTCCAGCAGCATTTGGAAGGCCAAAAGTTAATCTGCCCCTGCATTACACCAATAGCTGCCCAGAATGTAACCCATGTAAAGCCTCATGAAGTGACTGCATTAGCTAATGAAAAACTAATGCAGCACAAAAATAAAGGTTGCAGTGGGTTTGGAAGTGTGTATTACATGTCTGAATTTCACCCCTTAGGTTTTCCAAGACCATTTCTTCCACCTATTACTAGTAAAAGGCAATATGAAGACGATGAAGATGAATACGATTCTGAAATGGAGGACTTCATAGATGATGAAGGAGAGTCCCAGGAAGAAATCTCTAGACATATTAAAGAGATATTTGGCTATGATCGGGCTAGGTGAGAAAAAAAATATTGTATCATTTTATACCATTGTGTAATTATGACAGTCTCTATAACATTCATGTAAGGTGCATAAAGTTTTCCCCGATACAGTTTCATAATTTGGTCTGCTTGAGTACTTTTGAAATTAATCAGGAGCTCCTTAAGAAAACAGAGTTTGAGCAAAAGTTCTCAGTGGTTTCTGTCAACTATAATCGCGGATAAAAAATATGAATGTGCATGTACTCAAAAAATGCAAGAAAGGGGCTGATATACTACAATATGCAGCCTATTGCCAAAGCATATGATTACTGAGACTAAAGGTCCCCACCCCTGCACTGAAAGGAACTGACTTGGTCCAGCCATATACCGTAATTATAAGGTTACTTGAAACATATTTCTGTTTTATTTAAATGCATATACAATTCTGGTTCTGAAACACATGCATTTATGTATTATAGCAAAAGTGAACATATTGCATTTCATTTTGCCTATTACTCTCAGATATAAAGACGAAAGTGATTATGCCTTACGTTACATGGAAAGCAGCTGGAAGGAGCAACAGAAGGAGGAAGCCAAAAGGTAAGCAGAGTTGAATCTATCCACTTCACTCTCCCAGATTTTGGTCATCCATCAAAAAGAAACAGTTCCATGAATGTGATTCCAAATAATGATGAGTTTGGAATCATTGTGAGCCATGGCAAGCAATGTGAGCAAAATGGCTGAAGTCTCTGTGAAGTGACCTCAAGTGAAGGGGAGGTTTTTTGGGAAATGATTCAAAGTCAGCCATGAATATATTGGCATACTGTGGAGATCTGCACGTTTTCATCACAGTGCTGTTAACCTGAAACCAAAAGCTCTCCATAAATTTGAAATAAGTGAGGACAATGTGACCAACTTGGTGGAGAGATCAACTGGGATAATATTCCTGATGGATTCTTACCCATCTTTGTTAGTGTATGGAGCCTCAGCATCCATGCTTGCTTGAATGATGGTCCCTGGGAAGACTGTCAAAGACTGTAGCTTCCTCAGAAAGTCAGTGATCTCCTGAAAACAATTTTAAATATTGGGCCCAAATGGAGACAATGATTTTTGTCCCATTACAAATGTTCTACTCAGTGAAGCTAAGATGATTATATGGACCAATTCCTGCTATTGTGTGTTTTTTGCATACTTATTTAGCATATATTGAAGCTAAGACTGTAATTCTTGTATTTCATTGCAATACTTAATACATTTTTTACCTAACCAGCTCTGTCGGCAGAAGCCCTGCACAAGGACCTCTGCTTGTGCAACAGTGCTTTCCCCTGCCTCTCCCCACGGGCCTCTCAAAATTGGCTCTGGGGAAGGGTCAGAAGAATTCCTAGAACAGAAGGGGGGGTATTGTTCCATCTGGCAAGCTGGGATGCTTGCACAGGCAAAATGATTGGAAGAATGGAACATGTAATTCAAACAGGTCTTTAAGCTGCTGCAAAACAGTCCATGGCAGGGGTTGCCAACCTGGCACTAATTGGCTTTTATTAGGTGCCCCTGGGAAAACCACTGCCCCCACTCTGAGTTTTCATTTAAAATAAGCAAATGTCTAGCTCTCCTAAAATGAAAGTTATTGGGCAAAATGTACAGGTACCTTCTCTTTGGGGGGAGTGTGATGTGGCCACCTTGTATATTTTTCCGAGTACAGAGGAATGCCCTCTGTTGTTATTGCATAGCAATTCTGTGTGTATTGCGTGGTCTCCACAATCGGCTGGCTTCCCATAGTGAGCATAAGATTGTCAGGGTCAAGTTTTCTCTCTAATTTTGTGTTACGCCACACTATCCATGTGCACTATTTTGTGACTAGTGCCCTCAGGACTTTCCTGAAATTTGTAAAATGCCCACTGCTCCAAAAAGATTGGTGGTCCCTGTTCTGTGGTTTCGCTGCAACAAGCTTACATGCCTAAACCTCCGGAAGTGTGCTGTACAAAAACAGAATATAAACGCAATCAGTTTGGTTTCCTGTCTGGTCATATATAGGATTGTCTGGAGGTATTATTGATCCTTGTAGCATCTTCAAAGCAACATGTGAATACAAATTTCAGCTGCTCTAACTCTCTATATTTATACTCTTAATTGGGGGATATCATTATTGTTCAGGCCAATTGCAGCAGCAATTACAATTAGCCAGCCTTTCTTTATATAGCATGTTTTTAGTATTGGGTAGGCTTGTAACCTTGTGCCGTCTCAATATGTTATGGGAGCCATTTATTTTTATTTTTCTATTCCCAGTCTAATTGTAGCATATTCCAGTGCTGTTGCATCCCTGGAAATGTAAGGCAGTTTCTAATATGGCTTCTCTAGGGGATATCCTAAACCTAGCTAAGATTTCTGCAAGCTGTCTAGTGATGGGTAATTGTAAGAGGGTTACATTGATTTCCTCCTGGCTAGGGATTTTTTGTGCTCCTACATTTTGGGTTTAATTATCTTCAGATTTTAGTGTAACTAAATCTTTATTCCGCAGCTTGAGGCTTGGAATGCAGGAAGATCTAGAAGAGCTAAGACGTGAAGAAGAGGAATTGAAACGAAAGAAGCAGGCAAAGAAGCTGAGAACACGTTAATCAATTTGCCATAGCTATGGTTTTCTTGTTATTCTTCCATTTCTTCCCCCCCCCCCCCCAATTCTGCTGCTTGTTCCAAATTTCAGCTTTAGTTTTACTTTGCATATGAAAGGGTAAAAACTTGAGTAGAAAATGGAAATATAGAAATATGGTTCTTTAATTTGACCCACAAATTCATATTTTTAATATTTGCCAATGCTTCCTTTTTATAAAATAAATGCACTAATTGAGAATATAGACGGAATTAAAGTGGAAATGAATGTTACTACTGCCTAAATTAGTTCAAGGATGCCAGCAGACTACTGACTGACTATGCACTGGCTTGCAAAATGTGGGCCCTCACACCAGTACGACAGCCTGCATTCTTCATTTTACTTTAAAAAGGAATAATGTTGTTTGTGTCCTGAGTCAAGATTCTTAAATTCTTCCCATCCAGATAAAGCACAGATTAAAAAATTGTCGCTGCTGTTCTTGATGTTGAAAGCAATATTGACCTGTATTGGAGAAGATTATTTGAAAAAGCAATGTTATCATGAAAGGTCATGAGCATTGTCTTCGAAAACTAATAGACTGAACCTATCCCTAGAAGTAGCTGTTGTGGAATAAACAGACAGCAGTGTCTGGCACGAAGAAAAGAAAACAGCATCATACATGCCAACAGAAATCTCATCCTGCCTCCCCTTGCAAAGCTAACTTGCTGGTTCTAGTAATATAAGGTTGTTCCTCTGGCTTCTTGAATTCAGTAGAGTGGGGCCTTGGGAAACCCTGTATCTATTCCCATGTGTTTGAAGTCTTCCTTGAGCTGATAAGAGTCAGTCCACTGCCTGATTTTTTTCCTATCCTGCTGTGCAGAAGATAGAATCGAGCTACTTCATGTCATTTAGAAATTATTTCAATAAGAAATGGGACCAAATGATGAGTTTGCCTTGTAGGACTGGGATTTCATTGCCAAAAATAAAAATAAAATTATCTTGGGAAATGCAAACTTACATTTTATATAGATATATAATTTCTATGACTTTGGCTTAACTACATTTTAGGAATATTTTTAGAATATACCCCATTTTTTTCAGTCTCCATTTCTAGATTAAGTGCATATTGCATAACAACCCCAAAGCCTGCTGGTGTATATTGCCAACTAGTTTATTCCAGAATAGACACCAATTCAATCTACATCCTTCTCATTGCAGGCATCTTTATAGTTATTCTGAACAGTTGTTCAATAAAGCAGCTGAATAGATTCCCCACAAAGAAACATACTTTATAGTTTGTCAAAAGGTCATTTTTGTTAGTTTTTGAACGTTTGGTTACGCACCAATTTAAAGCTACTACAAAAGTAACACAGTAATTGAATGTTACAAAAAGTTCTAGGTTTTCCCTCATTTAAAAGAACTGTGCTTTGGGATTTCAGTCATGTTTCATGTATTTTATTACTCTGGTGTCCATGATATGCTGTCTAATAAATAAAAAAACCGATTATGCTTGCTAAAAATTGCATCGTTAGGCCAATAATGAAGAATATGATATTCTTCTAAAAGCTAAAACTAAGGTTGGACAGTGTATCCTGATTAGTGTTCTAGCGGAGAGGTATTCTAGCAAAGATTGGCTACATTTTAAAGAATAATTGGAGGTGAAATTGTAATAAGTAACAGGAATGAATGAATTCAGCCTTCAAAATGGGAAGTGGAGTTTAATCGGGAGAATTAATGTAAAGAAAATAAAGAACCTTTGCTTATAAAATCCTTCAGCCACCTCTTTTTGTTGTTGGGTGGTGTTTGCTGAAATGAAACTATTGGACAGTTGCTACAATTAGTATGCAGCTGAACTGGAACTCTTAAAAGTTACTGTTATCTCTAGTGCTATTTCCCCCCATTTGTCTGCGTTACATCTTGCTGTGATTAATATATACACACATGAATCTGGCAAATGCACCCATTTGTCTTTTTAATTCGTTCAAGGCAATGACTGTTGGAAACATGACCAGGCTGCTGTTCATTTTATAATTATTCTAATGTGAGGATGTATCTTAATCATCAGCCCAGGTACGGTCCTCAGCAAGCTGAAGAATTTGTAGCACCAGAAATCTGAACAGAAATCTTCATTATTCACATGCATGTTTTAACCACGTCTTGTAAGTTCTGTTCAAGACTGTATTCTGAAACATTTCAGTGTTACTTGTCTTGTAGAAGATAACCTAATATTGCCAATCTTCTTTTATCACTTTAGAACTTCCAAAATAGAAACTTGCCCTGAACATGAGAATGATCATGCGTTCTAGAGAATAATTGTATTCTCTTTTGAGATGATGAGCTGTTTAACATGTCTGTTTGCATTATTTGTGTGTGGCAGGAAAATGTTTTTCCCGTCATTTTTCTTGGTTCTTCCCCTTAAATAAACATATCAATTATTTAATGGTTCACTAATCAGCTAGAATATTCATTTCTTCCAAGGCATATACAACACTGAAGCAAAAGAAACAAATTGAATATTTTCCTTTTGGAGGTGTCAGGCTTCTGTAGAGACATCATAGATTGCATTAGCAGAACTCTAGTCTAAGTTGCTGATTCTGTTCAGTGAAAGATGTGCCTTTTTTTACATACATTAATATTTCCAGGAATGTAGGATGAAGAGTTAATTCTGCTGTCAAAGATGCTTTATTGATGCTTGATCATGTGAAATAGCATAGTTTTTTTATAAAGTCCTTCCAGGTCTTGTATTGCACAACTACAGTAGTTAGTATTTATTGATATTACTAAGTAAAACTGAAGGGCACTTTGTATTTAATTAAAACTTAATTTTGCAATTGCCTTATATGTATTTTATTAAGGCTGTACTTACACTTTTTACAGCAGTATCTGACAGGCCAGGGCAGCAAGTTTCATGGAAAATCCTAGCAAACAACTCTGATTTATTCTTTAATGGAGAACTCTTTCAAAATGTATAAAATCTTATTTTTTATAAGCCCCTGATTTTTATCCAGCATAACTAATTTTTATTTGGCTTTGGCTTTCTGTAAATTTAATTACCCCAAAGTGTATTTCTACATATATAGCAGGAGACCAAAACACTGGAAAGAAAATACAGTCTTGAAGAGACTAGTAAATTAATTGTGATGACTATGTTGGATTTCTATTTATTTTGTTGAGTCAGAGTACTACAATCAAGTGTTAGCATATAACTGAGGATGCTTCTAGATTCCATGTTCTGTTTTTTGTGAAGCTCATTGTGTTTAACACAATGTGACAAATCAGGTAAAAACTGTTAACCTTATTGTTTTTTTCTGGTGCTGTCAGAGTGTATGCTTTTGCACATTTGAAGTGCAGTCTGAAAGCAAATTATGTATATAATAAATTACAGACATTAAAACATTTTATTGAATTTTTCACTGGTTTGCATTAATTTGTAGGAGACTTTAAAATACCAGGGTGTTCCTTCCACAAGACTCCTTGCAAAATATTCTTTGTTCCTTGAAGTTTGCTATTTCACTTTGTTATTAAGTGTCTGAGCCATGCAGAAGCGGCTGGAATTTATTAGATCTTATTACAGAGTATCAAAATAGCTGAGTTATTAAATAGCAGATCAAATATTAAAAGTTTTAATTGAATGATGCCGTTTCTGACTACTTTGTCATAGTCGCTAATGTTAGGGAATAATATTGACTGAGTTCAGTACAAATACTGTGCTATAGTTCAGTAACATATAAGATTGTATCTTAGTGGAAAATTAAAAACTGGAAAAGCAGTTGTCCATTGAGCTGTAACACAGCATATATCTGTTGAATTTCATCTTTATGGCTTTAGCCCAGTTAATACAAAAATCAAAAACTTCACGTCATGCTTGCCATATCATGACTGTCCTTTGTATTCTGTAATTGCTTCCCTAAATCAATGAGGGAGCCAAAGAATCTTAGATGTTAAAGTGAAATAATTTTGCAAGCCCTCGGCATGACCCTATGGCCTCTTCCCCTTCATCCCCACTTTTAGCAGCTTCATTTTGGTACTCAAAGCCACCTGCTACCCCAGATACCTTCTGCACAAAACTGAGTTGAATTTCTTTTTTTGGGGGGGAGGAAGCAAAGTGGTGATGACAAAACTGTAGCTAAGCCACAAAGCTAATTTTAAAGAGCCATATGTATGTACAGTGGTACCTCAGGTTAAGTACTTAATTCGTTCCGGAGGTCCGTTCTTAATCTGAAGCACCACTTTAGCTAATGGGGCCCTCCCGCTGCCGCCGCATGATTTCTGTTCTCATCCTGAGGCAAAGTTCTTAACCTGTGGTACTATTTCTGGGTTAGCGGAATCTGTAACCTGAAGCATCTGTAACCCAAGGTACTACTGTATTGTGTTGCGAGTACTGCATTGCTTTAAGATGAGGGACCAGTTAGACATTCAAAGTGTCTGCAGAAATTGCAGAGGTTGAGGAGTTGTCCAACTAAGAATAGCAAATAAAGGAAACATAAAAGGGCATCTGCAAAGACACTCTGGACTTCCAGATAACTAGATACTTTGAACCACCAGGCCCCAAAGGATGACCATGGAAGATGTGCAGGATGTTCCCAAAGAAGATAACAGAATAGACACGTTTTATTGAAGAGAAACAAAAAGACTTGAAATGACATTTTCAAGTATGAAATGAGAAAACTTCTTAAAGGTTTTGTCATGGACATCTCCTTTTCTCACACAATCACTATAGAGTCATAGACAGTAATAATGAATCCAGTTCTCCAAGTGTTTGATATTATGTACCAAAATGGCACCATCTATAGATAATGGGGTATTTAGGTTCCAGGTTGCACCAATATTTGCCCCAAAAATGGGGAACAAACCAAACAAACAGCCTTGCCCAGTGAGGACTGAGTATGCTCAGGAGGCAATGGAATGCAGAGTCTAGGTGGTGAGGGTTGAATGAAGCATCTGAAATGCTGAACAGAAGCACTCAGCTCTGCAACATTGTCCCCAATATAAATTAGCACTACCTTTGGTGGTGTAGATGCAATAATCTTGACTGTTCTCTGCTAACACCTTAGGCTCTGGAATTAGTTAAGTATTTATTTAAGTCCATCTCCCTATAGGCTATAATATCATGGGTAGGCAAACTAAGGCCTGGGGGCTGGATCTGGCCCAGTCGCCTTCTAAATCCGGCCTGTGGACGGTCTGGGAATCAGCGTGTTTTTACATGAGTAGAATGTGTCCTTTTATTTAAAATGCATCTCTGGATTATTTGTGGGGCCTGCCTGGTGTTTTTCATGAGTAGAATGTGTCCTTTTATTTAAAATGCATCTCTGGATTATTTGTGGGGCCTGCCTGGTGTTTTTCATGAGTAGAATGTGTCCTTTTATTTAAAATGCATCTCTGGATTATTTGTGGGGCCTGCCTGGTGTTTTTCATGAGTAGAATGTGTGCTTTTATTTAAAATGCATCTCTGGGTTATTTGTGGGGCATAGGAATTCGTTAATTTCCGCGCCCCCCCCCCAAATCTAGTCTGGCCCCCCACAAGGTCTGAGGGACAGTGGACCAGCCCCCTGCTGAAAAAGTTTGCTGACCCCTGGGCTATATACTCCTTTGTTTAGTCGTTTACTCATGTCCGACTCTTCGTGACCCCATGGACCAGAGCATGCCAGGCACTCCTGTCTTGCCTCCTTTATGTGTGGCTTATTTACATGGGAAGAATAGGATAACCGTGCTATAGTTCATTATACAATGCTTATTTTAGAATGCTAATCAGCAGACAATAAATAGGCATGCTTTTTTAAAAATTTAAACTTTAAAATTAAGAAGTTTGTTGCTTGCTATTACAGTATTTAACTTTCACATTTGTGTGAAATGCCTTCAAATCTTCATGGGAAAGGTGGCATATGCATTAAAAGACTAAATAAATCATTCCGCAGACATTAACCTTTATGTCTTTTTCCACCCATTATATTTTCAGAATAGTGAACACCAAGTGAATTTTGCTACTGCAGGTAGTAGGCAATTTTAAAAGTATATAGTCCATCAGAAATCGTATCGGATACGAAACGTTCTATGTGATTGTCCCTTAAATAGAAGCATAGTCTATTTCAAATATGCTCTTATAGGTAATGCTTGAGATCCACTCTGCCCTGCGCATCGTGAAACGTGGTAACATATTTGAAGGTCCAGGTAACTTGGTCATAAACATATAACATGATGCTGTGCAATCAATTTATGTGTTACCAACAAGTGAAACAATATGCTTCATTGCCTTCAGTACTGCAGTAAGCATTAGCTCCTGAAACTCCTTTCTTGCTGATGTTTTAAATAGCACTTCTGAACTGGAACATCTTTGTCGCTCTTAAAGAAGATGGGAAGTCTGCCCTGGGTTGCATTCCTCTAAAGGACAATGCCAGTTAATGCTTATCACCTTCGTTCTTTGCCGGTTCAGCCTGTAACCAAACACACAGAATATTACTGAAAAGTTTGGAGGGAAGTATCTCACTCTTCAACCAACATTCATATAGAAAAAGGGCCATATGTTGAGGCTTGACTCAGAGGCTGAGTTTAAGGTGCGCAGGTACAAACTGGTCTAGGGATAACACCTTCAGGTTTCCTTTTGTTCCTCTTCACTAGGCGATTCTGCATGAGAAGCAAATAAATTACTGGGATGCATTGGGTCAAGTACAGTGGTACCTCAGGTTAAGTACTTAATTCGTTCTGGAGGTCTGTTCTTAACCTGAAACTGTTCTTAACCTGAGGTACCACTTTAGCTAACGGGGCCTCCTGCTGCCGCCGTGCCACTGGAGCATGATTTCTGTTCTCATCCTGAAGCAAAGTTCTTAACCTGAAGCACTATTTCTGGGTTAGCGGAGTCTGTAACCTGAAGCGTATGTAACCTGAGGTACCATTGTATGCATAAGACCTTATTTGAATAATTTTTCTGTGCCATTCTTACTATTTTGCATTGTTTATTCTGGTTTTCGGAAAAGAGATATGCAGGGCTTAGCTGCTCAGCAGATCACCTCTATCTCACCAGGCACTGACCACTACCTTTCAAGCGTAACAGCTTTGCAACCATTGGGGCTGGAAACACTTTTTAAAAATCATCAAAATTGAGATGGTCAGGAATCTGATCTGTGCCCTGTGTCATTTGTAGGCTGAAACCTGAGAAGAGCAAGTAGAATTTCACTAATGCACCCGGGCTTATCTGGCTGCCCCCCCCCCCAAGCCCCTGTGGCCTCACAAGGGACACTCTGGAGCAACATATGGGATGAACGAAGCAGGATGGGAGGGACAGAACAATGTTTAATCTGCCTGTGAGTTGTCATTAAATCAATTTTGTTGTAAAAGTGATGAATTGGAAGCTTTTTGGGGCATGAATAACTGAAAAGTAGATTTAACCTATTTTGTGGGTGTGCACAAATGCGAAATATCGTACAGTATTTGAAATATTTTTCAAGTCTTTTTATACTATGCACTTTCTCGCCTTCATCTAAAGTTTACTCAGTAATTAGAGTTAACTATGATGTTGAGTTTCAAAGAGGCTGCTGAACTACTCGAGGACAGGCACATCTTTCCCAAACCATATCTGTGTTTCTTTTGACTGGGCTGAACGTTGGAGCTCATTTGATCTGATGGTTGGTGCAGAAGGCTAATGGGACTTACAGTGAGCCAAACACCTCAAGCAGCAAATGCTAGTGGATGGAGACTAGGGGCAAAGTGTGTGTGTGTGTGTGTGTGTGTGTGTGTGGTGTGGCAGTGTTCAAGTAAGCTGTGAAGATATCCCTGTGCTTTTGCACCACCAGACAAACAATTCTCATCAAGTTTGCAAATCCCCAGGTTAATGAGTGAGTCAATTCCACAGGACATGTGACGTACAGTATGCTGTTCTATTGTATAAAGAATGTGTGCATCTTTGCTTGGGTGCAGACAGTCCATCATCTTCTTGCCTGGTGGTGTCCGTTGCACACGAGATGCAAGGAGAACTGGCAGGCTGCTTTTTGCTGTAAGTCTACCTTTCTTTAATAAAGCATCAGCACTGGGCAATCAGCACTGGGAGCTGGGCATGTTTAGCCTGGAGAAGAGGAGGTTAAGGGGTGATATGATAGCCATGTTCAAATAAATAAAAGGATGTCACATAGAGGAGGGAGAAAGGTTGTTTTCTGCTGCTCCAGAGAAGCGGACACGGAGCAATGGATCCAAACTACAAGAAAGAAGATTCCACCTAAACATTAGGAAGAACTTCCTGACAGTAAGAGCTGTTCGACAGTGGAATTTGCTGCCAAGGAGTGTGGTGGAGTCTCCTTCTTTGGAGGTCTTTAAGCAGAGGCTTGACAACCATATGTCAGGAGTGCTCTGATGGTGTTTCCTGCTTGGCAGGGGGTTGGACTCAATGGCCCTTGTGGTCTCTTCCAACTCTATGATTCTATGAATTTTCATGTCTTTTGAATCCTTCCTCAGAATTCCCACATATCTCGAACCCCCATGAGTTCTCCTCCAGCTCTGGGACTGTAAGGTAAAGGGACCCCTGACCATTAGGTCCAGTCGTGACCGACTCTGGGGTTGCAGCGCTCATCTCGCTTTATTGGCCGAGGGAGCCAGCGTACAGCTTCTGGGTCATGTGGCCAGCATGACCAAGCCGCTTCTGGCGAACCAAAGTAGCGCATGGAAACGCCGTTTACCTTCCCGCTGGACCAGTACCTATTTATCTACTTGCACTTCGACGTGCTTTCAAACTGCTAGGTTGGCAGGAACAGGGACTGTGCAACAGGAGCTCACCCTGTCACGGGGATTTGAAACGCTGACCTTCTGATCGGCAAGTCCTAGGCTCTGTGGTTTAACCCACAGCGCCACCTACGTCCCATCTGGGACTGTAGTGCACAACAAATAAATATTGTATGGAAGTAGCTTCTGCCAAAAAGACTTCCACACAATCACACAGCCACAGACAACCACGTTGAGCTAAGGTAGTTTCCTTTCTCCGTGTGGCATGCCCACTCTTCTAGCAGCGCTGAGCAAGGAGTATGATGAAAGCTCACGAGGAAATATTAAGTACAAGTGGAAACTTGTCACCCACATGCCCAGTTATCTATCTCAAGCTGTTGGAACTTGAGTACACCTTAGCAACAAAGAACGCTGTACTTTAGGCTGAGGTGTTATGATTCTTTTTCATTTCATTTCACTTTTAATTTGTATACCGTCTTTCTATAATACTATACACAAGGCAGCTTGCAAGCTGAAGAAACAACAAAACAGCAAAGATCACACATGTAATAACAATCTGATGCAATACAAAAAAGTCACAAAAACTTTAAAATAAACAACTTAAATAAAGCAATATTCAATAATCTATTAGAATAGTAAACAGTAAAATTAAATAACAGTAAATAATAATTAAACAGTTTACACTTATCAGTGACAATAAAGAATTACTGAACTATAATCAATATAAAAAATTGATTGTTTTTATTATTCTTCTAAATTATAAGGGCTGTCTCACCTAGATTTCTGGAAATAGAAAAAGGCTTAATAGTTAATAGGTATTTTGGAACCACTGCAATAAAGTTGTAGTTTTAAAAAACTTCTATAGTCTCCATCAACACCTGTAACATGCTTTTATCAGTATTAGCGGAACATGTAGGACACATCTAGTATTGCATGAAGGTTGGGACTCATGCATATCTCCTTCCTTCATGCTTAGGGTAATGCTACACCTGGTTTATTTTGGGCACTTCTTCATTTACTACAGCACCCCATATATTCTCATTGCCACAATTCCTCAGATGGTTTACTGTGGGGTCATGTGGCTTATATGGGTTTGCACACATGTTCTAAAGGCATACAAGTCTCGGCTCTATTTACAGGGTGAGGCTATTTGTCGAGATGGTGACAGATAAGTACCTTGGCATGATCAGGATGCTTTCCTGTTGTCTGGGTGCAAAACCACATAAAACAGTGGACTGAACACATCCTAAGTTTGTAAGAATCAAACTATTTGGTTTTGCATCAAACAGCAAACTCGGGTGACATAGGGCAGCATTTCCGACTGGTATTTCAAAGTTTACTCACCTTAGCGTTTGGAACTCTATGCATCAGATGCAACGCCAAAAGGAAAATCAGCCAACCAACAACAATCATTGTACAATTTCTCAGAGTTTTCCCACTTACGGAATGTGACTTGATATGGCTAATTTTTAAGGACAAAAGAAAATCACCTTTCAGCTGATTTTAGGCAGCTCAGTAGTTTGGCTTTCTTGGTGGCTATTTGTGATGAGCCAGACTGTGCAGTGAACTAGATTGTGACATCATTTGTTATGTAACAATTGACTCAACCAGCATGACATCAGCAAAATAGTTTCTCTGATAGAACCAGAGGTATTTCAGATACATACAGGAGTTACAAAAGTTATTGTTTAAATAAACTATTTCATTTTGGTTTGGAGTTTTTATAAACAACATTTACGGGGGGGGGGATAATTACAAATTAGATACAAAATTTAAAAGCTTAAGTTTCCTTAAGTTAGTGGTTCCCAACGTTTCCCCCTCTTGGGAGTGGTCATAAAATCAACTTCAGTTTTCTCTCCTATTGGTCACCAGGTCCATGCAGAGGGGAGGGGCAGCAAGGCCTAAGCCAACCAAGGAGACCTCACCAGGGACCAGCTGGTGCAATGGCCATAACAAGCAGAGCAGCTTGCTATTGGGGCTGCTGTCATTGTGCTATTTTGGGAAGCATTTTCTCTCTTCTTACCAACTATAGCACCATTCATGCTGTGGAAGTGGAATGTATGGGTCTGGGGTCTGCAAGGCCTGAGCCTATTTGTATCTTAACACAACATCTCCCACTGGAGTGTAAAAAAGCAGAGTCAGCATAAAGGAGGGTGAGACATTGAAAAGTGAAAAGGTGAAGGGAGTATGGAATGGTTATGGGGTTTTGGCCAGCACTGCTGTTTCTGGTGTTCCTTTCAAAGCTAATCTCTTGTGGTCTCTCATGAACCAAGTTGTGGCAACACTGCCATGCATACAGAAGCTGTTACGTTCCAGAACATCTGAGCAGAACATCAATCAGCTCAGAAGCAAATGTGGTCGATGGGGTCTTCCCCAATGTAACTGTCTTGCTTCAGTAAGTAGAATCTTGAATTAACTTTTACCCTAATCACAACAATATGGCTTGATTTTTCTCCCACAGAGCTTCACAAAAGAACAAGCCAGGCTGCTGCCCCAAAAGTTGCCCTATGCCATTTCTGGGAATATGGACCTAAGAAGAGCCTGCTGGATCAGGCCAATGACCCATATACTGCAGCATCCTCTTGTCATTGTGGCCAACCAGATGCCTGTGGGAAACACGCAAGCAGGATTCAAGCGTGAGCAACTCGCCCCTCATGTGGCTTTGCTGCCTCCCAGCTGCAAAGGCAAAGCACAGCCATCATGGTTCATTGCCGCTGATGGTAAGAGCTGTTTGACAGCTGAACTGTCTCCCTTGGGAGGTTGTGGGTTCTCCTTCCTTGGAGGTTTTTAAGCAGAACCATCTGTCATGGATGCTTTAGCTAAGATTCCTGCATTGCAGGGGGGGGGGAGGGGGCTTCCAACTCTACGATTCTGTGATAGCCCTCTCCTCCATGAATTGGTCCAATCCTCTCTGAAAGCCATCTAGGTTGGTGGCCATGACTGCCTCCTGTGGCCAATGAAAAACACCTTTTGAAATGATATATAATGAATTGAAAAGGATGTTAAAAATAATGTTTGTAAAAAAAAAAAAACAACCAGCAGCTTTTCTTTTGGGAGTTATAGGGACAGAACTACCTAAACTGTACAGAAACTTATTGATGTATGCTACTACAACGGCAAGAATGTTACTTGCCTAAACATGGAAAGAAGCAGAAGTCCCAGCAAAGGAAGAACAGATACAAAAACTTATGAAATATGCAGAAATGAAGAAACTTACCAGAAGAAGAAGAAATCAAGATAACAAACTTTTTATAAAAGAATGGAAATGGTTTATTGAATATTTACAGATAAATTGTAAACAGATAAGAACATTGGCAAGATTATTGTAATAACCTGCAGTTTTATAAGAGTATATATTTAAAGTAGATGAATAAATGAGCAAATTAAGATAATTTGGATATGCAGAAGATATAAAAAAAAATTAAGGAACTGCAGAAAGAGGGGGAAGGAAGTCAAGTTTTGAAATGTTAAAATGATGGTAAAATTAGTGAAATGTATAAACCTGAAAAGCATAAAGAAAATTAAAAAGAAAAGACCTCTGGATCCTTTCCAAGGGAGAGACCCCCTTCCAGTCATTCAGTGTGCAGCAGATGTTGCAGGACTGCAACTCCCACCATCCCTGGCTATACTGGCTCAGATATTTTGGAGCCCAAGGACACCTGGAGCTCCAAGGTTTCCCCATCGGTTTTCCACAAAATCCCTAGAGCTGGTCAGGTTGCAACTCTGAGCCTAAATGCTGTGCCGTCTCTGCCGCCGCAAGGTTCAAGCAGTGCTGGATTTACGTATAAGCTAAACAAGCTACAGCTATAGCTTAGGGCCCCCTCTCTTGGGGGGGGGGGGCAAAAAAATTCAAGGAAAAAAACCTGGATGTACATTTCCTAATATAAGATAAATAATAATAATAATAAAACGTCCATACAGCATCAGTGTTTTGTGTTGTGTAGGCTCCTATGATGTAAGTAGGGGGCGATGCCCGCTCCCTAAAATATCACTGGTTTGCTCATGTCTATATATAGGGTGCCTACATTCTGCATGGACTGGTTGCATGACAACATGTGCAAATGGCTTTAGATACCTATTAGGTCCATAAATTACCATATAGCATATAGAAAACAGCGACAATTTGTTGTTGACAAAGGCCAGCTGGACATCTAAAGGACCCCATTACCTTCAGTAGCTTTTGGGCCTCATCAAACCTAAATCCGGCCCTGGGTTCAAGCGCAGGCCTCGCGCCCCGCCGGGAGAAGCGACCCGCTTTCCCACAAGACGCGGCGGCGCCGCCGCTTCCTTGGGTTAAAACCTGGGCAGTCTACCTAAACAAGGGGCGGGCCCGGGGAAAAGGAGGAACTGGGAGAGGCCGCGCGGCCGGCCGGCTCGCCTTTCCTGGCGCGCCAGCAGCAGGAAGCGGTGCTTGTTCCTCCTCGCGCAGGCCGCCGGCGATGGAGTTCTCCGAGGAGCAGCTGAGGAAGTGGCTGAGCAAGGCAAGGCAGGCGGCGGCGGGATGGGCGGGCGCGGGCGCTCCTCTCCGCGCGCTTGGTGGACGGCCCGAGGGAGCGACTCCCCCCGGCTTCCCATGGGCGCCGCTTTGCCGTCGAGTCCCTCGGGATGTCCCCGGTTAAGACGCTGTTGCAAGCTGCCTGCCTGCTCACCACAAGTTATATGGGGTTGCAACATGGCCGTGGCTGAGGGTGGCTCTTTAAACTGCCGAAATATGTGTGCCAACGCTGCCGGCAGGGATGTAAGCAAGGCCTCATCGTAGGGTGCATTTAGGGCACAGGCTTCTGCCTGCAGCGCTCCTAGGTCAGCTGCCCTAGAAATGCGGAACTTGCTCCTTGATGCAGGATGTAGGGATCTCTAGAAACCTACCGCACATCAGCCCTGGTTGTCATTCAGGAGGATCACAGGTTCCCCATCTCTGCTCTAGCAGCAGAATCCTACGTATGTTGGCTCGGAAGGCAGCCCAGTCTTCCGTGTGTTAAATACGTGTAATCTGTGTTGCAATTATGATGGCAAGAATGTTTGGAAGGTGAGTTCAAGCCATGGCTGCCAATGAAGAACTGGGAGTGCGCTTAGAGTCATCTGACATCAAGTGACTGACAGCTCTTCATACCTGTTCAACTAGCCCTGTGGAGTAAGGTTACCAGATTTTTTTCAATGAATCCGGGGACACTTTTAAACTTCAGTCGAATTTAGTGGATTTTGTCAGGGGACTGATTTGTAAATCTGGGGGCTGTCCCCAGGAAACGGGGATGTCTGGTAACCTTACTGTGGAGGGTTTGCCAGTTCTGGATCTTACCCAATTTGATTCCCCACCTCTGCTTTACATACTTAAAAGTGTTGTGTGTGTGTGTTTTAAAGAACAAATGTGAGCAGAATTTTATCTAGGGTGCTTTAACTCAATGCACATCTGAAAAGGTACTGCTAACTAAGGTGTAATTAAAGGAAGGTGCAGTCATTCTAATAAGTGCAGATCTACACAGCATGAGTTTCACATGGGAATGGGCTGTATTTATACTGAAGCGAATTACGGTAGGTTTCCAGTTCAGAAGAATCAGTGGTTTAGACTTCCAATTTCAGCTGTGAAGCTAAATTGCTTAATGACTAGTTTTAAAGGCAGGGTGCATCAATATAAAATTGCTTAAAAGAATAAAATTATCCTTGTTCTCTCTGCAGTATAAATTCCGAGATCTGACCATAGAAGAACTGAAGAGCGTACATGAGTTGTACCCAAACACCATATTTGCCATGAATACCTACAGTAAGAGTAACGTCTATTGTTTTGGCCCATTGGAAAAATGATTGTGTGTGTGAGAATGTCATTTTGTATATAAAAGTTTGAATAGTAGTCAATGCAAGTAAGGAATTCAACTCCAGTTACTTATGTTCGTTATTCACAATATTACCTGCAGCACAATCCTATGTATGTTTACTAGAAAGTAAGCCCACAGTATTCAGTAGGGCTTACTCCCAAGTGAGTGTGCTTTCACCTTGTGTAAATTTTTTAACCTTCAACAGTTAAGTCAGGCATCCCCAAACTTGGGCCTCCAGCTGCTTTGGAACTACAACTCCCATCATCCCTAGCTAACAGGACCAGTGGTCAGGGATGATGGGATGATAGTCCCAAAACAGCTGGAGGCCAAGTTTGGGGGTGTCTGAGTTAAGTAATCACTTTACTGTTGCTCCTTTATGAAGTTTGGGGTGGTAGAGTGAGCTTTGTATTGGTTTGCTGCTATTTGCTGCCAGAAAGGAAAATAAAGCAAATAGCAGCAAACCAATGAAGTTGTTTTGTTTTCCTTTCTGGCTGCATTGTATTTTACATGCTTTTTTTATTTTGCTGTCATGATTTCTTTGTTGTTTTAAAAAGTCTGGTGGTGTATAAACGTTTAAAATAATGAGTTATCTGGCTCTGATATCAGATGTTAATAAAGCAGTATTATCAATAACAAAATAATGACAAAAATTTAAAGATGGTGGGAATGTGCCGCTTACATGAGCTCCCTCTGGCTGTGTCCTGCTGCATACCGAGATAGAGAGGGGAAGGGCAGAGATCTCCACAGTACCAACTTGCTGGCAGGAATGCCAGATACACTCCGCTAGTGCATTTGCACCGTGCCAACCTTAGCAGCGCCTTGCCCCCCCTCTCTGTCACAGTGCACAGCAGCTGTGCAAACAGAGAATGCTCATGTGAGAAGGGCAGTCTCACTGTGTTGTCTGCTGCTGAAAAAATGTAATCTATACATGCATACAAATTAATGTTCTGAACTTTAGCTTTTAAGGATGGTTCCCAGAAAGACCTTTTGAATTGTAGTGGCACTGTTCCAGTGAAATACCAGGGTAAGTTGTTCACTATGCTTTTGTTTGCTACCTAATAATACATTGGGACTTGCAAGTGGAATGGGATGTTTGGGGTGGGGTAGTACCTCTGGTGGGTGACACATCATGCTCCCTCTGGGGAAGTTTGTCCACCTTTGGTTCCCCCCCTTTACTCATCTTTCATCTGTGGCTCCTACAAGCTGTCAGCATGCGACAGCAACCACGCCCCAGGAAACAGCTTTGACTGGCCGGGTAACCATGTGAGGACATGCGAAGCCAGGCTGCAGTGGATTGAGCAGACAAGACCAATAGTGGCTCTTAAAACCACAATAGAATAGACCAGGGGTCTGCAACCTTTAAGACAAAAAGAGCCACTTGGACCGAAGAAAAAAAACCTGGGAGCCGCCTAACCATTGTGACATTTAAAACAGTGTGGACTGTCGGGGCACACAATGCTCCTCCTCCCCTCGCTAGTATCCGCCCCGGAGCCGCGGCAAAGGTGTAAAAGAGCCACATGCGGCTCCGGAGCCGTGGGTTGCTGACCCCTGGAATAGACTAAAACAACTTAAAACTCATACAAATTCTCTAAACATCTTGTTTAAATAAGAACGTCTTCAGCAGGCACTGAAAAGAATACGGTGACACTGTTGGGATATTTCCGTTCCACCTTAAAAAGGAGCAGGATGTTTGTGTCACAGCCTGCGTATTTCCTGTTCACAGGATGTTTCTGTTGTGTCTTTTGCTTTCGTTTCTCTCTCACTGCCGGAAACTCTAGCAGGCAGTCATGGCTTTTCTTTGTTCTGATCAAGACTGAATAAACCTCTAAATAATGCTCTCCTGTGTGCAACTTTTGCTGTGTGAACTCTGCTGATAGAGTGTGCAAGAGCTCTAGAATGGGGGAAGCTATTTCTGGAGCTCCTGTCGCTAATTGCTGATACTGCGTGTCTGCGGGAGATCAATGGATGTCCGGAGACGACATGGAGGTCAAGATGGACTTTGTCTCCCAGGCAGTATCTATCCCAACAACAAGGTTATGGGCCCAGATAAACAGCATTTACAGGAGAGTAAGACTGCGACAGACTGCTGAGGTATGTGTGGGAAAGCGAAAGTAAGGCTTTTCGTTGCCGCGGCAGAGTGCCTTTGATGTCCGGCTGGCTTAATTGGCCTGGGAGTCAAGCCAAAGGCTTCGTGATTTATGGGCAGCCAAGATAAGAAGCCCCTGAAGTTGAAAAGGGCTCGGCTAGAGTGAAAAGCTGGGATGGAGTCTTTCCATGCTTCTGAAGCTGCTTCTGAAGCTGCTGAATGCCCAAAGCTAAATGGGCGAAATTATCAGGCCTGGGCACAGTGGTGTGAGAGTTTGCTGCGTCAGTTTGGAGTGTGGCATACTGTGAGTGAGGCCCCTCCAGTTCCTCTGACAGAGAGATGGAAGACCCAAGATTCAAGGGCCATTGACATAATAGTCTTGTCCGTCTCTCTGGAGGAAATTGCCACACTAGCTGGCAACACCACTGCTCGTGGGATGTGGAATGCTTTGAAGCTGGCCCATCTACCAGTCAACCCAGCCCAGAGTTTGACTGCATCGGAGGTCCTGGCTGTTTCCCGGAATGCAAGTCAATGCAGGGATGCCGTGGGCACCGGTTGCAAGCTGCAGGGGGAGCTGACTGTGATGTCATCCCAAGCAGCATTCCAGCCTCCAGGGGGAGCCAAGGAGTCGGCAGATGAGAGCTCTGTTTCTCGTGGGAACCAAGGTCATCGCCTTTGCAGAGGCCGGAAGGCCAGAGGTAAACAGAGACAGATGCCTGCAGATGGCCAGAAGCAGAGGGGGGGTGAAGAGCCCACGCCAGTGGAAAACAAGGCTTTGTTTGCTGGCACAGCTTCACCAAAGGCCAAAGGCAAGTCTCATGGCCTGGAGCAGGGGGGCAAGCAGTTTAAGCCCACGCCGCTGGAAAACAAGGTTTTGCTTGCCAGAAAAGCTGCTCCAAAGGCCAAGTCCAGATTTGTTGTAGATTCTGGATGCACCCGCCATCTCACAAGAGATAAGCATCTGTTCATCTCCTTCAAACCTCGAGATGGTGAGGTCCACCTGGCTGACGGAAGGACGTTGCAGATCGCAGGAGAAGGGACTGTGAAACTTGCAAGTCTGCACACGACCATCAGAAATGTACTTTATGTTCCAGATGCTGTGAACAATTTGCTCAGTGTCCCACAGCTGATTGGGCGTGGTTTTCAGGTTTCCTTCAAGAGGAGCGGCTGTGTCATCAGGAAAGGCAAAGAGGACATTTTGCATGCAAAGTTTATGGATGGCTTGTTCTGTATAACTTATGATGACAATGCTGCTGCTGTGTCTAATGTTGATACTTGTTGTGTTGCACAAACTAACAAGGTTCTTCATGCAGGTTGTGTTCATGAAGCACACAGAAGATTTTGTCACATGTCTTGGCAGGCGCTGGCCAAGATGCCGGAATTGGTTGAGGGTTTGAACATCAAACCTTGTAAGTTTCACATGAAATGTGTATCTTGTGCAGAGAACAAGGTGAAGGTTGCTCCAAAAGGCAAGGAGTCTAGCAGGCAGGCTTCCAAACCCTACCAGCTTGTTCATGCAGACCTGGTTGGTCCACTTGCACCCTCTTTGGGTGGAGCAAGGTACTTCATGGTTCTAATTGATTCTTTTTCCAGGTACATTCATGTGTTTATGCTTGAGCAGAAATCGCAAGCGTTTCCTAGGTTCAAGGCATTCTGTGCTTGGTTGGAGAATGTTCACAGTAAACGTATCGGTTGTCTGTTTACTGATCGAGGCGAGCAATTCACTTCTCAGCAGTTTGAAGCTTTCCTGACTGAGAAGGGAATTCAGCATAGCCTCTCAAGTCCTGGATTCCCATGGGAGGTTTGTGAGCAAGCAAAGCAAACATTGCTTCAAGGACTGAAAACAATGTTGCATGATGCCAATCTCCCTGATAAGTTTTGGGGGGAGGCTCTGTCAACGTTTGTTTACACGTTTAATCGCAGATTGTCGTCACCTATTGGTTGTACTCCCTACGAGAAGATGTTTGGTAAGAAACCAAATGTCAAGCACATGAGAATCTTTGGTTCTGACATGTGGGTACACACCCCACAAAGCAACAAGCTTGGGAAGCGTGGGGCACATGGTTTGTTCATGGGGTATGAAAAAGGAGCATACAGGGTATGGATGACTGACTCTAAGTCCATTAAGTTCACAAGGAGTGTTGAGTACAATCCTAAGTGGGGGGAAAATGTGGGAATTTTCCAGAGTTACCCAGAGGAGGATGAAGGTGATGTGCAAAAAGCAGATGATGCTAAAGAAGCTGAGGAAGCTGATGATGATGATGATGATGATGATGATCAGAGTTCGGATTCCAGTTCAGTGGGCGGCGCTGCTGCTGATGTCAGTGACAGTGATGACACAGCAGACTACAAGAGCGCAAAGGCCTCAGTCAGACCATCTGATGCATCTGACAATGAACTGGAAGAACCACTGTTCACCATTGGCCGTTTTTCTCCCAAGAAGGAGGAGATGAGTCCAGAAGACTTGCGTCTAGTACGCAGATCTGAAAGGGCGACGAAGGGCAGACCTCCAAAGAGATTTGCTGATGAGTTTGCTAAGACAGCAACTGCTGTTCTTAGTAGCTCAGAGAAGGTGTGGGAACCTTCAAGCTTCAAAGAGGTTCAGGAGTTAACCTCTAAAGATGCTGAGCCTTGGCTTGATGCCATGAAGGCTGAAGTTGATTCCTTGAACAGGAACCAAACTTGGGAATTGGTACCGGTAGTCCCAGGAATGAGACTGGTTGGCAGCAAATGGGTCTTCAAGGCCAAAACAGACCAGAATGGCAAGGTTGTCAGACACAAAGCCAGATTGGTTGCCAGAGGTTTTTCACAGGTACCAGGACAGGATTACCACGAGACCTACTCGCCCACAGTCAAATATGAGAGCATTCGGCTGATGCTCAAGATTGCTGCGGAGGAGAAACTGCATGTTTCCCATCATGACATTAATACAGCTTTTTTGTACGGGAATTTGGCGGAGGAGCTGTATATGCTTCCACCTGATGGAATGCAGGTACAGAAGGGAATGGTCTGTAAACTGCGGAAATCCTTGTATGGTCTCAAGCAGAGTGCCAGGTGTTGGAACACAAAACTCAAAGAGACATTGCTTTCTCTAGGTTTTCACCAGGGCAAGGCTGATCCGTGTGTGTTTGTCAAGGAGGAGGGGCAAAACAAACTGTATTGTTTATGTTTTGTTGATGATCTTCTGATGTTTTGGAAGAATCAGGCTTTGTACCAAAGCACCCTAGCTCAGCTGAAGGAGCACTTTGACATGAAGGATCTTGGTGAGGTATCCAACTATCTTTCTCTGCAGGTGGAGAGGGACCAAGCAGGTAATTTTCTGGTTCACCAAACACAGAAAATTGCTGATGTATTAACCAGGTTGAATTTGGTTGATGCAAACCCAGCAGACACACCGATGGTGACAGGTTACCAGGTAGATAGTACTGCTGAAGCGTTTTCTGACACAACGCTGTACAGATGCATTCTAGGCAAGTTGAATTTCATTGCTAGATGCTCAAGACCTGACATAGCTGTAAGCACTAACCTGCTTAGCAGACATGCTAATAATCCTACTGTTCAGGATTGGAAAGCTCTGAAGCGCATAGCCCGCTATTTGAAAGGGACTATGCACTACAGGCTGAGGTTCACCAGTCAGAAGACTGGAGGTCTTGAAATCTTTGCAGATGCAAGTTTTGGAAGTGACACCACGGATGGTACAAGCACTTCTGGAGTATGCTACATGTACAACCACTGTCTGTTTGACTGGTTGTGCAAGAAGCAGACGACAGTGAGCCTAAGTTCCTGTGAAGCAGAACTCAATGCTCTGTCATTTTCACTCATGGATTGTGAATGGTTGGTGCAACTGTTTAAGGACATCAGAGTTTCTGTGAAATGTCCTGTACAAGTGTATCAAGACAATAGATCCTGTTTGGCTTTGCTGAACTCAGAGAGTTGCAAGCAAAGAACCAAGTACTTGCAGATTAAGTTACATCGTGCAAGAGAGTGTATTCAGAAAGGACTCATTCGGGTGTCCTACATGGCAGGAAATGAAATTCCTGCTGATCTGTTGTCGAAGGTTGTTAACAGAGAACAACTTAAGGTTTATGCACAAAGGTTGCAATTGGGTTGAACCACAGGTACTACAGGTTACACGGAAAGGGGGAGGATGTTGGGATATTTCCGTTCCACCTTAAAAAGGAGCAGGATGTTTGTGTCACAGCCTGCGTATTTCCTGTTCACAGGATGTTTCTGTTGTGTCTTTTGCTTTCGTTTCTCTCTCACTGCCGGAAACTCTAGCAGGCAGTCATGGCTTTTCTTTGTTCTGATCAAGACTGAATAAACCTCTAAATAATGCTCTCCTGTGTGCAACTTTTGCTGTGTGAACTCTGCTGATAGAGTGTGCAAGAGCTCTAGAATGGGGGAAGCTATTTCTGGAGCTCCTGTCGCTAATTGCTGATACTGCGTGTCTGCGGGAGATCAATGGATGTCCGGAGACGACATGGAGGTCAAGATGGACTTTGTCTCCCAGGCAGTATCTATCCCAACAGACACCGCCTGCTTGATATCAATAGTATATCTTTTGTAAGCTGCCCTGGAAATATTCATATTGATGGGCTGCATATATATTCTTTAAATAAGTAGATATATATTTCTAATAGAGTATCCAATAGCAACTCTTGTTCAAGAGTAACTACAAAAGGTCTTCCTGCTTCCATTATTCAGGCTGCTGAAACAAGGAGAGATTGTGCAGAAACCAGGAGTGGATTTTTTCCATGTGAAAAGACTGTGAACTCAGTTCTGGCATTTAAAATAAATTCCTGGACTGTATATGTTTGCCTTCTTAGCCTATGGCTCCAGATCATGGACTTTGGGGTTCTAGTGAAAAACAAAGTACAATAGAACCTACAGTACGCCCACCCATGGTTTAAATATCAAGTGCAAAATTTAAGAAGTATACATGACCAGTCAAGGAGCAGTGGTTGTTGATAGTTGCTTATGTTTTGTATTTTGACAGGTAATTTGTACAACATTCCAATTTTCCTATGGATTTTAGATTCTCATCCTTTTGCTCCTCCAATCTGCTTCTTAAAGCCCACTGCAAACATGGGGATTTCTGTAGGAAAGCATGTTGATGCCCGGGGAAGGATATACTTGCCCTATCTACAAAACTGGAGTCATGTAAGAGATGTCTGTGCAGGTCATGTAAAATAGTATTATTGCTTTACTAAAATCGGTTTACAGTGTTTGTCTTAGTCTTAATTTTATGTCATCCATATTGTGTACCTTAATTGTATAAAAACGTGCCTTTTAACACGAGCTGTCTTCATGCCAGATAGGCTACACAGGCAATGTGAGAGAAAGTAGAGGCTATTTTATTGGACTAGCAAAAGTAGTGTGTATTTGTAGTCATGGCCTGCGGGTTTTCTGTCAGCAGAGACATGGCCAACCAGCGTTATTCCAGGGGCAGTGTTTTGTCTAACAGTGCTCCCAAACAAAGTGCTTTACTTTTTCATTTTTATGAATGAATGGCAAAAATCTCACTTGCAAAGGAAAAGGCACTTGGAATTCGCCACTGGGATGGGTCATGATCCTCTTACACCTCTATCCCTGTAAGAAAGGCCTGCTCCTTTCTGTGTAGCCCCTATCTTGATTCTGCTTCTCTGGGAAAAAGTTGATAACTGGTTTATGTAGCTATGAAGGGGAAAATTTGATAAGCCCTATACACAGTAATTGTACATAAAGTGCTTCAGATTCTCAGTCCATTTAGGCATGTGGAGAGCTGCCCTTTTTTTCCTTTTAAGACATTTTTGTTCATAGAATGTTTGTTATCTAAAATTGCAGTACCAGACCACATTAAAGGCTCTGGTACTGACATATAACCTCTACAGGGTTCCATGAAAGACCACATTGCCATTTACATATGCAGTGGATGGCTGTGTTTTATGGGAGAGTCTCTCCTTGAAGTCTCTAAAATATCAGAAGCCCACAGTAATTGAGAGCAGACGTTTCAATGTGGCTGCCCCTGTATTGTGGAACCAGACAAAAGGCCTTCTCAGTAGTGGCGCCTGCCCTGTGGAACGTCCTCCCATCAGATGTCAAGGAAATAAGCAGTTAACCTATTTGTAAAAGACATCTGAAGGCAGCCCTATTTAGTAAAGTTTTTAATATTTAATGCTGTATTGTTTTTAATACTTGATTGGGAGCTGCCCAGAGTGGCTGAGGAAACTCAGCCAGATGGTTGGGGTATAACCTTCTTCTTCTTCTTCTTCTTCTTCTTCTTCTTCTTCTTATTCTTATTATTATTATTATTATTATTTGAGATACAACAGGTGCCTGCTGCCTGTAGTTTCCAGAAACTACTGAATACATTTTGTTTCAAGAAGCTTTTCCAGCTGGATTTTTCATTCTGTTTTGTTTTAAGTCTCTGCCTTGCATGTTTGTTAGTGATGTTTAGGAACCTATTTTTAGTTGCTCTTGTTGGAGGCTTGTAAATCGCTTTAAGACTTATGTGAAAGGATATCATAATGAGATGAGGAGGAGACTAATTGTTGTTATATATGTTTCAGCCGCAATCCATGATCATAGGGTTATTAAAGGAAATGAGCGCAAAATTTGAAGAGGAGCTCCCTCTGTTCTCATTATCATCTTCAGATGCAGCCAGACAGTCAGAACTACTCTCTTACATTGCAAAAATCACTGAAGGTATGCATCATCTTTGGGAATTTGTTTGGGGTTTTCGTTTGGGAGCCAAGTTCTGTACTGTATGCAGGATTCAGTCATTGATAAACGGCGGTCATTAAGGAACAATAGCAAGAGATGGCTATCATCCTCCCATTATCCCTGAAGCATCTGGCTGGCCGTTGTGAGAAATGGCTGAACTTTGGGTCTGATGCAACAGGGCTCTTCTTCGGTTTGAAGTTAGCATTCATATGAAGAAGGCTGTACAATATGTCTTTGTCCTCCACAGACCACCATAGCTTCCAGTTAAACCTTTTTTGGTTGGTTTGTTCCATTAGATCCAGTCATTTTCCATGCAACTTCCCAAGTTGAGCGCATTTGTTTATATTACTGACTATCTGTTATTTTAGGTGAAGACAACATTCAGTCCAAGGGAGAGGGAAAGAAAAATGATGGAGGATTTAACAAAGTTACAGTGATTGGAGCAGGGGATCTGGGCCTTGCTTGTGCACTGGCTATTTCAGCAAAGGTATATATATACTTTACTTGAAATGACCACTGTGATTGCTTCTGTAGTGATTCCAAACTGGGATAAAATTATTATTCTTGAAAATATCTAGGAACAAACAACTAGTGCTCTCTTCTCCATGAAGTATTCTATGATTCTATGATTCTATTCTATGATTCTAAGTAGGTTTAAATTAGGATTGGAACCGATGGATTGCCTAAGCAATTAATAGTGCCATCTTGTGTGTCTTTATTCAGAAGTAGGTGCCATACGTATTTACTTTGGAGCAGGCCTGTTGAACAGAGTGGGATGTATTTCTGAGTAAGCCTGCAAAGGACTGTGCATTGAGGGTCTATTTGCATAACTTCTCAGCACATGGTAACCATAGCTTTTAGTTGGCACATGCTGTCTCAAACTGTGTATCTTCCAATAGCACCAACAGAATTCAGCCTGTATGGACTTTTAGCAGGCTAATATAAGCAGCTGGAAAGCAGCTGGAAGCACGGTTGCTTTCAGCATGGATCTGCCACTCACCTGCTGCCTTGGTGAGGTTTAGATCGCTCTGTGGATCTCCCAAGTATTTTGTCATGATCCAGGCATCCTACTGATTTCTATGGGAGGGATTTCAGTGCATGTTTAATGCCTGCCGAATTATGCCTGACCATCTTCAGGAGAGTCTGGCTGCTGGATAAAGCCAAAGGCCCATTTAGTCCGGCATCCTGCTCTCACAGTGGCCAATGCAATGACTATGGGAAACCTGCAAGCAGGAGCGGAGCGGAGCAGCACTCTTCCCACTTTTGATTCCCAGCAATTGGGATTCAGAGGCATGTTGTCTCTAGCGGTGGCAACTTGATTCAAACAGACGACTGGTGTGATGGGAGAGAATAGCCGTTGGCTTAAATTTAACAGCAGCTTATGTAGATAATAGGGTTGTATGTCAGCATTTAAAGAAATAAATCAGACTTGTATTAAACCCTTTCAGAATGCCATTCTATCTTTTCTCCACTGAATAATTACTTCTTTGCTTTCAATTTGTACCAGGGTGTTGCTGACAGAGTGGTTGTCTTGGACTGCTCAGAAGGTACAATGAAAGGAGCAGCTATGGACCTGGAAATCTTTGCCTTGCCTAATGTGGAAATCAGCAGAGGTATTGTGTTGGTTTCTGAGATGTGTGTGGTGGTTCCCCCCACCCCCCACCCCGTATACTTCAAGTGAACTTTCTAAGTAATTCTTGGAATCATTGGTAAGAAAATTTCACTCGTAGCAATAATGTCTGAAAGCACATGAAGGCACCATGTGATGAAGCTAAGGAAGTTTGAGTGTAGCCAGAGCCTGGATGTGGAGACCATGTGTACAGATGGCTTTCATGATGAAAGAAAGGCAGGAGATATATATGTGTGCGCGTATATATATAGGCATATGCATGTGGGGGGGGGGGGCACACACACACACATGCCTAAGAAATTGTGGCACAGTGCTTATTTAGCGACTCCTTTTACACTCGTATGGGTCGTATCCAACGCTTCTGTTCTGCTAACACAGCAGACTTCTGCTTGCACACTAGAACTTTCCTGTCTTCTCCTCTGCAGCACCTCTTGCATCCTCTAGGGCGGAGGAACCTTTGGATCAGATTCTGAGGGCATGTGAGGAGAGGAAAGGAAAGGAAGGGGGAGTCCCATTGCACAAGTTGAACTCCACATGCACAGCATTGGATACGACCCTGTGTCTTTAAATAAAACAAAAAGTTTACCTGTCCAGTTCATGGACTTAAAAAATAATGATGAAATAGGTCTTATACTCTCACCTTGACGTGTGCAGAAATTCTTTCTTTGTGTTCTTAGATTTTTCCGCCTCAGCAGGCTCAAAGCTGGTGGTGCTAACAGTGAATTCTTTAGGCAATGCTCAGTCCTATCTGGATGTTGTACAGAGCAATGTTGAACTGTTCAGAGGCATCATTCCTTCAGTAGCACATTATAGCCAACAAAGTGTACTACTTGTGGCTTCTCAACCAGGTATGGCAGCGCTTACCTTTTTATGATTTATTGCTCCCTGGATATAACGTGCTTTGTCATGAATATTCTCATACTTAATAAACCTATTTCTTTACAGAGACTTCAGGGTGTTCTCTGTTTGCTCTCTTGTGGTCAAGTATTGTGACAATGGGCCAGAAAGTTTCCTTTTGTGTGTTGTGTATATCTTGACACACATATGGAATAAGTCTTTTGACATTTTCCTTTAGAGAAGTGAGTAACAGGAAAACTAGTACTTCCCTGATTCAAGTTTTAAGAAATGAGATTCCGACTGAACATCAGGAAGACCTTTATGACAGTAAACGCTGTCCGACAGTGGAACACACTCCTATGAGAGGTGGTCAACTCCCCTTTCTTGGAGGTTTTTAAGCAGAGGTTGGGTGGCCACCTGTAATGTATGATCTAGTTGAGATTTGCAGGGGGGTGTCGACTAGATCAGTGTTTCCCAATCTTGGGCCTCCAGCTGTTTTCGAACCAGAATTCCCATCATCCCTGACCACTGGTCTTGCTAGCTGAGGATTATGGGAGTTGTAGTCCAAAAACAGCTGGAGGCCCAAGGTTGGGAAATGCTGGACTAGATGACCCTCAGAGTCACTTCCAACTCTACAGTTCTATGGTTTTGTGATTGCAAATATTTGTATACAAGCATGTTTTGATGCGGCATGGTTAATCTCATTACTTAACCCCAAAGCACCAGGAAAAGTCTCACAAAATCAGTAGGTCTTCCTTTTGAGCAAACATGCTTCTTGGGACATAAATTCTGAGAGGTGCCGGTGAAGAAACAAGTGATTCTGAAAGATCAAAGCTTCTCATCATGTTTTCTTGGAAACTAATAATAACCAGCAGAAATTCACTCTACCAGAACCAAATGTTGTAGAGTGTGATTGTGTTAACCAAGTTGAGTGATATATTTAATTATATTTAAGCTGTGCAAAATAATGCACAGTCAAAACCATATCTCTTCAGAAATAAGTACTGTTACATTAAATGGGCTTACTTCCAGGAAAGTGGGGTTAAGATTACAAATTTACTAAAACATCATTCATGATATTTGTTGATGTTGCAGTTGTTTTTAAAATGAATAATTTACTGATATCCAATCAACCCCACTGCCAAAAAGATGAATGATAACTTGATTGCAAACCTTTATGTCTTTTTGACCTGAATACAAATTCATTTGCCCTTTTCAATGTGTTTTTGTCAAATGTACAGTGGAAATAATGACCTATGTATCATGGAAGATGAGTGGATTTCCTAAAAGTCGGGTTATCGGGATTGGTTGTAATCTAGACTCTGCAAGATTCCAATACATTATTGCAAACCTATTAAAAGCTCAAATCAGAGGCAAAGATAATTGGATTATTGGTGAACAAGGGGAAAACAAAGGTAAAATGATTATTTACTACTTAGCTTACTATGCAGTTTAGGGTACCACATGTGTACTTTATATCAGGAGATAATTTCAGAAAACATTGTGATTATTATTATTTTTTAATAGAAGTACTGTACATGGAGATATTTCAGTTTAAATTACTGTTATTTATTTAATGGATAGCCAAGACAAGAAGTTTGTGGTTCTGTTCCAGAGACAGCTTCTCCAATTCTATATTTAATGCTTATACTGCATTGCGGTGGTGGTTGCTTTGTCACTGAATTCTCATGCAGTTTCTTTGTCTTCTCTGTTGGGTTATTGCAGAATATTGCACATTCTGTGTTTTCTGTACATCTGTGAGTTATGTACTCCTCTGAATAGAATCCTACAATTGGTCTCTTTAAAAGCAAAATGGAAAGCATACACTCCACAGAGAAATTATTCCTGAGATAAAAATGCAAATGTTTAAAAACAACATTGATTGTAATTTTATCCTATTCAGTGGCAGCATGGAGTGCTTCTAATTCAGTGACAAGTCCTCAGGATGAAGATGTAGCAAATAAAAATGCCCAGCATCTCTTAGCTAACAGGTAAAACACTTAGACATGAGGCAGCACTATCAGAAGTAAGTCCCATTGAGTTAACTGGGACTTATTCCAATATAAATTGATATAGGAATGCAGCCTAATTCTGAATTTCAATTTACACCCTAGTTACATGATATGAAAGGGAAGTCTTCATTACTGACCTACTAAACCCCATTTTTATCTGAACACGTTTTGATATAAAAGGCCTCAAATTCTAGTTGAAGTCTTATCTGTGCTCTTCTTAAAATATGTATACTTTACTCAGGGTCTTGTACCTAAGAAAGTAGCCTACTCTCGACAGCTAACACCTCATAAACCTTGATGTAATGACTAAGGATGTTGGGAGGGGGCAGACAAGAGTGGCAAATTCCTTACACACGCTTTGCTGCTAGTCATAAAATTAGCAACAAGTAATGTAGTTAGCCTCTGCTTGGCTCAAGACCTGTTGCCATGAAAATGTAATCTATCCGTAACCATTTTGCTGTAACCTTTTGATTGGTCGAAAGCCATCACATGCATTCTGATGGTTTGTTCTTGGCTTCCCATTTGTGTTTTGTCTGAGGCAGACAAACCATGAGTCTGGGTTCAGATGCAGTACGAAGCCAAACAAACCATAGTTTTGCATGGCATAGCTAGTGTGGAAGTAGGACAATCATGGGAGGAGCAAAGCGCCTGCATTTCTTTTACTGCAAGTACCCTCATGCTTGCTTGTTCACATTTAGACAGTTTGGCTAGCACATGTGAACAAGGCCACTACAAAAATATGTAGTATGCTTGTTGGTATACAGGTGTGATGTATAGAAATTATAAAGGGGGCATATTGCTTGCTAAAAAAGTGTGTTGTAAATCCTGATTCTTTTGCTTTTATATAGAGCCATGGAAGTTCTGAAAGGAAGAGGCCAAAAATCCTGGTCTGTTGGTCTGTCAGTAGCTGACCTAGCAGACAGTATATTGAATGATAAAAGGAAAGTACATTCCATATCAACGATGTTGAAGGTAAACACAGAACTGATCTGATTTTGCTTTTTTAGAATAGAGGAAACATTAACCTGTGGGTCCCAGGAATTCTAATATACCCAATACTATGTTTTGCCTTTTCTAGGGATGTTACAATATAAACTCTGAAGTATTTTTAAGTGTGCCTTGTGTGCTTGGAATCAGTGGAGTGACTGAAGTCATCAAACTGCTGGATAAAGGTACTGTGGCACAGGAGCTTCAGTCCACAGCTGCCTCGATTCATGATCTTCAACAGCAGCTGAAACTCTGAATACCAGCTAGGCATAACTTGGTCTCTAAGATATTTGAGAGTTGCAGAAAAGACACTATTGCCTAGGTGGCTGCTGAAAAAAGAATACCTCACAATGTTTAAGCTTTGCTGAATTTGGTGTACATTTAATTATAGGGCATGCTAAAGACCATTTGTCAATGACACTCTTATAATAAAAATGATTAGGCAAAATAGGGTGGAAATATGTAACATAAAACTTACTTTTCCAAACTTTCTAGATCATGGGTTGTCTTTTTGCTGGATTTTGTACTCTTGGTTGTTTAATTACTAGCTGTAGTAATAAGAAAAAACTATCTCTTATTTTTCCTATATTGAATGCACAACACTATAATCACCACCAGCCCACTTCCTTTTCAAAGTTGCTGTAAATTTGCTGACAAGAGGTATCTTTTCAATCAGAGTGACTATTGTTTTGCCATAGGCATTGCCATCTTGTATTTACTATAGCGAACCAGTCTTGTATATATGTTACACATTGCTAAAGTCTAAACATAGATGGCCTGGCAGCAAGGTATTGCCTAAAATTAAGGATCCATGCTTCAGCCAATGATTCAGACAAATTATAACAGAATGTTTCCACCAGCAAATCATTGCAGTAATTCATTTGAAGCTGAAATTTTGGGCATTGCAGATGAATTCTATTTGCTGAGCCTTAATGTGCCGGAAAATATTTTTCTGAACTTTTTGTATGAATCACCGAAAGATTTATATATTGATGGGGGGGTATATAAAAAAGAACCCTGCGCTGCTACATTGCTGCAGTATATAAAATGTACATAGTTGTATGGCCTTCTTAAAGGCACTTTGGCCAAAATCCAAGAGGTTCTGTGTGTTCACATCCTCCTTCCTGCTGCAGGTTCTTGTAGCCCGTGAAAAGCCACTCTGAATGTTGGAGTACCCTCCAGTGCTGCTTGTGAATGAAGCAGCCGGGTGGAGCAGGAAATCTTTTGTTTCCCATGTGCACACATTAGTGCTTTTGGCTCACATGGGAGGGTCTACTGGATTCTGTACAAGATTTATAAATTGAATTATATAGGCACTTTATATGGGGAGGACATTATAGAATACAGTAAGGCACAGCTAGTCACCATAGTTTAAATGAAATGCTCCCTTTATTCAGAATATGGTATTTTTAAAAAGCTGATTCTTCTCCCTTTCCACTCTACCATGCTTTAAAATATAACAGATGAGAAAAGAGTTATTGGATAGTGTTAGCCAATACTGTTCCCCGGATCTAAATGGTGATTTATGAACTTAAGGTAAAGAGGAGGTGGAGTAATTTTTGCTTCTATCTAATGAAGTTATCTGTTTTTATTTGGTCTTTTGTTAAAATAATTGTGACTTGGCATGAGTCCTTAGGACAGGATGGGAAGAAAAACTGAATGAATGCACTGCTCAATGTTATGCACTGATAAGGCTTAGTATGTTTGGTGTCATCAGTTGTAACACTGCAACAAGCTTTAAGCACTACCAAATATATAGACTAAACAGTCTAATGATAGTGTATATAGATTTTCTACTCAGGTATGATTGCAATGAATTTTTGCCTTTTTCTTTGCATTATATATTTAAGCAAGTGCTATATGGAAAAACACTGTGATGTGTAATGTTAATAAAACGTTTATTAACTTTTAAAAGCTTGGTGTGTTTTTCTATTACTGCTTTATTGGTTTTAGGTTGTGTTTATGTGCTAATGCTTTAACAATATATTATGGGTGGGGGGGTTAGACCATACATAGCTTAGAGGTTTTTGAAATATTAAGCAGTACATAAATGCAACAGATTAATGAAAGAATTTGCTAATATATACTAATATATGAAGCACATCTATTGGTAGGTCAGATGAGGAATTCATGAGTTGGTGTGGTGCACTATCTAGCTGGTACAAAATAGTATCTTGAATCATGACAGCAAAACTTAAATTTTTATTTATTGGATTTGTTGGTTGTTACCAAAAGGTCTCCAAATCTAAATTTTAAAAGATGTACAGGACTTTTGGCTGCATGGTTGCTGGTGGTTTTACAGACAATTTTATTTAATGGTTTGATGGATTTTAATATGTATGTATTTTGTGAACTATTTTATTGTTTGACCCTATTGTACACCACTTCAGAATAAAGTAGTTTACAGAATGCATGCACATTCAGATCCTTCAAACCATTAAATAACCTCTCTATATTTTATGCATTAATCTGTTCCATCTATACACAATCCTTTCCATTGTATGTAGGCTTTTTAAAATAACACTGACAATTTCAGTGACTGTAGCCAAGATTCCTGGGTACCATTTTGTTTTGTCTCCAATCTATACATTTTGTAGGAGTGAAATCCAGAGTGTTACTATGTGCTGCGTGAATAAGTATTTCATTTTGTCTGTCTCAAACCCTTGGTCCATCAAGCTCAAGTGTTGTCTACACCAAAGGAGGGGTAACCTTTGGCCCTCCAGGTATTGTTGGACTACAGTACCCATCTTCCTTAACTATTAGCCATGCAGGCTGGGATTGATGGGATATGTTGTTGGCATACATCTGCCTTGAGAGACAATGAAGTGGACCTCTGTGGGTGAAGTTTAACTGCTGCATTTGCAGCACCAAAGTGACCTCCCTGGGGTGCAAGCCTGGCAGTGTGCATGGAGGTCCTGGGCTGCCCAGATGACAAGACCCCGCTCTCAGCTTTGCTGTGGTCCAAATGAAAGCGGAGCAATACATTTCGCACCAGCTTGGCTGCAGGAGTTGCCAGGAGGAGGCATACAAGGAGCCATCCAACTGTCTTAGGGACTCCGCTCCAGATTTGTGTAGGGTTTACTTCTTAGCCTTTTCCTTTCCTGAAAATATCCCACAAAGCAGCGGAGGCTAGGGCCACAGTTTGTCTTCTCTTAGATGGGTTACCTTCCCAAGTCAACAAGCCCCATCTGCCCCTCACTTCCCTGTACAGCAACCCGAAAATACCTATCCCGAAGTGCATTTATCCCGAGGTATGACTGTAGCAGTCAGTGGTCCCAACGTTTTATTGAATGAAGAAGATGTTACAATCAGCCACTATCATTTCCGGTACAGAGGACTTACCATACTTTTCCGTGCATAGCATAAGACGAGGATTTTTTTACTTGAAATTAATGTTTTAAAATTGGGATCGTCTTATAAACGGATATTTTCTTAATTTTGAGCCCCCAAAATAGGGGGCGTGTTATACACAGAAAAATACGGTACTTCCTTCTCTCTCTTTACAAAACAAAGCACATAGACAAAACGCTCCCAGTTGTGTAGAAAAAAGAGAAAAAGGAAAAGGTGAAAGTCTAATTAAATTACTCCCTCGCACGGCCATCCCAACCCAGCGCTCAACCGAATGGTTACATTTTATGCTCCATTCACTTTCAGTGCTTTTATAGAACTGAGATTCCATATGGGAATAAAGAAAAACTAGGCGGCGCCTCTCCACGTTGCTATCTCTATGGGCCCGTCCGTGACAGCAGTCTACGCTAACGCGCATGCGGCACCTGGCCGCCGGAAGTGACGTCGTGCCGCGCCGCCGAGCGGAAACGGGTGGAAAGGAAGCTCCGGAAGGGAGGCCGGGGCAGGTTTCCTCGTTCGCGCGGGGAGTCGGAGGAGCGGCAGGAGGGGCGCGGAACGACGACCACCGGCGGCCGGCAGGGCCCGCTGCCGCCGCCGCCGCCATGGCCGTGTCGGAGAGCCAGCTGAAGAAGATGCTTAGCAAGGTAACGGCGAGGCCGGCCGGGGAGCCCCTCCCAGCGGGCTTCTGTCGGGGGAACAGCCTCGGGGCTTCCTCCGCGCTCGCCCACCCGGCGGGTCCTCGAGGCCTCCATGCCGCCCCTCTCCCCTCACCTCACGCCGCTTCCCGAGCGAAACTTCCTCCTGAGTCATTCTCTTTCCCTTCTTCCTGCTGCCAGGGGAAAAAACCCCACAAAAATATCCTAGCCAGACACGAATAAAGGAGGCCGGCTTTCTAGCAGCAGGAATGGGAAGGGTCTCTAATTTCGTGGGTCGCGAGAATGATCCTCCTGGGAGTCCGCAAAGGGAAAGAGCGGGCCGAAATAGTCCCTGGTCTGTCCAATCCAAAAAGGGGTCACCCTTAGCGCCCAACGCCTTCTGCTAACTCTTTGAGGCCTCCCTAGTTATTACAGGAAAATAATGGGCGTGTTGCGATCTCTCCCAAGTTTTCAGTTGGGTGTTTTGTTTTTGTGGGTTTCCGGAGTCATTTGCTGCCCTTCGTGGCCTATTTAAAGCTAAATTCCCTTCTGAAATGAGGAAGAAGGGTACGACTAAGCTTTTAGTAGCTAAAGGAATCATGGAAACTAGTAAGCAAGTACTTTAGGAGTTTTTAAAGTCTAAATAAACACAAATTTGGTTTTATTATTATTATTACTACTGTACTACATTTTAAAAATAAGTATGTAACTCAGCAAGTGAGCAGAGATCATTCAGGTTGGTGAAGGAGTTGGTTAGTTACCATCAAAGAATCTCAGTGATCAAGGTTGAGTATAAAGGTACTTTGGGCCCAAATTGTGAATTAACACAACTTGACCTAGTGTGGCATCTGTTAGCAGCAGCTGGATACAGTTTACTTGGGAGCTTTAATGACTCTAAGGTATTTAGATAGTGTTAAAACATTTAATTTTAAAACACTCAAAAGTAAGAAATTTACTATAGGGTTAAATTTACCAGGTTATAGGAAAACCTGTCTGTCATTTACAAAGAAAAGGATGCCACCCAGCAGCTTAGTTCACTAATTCCTTGTATAAGCAACATTTTTGTGCTGCGAATTTCATTTGGAGAAGGTTGTTAATGTTCTTTATTCTTCTGCTGAAATCAGTAGAACATAAAAGCTCTGAACATTGATGAAAGGTGACTAGATTCATGATAAAACCTGGATGAGAATGCCAAACTGGTATCAGTATCAAACCAAAGTTCAGTTGAATTGCAAAGTTCAGTGTAGGTTTGTTGTTAAATTGTTAATAAATGAAGCTGTTTGTACTGTATGTTTATTTGCTGTGCTACAGTGAAATTAAGTTTATTCAAAACACAAACTCTTATTCCTTCTTTAATAATTATTAATGCATAGTACTTAAAGAATAACCTAAATAGTGAGTGCCATTTAATTTTAATTTAATCTTGATTCTTATATGTGAGTAAGCTTCATTGAATTCAGTAGTAGTAGTAGTAGTAGTAGTAATTATTATTATTATTTATTATTTATACCCCGCCCATCTGACTGGGTTTCCCCAGCCGCTCTGGGCGGCTCCCAACAGAATATTAACCAGAGTAAAACATCAGATGTTAAAAGCTTCCCTACACAGGGCTGTCTTCAGATGTCTTCTAACAATCAGATAGTTGTTTATTTCCTTGACATCTGATGGGAGGGCGTTCCACAGGGCGGGCACCACCACTGAGAAGGCTGTCTGCCTGGTTTTGACTTCTGAATAAACATATAGGAATTGAGCTGTAAGCGTGCTTAAATTTGCAGCCTTACATCTCATGTTCAGTTGAGTTCAGTGGGACTTACTCCCAAGTAAATGTTTGTAGGACAGCAGTTTTACTCATCCAGCTGATCTTTTAGTTGGATGAAGCTAGTTTAAGTAGTCAGCAGGTTTAATGTGCATATTCTCCCCTGAGTCATTTTCTGATCCATTCTATACTTAATTGGCAAGTAAGTTGCAAAACCACCTTATTACTTTGTAACAAGTTGAATGAAGAGGAGGAAGTAGAATGTAAGAATGCATCATTGCCTGATTAGACACCTGTGATTTTAACCTTCAACATACATTTCTAACTGAGGGTGGGGACAGTATTTTGTCAGATTTGTTGTTAAAGATTATGAGTAGAAATTTGCATATCTTTGCTAGCACTATGCTATTTTGGGCCAGATTCAACTAAGTGGGTGCATTAGCGGGAGCTAGCACAAGGGCTTCCACTAGTGCAATGGGACTTTCTCTCTCCTATCCTGCTGGGGGGTCAGGAGAACCCCCAGAACAGTGGGGGGGGGAGATTGTTCTGTAGAAATGCTTGCACTGATGGAATGTTTGTTCTAGTGTGACACTGAATTCCTCCCTTTTTTAGACTGGTTTTATCAAATTAGTGATAAACCATAGGATTGAATATTTGAACTTGTTCAAGAGCATTCTAAATGTTGAGCTAGTGTGGTGTAGAACATGGATACTATTCATAATTCTTAAAATATTAATTGTTGCATTATTCTCTTTGTGGCTGCATAACTCATTGTTTTCAGATAAATATATTGGTAATTAATTGGACGTGAATGTTGGTGACTGCCTTAAAGGTACAAAGTCACTAGTACATTGCTAGCTGAGCTGGCTCTGCACAGCTGATTTTGCTTGGCCATGGTCACAGATCACAGACTAAATCTGTATTATAATGCATAAAGGCAGGTGTTGGCGGCAGTGCAAACTCTGGTACTGCTTTTTGAGCAATGAGGCCACAGAAGTTGACTGCTGTTGGTCTTACAACCAAAGGCAAGGTGGTTCTTTTAAAATGAGATTCAGAAGCAATACAAAAAACACAAGTGAATGGGAAGATTACAGATTTTATTCTCAAACAGCAAGCAATGCATATATACCAAGCAAGCACTTCAATCTGCCATTTAGAAGCCCTTAAGAAGTGGCAAAGCGACTTCCCCAGGTAGCCTCACTTTGCACAGCCCTGCAGCCGATCAGGAGCTTCAAAGAAACTCTGCCCAAACTATAGATAGCAGGTGTGGCTTGCCAGACTGGCTATGTGCAGATCATCCATTAGCCACCCCTTCCCAGTGCTTCACCTTCTCAAAACAATGTCCAATGTCAAATAAGGTTCCCAGCACTGTCCTTCCAACTGATGAAGGCTGCTGTGTGTAGGGCTTCACCTCCTCCCAACTTTCTCAGGCCATTAAAGACCGGTCTCACACCATCAAAAAACTTAACAAGAGCAAGGGAGGGGGAAGGAACAGATCACTAACTCCTTGATACATTTTTGTCTTCTGGTTGCATTTCCCATACAAGGAGACCTTAAGAACAAGGAGTTGTGAACTGGGATTGCTCAAGCAGAGTTGATAGTGGACTTGAAAGAGGAGCTTGAAGGAATCAGTTTTCTTGTGGTCCAGTGGAGAGTGGGCGGCTACAGAGATACGTGTGGGACGTGAGAGTGTTCTGGATCAGTTGGCACTGTGTGTGGATGGCTGAGGTAGAGAAAGATGGTTTTTGCAGAGATGTTGGACTGTCATAGAGACACAATCCTCTACTTATTTCATTGCCATCAACAGTTTTAAAAATCTGTTCAGTGGTCTACATTAATTCATAAATGTATTCATTTTGTTTGTAGAATTGCGTCAGCTTACCACAAGACAAAAAACATGTTGGATTGTGGACAGTCTCATTTCACTTGAGCATCCTAATTGTAGAATTGAGTTTGATTCACTTTGCATCATGACATACCACTTATACTTGATTCTGGCAGGTCAAGTTTACTCTATAATCTCTGGCAGTAATTCAGCAAAGTGGTTCTATATAAAAAAAGTAGTTATAGTATCTTACCTGCTGTGGAAGACTGCAGATCTTGTTCTCTAGTCACTATAGTTGTGTTGAAGGAAGTCTAAATGTTTTCAGTGGAAGTTGTCTTTCGTGGAGCTTTTAAGATTTTCAAAAATCTATTTCCCCCTAGTACAAGTACAGAGACTTGACTGTTCAGGAAACTGTCAGTGTTATTACCCAGTACAAAGACCTCAAGCCTGTAATGGATGGATATGGTGAGTTTTTATGTTATGTTTTTCTTTTTTGTGCAGTATTTTTGTTAGCTAGCCTATGTCAGTTTCCTATCAGTATATCATATTTTGTGTAAGAAATTTTATGACAAAGAAGAAATAAGGTAGCTTATTAGACCAGGGTAGCTAACCTGGTGTTCCCCAGATCTTGTTAGACTACAGTCAGCCTTAGCTAGCAAACACAATAGTCAGAGAAGATTTGAATTATAGTTAAGCAAGATATGGAGGACCAAAGGTTAGTCACCCCTGTACTGTGCTAATTATTTGAGACATGCTTTTTGGCAAAATGGTAATAGGGAAATCTTTTTCCCCAAAGCCAATGATCAGGGGTGATGGGATTGTAGTCCAGCAATGTCTGGAGTACCACAGCCACCGCCCACTTGACTTGGAAATAGTATTGCTGATATTTAGGCTTTGCTTTGAAGGCTGACAACTACAATAGCAATTTTATGGCAGCTTTATTTTTCATAGATGCTAGAATTGTATGGAGCAGATCTGCCTGTGTCACACAATAATTTGCTTGCCATTTCTTATTGCGTGGTGTTATTAGTTCATTTTCCTAGAAGATGCTTGCTTGTATATAGAGAAGTGTTTGAAGAAAAGTAGTCTCTGAGATTATATATCTATTTTGTCAAGCATGCACGCAGCTTTTGTTATCTGACTATCAAATGAACAGGTTGCATAATGCTTTTTTTTGCTTTTCAGTTTTTAATGATGGTTCATCAAGAGAACTGATGAGCCTCACAGGAACCATTCCTGTAAATTACAAAGGTATGTATCTGTCTTGGGTAGATTGCCAGTACATTACTTGAAAGCTTACATCATTTACTTTGATCAGCTTGGTCACTAACTTGTTCTGAATGCTTTGTTCTTAGTTTTGGACCTTTGTACAACTGTTTTGTGTTGCCACATACAGGAGATTTTCCTATTCTTTGTGCAGTGTCCAACAAAGTTTTTTCATTAGCACAATGTGTGCAATGGAATTTCCCCCTCCCTGCATGTACCCTGGGAGAAGGGCTCAAGGAGACTTCCAGAACAGTGGGCTAGAGGGCAGCCTGCTTCTGTTAGTGGAGGTTAGAAGGCCTTCCATCACTACAAGGGCAGCATTTGTAATCATTCCTATTTCACAGCATTAAAATATATTGTCAGAAGGAGAAAATAATAATGCATTCATCTTTTTTTTTAAATAACTTCTTCAGGTAACACATACAATATCCCAATATGTCTGTGGCTGTTGGATACATATCCATACAATCCACCAATCTGTTTTGTTAAGCCAACTAGTTCAATGACAATTAAAACTGGGAAGCACGTGGATGCAAATGGCAAGATATACCTTCCATATCTACATGAATGGAAACATGTAAGTACAATTATAAAATTCTTAACCATTAGCCCTAAATTACTTCACCATTTAAGTAGCAGTTTTGTTTAATGTTCTGCTTTCTCCTTTGGTCATTTGTTAGAGCAGAAAGACGTGACATTGGGAAACTGGGGTCTCTGTTGGGTAAAACCTTAGCACTCTTACACAGTACTAATTGTGTTACTGCTTTTGTCATATTTGATCTCCATTCATGATACCTGCATGTCTAATTGCTGCCGATAATTAATATGGGCTTAGGGTTCATCAGTACTTTCTCAGTGACATGCTACACTTTATTTTTTATCAGTTAGTGATTGAACCTGAATTGGAACATACTTGGCCAAAACCTACAAATAGAGTAACCAAATGACCACCTATAACTGACAAGGTGATGGATGCATTGTCATTATTAATCTTTGTGGGATTAAAAAAGCAAAGAGATTTTTATGTGCTTTCCCCTTAGCCACAATCAGATTTGATTGGCTTGATTCAAGTGATGATTGTGGTGTTTGGAGAAGAACCTCCAGTCTTCTCTCGGCCTACCATTTCAGCAGCCTACCCACCTTACCAGGCAACAGGACCACCAAACTGTAAGTACCTTGTACCCCATATACTTGCAAATTGCAATGAAAACAAGTAGAATAATGGCAGGGTGTGTTGTTGAAAGGATCTAGTTATTGTAGTATCAGTTTCTAAATATGTAATTATGTTGTTGGTTAAAATATAAAGTATCCCTGCTGCCAATTGCCCAGTCCAGAGCACAAGTTGTATAGCCAATATTCATTCTTTATAATCTTTTTCAGCTACCAGCAGCTCAGAGTTTGGTTTATTTAAATGCAGAAAATTAGGCTAGATATTTTGAGCATGCTGTCTAATAACTGTTTTGATTATAAATAAATTTCCATGAAAGATGTTCAGTTTTTTAGCACCCACACTACAAACTCAACAACGTTGCTACAATTCATTTGATCCTTGATCTATTTTCAAACATTATTTATGCTAATATTTTGCCATTATCAGTACCTTTATCTTCATATGTCATTGTTTTTGAAACTTATTAATTTTATAATGCTAGCAGAGTTATATTGGCATCCTTTATATTAATTTTCTTTTAATTGCAAATCAAATTAAAAACTCACTTTGGTATCTAATTTTTGGGTATCTAATAATGGCACTTTTATGTTCCATTGCTCTCAACTTCTGAGAAAAAGATGTTCCTATAACTGTTAATTATTTTGCAAGAATTTACTGTGCTATTTTATAAGATGTGTAGGGCATTTATTTGAAATGTATACTTATACCAGTTTGAAAACAGGGATTATTGTAGGAAAATTCATTTTATAGAACAAAAACCTGTCATTGTTAGATGTACCAATGCTGAGCACTCAAGGAAAGTTAAATTTCCTTTCTCTTCTGCCATTTTAGCATTGCAAAAAGCTTTCTTTCTTTTTACCACCAGAGAATATCATCTCTGCCAGTAGGTGTCAGCCAAATATAGAATAGCCAGGAGTTTAACTTCAGAACTAGTAAAGCTATATAGTGCCAGCTTGAAAGTAACACTAATGCTTTGACACCATCACTTTAAAAATCATAGGTAGCTGTCCTTGTCTTCAGTGGGGGTGGGGGTGTGCAAAACCACAGTTGGGAAATAGCTTCATTAGGACCCTTGGAAATGTAATATTAATGGTGAGCAAGTTTTCAGGTTCTCCAGAACTCTTCATTGCACTGCATGTAGAGTTGGTGGAGTGAGAGATATAACATAATGGAGAAAGCCCCAAAGTGCAGTCTCAATTGTCTTAAATTGGAGTGTGGGATGTGTTACTTATACTTAATGAATGCAAGGCACACATCACATCTAATTCATTGATTTCTCCCTCGTGTCCCATCTTGGACCACTCCACAAACTCCCTCAAATTTCAGGTGATTTTTGGAAGGGGCGTAGTGAGCTGCAGTGGGGAGGAGGGGGAAAGTGGGCCTTTTCCCTCACAATTCTGGAACCAACTCTATAGATCCAGCTCTTAGTATGAACATCTTAATCTTTATTATTAGATTAATTGCTCCATTTTAATAATGGCTTGTTTGTAAGGACTCCCTGGTTATATAGGACTGGATTCAATTAAAGTACTAAACAATTGTACTAGCAGGAGCCAGTGGAAGGGCTCACAGTAGCACGGCGGGGTCTCCCCACACTATCTGCTTTGGGAGGAAAAAACCCCAGACTGCAGGAGGAGGAGAAGGGAGATTGTTCTGTCAAGCAAGCAAAAACACTTGCACCAAGGGAAAAATTGAAATAATGTGATGTTGAACTCCACCTATGGATTTGAATATGTGTAAGGAAAAAAATGGGATAAATGAACACTCTGAATTGGCTTATGCAGCAAGAGTAAAGTAACTGAAATGCATAATAAGTGCAAGCACAACAGGGAAGACTAGGAAGAGAAATGGTTTCCTGGGCTGCTGTTTGCGTATTCTGAAGGTGGGGCAGGGGTCAAGAAGACTTCTTTTTTTTCTTTTCTTTCCTTTTGCATTTGCTCCATGTGGGCTATTAAAAAATTACTTTTACAACTGTAGAAATTACAAGTGGGCTGCATCAATAGTTGTCATTCTATTAATAGAACAGCTGCTTCTGTTCCAAAAAGGGACTGAGGTTCAGTGGAGACTTGGGGAAGTGATTATTGCCTCTTGTCTCAGCACCAACTTCCATGGTCTTCCATAGAATACCCCTCTCCCCCTGTCCTCCAGAACAACTTTCAGGGGTCAGAAATAGCAGGAAGAAATAGGTAACCATTGCATCTTCCTTTCCTCCCAGAAGGTTTCTGCTCACAGGAAGTCTGGATCTAACCTAGTGCAATGTATTCAACTAAGTTCTACTCAACCCATTGAAAGAAATAGACCTAAGTTCATTGTTTCCATTCATTTGGTGGATCTACCTTGAGTAGAGGCAACCCAATTAATTTTTAACTACTTATTTGTAAAGATAATTTTATATAATTGAACAACACTATCCTAAATTGTTAAAATGTTTGAAATTGTTGTTGTGCACAGCTTCCTATATGCCAGGAATGCCAAGTGGAATGCCTCATTTCCCTCCTGGACCACCACCTAACCCAAGGTAAGCTATAGTTTGCTGAATCTGCCGATCCAATAGACTACACTGTCAATATTGGACAATGTGATGTTGTGCCCATTTCTGAAATTGAGAGTGATGGACTTTAAAAGCATTAGATTTGTATTCCATTCATCTTGAGTTCAGTTTTGTCTGGGTGTTGAGTCAGGGTCTTTTATATGTTGTTCTTTAAATACAGTCATCAAAAAGCCTGGTTGCATTTAAGGCCCCTTCATTTGAGTAAAGCAATGATTAAGTGTATAGTGAGCAAAATTGGTGTCATTGTAAACCTATACTTCTAAAATGACTCACGTTCTTGCCTCTTTATAAAACTTTTCAGCTTGCTTCCTGCATTCTTAACATTATTTGGCTGCATCCTCTCCTGATGAGAGGCCTTTTATATATAAAAAACCTAGGCTTCCCATGTCCATGTTCAAAGAACACATGTAGGGGGGTGCACAGCTATGCATTTTTTTTCTGTCTCTGATGTCTCTGTTCCCTCCAGCTCCTCCCCCAGACCTTTGTGCCCTTGGCAGAAGATCTGTTGGGAGAATGTGTGTAAGTTCAGCTTAATGCACACAGGCTCCTCCACAAAATTTACATCCACAGAACTCCTAGTTACATGGAGGAGCCTGTGTAGCTTTTGCTGAATGTGTGTAAGTTTCCCCTTCAGACTTTCTGCCCAATACGTATAAGTCTGAGGGTGAAGCCAGCAATAGACAGTGTGGGCAGTGGTGGTGGAGCAACTCCAAAACAGACCCAGGATTAGAACCCAACGTACTGGAGCAACTGCTGCACGTGTTCTGGCAAGGCCCCATTGGAGCTGATGCCAGTCTTGCTATCACCCCCATTGACACCTTGCCTGGCATTTCCGCCGCCATTGGGGTCTCTGTCCAATGCTGTTACCACCACCAATCACTACCCTCCACCAGCAGGTGCCATTTTCATATGGGAGCCAAGCTACCACTCAAACTCCAGTCCGTGGTGGGTGGCCACTATCTCAGGACCCCCAAAATGCAGTGCTCACAAACGGGCATTGCATTTGGGGTCTCTGAGATGGCAGCCATCTGCTGCTGAAGATCAGAGCTGAGTAGTAGCCTGTTTTCCATCAAAAACACCGCTGCCATCTGCTGGATAAGCACAACCAGAGGGAGTGAGAAATGACTGGTGGCAGCAGAATTGGTGGGCAGAGTGCCCAAGGGAAGACACATTCTTGGGCAGGGGAACTGAGAGAGGCCCAGTCTGAGAGTCTACTAAAATCTAACACCAACCTCGATACAATACACTGCTACCTTATGCACATGTTCTTTCAATGTATGGAGACAGAAGAGGGCTGAGGACTGCTTTGTTTCTACACATCGGCTCATTTTCTCCCTTTAGTTGTTGGCTAGTGTTAGTACAATGAATTAAACAGTAAGGCTTGTTCACAATAGACACAGTTCTGAGTGTAGAAATCCCACACATGTACTGTATTGTATCTCCCTTTTTCATATCCTGTGGTATTATTGTCTCTAGTTTCCTACTATTGATGGCTTATTAGTTCTGCCATCACTATATGGATTATATAACTTATTCTGAAAATGGAGTGCATGGCACCAACTGACTGGAAATAGAGGGCGCTAACTTTTGAGGAAAGTAACGTAGCATGCAGAAACTCTAAAATGTGTACATGCTCTGGCAGTTGCAGAAGCCTGCTCAATCTCCCCTCTGTAAATGAAACCACCAAGGCAACATAGACCTTTTCAAATGAAAATAATGCAACAAAGTACAAACCTGTTAACTGCTAACATAGAATGAACCATGAATAATTAGACTGAGTGCCTCTACCTATCTTCAGCTTTAATCCACAAATGTGAAGAAACTTTGATCAGGGAACTTGAAATTTATTTATACATATTTGAATAACATTGATTAAAACATTGATACCTCTGAAACCTATGGATGACAACAAATTTCTCATGGGCTTGAATATTACTCTGACTGTTTATATCTGCATCAGTGGCTCTTTTTAAAATTCTGTTTGTCTATTATAAATTGTTTAAATATAATAAAAAAATTGCTTATGAATGGAAATATTAACTAAAGAATGCATAACACTGTGTCTTTCTCCCCCTCCCCTTTCAAGTGGTTACCCAAGCTATCCTTACCCTCCCCCTAGCGGATCATTTCCACCAACAACTAGCACACAACACTACCCTTCTCAGCCTCCTGTAACTACTGTGGGTGAGTAGCTTTGAAAGTGTCTTTTTCCAAATGTAATGAGATTGCTCATTCTAAATATGCAGCATAAAGCAAATCCAAATACACCTATTTCTGAGATGGGCATTAAGTGCCTCGTGGCAAAAACATCAGTTACATTACACTTTAACCATGCTGGATGTTCATTTTTCTCTCCATTGTTTGATTTATGGAACAATCATTAACTGTTTTCACTGTTCAACAAACTTCATTTTTATTGAACTGTTTTATGTAATGAAGTTCACATGTGTTTGAAAATATTATGTTTGCAGGTCCAAGATAAATTAAAGCCCAAGGGCTTCTTCTTTTTTAAGCATACATATTTATTATGTTCTTATTAACTGGGGGAATGATCTTGTAGTTATGAACTTTTCAATGATGAGAAAGGGGTGGGTTTCATTTGATCACACCAACCACTGAATGTACCAGGAACTTGAACAGCAGCATCATTTGGACACAAGAATGAAGAGGCATGTAGCCAGTGTGGAGTAACTGCAGTCCAAGAGGCAGTACTACAGCCTATTTACAAGCCTTTTGCTATGTCAGCCAAGGATGAAGAACAGTACCTAAGGATGATATGAACTGAAGAAACCTTGATTGCTGTCGGGTCAGTAGCACTGAAATACAGTTGAGTTCCGTGCTTAACTGGAAGTGAACCAAGCTATCCTTGACTCCATCGTGTTTTCCAGTACACTCCCAAACTGTTATTTCCCCCCCACTCTTTTTGTGTGTGATGCAAGTGTTCATGAAGTAGCCCAGCTACCATCACCAGATCTTCATCTTGTGAAGTTTGTTGATCTGTAAGCTAAAGGTGCCATTCAACAGCTTTCTTCTGTTTCACATTCAGTGTAATTCTTGGGTGCTGAAATGCTTGCTCACCTGTGTTACTACTTAGCCCAGAACTACCAGATCTGTTCAGGAAAGAAGTCTTAAGAATCTGAAAGTAGTGTTGCCTCTAGTGATAAGCAAAAACTTGAAACCCTCAAAAGAATATAATTTAGAAAGCACATTATTATTTAGCACAAAGACTGCAAGATCCCTGGCCACATCATCATCCACTATTTTCTTGTCCAACGTCACATAGAATATATTTGAACTCCAAAAATTATCATCACTTTTGTTGAGCTATTACTATTATCGTTATTGTTATTTTATAGGTCTATGGACTGCTTCAGAGCCCTATGCTATTGAAGCTATGTACAATAAGATCAAATACAAAAGATGCAAACTCTAAAAACAATAAAACCATTTTTACAATTATAAAATTGACTGGATTCCATGTCGGGAAAAGACTTCATGAACAAAAACAAGTTGAAAATTGAAAGGAGAATGTAAAAATGATAATTTTCTATAGTTTAATACTGGAGGTCTACATTGTTTAGAAGAGATCAAATTACTATTCTTTCAGGGCAGTAATAGAAAATCTATCCCTAGTGCAACCTTTCTAGCATTTTGTTCAGAAAATGAATTTTTAGAAATGGAGGTGTAATGTGGCAACAAAAATTAATCCTGTCAGGCAAAGTGTGGAAATGGTTACATAAATTTCTACATAAGATTTAATAGAGAAGTATAACTCTGCTCCCTGGGCTTTTTTAACAGTCGAAGCTTTCTCTTCTGCTTGAAAGGTATGGACTTCTGCTCCTGACCTTTTGTTAATTTTGGAAAAAAATCTGGAAGAACTTCATTCTGAGTAGAGCACATCTATCAAACCTATATACTTTATCAAGAATAAATGGATTGTTAGCAACTTTATTTAGAAAAGATATTTTCAGTTGCTCTTGTAAGATTGATCAAAAGGGTACATGAGCATGCATTCCTTTCCATTGATCTTATAACTTGAATACAGGCATTTTTACCTGTAAACTTTACACACCAATCTTCAAATAAAGAGTTGACTTTATGGATTATTATGCCATGTATTTTAAGATAGAGGTGTCTCATGTTTTGATTTTTACATGGAATAATTCAGACAACACTGAATAAAGTTTTCAGGAGGTGCTTGGGCCACAAAATTTATGAAGCATTAATGTATGTTTGTTCTCTTAATAGCAGATGGCAGAAGAAAGCAGAAACAGGTATGGATATGTGGTCATTCTTACGTTTTCTGGGCAGAAAAAAGAGCACTTGAAAGAAGCTTTGGCCCACAGTTGGGCATTCGACTGGAGGATGCCAAACTACATTGGCTAGGAAAGAGTGGCATGACGTGGGATCAGTTGATACCCAGCCTATTGCGCACACGGCGGCGTCTAACAGATCCTGATATATTGGTGGTCCATCTAGGAGGAAATGACCTTGGGACATACGCAGATTATGATCTCATAAGACAAATGAAGAAAGATATAATACATATTAAGATAACATTCAAGAACAGCATCCTTGTCTGGTCTAACATTGTACCCCGCAAATCATGGAGCCAAGATATGTCCCATGAATTTATGGAGAAAAGCAGGAAGAGAGTAAATCGGGAAATCGACAGTTTTATGGAACGTATTGGAGGGATTATAATCAAACATGATTCACTTGTCCCAGAGTCTCCAGGATTGTTCCATCTAGATGGTGTTCTCTTGTCTGAAAGTGGCACAGATGTCTTCAACCTGGATTTATTAAGTGTTTTGGAGACTTTGATCTAACTTTTTCTTTGGAGAAGGAATAATAGATTTCAGTTTAAGCAAGTATGGAAGGTCTCTACAGACAGAGATTATTAGAAGGTTGTGAACGGTGGTAATTTGAATTTTCAGGCAGTGGAATTGCACTGTTAATATGGTGGTTGGTATTAATTTAGTAATGTAATTGCTAGTGGCATTTTTCTGCAACCACTGCAGTAAGATATTTGCCGATATATTTAACTGTTTTTTTTAATTCTGTTTACTTCCCCACCCCACTGAATTCAGTTTGCTTCTACAGTGTGCTTAGAGACACTGCCAAGCAGTTTAGTTTCCCTGATTGATATTCCCATCCGAAAAATGCTCAGTGAATAGCACGAGGTGATAGCTACCTAAAATATGGGTGCAGTAATAGCTTACAAAGCTATTTTATGTGGGTAGATCAGAATAAAACATAAAAAATATGTAACCTTGGAAAAGGCGAGTCTGACTAGAGCAGGAAAACAAACTGAAGCATTAGGGCTTCATTATACATGGACTCACATGTTACTCTAGTTATATGTTAATCACTTATGCTTCATGAGTGTTTATTAACATATGGCAGGCTCAGAGGTAAAATTCTTAATAAACCATAGTTCATTAAGCAAGAATAAGCATCAAGCTTATTCCCGCCTCCCCATGTGTGCCAGGTTCAGCCCAAGCTGCTTTTAAGTCACACTTTCCTCTGAAATGGGGAATTGAGCTTTAATACAAGCTTGCTAATCAGATTTCAGATGCTGGGTAGTAAATCAACATTAAACCAGTGCTCCCAATTTCAGACATAATGGGAAACTGAGTTAAAGAGCCTGGGCTCAAAGTACTAAAACCAGCATAAACACCAGATGCTTGCACCAGATGCTCCTTCATGGCTTATTCAACCAGGAATGTCACATCCAAAATCCTTTATAAGTTTTAGATGCTGAAAGTTTTAAATGTTACTCTGCAAGACATTCATTGCAAAAGATCATGACTGCCCAGAGCTATTATGGCACTTGTTAAAACTGTGTGAAGGTATATATTCTGGTTACCTTGAAGCTTGTTGAACTGTCTGACAGTGACTGTATGACAGTTTTGCCATGTTTTGCTTTGGCATTACTGTGTCACCTTTCCTGGAAAAAAGGCAGATCGCCTGCATCAGAATTTACTTTAAAAATATAATCTAATAGAATGACCATTTTTCACAATCACTGTTAGTACTTACTAGGAAACAAATTACAGGGAAGCATATGCTTTTTTATTTTAAAAGAACCCTGCCGTGAACTTGAATATTCTTAAGGAGAGTTGGTTGTGAATGAAGCCACATGAGCCAATATCCTTCAGTGTTTCGGCAGCACATTTTATGTAAATTGCTTTTATGCTGTAATGTGCCTTTCACAAACAAGAGAGAGCTTAACTTCAGTGGCTTACTTCACCTTCCCAGCTTCTCTGAAATCAGGTCAATATCCAGACGAATTCTGGATTCGTCGGTATTGTGGTTTTAAATGGTCAGTACTTCCAAATATGATATCAATCTTGTAGGTTGATGTTGGAAGCTAAAATTTAGCACAAATGTGATTCTGGAATGCAAGGGCAACAGGAATAGAATGTAGCAGTTTAAGATGAATGCTTGGATTACATTTATATTTTTTTACATAACCTCTCTTTGCATGCCACTCTGGAAATTTCCCACTAGATTGGGGGAGAACTATATAGCCTTTGGGAGGGACAGGAGCAGAATTCTACATGTTTATAGTGCGGTCCAGCTCATTCCCTTAAGGACATGGCAGGCGCTTGCTGGTGCTTACAACTGACTATAGCCTTCATTTTGAATACTTGCTTGTAGTAGGGACGTTAAGTTCCAGTATGGATCTGGGCCTACCTTTTCTACCTTTTTGATGTTGGGCAATGCTGTTTGATCCATCTAATTTGTATAACTTGGAGATTTGTGTTCTAACAATAAAATACTAGTATTTCTTTCTTAGTCCTTACATTCTTTGTTAGTGAACACTTAGTACTGAATGATGTGGTGTGTTTTTTATAAAGACGATTGAGGAAAGATGTTCTTTGGGTTGCTAATTGTACTTGTTGAAACACTTCTTGAGTCAGCCCACAGTCAAACATCCCAGAAATGGTGATACTTTCCTCAGCTATATTTAGGTTGTATAAAAATAGTGTGTTTAAGTAAGCTACTACCACACATAATTTTATGAAAGCAAAACTTTCAAGAGCTGTTGCTACCAGTAATTGGTGACCATTATCTGCATGAGATAAAAGTAAAGCTTTGGATCCAGACTTTGTCTTACATAAGTTGAAAGGACTTCTCCTTGCACAAGGCAGCTTACTGATCTCCCCCTTCAACTGCATTTCCTCACCACCCATCTCATACTGTTCTTGAGGTTCCGTCTACTCTCAAGGGTGGCTTTTGGGGAGAATGCAAGGGAAAGCTTTCAGGCAAAAACATGTTGCTTTTTGGATCCATGCTATTAATTTTGTTGGGACTGTTAAAATTCAGTTATCACTGCTGTTAAGTACTATATATAGTTTACTTATGGTTGGTATATAGTATTTCAAGTATGTTGCATGTTTATGAATGAGCAACAAATATTAAGTTTGCTTTTATATTTTCATGTTAGCTCACAGCGTCTCCCTTGCTCGCACATCTGTACGAACAAGGTGGCCTTTCAGAAATCTTTCTTCTTGTTGGAATACTCCAGTTTCTTGGGGAACTGGAATATAGCAGTGAGCAGAGCAACATCTTCCACAGGGTCTCTTTGATTTGCAGACTTAATTAAGCTTTGGGGGGTAAGTAGCAGTTATATAATTAGAATGGAATCCCCTGAAAAGACTAGTAGAGATGGATATCAGGATTCATTCTTCTAAGATTTCTTTCCATAAATGTATTAACTTTCAGGTGTTCAGAGTTCACTTATGTTATCCTGGAGCAGGATCCCAATGCACAAGTGAAGATCACTTCCACTGGGCAAGAGGTGGAATTTCCTTCTGCTGGAAATTCCTTGCAGCTCATGGGGGGCATTATGGAGGGCTCTCCAACCTTGGATGTTGTGCCACTAGAAGCAGGGTCTGAGAAAGAAGAGACCATAGCTCAATGAGCAGATATTTTGTCTGCTGAAGATGTGTCAGGTTAAATTCCTGGCATTGCCTGGTAAAAGGTTCAGTGAAGATAGACCCCAGGCTGATATCAAGGTTCTTTCCTTTCAATTTTTATTCTCAGAGAATGGTTTTTTTGCTCAAGAATATAAGCTGCATATTAAGGGTTTATGGCGGTGTTAATCTTAAGGTACTTAATTTGTGGGGTGGGGGTGGAGGTTACTACCTTATCTGAAGAAATGTCTTACTTGAAGTTCAACTAAACAGAGGCCTAGTAAGGCAGTATTTTCTGGAAGTCATTCAAACTGGTTATAGGGCCCCCAGCTGATGGACTTCCACAATGTGTTAATCCTTTAAAATGGACTGTCTACTCTGGCAGTTCTGATACAGCTAAAGCAATTTAGCCTGTTTAATCTTGCACTTCCATCTTTCAGTGTTAATATTTTGTTTGACATCATACCCCTCCTGAAACGTCAACTGAAAAGATAATTAAAATTCTTTTCTAGTTAATAATTGAGGAATACGCCATTATTACTTTGTTTATGCTACATTTCACATTGTCCTACTGGTGGTGATATATAGTCATCATCATTAAATTAAATTAAACATCAGTTTCTTCCATTGCCAAGTTGATATTTGGCTGTTTCTTTTCTGTCTGAGTGAACTGCTAGTCTGCAGTACTGTAAGGTCAGTACCATAAGGTCAGCTCTGAAACTAGACTCTGTATAGCAAAGGTTAAATGTCTGAGTTTTCCCTTGGACATATGGCTGCATGCCAGGAACTCTTCTCTAAGGGTGGCTAATTATGGAAGTGATTGAAAATGTTAAGGGTTCATGTTCTTGAAGGTGCTCTTCAAATCAGGTGCTCCTGGTATGAATTGGTATATGGTGGTAGCCTATCTTGTTCTCTGTACATCTAAAACCATATATTTGTACATGCAGACTTATTTCTCTGACTTTATTTAAGCTCTAGACAAAAGCTTCATAAATAAACAGCTTTGACCAAGAAGTTGTAACTGGTTCTAAGATATATTTATATGATATATGCTTATGGTGGAAAGAAACCTGGGGCAGAGAGAGATGGAAATGTGGGTCTAGCACTTGAATAGGATTTTGTTTTGCTGGCTTTTTCAAGATCATTTTCTGGATGACCATATAGGCTGATAATCCTAAATTAGCATGGAGTAGACCCACTGAAATAAGTGGGCTTAAGTCCATTGATCTAAATGGGTCTACTTCTGAATGAGTAACATTTGATATCACCCATAGTTGCTTTGAACAGTGTTTACCTTCCTCTTTAGCACAGCTTACTCAGTTGAGCCAAGTGATCTGTTCATTTTGTTCTGGGTTTTTTTTCCCCTGTTGCCCTATTTTAATACAGTTTCTGAAGCAGGGGATTAGCAAAATAAGGTTAAGTTACTTTTTGAAACTGCCTTCATGATTTTCTTACTCTGAATAATTCGTTTTAAACAGGACAAGTCTAGACAGTAGTAGAAGAAGATAAAACTTGGTATGGAAAACACAGAAATGGATAGTTTCAGAACAGAACCTTTTGTTGAAACTGTTGTCTAGATCATTCAGAAGAAAACGATGCAACATGTTTCAATTTAGGACCAATTTCTGCAGTAAACTCTTGCGTGCAGCTGTCTTCAGGTACAGGAATATGCAACACAGGGTGAATGGGGAAAACACTTAAGAGAACCTCTTTAGTGATTTGACATGGTACTTCAAATTCAACCAAAAGTAGCCCTTGCTCTTTTTATTAGGAGCAAGTGTAAGTGTGTGCTTACTTGATGGATAAGGGGGCAAAATATGAAAAGTAGTCTTCAGGCACTTGGTGCTGCATAGCTCCCAAATAATACAGATCACCTGTCAAAAGCTTTTGTTATCACTATGTTGTGGAAATGGGCTCTACACATTTTCATCTGCCCAATCACCAGGCTTCCTTGGAATTTGGCAATGCAGATAATCACATGCTGACATCACTGCAAACCTACCTTAAGTCTGCCAGAATACTTGTTTTCATTTGTCCTACCACATAGCTAGTCTGGTCTTAATCTTTTAAAGGCAAACTTTGATGAATTCTTAAATCAGTTGAGAGGGATTAGAGGGTTACATCTTTTGATGTACATAAACATATTTACTTAGATCACTTAAGTTACACCCCTATGTTTGGCTAGTTAAAACGTCTGAATGTTTGCAGTTCACTCAAATCACCTGAGATTATATAATAGAACGTCTACGACATACTGTTTTGCCTTGGGTCTTTTCAGTAGTTGGGACAGCACTTGATGACACAACACATTCCATGGTTCCCCTCTAAAGCTAAAAGAATATCAAACAATATCCTGGCTTCCATCTCTGTTTTAGCTTCAATTATACTTGTTTTCTTGTTGCACAAGTATTTGAATAAATGTTTTAACAACAAGCTATGTTTTTATATTTAATGAGAATATGGCTTGTTTTAAAAGCAACGCAACAACAATATGTTCTAAGGATATTGACTCTGGCCTTTGCTTATTTCTTAGCTGTCATTTTAGAACCTGCGGGAATTTGTTAACCTGAGTTTTGATGTCTTTATTTGGGCTCGCCTTACAAATTGTATACATCTAGCAGCATGTATCAGCGTAACTGTCTGTATGCCTGTTCATTCTTCAGAAATATGCATATAATTCAAGTTGAAATTGCTAAAAGTTAAAAACCAGTAATTATGTAAAAGTGGGATTTTCCAGGATGTTTTGGGGCCCCTTGTCCCATAAGAATGTCTTATTAAAATCTGTATTATTATTATACTTTTAATATAATAGAAAATTAATAATGCCAATGTTTGGAGAGGTGTTTTTGTTTTGTTTTTGGGATAAAAGCTTCATGGGGGGAACTCAGATGATACGCAAATGTTTAGAATCAGCAATGTGCAGAACTCTGAGCTGTAATAATGTTTTGTGTTCAAATAATTTTTGGTTTAAATTGCTCAACATTTGTTATGCAGAAGGGTTTATTCATCTGACACCAGTTTTCAGTGTTCCTTACATATGATACCACGCCTATACATACTCAAGAGAAGAGCAGAAAGACTAGGGAGCAATGATCAACATAACGGACATTAGCGTCAGACTTTGAACTTTGTTGGACATGAACCCAAGACAAGAATGGAAATGAGAGCAAATAAAAATCATCTGGTGTTCACTGAAATTGGTAATTGGACTTTAAAAGCATTGAAGAAATGAAATGGTGATACTCATCCGTCATTAATTTTATTCTGAAGATAAGAAGCTTATATCCATTTAACGAAAAGAAAATGAAAGCAGGAAGAGTGAAATACTGAAAATGAATCAACAATGTATCCTCATAAAGTGAAATCCCAAGTCTGGAGTCAGAAGTTCCAATCAGAGACTGTGATTCCTTCCATAAAGTTGTTTTGGCTTGAAGATCCCCCAGTGTGAATGAAGCAGCAGCAAGACAGAGCGGATTCAGAAAGGACAGCATGAACAGACGTTTTCCATACTTTGCTTACTATTGCTGAGTGGACACAATTGCTGCAGGTGGGCTGGTCAGGAAACTGCTGGGATGGACCCCTACACACTTTCTACATACTAAGTGCTATTTGGGGCAGTGGGAACACCTCAAAAGCAAAAAGAATGGACTGATAATTGTGAAAGAGACTGTAAGAAGAAGAGTTTTAATGTTAAGAGAACACATGGATGGCGGCAAATTCAAGCTGCATATGAAACCTGTGGGGCTCTTTGAGTTGGTGTGTTAAGGTAAAATACAATTTTTATACTAGAGTGCTGTTGCTAATTCTTGCTAGGTTTGATATAATTGTGATGTTTGGAACCTACACAGTTTATTGAATACTTTCTTAAAATATATTTGTAGATTAGTAACGGTAGTGATTAAGACAGGGCATTCATTTTTATAAAATTTCAAGTCCTCAATGTAAGGAAACTCTTCAGACAGTGTTGTCTGTGAGGAGACAAGCGAAAAACTTGTAGATTTGACTGTGCAATGTGAATTCGTGGATGTGAGTGTTTGGAAGGAAAGGCTTTAATAAGGAAAGACCATCTTGTGCATGGCAAACATTTGGGGTTTCATGTGAACTTGGTGATAAAAAATGACTGTAGATATTTTATATGATGGTTGATGCAAAAGCAAAAGCAGTATTTGTATAAAAAATAAACTAGTGTTTCATTGTTTGTAGCTCAACTCAGTGCTCCTCAAACAATAACCAGAGCTAGTAATCTGACAGAAGCATTCTGTGTTTTCATTAAAACATTTTGAATTTGGGGGTCTATCCAAAGTAAAGTTTGAGTGGCTGAGAGCTAAACCTGTGTTCAAGGACGATGTTTCTTCGTTGTGATAGTTAGCTAATGTGTTAGTTAGCTAACACTTGAAAGCTCTATGGTTGCTTTTAAAATATTTGTTGGTTCAAGTTCACAGTCGCACTCTGTGAGAAGATGGGCAGAACCTCCTTAGGTTGGGAAAGTGCAATAGATTATTAAGCAACTTAGAAGTTCATGGGTACACCTTTTGGAATGTTATGTCTGAAAATTAACCTGTTATAACATACTTTAGTTTTTTAGCCTCAAATACCTTTGCATTCAGATTGTCATGACCTACAAAACTCCTCAGAGGTAGAAGGGGCTGATTCTGTGACTGAATCTTATTGTACAGGTCCCAGCAGAGATGGCACCATTAGCGAAGATACCATTCGAGCTTCGCTTATTTCAGCAGTCAGTGATAAGTTGAGATGGAGAATGAAAGAGGAAATGGACCGTGCCCAGGCAGAGCTCAATGCCTTGAAGCGCACAGAGGAAGACTTGAAAAAAGGTCACCAAAAGCTTGAAGAGATGGTAACTCGCCTAGACCAGGAAGTGGTAAGCAAACGAAAAGGCTTGCCATATACCTTGTTTTTTTTCCCCCTTTTAAGCAATTAAAAGCATTGGGCTCATGACTTCCCATGTCTTTTCAAACCACAACGATGCTTTTTTGGTTGCTCAAAGCAGCTGGAACATTTCCTTCCTTGCAGTAGATTCTGCTGCCTGTAGCTCTTTGAATCCATTGTGTGGTAGGTAAGACAGTTATAGGAAATGAAAAATTTAGCCCTTTTCTTTCTAGCCATCTATTCCTCACCACTGATTCATTATTTGCAAGCGAGGATAGTGGTCTTAAAACTGCAGAGACTTTACAATTATTTGTCCTGTGTCTGTGGTTATTTACAAGGTCAATAGCGCAGGAATGGTGAAATTTTGAGAACATCCAAATAAGCAGTTAAATGCTGTTCTTGTACATAAATACTCTTAAAGTGTTACAGAGCAATCCTACTGAGGCAAAGAAACTGCCACACCCAAAGTCCTGCCGGCCTTCTGCTGGCAGGGCAGAAGGTGGTGTTGTAGCACCCATCCTGGTTTTTTCCTTTTTGTAACTACCCTGTCCTTTGCCCACTCTGCCTACCGCCATGTTTTCCCGTCTAGTGCCAAAAGGACAGGAAACTGAGTACACCAGCTTCAGGACCATGTACTCCCCCCCCTCCCCCGTTCCAGAGGTATGTAATGGGAACAGGAGAGTTTGGGATTCAGTGGATCCCAAGTTTCCCCAGGCAGACACCTTTTTTGCCATTATTGCCCTCAGAGCAGTGTGGGGGTAATTTCTTCACATGCAATGGGAGGTGTTTGAGGGCAGGAGGGAAACCTCTTTCCTGTGGTGCCTGGGACTCCCTTCCATGGACTTTAAAATGAAATTTAGGGTGTTGATTAAATAGGTATCAAGGCATCTTAAAACAAACCTATATTTTTTTTATTTTAGGCTGAAGTTGACAAGAACATTGACCTCCTGAAAAAGAAAGATGAAGAGCTGAGTTCTGCCTTGGAAAAAATGGAGAGTCAGTCAGAAAATAATGACATAGACGAAGTTATTGTTCCTACAGCGCCACTTTACAAACAAATTCTGAACTTGTATGCTGAGGAAAATGCCATTGAAGATACCATCTTTTACCTGGGTGAAGCATTGAGACGTGGAGTTATTGATCTTGATATCTTTCTAAAGGTAGGTTTGAGTAAATATTCAAAGGTACATTCATGTAGTTTTTCAGGTCCACTGAAACCAATAGTTGTGTTCCTAGTTCTTAACTCTAATGCTTCTTCAAATGTAGGGAAGAAGGGAGGGTTTTCAAGTGCATTGGATGGTACCAGAGTGTGACTGTTGTTATCTCTCTCACACATCATCAAAACTGTAGTTTAGAACCTTACACACCTGACAGCCAGGAAGATATAAGCCTGTAGAACAGAATAACTTGTCTTCCCATGATGAGTTGGACCACTGTGTATATATTCTTGTTGTAGCAGGTCTGAGTGAGGCGTTTAATGCACTGTCTGGTCAGGTTTTGTAGGATCAGTTTCAGCTTTTGGGTCTTGAGGAAGTGCTTGTAGCTGTATGGCCAACCAAATGCCCTCTTTACCTTTTCCCATTTTGGCTGATTCAGGTTATTGTGTGGGTGACTGCATGTGTCTAGTAAACAGTTTCTGAAGCTTTGGTCTTCAGCTGTTGTTGGACTACAATTCCCATCATCCCTAGCTGGCAGTACCAGTTGTCAAGGATTATGGGAGTTGTAGTCCAACAACAGCTGGGGCCCCAAGTTTCAGAAACACTGGTATATGTTACATGCACCATTACACAAAATTAATTTATAAGAATCTAAAAATGTCAAAATTGACACCATTGAAATTATTGGGACATACAGTCGAAGAGAAAATGCCATTCAAAATGGTATCTTACTTTTCAAGTTGTCTTTAAAGTCAAAATCCGGACCTAAATATTCATTTATCAGTAACAAAGATACCCCATTGAAGTTGATCAAGTTAAAATGTTATAACTTCTGCCGGATCATGTTCAGATGATTTACTCTGGCCTGATTTTTCTTTTCAGCATGTCCGCCTCTTGTCTCGCAAGCAGTTTCAGCTGCGGGCACTTATGCAGAAAGCAAGGAAAACGGCAGGACTCAGTGATCTCTACTGACCCATGGCTTAGGGAAGAGTGGTGTAGTCCAAGTGGTCATATCCTCATTTATTTTTTCCTTTTAATCAGTAAGTGGCCAGAATAAGTTATTACATCATTCAACTTGTAAAATATTTTGAATGGATAATATATTTTCTTTTTTTCTTTTTGGTAAGGACTAGCTTTATTAATGCACTTTCTATTCTCTGTAAACCTTTTGCATTTGTGGGCTGATGGCTAAATGAAATTTGTTGTGTTAACACTTTTTGGGGGGTGCTACAGACATTTGTGTAACGAATGCCACTGCTGTAGTCTCAAGTTTGTCTAATGTAGAATGTAGCTGGAAACTTCATACGTGTACTTTCAAGATTAATTTATAATAAAAGCGTAGAAGTTAGTAGCAGGTTGGGATAAAATGTGTGTTTGTTTTCTAGTCTCATCCTCTGCATACTTATACAGAATAAATAAGGCCCATTTTGTTCAGGGGGACTATGTATGCTTAGAATTGCGGATCAGTTATCAGCCCCCCTATTCACAATAACGTTGCTAGTTTAGTCAGTTATAGTGCACATTGTCCATTGGATCAGATTTAGTCTTGGGGACCATTACCATAATGCACTGTTGGTTAACTTGCACCCTCTGACTTTCATTTTAGCGGTATTTGGGAGCGGGAGGGAGTCATTAATCCTTGTTGATTTACTTTAACACAGATCTGTTCTCTGCCCACCCTGGCTTACATGCACCCTTTATTGCCATGCGTCTATTAACTGCTGTACAAAACCTGGAGATTGAAGATTAGTCATGTTTACGGCCGACCATATAGACACGCGAAGTAGCAGTTAACTGTTTATTTTGTTGCTTGGGCTGGTACTACAGTTAGACAATTGCATCAGTTGTAATTGTTGCATACAGAGGGTTTTTTTACATAACATTTAAGACACTCCTCTAGAGTTCACATGGTTCTCTTGAAAAGTATGCACAAAGACTAAGGAAAAAGGACATTTAGAACTGCTCAATACTGGAGATTTAAGTCATCTGTTAAGCAGAGAATATTGGTCAGTGAATCTGCCAATCCTTTTTGATCACAAAATATTCTTTGGTTTTCTACAGCTTTTGGAAGACCAATTGAGCTCTTCTCTTCTGAGTGACTAAAGTTTAGCTGAGGAAAGGCAGGAAGCTTCCATTTGGCAGTGTTGTTTCAGAGCATGCTGGATCTACTTTTACACCACTTAACAAGAGACTAGGTTCTTCCAGTTCTGGCCACAGACAGGGGTTGTGGTAAACAGGAGCTGCAAGTTTCCTACTGGATAAAATAGGCATTTCATTTGCAAATTTAGCTCTGCATTGTGTTGGTAGTTGACACACATCGTAAAGGGAGTTGATCTATCTGAAAAGTGCAACAAGACAATCCACTAAGACCCATTAAACACTAGTTAAGCGGTGAAGTGATAGGACATCAGGCTTAAAACTGAAGTTCCTTCTGGATCCCCCAGAGTGTATCTGCACTCTTCCTCAACTTGTCTTCCTCTTCGCTCTTCAGGGTCATTTTCACCACGTCGGTAATTCCTGAGTAGCCCAGGACACAAGGAACACTAAGGAAGACGTCATCTTTAATTCCATGCATGCCCTAGAAGAACAGTAAAAAGAAAGACTTAAGCCAATTAAATAATGTGTTGATTTGCATGTAATAAATGCTTTCCCCATTAGCGGGAAGGGGGAGGAAGTGCCATCCTTGCAGGGAGAATGTATGAGTTTGGGTAGCCCGTGAGGTGCTCTACAGATCCATCAACTCCATGCAGGATGGCCCATCAACAACTGGAGGGCACAACCTTGGCCACCTGTGATCTGGAAGATGGGCTGGTTTTGCTAAGGTGTTGACTTCCCTTCTTGACAAGCAGCTTTTCATCCGCATGAGGAAAGCAATTGTCTGTTTCTTATTTAAAGCAAACTCATTTACTTGCTTTGGCAGCTACTGCCTCTGTTAGCTTCACTATGCATACAGCATAGTAATAGTAAGAAAACACCTTAGCATTTGACACTGAGCATGTTTTACCTTCACCATTGTAGAAACTGGATGCACTCTCCTTAAATTCTTCATGAGAGTTTCAGCTAGATCAGCCACAGAAAGACCAATTGCCCAGGATGTGTATCCCTTCAGCTTGATAACCTCATAAGCACTGCGGGAGAACATTAAAAGAATTGAATCTTTCAGCAAAAAAACATTTCTTTAAAAGAAACATGTCTATTAAGCAACAGCATAGCTGTCCATCTATACTTCAGGTGAAGTCCATCTGAGCCTACTTATCCTCTATCTCCAAACGGCATCTGTTGCAGGCATTCGATCTATTAATTTTTTATTCTTACAAGCAAGCTACTAGCCTTTCTCTGTAGAGATGTTGGTGCCTGCATGGAGTAGCTTTGCTTGCATGTTTTGTCAAGCCATAGTTAATATTTAAACATGAAATACATATGAGCAGCATGCTCAAAGTCCTTGCTTTGCTCCTTCTCCCTTCCTGGCCACACCATTTGGGGGTGGAGGCGAGGAGAGAATCTACCAGCCTTGGCTTGTCAGGTTGTCTAAGCAAAGCTAGTCAATGGTTTGTTTGGAAATATGCAAACCAGGGTTCAGATTATATGGTACAACAAGCCACAGCTTGTGGTTGTTGCATGTAGCACAAGCAAGAATGAGGGAGAAGCAATCTGGATTTTTGAACGCCTACACTAACAAGCTGCTAATTCACATTTCATGATAGTTAAACATTAACATTAACTATTACCTAGCATGTTACGTGAACCAGGGCAGTTTGTAAATGGATCAGTCCTTCAGGAATGTGAAATGTATGCACAATTTACTTTATTTCGCTTTCAAAACATTCAAATTCCATAGTGCAGAATATAGTGATTGCTATATAGTATCTATCAACAAAGAGAAATTAACTGCTAAACAGTGGTTTCCAACATTGGAAAAGCACTCTTCAGTAATCTGGCACTGTAAACAGCACTCTAAATCAATATTTCTTAAAAACTAGACAACTGGAGATTATATTGTAGGAAAACGAAGGGGGTTTGGTCCAAAGTTAAGTGCATGTCATGGGGCAAAAATGCTCCTTTAAGGATCAGGGGACCTCGATGAAGCAATGTAGGCTGTGGCATCCTTGAAAATGAGACACAGGCAATTTCTGGAAGCTCAGTGGAACCCCATTTCCTCTCTCTCACAGAGACGAGATAAAGATTACCTTTCTACCACATGCTTGTGGACTTCTTTCCAGTTCTCCTTGTCACTATCAGACCCCATGTCTGGATGCAAAGTTTTCAAAGAGACGCCAGCAACATTCACGCCACTCCAGACAGGCACTGAATAAAATGCAGGAGATTTTTCTGAGCAATCTAGAACGTTTTCCAACCTCACAGAAAGTAAGATTCACAAGTGTTTCGAACAGATCTGAGCTGGGCAGTTAATGTAGCATGATATACCAAGTACCGTTTTATAATTACTAAGAATCTTGCTACGCACACATACCTTTCCCTTAAACTTTGGCTAACAGGCAGTGGAGATGGATCCTTGTGCTCATCCATGCTGGATTAGCCACTGACCTGTTCCTTTTAACTCATAAACCCAGGGAAAAGGGTGGGTTTTCGTCCTGCTGTGGCTATGCACACACATCTTCCTAAAATGGTCCATAGCCCTTGGGGTAGAAGAAAGACTGCAAAAGTGCTGTGACCACACGCACAGGGCTTGGCAACCATATACTGCATATAATCTGTCATTCAAGGATGAGTGTGGCGGCGGCAGCTGCTCACCTAAGGCAAGCAAGCAGCCAAGTCCACAGCTGAGGGCCAGATTCAAGTAATGAAGCCTGCTAATGGAAGCTCGTGCAAGGACTTGTGCTAGCGCACTGTGGCTTTCCCCTCTACCTCCCCACCACCACCACCAATTGGCTTGGGGTGTCAGAGAGGGAGAGAAACCCCAGAACAGTGCACTCGGGAGGGGAGAGGGGATTGTGCTTATATTCACGGCTATGAGACGGGATAGAGGAGTAGTAGAGTGGAATCTGAGTTTATGCATCAAAGCAGAATTCTAGTGGCAGCATTGGTGCAGGGCTGTATGAGATCACACAACTCCCAAATATAGGACGACAGAGGGGCCAAGACAAGTAACTTGTAACTGCTTTACTGAACACCAGCATGCAAGGGTCTCTGACATGAAAAGGATTTACTGTGAACTCCCCAGTTAGGAGTAAAGGGTAGAATTTAGCCTGGTAGGGTTTGGCCTACTTGGATTACAAAGCTGACCTTTTGCAACAGAACTGCTCAAGTCAAATATAGACCATCTAGTGTTACTTCATGCAGTAGGGACAGCTAGATTATATTCCTAACTTCCATACAGAGGGAAGAGTATGGAAACCTCTCTGTGGGTTTGCCCAGCACCTAAGTCTGATGTGGTCAACGATTCTATAGCAGTCTTCAAATTTCCAAAAAGCTGTCATTTGTTGGATTCCAACTCCCCATCAGCCCATCATGGTCAATGATCCTGGTCAATGATAAGAGCTGTAGTTCAGCAATGTCCAGAGAAAACTATGTTACCTAACCCAGTGTTAGGAGATGCTTCCTAATGGTATGAATTCCTCAGCAATGGAACACTGCCTCCGGAGGCGATGGGCTCTCCTTCATTGCAGGCATTTAAGTAGATAATGGAATGTCCATCAGGGATGCTGTACATGCACCCTGCATTGGAGGATCCAGCATTAAGCAGGGGATTAGCCTAAATTAACTCAAAGGTTCCTTCTAACTCTACGATTCTACACTCAAGAGCTAGATCTGGGAAATGCTCGATTACTCTCCTTTTCACCAGGTACCATTACCATCAGTATATTCCAATCCCACTCCCCATCTTCCAAGAACATGAAGGAAGTCAGAATGCAATAGTCTGTTTCCTTTGTGAGTTGGGTAGCAAATGGATTGCGTGTCATGCTTACCACTGGAGTCTCCATGCTCTCCAACAATCCAGCCATGGCAGCTGAGAGGGTGGATGCCCAGCCTCTCGCCCATCAGGTGGCGGAAACGGGCAGAATCCAGATTGCAACCGCTTCCAATCACACGGTGCTTAGGGAAGCCACTGATCTTCCAGGCCACATAGGTCAGAATATCCACTGTCAACAAGCAAAGTCACCTGGTTAGAAAGTGATTGTCATATGCACTATTGAAGACAAACACGCTTCGAGAGCACTGGGAATCTGCAATCCTTCTCCACAGGCTGTTTAATTTCATCTCCTATTCTACACAAGGCTACCTTAATGATGAAACGCCAAAACCATCCTGGCTCCAGGCAGCAGTTGAAGGGCAGAGGGAATATTGAAGTGCTTCTTTACAATCCTCTCATTTTAATATGAGGTGCTCAGGCAAGAGTGATGGTTCTGTACTATGGTTCTGACTTTCCTAGTAGACCCCGTGAGTTAACAGCACCATTCCAGAATTATCTGTGTCTTACAGAGGACTCAGGGAGAGATATCTCACTTGGGACCAGGACATGCAGGCATGACTGAAGCAGGACTTACCATCCTGCAAGTATCCCAACAACTCCCCAAGCTCTTATCCAGCAGAGCAACCAAAGCTCTTTCCTTTTGCCAAAGTCTCTAGTTTAACTTCCTGAACTTCTGCATCCAGACATCATGGTAAACTATGGCTTATTGGGGTCAAAGCAAGACTTGGGCTTGCACCTGTTCCCATCTTCTCCAGCCCCGAGAATAAGTTTGGAAGCCTTCACTTCCTTATTAACTACAGTTTATTTGTTCTTCTGAACCCATCAAAAAGAAAGCTTCCAACCTCATAGCCACAAGGGCTGGGCATGGGAACATGACAACAGGGCTCATAGGAATTCAAGAGCTGCCTTACAGAGTTGGGGCCATGGTCCATCCAGCTTGGCATTGCCAAGGAATCTTTCTTGGTTCTATCTGGAGCTGTCAGGGTTTGAACCTTCAACTTTCCTACGTTAGGAACACACGCTTCAACACTGAGCTATGGTCCATCCACCATGATTTACCAGGGCATCTGAATGCAGCCACTGTGCAAATAGATCAGAGAAGAGTGTGCAAGTGCGTTGGCACAGAGAGTAATATGGTGTAAATGGGCTATTAGCTAGGTAGTAGGCAAAGCACCTAATTTTACATGGGGAAAAGTTAGGCGTTTCCTGTAGACTGTACCCTAACAGTCAAACATGGAAGTACTGCTGTATTTCCCATGAGACAGTGGAATGATGTGATCTCTTAACAGATCTTAGCCATGAGTGTCACCACCATAGTTCCAATCATCGTAGATACTAGATAGCAAAATCATTCTTCAAATGAAGATCCTTATATAGCCAAAACAGCACCACCCACACTCAGAAAGGAGTTATGAGCAAGTTTATGGAACCCAGAAGTCCATGAAATCTTTAGAAAAGGGAGGATGTAACCTGGAGCAGCCCAATGAAAGACAGCATCATCAGTGGGCATGGAATGATGATTGGCTGCTGAGTAGATAGGGTGGGGACATGGGAAGAGGTAAGAGAATGGGGTATTCTGCGAAAGGGCATGGCTGAATGGAACCCTGAACAGGAGCACTCCATGGGGCGATATTTAGTTGCAGGTCCCACTTCAGAATCGAAACTTAAGTGTTAAACCATGATGCCCTGGTGGAATAGATATTTTCCTTTTCATGGCTAAGGGAAAACTTGGAATGCTTTCAGGATTCCCCGATTTCCTTCTTGGAAGCAAGGAATTTCTCCTTTCAAAGGCCTGGAGGGTGAATTATGGTCCATAAGCAGTTAAGAGTAGGACACAACCAACCTGGATTTGAAACAACAAGCAGCTTGCAGTCAGGACTGTACTTGACAATGCTGGGAATGATGAATTTGAAGATGTTCACGTTGCGCTGAACCAAGTTAAGGCGAGACTCGCCTTCTTGCTGGCGGGCTCCAGCAGTGATGATGACCAGCTTGGAGTGTGCAGTCACAGCATAGTCTGCAAAAATAAACACCTTTGTTTGTTCAAGATACATTTCACAATGCATTTTACAAATCCAGACAAATTGAATGCACAAAGCACGACTGGGAGAGGGAAATAATTGGGCCCGCAGGAGCAGAAGGACACCTCTGAGGGCCTGTCACTGGCAGTTTTATGAGCTGTATAAAGGGAATTTGTGCCTCAGAGAACCTGAAGTCCTAATGATTGCTCTCTAAGAAATTGGCTGTGTTCTTCCAAGTGTTAGCTTAGGGGCTAGAAACTTGTTTTTAGAGTTTTTTGGAAACTAATAGTAAAATAGCTGCTTGGACTAAATCACCTTTGTTCATCCGGATGTAAGAGCAGCTGCTATGACTTCAGACACCCCTTATTGCTATCATAATTCTACTGCTACTTCTCCCTTAAAAACGATTAAATGTTTTATATGCATGTAATTTTGCTTTCAATTAGACCCTGTTTAGAAACATAAGACAAAAAATCAAGCCACTTTTCTGCAAAGCCCAGGCCCCTTCTGGAGTTAATGTTTTCAGGTGATATTGCTCTGAAAAGAGAATGGAAGGGGAAACCATGACTAAGCTCTCCAATGTAACCCTTGGGAGCAGGGGGAAAGTGCCCTTTGCAGAGCCATTAAGTGCTATTTAAAATTTTATCAAAGGTCTGTGGTCAGGAAAGGACTGTGGTCGGGAAATGAAGCAAAGAAGAGCTCTTGTCTGCCAGTTTTAGAGCAGCAGTTTTAGCAAAAGCAACAATACACTTCTCTACACTGTAGCTCCTCTGCTTTGTGCTTTTGATTGACAAGGATTCAATTTATTTGGTATCTGCTCTCTTACACTACGGCCAGTTGTTCAACTTGCATCAAAGACCTTCCCAAGGCTGAAAAGCCTGTTTCCAGGGTTTTTTCGTTCAGGCTTTTTAAAGGAGTGTAAAAAGGGAAGTCAATTCACATGCCTTCTCTACACCTCTCATCTCTTCCTGGCCTGAGAAGCCTTATTGACCCCAAGCCAGCACTACCAGAGGAATCAGGCTATTCATTTATCATACATCTGAACAATTCCATCCTAGCTGAGTCTAACAACCCCACATACTACTGGAAGCAATGGCAGAATGGCCACAGCATGCAAGAACTGGCTTGGAATCTTGCAATATTTTGTTTTAGACTAGGAGTGAGGACTCAACAAAAAGGGACACCCAGTTGTTGTTGCTTCTGTGTGTTTGTTTGTTTGTTTGTTTGTTTAGTTATCAGCATGTTTGTCAAAATTAATTTGTTTGTCTCAGATAACACTGATATGTTCAAACCTAAAAATATAATAAGCCCAGTGTAAATTCATGTACAGTGCTATACTGAAGGCACTTTATCCCTACCAGGCTCATGATCCTTTTTTGGCTTTAAATGTGTCTGTTTTAATGTTTTCACTCACACTGGAAGTAACAGAGTACTCAAGAGTGTGACTAATTTTTTTGCCCACTTTGCAGGGCCAGGAGAATTCTGCATCCTAGCTGCTTCCAAGGGCCTCCTCTGGGGCCCTACCAACATTATAGCTCTGATATCAGTTGGGCTAGGCTTAGGAGATACTTGCAGCAGTGAGGAGGCATGCTCCAAAACCACCAACACCCCTCAAATGTTGGGGTTCTGAGTCTCTGCTGTCAGATGGATAGATCTTGCCTATTCTATGGCCCCAAGACATCCTCTCAGGAATTTTAGGACTGCACCCATAATCCATTCTCTCAACACTTCCCTATTGATAGTATTTGCTGCACCAAAAGAAGCCAAAACAGGATTCCCTTATATTTGTTCTAAGCTGTGCCAAGCAGACCTGTCAAAGGGTGAGCATTTGTAGTGATGGAAATGGACAGAAGAGCAGGCCAACTCAGCCAGCAGAAGGAAACAGTGATGACCAAATTCTTAGTTAATATAAATAGCCTTTTCTATCCTTGTGGTATCATAAATTTGATGCTCATTGCTAACTTTATCAAACCATGCTGCTTTTCAAAGTGATGCAACTTAAACCACACAAAACATCCTTTATCCACAACACCAACTCTCCAATGCTTTCTGTATAATTCTGTGCAGGTCAGCTGCTGGTTAAACCAGCTGCCTTCAAGTCATCATTGCCATAGTGAAAGCTCTTTAAAGATGGACATTCCACAACTTTGGTCTTGCCTAAGGCAAGAGAAGTCACCTCTACTTCCAGAGGCACAGAGGCTTCCCTCTCAGAGAAACTGCTGGATGTTGCCTTGCTATGTAGCATCTGAAATAGATGGCCTGTACATAGAGGACAGGGAAATACTAACCTTTGCCAGAGACAATTTTTGGTGTCCTGAGAAAGAGGCTGCCATGCTGAAGGTCCAACATCTCTCCCTTCAGCTTGTCCTCCATGACATCAACGAGGGCAAGTTCATCAGCCAAATCCTACAAAAAGCCAAGAACAGATAGATCAACCCACTGGCTTTTTTAGAGACCTGAATTTTGTGGCTCTGGGAAGGCCTGCAGAAGCAGACATACACCAAGACAAATTGCAGCCCACCAGGCCCTGCCAAGGCCTTGATAATAATAAAAATAAACAGTTCCCAGCAGGCAGCAAAACTAGGAAACTCCTGATAAACCACTATACATGGCTGTTGGGAGTGTTTGGTCTGGAGCAGGGGTCGGCAAGATTTACCGGCCATGGGCTGGATCACTCCCACAGAGATCATCCATGGGCTGGAGTGGCACAGCACGACACTGGAAATCGCATCTGCGCATGCCCAGACACCGAAAATCGCACCTGCGCACAAGTGATTTCCAGTGGAGTATGTCCCATTGAAGCCAATGGACTTATTTCTGAATAGGCAAGCATAGGCTGCATTGCTAGGATTTGTATTCACAAACTGAGTTTATGGAAACATACTTGACTGTCTATGAAAACACCTCTACCTATGCTTTATAGAACATTTTATTTTTACAGAAAGACATAGCAATACACAAATTTAGCATTATTGCATTTGTTCATCACTTTTCTTACACAGTAGCACGAAGTGACTTACATTAAATTCAGTTAAGAACAACAACAACAAAAAAACACCTCAAAACACAGCAATGCAAATAAACAGCTAAAAATATTGCTAAACGAAAAAGCAAGACCACGGATCTTGCCCCCACGAAACACAGATTTTACCTACCTTCATCAAAATGCTTATGGCACAAGCCATGCCAACTGCACCAACCCCAACCACTGTGATCTTGTTGTGGGCATGAGGGTGTTCCTCTTTGTGAACATTTTCAATCAGCTTTTCCTTGAGAGACATCTTGTAGCTCTGTGGGAGGAAACATAAGAATACAATCAACTAATTTTCATCACTTGTTGAATTGTGCTGTGATGATAAGTTAACACAGTCCATTTCAAGTATGGATTCCATCACTAAGATACACACACCACAGAGTTTACTCTGCAAATTTGCAAGAACCTTGATTTTGCTTGAATTGCTATTGCAGTACTTGAATTTTAGCAGATTCTTCTGTTTTCACAATGGGAACAAAGTCATGAGTAAATTGCCCATTGATTTACATGGGATCAAAGTTCAATCGACAAATTTTAGTGTGGATCCAAACCACGGTTGGCACATATGTATCATTCCCCCCCCCCAAATACACATTAGAAAATTTGGCAGGGTCATTGCAGGTGAGAGACAGAGGTTTTCAAGAAGTGGAATGCTAATGTACACAGTCAACACAAAACCACACAGTATCTTATCAAAGGATCTTGCAAGCTCAGTGCATTGTGCAACAAAATATCTTGTCAGTTTGATCAGTATGCTTTCAGGCACAAAGTCTACCCAGGGTGTGATTGAGAACTAAGAGATGTGACTGACTCACTCACTCGGAAGTAGTGAAATGCTTTTTCTTTTTGTTCTATATGCTTGTCTCAAAGTTTTTATTTTGTTTTGTTTAATGTTAAAAGCTGTCTTGGGAGAGAACAGCATATAAAAAACATAAAATATTATGCTTTATTCTGACCACAACAACTCTGGAAATGGTGTAGGGGACAAGAAAACTGGCAGCATGGCAGGTGGAAATCCCCAGGAGGCCAAAGGTTGATTCTGGACATCACATTGAGCCAGAGTCCAGAGCTACAAGCTACTAGCAAGTCAGGAAAATAAAAAAATTGGGTAGTACCAACAAGAGGTAGGGGTGCATGCCTGCCAATGCAAGAGCACAAAAGTGAAAATAAAGGGGTCAATATAGCAGATTAGTGGTCAGTGTTGCAGGAATGAAGGGGCATTTCATGATGTTAAACTTTGGAATTAAGAGTGTCAGGCAGTTCTGAATCAAAATCAGCAACAAGCCATTGCCATCTCAATTTAAAGTTGGTCAACCAAACTGGGGGAGGGAGTATGGCGCAAGCAATGTGTAATGTAGTGGCATAAAGGCACATCTGCTTGGTGGGAGAAGGCTGGTGAAGAGGAGGAAGGATGCCCAACAGGACCGAGGAGGGAGGGCACATTAAAGGGATATATTGGTGGGCAGAGTTTGAGAGAAGAATGTGGAATGTAGATTCTGGAACACTGACAGCAAGGAGCTAGGATGACACATCTCAGAACCAGTCCTTAAAAGATGGGCTTCCAAAGCTCATGGGATAGTCAGCCATACACCTGTAGTCCAAAATTATGACAATCCCTGCATTCAAAGCTGCCCCATGTAGAACAACTGCAAGGTGGGGGACGACCAAAAAGTCTGATCTCTCCTGGGTGCATCATTTCAGTGTCATCTGGTATGCAGCACTCTGCTCAGTTATGCTCTTTGCAGCAATGACGCTACTGCAAATGTGGAAATACTGAGCGTCCCTACTGAATATATTGAATCAGAATTACTGTAGGTCTTTTTGTTGCTACTATATGCAGCTGTTCATTTGGTGGTTAAAGAGCAAATCAAGGCAAGCACTCTGTCTCTCTCTCCACCGTGACCATCAGCACTCCAGTTTGGTGATCAGTAAGTATTTGGAGACATTCGTGACAATGAGCGAGTTTTGCAACAAAACAAAGCCACAACTTCTGAAGCAGTAGCAAGTGAATGACCTAGAAACTTCCCCATAGACTAAAAACACCTGCTTATTAGTTGCAAATAATAGTGTGAATTAACAACAGTGCAGTTCAGAGTGAGGCACAAGCAAGATTCATATGCAGTACGTACATTAAGCTCCACATCGTTCCAATGAAATTCAGCAAGCAAAATGGAAACCCAATTCCACTGCCCTGTAGGGGCCAAGGTCACAAGGGCACATTCTGACATGAAAGGGCTCTGGTATGTAGATGGTATCTGATGAGAAGCTGAATTCAAAGGGAATCTGCATGTGTGATGCTAGGAAAGCCATGGGGGGTTAACATGCACCTAGATTTACAAAATCCAACATGTTGGAAGAAGGAAGGGGAAATCTGGTAAATCGTGTTCCTGTAACCAAACACAGGACAAAAAGCGGAATATTATTAGAACCTGGAACCAGTGGTCCACTTCTGGAGTCATTTAAAGAAGTATCATACCTCTTTAAGCAATCATGGCTTCCCCCAAAGAATCATAGGAACCATAGTTTGAGTTCTGAGAGTTCCCTTCACTCTGGGAGTTGTGACTATGTGAGAATAGGGGTCTTCAAGCAACTCACAGCAGCCTTAACAAACTAGTTCCCTGAGTTATTTGAGATAAGGCATGACTGAAGTGGTATGATACTGCCTTTAAAGGTGAGATGAGGCCTTGAGTCCAATTCACAAAATCAAACTCTTACACTGAGAATGCACTGAACCATGTGCATCCACATGAGCTGTGTGTGTGTGTGTGTGTGAGAGAGAGAGAGAGAGAGAGAGAGAGAGAGAGAGAATATGAATAAATTCACAACCTTGGTGCCATCACCACAATGCTGCCAAATGCATTTTCAGTAACAGCGTGGTAAATACACACTTGTGTTACAAGCCATTTGGTTTGTGTGCTGGAACAACTACATCAACTTCCTGTGTGAACTGAGCCACTCCACATTCAAGCCTAATTTAGCCCCAACTGCTGGGTCTGTAGACATTAAGTTCTTCTGCCAGCTCCCTGCCTGGAACTAACTGCACACAGTCATAGCCATGTACAGGATCAGCCTCGTTGTGCAGCCAAGAGTGCTGGGCTTTGACAGGGCTCAGATCTCAGCTTCTTAATGAAGCTAATTGGCTGACCTTGCATCTCATTTTAACCTATTTCCATTGCAAGGAGCTCCCACTGAAAGGGCAAAATAAACAGGTAAGACAAACGAAAAAACACAGTGGGTGGGGAAGTTGGGAAGCATCATGGAAAAATGTGAGGAGGGTGGTCAGTGTTGCATATAGAAAATGATGTTCTACTGGGCAAAAGCTGCATTCCACTCTGCATGTGGCCCACTTCAGCATATGTAGTTTGGGCCCTATAGTTTGCATTCCTGCACAGTCCTAAGAATTACCCCTAATAAATCTGCAAGAATCTGGGGAGTCACAACAAATTGAGGGAAAGGGCATTTCCCCCACAACACAATGCCTGGCTCCACCTATTCTCACTGAAGAGTGAAGTGATTCACTAACACAAGTTATCTTCTCTGGGATTCTTCCGGCATCCCTTAAACTAGGTAGCAATTCTGTTAACCAGGAAGGGTATTAAGCCTTGGGATGTAGACAGATTTCAGGCTTAGCGGATATACTTAAAACACACACACACAAAAAATACCAAAATATAATCAGCCAAAGCCCATGCAGGAGCAAGTTATAATTAAAAAAAACCAAGGTGTCTAGAATTTGGTGTTCTGAACCAAAACTGAACTCACAGTACTTGAACTCTAAGCTATTTTAAGTGGGGAGAAGCAGTCTCGTTAGGGCAGCCTGAAACCCTCGGCGATCTAACGCAGATCCGTCAGAGATCAGCAGATCCAGATCTACCTTCCTCCCACCCCTACATAAGCGGCACTATATTCCTAAGGGGGTCACCGACTGCGATCGCATCCAGCTACTGCCGAGATGAACTACCGCTTTATGCCCCTCCCAATTAAATTTCCGGGAAGCGGGCCATGTGAGGCACCGAGTCCAGTGCTGACCAGTTTTCCCGGTGCAAGATATTCAATGGTCGGGCAGGGGGGAGATGCAGGCGGGGAATGGAGAGAACCGTCCACACTTCCTCCTCCGTGCGAGTCGAATGCAATCAGGTTGATTTAGTTGCCAGCGATAAAAGGCAAGGAGGAATCCCGGCTCAAAGAACTACGCGAGCCAGAGACAGAATACCACCGCGATCTTCGCCTGGGGGTTGATAGGGCGGTGCTAGTCCCGCTCCCGGGAGGAAATAAAGGAGCTAAGAAGGTGCAACAGCCTGAGCAATAACTCTGCTGCGCTTGAGCTGCAAACCTCACCATGGACTAGCGACTTAGACGTTCCAGTGGCCCCAAAGCGCAACCTTCCCCGGACATCCCCCTCCCTTTTTTAATTTCCTCCCGGCAGTGCGATGACCCAGCGGTTTTCGGAAACCACGTTTTCCCTCCTCTCTGTAGCGGATATTGCAGAACCGAGGGCGGAGGCGGCAAGGAAATACGACGCGTCCACAGGTCCTCGCAAAGTAACTCCGCTCTCCTCACCAGCACAGTCATCTCTCCACCCCAACACACCCAAAGCCTCGGGGCATTGGAAATCCAGTTAAAAATTCCATACCTAAAGCAGCTCGAATTTATTGAGGGTCCAGGGGTCGGCGTTTTCCGTTCCAAAGTGGACTCTCTGACCTGTACAGAGCATCCCTTTCTGCAGCCGCCTCCCTCCACCCCTCGCGTTACATAAGGACCAGTGGGCCAAAGAAGGGTCCACAACAGCCTGCTTCTCTCCCCACCCCGGGCACTTCCTACAAAACCATTTCAGAAGGGCACGGGGGAGGCGGGGAGAGATTCCTATTTCCTCCTCTCACACCTTCTCACGGGTAGCCAACGTGGTGCCCTCCAAACGCACAACTCTCGCATCAGCCCAAGCTGGCGTGGCCAACAGCCTGGGATGCTGGGAGATGTGGTCCCACAACGTCCGGAGTTACCTTACCCCGACCTAGAGGGGTAGTTTTCTACGGACTCTGCCTCTCCTTCCTTGCGCGCCCAACGCCCGGTCTCTTAGCTCCGCTTTGGAGGATCTCCTTCTACCCATCCAGCAGGGGAAAGTCCTCTTTGGACGGCTTGCTTTACCCCGAGGGTGCAAGTGGCGAAAGGTGGCGCGGGGCTCTTTGCACGCCTCGCCCAGCCCGCCTCGTTCCCACGAGCGCTTCCTTACCTGGGTAAGTCTAGCAAAGCGTGCGCGCAACGACCGGGCCCTCTGATTGCCGCTGCAGTACCGCGAGGCGGGGGGAGGCGGCGGGCGCTTAAGTAGGAATCCCGCGCGTGACGTCGGAGGGGGCGGTCGCCGCCGCTTGTCTGGCGGGGTTGGCCACCGCGGGACGTGCCGGCCCACACGTCGAGGGGAGCCGGGCTTCGGCGGCGGCGCGGTTCTGACTCAGGCCGGCGCAGTCACTCCGCTGCGCACAGGCGCGAAGAGTTAGGCTCCCTGGGGATCGAAGCACGTGGCGTCCCTACTCGCTTCCTCCCGGTCAGGTCAGAGGCCGGGAAATCCGACGGAGGAAGGAAAAACCCGGCGACATGATGGCCGGAGCGGATGCGGGTGGCGGCCCCAAACAGGCTGGAGGGCACCCAGGTCTCAGAAAGGCTGCGAGAGCGCACACAGAAGGGGCCTGCAAAACCATCAGCCCGATGCCCTGCGGCCAGTGGCGTAGCGTGGGGGGTGTAGGGGGTGCCGGCCGCAACATCTGGGGGGCGGGCGCTCGCACTCGCAGCTCTCTGCCCGTACCTGGCTCCACGGATTAGGGGGCGCAAATTACTTGCCTTGCCCAGGGTGCTGACGACCCACGCTACGCCACTGCCTGCGGCACAAGGCCGGAGAACCAGTGTTGCGGAGCCACTGCGGTCAACTCACAACATGGATGCCACTTTTTAGCTTTTGTAGGAAGAGCAGCCGGTCGACTAGCATTGCTGGTGTGGAGAGGCAATCCAGCAGCAAAGCAATTGGTTTTTGTGCCTCTGGGCGCCTCAGTGGGGACACTGGGCTGGTGGTGCTGCTGCCCGCAGAGAAAACACAAGCAACGGCCTCTGGCCTCTGGCCTCTGCCCACCGTCACTTTCCTCCTCTCTCTGGGCAGTGCAGCAAAGAGTGAGCAAAGAGCATAGAAGGAGCAGCTGCCCTCATCCTGTCACTTCCTGGTCTGAGTTGGCCCTCTGTTTGCACAGTGGTGGAGGCTCCCAATCCTCCCAGAGGGAGAGAGAATGAGGAGAAGGCATGAGTGCTCACCTTCGGCCCTGCCTCTGCAGAAGGTTTTGAGCAAGTGATGGTTGCCGCAGCTCATTTCTGAGATGCCCTCTGCCTCTGCAGGCACTTCCTGCTCATGTAGGCAGTACAGAGGGAGGAGGAGGCCAAGCAAGGAAGCAGGTGGCCAGTGACTGTAGGCAGCTCACAGACTGAGTCAGAAGATCAGCCTCTCTAGTATTCTGGCCTGGCAGCAAAGCGTCTGTTTTGCAGGCAAAAGGTCCTAGGTTCAGTTCTGAGCATCTCCAGGTAGGGCTGGGAACAACCCCTGCCTGAAACCTTGGAGAGCTGTTGCCAATCATATAAGACAGTTGTGTTTTTTTGTCCCTAGCCCAGTGTTGTTAAAGACTGACTAGCAAGTTTCAGACCACAGGCTTTTCCAGCCCTGCTGGGGATTGAACCTGAGACCTCCTGACTGTGGCACTCTGCTACTGAGCTATAGTCACTGCCCATTAGAGGAGTAAGCCATCACCTACGCCTGAGTCATATAGCACAGAGAACTAGAGCTCATTTGGCCCCAATTCCCCACCCAGAGAGAAAGACTGAATAATTGGCTGTTTCTCCATTACCAGCTCTTTATCACCCAGAGATAAAGGCGTGTGTGTGAGTGAGTGAGAGAGAGAGAAAATAAATGACTACCTACTGTACTTTTTCTCCTGTTCTCTGTTCACTGTCTCCATGCTAAGCAGCAGATTTCAGAGCAATGATGCGGTGGAGAATGTTTCCAGGAAGGCTTAGTTCTGGGTCTCTTCTCCCTTTTCCAGCCTCAGCTGCTGCAGGGCAGGTTACAATGCACTGTTTGATCATCTCTCCTCCCCAGCAACAGCTGCTGATCAGCTACTTTAGCCCTCAAAATAAAAGGGGCAACGATGCTGATACAAAACCCCACACATACACTAAGGCAGGCATGTCCAAAGTCTGTTTTGGGGGCCTAATCCAGCCTGCTGGTCGATTTAATCCGGCCCCTGTGGTAGTATATGCCATGGGGTAAAATTGTAAAAAAAAACTTAACAACTTTGGTCGGCTCTCACACATGTTCATTTCATCAAATCTGGCCCTCTTTGAAAAAAGTTTGGGTACTCCTGCACTAAGGGGAATAGAAGCATTGCTACCCCACTCCACCCCCACTTACCATTCCCCCTCCACCTCTTTCCCCCTTTTCTTCCTAATGTAACGCTAATGTATCACAACAAATGAAACTGATCTGCAGAAAACGTAACTTGAAAAAGAGACATTGCACATACTTTTGTAAACCAATAAATCTTTAATAAAAATACATTTAAAAAATAAAAAGTAAAATAAAAGGGGCAACCAGCATTGAGCATACCCCCCCAAAATGACATTTGACCCCAAGTTGCCATCCTGTACACAAGACACTTATTGGCAAGTAATCCCCACTGAACAAATTTACTTTCAAGAAAGCATGCACAGGACTGGGCTGTCAAGTTAACATAAATGCATGCAGCTGGATCCTAAGCATATGTTTATTTAGAGGGACATTCCACTGAGTTGGATGGTTGGCACTAACTCCTCAATCTGTGTGCTTAAGGATATCACAAACAGAACATCCCTTCAACTTGCAGACATGGAGAACAAAATGTAAACAGTGGGAAAAAGAACCCTATTATGTAACATCTGATCACTTATCATATGGGATGAATATCATCAGCAGGTTGAGTTTTGCTAACATCACCAATTGCTGCAGTGATTTACAGTCTAGACCCCACTCCCAAAAGATACTTTGAATGATATAAAATATAATTCCTACACATGCATGACTCTAGTATACAACATGAAGTGAAATCCATAGGAGGAAGTTATAAAGTTTATTAATGGTTAAATATCACTCCGGTTTGAATATTTACAGACAGTAGACTAGGCTATTGAAGGGAAAAATAGTAACAGTATCCGACAGCATTATTTATTGGAATAAAAATTACATACTTCCACCTATGTTTTTTAAAAAACACATGAATTTAATGGTGAGCAGGGTGGGTAGATTGAGAACTGCTGGTAGAGCTATAATTAAAAAGAACCCTTTAAATAATAATTTTAGAAGCATATTATTATACAAGCAGACACTGGTAAAGCAGATTTTACATATTTCATATTTTTTATCCTCTGGGGCCAATAGGTTTATTGAATGTCCCTGTTGAAAACTATCTCATTTGCTGTGCAGTTGGTACTAATTGCAGGCGTAAACGTATGTTAAGTTGTGATCTCAGCGTGATCAGTGGATGCCCTACACTTATTGGAATCTACTAGTCTGTGTGCTGCTGATCTTTATTGCACTTTATTGCACCTACTCCACTGTTTGCACTCCAGATTAGTTTGTACCTTTTCCTGGTATGGATATTTTTAAATGGTGGACTTCTTGCACAGTGCAGAGAGTGTGGGGAAAGCTTCTACAATCTGATTTTGCTTCAGGATGAGATAGGCCTTAACTTTACCACTAGAAGGATGGAACTTATCACAATAGCAGGTCTATATTCTCCTTAGCCAAACAGGCTACCCCATCTGAGCCTCAGCACCATAACACTAGAGCAGGCTTCCTCAACCTCGGCCCTCCAGATGTTTTGAGACTACAATTCCCATCATCCCTGACCATTGGTCCTGCTAGCTAGGGATCATGGGAGTCGTAGGCCAAAAGCATATGGGGGGCCGAGTTTGAGGAAGCCTTTCACTACAGGCTTTGTTCCATTCATACTCAGAGAGGCTGGCAGTGTGTGAGAGAGAGGTGGGGCAGGCAGCTGCTGCACACCCCCTTTCTATTTCTTCATATCCTTTCAACCATTTCCTCTACTTTGAAAAATACTTTTCAGCAGCATTCTCAGTAAGCTTGCTTGAGGACATTTCATCTGGCTTGTAACCTCTGTAAGGGATCTTGGGCATATATGAGTTTCCCAAAATAGATTTTTGGAAGGTCATGTAAGGCTCTTTCTCTGCCCCCAGTATAAAAAGCTCTGGGGTTTTAACTTACATGGAGGGTCTTTTGTGGCTACTTCCTCTGCCGGAGCAATAATGTTGCAGTCGTGTACACATATATTTGAAGAATGGGATTTACTTTTGCGTTCCTGAGGGCTTAGCAGCAAATGGCACAAAAACCTACTTCTTTTAAAAAAGAGAGAAGAGGATGTTTTAATATTATTGCAAACAGCTTTGCATAATTACCTCCCCCACCCTATCCAGTGAACCTGTCCATCTGCTTTGCTGCTTCTTCAGTGAAAGAGAGAGAGAATTATATGGTAAGGTTATTAGGGTTGTTGGCTGGATTCTGGCACAGAGCCTTTAATGCTTAGGATGGGTCCAGAATCTCGTTGGAACTGAAAATCTGCATGCAGGTTATTCAAGGTTGCTGCTAACATCCACGTCCCTGGGAGCAATCGCATTTCTGTTTGTCATGCTGCCATCTCTGCTTCAGTATTGACATGAACTAGATATGAGTTACGATTTGGGACACATCCCTTATTCAGAGTGAAACAAACAAACACAGACAGACAAGATATATTATGCATTGTGATAGGAATTTAGAGGTCTTAGCAACAGCATCTAGCCACATACACACAGAGACAGTATACACATAAAATTAACAATTGTAAGGGGCAGGTTTTAAAAAAATATTTCAGTCTGCTAAATTTGCTTTTCAGCATTTTCAGGGCAAGGGAGCACCCAGAAAGCTGTCTGTGGACAAACACCAGCTCCCTTGGCCTGAAAAGCAAGATGAGCACCACACCCCATAGTTGCCTTTGACTGGACTTAAGCATCCAGGGGTTCTTTACCTTTACCTTACCCTTTATTCCACTTGGCTAACAATATTATGTGTACTCAGTTTCACAAAAGGAACACTATGTTGGCAGGAGCTGGAAAGTTAGGGCAAAATGAAGGGGGAGAAAGTGCTAAATTTGTGTAAAAATAGTGGTCACATCCAGACCAAATAATGAAAAGCCTCCTTTTAGAAGCTCCAATAGAAATTTATCATAGTGTGAGGAAGGTGGACAAGCAGTTTTCCTTCCTCTCATAATACTAGAATCCAAAGCCATCCATTGATGCTGAATGTTGGAAGATTCAGCCAGTATTTCCCAAACTTGGGTCCCCAGCTGTTTTTGGACTACAACTCCCATCATCCCTAGCTAGCAGGACCAGTGGTCAGGGATGATGGGAATTGTAGTCCAAAAACATCTGGGGACCCAGGTTTGAGAAACATTGAGATAGACAAAGGACAGTGATGGCCACCAATCTGGATAGCTTTCCAAGGATGAGATAAAATATTGGATGATAGGGCTATCAGTGACTCTGAAGACTAGGCCCTGGAAATTAAGTTATTTGTTTTTTAAACACTGCCCCCAGAGTTCTGAAGAAATATTTGGCTGCTGCTTTGGTTGTGGGTCATGCAGTTCAGTTGTGTAAGAAGTAAGACAAGCTGAGTTTAGTGAGATTTACCTCCAAGTAAGTATACATGGGACTACAGCCTGACACAATTGTTGTTTGCTTTTGCCTTGCCCCCAGGTACCTGTACTGGTTCATTCAGAGTTAAGAGCACTTTCTGGCTGTGGCTGCAGAGCAGAGCACATGAGCCTGGCTTGTTTTTGTACTGCATGGCAAATATAGTTACATCACTGATGCAGTTGAAACACATGCATTATTTAGAAACTTATTTTCAGCGTCCTGCCAGCAAAGTGAACCTCTTACAACCTTGACAGTCAGGCGTTGTTTTTTTTTTTTTTTAAATATATTAAAACCAAATGGTCATAGCAAAAAAAATTTCATGCCAGAAAATAAAATCCAGGGAAGAATCAACAGGGTTATTATGATATTGAAAGTACTCTAGCATAGATGGGTTTGTACTAAGTCATGATATTGACAAAGTATAGCAATAGATTTAACATGCTGGTCAAATAGAAATAATGTCTGCCTCCTTTATCCCAGAAAAATGTCCAAACCAGAACGCATCTCCCTCCCTCCCTTGATCTCTAGATATACTGCAACAAGATAGATGGCCTGTAAGGCTTCCTCCAGCTCCACAGTTCTCACAGGTGAAAGGGAAGTTTACATGTGCAGATCTAGTAATGGCTAGTTTTGCAACTGTGTGATGTGTAACTTTACTAGGAAAGTAACCCATGTAACAGGTTCCAACGACTGCACTTGTTTGATGGCATTTTCATCCAATTATCCACTTAAATTGTTTAGGACTTCTTGCCAAAGGCCAGTTTGCAAGCTCACAGTGAAATTCTCTCTTTGACGCATAGGTACAAACTTTTCTAACATACCTCTCAGACTGACTTATGCCAAGTTAAATTACGGACCTGTCAGAACAATGCAGGCATTTTAGGATTTGCAAGTGATGGGGTGTGGAAACAAGTTCCCTAACTCATTTATCCTTTTCACTGTTTCCCTCCCTGTGTACACTTAACACAAAGAGGGAGCAGGAACACTGGCCTTACCCAGAACATCACCATACCCCCATTGTCAGCAAAATCTTAAAAATAATCTTAAACTGTTCTGCAGTGTAACTTCTTCAATTAGGGAAATGCTCAGACTGCTTCCTTCCAGGGCTGGCTGCTTATAAACAAAATATTAATTGTTGCTAATGAGCAATTTTGGTAGGGCCAGTGACTTTACTAATGGTTCTACGTGTAACAAGCCCACATTTGATTAAAAATAACAAAGGCTTGGGGTGGGGGTGGGGAGAGAGAGAACTAATTACTATTACAGTCAACGGTCCAAATGGACATCTAGCTGCTGCCAACTTTATTAAATGATGCCAGAGAGAAAGGTTATAGCATAGCCTTCAGGATGTTATTTAAATTTCTTTTTGCATGGAGGCTCATTCAGTCATGCGCAGCCTAGGGAACACAGGATTACCATCTCTATGAGAACTAGGACTCGGACATTGGCATGGGAACAGCCAACCAGGCAGCCTAGTTTAGGAGAAGCTTCCCACTGCCTGTGCTAACTCAGATTAATGTTTAAAGAAGTAATATGTATTTTACATTTCTCCAGTATAGTCCAGCTAGCATCTTTCAACTTTCCTTTACTGCATTTCATATAGGAATTAAGCAGCACCCATTAACTAAGCATCTAAAGGAGTGAGGGGAGACAGAAGAGACCAGGATGGTTGCCTTAGGTGACAGCCACAGATGGCAAAAAAGACAGTCTGTTTTGCTGGATGTGCCAGATGTGTTCACCCAGGTAGATAACCAGGATATTATATCCAGCTTTGGGTAAGGCACAGAGCCTGCTTCATCAGATTTCAGATTAACTAGTCAAACTCTTCAAAGGCAACCAACACTGCTGTTATAATTGCTCAATCTGCCACTGCTCTTTTTTATGACAGCTGGGATAGCTCGGTTAGTAGAGCATGAGACTCTACTAACCCATGCTGGGGAAATCTTCCTGCAGTGCAAGGGGTTGGACTAGATAACCCTTCTGGTCCCTTCTAGCTCTACAAATTCTACAATTCTCTGTGATGAGTTAGAGAATCTAAAGGTGCTCATTGCTTCAGCAATCTCAGAATGTACTATTTCTGCTACATTGAGCATGATGCTTAAGCCAGAGGCAAACGAATAATTATATTAAGGCAGGCACCCCCAAACTCGACCCTCTAGATGTTTTTGTGACTACAACTCCCATCATCCCTAGCTAACAGGACCAGTGGTCGGGGATGATGGGAATTGTAGTCCCAAAAAACATCTGGAGGGCCAAGCTTGGGGATGCCTGTACAGTATTAGGGAGACGGGTTGTAGCAGCTCAGTGGCAAAATGTATACTCCCAAAGCAGAAGGTTGAAAGGTTGTACAGTTCAGCTCAGACATACTGTTGCTTTGTTTCAATTGCCTCATTGTATCTGACTCAGAGTAAATGGCTTGTTAACAATGTTTGCTTAAGGTGAAGTGGTCTCTCTGCCAGAGCGAGGACCTGGTAATGACATTAATGGCCAGGAAATCATCAAGGGAGCAAATTGTGCTACAGAATTACCCAGACTGCTCTGAAAAGAAAAACACCATTCAGACTCCTAGAGCTACTGCAGAAGCAGCCTCAATGCAGAGCGGCTGAGAAAGAAAGGGGAGCAGATCAACAGGCTTATTGAGTAGTTTTACATGGTAGTTTGGGGCTGTGTAGAAGTCAAAAGTAAAATTGCCATCTCTCTTGCATGATTCATTGGCTTCCTAGCCATAAAAATCAAGTTTGCAAAAGGGTTGTTTTCTCCTTGGATTTTGAGGCCAGCTTACCAACCAAGAGCCCAGAAAAACAAAAGGCAACACAGCCCCACTGAGACCAGAATTGGTGTGTGCCAATGCTAGCAATGTCACCATCTAATTCTTTCCCCCCACTTTAGTTAAGAATGAAAAAGGGAACCAGGATGAACAAAGCCTCAAAAATTCAGGTATTGTTAGGCAATTTAAGGGGCTGACCTTTGACAAAAGATCACTAATCTCTCTTAATGGGCCATTTGCCACCTAGGATGGGGTTGGACACAAGTATGTGGCAGATTATGCAGACACAGTAGGACATTCTCAACCTTTTAAGGCCCACAGCATTTCTCTTATTGCCTACTTAACATCAGTAGGAACAAACTTCCTGCCCCAGAAGATAATCCAGTACATGTCAAGGCCAGTCCTGTCCTGCATAAACCTAGGCTTTTTCTCATGGAATGTAGATCCCCATTACGGTGGCGCTGTGGGTTAAACCACAGAGCCTAGGACTTGCAGATCAGAAGGTTGGCGGTTGGAATCCCTGCGACAGGGTGAGCTCCCGTTGCTTGGTCAGCATAACATGGAAAGAGGCAATTTCTCTTTGCCACTGATCTCGTTGATTTGTTTTTGCCAAATAACAAACATAGGGTGTGATGAAGTGGGGCAGGAACTCCTAGCCTAAGCCCTATTGTACAATGGCAGTGGTAGAATGGACAACACACAATCAGCTTACAAGTGGAGGAAGAATTTAACTCCTGAGTTACAAGACTAGAAAATTGGGGCAAGGTTTCATTATGCACAATGCAACTTCCCCTCCCCAAACCTGAGGGTTCCACCAACCCTCTGAGGCAGACTGACTACATCCAAGGAGCACAAGGTGGTATAACATGGTTATCTTTCTCCTCACTTAGTCCCTGCAAGCCTGCGAGGTAGGTTATGTTCAGAGGCAATTACCGGCTTGAGGTCATCCACTGAGTTCCATGGCCAAGTGGGGATTTGAATGCTGGTCTTCTGTGTCCTATTCCAGGGCTCTAACCACTACCCCACACTCTGGCTCTGGATTCGATTAATAAAGCCCAGGAAAAAATAAACTTATGGAACGCCTTATATTTAGGAAATAGATAATCACCACATTTTAATGACATTATGAGCTGCATGCACACTTTTGCATTTCTTTTCAAAAATTATTGGATTAAAATGTATGGTATTCTATTTTTTGCAAGTAAAAATGTAAATGATTTTTTTAAACAAAAGATTTGTTCAATTGTTTCATTATATTCATCACTGAAAATGTTCTTTGTGTGCCTAAGCAGAGCCTCCTGCAGCTGTACTCTCTGCTCTTCTTTGATCTCCTAGACCTCTTGCTGAATGTGCAGACTGTGTGGTTGGGTGAGCATTGATGTGCATGTGTGCCATTACCCAACATGCAATGCCTGAGCAGCAGTAGCACACACAGCTGAGGCTCCCATTTAAAAGATAGAAAGGATATTTTCCTTTCAACTGAAGGACAGCCGCAGCAGCCTAGAATATATGCAAGTAAAATTTTGAAATGAATTACAGTTCAGCATGTCAAAAACAAAGGAACCTTTAAAATACTCAGTTACACAAGCATGATTATCAGATTCTCGAGTTGATATTTTCTCTTGATTTGGGAGAAGTTACAAAATAGACACCCTAAAGCATAGAAAAACCACTTGACTACAGAATTCAGATTTATTCTACAATTTTGGATCAATGCCAGTGATACAAGTTGCATGAGTTTCCATTAAATACAAGTTCTATCTTCAGATTCCAATAACTGCATGGTTAGCAAAACATCAATTCACAGTTAATGTCACTCATCTGTTTTGGACCATGCTTAAGTAGTACTGGAATCAACAAAGGTCAAACAGCAGGAGCACAAAAGAGCTATGTAAGGAAAGTAGGCATGATGTAGGCATGATAGTGCTATTGCCATCTTCTGGTAGGAGAGTCTCATGGTACTTCTCAGGTCAAAGAATTGAAAAAACCATTCACAGTGTTTAAATTCTCTATTTGGGGATATTTCTGCAATTACAGACTTTTTTGTCCCAAAGCCTGACATAACTATGGAAATTTTAAAATTCCAGGAAGAGAAGAAACAAAAAATATTTTGTTAAATGACCGTCAATCTGGTTATCTGCCTGAATAAGTTTTGATGAAGCCCACTTTTATGGTTTGTATCAGCTAATTATTGCTCAGAAATATCAGTGCAAATGTATACCTTCATGCCTTCACAGCAACAGGATCAAGTAGAATGTGTGCACATGAATCCTGCACTTGAGCCTGACCAAAGCATTTCTCAATGCAAAAAGCTGTTTCAGCCTGCCGCCTGTAGTACGCTCTTTGTTGCACAGATGATACTTGAAGATATGTATGTGTCATTGGCACACTGCCGACAAGGTCATCAGAATTACGCTTGCTTGAGGGGCTCACCCAAAAGACACAGTGACGTATTACCAGAGCCATGTTTCGGTAAGTTGACATTACCACAGTAGCAGCAGCTTTTATTATTCATGATTAATTCCAGCTTTTCACATTTCGCTGCGTCCGACCAAAGAGAAAGCTCCTTTTCGTTTAGAAGCAGAATCATTTTGCAACACATAACATGCAGCCCCTCTGAAAAGGCAAGCAGTGGCAAGTTTAAGGATAATGCCTTACATCTACTTCATAGTATTTCAGTATAGATACAGTGGTCTGCTTATCAAGTTTGGGTTGTTGCAGAATATCAATTCACCGGAGAAGACTGTGAGCATGTAAAGAAGGACATACTCTTGCATGAGGAGAATTCTTGTGGCTCTCAAACTGCCAGTTCATAGACATGGCTCAAGGTGGGAAGCGATCCTTCATGCCAATACACTGTAAATCAGTAATACTAATAATTCTTTCTGGGCATGAACAGTTCTAACTTACCAATGAATTCCAACAGTTGCCACTAAAAAATAATGGTTTATGGGGTCATAAACCACTGGTTTCTAAAATATCTCAATAGATCTCATCACACACATAATCAAAGCCATTTGCTTGGTCCTAGAATAGCCTTCTAATGAGGAAGACATTAAGACAACAAAATATAAGGAGTCTGACTCCATGGACTATATAAAACAAGTTTACTTTGTTTTTATAAGTCAAGTATTTAATACATGGCAGGTACATCTTAGGTAAGAGTGAAATGCTTCCTGTTTGGACCATAATATGGAACAGATTCCACATATAGCTAAAGATATCGTATTTTCACTCTTCAATGATTATCTAGTCGCCAGATACAGCGCTAACAGTCATCAGGAGAGAACTGAAAAAAGCACATGTAAGATTGTTTTCCTCCTCAATAGTATAAAAAGTTATTACTTCTGTAAGCTTACTTCTTAAACTCACTTTAAAAATGATTTTGTTTCACCTCCAAACAAAAGTCAGACTTTAAAAAACTGCAGCAGCACACTCTAGCGGTAAAAAGAAAACATGTAAACGATGGCTGGTAAAAATCCTGCATAAAACTTTGCACTCTTTCTGCCAAAGGTACCTCCTTTAAACACCAAACTTCATCAGTGCATTGGCTGTTGATTTGTAGCAAAACATGGCAAAAAAAACCAAAAACTTTTTTATTTTAGCATCTAAGCTGCTTAGGAATTTGAGGCAAAAAAGTCTCTCATTAATATTTAAAATGTTAAACCTGTTTCTAGAAATACAAACAGAATTCAATATAATGCCAGGATACAGTGAAGAAATAACTGTTTAGGTTCTACCCTGTACCATACACTTTTAAAAAACTAGACAAACAATCTTGGATTTTATTAATACACCCTTTTTAAAGTTTTTATTTCTGAAAGCAGCTCTTTATGAAAATCAAAAGCAGTTCCTGAGTAACTGCAGTAAACAGTGTCTTTACATTTATAGATATAGATATTTGCCACTTATCTCTTCTGGTTTGGTTCCTTTTAACTTCCTAGTTTTCAAGTTTGACCTCCTGTTTCTTTCCAGAAAGTGTGCAAGTTCAGTTAGCATCATTTTCAGGAGTCCGTACGATGCTGACTTTCCAGCATTGTCTGTAAGATATACCCCACTGGGTAGCTGCATTCCTACAGCTATTGCAAATGCTTCCCACTCAAAAAATCTGGCATCACTGGGTCTTCACGTTTTCTTCAACATACGCCGAGACTGCCATGTGTGGAATTTATTGTAGGCTGTTTGCAGCATTTCTTCTATGTGATTTATCAGCTGAAAAAAACAAGGTTTGCAAAAATTAGTACGCAAATATTATTAAGCCAAGGGCTACATTCAATGTTAGTCCTATTAAGAGTGGACCCATGAAGTTAATGAAAGTGACTTAAGTCTGGACTGTTAATTTTCATTGAGTCTACTCTGAGGAGAACTGAGTTGTATAGAACACCAAGTACTGTATTTTTTGCTCTATAAGACACACCAGACCATAAGACGCACCTAGTTTTTGGAGGAAAACAAGAAAAAAAATATTCTGAATCCCAGAAGCCAGAACAGCAAGAGGGATTGCTGCGCAGCGATCCCTCTTGCTGTTCTGGCTTCTGGGATAGCTGCGCAGCCTGCATTCGCTCTGTAAGACGCACAAACATTTCCCCTTACGTTTTAGGAGGGAAAAAGTGAGTCTTATAGAGCAAGAAATACGGTATTCATCTTATCTGAGTGCAAAAAAAAGCAGAATCACACACAGATCAGTGATGGTAAACGAGAAGACTTCATTTCATGAGTCAGAACTTTTTTCTAATGGTCCTCTATTGCACAATAGTACACACTGACAATATATAGCTAGCAACTTGAAGCACCTTTAGCCTTATCTTATACAGGTCATGGCAATGGATTCAGTAAGACCCCCCATAGGAAAATAAGAGTTTGGGCACTTGAGTCATGATCATGATAAAGCTTTGAAGCAGGATAGTGACCACAAGGTACCTTCAGTTAATGTGAAGTCCCTGCAGTTAAAGAGTTGATTGAGATGCTGTCCATTTTATGACATGGGAGGAACAGGTGGGTATAGTGGTCATTTTTGAAGTTGACATTTAAGAAGGAAGGGGGCTGGGTTACAGGAAATACTTTCACGGTGTTCACTGCCCACTCTAGAAAAAACTGAAAGCCTCCTTATTTCTGAAGTTAATGGCACCCGTTTCATATAAGGCAAATCAATTTTGCCGTTCTTTCTAGCAATCAGCAATTTATATGAACAATGCATTATGCTACCCTTATATTTCATATTCGTAGGTTGCTTTTCCCTCTTACATTTATGCTTAAATACTGTCTTCGGATTTTGTCTTGGAATGGACACAGTTTAGTAACTTGAAATCTTTCCAGATTACTCCTCATTTTCACAACCTGAAAGAGAAAATATCAGAGAACAAACATTTAAAGGAAGCTATTTTGCTTTTTCAAACTTATCCGTTCCACTGGTAGATTTCGACTGTTGGATTTCACCGTAATGCTTGTATCCAATTGTGCTCCGCTGCTGAAATAACTCTAATCCACTGGAGCATTCTGCAAGTGGGGAAATGGGGGGGGGGGGGTTTCACCCCCGCAAATGTCCCTTTTTCTTTTGCAGCTCCCTATGCTACACATTACACTATTCCAAAAAAGGGCCCCCAACTCTGAAACAGATGGGGGGAGGTCACGTGTGGGTCAGACAGATGGAAGGGGAAAAATATCTGTGAAAATTACTTCCACTTCACACTTTCCATTTATAGAATCTTCCACTGGATCAAAAAACCGTGTGTTAGCAGAGACACATTTAAATAGAACCCTAAAACTTCTGATTGAATGGGAAAGCAGACTACACACTTGTTTTAGCATGTGGAAGTTTCTTTCAAGTTCTTATACTTTAAACTTTCTATAGTATGGCTGATTAAAATACAGAACACATATGCAATGCAAAACTTTCGTTCCTGCACTTATTAATTTTCAAAGTTTCTTTTAAAGTCCCTGAAGACAAAAATCACCTTTCGAAATTATTTGAAAAAACCACTGGATTAGGTAGCAAGGTCAGCTGGTACTACATTTGCTCCAATAGCGAACTTTCTTCAGGCTGACATTCCACACACTGCTGTTCATCTGGGACAGAATTGTTGCATGCAGCAGGCCATTCATTATAGAAAGCTTTCATATCAACAGATCTCAGCATGCACATTTCATTACAGAACAGACTGCTGTATATCAATAATGATAGGGATAAGCCAAGTCCTACTATAGATCCTTCCTACCTTCTCTTCTAGGAATGGTGTGTTAACCGGAAAGCAGGACCAAAAATGTCGTAACAGCTCTCCTAGTGCCACATACAAGTGTTTCAGCTCAGCCTGAACATCATTTGGCACCATCTCTGCAGTCAAAAACAATGAAGGCAAGTCACATTTATACCACCACCTCGGCTCACAAACTGCGATAGTTGGCAGTGGGCAGAAAATTGTGTTTTTGATATTAGCATCATTAGAGGATCCCGCACAGTTAAGGACTAGGCCAGGGGTCAGCAAACTTTTTCAGCAGGGGGCCGGTCCACTGTCCCTCACTGAAAACTATTCAACTGGCCTGAATTGGATGGAAAAAGAACTCTTGCCACAGCCAGGGTTGTACAACTAGTCAGATATTTTCAATCTCTTCACCTTAGCTAAAAGAATTGTCCTATAATGCTTACATGAGCATTTCACACATTTGATAAGGCATGAGTGACGAAGACATAAAATACTAACGATTTATGGCTTGCTGTGTTCCACCCTGCATAAGTGCTCCTCCAGGTGACAGAGCTGCGATCGTACTACTTGCAGCACCACTTGAGATAACCTTGAAAAAGAGGCAAAATAAAGGTCAGAAAGCATAATAAAAGAACTCAAAACCTATGAATATTGCTTGAGTCATATGGGCTTAACCATATAGTTATATGCCATATTAATTTTGTTCTAAAGTACAATTATTATTTGGTGTTATATTAAGAATGACAATTCTTGTTATACCCCAAGTGGATATTTATTATATTTATATAACTCAGCCATAACCATTCTTAGAAGTGCTTTACAGTACAGTACATAGTTTAGCCTAATAGCAGAAGCAGAAAAATCAAGCTGGCTGTCCGAATAAGGGAGAAAAAACACCAAACCAACAGCAAGAACAATCTGTTCACATCTAATGTCTGAAAGTGCAGGGCAAGAAGAGGCACGTTTTCACTTCCTGCTGCTCAACTGCAAGGTTTGCAGACGGAGCGCTCAAAAAAATAGCAAATGAATGAACGAGCAAAGCACTATGCTGTTTCATAATTGAGCAGTTAATGTGCTAAGGCAGTTAGGTTATGCAATCATGGATCAAAATGACCTGGTTCTTTTAAACTCAAAAGACTGTCTTCTTCATATATCCCAATACAGTTGAGTGAACCAAACAATACAGTGGTACCTCAGGTTAAGTACTTAATTCGTTCCGGAGGTCCATACTTAACCTGAGGTACCACTTTAGCTAATGGGGCCTCCCGCTGCTGCCACCGCAGCCCGATTTCTGTTCTCATCCTGAAGCGAAGTTCTTAACCTGAAGCACTATTTCTGGGTTAGTGGAGTATGTAACCTGAAGCGTATGCAACCTGAGGTACCACTGTACTAAGTGTACTCCAAAGGCCTTCTGAACAGAGAATTCAGCATAGTGGTAAGTGGGGTATCTGCATGGAGAACAAGGCCACTCACGCGATGGGACTTTGCCGCCAAAGTGTATGGGGTGGGGGCAAAGTCCCATTTCACAAGCAAACCTTGTTCCATGCATGAAACAACCAAGTTGAATCCACCCATATATATTTTCTGTGGATGTCCCACATTTAATCCCCTCCAACAGAGCCCTGAGTTTATCCTAGAAGTGATTTAATACCTTACACGTTACAACTCTGTAGACTAACAGTGGAGGGCTGTAGTGAACATGCAAGAACTGCTGGTGGTTGGGAAGCATTCACATGGAAGAACCACTTGCAAAAACCGATAGCTTAACAGGGCTCCATGCCAGACTGTAACTAAGTACAGTCATACCTTGGGTTGAATGTGCTTCAGGCTTAGCGCTTTTGGGTTGCGCTCTGTGGCAACCAGGAGGTAACGGAGTGAGTTACTTCCGGGTTTTGCTGCTTGCGCATGCGCAGACGCTCCAAATGATGTCACGCGCATGCACAGAAGCAGCAAAACGCAACCCAAATACGCGAAGTCGTATCTTACGTTCTATTCAGGATGCAAATGGGGCTCCGGAACAGATCCCGTTTGCATCCTGAGGTACCACTGTATGTACAGCTGAAATAATCGCACTTTCTCTCCCCATTTACCTCTGCTTTCTATTCTCTCCCCTTCCTCAACTGTTCTCCTGCATTTGTTTTGTTTTTTTTTTAATATTGTAATCTCACCACAGCAGGTACCTGACCAATTGTTTTCTGTAAAGCACCATGCACAATAATGGTGCAATATGAATAATAAAAAGGGGTTACACATGTAGCTTTCACTATTTGCAAGACTGCAGTAGACTTAATTATAGCTGCTGCAATTATGCAGATCATGACAACTATCAGTTAAAAAACATAACATATTGAAGCTGAATATTCTGTGCTTGTTAAAAATAGTTCTCAAACTATTTTACAAACACAACATTTGCTCCCCCAAGATTAAGTATGCTGGGCAGCATCAATCAATATCCAATCTTCTAATCATATGGACAATCAGAATCCAGTTTTGGTGTTTTGTTCTATTTAATAAAGCAACATACATATCCTACCTGAGTTAGTTTGGGTACATAAGTGTCCATTTCTTCTCTAATACTATACAAAGAATTAATAATATCTTGGCTAGTTGCATATTGCTGTGATTGAATTGGTGTTGGACCATGATAATACCTGTTGACCAAAGGAGAAATTATAATTAAAAATCTGGGAATAAGAATCCAATTTCTCAGTGTTCAACCCCACTCTGTAGGTACCTTTGTAGCACATTTTGTTCTGCTCGAAATGAAAAATTTGTTTTCTTAAAATGCATATTGATTTTCCAGAAAATGAAATCTTCCACTGCAAGGGAACCCAAGTGATTGTGTCTGATTAAGCTGGATAACCAATGAAGTCAATTTTTCAGAAAATACAAAACAAAAACAACCAGAAAAGTGGTGAAGTGAGGAACACATGGGCCAATAATATATTGCAACCACTTCTAATCCACCTAATTATCTTAACATGTGAAAAAGATTATAGCCTAAAACCAACGAAGACTTAGATTTTGTTTAAACCCCTGTGTTTCCCAAAACTTGGGTCTCCCAACTGTTTTTGGACTACATTTCCCAACATCCCTGACTACAGGTCCTGCTAGCGAGGGATGGTGGGATTTGCAGATGACAAACAGTTGGAGACCAAAGCTTGGGAAACACTGCTTAAGCCAATTGAAATCAATGTGTGAAAAAATGCTTCTCTATGTTGGATTTAGGCCTAAGTGCTAGATTTGACAATGACTGTTAAGTGGAAAGAAAACAGTGGTAAGTATTTTGCAAATGCATGTACAAGAGCATATACAAGAGTTTCTGCAGAGCTGTGTGGTTAACATTTTACAGCTACTATTTCACTTCTGCTTATATAAAGCTCTTGCTAAAGCAGAATGTAATATTTGGAATTATTTTCATGTTTCTCACAGTGTTCTGGGGTATCTTCAGATTTGCCAGCACTTCCCTCCCCTTTTTCTGCTGCTGTCTGTTAAACTGTAAGCCCAAGGGCAAGATTCTCATATATAAGCATGCTTCTTTCTCGTTGAAAGCATGATGTACAGAAAAGAGGCAAAAAGGGTCAATGATTTTTTGACCAAACTATTTTATTTGGCCTGCAAATCATACCTATCTGATTTCTTTAGGTTTAGTGCAATAGTTCTAACGCTGTTGTTATTTTCTAAATCTTCATATTCAATGGACTCTTGCAGCTTTACCTGTAAGACAAGGCACAGTCATGATACTGTAGAACTAGACACAAGAAGCAGAACTTGGCATAGTCCCATAAGGGAGAACATTTGTGTTCTTTTAGAATCACAAAGGCAGTCTTACCTTTTTTACCGGTGGCTGAAAGAAATCTGAATCTCTGGAATTTCCATCCATACTGCTGGCCTCATTGTAGTGGTCATTCTGTGTGTCTCTGAAAAGCAAGAATTAGGCATTATACTGTGTTCTCTCAAACTACTCAAGTTTAGTTAGATCTGTACAATGGTCAGGATTCAATCCCTCATCTCTATGCACAAGCAAAAAGCATTTATGCAAGTGCACTGTGTCAGGGGTAAGGAGAAGACAGTCTCCTTTGGGCAGCAGTCTCTAGCCCCATGTACACTTCCTTTGATAGAAGACAGTTTTAGTGATGTGCCCATCCTGGGACTTTTGGTTCGATGGACAATACATGTACCCAATAAGTAAGTTAATAAAAACTGCCTGAGAGAGTCCCAACGTCAGAGCCAATCTGAGCAGACCTACAAAGGGCATGGTTTGACTGTTCCATTTTGATTTCAATTATTAAACATCAGCACAAATAGAGCTGGGCTATTTGACAGTTTAGACTTGGCTGATTTTCAGTCTAGTTGAAGATCTGTTCTTAGCTGAAACTTACTGTTTTCTGAGCCCAGCTGCAAGGACCATGGCACTGTGATGGTTAAACCGTTTTATAATGGCAGCATTGCTACTCTCCTTTACTGATTTTGTAGCGTTGGATGTGGAAGCCGCCAAGGAAACACCATAACCCTGCAAAGGAAGAGATGATAAAATGTTTGAACAAGACATCCTGCATTTTAAAATATGAAGATCTGAAATCAGATGCTGAACTATTGGCATTGCAGAGTGGTCCAGTGCAGGTTATGACAATGTAAGAGTTGGTATCCCAATCTTTAAATCTCTTACCCAGATCTCAACAAGAACATAATTGAGACAGCTTTTGCAAGAGAAGCACCATGCTACTAGTGCTCAAATCATTATTGCCCAATGGCAAATAGGCTTTCTGAAACTAGGTAATTCATTTCTTGGCAAGAGCCAATAAGGCAATGATCCCCACTGAGAGGGAAGGCAGGTCTGTCATACTTGCCAGATGGCAGCAGTACACTTGTCATGGCAACCTAAATTATGGAACCTGGCAATGTACTAGTAATGTCCTTCAGGCAAGCAAGAGGCATTATCAGAATTCAAGGACACACTCCAGCCACATAAGTACATGAATGGATGGTGTGAAGAAGGGCTGGTGAGGGACATGGCTATGGAAGTGGTATAGCCCAAACAGAGTCCTGAGAGCCAATACCTTATGCTTACTTGGCATACATATTATACAATTCATAGTTTTAAATCACTCATACTTACTTCATCCAACGTTTTATCTTCCAAGGCTGTTAAATCTAATAAAGGATTTTTCACACCTTGAGACACCATTGTTTTTAATCCTAGGGGAAAGAGGGAAAATCCATATATACTTGGAGGACGATATGCCATACTGAAATAGGTCTTTCAGCCTAACAGTGCAATCTAAGCTTAGCAATTGGGGCAAGCAGCCTACAAAAAGAAACACGATTTAGCACTTAACAGATGTGTGTGATTTACCCACTCCCAAACAGCTGGGAAGGCTTGAGCTTTTAGCTTTGCATATAGGCCAGGCACTATGGCTTACAACCATGCATTTGTTAACGTGAGCTACCTTCATAAGTCATGGTCTGAAGCTAGCTCATTTAGCAATGAAACATTGTTATAAACCAGGTTCCCCAATTCATATGCAATGTGAAACTATTATTTTTAAAAAAACAAAACAAAAGCTAAACTCAGCAACAGTTCTCCTAACTGCATAGCTGGGAGAAGGGAGGGAGAAAGTGTAAGCCAGATGCTTTGCGTGAATCACACCTTAGCATTACATGTGAACCAAACAAATATGTTTTTCCCATGTTATACATATACAGTCGTACCTTGGATCCCAAAAACCCTGGAACTCTGACATTTTGGCTCCTGAATGCTGCAAACCTGAAAGTGAATGTTCTTTTGGAACCCAAACGTCCGACGGGGCTTCCACGGCTTCTGATTGGCTGCAGGAGCTTCCTGCAGCCAATCAGAAGCCACAATTACGACTGTAGTGACTTTATGGGATAGATATGTACGTACTACTTTTCAATAAGCACCCACTTTTCTTTAACATGTGGTGGTCCCTCACTGCTGTCCCACTTGTGCAACAGACTGCAGCTTGCTCAATGAAATTTCCCTCTCCTCTCCTATGCACCCTCAAAATACACTCGACTCAATTATGAGAATTTAAAATACAGGATGCCATATCAGAACCAAGTATTGAAAAATTTAATCAATGTGCTCCAGGGAGCTGGATACAACCCTATGTGAGCAAATTACTGATGTGTTTTGAATTAGCTTTGCAAGTATTGTGGCAGAGTCATTTCCACTCATTTCCATCCCTTCCTTCATAGACAAAATCATCAAAGGGAAAAATAGAAGAAGAAAAGTGTCTACCTTACTAACTTGTGGATCACTTAGTAAGAACATGTTTTACATATGCATACTGTTATAAGTCATAGTGTATGGATGAGAATACAGGCTTTCATAGTGTACTTTTGGGGATCTCCAAAGAAAACTTTGTTGGATTTGCTGGGTATGGGTTACCTTTGTTTCTAGTATATATGTGCAATAATTCTAAAAATAATATGAATAAAACATGAAAAAGGTAAGCAAAGAAGTGTCCACCTTTCAAACATGGTGGTGGAATCCTACCATCTTGGAATGTTAGTCAATAGGACCTATTGCTGAGTGAACTGCTTTGAAAGTTCAATATCACAAGCTGAAAAGTTTTAAAATATTATAATAGTTAAGTACTGTACTCTTGCTGTATTGCTACTCTTGAGTATAGTATTTACCAGATGTGATTTCTATGTTATTTGGTATTATTTGAAGCTGACAAACTTGGCTAGAAACTGCAGTGTATTGTCTACATGCGAAGAAATAAGAACATACCCTTTTCATCCATTTTGGCACATTCTGCAAAAAGGTCTTTTGATCCTGCATTCAGCCTATCTCTGTGGAAATAGTGAGACTGGAAGAATCGTGTCCAGAATTCTTTCTCTGTCATATTGTGAGGAACATTTTCTGCGTATTTCAGTTTTACTGTAAGCATGACAAACATAAAACACTTAGAAATGATACTTTATTTTCAAATTAAATAATTTACAATGTATTTATATTGCTCATTGTATCAGATTTCAGGATGATTTACAGTGTATCACAACCGCAAAAATATAGTTCAACATGCAATGAAAAAGTAACATTGAATAGGAATGGAAGAAGATTAATTCAATTGTTTCCAAACATTCTGTTAACAGGACACACAAACAGGATTTTATTTTTGTTCAGAACTTGCCTGATCCTTGACCAGGAGGTGGGGGGTGGGGGTGGAGAGAAACCACTCCAAACTCTTTCCATGCTCCCACCCCATATCTGCCATTGACGGCAAGCTTGTAACCAACTGCAAGGTTCAAGACACTAACTGGTGGACTCAAGCCACCTTTTGGGAACTACTATATCATGCTGTTTATATATGTGCTTAAATATGTGTAATTTAAATTGACATTGGCCTTGTTTACAACACATACAAATAAATGGAATTTAACTGCTGATCTGTCATCAGGCAGTGTTCTCAGGAAAAACGAGTAGTCTATTAATCTTTCTAGCAATAGGGATACACAAATGGTTGGTATATGCTGTTTTATGTGAGCCATTTTCAAATGGGAGGTGAAGGGCCAGATCTCTCCTCTTCTACATTCCAAAGCAAGTGGCCTGTCTGAGGCCAGGTCTATCTTCCTCTTAGCTATTTCAGATAACTAACATTTAAGTAGAGTGGGAGTGAGCAACAGGAGGAGGAACTTTCATTCTGCTTTCATTCAATTCTCTGTCTCCTTTCAAGAAATCTCCAAATGGAAATTCTCCCCATGTACTCCTCTGTGCCACCAATTCCCTTCCCCTCTAAGTCTTTCCAAGTCACTTCCAATCTGGGAAATACAAGAGGAAGAAGTGATCACTATAAATAAAATACTTTTGCAACCCATCAACTAATCTCTTCTGCCCCTTAGAGGGGAAGTAAAGAGAGTGTAGCGTGGAGAGAAACAAAGACCATTCATGTGAATCAGATGTAACCATTAATTTAGGTTAGGCATATAATTTATAAAGTTCACACAATGGGGAATCCTAGGTTACCTTGGAGAAGCAGAGGTTCCATAAGGACAGATCATTACAGTTTAAATATAAAATCAATTAATATCATTTAACATCCCACAGGACAAAGATGCAAGGCTGAAAACACCAACTTTTTATGGCTTAAAAGTATAAAATGAAGGAGAAAACATATGGAAGTCGATATGTGAATTGAAGAGAAAAGTCAGAAAAAACTGCATAGATGCCAGGGATGCTACATATGTGTATATAAGCTCAGTTTTGAATATATTATTTACCTGCAGGGTAAGTTCTAAATATAGATTCAATGATATCTGAAGTCAAATTATATCTGAGACCATTGCATCCATCTGTCTGAGGTCGAACATCAGCCTACAAAAAGATATATACTGACAATAATTTATTTGAACTTTTGCAAATCATTGTTAAATGGCACCAACAAACTATGTCAATACTATGTGTCAAAATGGCTTGTACACATCCTTATGTCCAATACTTAACATATACTGAGAAACAGCTAGTTAGTACCGACGTGTGTAAGCTACAGTCCTGATTACAGATTTGAGCATAATGAGAGAGGGGGCATGAGCCCAAGGGTTACTTCTATACTCCCATGCAGATAACATACACACCAGGACTCAATTGTGGTGTTTAATACTTCCAAGATCAGAATATATGAAAAAAGAGGGCTCAAGAAGTATGAGTGGTTATACATCATGGTAGCTTGTTTGGAGAAAACAAACCACAGGCCTGGGTTCAGGCAACATGACAAGTGAGACTCTGGCTTGTTTCATTTATGGTTCAGCAGGAGTGCTCTGGAAACTGCTGAGCAGCATGCACTATTGCTTGTTTTAAACTATGGTTTAACATATGTGGACAGGATCATTGAATTGTCAAAAGCCCAAGAGAACAGGACAAACTTAGCCCAGTGCCTGAAAGTTTCCAAAAATGTGCTAAGCTAACATGCCTTTAGAAGTTCCAAAGCTTAGGTGGAACCAGAGAAAAGACCCTCTCGTTGATGACCTATTTGTCTAATCTATGAAGGCAGGTATACTGGAAAAGGGCCTTCAGAGAATATTTTAATTAATGGGTATGTTCATGCCAAAGAAGGCAGACCTTCAAGCACTCCAGTTCCAGGCTCTTCAAGACTCTAAAGAACAAGCCCAGCTTCTTGAATTGAGCCTGGAAAAAATGGCACTGTGACTTAAAAAAAAACCAGCCCTTGTGACCTTAAAAGAAAAGTCCAAGTTACTTGAAGAACGGCCTGCATCCATATCAGCCTGCTTGCACAATGCAGGCTGTTTTTACCTGCCCAACTGTGAGAGCAGTTAAGACTGGCCACCACTAGGCAGCAGATTTGAGAATACCGTATCATCTGGATTCCAGCAGGCCTTGTTGCGACAGGTCTATTGGAAAGCTCTGAAGCACACCTGTTTCCCTTGGTCTTCCCTTCAACTGCTCTTGTTGAGGTACTGATGGTTTTATTTCTATTTTATTCTATTTTTTTTATTAAATGGGCTCTTTTCTCACTTACTTTATTTTATTAACTGTGTTTTGTTGTATGCTTTCATCTTGTAAGTCACCCTGAGAGAACTTTTACCCTTAAAAGGCTAAAAATATTTTTAGATTAAGAAACCCTCAATAAACATACCAGAAAAGCTGCAGAAATGCCCACATCCTGCTTATTAGATGCAGTAGAACTGTCCACAGAATTCATGCTTAAACGGTTGGCCCAGAACTCCTCAGCACTGATCACCTGACTCACAACAAGGTCTTTATAAAGTTGAAACAAAACAGGATCTTCTTGCAGCATTCTGGCAAGAGAAGATTAAAAATTGTTCAAAGTGTTTAATTCCAAAGATAACTTACTGGATTCTAGAAACTAGTGTTTATGTGCAAGCTACATACAAGCAAATGGCAGCTATGGTGTTTTAATACTCAAATTCTGATTTACAAAAGTGGTAAGTTCATGAAACAGGAAAATTACTATACATACAATTAATTTTTTTAAATCAAGGTATGTCAATTTGAAACCAACCTTATTGTATGAAATAATTATATAAAATATTATCTAATAGAACAGGAAGTGAAGCAGTTTTTTTGTGATCCTACTGTCTCATGCAGTGTCCTGCACCCCTCTTCCAAATTCGTGACAGAGGACTGGAAGACCCAACAGGACAGACTGGGGAGGTGTGGATCACTGAAAACTGATTCCTTATCTGTTTTACTAAAGTTTCCTTTCATCATCAGATTACCACCCCATCATTTTTTTCAATTGTAATTGCACTTTTAGAAACATTAAACAACATGTTTTTTCTTTTTAGAGGTAAGCCCTACGTATGAAAAAAGTATCAAAAATGTTAAGTTACTTTTACAAATAAAGTATGTTTATGCTACACAGGAAACCTAAATGTGCAGAGCAATCCTCACATGTGCTCAGGAGCATGTGTGTGTTCAATGGGGCTTCCTCTTTAGTAAGCTTGCTTAGGATTCTTAGGATTGAAGCCTTAGATTCTGGAGAACTGAAAGTTCTGAAAGGACACACACAATCTTTTTCAAAAGTATTGTTTTCCCCATCTTAACCAGCTACTTCTTATAGGATTACTGCAAAGTTCTGTGTATGTTTACATACACAGCTGCTTTTTACCACTTGGGATTGTGGAGCTTCCATTTTTGGGGAGAACAAGTTAGAGCAGTTAAAGTGATTCAAGACTTCCATCTGCACCATGGGACTTCTTTCCCCTCTCCTTGTGAGCCCCTCTCAATCGGCTCGGGAGAGTTGGGGAGCCCCCAGTAGAGATTTAGGAGTGGGTAAGAGAGGAGGTCCTGCTGTGCAGACAGAAGATCTTGTTCTAATTGGGAACGTTTCAATGGAAGCAATTCCATGACATCTAATACTTTATTAAATCAATAAAACGTAGCCCAATGAAGGCTACTGCAATTCATTTTATGCCAGTTTCAGCATACATACCCTTAATACAGAATTTAGTACTTACTAATATGGAAACAGCTCAACAACTATGAAGAAAAGCTTCACTTCTGACAAGTTAGAGGAGTATGCCTCACTCCACTCACACAACATCTATGCGCCTGGAAATCAAGCCAGGCTACTGTTACAGTTAGGGACAGGAGCTCCCAATACCTTAGCCATAATGGATCTGACACAATTACAAGACAGTTTAACAAATTACCAAAATTGGTTTACACTGTAAGTAAAAGACACAGGGACATGCTTTACCTGTTTTTTTCCTCAAGTTCTTTATTAGCTTTCCTCTTGAACTTGGGCAGTAACTGCTGAAGGAGATCCTTTACTGCATCTCTCTCTTTCACTGCTGTGCTCTCATTAGAGAAATGGAAGTTGGTTGTGTCCCCTGCATGTAGTACCAACTGAAGCTGAATCTTCGCTTTTCCTTCAGGACTGATTTTCTGGCCTAAAGAATATAAATTACATAACACAAGTGCTCCCCAAATAAATATGTGCAACAACAATAAATTTTCAGCTTGTATGACTTTTCTAATGCCACCTGGAACACTGATTAAAACAGAAGAGTGGCACATAAAATTCAATTCAATATCTATTTACAGCAACCATTCACATAAACAGCAATGAGGCCTGACTGACACTCAATGGACAGATGTGTCTCACTGCACTGTTATCCTAATCCCTTTAGAGGACAGGCCTGGGGCACATGCTCTAATCCAGAGGTTTTCAACCTTTTTGAGTCCACGGCTCCCTTAACCAACTACAGTCTTTCTGTGGCACCCCTGTGGGGCTCAGGAGCCCAGTTATATCACCCCTTTCGCAGAGCTGGCAGCCTCTCACCCTTTTTCAAACACCCTCCCTTGTGGAGTGTTCCCTCAGCCTCCTTTCCCCTCTCCTTGGGAGTGCTCCGGTAAGTTGCCGTCCCTGGTCTCTGAGCTCCCGCCCCCCCCCGCCCCGCTGCTCCAGAGAGGTGTCTCCCAGAGGCACCACTCGCCTCCAGAGCTTACAGCCAGGGCTGCTGCAACAAACAGCTGTGCAAGCCTTTGGGAGGCAGAGACACAAGAGGGCATCAAAGGAGGGAGGGAAGGAAAAAGGGACAGAGGCCAGTGTTGCCTGCAACACGCCTAACCATCATTCAAGGCACCCCAGGGTGCCATGGCACACTGGTTGAAAACCACTGCTCAAATCCTTCCTATGTATAAGCCACGAACTCTTCCTAATAAATAACAACATCTCCCCATATTTATGTTATTCCACCTATCACTGGGAAGACCCACAGGTTTTCTCCCAATAAAGACAATTCATTTCTGAAAGCAAAAAAATCGCAAACAGTAAGGAGCAGTTATGTAAGACAGTAACGCTAGCAGCAAAAGTTGGCAGGTTCCAAGAAAATAATATCTCCACATAAGGTTGCTGTGGAGAAACAGCTAGAATTCTGCAAGTCTTATTTTTTCAAAACTAAAACAATGCAATATCCAATGAGCGTGATGACTCAAACATGTTTAGGGAGGTTTGTTTATTTAGCCCCCATCCTGAACTCTTCAAACAGAACAGCTAAGCATTTAACATTTATATTCAACCAAACGTTACATGATGAAACAAGTGTTAGGCATTTCACTTACATTTTATATCTGCGTACATATGGCTGATTGTGAATCGGTCTTTGCCCTCAGGTGCCCAGGCTATTCTTTCAGCCATGAGGTAAAGAGCTCCGTCCTGCTTCTTTTGACGCACCTTCTTTACTATTAGTAACACTTCTTCAGATGATGTTGCCATAATGGCTACAGAGGACTGCATTTTAAAAACAAAAACTTATTTCAGCATTATTTGTTTTTCATAGTTTCACACTTGCTTTAACAATTTAGAAGCTCCCACCAGCGGTGTAGCTAGCAGCTCCTGCACCCGGGACTAGCCACCCGTGGGGGTGGGGCGAGCCAGGGCAGGGTGCGCTGCACAGAGCCTCCAAGGAGTCCACCCGCCATCTTCCCCTCAGCTGTAAGACGGCTGCCGTTTTGGGCAGCACAGAGCCTGCAGGTGCCTCAGCCGCCACGTCACTCCTAGGAGAGATGCGTGGCTCAGGCCTCACACTAAGTGCTGCCCCCATGGTGTGGTGCCCAGTGTGCCCTGCCCCCCCCCCCCCCCCGCAACGCCTCTGGCTTGCACTGGAAATAGGAGATTCATTGCTGGTTGCTGTTAATGCACTTAACTGGCTTGCAGCCATTCATCAAGCAATATACTGTACTTTTCCGTGTATAAGACTAGGGGTTTTTTTTACTTTAAAATAAGGTTATAAATCATACCCATTTTCTAAATTTGGGTCCCCAAAAGTAGGGGGCATCTTATACACAAAAAAATACGGTAAGTCTTCTGACACCAGCATCTTCCACCTCCCTTTGTTTTGTTTCCCCTGCCAGAAGGCAAAACAATACAAGCCCAAGCTCTCTCCAGTATGAATTATATTTGAAAAATGTAAGGAACAGGCTATCACATAGATATAGGTTGTAAGGTGGTCAAAGAGTTTACATTTGATTGTTATTTGTGCATTTTGTTTTCTGAATCATGAAAAATGAAAGATAACCTTCTATTCTCCAGACTGAAAGTGGAGCAGACAGATTTAAGATTTTGGATGCAAAAAAACCAGATTGCATTTGATGATGTCTGAATGGAATTCTACTCGCACAATAGGACTTTCCTTCCCTTTTCCCCCTCTGCTGCCTACCAAATAAGGCTCCTCCAATCATCAAGAGAAGATTTTAAGTGTATGCATGCATTGCTAGTGGAAAGAACAGTAAAAACATGAAATATTAATGTTGATGGTGAAATTCAACATTATGCTATTACAATTATTTCATTTCCGTTTGCCAGATGGAGCAATCTTCCCTCTCCTCCCCTGCACACTGTTCTGGGGGCTCTCTCAACCCCCTAGAGCCAATCTGAGTGGGTGCATGGAGAGAAGAGAGAAGTCCCTTTGCACTTGGAAGGCTCCTGTGGGCTTCTGTTAGTGCAACTGTTTACTGAATCTGGCCCAAAATGTATGGAAATACAGCTATGACCAATAGTCCAAAGACATAATTCTGTCTGATCTGAAAATGAGGGGAATCTAGTAAAGTCCAATGTCAATTGATGTCCCTAAGCCTTTATATTGTCCAACAGATTATGAAACTTGCCAAAAAGTGCTGGGAGAGTGCCATCTAATAACCTTTTAAAATGCACTCTTCCTTGCTGAATGATCATTTAAAAATTTGACTGTTTCAGTTGGTGGTTCCATTTGCTGAATAAGCCCTATCTATCCCAAACCACTTTGCAATGTATACTGTAAAATATACTGTATAATATATGAAAGTGGAATGCTCTTTCCCTTCCTCCTCCCTGCAAACCCATAAATTCTCTGCGGCGGGTCCAGGGTCCTTGCATAGACTTCCTTGAGGAGACCTGCAGGGAGGATGCAATTATTTGAAAATTGATTCTAACTCAATTTCACTGGGTTCTGCATATTCCAGATACTAGTCTTCAAAAAAAGAGATAGGGACTAGTAATTCTTCCACCCCTCAAATAAAAGCATCAAGCTTTAACTGATTAGCTAGCAAGTGCTGCAGATTAAAATCTGCCCTGAATGGGGCTGAATAGGTTACAATAAACACAAGTCTTAGTGTGGCAACCACATGTCAAGTTGCCCTCTCCAACTGCCTGGTGTAATCACACCTTGCATTTCCCCATGCCTCCTTCACACTGTTGATTGCTTCTGGTGGGATGTGGGCAGGGAAATAAACAATGTGAAGATATGGAAACACAGCTATGTTTTACTACACACTATAGAGAAGCGGCAACACGTAATTAAGAAGTGGCAAATTTGAGAGGGTTGTTGGTTTTAAAGATATTTCAGAAATCTTAAAAGAGGCTCATAGGTGTAGGCAGTTCCTGAAATAACCAACAATTAAACTTTCTTTGTTACCTTTACTTATTTTTAAATGTTCTTAATTGTTTTTAACAGTTTTTTACTGATAATTTTAATATTTCTTGTAAGCCACTTAGAGGTTTTACTACAATCAAGTCGTATATAAATTTTGTTTAAAAAAACACACAAAAAAAAACTCGGTCCCAGCAAGTCATTTGGTTAAAGCTAGAACCAGCACTTTAAACTGAACCCAGAAGCAAATAGGCAGCCTCTTCAGTTAACATAAGATCATAGTAATATGCTCCAATCTCTGGGCTCCACTTAATGAGTATTGCATATATTCATAATGCAATTTTCAGCCAAACACTTCACAAGCAAATGCTGTTAGAACTATGATAGAACACCAGAGAAGACTAATTCTTCCTAAATTAAATGAACACCAATAGCACAAAAAGCAAATACTACTTTTAATAACTAGCCTAGCTTATATTTCAATAAAAGGTTTCTGAAGGTTGGTTTGGCCAAGTTCAATATATTACATGGATATCCTTTTTGTGCCGGACTTGTATGGCTTTTTATACTGCCCTAGGAAAAAGGTCAGTCAGTTTAAGGTTTAATGCTTGAACAGGAAATACTTCCAACTTTAGAACTGCTCTATTAATCCATACAACATTAGCATATTACTTAATATACTCATATTATGGCTGCTTAGAACAGCTGGCAATAGCCAATGAAGTAGTTCTGTTAGTGCAAGGATTTCTGTTTCTGCAGTGGAACTCCCCCCCCCCCCCCCGATTATTCAAGGTCTAAAGTGGGCTTGAATTCTTCTGTTTGCTTTGGATGCAACACCAGAATATGAATTTCTGAAGTAGGGAAGGTGGGGTAATCGCTGTGTGAAAGAGGATGCAGAACACATGAGCCAGTCTTATTTTCAATCTTCTAAGCTATGGTTTTGAAAGACAAAACATTATACTTCAACTAACCAAACGTAAGAAACTGAATGCATCTCATTTATATTGCCACACGATGAACATGTCTATGCTGCTGTGTATATAGACTCCAATCACAGACCCAACGAAATATACGCAGTGTCATTGTTTTGCCTGTGGTAAAATTATTTTTAGATGATGTAAACTGGATAGAGATGTAAACAGAAGTCCTACTAAGGAAAAAAAACCAACCCTCACCTTGGACCAAGTCATTATTGCCCAGCCTTCTTCTGCTAATGTTAGAATGGCACAAGCTTTTTGCCTATCTGGTTGTAAAAGAGTGCTTAGCTCAAGTTGTCACTCAGTATTAACAAACTACCAGTTATCAAACACTCAGAAATTTTGTATAGATGGGTAAATAATTAATTTTATTTTGTAAAGCATTCACAGAGCTGGGGGAAAGCCGATTGCAGCTGTGTGTATTCCCTTCAACAGGAAGATAATAAAGGACTATCAAACCCATTCTTAACTTTCATTAGATTTGTTCCCACCATCTCCAATGTGTGCCCAGAGAAGCAAGCATGTACAGTACTGACTTTGCATAAAACACTATCTAATTGACTAACGTGGTAAAATACACCCAGCTTCCAAATCGAAGTTTTCTCCTCCAGTCCACTAAGTTTTCTTTCACATTACTGAAGGAACTCACAACTGAAGGAATAATCACATCAGTGTTATCTCACAAATTCCCTACACAGCCTACTTATTGAAGCTTGGTAAATCAAAGTAATACCCCATGACAAATAGGATATATGTACTAATTTAGAAGACAGCTGTGTGCCTCTCTCAAATTGTGTTAAAACGTCAAATGCTTTGTTTCAGGCACTCAGCTGTAATGCACTAAAGAACCCTGTAATAGAAACACCAAGCACTTTACTTTCTTTACTCTGCATTTTAAAAGTGTGCCTACACATGATTTCTAGTACCATCGAGAACTTAGCAATATAATATTATAGGAAACAGTAATGTGGGTTTTTAAAGGTTACTTGTATTGTACTACCAACAAAGCAGAACTCATGCACATGCATTTTCCAACATCTAAACAATACTTCTATTCATTCAGAAGACTCTGCCTTCCACATTTCTAGGCCCTAGTTTCTGGAAGAAAAGCTTCAGCATTCCAAAATTGCACTAGCCCTCTCCCACACCACCCCTTTCAAGTTATTACCAAATCCTTCAGTTGCACTTATAGCACAATTTTAGAATAAAAGATTAAAAAGCACGAACATACAGACTCAAAACAAAACTTTGCTGCTCTGTAAAGATATATCACAGTACTTCCTAAAGTAGAGGTAAAAACACTCAGAGAAATATAAATACAGTATTATTTGGAAGGACTGACAGGTACGAAAGCGGGGGAGGGGCAACCCATGCTTCCTCGCCATGCGCAACTATATCCACGTCCTATGGCCTTGAAATAAGCAGGCTTTCATGAAGAGAGGAAACCCAGACCAGTATTAAAGATTCATTACCTGCTTCCGAAGAAGCAAAAACTAGTGAGACGGGCCTCCGAACCCGGAACCGTTGAATCCGTCAGGCCCCCTACCGTGAGGGGTAACTACCGGGGCCCTGGACTTTCACCCCTCGCTCTTCCTGCTCTTGGCGGCATACACTGAAGCCCTCACTTCCAAAGGCGGACAGCACGCAGCGCCAACGACGCCTCGCTCCCGGCTTGAAGGGCTCGCAGCGCCGCCGCCACCTCCTCCTGGGCCATGGGGCGGCCAAGGAGCTCGGCAGAGAAGGCACACGTGACCGGAAACAGTTAGCTCACGCACGGCAGAAGCCAGACCGCATCACGTGACAAAAGGAGACAACTACTCCCGCCACCGCCGCCATACTACTTACCCACGTCACGTGACGCTGCCCGTCAGCCACCTGGACGCTTCCCTGGTCACGTGAAGGCCTGCCCGCCCCGCCGCGGCCATGACACCGTCCTGAAGGAAGGGTGGGGGGGAAGGGGGAGGATGACGACGAAACAATAACAAGGCAGTTACTCTCGTCTCATTCCTTACGAGTCCGCCACCGGGTCTTGCAGATGTGAGGAACCCGTTCTTTGCCCCGCCCGTCCTCCATTCCGTACGTCCCGCGGGTGCGTTCTAGGTCGCCGGCGCCGCCGCGCTGAGGGGGGAGGGGGCTCTTCCCTCAGCAACGGTCCGAAGGGGGGGAGGAAGGGGAGGGCCGAGCGAGCGTGGCCGTCACGTGACTCGGAGGGAGCGAGACGGCGTGACGCAATCGCCAGCCGCATTTGGATGACGCCTGCTAAGGGGCGGCGGGGGGGAAGGGGCGGTGAAGTCACGCGCGCTGCGTTGTGTTTGGAGGCGGGGCAGGCCGGGCAGGAGAGCCGAGCAGCTGACAGGCGGGTGGGGCTGGCGGGGAAAGCCGACCTGTAACCGCTCTCCCGAAGCCGACTTCCAGGCTGGGGCATTATTGTCCCTCAGGTGGGCGCTTGTTATCCCGCCCCCTCCTTTCCCCGGGGGAGGGTTGGAAGGGGAGAGGGCTCCGCAGGTGCCCCGCGTGCTTCTCTGCTGCCAGGTGTGCTGAGGCGGCTGAGGGGTTTCGGTTTGGGGCCTTCTGCTGAAGCTGAGTTTCGCTTCCTTATTTCTTCCCTCTGACGTTATTCGCCTTGCGATCTTTTGGCCTTGGGCGCCCTCCCCAAATCTTGTCCCTAGCAAATGGCTTTACATGGTGTTCTTAGGCTCTCGTAAGGTTGGACCAAAGTGTGTTTTGGGTGCAGAGTCCGCTTCCTTATCCATACGTGACTGATCTCTTTTTTGGTGGTGGGGAGGCAATCCTTTCAGAAGTGCTTTGGGTCAATAGGGCACATCATAGGAGATGAATTTTCCCTGGCACGGAGTTTGGAGCGCCCATGCTTCAAATCCCAGTTACTTTTTCGGACCGCAGGTCTGGTACAAAAGTAATGACTTGTATGCAGTGCTTTTCTCCTAGAAAAATAGGCGCCGGTACTCACCATGAAGTTGTTACACACTTTTTAGCAACAACAAAAGAGGTGCGGGTACTTCTTAACCTTGAGTACCCCCTGGAAAAAAGCATTGCTTGTATGGAATTGGCAACAACCACCCACATTTCTGTTGTGCTATGATTTGCATTTGGTTCATATATGGTGACCATAGAAGGTTCCTTTTTCTATCGCTTATTGAATTTATGTGGGTTGGAGAAGAGCTTGGAAGAAAAAAGTGTGTTCTTTGTTATGATCGAGTTTTTCCTATTTAAAGAACAAAAAAATCCCCACATTAAGCTGCTCTGCTTTCAAGTATGTGAGCATGTTTTGGGTTTCATCTTTGAGCTAGGTTTGTGGGTTGATGCTGATATCTGTTGGTTATGCCAATGTACTGGGGCCATTTTTCTCATAGAAAGTGCACCCCAAATTCTTATGAGATGATTTACAAGTACATTATTGTGTTGTGTTTGGCATGTGCAGTCCAGCCCTTTCTGTGTGAATGTTTGAAGTGAGTTCCCTCTGAATTCAGTTTCCCTGATTCAGTTCAGTCTGGAATTGAAGCTACAGAAAGTTGAAGGGTTCAATATGCTTACCAGTTTTGTATCAGTCAGCTAATTAGTAGTTGTGGACCTGATATCCATCTGTCTATGGTTCAGTATATTTGCCCTATCATAGAAGTATTAGCAATGTTAAATTATGTACCTTCACAGAAGAAATAAATGTATAGGAATCCAAATGATTAACAAGTGAAGAAGTTGTATTTCACATTTTTATATTTCATTTTGATAGGTGGACCTGGAAAATGAAACAATAACAAACTTTTGAGAGACTGTTGTATCTTTCATGCCAGTGATGTCTGTGACTGTGGTACCTGAATCTTGCAGCCATGTATTGGCAGAGTTTGAGTGCCTCAGTCCACTCCTTTCTGCTCTCAGGCTGGATTCTAATCGTCTGAAGGTGCGTTCAAGTCATAATTGCTATAATGTTGATATTTGCTTAACAGCATTTAGAAATACCATGTACTTGTAGTTCGTAGCATACATTCCAAGGTGGAAACTCTAGACATCCACTGGCATAAAATTTTACAAGCAGCTTTGAGGCTAAAGCAGGAGTTCTCAATCATAAAGAGAATTAAAAGACAAATGTTAAGAAGATAATATTCTGAATGTGGGGAGAACTTGATGGTAAAACTTTCTGCTTATTTTTGAAGAGAAGATTTTATCTGTTTAATGGATTTCACAAATTATTTTATCAAGTAGAAGTAAATTATGCAAGAGTTGGTACTGTTCTATTTATTAGAGAGTATAATTTATGGCACTGTTAGCTATACTCTGTAATTCTAAGGGCGCAAGGAGATGCCTCTTTCATTTGGTTAGATTCCACTACAGATTTCAAGAGAAATTTGTAAGTGGTTTATATTTCTTTACAGGAGAGACAACACTTTGTTGCTGTCATGCTAAGCAGTTCATAGCAAGACATTTTTTTACCCATTTGCTATTATAATGGATCAGTAGTAAGAGTGAAATAGAGTCCCCATTCCGTGATAGATTTTTTTTCTTCCTCAGTAGAACTGAAAATAAAGCAAGTATCATTAATGTATTTTCTTACGGCAACTGGTTGGTTTTTAACTCTATCCTTTTTCTCTTTTCTAAAGTGCACATGTATAGCAGTTTCTCAAAAATGGTTGGCGCTAGGTAGCTCTGGTGGAGGCCTGAATCTAATCCAGAAAGATAGCCGGAAACAGAGACTTTTTCTCACTCATAAGGTAAGATTGAAGGAATGCTTCTAAGAAACCTCAGGCTAAGAATGAAATGTTATTTGCAGACACCGAGAAGGTTGTTTCATTATTTTTTATTGTGGTATGCTTTAAAGTTTTTTTATTTTAGATAAAATTTTGTATCTCATTTACAAAATTCAGAATGATACCTAGCCATGTCATACTTGGAGCAGAGCCACTGCAATTAATGGCCTTAAGTGCCTTGATTTCAGTGATCTACTCTTGAGTGTGAGCTAGTTGGATATCGCCCCAAGTCTTTTCAGCTGCTCTTTCAGGCCTTAGATGACTAAGAAAACCTTCTAAAATGAGAATTGTAGCTAATGCAGAAATCAGATCAAGAAGACCAATAAGACATCAAAACTAAATTATTGTTTTTTACCATTCTTCACCCAAAGATCACAGGGCGGTTTACAATATATAAACACAAAAATACATACCATAATAACAAAAAAACCCCTCCCCAGTTCTAAAGGCCATTAGCCAAATGCTTGGGAGAACAGGAATGTTTTTGCCTAGTGTTTAAGGATATATAATGAAGATGCCAGGTGCGCATGCCTGTGGAGAGCATTCCACAAACTAGAAGTCACTGCAGAAACGGCCTGTTTTCAGTTTGCCACCAACCAGACCTCTTATATTCAGCCTAATAAGGTAGCTTATAAGTAACAAAAGTGAAAATGCATTAATACAATCACACCATCAATATCAATCTCAAAGCATTAAGTCACTGGAATCCTTCCCACAGGGCAGTTGGTGAGATAAAGGGATAGTCCACCTAGAACAGATTCTGATTTTTATTTTTGCTTCCCTCTTTCATGTGTCAAAAATCAAGTAGGGAGTGGGCAATGAATATGAAAAAAAATGCATAGCAGCTACAAATCAGGCTTTGTTGGGGCACTAAATATTAATAGGACAAATCTGCTTTATCTCCTGGTAGGAAGGTGCTATTTCCCGCATTGCCTTTTGTTTACATGATGAGGACTGTGTTGCTGTAGCTACAAGGTGAGAATGGTTATTTATGTATTTGAAACAAGTTGGATTACTGTTTTGGCGCTACAGTACCGGGTTTTTTTTTGGAAATGGTAGAGGCATTTCAGTAATGCAAATAAGGGAATCCATTCCGATGATGAAAATAATGTAAATGTTTCGAGGCTAACCATTTTAAAGTATAGCATATTTATAGGAGCACATGTACTCCATCTTCCTCTTCCCTTCATTTGTGGAAGGCTAGGCTCTTTCACTTCTACTTTGCTCTTGCTACCAAAAGCAACCAGCTGTGATTTGTTTAGACCTCAGACCTGGATCTGAAATAGAGCAAACACAAGCCAGCATTTGCTGCATTCAACACAATGCCAAACTGGTTTGCAGCAAACTATAAGTGGAAGGGTTATATCTGTTCCTTTTATTATTCATTGTTGTAGTTAGATTTTAATGTATTTTGCTGTTTACTGTTGGGATATTGATCTGATGTTTGCAGTTTAAACAGTCTGGGATTTTTTAATGGAGAGTGGCCTATAAACCATATTAATAATAAATTAATAAAAGCTTCTTTTCTCTTCTCACATGCAAATGAATGGGAAGAGGAGGCGGGAGGCTGAGGCTCACTGTGGCTTATTGTTCAAATGACAATCCATTATTTGTTATTATGTCTGAACCAGGCCAGTGTCTCTTAAGCTGAGAGAGATGCAGTAAGTTCATGAGCTGACAAATCAGAAGAACTTGGATTTATTTCAGTTTTCTACATTTTCAAGTACTGTAAAGTATTTGTTGTATAAATTTATTATAAGCTGCTCAAGTAGCATACAAAGGTTGTATAAAATAAATATTTGTGTGTAGGTTCTGAACACTGTTAAATGTGTGAGGGTTTGTGAGAAGATGACAGATTTTTATTTTAGTAATTTAGTTATTATATTTTACAGCCAAGGCCTTGTTGTTGTCTGGGAATTGAATCAGGAACGTCGTGGGAAACCAGAAAGGATTTATGTGTCCTCTGAGCACAAAGGCAGAAAAGTAACAGCTCTTTGTTGGGATACTAGTGCGTTTCGTGTTTTTGTTGGTGATCATGTGGGCAAAGTGTCTGCCATCAAGATTAATACATCCAAACAAGGAAAGGTAAATTTTAAGTGAGATTTTGAACATAAGAGCAGGCTTCTACACATTTTGGCTGGTCTAAGCCAGATTTTGAGGTTACTAGGCTCTTCCAAGTCTGAGAGGAAGACGGAGGCTAGTGCATCATAGAGTTTATCACAGTACTTCTGATGTGTTGGAGAATCATCAATGGGAAGAATAATATACACAAGCCCCTGTTGTCATCCTGATCTTCGTTGGCCTGGCATTTCTGAGATTTTCCAAATACATCCAAAGTGCAGCTTGGATGTGGGAAATGATCTCTTGTACACTCCCCAATTCCAACCTTATGAAGGAACATAGGCATTACCACATTTACTGCAATGGTGAGGAATACATACCATGAGAGAGGAGTACTTACCATGAAAGTAGCTAGAGTATATGCAAACTCGTGCATAAAGGGAAACATTCAACTGTGTGTGCCCAAACTTACAGAAGTAAGCAGGTGGTCACACGTGGATCTTGATAATCTTATTTGCATTACATGATCTGTAAAAATTGTAATGTCTGAATTCTGATATAATTCTGATACAAACATTTTGTTGCAAAAAGACAAAATATGAGAACAAAAATCTGGAAGCTGCTTTGCAGTTCATATTTTATTTCTCCATGCTTAAGCCTGGTTCTTATTGATTCTTAGATACTGATGAGCATTTACAACTCCAGAGAGGGTATCTAGGCATTTTTAAAATAAAATGAAATGCAGCCTGAACAATATGAATTTTATTTGTGTGTTTTTCCAGTTTCATGTAGTCAATTTTGCAAGTCTGTTTTTCCTTCAGTGCTGAAATAATTCACTGTACATTTCTCCTTTACCTTTCTTTAGGCTACCACTGCATTTGTGATGTTTCCAGTTCAGATTATAACCACTGTTGATTCTCGTGTGGTTCAGCTTGATTATTTGGATGGAAGGCTGCTTATCTCTTCTCTTACCCGATCTTACTTATGTGACACTGAGAGGTAATTAATGTACTCTAAAGTAATGCTGGTGCCGTTCTGGGTTTGATTCTCTGCAGATCCATCTGCAACTCTACTCTTAACATTAATCTGCACCTAGTAATAAATAGTAATCATTTTGTCACATTTCTGAAGAAATAGAGCAGAATCCACCTAACTCCAGGGCTTCTGCAACAGAGCTCCCCCTGCCTGCTGAAATTGGTTCTGGGAGGTTGGGAGAAGCCCCTAGAACAGCGCATGAGAGGAAACTCTTCAATCTGGCAGGCTGATATGCTTGTGCAGACAGAAAATTTGCAGTTGCGTGATGTTGAATTCCACCCACAATTTAGTTTATTCATGTTTTAATTGTTGTCTTTTGTTATCTAATCATCTAGAGCTGCTAGCAACGTGTAAAAAACACAAAGCTAACTGCTCACTACATCTCCTCCTCTGAGGCATCACTACAAATATGGTTTTGCCATAGGCCTCTCCATCGTTTAACTGTTTCTCCCTCACCCTGAATCGATTAGAGGTCCATGTCATTATCTTCTCCACTCCAAGGCATAATTGCCAAACATATGCCCAACTGCTGGTTGCCTCCTCCATTGCCCTTTGGAAGGGAATGCTCTTTTCTGCAGATGTTCTTGAATGAATAAATGCCAGTTCAATTTCAGCCGCATGCTCCTTGGTTTCCAAGTTTAATCTATGTAAAAAATGTGTCAACTGTGAAGATATGCATGTCATTTCATTCCACAATGATTAAAACAGGATTCCCCCCCCCCCCTTGAAATGTTTTTGGTTTATATAGGGAGAAATTTTGGAAAATTGGAAACAAGGAAAGAGATGGTGAATATGGATCTTGTTTTTCCCCTGCTGGAAAGAGTTGTGGTAGCCAACAGCCTTTGATATATTGTGCACGTCCTGGTTCACGGATGTGGGAGGTGAACTTTGAAGGGGAGGTGCTAAGTACGCATCAATTCAAACAGCTCTTGTCATCACCACCTCTCCCTGTTGTGACTCTAAGGTATTGGTCATAGCAATATAACACTGGGCAACAATTTTTTACTTTTTGAATGTTGTCTTAGATTTCTACAACTGCTTTAGGGTATTTTTGCACTGCTGAATCAGGAAATGGCATCCGTTTCTCTCCATCAGGTCAGGTTTTTGTGCTATGTTGATTTGAAAAAAATCAGATCCTGTGTCAAAATCGATTACATTTTTGTGGCATTATCAGCTGATTTTTGTCAACACATATCATCCTAAATATGTTTTTAAGATTAAAAATGTTTTTCCAACAACATATATTGATTACCTGATAGAAACATCAAATTACTGTAAACTGAATGGTGGGCATTGATAAAGGTAAGTACACGTAAATTGCATGTTGCTTCACCATTTTTCAAACTTCAGGGCTTGAACTTCCGTTTCTTGGAACTCCTGGGATTCTCAGCAGCAGGCAGGTCTCTCTTCAGAGTCCAACAGTAGTCAGCCATCATGACTGCATCCCAGCGACCCTGATACTTGGTCTCCATCTCTTTCATGTCCTGATGGAATCTCTCCCCCTGCTCGTCACTCATTGAACCCAGGTTCTCAGGAAACCGGTCCATATGTGAAAATAGGTAGTGCGTCTTGATCCTCATGTTGCAGCCCAGGTTTCTGAAAGCAGTCAGCATGCTGTTGACAAGTTCTGTGTAGTTTCTGGCCTTATTGTTGCCAAGAAAGTTCTTCACTACCAGAACAAATGCCTTCCACGCTTCCAGTTCCACTTCGTTCATTGAGTTTCCGAACTCTGGATCTCTGATGAGCTGACGGATCTGAGGACTGTCAAAGATGCCAGCTTTAAACTTCTCCATGGTCAATCCTGGAAAAGCCTGGCACAAGTAAGTGAAGCAGTCACCACCCTTGTCCAGAGCCTTGGTGAACTGCTTGATTAAGCCGAGCTTGATGTGCAGCGGTGGGAAGAGTATTCTGTCTCTGTCCACCAGAGGGTCGTTGACGACGTTCCTTTCTTTGCAAGGCACCAATTCCTCCTGCACAGGCCATCCTTCTTCGTGTAATGCTGAGCACGGTCCCAACTATCCCACATCCACAGAAAACATGGGTACTTGGTGAAGCCAGACTGTTGTCCCAACAAAAAGTTCACCATCTTCAGGTCAACACAAATAAACCACTTATGCTGATCATAACCAATTTTCTCCAGCACATACTTCACCGCTTCATAGTTCTCCTTCAATGTAGTCAAGTGAGCCAGGGGTAAAGAGGCAAACTGGTTGCCGTTGTGTAGCAGAACACATTTCAGTGATCGCTTGCTGCTATCAATGAACAGTCTCCAATCTTTGGGTTTGTACTGTGGCACTCGAAGCTTGAGCAGAAGCTGCGCAATATCTGCACAGTACACCAAGTCCTTCTCTTCCGAGAAAAAATGGAGGTACTCTTGATGCCTGTTGTGGAAGAAGCTGATGTGAGCACTGTCAGAGAGGAGTTTTTTCCCTTCAACCTGGATGCCAACAGTTTGGCAGAGCCTTTTGGGAAAATGGATGTGGAGCATCATCTTCAAGAACCACTTCTTCTACATGTCCTTCAACACTGGAGGCATCTTCGTCACTAATGTCAGGAAGTTCTCCGAAGATAGGCACTGGAATTTCATCACAATGAGCTACAGGACGATGTGCTGATTGAAGATCAGGATACTTGAGGCTGCTCCGGTTCTTTCTGTTGATCCCAGTCACATCAAAAGCGCAGAAGTAGCAGTCAGTGACATGGTTTGTCAGCTCCCTCCAAACCATGGGAATTCCAAAGTTCAGACTCCTCTTGCCATTGGTCCACCCACGTAGAGTCTCGGTGCATGCGTTGCACACCATGTGTGGCGCCCAAGCTTTATCCTGGTCACCAAGTTTAATACCAAAATAAGCATGGTAAGCAACTTTATGCTTTGCCGCACCAATTTATGGAAGAGTTCGAGGTCTTATGACTTCAAACTGATCCCTTTTCGACATAATCACCCAGAACTATCGGACCTGAATACTTCTTGTCATTAAAACAATCATTTCCAATCAAAACAATTATTCGACATGGCATTTTACCCCCACCAACTTCTTCTAAAATGCTTCACACAAGTGTACATGTGAACAAAAACGTAAAAAAACGATATGTGGCCATAGCTGAAAAACTTCACCTGATTGAGCAAAACCAATGTGATTTTTTGATTCAGCACATCAGATTTGTCCTAAATCAACTGAAAAAACGCAGACAACAAATTTGTTGTTGACCAGTGTAATCTTTACGTGTTTGTGTTCGTCTTGATTGTGGTTTTACTATTGTGGGGGAACAGTGCTGTAATGTTTGTGACTGAGGTCATGGGGTGGGTGAAAGTAACTTTGGCTGATGTCAGTTGAGAGTTTTCTTAGGTTTCTGCCCTGCTTTCCATTGAGTGTGGTGTGGTGCTTGTGGTACAGAGATACACAGCAGATGTTGCTGGAGTGTAAGATTTGAATTAGGGCTTAGGGAGCCCAAAATCTCAGCACATGAAAGCCTAGAGCCTGGGGCTCAATTCACATGTTTTGCAGAGCTCCCACTTTGTAGGTACCTGTCCCCACATTTATGGAAGTGGTGCATGTAGCCTGGGCAAATTTTAACAATGCAGTCATCTTTTTGAACAAATTGCTAACTGCACAGATATGTAGCAGGTTCCTGAAAGCAACCCAGCTGTAAAGACACTGTTTGTGGTGGATTTATATGTTGCTTAATCTAACTCCAAGCTTTTCCGATGATTACATTTGATTTTTGTGGGGTTCGCCAGTCCTTAAGAGAGGTTGCCCAGGGAATCACCTTCCACTGAGCTAGCTCTTCTTTGAACATTTTTCTGGATCCAACCTGATAATTTATTAATTGGGAACAAATATATATATTGGTGGGGGATTTTTTTAATGCAATAGAAGTAATAAAGTTCTGGGAAAGGTATTTTCTCTAAACCAAACAAATATAAAAGGGTTCAACAACAAAAAAGAACAGCCATACATAACTGAGCAATGCCAAATAATTCAGAATGATACTTCTATTCTTGAAACAAAAATTTAAACAGTTCTTGATCCAACAATTAAAACCGAATAAACCTAATTGATTAAACTTTATTTCTTTTTAAAGGGATGATCTGGAATATAAAGTTTCAGCCTGCTCCCCTCAGTCTTTGGCTTTTCCTAGGCTGCTTTATTTGAGGTAAATATGAAGCCATTTCTTCTTGTAACCCTGCAGCTAAAACAATTCAGATCAGCTGAAAAATGTAGTTGACAAATGGTACTTTTAGGTTAAGTGATCTCTTTCAGCTTTCTATTATTGCATTTATATCTCACCTGCCTTCCATGTTGCTCAGGATAGAAACATGTATTTTGTCCCTGCACTAACCTTGTGCGGTAGGTTACGCTTTGTGAGACCACATTCACACCATACATTTAAAGCACTTTGATATGATGTTGTTGTTGTTGTTTAGTCGTTTAGTCGTGTCTGACTCTTCGTGACCCCATGGACCAGAGCATGCCAGGCACTCCTGTCTTCCACTGCCGCCTGCAGTTTGGTCAAACTCATGCTGGTAGCTTCGAGAACACTATCCAACCATCTCGTCCTCTGTCTTCCCCTTCTCCTTCTGCCCTCCATCTTTCCCAACATCAGGGTCTTTTCCAGTGAGTCTTCTCTTCTCATGAGGTGGCCAAAGTATTGGAGCCTCAGCTTCACAATTTGTCCTTCCAGTGAGCACTCAGGGCTGATTTCCTTAAGAATGGATAGGTTTGTTCTTCTTGCAGTCCATGGGACTTTCAAGAGTCTCCTCCAGCACCAGAATTCAAAAGCATCAATTCTTCGGCGTTCAGCCTTCTTTATGGTCCAGCTCTCACTTCCATACATCACTACTGAGAAAACCATAGCTTTTACTATACGGACCTTTGTTGGCAGGTTGATGTCTCTACTTTTTAAGATGCTGTCTAGGCACTTTGATATAGTCATGGCTTTCTCCAAAGAATTTTGGGAGCTGGAGTTTGTTAAGGATGCTGAGAGTTGTTAGGAGAATGCTTTCCACCTTACAGAGCTACAATTCCCAGAGTTTCCTGTGAAGAGGGATTGATTGTTAAACCACTTTAGGAATGGTTGCTCTAGAAGGGGAAAAGGGGTCTCCAAACACCTTTCTGCACTCTCAGCTACCAGAATTCTTTGGGGGAGCCCATTACTGATTAAGGGGTATCACAGGGCCTTAAATGTATGTTGTGAATGCTGCATCATGGAAGGTGTTAGAATGTTGTCATTCAAACTTTCAATTTTTTTTGGTGTTGTGATCACAACAAATTCTGGATACCCACATCTTTTTTCTTTACAGTGAGCACTGTGTAATGACATGGACAGAAAGAGGCATTTATATTTTCATTCCACAAAATGTTCAAGTTTTGCTCTGGAGCGAAGTGAAAGGTAAATTACATTATTCATAGTGAACTTGGGTCTCTTCTATGTGCTCTTGAAACTGTACATACATCAGAATAAAGTTCACTCTGCCTTTGCGAGAAGTGAGGTTGATACCTGTTTCGCCATGAATTGGAAGCTGGTGCACGCAGTGGGCAGCGGGGGGAAATCAGGCTAAATGGGTAATGCTAACAAGACTATTCTACATGAGCATGTACTTTATTTCTTAATAGCCACAAGTGCTTGAAACAGTCCCCTGTTTTAGATAATGGAATGGCATAAAGACTGATAGGGAAATCAGGCTTGCATTTCTTACAAGCACTGGGACAGGCAAATTGCACTTGTTTGTGGTGGTGATTATTAGCTGTGCCTGAAGAAGAAAGCATTCTCCTATCTAGTTTTCATATGTTTATAAACATGAAAATCCTGAAAGGTGCAATCAGACTACTTTAGTTAATATGAAGTATAGTATTAAACCTTGGGGAGCTCTGTACTGACTCTTGTAATCTTCTGTTTTGCCTAGATATTCATGATATTGCAGTATATAAAAACGAGCTCTTCTGTTTGCACACCAGTGGAAAAGTCTCTCACCTTTCCCTTCTACCCGTGGAAAAATGTATAGAACGTTTACTTAGAAGAAGCTTTTGGACGCTTGCAGCCAGGGTCTGCTGCCTCTTCCAGAATTCTATTGTCTTATGTCGGGTAATCAAAGCTTAATATATCATTTTAAAAAAATATGTCTTTTTAAAAGCAGTTCTGACAAATGCGATGCAAATAAAAGATAATCTATTACCTTAGGATCCAGGCCAACGTGGCAATCAAGGAACTTCAGGGAAGGAAAGTTTTTTACACCTTGCTTCTCCCCCCTGCTCCGCAGCAGCACCCCAATGCTTTGTGGGTTTTGTGCTTTTGTGTCAAGCGGTGTATAAAGTTATGAAATAAATAAAATAGTAGATTTTAACCTGTTTAATAAAACTTTATGCATTATTAGGCAAGAAAAGCTCTTCCCATAGATAAGCTGGAACATTTGAAATCTCAGCTGGATCTTTCAACACAAAGTGATATCATTACTCAACTTGAAGAACTGATCTCAAAGCTGGAGCCTTTAGATTCTGCATGCAGCAGCAGGAGGAGCAGTATTTCTTCACATGTAAGCATATTCCTATAAATGCGATCCATATTATAGCTATATTTTCATTCCCTTAAAATTATATTTTATCAGTGCTTCATTATAGATAGCTTTTTTAAAAAAAGTGGGTACATTTTGTGCATTTGATATTTACAATAGGAGCTATAGTTTGGGCGGTATTTTCTGTCCCAAGATGCATCTGTTGTTATAGCAGATTTGAAGTCACGATGCTAAGGTATAGAGAGAGCTTTCATAATACAATAAATATGCATATAACCAAAATAGTCTAGGAATAAATGTAATCTTGCTTGGAGGCTTTTCCTATCTGCAAAACCAGATCTGCCTTTAAAAAAATAGGCAGGCAACACAAATGTTACATTTACACATGTATTATATTTTGTATGTAACACATATCACATATGCATTATATTTGAGTAATGTTGCTTGGGCTTCTTTGTTTTATTAGTTGCATGTTTCCCAGTGTTTTATGTTTATTGTATCGTCGGTGTTTTGTGGGTTGTATCTAATGGTGTCACTCACCAGACAGTAAGACTTTTGTCAGTGGAAGGAAGTAGTTTTTAGCCACTGAATCACTCACCCAATCCTGCTTCAGAGGCTTGCAAAATCCTTTAGAGCAGATTTTAGCAGGTTCAGACGCCTATAGGGGAAAAAAGGTGAATCACTCCAAATCATTTCCCTCCCTGTTCTGCTAATGGAAGCCTTACTGCCAGCTGAACAACACCTTTTGGATACAACCCTTTGTATTATTTATTGCATCTTAGTTCCATTGTTCTGTGTTATGTTGATAAGCTGCCCTTAGAGCATTTACTCTCAAAGGAGGTATAAAACTATTTTAAATAAATAAATTGGAGTATTATAATATCGATGAACTCTAGAAATAGCAAGGGCATGTTCCTGCTCTGACTTCATATGCATTTCCCATTTATTTCATTAGAAGAGTTAAATGTGTGCTCTTCTGTACTAAAATCAGTGGCTTGTCTTTTGACTGGATCAAGTTTATAAAGGCAGACTTTAAAGCTTACGTTATGATTTCTCAATAGGAAAGTTTCAGCGTATTAGATTCTGGCATTTATCGTGTTATTAGCCGAAGAGGCAGCCAATCTGATGAGGATTCTTGCTCCTTACATAGCCAAACTCTATCAGAAGATGAAAGATTGAGAGAATTTCACACACACCAGGAAGAAGAGCACCAGGAATTTGGTAATACAAACATTTATTAAATACTCATGTGTGTGTATCCTGTAAATAGATGGGGATTTGCTGCTGGGTCTAAAAACAAGGTTGTTGCTCATTCCAGCTGTTTGGTGGCATTGTTAGGGACTTCTGCACTCCCGTACAAATTATCATTTAACTTGTTTATGTAGCAATAGTTTTGAATGCTGGTGTCATGTTTTCCTCCAAAGTAATTTATTAAAATTAAAACGTACCTCATCATTTAAGTAACAGGTGATGTAATTCTTAGATGGAAGTCTGATAGTTGGTGTGAGAGAGACATCACTGCTTCATGTCACCTACTCTTGATGTTGCTGCCCTGTCATGTAAATGAAGGTTGCTATCCTGTTCGATTCATAAAAATTGATTCATAAATTCACTCAAGTAGAAAATCATAATCACCTCTGCTGCTTTCATGGCTCTCCTTTAAGATTTCGTGTTCAGAAGCCTGTTAGCCTCTTCTGCTACAGTCAAGCTATTGTGAAACTCTGTAAGCACCTGAGTTCTGTATCTCACAGTGAAACCAGCTTTTGGCTGACAAGGTGATTCAGTGTTTTATAGGAACTAAGCAATTCTGTGTGTAATGGTGGGGATTCAAAACTTGGAGCTGTTTCACTTTTATGATTAAAATTGCATTCCTTCTGTAAAATGGAAGGAGGTTCATTGGACCTCATGAGGATAGTTTAGTCTTGTACATGAAAAGTAATGTTTTGAGTCATTACCACACTATCAATGGCTGGTAAGAGAGCTTTGTTTATTGTATGCAGTGTTTTAAGGGAGAAATGGCCTGGTGATAAATACTCCATTCTTTCAATGAATATTCCCCTAGAACAACAGTAGTTTGAATATAGATGACAGGAATATGGGGGTTTACCAATTTGCTGGTAACGTCAAGCTGTAGATTTTGCATGTTTTGGATTAAGGCTATACATGTATGCTTTGCTTGGTGCTGTTTCCTGATAGCATTTGTAATGAATAGTCCCTTCTGTTCTTTGAAGGGATTCCTTTGTTCTCACTCATATACAAAATTAAGATTTTTAAACTGCCGTAATTTTCTCTCGGGCAAAAACTGCATGCTTGAGGTTTATTTGCAAGAATGCTTCTGATTCCATAAATTAAGATGAAGAAGGAATTTAGACATTCAGGTTTCTTGAAACAGTGGTAATAGCAGCAAGGTACTTGCTTCCCCATGCTCTTTATTCTGTAAACCCCTTGCTCTTGCCTTTGGAGGTTTTACACTGTAAGCTCCATTTGCCGCTTGTCACTTTGCTTAATACATTGTGGAAATGATCTGTTGCTCACTCTAAAATATCAGTGATACTGAGGCTATTGGTGAAAACTGCATCTCTAAATTAAGTGTTGCATAATCGATTCCAGGAGACACTGATATAGATATAGATATAGATATAGGGTGTGTGGGGGTGTGGGGGTGTGTGTTATACACACCACACACACACACACATTTGTAAAGTCCTCAGGTTCTGTAGATTCTAAATTGCTGCCCAAACCTCGAATGCATATTAGCAGTCTGTTTTAGGACTCCTATTTCAAGCTGCATTTTACTACAGATGGTTTGAAACTAGGCCCAAAGTTATCTGACAAATCAAAGAGCTTTCCTAAAAAAGTATAACTGCCAGATCACCTAAAATGCTGGTGGTTCAGATTGTGTTGTTATTTCCCATCTGATTTGGCAAAAGGCGGTAATTATGGTTGAATGGCTTTTGGCATTGATACCTACTTGAAGGAGGTGAAAAAAATCTGTTGTGAAGCACAGCATCTGATCAGTCCTAAGCATATGTTGTCAAATCACTCCATTTTATGACTTTTAAATTTTAATTTTGTTTGTTAGACACTGTATCTCATGCTTCTGTGATGGTCGACACTGATCGGAATGAGACTTTTCTTCCATTCAGTATTCCATTGTCATTCCGTTCCCCATCTCCCCTCGTCTCTCTTCAAGCTGTCAAGGACAGGTAAAATCACATGTGAATTCCTCACCCATTACATACTTTTTGTTTTGTCCAATCATTAAACATTACTTGTAACTCATGCCACATTTTTCCATGCTAGCCTTTGACTCCTTGAAACTAGCTAGCTGAAGATGGGCTGGGGTTAAAAGTCTTTTCTTAATAATTAAAGAGCAAAAGAGTGTGGTGGGAAAGCTTACCTTATCCTGGGTGGCTCATGAATCTTCAGCTGTTTACCACTAATTTTAACATGTGGGTCATGCTTCTGCAACTGTGAATGTTTTTCATTATCCTTCTTAACCTAGCTCTCCATTACCAGTATAACACTATACCATCCCAAGTGGTGCCAGTTTGGAATTCTTAAAGGCAGCTGTAGGGTATACAGAGCTATCTAGTAAGGATCCAGTGACTGACCCATTGGTCAATAATATCCTCAATGGTGAGTTTTAAAACCAATAGGAGCAAACAATTAGCATTAAAGTCAAATAAGTCCTCTCATGATTGGAACCAGATGCAGGGCACAATCGAGGATCGGGACAGGAGATTTGAAATGGGATCGATGCCATTCGTGTGTGTATATGTGTGTGTATATATATATATATATATTTGCTTTCGTAGATTTTCACGGGTACAGGAATGCAGGTTTTGGTGTCCTCGGGTGTCTTCCCGTGTAAAAGTTGGGGTGTCTAGGCGACGTTTCGACGAGGTCTCACTCGTCATCTTCAGGCTGGTGCTTTCGGCTTCTTGTTACTGGAACAGAGCAGGATCTCAGTGTTTGAGTTCCTATAAATACTGTTGAGGAGGTGTGGTGTATAGCCTCCAATGTTCTGGGCAGAGAGGAGGTTCCCAGGCTAGTGTGCCTTTTCTTCTTTTGTTCCTTAATTACTTGAGGGATATCTTGGGTGATTTCTTGAGTGATTTCCTGAATCCCACTTAGGTGGGTCATTAGGTGTGGATTAGTTGCTAAAGCCTTCGTGTCTTGAACTCTTGAACTTTGTGAAGAGTTTTTCTGAGAAGATGGCTGTACTGCACTTGGTTGTGCTCTGGCTTGGCTTCGTGTATAGGGGCGAGCTGTGGTTTTGTGGCCTGTGCCAGCCAGATCTGTGTAGGGATTGCAGGGGGGTGCAGCATCCGGAGGTGCCACCCTGGTTTGGCTACTGGATGGTGTCTGTAATTTATCTGTGGAGAGGGTCTGGGTTTGGGTCTGGTGTGGTTGATTGGTGATGGCGTTCTGTGTGCCTCTGGATCTGGTGTCAGATTTTGTGGGGAGGGCTATTTTCCAGATGTCTGGCAAGCGGGATGTGTCGTCACGCTTGTTCATGTTGTGAGGGTGTTTCTCTATCTCGATGGCTTCCATGATTATTCTCTTGTGGTGATGTTCCATGTTAAAGAGCAATTTGGAATCTGCAAAATTAATTTCGTGTCCTGTTTCTTTCATGTGTTGGAAAAGGGAGGAAGTTTTTTCTTCTTTTTTGACGGCATTCTTGTGTTCTGCGATCCGTGCATTTATTCGTCTGTTTGTTTGTCCAATGTACGTGGCTGGGCAGACTTTGCAGGGTATTTCATAGACCCCTTGGTTTTCCAACTGAATTTTATCCTTGGGGTTTCTGAGGATATTGGCTATTTTTTGGTTGGTGCAAAAGGCTGTTTTGATATTGTGTTTATGGAGGATTTTGCTAATTTTATCTGTAGTGCCCTTGATATAAGGAAGGAGGGCTATGCCATTGTTTTCTTCTGTGTCTTGGTTTTTGGGGGGTGTTTCTTTTTGGATTAGCTTCGTAACCCTGTTTTGCTGGTATCCATTGGCAATTAACACATTTGAGAGATTCTGTAACTCAGTTGTCAAGTGGTCTTCGTCAGCCAGGCGTTTGGTTCTGGAGATGAGAGTCTTGGCTACGGAGTTTATTTGTGCAGGGTGGTGGTGTGATTGTGCATGTAAGTAGCGGTTGGTGTGTGTTTTTTTCCGGTAGATAGTGTGTCCTAGGGAGCCATCAGGTTTTTTGTAGATTAGGACGTCAAGGAAGGGAAGTTGGTTGTTGGCTTCTATTTCCATAGTGAATTGTATTTTGGGGTGTAGGCTGTTGAGATGTGTGAGGAAGCTATCCAGTTTTTCCTTCCCGTGTGGCCAAATTACAAAGGTGTCGTCAACATATCTGAGCCAACATATCTCACCGGTCATCGCTAACCTGTACATGGAACACTTTGAAACCAATGCTTTAGACAAGTCAGAACACAAACCCAAACTTTGGCTCAGATATGTTGACGACACCTTTGTAATTTGGCCACACGGGAAGGAAAAACTGGATAGCTTCCTCACACATCTCAACAGCCTACACCCCAAAATACAATTCACTATGGAAATAGAAGCCAACAACCAACTTCCCTTCCTTGACGTCCTAATCTACAAAAAACCTGATGGCTCCCTAGGACACACTATCTACCGGAAAAAAACACACACCAACCGCTACTTACATGCACAATCACACCACCACCCTGCACAAATAAACTCCGTAGCCAAGACTCTCATCTCCAGAACCAAACGCCTGGCTGACGAAGACCACTTGACAACTGAGTTACAGAATCTCTCAAATGTGTTAATTGCCAATGGATACCAGCAAAACAGGGTTACGAAGCTAATCCAAAAAGAAACACCCCCCAAAAACCAAGACACAGAAGAAAACAATGGCATAGCCCTCCTTCCTTATATCAAGGGCACTACAGATAAAATTAGCAAAATCCTCCATAAACACAATATCAAAACAGCCTTTTGCACCAACCAAAAAATAGCCAATATCCTCAGAAACCCCAAGGATAAAATTCAGTTGGAAAACCAAGGGGTCTATGAAATACCCTGCAAAGTCTGCCCAGCCACGTACATTGGACAAACAAACAGACGAATAAATGCACGGATCGCAGAACACAAGAATGCCGTCAAAAAAGAAGAAAAAACTTCCTCCCTTTTCCAACACATGAAAGAAACAGGACACGAAATTAATTTTGCAGATTCCAAATTGCTCTTTAACATGGAACATCACCACAAGAGAATAATCATGGAAGCCATCGAGATAGAGAAACACCCTCACAACATGAACAAGCGTGACGACACATCCCGCTTGCCAGACATCTGGAAAATAGCCCTCCCCACAAAATCTGACACCAGATCCAGAGGCACACAGAACGCCATCACCAATCAACCACACCAGACCCAAACCCAGACCCTCTCCACAGATAAATTACAGACACCATCCAGTAGCCAAACCAGGGTGGCACCTCCGGATGCTGCACCCCCCTGCAATCCCTACACAGATCTGGCTGGCACAGGCCACAAAACCACAGCTCGCCCCTATACACGAAGCCAAGCCAGAGCACAACCAAGTGCAGTACAGCCATCTTCTCAGAAAAACTCTTCACAAAGTTCAAGAGTTCAAGACACGAAGGCTTTAGCAACTAATCCACACCTAATGACCCACCTAAGTGGGATTCAGGAAATCACTCAAGAAATCACCCAAGATATCCCTCAAGTAATTAAGGAACAAAAGAAGAAAAGGCACACTAGCCTGGGAACCTCCTCTCTGCCCAGAACATTGGAGGCTATACACCACACCTCCTCAACAGTATTTATAGGAACTCAAACACTGAGATCCTGCTCTGTTCCAGTAACAAGAAGCCGAAAGCACCAGCCTGAAGATGACGAGTGAGACCTCGTCGAAACGTCGCCTAGACACCCCAACTTTTACACGGGAAGACACCCGAGGACACCAAAACCTGCATATATATATATATATATATATATATATGAAAGATGTAGTTGAAGGATCCCACCTCTGTAGGTTCCCAACACTTACTGCTGTTTCAAACTTCATATCTGATTAACTTTGAGGTCCTCAAGTTATCAGGATGTGTCCTGCTTGGAGGACTCTGCAGAAGACTCTTCTAATTATGAATTTCAGCACAAGACAGAGAAAGCATTACTGTGTAAGGCCAATGGAGCCATACTTACTTTCAGGTGATATGTGGATGTCTCTTCATTCCTGCATTGAAAAATTGGCCATAGAACGGTCAAATAAAATACTGAAATTTAAAAGATGTTTTTAGTCTTTTCTATTGAATTGGCAATGAAGAATCAACCAAAATGGCAAAGTAAATGAATAGGTCTTAAGGGGTAAAAGCAGATTGCTTGCCTTTGGGCCATATAGTGATGCTGCATTTTAACATTTTAGAGGCTGGAAACCACCACAACGGAATTGATAATGACTATTTTGAGGGTTGCTGTAAGACAGCCTTCCCCATGACTTTGATGGGAGTTATACTCTAAAATAACAGGAGGGCACCAGGTTGGTGAATACTGTCTTCCACTTGCACGAGAAGAGAGCGCCTGAAAAGGGCTATAGTATGAGATGTGAATTCTAACCTTCTTGAGATGATGAGCTCAAACAATTCAGTATAATGCACCCACAGTGATCGTAACTGTTGTTCTGGTTGAAAGTGGCTACAAAGGATAATGGAACAAAGAAATAGTGGCTGTTATATTTTCCCTTTTGAAAATATAAAGGCTAGCAGCCATTCATATCTAATTAACTTCTTGCTTTACAGTTTTCAAAGGAGGAATGGCCATATAGTTTTGGTAGTCCGTGGTATAACTAAAACATAATTTGCACCCAGCACAATCCTTCAGTTAGATTAACACAGTGTGTTCATCATGGCATTTGCAGACTTTGGGGTTTTTCATCATGCCCAGATGTTTCCTCTCTCCCACTTCCTTTTTTTCAAAAATTTGGTCAACACTGAGCCTGATGAAGAATTCTGTACACTTGAAAGCTTTGTGATATTGCTTTGTGATCGTAATAAAGGTGTTGCTCTACTGCTATTCCTATTTTCTAATGATTGAACATCTGTATCCACCAGCAATTTTTGCATACTTGGGAGAAAACAATGCTATAGTGTTGATTACTCTCTTCTATTTAAAAGAAACAATTCTACAATCTAACATGCTAAAAATTGTATGAACATTATAGAAACAATGCATCTAATCTTGGCTACACCAGCTCCCTGGTTTCACTTACCTTTGTTCATTTAGACATAGCCTAAGGCCCCAAAGGGACGGAGGTGGCGCTGTGGGTTAAACCACAGAGCCTAGGACTTGCCGAACAGAAGGTCGGCGGTTTAAATCCCTGCAATGGGGTGAGCTCCCGTTGCTGGGTCCCTGCTCCTGCCAACCTAGCAGTTCGAAAGCACGTCAAAGTGCAAGTAGATAAATAGGTACCGCTCCAGCAGGAAGGTAAACGGCGTTTCTGTGCACTGCTCTGGTTCGCTAGAAGCGGCTTAGTCATGCTGGCCACATGACCCGGAAGCTGTACGCTGGCTCCCTCAACCAATAAAGCAAGATGAGCGCCGCAACTCCAGAGTCGGTCTCGACTGGACCTAATGGTCAGGGGTCCCTTTACCTTTACCTTTAAAGCCCCAAAACATGAAATAAATAAAACTGGAATGAATGGTGTACTTTCAAGTATTATGTTCAGTATAGGACTGCTATATTGTGTTAAGTGGATAGAGCATCATAGAAGGATTTGTATTTGAATTTTCCACTTTTTAGGTTCAGCGTTTCCCTAAACACATAGCTTAATCCCAGCAATCGGCTAATGTGGGGTACTAGCCCTTTTAACCATATTTTCTTTAACCTTGCTTTAACAATCCTAGATCAACATTGTTTAATGTTCTAAAATCTCTGCTTATGCTGACCAAAATAATTTTGCCTTGTACGCAAAGAGCAGCAACATATATCATCCATCTTCTTGATCTGCTTTATATATCTGAAGAAGACCTGTGCACGCTCTTGCTATGATAAATTCTGAGGTGCCACACGACTGCCTTAATCTATTATTTTTTCCTTTTTGGTGCTCATACAATGTTTACACTTAACTTACAGTGTTTCTAGCTTTGTACGTAAGACCACAGAAAAGATTGGTACTCTTCATGGGAGTCCTGATAGAATCAGACAGGACATTAAAGATGAAGAACAGCTTCCAGAAAGGACTGCTAGACTAGCCCAACCTCAAGAGGAGGGAGAAGAAGACGAAGAGTGAGTAAAAGCTCCTTTAGCCTGTGCAGCAACCTTTTCCTTTTAACAGGGTGATGAGGCAGGAAGAACAACTGCATTTTCGGTTGACTCTTTAACTCGTCATCATGCAAATGCATTTCTGAATCACCCAGTTCTAGTAACATACTGCAATACTACCAAAAAGCAACTTTTGGCTATTGGAAGTGGCACTGGAATCCAGCCATGCATTTGACTTTGTGACATGGAATACTAAGCTTACTAAGAAAGATGTGGTTGGGGTAGGGTTTGGTAACAGAAATATAGTAATAAACCCATGCCCAGAAACACGCCTGGGAATGCATGGTCATCATTTTTAGATGAAGAGAACATAATTCTGTATTTGTAGCGCTGAAAAATATGTGAGCAGAGCCACCAATGTGAAAAGAAAATGGAAAGGCTTTGGTGCTTTTATACTGACCTGTCTTCTAGGTGGTGTAGAGTTTTACTGAAACAAACTTAGGAGTAAGACAGGGCAATGTTTTTCATTCCTCCCACTGGCTATTAAAATTGACTTTTTCTTTCAAGGCTTGAGCTGCAGAGCCAGCCTCATGAAGAAGACCCCCTTAAAGACCTCGGGGCAGCAACTATGGAGACCCTGTAAGTAAGGCATCGAGTGTTCTGAGGATACAATATGCAGAGCAGGGAGAGGAGAACCTTGAGCTCTTTTATCGAGCAGGGGCAGGATCGAAATATATTTAAAATATTAGTAGAATATTTTGTATAATTTATATTTTTATTTATAAAAAAGATTTATATACTGCCGTATTGTAAAGAGTGGTATACAACAATACAAAAACCATAAAACCAAACAGGCAAATAATTAAAAAGTTAAAAACAAGTTAAAAGCAAAAAGAAATGAAAAACAAACACCAGTATATTCCTGATCCTTAATTTCCCCATCTCTGATGGTTGCCCACCTCTCATTCATCTGATGCTGTCATGATGTCAGGTGGCTTAACTTCAAAAGGAAGTATCAGGCGGACACTCGCAGGGGTGGTTTGGATTCATGCTGTGCCTGAAAATGAAGATGGATCTGTTCCCCTTGGAAGCTTTGGCTGAAATTTCCAGAGTAGAGCCAATCTGGTTGTAAGTCACTTTGGGTTGCCTTGGGCAAGATAAAGTGACCAACAAATTTACTAAATCATCATCACCATCACCATCCCAGGGGGCTTAGTACCCAGTTTGAAAGGTCCTGCTTGCAGAGTGTACTCTTAATACTCCTGATTGTTCCTTTGCAACCATGCCTTTCTCTGCTACACATGTGATGTTGGATGTGATGCAGGTGGGCATGGTTGGGGGTAGGGAAAGCCTCACAGCCTAAAATAACATACCTGCCGGGCCTAATTTAGCCTATGAGCCACAGATTCCCCATGCCTGTTCTACGCAGATGAAAGTTGACTGTTTTTAAAACGAGGTAATGCTATGTTAATATTTCTCCATACATTGTAATACTAGTTCTTAGAAAAGTAGCTTACTGTTACATTTAGGATTTATCTGGAAGTTTAGGAGCCATGGATATTAACTCTGGAACATCAAAGCTGGCTAAGATGGGGCTATGAAAGTCCACACAAACCTTCCATTCTCCAAAACGACTCATTGTGTTGCTTTTGCACATATGCGGAACAAATTTTCCATGTAGCTGTATTGTAGGAAAGGTGGACTGAACTGTGCCCGAAGTATTAATTGTGGGTTGCAATCCTAAAAACGCATATAAGATATTCTTTATAAGAACTACAATGTTGGCAGTATAATTTGCTTTCTTTTTCTTGTGGGTATCAAATCAAACTGTAAGTTTGCATATTTTCTTTTTGCAGAACCAGACTTCAGGATCCACTAGTTTTGTTACAGCCACAGTACTTGAGAGCAGTTTTGCTAAACTGGATTCCATTTCTGGAAAAAACATTTAGATTCGAGGCATCTGCTGTTTTGGATGAGAGCTCATCTAAGATAGACAGTGAGATGTCTTTGCAGCCTGAAGACCAGCAAGTTTTCAAAGAAAATGTGGAAATGCCTCAACATGATGAATGTGCAGATATGGAACAGTTGCCTGTCTTGAGAACAAACTATGAAAATGATGATGTAAATAAAGAACAAGAAGACGCCTGGGAAGAAAATACCAAGCCAAATAGTAGCAGTCATATTGATAAAATACTGAGCAAACATCCAAAGTCGGAAACCACCTTTAACCATTCTTTTCAGATTCATTCCCCATGTTTCATACCAGAGAATATGCAGAAAGATCTGGTAGAGCTGGCAACTTTAAGTTTTGAATTAAATGTATATGAATATTCACAAATTAATGGTGAACAGTATGTGCAGCCAGAAGATTCAGATGCCTTGGCTTGTAGATTCATAAAAGACTACTTTTTTCTTCTGGATCTGGAAAGGCTGAAGCAATGTATTATAACCTGTCATAGCAATCATCCTAGAGTTTGGGAAACCTATGTGGAAGGATTAAAAGGTAAGCATGGCCATCAGTCATGGATGCTTTAGCTGAGACCCCTGCATTGCAGGGGGTTGGACTAGATGTCCCTTGGGGTCCCTTCCAACCCTACAGTTCTACAATTCTCAAGTTGTATGAATTCACAGTGCAGTTCTATACACACTTAACTTGAAGTAAGTCGTATTGAACTCATTGGGGCTGATTCCAGGCAGATCTATGTAAGATTGAACTGTTGGAGGATCTTGTGTCTGTCATTGTGTCAAAGCTTTATATAGAATTTGTTCAAAACGAAATTTGTTGAAAATACTTGCAAGCTGAAATATGGGGCATGCTGTCAGGGGCTTTCCATAGCAATTAGCCATGATGGCTATGCTCTGCCTCCACAGTTGGAATTACAGTGCTTCTGAAAACTAGTTGCTGGAAGCACAGAAGGGGAGAGCGCTCTTGTTCTCAAATCCCACAGGCATCTGGCTGGCCACTGTAAGAGCTGTATTCTGGACTAGGTGGGCCATTGGCATCATACAGTGGGCTTTTTATATGTTTACTCCTAATTAACATTAATGCACTTGAAAGCTTTATCTAACTCCCATTCATAAAAATAAAAGTAAAATCCAATTAAAATATATCCTGAATTACATTGACTGATTTTTTTTCTTGTTACCGTTTATCTCTTAAGTGTTCCCCCCCAATTTAATGTTTATGTGAAAATTAGCACGTTTCCTGTTCTTAATGTTACTTTTTAATATAGTTGTTGTTACATGTAAAATTATTGGTTTCAGAACTGACTCGGACTAGTCCAGTCACTATGGCCCTGGAGAATGGAGATATGTTTAGAATACTGAAATTGCTAGTGGATCTGGGTCCCTGGGATGCTCCTGTGTTGCTAGCACATGTCCTAAGGTATTCACCATTTGACTTAATTTGACTACATCTTATTTAATACTAGGCTGGCCTATGTAGTCACTCTTCAGATCAGTCTTTATGCATTTTTATTAATGGGAGGCGGTTTCATACTTGCATTTTCTAGGGCTGGCCCATAATATTTCATTACCTGAGGTGAAGGGCAAGATGGCACCCCTCCCCATTATAGGTAGAGAAGCTGACATAATTCAGCACTGATGATGTGACTGTCCTTCACACCACCTGAGACAGTATGGTGGCAAAAACATGTCTTATAGCAGCCATAGCTCTGTAGCGTCCAGCAGAGAGGAAGGGTCAGAGGCCTTTTGAGGAACAGCCCTGGAGCTGATGGTGCTGCTCCCAACATCTGCTCACTTTGCTCAGTGCAGGTGTGGGGATCCTCCCTCCCCCCCGCAAGTTGTTGAACTACAACTCCCATCAATTCTAGTAATCGTGGTCAGCAGCCAGGAATAGTGGGAGTTGTAGTTCAGCAACAGCCAGAGGTCCAAAGGTTTCCCACATTTGGCCTAATGTTAAGACTGACCCTTGTTTCCACAATCTAGTTTCAGGCAAGCCTCACTAGTATTGTGATAAACCTTGCAGTTGTACAGGGTGAGTCCTTTAAAAGAGGCCCCGTGGATACAGAGTACACATGTTCCATGGGGCGTCTTTTAAAAGACTCACCCTGTATTTGCAGTGTTAGCTATGTTTAAATGTGTGGATCGATACCATGCTAGTAAATAATAATTCTGAGAATTGTTTGCTTAAATAAATGTGACTTTTGTGTCCTCTCTTGTTCTCATACAGGCTTTATGAAAAATTTGGAGAAACTTCGCTAAGGCCCCTGATCAAGTTTTGTCCCTCCATTTTGCCTTCAGATGTCAAGCAAATTTGTAAAAGCAATCCTCAGCATTTCCTGGCATATTTAGACAGTCTAATCAAATCAAGGGCAGAAGATGAACGGTATATATTGTACTCTCTTACTCTGTGGAACAAAAGTTAAGGAATGGGATGCATGGAAATAATAATTAGGGTAGCGGTGAAAGGTGGACTCTCATTAGAGGATTTTTAATGGGAGGTTGGACTAGATGACCCTTGTGGTCCCTTCCAATTCCACAATTCTATGATTTTAAAATATTTGTTGCTTCTTAATGACATTAGGTCTCTGAGAAGGGAAATAATATCTTGAGTGGGTAGTAACTTAGCAAAAAAACCCCTGCATACATCAAATTTATGACATGGTTATTTGAGAACTTTTTAATACAGTATGGTTGTATACAATAAGGTATTAAACATTTCTTTTGGCTCCTTATAAAATTGGATGATAATTTCTTTTTAAAATGCAGCACTAGTTAAATGACATTCAAGTATGCCATATTGTGAAACTAGTCCTGGTTGCTTGTATGTTGTAAATCCTTTTTATTGCCAGAATACACATATAATTAGCGGTGTACAATCTCTTTCTAGGCTGTCCTTCTTGGGATCTCTTCTCCATCCTGAGTCATTACGATTAGATTGGTTATCTTTGGCAGTTTCTCAAGATGCCCCACATACAGCAAGTACAATGGATGCCCAAGGAAATCCACGGTATGAATAGCGTTTGACTCAAGCTTGCTGTTTGTCCACACTTCATAATTGTATTCACATTCCTAAAGGCATTATCTTTTGACAGTCACAAGGACAGTCACAAGATCACCCAACCATCTTTTAGCTTCAGGAGAGAGAACTGAGACAGAATGCATGATATATAATTGATTTGGATAACCTTGCTCTGTGTGGGGGTGGGGAATTCTATTAAAAGATACATCTTTGCTTAGGACATGGAAGGGATGGGAAACCCTTGTCCCTCTATATGTTGTTGGACTCCAACTTGTATTAGTCCCAGACAGCATGGCCAGTGATCAAGGATTATGTTATTAGTTGTTTATTGAATTTAAGTTCTGTCCGTCCTTCCAGAGAAGCCCAGGGTGACAAGCGCACAGCTAAAATATGTAATTCCAGTACAAATGAAGACTGATAAAGATATCTACTTAAAAGGTACAGTCATACCTTGGATCTTGAACGGCTTGGCTCCCAAACAAATTGGCTCCCGAATGATCGAAAGCCGAAAGTGAGTGTTCCGGTTTTCGAATGTTCTTTTGGAAGCTGAACGTCTGATGGGGCTTCCGCAGCTTCTGATTGGCTGCAGGAGCTTCCTGCAGCCAATCAGAAGCCGCGCTTTGGTTTCCGAACATTTTGGAAGTCGAACGGACTTCTGGAATGGATTCCGTTCAACTTCCAAGGTACGACTGTATATTTAACAGTGGGGAATTTGTTGGGAGTAGTCCAACCTCATATTCCCCTCCCTAATTTAAAGCAGCATGCATGAATCTCCCCTTAATATTGGCAGTGTTTTGATTCAAATTGAAACAAACTTGTGTTATCTATCATTTTTTAAAAAGTCTTATGTAATTTCCCTAACTTTTTTTTTTTTCCTCTTTTGCTTTAATACTTTCAGGCCACGTTCACATTTATTTACTTGGGGCTATAACCAACTGATTTTACTATTGCTTAAACTCCCAGCTGACACTGTAATGAAAGAGAAGATGTCTGACATTTGCAAAAGCTATGGGTAATGTAGAAGTCCTTGGTAAAATTAATGTCTTTGAAACTTTGTTTCTTAAGAGGGCATGTTTCTCTCCCTTGGTTTCACTTCACTACGTAATAGTCTAGTCTGTTCAGCTGTAGTTATGCAGGGTATGTGCTATGCAGTTGCTCAATCATGCTCTTTGTGTGTGTTCCAGCAGCCAGTGGCCTACCTCTCCTTCCAAAGCCTGCCATAGCACTGAGCAGCAGTAATAAATAATGAAGCTGCAACTGTGATTCAGTTAAAATGGGGTTGGGGAACCTGTGGCCCTTCCAGTGGTCAGCCTGTGGGGGCTCCAGATTCCCCATCCCTGAGCTTACCTGCCTCCTCTCTCTTCCCCACTCCACAGCATAAATATCCATTGCTAGAATTGCATACATGGGCCAGTTGGGGGTGGTGTAGTAACACAAAAGTCTTGCGTTCTGTTTGCTTCTGAATAAGGGAACAACTGAGAAATGGTACTGAGAATATACAATCTGCAGCAGCGTTTTGCCTTTGTCAAAATTCTTTATAAACCCCAGCTAGAGGTTAAGTAGCTGACAACTTTGTGGAATGAATAAATTTTACCCAAGAAGTACAGCATTCTGAAAATGTTAATGTACTTCCAAGTTCCATATAAATCTGTTGGATTTGGGTTCTCAGCTGTGAATTTAGGTTCCCTTCACTTCATTTGACCCCAGGGCTCTTGGTTGCAACTCATGGTTAGTGAAGAGAGAGATTAACCACAAACCCCTGTTCAGATCAGATGACACACTAAGCCAAATGTTGACTTGGCTTGATGCGGCAGCAAAAAGGACCAGGCAGAAGTGAATTTGGATGTGAGCTCCGCTGTCTTGCTAAGTCAAGATTTGTTATGCTCCCAGAAACCAACTAACTAGATTTATTAATTTTAATTAAAGGGCCTCCTAGCTGGATTTTATTTCATAACTTTTTTTATTTAAGATATTGGTTAACTTGGAGGTGTATGTGTTCTGTGTTAAGGGGAAAATTGGTGCTGTTGCTATTAATAGATACTGAGAGGTGTGTATTGGGTCATTATTCTCCTGAAGATAGGCATGGAAGATGGATTTAGACGTATGCTGTTGGAGCATCAAAAATGACAATATAATACTGCATATTATGCTGTGATCTAAACTAATAACTCTTTGTTCAGTGAGAGGAGACAAAAGGAAGCTCATCTTCTCAGTGAAGGTTGTGGTATATTGAAGTGTCAGTCAGATTATAATTACTCATAATAAGTATTTACTTTTGGTTTGTGAAACTCTCCGTAATATTGTTACAGCTTCTGGCCTGGATATCTTTCTCTCTGTTTGGAGCTGGATAGAAGACCTGAAGCCCTTACCCATATTGTTTGTTTGGATGATATGAACTTGTTGGATAGAGAACATGGTTTGTAAAACTTAATTTGATTCTTGAGTGGAATTCCATATTCTCTACTTGTATTAACTAGTTTTGACATATTTTTATTTATCAATTTTTAAAATCAAAGTCTGTATAAAACAGTTTAACAACAAGAACAAAAACAAGCTATGGAAGTAATCACCCCAAGTGCATTTCTGGCAGGAAAAAAATAAAAAATAAACCACATTGTTATCATGCATCCTTTTTTTCACTGCAATTACACCTAAACGTACTGTAGAACACCAGTATTGTGCACACAATAAAATGTGGCATTTCTGCTACATTGTTTTGCCCTCTTCTACATTGGCAACTTGTGAATTTTGAAAAACCTTTTATTTATTATTTTTGCTTATTTAAATTTAATCAGACTCTCTCTTGAATTTGTGTTTTGTGTTCCAGTATAATGGAGATAGTGTTGCTGTGACAATTTAATGTGCCATTCTATCCTGCAGCAAATGCAGTTAAGTGTCCATCGTTGGAAACTTCCATCCTTCTTCCTGTCTCTTGCGTACATGCTCTCAGTGTCACCTGCTATCTACTCTATTATTCTGTCCATGAATCTCCCCACCTCACCCTAACCATGGGTCATCTAGTATTGTGGGGTTACAATTCCCATCATCCCCAGGCCCAGTGGTCAAGGATTATGGGACTTGCAGGCCAACATCATCTAGGGACCTAAGATTGGCCTGGGCTGGCCTGCTTAATTTAACTCACACCATCGAGTCCTACAAAGCAATCTGGTTTGGATCTCTAAATCATTTCCTTTTGCATTTAGGGGCAATTCCAGAAACAATGGAAGAATGGAAATTCCTTCTTTGCCTTGTGAAGAGTCATTGCAGTAGTGTTCCTCATCCACCTATGCAAAATGGCGGTGCTGTTAGTAATGGTGATCCGAATTGGCCAAATAGTGTAACAGTTGAAAATGTGGCTCTGCTGTTGGCCAGAGTAATTGGTCCCGATCGTGCCTTGCAGCTGTTGCAGGAATGCGGCCTGATGGTTGAATTATCTGAAAGATTTGCCAAGGTCTGTGAGATACTAAGAATTGCTGAAAAAAGACAAAGGTAAGTCTTCTGATAATGGTCTGAAATTGGTTGTGTCAAAAGGTAATACTGTGTCATGATTAAGTGTTGCATGTTCAAGTAGCTATAAGCCTTCAGGCTTACACACACTCCATGTGCCAAGATTGGAACCTTCATACTTCAGTTAATGGCAAACTATAGCATTGCATCCAGATGTGGTACAAGCTATAGTTTACTGAAACCAGAAGCAAGGATGGTTAGAAATTCTCTTTCACAAAATTCATAGAATAGCCTATACTGGCATGGGATGGCCCACTTCTGTATAAATGAAATGAACAGTCAGAGCCAGTGTGGTGTAGTAGTTAAGAGCGGTAGTATTGTAATCTGGGGAACCGGGTTCGCGTCTCCGCTCCTCCACATGCAGCTGCTGGGTGACCTTGGGCCAGTCACACTTCTTTGAAGTCTCTCAGCCCCACTCACCTCACAGAGTGTTTGTTGTGGGGGAGGAAGGGAAAGGAGAATGTTAGCCGCTTTGAGACTCCTTAAAGGGAGTGAAAGGCGGGATATCAAATCCAAACTCTTCTTCTTCTTCTAGAATCATAGAATTGTAGAATTGGATAGGGACCACAAGGGTTATCTAGTGCAGCCCCCTGCAATGCATAAATCTTTTGACTGATGTGGCCGGTTCAAGTTCTTTAAACAACCAGAAGTTGTGGTAGTAGCAACCTGCAGTGCAAACAAGCGTAAAGTCACATTTATGAGTTAATAAACTTGATGAAATTTGCTTGTGTAAAGTTAGTCCCCAATTTCTTTATAATATCTCTTTTCTCCTATGTGTTCACTTTTGTTGCAGAGCCCTGATTCAGTCCATGTTGGAAAGATGTGACCGATTTTTGTGGTCTCAACAAGCATAGCAAACAAATGACGGAAAATGATAGTAGTAAGAAGCATGTTCCTCTTGTGCTGTGCCATTTTTCCAGCAATGCTTTCCTGTCAAAGTGAAGATGCATTTAGTCAGATTGGCAGAAAAAATGATAACGAAGCTCCTTTTCTTCTGGATTTCCGTCATTCAGTATTTGAATGCATGTTTACCCAATACTTCTAACGAACAATTGTAATGCTGCTGCTTGCTCAGCAAGAATGCTTGTGCATGGTAACCCCTTTGAGCTACTAGCATTAAGTTTAGATGTGAAAACTGGATTCTTTATGTAGGAAGCAGTGCTTCCCATTCAGCAAATAAATTTCAAATGAATAACTTCCATCACATTTCTAGCAGATTGCCATTATCAGAAAGCTGCATATAAATGAATGTAATTGCAGGGACTAAGTGTATAATAATTGAGTTGAGTTAAAACACTTTTAATATAACTTTTGATTCATTGGCTGAAGTAAAAGGGTGTTAAAACAAGTATATAATCTCCAAATATTTATAACTATAGCACTGTGGAATTTTACAAGTTTTATTCTGAATTTGAAGTGATAATCAACAGAACTGAGATTCCAGTAGTTAAATGTAAACACTGGCAGAACTTGCATATATTAAAAATGGTGTTTAACATAATATTTTGGCGTTTTAAGAGTTTATATAATCCTGTATACTATGGCATAGTGCTCTCTCATTGCACACATCCTAAAGAAAATATTTTGCACTGTTTTTTTGTTTACATCCTTGCACAATGCATCCTGTGCATGCATGCTCGGAAATAGTTCCCACTGTTCCATACAGCTTATGCCCAAGTATGCACGCATAGGATCCTGTTCATCGAATCGGTATAATAATATACTTTTGCTTCTAAATCTAGGTGTTGGGTTGTTTTTGTAATGCTTGACTGTTTTCAGAAATGATGTATAAGAAAATGCGCTCCACATTTCTGTTAATACTACCATTGGATATTTGATCAAGACATATGCACGTAATTTGGTTTCCATTTGTATGTTAGGATTATTTAATATTGGATGCTTCATTTTTGAGAAGGCTTGGATCCAAAGCAGTTTGCAGTTACTTCTCCTGGTGGAAAGGGGGCATACTTGCTTCTCAATCTGGCAATAGCTTCCCATATCTTTTGAAAAAAGATCTGCTGAAAGTTGGGGGGATCCTCTAGATTGACCTTTTGGGGAATGGAAAGCACTGCAGTATTTGTTGGGGGAGGTGATGGTGGAATTGGCAACTTTCCCACACCACACACATAAAATAGTGCTTTCCCCCCCTAATGCACTGAGGTGGTTTGACTCAAAGTCCATGTAAATTGTGCCTATTAGATATTGGGTGATACTCAAGGGAGTCGTACTCAAGGGAGACACAGAGTATGACTTCACTGAATGTTGCCCATTGTTCTTGTATTAAATATGTTCAAACTATGCAGTTTTCATACATTACTAGTGTTTTATTGAAGCTTGGAAATCAGGGCTAGAGAAAGGTTACAGAATTGTAGTCCTTCAGCTGAAAACTGAAATGTCACAATTGCATCATCTTGTATACTCAGGTTTACTGTACAGCTTGTAAGGCCTTACATGTAATTTAATACTACTGAGTTCTTCTTTCTTAACTTACATGCTTGAGGGCCTTATATATATTTTTTAGGACACAGTTCAAAGAATCTTGTTGGCCATGTGCAAAAGTTTGATTCTCCACAGTATCTTCTTAGACCTGTGCTGTTCCCCTGAGTTTTCTGGCAGGTTTCATTAGTGCTGTGGAGGCTACTTCCAGAAGCCCAGCTGTGTTGTAGAGTTCACCCTCCAGCTCTTTGAATCTGGGCCTTATTTTCAAATGAATGTTTACTACCTCACATTGGGGGTGGGGGGAATAGCTAGTGTGTTAATTGTGCTCAGAGTAGACTTAAGTCCATTGATTTTGACAGGTCCATTCTGAATATAACTTGGTTGGATATCACCTATTGGTTTTGGGATATTTTTTATTAAAAAGAAGCACAAAATAATGAAATGGTACTTTTCACACAGATTTTTCAGAAGAGAATGTGATGTGGAACAACTAAAAGTTTATGAAACATTGTTTTGCATTTTGTTACAGCTTAACAAATTGTATTTTTAAAAATAATTTACTTGCAGGCATACTTTATTTTGTAGTCACTGTTCATGTTTAAACAGCTTTAAAACATTGCTTGTAACCAAACAGCTTTGTTTGTGCCTTGTTCATGTTTTTGTTAATCCAGATTTTAATAAAAATTAATATATCTTATTCAACATTTTGTTCATTTTTCAGTAACATTGGGGATATAAAAAGTTGATTGTCCATAAAATATTAGTTTACATGCTGGAAAATAAAGGATATACAATCAGTTCATTTTATAATTCTCATGAGTACTATGTTGATTTTTTTTTGCTTCCGTATGTAGAGTAGGAGTGAATGGTCAGCTTTCTCTGTGCTAGGTTTGAATTTAAATCTAGGGATCTATGAAACTGAAATCATTGCATTTTAGGGTCTCATCTCTACAAAAGAGAAAAGCCACGTTTGCTGCCAGACTTTCCCTCTTACTGCTTTTACTACAGAAGTGCTTTCATCTAAGAACATAGCAAAGCATCAGCTCTTGAAATCTTGAACCACAGTTGTTTTGAAAACCCTTCTTTCAGTGACATGTAGAAAATTACCCAAGGGCCAACATTTGTGCCATTCTAATAATGTAACTTTATAAAATAGCCCTAGGCTAGCTATTGAACCTCCATTGTTTAAGCATAATAGATTTTTGAGGAATCAAAATAAAGATGGAGTAGCATACATTTCTTTTTTCTTTCACCTATGTATAATATTTTCAGTTTCTGCATGCTGGCAGGAGACAATATTGCTGAATACAAAAGGGAAATATGTCTTCCAAAAAGTTGAAGTTATTTCTCCATGACACTATTCCCCCCCCCCCAAGTTTGAACGCAACCTATTTCCTGGGGGGTACGGGAACAGAATCCTTGCAAAGTTTGTGGCAATTCCTTTCTTTCCCTGCAATAAACTAGCTCCTTGTAGAAAGGACCCCCTTACCCAAATGGCATGAATTGGGCAGTCATTTCCCAGAGCCGTCCACTCTTGGCTTCAGCCAGTTGCGCATTGTATTCAGGGCCAGATTTAGGTTTGATGATGCCCTAAGCTACTGAAGGTAATGGGGCCCTTTATATGTCCAGCTGCCCTATGTCAACAAATTGTTGCTGTTTTTTGTGTTGAATATATGCAATATGGTCATTTATGGACCTAACAGGTATCTAAAGTCATACGCACATAACAAAATATGTATTCTATCAAAGTAATTGTTGAACTGAAATACAATCAAGAATTATATTAATGGTGAAAAAATATTTTTTTGGGGGGGGGGCCAAGAGAGTGGGGCCCTAAGCTATAGCTTGTTTATAGTTTATGCTTAAATCCGGCACTGATTGTCTTCCAGGCACTCTTTCATTTCCACCCACTTTTGACACGGCAACAACTTGCAAAACAGACCCGGCTTTTCAAATCCTCATTTTAGGATTTCCTAGTCATGTTGGATTTTTGAAAAAGTTCCAGTCAAATTTTGTGGGAGATTTGTTTTCTTTTTCTTGGATCCGACAGTTCCATTCGCGCGAGGACGTGCACCGTCATTCGGTTTATATATATATATATTTTAAAAAGCCTTTGCGGGGAAACGGAAATTTTATTATTAAAAAGGGACGCCGAGGCCACCCGTTGCCGGGCGCTTCGAGAGGCCGCCGCCCGGGGGCGCTTTGCTTCGTGAGTTTGCACGGCGGCTTCGTGAGGGCGAGGCTGTGTAGCTGCTCTCCATTCGGGTCGGAGGGAGAGGCAAGGCCTGGGCGCCTCCAGGGCCTGGCGGAAGCCGCCTCCGTTTCCGAGGGCCTACGAAGGTTTGCCTCCTCCTCCTCCCATCTTTGGAGCTGCTTCATTGGCCGAGAGAGAGAGAGAAGGCGGGAAAGGACGGGGAGGCCTGTAAACAACGGCGGCGGCGGCGGCCGCGCGTCTCCCACGGAGGGCCTGAACTTGTCGGGGCTGAAGCAGAAGACGCGGCGGCGGCGAGCCAAGGTTCCTCCTGTCGCCGCTCGGGATATATCGCGGCTCCTGTGGGAATCATTGCTGAGGGGGCGGAGCCTGTCCTGGTTTTCGGTCTAGCGGGGTCTTGCCAGGGCTTAATCTGATCCCCGGAACGTGTTTGCAGTGTTAGGGCTCAGGCGAGGAAGCACGTGAGGTGATTTAAAAAGAGAGAAAGCTCTCCTCTTGATTGCTTGGGTTTAAATAGTTTTCCTCGCGCTTTGAGGGAGAGAGAAGGATGAATAAGGCTCAGGGTGGGCGCCAGCCCATGGAGCCGCCTGGTTTAATGGTTAGAGCTGGCGCTCATCATCATAGTGGTGCCCTCTTGTTCTTCTCTGTTCTTTTTTACTTGCACCTTGAGATGCCTTATCCAAGGGATTGTTTGGAAATGTTATTTAATTTCTAGGTAGTCCTCTCAATAGATTATAGATGTTGCCAGCTTCAGATCCAATGGGGCAGATCAGGACTGGTATCTATTTACAAATATTTATATGATGCTGTTTCGTAAAAAAGGATCAAAGCAGTTTGCAACAGAAATGCATAAAACTCTACAGTAAAAACCATATTTAAAAGTTGAAAATGGAGCAAACCTCTGTAAAACGCAGGGTTTAGGTCAGACATAGGCAAACCCAGCCCTCCAGATGTTTTCGGACCACAGCTCCTATCATCCCTGATCACTGGTCCTGTTAGCTAGGGATGACGGGAGTTGTAGTCCCAAAACATCTGGCGGGCCAAGTTTGCCTATGCCTGGTTTAGGTACACTGCCTTTCATTCAAAGAGCTGTTGAAGAACCGGGAAGGATAGGTGAATACATGTCTTCTGTGTCTGTTTTGTGTGCTTTTCATATTATTCCTATGGGAAAGAGTGTGCAGGTGGGAGGCCCAGCACCACATCCCACAAGTTGTACCGTATTTACTCGAGTCTAATGCGCCATCGAATCTAATCGGCACCTCAGTTTTCAGAACCTTGAAACCAAAAAAAGTATTTCCTGGCAAATGTACAGTAAATGTGCCATTGAGTCTAATGCGCACCTTAATTTTCGCAGCATAATTTGGTCAACAAAGATGAGCATTAGATTTGAGTAAATGCAGTAGATTTGTCAGCAGGTGTGTCAGCATTTGAATGGGCCTTGTTTCTTTTTTAATTGAAGGGCTTCCCAGGTTCCAAAGGACCACCTCCCCACTTCATGTGCCCAGTACAGTGGTACCTGGGTTACATATGCTTCAGGTTACAGACTCCGCTAACCCAGAAATAGTACCTTGGGTTAAGAACTTTGCTTCAGGATGAGAACAGAAATCGTGCTCCAGCAGCGCAGCAGCAGCGGGAGGCCCCATTAGCTAAAGTGGTGCTTCAGGTTAAGAACAATTTCAGGTTAAGAACGGACCTCTGGAACGAATTAAGTACTTAACCTGAGGTACCACTGTACTTAATTTTTTAAAACCCGCAGTGTGATTGCCGTGCACATTAACAAAACATTTTTTAAGGCTTTAATTGAGAGGAAGCGATTGCAAGGCTTTGTTTTTGGATGAAAGGAGGCACATATGCATGTATCTTTTGGATATAAAACATATTGGTCTCATCTGTGGACAGCTGTTTGTGGTTTTAAAATATTTTGCTGTTTATGCTCACTTCTAGAAATCTTTTGATCTGGCAGTTGGATTGTGTTACTCAAATATGGACAGGAATCCATCACCACCTTCCAGCAATGACGAGGAGGAGGATGTCGTTCCTGGGGATTCTATTAGAAATACAGTTTACAGCAAACACTGGTTTTTCAGCGTCCTTACAAAACTGATTGAGGTATGCTGCATACACATGAAACCACTCATGGCCAAACTGGATGTGAGGGCAACAAACAATATGTTTGAATTGTACAATGTCTAGTTTTAGAAGCTTTTAAAATGAATGTGTATATATGTGAAAAATATGTAGTCTATAAAACATATAATGTATAAAATAGCAGGTAAAAATAGATGGGAAGAAGCCCTGTCTAAGTAAATGCTTGATCTCTTGCATCTGCAGGGAATTGAACTAGATGATATTCAAGGTCCATTCCAACCAGTGGTTGCTGATTTCAATTGGAATTGTGAAATGTGTATTCTAAGGCTGCAGTCCTGTTTGTATTTGCTTGGAATTAAGTCATGTTGACATCAGTGAGACTTGTCTTTGAGTAAAGATGGGTGGACTGAGGTGGGCAGGTGATAATTTAAAATTTGCCATGCTGGTGCAAAAGCAAAGTGAAATTAAATTAAAATCTTGTTGGATTTATGCTTTATTTGTGCTATCTATAATGAATAAAATAATTGCTGATTTCTAGTGATAAACTTATTGCTCACACTTAGGCCGCTGAAACAGTAGTGTATTGAGGTAATACTTCATATTTGGGTAGAAGTTGCTCCTTATGGGTCAAACAGGAGAAAAGTTGTGCGGTGCAGACCAATGTGTGTTTGAGCAGACCAATGGCTTATTGTGCTACTTTTGTTCCTTTCTCAGTATGTTCTTCTTTTCTTTGGAAGGTTGTTAGCTCTAAGGAAGATGAATCTGAGTTGAACAATGTTGAAGAACAAGTGGAGCTAGATGAAGAACTGGAAAATGACATTTGCAAAGTATGGGACATGTCAATGGATAAGGTATGTTTTTAGTGATTTGGTATTCTGATACTTTGAATATTTTTAGTGGTTGTTACCTGTAAATATTTGCAGATATGTATTTTGTTTTATTCTATGTTTAAGATTAGCCTTATTGTAAACAACTTCAATTTTTTAGAGTAAGATATCTATAAATTAATAAAATAAAATAAGTATATTCTGTAAAGGTTTGCAATTATCTGGGAGACGTCTGGTTTCTGTTCCTTAGTGTCCGGTAAGCTTGTCAAAGAAGAATCATGCATAGCTATTGTTGGCTAGGAACAGTGTTGCTAAAATGTGTAAGCTGCGAAACTGTGTTGTTTTGTGCTATCTGTTAGCACTCTCTTTGGGCAAAATCCAGTCTTAGTCAAACTCAGAGTAGGCCCATTAAAATCTGTAGACATATTCTGAGTGTGACTAACACTGGATATTCACTCATTTTATATTGTCTTGGAATTTTTTTTCCTGCCCTAATTTATTTGTTAAATGTGAGGTGAATGATGAGTACCTTCTGAAATATCAATTTACTGTAGCTGGTTAAGTTGCATATCATGAGAGTTTCTTGTCTGTGGAAAAACTGCTGTCCATCACAGAGTTCTTAGGAATTGTGGGAATAATCTGGGCCAGCTCAGCAAAATACATAGGACCTTATTGGCTTTCTTACCAGTTTCTTAATATCTTGTATTAATTTAAGAAGCAGTTGGATATTTTTCTATTAATGGATATATCATTATAGATAATCATTAACTTCAGTGTAGGAGGGACTAAAATGACAAGTGTTAATGCACTGGAGAAATAAGAACTGACAAGATAGCTACTTATAATTGGGTATGTGTAGTAATCATCTGAATCTGAATGAAAGACTGCCTTACTTTTCAAAGTGAACTGAATTTCATTTCTCATGTAATCGTCCACTGATACATAACCATTCTTGTTTTCAGGATGTTGCTTTATTTCTACAAGAGTTTAATGCTCCTGATATATTTTTGGGTGTCTTTGCCAAGTCCAAGAGTCCTCGGCTTACTGTAAGTCATCTCTTGACTCTGTACCCTGTTTATTAATAATGCATTGTGCTTTTTTGATGCGATCCATATGCCTTATGTAGGTAGGTGTAGATGAAAGGCAAAATAGAAAAGAATTGGTATTCAGCTCTACCAGTAGACAAGCCAATATAGAATCAAGGCCTTTTTCTCAATTTCCAGCAGGTTTTGTTCTTAGTCACAGTTCTGCACAATATTATTATAAAACCTGATTCCTCTTAACTTGATAATGTGGCAGTTGGCCTAATGTAGCTCCCAATAAAATTAAAAGTATCTCTTCATAAGACAGTGCTGCCAAATCCATGGGGAGGGGGATTACATTGACTTTTGGCTTCTTAAATTAGGGGAACCCAGTGCTTGAAAAGCTAGGATAATTAGAAGTTTCCTTTAGTCATAGGACTGTGGGGTTGTAAGGGTCACAATGGATCATCAAGTCTGGTTTCCCTCCTAGATTGGCTCTTTGATTCATATATCATTCCTCCAAAATTATTTTTAAAAACTTCTAAATAAGGAGTTCAACAGGCTGCATTGGCAGTTTGTGTCACTGCTGAATTGCTCTAGTAAATCAGCTGCACTTTCTGCTGGAAGGTAAGAGACCTGGCTATTTTTATTCATGTGCCAGGGTGCAGTCATGTCTCAGGCAGCATCACACTTAATGGGGGAGTGAAACACATTTCACTCAACAGGCGTTAACTTCTGAATGGACGTGCATCGTATTGCACTGTCAGCGTCTTGTGGCTTAGCTTGTTCCAATGCACTGTATGTGGAACTCCCAAGGAAGATGGTTCAGAAACTTCATGTGGCATGGAAAGCAGTTGCCCAACTATTGACAGGCATTAATTGGCATAGCCATATCACACATGCAATGAAACAATTGGATCGACTTCACATTTCTTTCCATGTCCAACTCAGGATGTGTATTTTAACCTTCAAAGCTTAAATAGTACTGTACCTGGTTATTTCAGGGAGAACCTTCTTCTGCATAAACTTCTAGATCAGTCTACGATGCTAGAATGGCTTTAACACCATGTGGGTAATCTTTGGTTTGTAGCACTGGAGCTCTAGATATTTATCCATCTAGTCCTTTGGGAATAGCCCCCCTTTTTGTTATCTTTGGATTTTTCTACTGTTTCTGTTGGATTTGTTCCTGGGGTTTTGATATATATTTATTTTTAGTTATATGCTTTTTTGTTTTGCTTTTGTACATTTCTTTGGAAGCGCAACTTCAAAAGCAGAATGCAGTATTCATTAATCAATCAATACATTTATACTTGGGAATAACTTTTATTTAATACTTACCCTCCTATATTTAAAAAGTTATAGCATGAATTATGTCATATTTACTGGAAAGGATAAAATACTGCTGACTCCTTTTTCTGAAACCATCTACTAAGCACTTTCAAATTTGACAGTATAATTTTTCACCTGTGTTGGCCAGAATGAAACACAATTCTTCAAGGCGAAAGACTTGCTGGCAATTCCTCCTCTCTTTTTTCACACTTATAAGTCTGTTTCTCAGCAATGATTGGCTTATAGTTAAAATCCACAGAGCAGTGCATTATAATTTGAGAAATGCTGGTGTGTGGAGGCAGTCTCTTTGGGCCTGTGGGAGTTGGTAATGCAGTGCAGCTACTTGCCTCCAGGAGGAAGGAAATGGGAAGAGGAGGTGCAGATGGATTTGGGAGCTTGCTGATGACAAAGATGCTGGCTCACAAAAGCAGAACTTCCACTGATCTGCTGTGTTCTGGCCCTGACAGTATACATTTCTCTCTCTCACACACAGAGTAACACACAGTGTTACTGTGCAAATAACTTTATTCTTATTTGGAATACATAATTGGTTCATGTTCTTCCAAAATATCTTGGAGCACCTGAATCTAGCCACTGCCAAAGAAGAAGACATCTCTAAATGTTGCTCTGCTCTGAGCCTGTATGGCTGCTGAAGACCAAGCAAGGGTCAAAAGCGCATCTGTCCTATTCCTTGAAACTATTTTTCTTTCTGCCACAATCTTTTCCTCCATTCTTTTTCTCCTTAAGTACTTTATGCTGACTGTAGGCAAGCTCTACTTTATGTGCTTAACCCCACTATATTGGCATTTCAGGAAATCTGTGTGGGAATACTGGGCAATATGGCCTGTTGCCAAGACATATGCTTGTCCATTAGTAAACATGAGAACCTTGGGTAAGTAGTATGCTTTGTTCTTGGTTTCTCAGTGTTTTTGAAACTGTAAATGTTTCAACTCTTAATTGTTGTTAAAGTACTAGACAGCCACATGTACTAGACATGCTCTTTATAGTGTGGGGAAAAACAGATTCAAGATATTAACATTGGTAAGACTGGACAAGAGGGTGACTGGTAATAAGGGCAAGCAGGAGTCAGATGTCTCTGTAAGTTTTTGACTTCACTACAGAAAAAGTTGTAGTGAGAGGAATGTCATTGATGTGGCAGGAGTCAGAGTCAAAGCACAAGAGTTATGGAGTAAATGTAAGAAAAGGAACTGATAGACTGAGACCTGGTTTTCTATACATTTGTGTGGGGAGGGCAGAAGGATGGTGAGGGAGAGCTTGGAGGTATTGAAAGTGTGTCTGAAAGAATGGAGAAAGAATTGAATGTCTGAAATGTAACAGTTTGAAGGAGAACAGGAGGGAGTGTGGAAAAGAGCATAAAATTTGTACAGTTCAGATTGCACTATGCACAGTCCTTTTCCAATAGAGGTTTTTCAGCAGCTTCTAACTTCTCTGTAGTTACACTTCCTCTTTTTGTACTTTATGACACAAATTTAAAGGAGTGAATGGTTCACCAACTGCAGTTTGAGTGATAGGTCACTGGAGAAGCATGTGCTTTGCTTACAGAAGGTCCTAGGTTTGACCCTTGGCACCTCAAGATGGAACTACCCCATTCTGAAACCCTGGAGAGCCACTACCTATCAGTCTAGACAGTACTGAGCTAGACAGATGAATGGTCTGATCCTGCATAAGGCTGTGTCCTGCGTTTCTTGCAAACTCTCTGGCAATGACCTTATCACTGCTGTTCTACAATTAGCAGATTGCTGGTACTACGGAGTTGTGAGGTAGTAGTAAGGCTATTCCTATCCATGTACCATTTATCCCTTTTAATTAGTTAGTGAATGCCAGTCTAAATGCCGTTGACAAAGAATCAAGAACTTGAATACAGAGTTGTAGGCTAGTGCCCTTTATGACTGATTGTCCCAGCTTTATAGTAATATGTGTCTCACTTCATCTTATACTTGGATAAAGAAATTCCTCCCAGCTTACTTGTTCTTTATTCTTGCAGCTATAAATATTAGAGATGTATATTTAGGAGATGGTGGCATGTGGTGGCGTATGTCTGGACAAAATTTCAGAAAAATGTATGGGAAGTTAATCCTCGCTGTCTCCTCATTTTCAATCTGTTGTCATTTTTTCAGACAGATGGTGCTGCAGCGTTTATGTGATTCCGATTCCCCTACTCTCCTCGAAACCAGCAGGTAAGCTATTTTGTCAGTAACTAAAATGGCATAAGCTACCCCTAAGTATTGAGTTGTAGTGCATGTAAATAAAATATTAGCAGGTGTGCTTAATTTCATGAATGAAGGCTTCAATCCTACATATACTTACTTGGAAGCAAGTGCTATTGAATACAATAGGCCTTACTTTCAGGCTTCCAAATTCTTTCTTTTCTACCTAAAATCACATTTGAACTGATACCTGTATCCCAGATTCTCATTTTTATTGTAACTCATTGACACATATGGAGTTAAAATTAATGGTACAATCCTAATACTGAGAAGCAAGTGCCATTGACTTCAAGTGGACTTACTTCCAAGATTGCAGCCCAAATATTGCTTTTCTTTTTAAAGTGTGATTAAGTGTGATTTTCCCTCTTTAGGTTGTTGCTAACTTGCCTCTGCCACTCTGAGGTGGCCAATATTTGGGTGGAAAGAATTCGACAAAGTCCATCAGTGTATGACTGTGTATGTTTCATCATGTCTAGTTCAACAAATGGTATGTTATAAATTAATCTGAATATTGCTCCTGTCAGGCCACTTTTTGTTTCCTTATGAAAAGGCTAGCATGTTTCAAATAACTCTTTTATCATTTGAATGTTTTTATATTTCTTAAGAAAAATGTTCCAGGCATTTTAACTGAGGTATATAAATAACTATTTAACTCTTTTTGGTGAATTCTTCTGAATGCATTGTAATCATAACCAGCACAGCTGTCTCCTTCCCGCTTATGATAGTAAGAGGGAACCCAATTCCGTCTGGCAAGCTGCAGTGCGTATGTGGATGAAACTATCTTTGTGCTACTTTGAATACAGCCTTTGGGTGGAATTCCACGTTGCGCTATGACAAAAGTTCCATTCCACTCAAGCATTGCAGGTTTTCCAGATGGAACAATCCCCCCCCCCACCCCTTTGTGTTGTTCTGGGTGGTTTTTTGCACAAGTGGAAGTGGTTATAGGTATGTACTTTACAACTGTATTGAGACAGTTGTGGGGAGCTGTATAGAAATGTTTTAACTAATAAATAAGACCTCAAGGAACTTACACTAAAAGTAAGTCACAATAACAGATATCACCAAAAGAAGCCAGACAAAAATAAATAAATTGAAACTGTTTTCTTTGTTTTGTTTTCTAAGAATTGAGCAAGAGTAAATTTTATTTTATTAGTTCATTGATACATAAATGAGATTTGATCTTTGTTACAGTGGAGTTGCTGGTGAAAATAGGTGAGGTGGTCGACAAGTTGTTTGACTTGGATGACGAATTAATGTTAAACTGGATTAAGAAAGGTTCTTGTCAGTCAGTGGAGCAGCCAGCAGATGATACTCCAGATGAGCTTCCAAATTTCAAAATTGTACCTTGCCTGCTTGAAGCTGTAAAACAAATCTGGTATGTATATGCCCATATATGAATGCATGTGATATTGGAGCTACTTATTTACATTTTTATCCCACACTTGGCAGCATACATAGTTTTCCTTCTCCCCATTTTATCCTACTAGACCAATGTTACCCAATGAGACTCATTGATTAGGGGATTTGAACCCAAATCTCACATGTTTTAGTCTGTGTTATGCATAGTGGCTTTTGGGTATACGTGTACCATTTCATGGGTGCCCAAAATGTTATTTTTTAAAAAGTCCACACCTGACCTACCTGCCAAAGCGATAGGAAGACTGTACCAAGGGTACTCATATTTATAAGAGGACGGTGCCTCTGTCTGTCTGCATGTAGGCTTTTTCCTTATGGAGAAAAGGAGAAAATCTGTTCATGTAAGCAGGGAACAAGTGTACACGCCTGAACAAAAATAGCCTGTTCAAACTATTACTGGAAATGAAAACTCAAGAACAACTTGAGTTTAGCCACCCTAAGAGTAATTGACTGAGAACTGAGGTAGAAATATTGTAAAACATATTCACTTTGCATAGGCATACAGATTTCTTGGTGGTAATAGTTCTAAACATAATTTGTAATTCTTTTCTGCAGCACAGATAAAAGTTCAGAAGGGCTTGATGTTTATATGCATATCCTACAGCTGCTCACCACAGTGGATGAAGGCGTTCAAGCTATTGGTAGGATGCTTCAGTTGCACTGTATTGTAACAAATTTGAATAATTCTTTGGTGGACGTTTTCTTCAAGTTGCATGAGATATTTCTTTTTTCCATTCTGAAGTACAGACTCCTGGTAATGGAAAAGAAACTTGGACTTTGCTGTATGATCTGTTTTGTCATGAACTCTGCCAGCCCGATGATCCACCAATTGTTGTTCATGAACAGAAGACAGTCTTGGCTTCTACTTTGTCTGTGTTATCAGCCATCTTCGCTTCACAGACTATATATGGACACAGACACGAATATATCAAGATGGAGAAAAGCAAGTGTATTTTCTTACTTAACACAAGAGCTAATATTTTAGGGATGCTAAGGTGTTTTTTTTTTAAAAAAATATTTTATTAAGGATTTTCTTGTTTTACAAAAGTAAGTGTAATGCCTCGTATTTCCCCCCCCCCTCCATGTAACATTTTAACAAATCCGTTTCATTTGTTGAGCCATTAGGGGGAGAAGAAAAAAAAGAAAAAAGGAAGGGGGGGTGGAGAGAGGGAAGATGGATGGGGGTGGGGTCGGGTGGCGGTGTTTCTATTATGTTTAATGTATGTAGAGTTTGGTGTCAGCGTTGCTTGTGTTGTTCACTTGTGTTCCTTTGGTGGTGAGAGAGGTTGGGGTTGGCCTAGGGTGTGATTGTTTGCTTGTGACTGGCTGTGGTGATCTTTGTTTTCGTGTGAGTGAGGTGGGTGGGTGTTTTGGATCAGGTTAGCCATATTGATTTGTATGCTGTTGGTGGATTATTGTCAATTGTCCTGTTGGGCTGTGTATGTGATAAAGGTGATGAAGGCGGGGTGAAGGCATCTTCTTCTGATGGATGCTAAGGTTTTTATAGAAAACAGTGGCAGTCTGGAGTTGTGGTATAGGTCACAGGTGATGGGGAATAAGAAAAAGTATATGTTCATCTAGGCAAATGTCTGTGTAGACTACAGTTGTGTGACTCCCCAGTACGGGCAAATTTGCTTCGGTGGCTGGACCTCCTCCCCTTTTAGTGTCTTATATTCCTTAGTTGGGGAATAATTCTTTCAATCCTTGGAATGTTCACTGTTTTCATTATAATAAAGTATGTAGAGACACATTCCATTTTTCATCAAAGCTTTCACATCTCAAAACCTTTAATTACTCTGTTACTTAGGGCAGATTACCAAAAATGCTAGTTCATACGTCCATAAAGTTTTTTCTTGTTTTACCTGTCAGATATGCCTCTGATTGATAGCCTGATTAGAGTCTTGCAGAACATGGATGAATGTGGGAAGAGATCTGTAGAAAGCTCCAACAAACCCAAGTCAGAGGAGGCTGAGAAGCTGGGAACAGCTGAGGAGGATTTTCATTTTAAAATCTTGAAGGACATCTGTTGTGAACTACTGTCCAATGTGCTTCAGGAACTTTCTAAGGTAACAGGCATATGAACCTGTAGATTCACATGCTTTTTTCCCTCTCCTCTGGTTTTATCACTAGTGCAGTGGTGCCCACGATCATCTTTTATATGGGTTACAGCATTCATTTTAAAATGTTTCCCAGGGTATGGTAAATAACCCCTTGATCACCTGGGCTCCATGTGTGCACTGTCATCATGTGGAGCTTTTCATGGGAGCATGTTAATTTGTTGTCATCTTGCATTTGAACTGCATTGTCAGCATTTTATTATTATTTTATACAGTACTATATGAGCATGTTCATTCAGTTGGATAGCAACAAAATTCTACACACACACACACAATATTATATGAACTAATAATATTTTGGTGTTTCTAGGAAAACATACTGGAGGGGCTCAAGCAAAGCCATCTAAATGAACAGAAATGTTCCTGTGCATTTAAAAACCTTCTCCCATTGTATTCTTCTCCGGTATGTATGATCTCTAAAAATAAGCAAAAAACTGTTGCCCCCAGTAGGTAAATGCAACCCTCAGGCCAAAGAAGGTTAGCCACACCTGATTTAAATAATCCATTTGAGTTGTTCATTAATCTTATTCAAGATGCATTCTAAATAGCCTGGCAATTCCTGTGGTTCACCTGACTCAACTTGTTGACACTGTATTTTATTTTACACAGGTAGAGAATTTTCTTGAAGTGCTGAATGAAGCCGATCAGGTCCTTGCTGACAACTTAAGAAAAGCATTCCCAAGCTTGAGACTTCAGGCATAGGAGCATATTAATTTTTTTACAGGAAGATTTGGAATCTATTCATTCCTGTTTTAAGAAAGCAACATGTGAAGAATAAAGAAGCGTGCATTATTTCTTTGCAAGGAAACTCAGATGAACACCTTCATAAAGCAAGAATGGAAGCAGTGGAGAACGGCATACAATGCAGACTTTAGGAGTACTTGTTTTCCAGCTGCAGTTCTAAGTACTGTACTTGAAGGGGAGTGCAAGCGTAGTTTTATTAGTAGCCATTGAGGTTGTTTGTCTCAACTTAATGGACAAAATAATTGAAGATGCTTCGTTTATTTTGAAACAGTTTGTATGTAGTTTTTAAAAGTTAACTGTTGGGTCTGTGCGTTTTCTGCAGCGGAAGCTTGAAAGGTGGAAAACATGGCTGCGTTGGCGATGGCCACCAAGGGCTCAGGGCGGGTTTTCTGCCTCTTTGCTGGCGTAAGGAAGGGGGCTGTTTCCTCTGGGGCAGTTGCATCATGGAGATGGGGGTGTAGTTCATACAGTGAACAGTTGTCCAGTAACGCAGGGATGTAGAGTATGTATTTCTAGAGATGCTGCATAGTCCTGTCTTTCTGTAAGAAAGACAGGACTATGCAGCATCTCTAGAAATACATACTCTACACAGGTATGCCTGTGTCAATGGACAATCCCTGTAAGGAGCCTCCAAAAAGTATGTCTTGTGTGGGGTGACTGTTGACGACAAAAATGTACAGCTTTTATCACAGTTTATTTTGCCACACACTGGTCACATCTTTGGAAGGCATATAACAGGCTTATGTGCGAAGACTGTGAGAGGTTAAGAGCCCACAAATGGGATTTATGTTGGTTATATTTAAGGACCTAACATTCCTCAGCGACCCTAAAGTATGTAGTATCAAATATCCAGAATTAATTATGTTAACTGTACTTAATAAAACTGATTTTGTAATTGATTAGTACTCATTATTGGTACATCCTTAAAAAACAAACCGCTGACACCTCAGATCTGATCCTAATGTTAATTCTGCTGTATAGAGAGTACAAAGGTTTGTCATGTGAATAGCAGAATGCTTCTCTTCTGCGCTAATAATCATGATGTCATTCTTCAAATGGCTGTCATTTTGTATGCAAGGTGGAAAACATGCTGTCATAAAGTATTTTTTTTAAAAAAAAACCTTAACTGTTAATGGTAATATCAATTACAAAAGAATTAATGAATAACTGGATTCCTATGTGGTTGCCATGCTCTGTTTTCTCCTTGCTACAATGCCTGTTTTAGACATCATTGCATTTCGCTATCATAATAGTAGTAAAGCAGTGCATTGCTTTTAAGCAGGTCAGACACTGAACAATTAATTTTAGATGCCATTATTGATACATAACATGCTGTTTTTATAGCAATGGTGGTGATGAAATAATAATTAGAATTAGAAATTTATTTGTCATTGTCCGTATATACACAGTATACACAACAACGAAAATCAAACACCCACCCAAAGACCGGCTTCACATACACATTTGCACGTACCTCCAACACTCTCATCCCATTCAGACATAATCTATAAAACATACATAATCCAGAATATAACATGACCTATTAAAAGCATAACATGACCTAAACCCTATCTCATTCCTTCCTACTCCCTGCTTGCTATTTCTTACAACTGGCCCTGAGATCATTATTTAGTGCAATCAGAGCTCTTGGATAGAAACTATTCAGAAGGCGTGTGGTTCGTGTTTTCATTGTCCTATATCTTCTGCCCGAAGGCAACAGTTCAAAGAAATTGTGAGCAGGATGGGTGGGATCTCTCAGGATATTGTGTGACTTCTTCAAAGTGCGAGACGTGAAGATCTCATCCAGGGTTGGTAGCTGGAGCCCTATAAATTGTCACTATTGCAATTGTGGCTTTCTTGTGCAATTGTAGCACTCTAAATTGCACATTTGAGATGTACACGTGTTCTGAACAACATGCTCCTGCCTTGCATGTTGTGTATTTCAGGGGGTACGTGGTAATTTTTTCAGATGTGCCTGTAATGTGCAGCTGTCATGTATTCTAACTGAAGATGCTGTAGATTGAAGCTAGAGGTTCATACAGGAAAAGCATGCAGTTATTGGGCTGCAGCCCAGACCATGCTTCACAGTTCAGATTGTTGTAGTTACTACAAACAAAACAAGCTGACAATATTTAGGGTAGGTATCCTTATATCCTTCAATGCACATAGGTTGCAATCTATAGAATCCAAAGGCAGTAGCACACGGATTTCAACAAAGCAAGACCAGTAGTAATTTACCGTAATTGTGAAGCTTGAGGTTTGTATTTTATCTATTTACCTTAAAGATTTCCAAAGAATTTTATCCTGTGTATTCTACCGATCATGATTTTAAAATCATGTGAAAATCAAGACTCGGCTGGGAAGGAATGTTGCTTTCTTTACCTGAGGTCAGAATCATTTCTCCATGATAGATGCAATTTCTCAGATAACTTTGACATACCTCGGAAGCAATAGGAAGATGAGAGAAGAAAAATCCTTTTGGTTGCAGGTTTACAATTCTACATACTGGTCATTGTCAGATAGAATTTTCACTGGTTTCGATCTGACAGGGTGTATGCTAAGTAGATCTGACATGGTATAATTTTGTTTGGAATAATATTGGTCTTTGGAAAGAGGATGCCCTTTAGAGAAATGGAGTTACTTTGCTCTTAGTAGGATGTTAGCAATATGTTATGTGCATAGAAACATTCTAAACTAAATAATAATTAGATATTTAAACTAGCCTTTATATATAACCTACAGAAGCAATAAATCACACGGAGTGCTCTGCATTAGAAGAAACAAGGCCTGCTCGTGGGAGCCAGGCCTAATGAGCACAGCAACTCTTGGTAGAACTTGCCCTTATGAGGCAGTTGTGGAGGCTGGAAACCCCCAGCTTCCTACAGCTGCCTAAATCTCCCCCTGGTCCTTCCCAAGCAATCTGAGACTACACCCACACATCTCTCTGCTCTGTCCTCTTCATGTCTCTTCTGATCCAGGGAGGCGGGGAGCTTCTTGCAGCAGCAGGAGGAGATAGCATGGCTTCTTTACCTGACCTCTGCCTCTTGGCCCCCCTTCTCTCATTCAGATTCTGATTCACAGACTTTCCCTGCTCACTAAACCTTGTTACCTCTTCAGCTTCCTACATCTCCTCTTCCCAGTCTTCTCCCTTGGATCACTCATCACCATACCACCACCAATCCCCTGGATCTGAGCTTTCTTCCCTTGGGGGTTCGTCAGTTGGTGCCTATCACAATTCCTCTTTGTCCAACGGGTCCATGACATTGCCTCACTTGCTGGCTACCCTTCACTGGCAGCAGCTCTCCACAGAGTTTCAGGCAGGAGGTCTTTCCTCAATTTGCTACATCTGGTCTTTTTTTGGTGAGGATTGAACCTCCGACCTTTCTGTGTTCAAAACCTATGTTCAGCTGAACTCGTTCCTTCCCCCATCTTGTTGGGGGTCTCATGATTTAGAGCAGTGTTTCTCAAAAATGCACCCCCAGCTGTTGTTGGACAACAACTCCCATCAACCCTAGCTAGCAGGACCAGTGGTCAGGGATGATGGGAGTTGTAGTTCAACAACAGCCAGGGACCCAAGTATCTCAGATGAAAACGTATATTCAGACCCAACTCTAAAGCATGTTTTGCTTTCCTTTCAGCTGGAATTGGACTTGGCCCTGATGGGTGGGTTAATGTCAAGTCATTTTTTTCACCTTCGTTAGGGGCAAGGTACAGACATCCCGAAGCACACTTAAATGTTCTCCAACCTTGTGGAGGTATTGGGGAAAGTTGAGTGCATTTTAATTCATGCAGAGAAAGAGCATTGAGGGTGGAGGGAAAGGAAGGCCTACGTGACAGTTTAATGGTGCCACAGAGAAGACTCCTGGGCATAACATCAAGGTGCTGAGAGCTGTTTTTAATTTTTTCACCCTGCTGTTCTCTTAAGGCAGGGATGGGGAATCTCTGACCCACAGGCCAAACTTGGCCTGCCAGTTTTTCCCATTTGGCCCAACCCACCTACTAAATTTGCCCCCTGGACCTGAAAAAGTTCCCCACTCCTTGGAATTTTAAATTTTTAGTTGGTTTCTTAAGAATCCAAAGATAAGAGAAAATCTCTCTTTCTTGCAGCGAAGTGGAGTGTAACATGATACAGACTGCCTTTTCATTTGGGCCCTGAGCTTGTATCAATATTATTTTGGTTGTCATGCAGGGTATTTTCAACAGCATGTGTAGAGGAGAAGTTGTACGTTTTAAAGGCCATCTGCTGTCCCTCCTCAAAGGGGAAATATTTCTCAATTAATTAATTCATAAAAAATATATTTCCTGGTCTGCTTATCCAAACACAATTTCCCTATCTACCGTCAATAGGGTGGTAATGAAATTCACAAGAAAGTCTGTACATACTTTTTATGTTGCTCTACATCACGGATGCAGCCTAGTGTGAAATCTTCAATAGACAGTGACGTCAAAGACAGCGATGATGATAAAGTCCCTTTATCTTTTAAAATCATGCTTATTTTAAGAACTTTCCATATTGCATTTCATTTATCACCATGGAATCATTCAGGAGCAACTTTATGATAAATTGTAAAGAGTCATTGTCTCTTGACAGCAGGATGGAAACCCTGGTCTAGGAATTTTTGATCCATTGCTAAAGGATGTTTCACGTATGCAAATCAATGGCAAGTCATGGTGTAGTCTGTGTGTATATCAGGGGTCAGCAAACTTTTTCAGCAGGGAGTGAGTCCACTGTCCCTCAGACTTTGTGGGGGCCTGGACTATATTTTGGGGAAAAAACATGATGCAAGAGCACCATGAGCCCCGGTGGCTGCTTACCTGTGTGTTGTGAGTGGCAGGGGCTGGCGGTGGAGGGGCGAAAGGGCTCCAGAGAGGGGCTGCTTAAAATGGCGGCCACCCGAGCGCTGCTGCTGCTGCTGGCACCAACAAAGCCCAGCCCCCTTCCAGCTCTAGGCAGGGCGGGGAGAAGCCAGGAAGAGGGAGTGAGAGGAAAAGAATGTGCACACTGGTGGTCCATGTGATGATACCTGGACCATCTGCGGGCCAGATCCAGAAGGCAGTTGGGCCTGATCCGGTCCGCGGACCTTAGTTTGCCTACCCATGGTGTACATTATATTCATGCATTGAGAAGCTGTTTCTCTAGTTGTGGAAGCACTTGGCACTGGACCTGTGTTGTTTGCATGTCTTGACCTTGGCTGCTGCTTTTCGGATCACCATATCCATGATTTTGCCGCCAGAGAAAACCAGCACCAATGGCTGGGAGGCCAGTTGTTCCCTCTCAAAGGTTTAATGTCAGTCTTCTCAGAAACGGTTACAAGTGTCATTTATGGAAACCTGGTGTAGTGTCGATGCAACCCTCAATGCACCCTCGAAGTGATTGAACTTTTGTTTAGACTCAGAAAGTAGACGTTCAGAGAAACATGTCAGATGCTACATAGCCCAATGTTGATTTCCCTTCGATGGGGGAAAGAGCTGCAGAGAGCTTTCATAATATTATTAGCTTGGCTGCTCTGGTTCTGGGGTTTACTCAGATTTGAAAGAAGTGGAGTTAATTAAAATTAAACAAAGACCTTCTGTCCCTGCCTGGTTGGGTTCCTTTCCTCTTTCTCTGAGATGACAAAGAAGCTATAAATATAGGGAGCCCTGCTTTGTGTTGTCCTGTCAGGCAAGAGTAATTAAGGAAGCATGACATCCAGGTGCAGTGTGCTCAGTGGATGGCTGGGGAGGAAATGGGACATGTTAAAATTGGCTCAGTGAATCTCCAAGCACACATGATATAGTGGTAAGTTATAAAGATGGGGAAGACAGTACTGGTTTAGGTAGCATCCACTTGGCAGTGTCATACTGCTTTGGACAATACCCTCCCCCAATTGGCCTACTGTAACAAAAAGCTCAAACCTGTTTCACTGGAGATCTATTGGTACATTATTGTTTTTTTTGTTAGTGTGTGCACTTACAAAACAGAAAACAGAATGGTAACTAACAAGTACTAACACATTCCCCATGGGCACCTCCCAAGCTGGGAGAAACCATGAACCAGAAACTCAAAAAATGGTTTTTCAGCACCTTTTGCACTCCACTAGTGACTTCCCCCAAGGCCATCGGGGTCGGATCTGATCTGCTCCTCTTTTTTTGTCATTCTGTCCATCTTTCTTTCTTCCTTCCTTCTGTTCACTGCTTTCCCTTCTGCCTCCTCCTTCCCTTTTTCCTCCTCCTGCAAATCTCACCTGCTTTCTCCAACTTTCTTCTTTCTAAGCCTCACTGGGCCATCTGCTCACACTTCCGCAGGGCTGCTGTGACGGCCCACACCAGGAGCCAAATTCCTCCACTGAGGTGCCCAGAGGAGGCTGCGCGCCTTGCCCAGTCACCCAGAGCAGCAGAGGAGTGGCCCAGGAACGTGTGGATGGGCAGGTGAGCTCCTAGCCACTCTGAGCCAGAGACGTGTGATTTTAGCACACCCACCCACGCCTGTGTCCTTGGCAGGGGCCAACTCATGATGTCGTCTTTGATCTCTAGGTTGCCTCCATGTTATCTTTTGCCAATACAGTAATGCACAGGGTCTCCCTGACATCAGATTTGGCTCATGCTACGCTGAAAGGAAAAGCAGAATCCCCCTAATTAGCTGCATGGATTATATTACGTGTCACATTTGAGAAAGCTTTGCTTTGATGCTGTCTAATGGTTTGTCCCATTTCAAAGCTCGCCTAACTCTTATGACAAGTTAAACAAAACAAGTGAACATCTGTTGCGAGAAGGCTGCAAGATAAATGGAAGAAACCTGAGACATCACAAAATTGCAAAATGACAGTTTGTGAAAAAACAATAACAGCCCTCACTCTGAGCTTTGTCAATGTAGCATCTTCCTTTTTCTCTCATGCTGATGTATAAAGCTGCATCTCAGTATCTGTGGTAAAACCATTTTCTCATCCTAGAAGTAGTATTTGGCTTTATTTACAAATGAGCTGTGCCTAGATATTACAGTCCACAGAATAATAATGTAAGGCCGCAATCCTAACCATGTTTACTCAGAAGTAAGTACAATTCAGTTCTATTGGGCTCAGTGGCGTAGCGTGGGTTGTCAGCACCCGGGGCAAGGCAAGTAATTTGCGCCCCCTAAACCGTGGATTTTAGCATGCCCCCCCAGCGCGCCCCCCCAGATGTTGCGCCCGGTGCGGCCGGCCCCCCCTGCACCCCCACGCTACGCCACTGATTGGGCTGCCTCCCAGGTAGGTGGGGTTAGGAGTACAGCAGGTTTTTTTTAAAGAAAACAAAAACAAGAAAAAATAAAAGGTTCAATATTATCAGAATATTTATATTCTCAATATATGATGAAGCAAGTCTATCCACAAATCTCTTTCTAAAATATAATCATGAAAAAAATGTCAGTTTAGATCATTAATGCTATATCTCAAATGCTAAAGCAATTCAGAAGGAGCAGAAAGGAGTTTTATGTCCACAGCCCTCACCCCTATTTGCTAGAATACTGACCTTAAAATTTACTCAAAGCCGGTTACATTTTGTGAACAATAGAGGAATATGTTTTTTTGGCTCCATTTGATGTCCCATTACATCTTTAGTGGCTCTTAATTCTTCTCTCCAAAATGTAGTACAAATAGGTCTAATCCTGAAGATATAAAAGCAGTCCATGTGCATAACAGAACATCTCCAGAGGACAGCTGATTTTGTGCGCTAGAAAAAGAGGTTCATCTCTAAAATAATATGGGAAGAGTTCTATCAGAAATGAGTTCACATTACTCTTTGTATAATATTGTTGAATATACCACTTATTCAACAAAGTGGTTTACAGTACAAGTAGAAAGCTAATAGACACACATAGTTAAAATACACAACAAAACAATTTCATCCAAATGTTAAACATCCACAATTAAAATGTGCAATGAAACAGCACAACAAATTGGTTCTAGAGCAGGCAGTGACTTTCTCTTTCTGGTTCTGCTTGAGTTAATATTTTTTTTCTGTATCTTCTAGATGTGTGGAATTCTGGGGAAAGAATCATTTCTGAAATTTGACCCAAGGTAAGAAGAGAAATATTCTGCTCTGGAAGACAGTGGTGGCAAGACCTTGGGGGTTGTTTGGTCATCTTTGTGGGCGCTTTATTGCAGCTGGCTGAATAGAAACAAGGAAGATCATACATAGATTATTTTAAAAAATAGCCAGAAAAGAACTTCCTGCTTTGTTAGAACTGGAAGGGCTTTGAACTGTAATTAACCAGATCATTTAAACTACAAAGGCTGGTCAGTCTCTTTCCCTTGATGTGAACATGTTGCTTATAAGCTTTTCCCACTCGGCTTATTATAGTGAAATATTCAATAGGAGCACCTACTATTTACGGTAATTATGACTTTGATTATTTTGAGTCCACGTAAAAGAGCTGAATATATTACTGCCATGCTTTGTGCAATCATAGGGCTTTTTGTTCTGAATTGCATCTACTTACATTTAGTAAGGTTTTCTCCCGAGTTAGTGCAATTAGCAGTGTTTTTCTGTTTTTGTTTTAAGAAAAAAGGTGCTGCCACTCACCGTGAAGTTGTTACAGGAAGTGCCACACTTTTGAGAAAGAAAAAAGGTGCCGGTATTGCATACCATTGAGTACCCCAGAAAAAAAAGCACCAGATTAGTCCTGCAGCCTTAAATGCACAGTCCGAGGTCTTACAGTTGCAATTAACTGCCTTACTCTATGCTGTGCTGTTTTATGATATTTCTATTGTTTTATTGATCTCTTATTGTTACCCATTGCTTTTTTGGTAATGGACAGGATATAAATGTTTTCAGCAAATGAACCAAAATAAGAAGTTACTCTTCTGGAAGCATTTCAAGTTGCTTTCTTTGTGTTGCTTCTCATGGTTCCAGCCGAGCACAGAGCAACAAGCTGAGAACACAGCGAGAATTGGGCATCTGGGTGGACTTGAAGTCCTAAATCTAGATGTTGAGTTCTTCAGGCACTGCCAAGTTGTCTTGCAAACATATGAAATGGTTAACTACGGTTTGAGTTTTACCCCTACTCTTTGCTCCATTTTAGAAAACTTTGAATAAACCTGGCCAATGCAATAACTGGACAATATGTTTGCTCAGTCCAGTCATTCATCACAGCCCAAGTACTGTTTGACTTGTATTCAAACGATTGCTTAACTCCACATGAACAGAATTACTTCTCCAAACAGATGCAAAGGCAAACATGTAAAGTGAGATCAGGCTATGGATGGATGTGTTTTGCTAGATTTACACAGCGTTTCATGAATAGATGTTACTCAGCTTCGTTATTAACCATTCATTGTACTGATCTTCATTATTTTGGGATATTTAACATAAGAGGACCACTGATGGATCACACCCAAAGGCCTGTCTAGTGCAGCAGCCTATTGTCACGAAGAATATTCAGATACCTATGGGAAAATCACATCAGAACATGACCATAACAGCACTCTCCTCAATTATGCTGCCCAGCATCTGGTATTCAAAGGCATACTGCATCGCTAGTGACCACGGATACCTTAAACTCAATGAATTTGTCTAAGCCCATTTTAAAGCCATTTAGTTGGTGGCCATTCCAGATTTTGCTGTATTTCTCTTCCTTTGCTAGGTCACCTTATGCAAAGACACCCCCCCAATTCCTTCTCCACCTGCCATTTTGCAGGTATGTGACTTTTTCCAGTGTATATGTCATCTGCCTTCTCTAGAACCACACTTAACTTAGCCCCAGAAGGAGGCTATCATTAAGTACATCTCCAGTAGATGTGCTGGTTTAGCCAGTGGTTTCCTGCATCTCCATCATTCATCGTCTGGCAAAAGACCTAACTGTTTGAAGGTCAGTGGTATCCAATATGACAGAAATGCACAGTTTCTGGTTTAGAACCACAGTGCTGCATTTTGAAGATGCTAATCGGGTCCTAATTGGAATTGGAGGTATTATGCTTCCTCCAACTTGTTTTTGCAAAAGGCTTAGGACTTCACCTGATTTTGCCCAAGAACCTTGAGGATTTTGTCCTAATTTACCTCCATGTGGCACTCAGCTCACATGAAAAGGTCGGACATGTGCAGACTAGGGAATCAAGATGACTGGAGGGACCTCTTCTGTCAAGAGAAATGATGCCGTAAATTTGCTCAGACCTTTGGAGCACCTTTTATTTCTAAAACAGAATAAAGCTTACTCAACAACACAGATGACCTTGAGAGGTTTGGAAAGATTTTACACCTGCCTGATTATCTCCCTTCATTACAGTAGCCCTGAGGTAATTAATCTTGCCTTCCAGTGACTAAAAGATTAATTTCAAAGTAGACTCTGCAGCGGTACAGGTTAGGGGGTGTTGAGTTGCACTGAGGGTGTTTCCAGGATACCAAAAAGGCAGCCCTTGCCCTTGTTTTTAAACCAAATAAAGGGAGAAGTAGAAAAGAATGTCACATTCAAAACACATTGTTTGCAATACTCCTGAGATACATCTTTAAAAAATAAGATACAAAGAAATTTAGTTTAGAGGTAGAGCACATACTTTGCAATCAGGTGGTTTTTCGTTTCACCACTGCCATCTCCAGTTAAAATAATGAAGTAGATTAATAGAATCATAGAGTTAGAAGGGACGCCAAGGGTCATCTAGCCCACCCTCTGCAATGCAATCCTGCCCACATCTGGGAGGGCTCAAGTCTAGCATGCAGAAGACTCTGTGTGAGATATTGGAGCTCTGCTGCTAGTTAAAATAGACCTGGGGTCCCCAACCATTTAGGTCTACTGGCCCAGTTGGCTTCCTGAGTAGTTGATATGGGCACCACCCTCTCTGGCCACTTTTCTCCACCAGGTCAGCCTCCCTACCAGAGACAGAGAGAGACTGTGTGTGTGTGTGTGTACACATTTTGCTTTCCCAATGAATCTGGTAAAAGTCCTATCTAGTAGAATTAATATGAGCCTTGAAAAACCCATAGAGATGAAAGAGGAAGTGGGAAAGAGTGCCATTCTTCCAACTTCCTCCCTCGTATCTACTGAAGGCAGAAGAAGGTAATTGCCCTCACCGCCTCATGCGACCAAACAGGCAGGGAGTGGAGAGGCTCAGAAGTTTCACAGATACAGTACTAGATTATCACTGTGTTTGCAGGAGCCATGCTGCCAACCCCTGCAGTAGAGTTTTGAGCTAGATGGACAAATCATCTGACCTGCTTAAAGGCAGCTTCCTATGATCTTAAGCTGCCAACTCACCCTTTCATTTACTGACAGAAAGTGCAAGTGGCGAAAGAATAAGTGATACAAAGTACAGAAATCTATACTACTTGAATGCGTGGAAAACTAAATAATCCACTGGTGTAAGGTTGTTTTGCTCCTTAAATTCTCAGGGGCTAACCCAGCCAGATGTGTGGGGTATAAACAATAAAATTATTATTATTACCAACTGCACTTCTGTGAATCAGCATCTTTCTCTGCATATAAATACCGACTGAAGAGGGCTGAGAAGGTTTATTTAATGAGACTAATTGCAGAGGGATAATGTAATTGGAAGCCGAGCTTCTCAGAAAGGGTGTTAGCTGTGGCCTGTGGCCAAAGGATAGGCATCCAAGCTGGCACACATGACAAAATTCAACCTGGAGTCCATTTGCTGACCCACTTTCCAGAAGGATCAGAGTTGCTCCAGATTCGTCATTATCTAAAGCTGTGAGGTGGCCTTTTCAGCAGTACAGGTGGAGACGCATCCATACGAGGAATGAAATTAAAATTAGAGCTCTGATCGTTTTTAGGCCCTGAAGAAAGACCCCAAATGTGGGAGGCCAGTTAGATCAGAAAATGTCTGCCATGAGATACACATAATGAGGTGAAGCACAAATGTCACAAGAGACGAAGCCTACACATGGGTGGTCTTGCTCTTTTTCTCGGTTTTTGTTTTCTATATTTTGGTGTCTTTCCCTGTATTTGCCATTTCTACACTTATGTTGCCAGATTCAAGTTGGACATCTGATGAAAGGAGGGCAGCAGGGAGTACGAGAGAAATGAAGAAGAGAAACAAAGATGAGAAACACATTGGAGATACTATAAAGCAGTAAACAAAACAAAAAGGGGCAGGGGTAGAACTGACATACAGAGTGTGATGGCAATGGAATTTGCCATATTTTCTGGAGCAATTCTTTGTAGCTGTAATATAAAGGAATCGTTCAACTTCTTCTCACATTTTCTTATATATCTTATATTTCTTATTTTTTTATATTTTCTTATATTTCTTATATAGTGGGCAGCATCCAATAATGTCTGTCCTCTTGCACAGTGGAAATTTGCTTGAGCAACAGAACTCTTGGTTTTTCTTTTCCACCTATGCCAGACACCCAAAGGCCCCTTCCCAATCCACTCCAGAGTCCTCCAACCTCTGGAGGAAATTTGAGGGGCATGCAGAGGGATGCAGGTGGGAAGGGGAGGAAGAAAAAGCCCTGTTGAGTGAGTGGACATCCCCTCTCGCTTTGCTGGACCTCACACATTGTGTCATACTGCGCAGATTGAACATTTACATCAATTCCTCCTTTGTGTATGCCTACAGTATTGTGTTAGCAGATGGTGATTATGAAACCCCCTTTGAATCCCTGGATTCTTCTTGCAGAAACAAGGTAAAATAGTGACATGCTAATTTTGAATTAATCCCTTTGAGAGCATGTGATGAAGGGATGTGACGGGCACAGCTTTACACCTTTGTGAAGAACATTCACAAAGATTTTTGGATGTATATTTTGACACAGCACGTTTTGAGAAAAGAAGCAAAAAGGTACACACACCTTTACATCGTAGGTGGAATTCACCTAGTACAAATTCTGGAATTACCAGCATAAGCTGGTTTTTAATGTGTTTTAAATGTGGTAGGTTTTGAGACAAGAAAGTGTTTTCTCACTGTGAACCATTGCCATTCTAAGAGAAAAAGGGAGGCATTCATGGTGAATTCTGGCACTTCTTTTTCTATGCTCCTGGGGTCTGTGTGCAGTTACTAAGGACCCCTGATGTCCTTTGAAGGGAAAATATGAGTGGTAGATCTGTAGACTACTTAGCCCTGATTCAGGCAGAACAAGCACTTAGGCACTCTCTAGAAGCAGGACAACAAAACAGGCAGTGCTTAATACTGAATGGCACTAGGATCCCAAACACTTTGTGTCATGATCAAAAGGTGAGGCGTGACGAAATAGTCAGACATTTCCCCCCTTGTAAAACAGCGTTGCGCTTTTAGTCATATGATTCTTTGTCAACAGTACAAAGCTTAGAAATGTTCCTTGACATTGGAGTCAAACTTCCGTTATTCAAACAGGCGAGAGGAAGGCAATTGGCCCTAAACATGACTCTTTTTATTTCCCAGTGACGTCAGTTCTGTATTCAGACCATGCCTTTTATTAGTTCCTTGTAAAAGGTCTCTTCAAATACACGGGGCCATGAATTCCATCGAGAGGAGTGAGGGAAAATAGGATAGGGCAGCAGTAAGTATCCAATGAATCAAAAAACCAAGCTTGATCCTAATTTGATTAATTCATGCTTTATGACTCTTCTCAAACCAGACTACAGGTCACTGGCTGCCATCTGTCTTTTTTAAAATTTAAAATGCTCAGTGACCACATACTTGAGGTGATTTCATCTACCTTTACTCTTTCTTATCTGTAGACTTGTGCTCCGTTTTCATTTGTTGTGGTGGTTTTATAGCTCTGTGTTGGCCTTCTGTATCCCAATAATGGTTGTGTTGGCTAGGGCTGAAGAGAGTTGTAGCCCCAAACAACTGAGGGGCACCAGGCTGGATAAGCAAACCAAAATTAAAAGCTCACCATCTTTAGGTTTGATAAGGGACAGTCCTCTACAAAGGACCTTCACAGAATCAACGGCTTCTCAACACCAGCCTGACCAGGCTTTTGCTCTCTAGAATATTAGAACTGTAATTCCCATCAGCTCCAGCCATGATGACTGGGGCGGATGGGGGCTGTAGTCCATCAACTGGACTACATCTGGGAAAGGCTGTTTTGGGCTGACCTCTTGCGCTATGACAGAATATTAATCACATCAGGCAATAGCTCAGTGGCAAAGTACATACTTTGCTTGTCAAAGGTCCCAGGTTCAAATCTCTAGAGAACTGGAAAAATTCCTCCCCAAATCCCTGGAGAGCTGTTGCCAGTCAGTGTGGATATGGATAATACTGAGCTGGAGCGACCAATGATATGACTTGAGGTCCCTCCAGAATGGCAAGGTTTACTTTGTGGTTGTATTCTGCAACATCTCATTGATGTAATAAAGGTGCATTAGTGGTGGTGGATTTATACTGGACTGTCCACATACAATTCCATTTTATTAATAGTTCTACAATGCTTCTCCAATACAGTGGTACCTTGGGTTACAGACGCTTCAGGTTACAGACACTTCAGGTTACAGACTCCGCTAACCCAGAAATAGTATCTCGGGTTAAGAACTTTGCTTCAGGATGAGAACAGAAATCGCACAGCCGCTGCGCAGTGGCAGCGGGAGGTCCCATTAGCTAAAGTGGTATCTCAGGTTAAGAACAGTTTCAGGTTAAGAACGGACCTCCAGAAGAATTAAGTTCTTAACCCGAGGTACCACTGTATTGCCATGTTACTGCAATGTGGAGAAACATTTGTGGTACGAAACGTTATAGGAGTTCAGCAACAAGCTATGGGACATGCGCTGAATGGAAACGAAACAATATGTCTATCCCAAAGCTTTTGCAGATGCAAACAACATGGAAAGCAGGATCGCAAGGAACCACCCCAGTACAATCATGAATTTGCATCCTCGTGACGGTGCCATAAAAACCACATTGGGGCGGCATAATATAACTTCTATGTTTCTGAATGCCTTTTTGGATTTTTATTGTACAACACAGAATTGTTCCATTTCAGGACCCAACTTCCCCTGACATGAATTTTGTGGCCTGCAGTCATGTCAAAGGATTAAAAAAAAAATGTAATCCAAGGCATGGGGCTTGGATTGTAGCAAGTAAAGAAGTGAGATTTAGGTTTTCTCTCCCAGTCATGATCCCCACAGAACTGCCCCTGTGCTGTGATTAGTGATAGAAAATAAAACCTCCCATTGTGGTCCATGTGAGCCTTTTTTTGTATCACTATTTGCAGTGGGAGAGCATTTCAATCAGGATCACTGCTGGGGAGGAATAGTAGAACCTCTGCTCCGTGCCAAGCACTGTGGCACTGCTCAAAATCAGCTTCCCCTGCCGATAACAGTTAGCACATATTGCACACTCCATTTCAGAAGCAATTTCCTAGGTAGAATAAGGTGGCCCGACTGTTCAAGAAATACAAGTCTGATTCTTTACTCCAGCTCCAGCATGCTTTCCATTGCTGGTTTCTGAAGCTGAGAACACATGATGTTAACCACAATCTATCTGAATCTGGTAGTGTCTTGAGAAATAACTGCTGTTTTATGTGTTTTCCCTCAAACCTGCTTCCATCCATTTAAGCTGTAAAGGTAAAGGGACCCCTGACCATTAGGTCCAGTCGTGGATGACTCTGGGGTTGTGGCACTCATCTCGCTTTACGGGCTGAGGGAGCCGGCGTACAGCTTCTGGGTCATGTGGCCAGCATGACTAAGCCGCTTCTGGCGAATCAGAGCAGCGCACAGAAACGCTGTTTACCTTCCCACCAGAGCGGTACCTATTTATCTACTTGCACTTTGACGTGCTTTCCAACTGCTAGATTGGCAGGAGTTTAAGCTGAGGTGTGCACATTTCAGACATCCCTTGCACATTGCACAGATAATGGTCTCATTGAATAGAAGCTGGAGGGGCTGCAGGCATGGGAAAAAAATCAGGCAAGGCACATCAGGTGAAGCCATCTCCACCTCTGGTGTGTACAGCAATGTAAAAATGGGACTTGAAATGCACCGGGGGCAACAACAACCTTGTTGCATTTTAAGCCGCTAATATTTACATATGTCAATTCTGATGCACTTACCTGCAAGTAAAAAAGGTAAAGGTAAAGGACCCCTGAATGGTTAAGTCCAGTCAAAGGTGACTATGGGGTGTGGCACTCAGCTTGCTTCAGGCCGAGAGAGATGGTGTTTGTCCACAGACAGCTTTCTGGGCCATGTGGCCAGCATAATTAAACTGCTTCTGGTGCAACGGAAACACTGTTTACCTTCCTTCTGCAGCAGTACCTATTTATCTACTTGCACCGGTATGCTTTTGAACTGCTAGTTTGGCAGAAGCTGGGAAAGAGCAACGGGAGCTCACCCCGTTGTGGGGATTTGAACTGCCGGCCTTCTGATTGGCAAGCCCAAGAGGCTCAGTGGTTTAAACCACAGTGCCACCCGCGTCCCTGCAAGTATGCCACGTGGAAGACAGTGGGATGTACTTATGGGTAAAGCTGTATAGCACCTTGGTCACATATCCACACCATACATTTAAAGCACATGGCTTATGCAAAGAACCCTGGGAACTGTAGTTCACCGCTCACAGAGCTCCTATGGTTCCCAGGATTCTTTGGAGAAAGCCATGTACTTTAAATGTCTGGTGTGGGTGTGGCCATAGGTTGTGTGGCTCTTTATATCCTGGCCAAAATCTTTTGACTAGCAGCTTTGAACTTTGCAAGACTGAAATACTGCAGTCTTTTGTTTAGAAAAATAAATAAATCTTAGCACTGCCATTGAATGAGATAAACCTCTGGATATCAAACTGAGTCACTAGATGTCCTCACAGTGAATAACCATTCATAAAAGATTTGAGGTGAGTGATTCAGAGCTTAGGTAATGTCTGGGAAAGTGTTTTTTGTTTGTGTGATATATGATTTTTCAGTAATTTAGTGAAACAGAGAGTGTTTTGAACAAATGCCACTGTCTTGGTAGAAAAACACACACTCCTGGGAGAAGCACAAAGGGTAGGCTTTATGTTTCCAACACAACTGTTGGTCAAATGGAAGAAGCATTCATAGGGTCAAACTCCATCCTTCTAGCTGACAGAGTAAACACCAGCGGCTCTTTTTCTGCCCATGTAGAAACTGATGTGAATTAGAATTGCCGTGAGGCACCTACCATTCAGGAAGTTCTCCCTTGCTGTATATTTTACCACCTGATCATTCCTCAAATGGACCTGTGAATTACGGGTAGGTAAGCATGCCAGGGACACAGATCTCTTTGCTCCAGAAGAATGTGTTTGTCCTGTATTGCTAATAAAATATATATACTCATAGCTTTTGATCTTATTCAAAATCATGTTTATAGTTGCATAAAGTTAGCCTGGGCTTAATTTGGGATTTCTAATGCCAAATACTTTTAAAGGTGTCCATCACAAGACATTGGATGAATAAGGCAAGGTGGAGAGGTTTGAAGGCACAAGCTAAGCAGGTCCAGGTTATGTCAGTGTCTGGATGGGTGACCCCTTGGGAGCCTAGTGTCCACCACCTTGGGTTCTGTGATGGAAGAAAGGTGGGATATAAATGCAATTAAACAAACATAAAATATCCCACACCCTATACCAGCTGTAGCCAATGTGATACTCTCCAGATGCTGTTGGATTACTGCTCCCAACATCCCTGAGCACCAGCCATGATAGCTGAAGCTGATAAAAGTCGTAGTACAATAACATCCAGAGGGCACCAGCTTGGCTACCCCTGCACTACTCCAACTAGCCAAGCCATCACAGAGTGAAAACAGCTGCAAAGAAATTGGAGGAAGGCTCTGTACAGTAGGACGGGGCCCTTTGCATTACTATTATTTGTCGTAATGTGTAATGAGTTTGCACTTCGTTTTCATATCAAAGAGCAAACATGAGATTTGGCCGAACTCTGTTTCCTTGATGCTGACAAGAGCGTGTTTATAGGGAAGGCAAGCAAAATTAATATGTAAAGAAAAGCAAGCAACGTATGTGAGAACAGGAATCCATGGTAATGACTTGTATACACATGATACATCTAGTGATAATATCATTTCCACAAATTTATTACCCCATGTTATCAACACAGTGACCTCATAATATATAAACTAAAGTTTGAACAGCAGCACTGATTATATTGGTAGCAACTAGCAAGAGCTGAGAATCACGTTCAGAACCAAAAGAAGAACAGCTCCTCCATGTTTATAATATACCTTTAGATTAGAAAGAGCTGAAGTCATGTTGTCTTTTCAGCACCACTGATGGAATAGCTACAATGCCCTAGCCTACGAAGAGGATCGTAATAGTATTAAGTACAGCAGCATTTCATAACCAAGCAAAGCACCATTTCGTTACCCCAAGTTTTCACTGCCAGACAGTGCTGTTTCAGTCTCAGGACCTTTTGGGGTCTGTGCGCACACTGGAATTCTGATGAAGCATTGTAGACGTCCATCAAAAAAATGGCTGCCATATAAATGGAGGCACTCGCATTTGCATGATTTCTACATGGGTTTTCTCCTAATCCACTATCTAATAACAGATCACATCTGCTTCTAGGTAAAAGTAAGAGATCCAGCACAAACTACTGGGTCCACCATGGCACAAACTACAGATTCTTTGCTCTGGTGCTCTGGCAAGAACTGCGGAGGTGGGTTTTTTTTAAGTGCAATCCACAGAAACCACTGTCACCTTCCATTTTTTTTATTTATTTAAAAGCATTAACTAACTGCTTAGTGATTTAAAATATGGAGTGTTGAGAGGAGGCAGAGGGAGAAATAGATCAGAGGGGCTAGAACAGGAGGACAGAGAAATATGTATCTAGTGCAGAAAGAAGAATCTCATTCTCTGGATAAGTCACTTCCTGGTTCACACTCAGATGCTGTTTTGAAATGTCATGGGCATGGAAGAGAGAGCTGGTCATGGATAGTAATGCGGAAGTTAACAAACTGAATGTAGCTAAGACTCAAGACAAGTGTATCCATCCCACCCAAAATCCTGTAAAACCAACATGGAGAAAAAAAACCAAAGCAACTCAACCAAGACTGAGGCATTTGTGAGTGGGGGAGAACATGGATGGAATGGGATGACTGGAACCCTGAACTGAAGCACTTTATGCTGCAACGTTTTGTGCAAGCGCCCTTCATTGTTACCCCCAAGCCTATTTTTCCCTAACTTGGCAAAAATCATAGGATAAATGCCTTCCTTCATAGGATTGCTGTTAATATGAGTGAAATAATGGCTACCTTTTGAGTTTTAGTGGCAGAAATGAGCTCCCCTTTAAAGCAGGCTTTGGGGAAGGGGCAGGTCTCATTTACAAGTGGGGAGGCTGTAAATGTGGACCGAGGGTTCCAACCTCAAAAAATTGCTCATGCATACAGAACAGCACACATGTATTGGTACATTCCACTCCAGATAACGTCAGTATTTCCAAAGAGCTTTTGTACCTCTGAATCATGCTGGGGGAGAGGATATAGATTTTGCTCAAGAGCCAGTTGTGTTCCATTTCACTGGGTGTATTTTTCCTATGCTAAGACACAGAAGCATGTTCAAACATTCAAGCCAAAATGTCATTTGTGCTGTGAACTTAACAGCTTGGAGACTTTCAAAGTCTATGCCACCACAAGGAACTCTTCCCTTCATACTACAACAAAAGCTCCTGGATACTATCCCTAACGTTTCTGCTGCTCTGAGGATTCTTCTCACACTTCAAGCATCAGTGGCAAGCGGTGAACACGGTGTCTCAAAGCTCACACTTATAAAAACTTGACCACACTCAACAATGACTAGCCGGCTTGGCAGCTGCTATATCAGTTGAACATGCCCAAGAAGGGCACTTGACCCAAAGGAACTGGTGACAAAATTTGTAAAGGAAAAGGTACACAAAATGAGATTTCGACGTGCCTGATGAAATCAAAACGACATCAATTTTTTGTGCCAAATCATTCCGAACAAACTTTTGCATTCGAGAAAGAGAATCAAAGGTGGTTGTACTACTTATTCTTGCAATTAATAATAATAAATTTAGCAGTTTCAAGTTTTGAGCTTGTCTTTTTTTTCTACAAGACACCTGTTTTTCAGCACTGAAGTTTGCTTTTTTTTGCGGGGGTGCAAGTAATTAGCCCGCCTAGGGTGCAAAACAGCCTGGTGCCGGCACTGCCTGAATACTGCTGTGCAGAATGTCGAATTTGAGTGTGCGCCCCAGAGCTCCGGAGCACACAAAACCATTACGAAGACGAAGGCTATTGCCTTTACCTCCCGATGCCTGCGGCCCTGCTGCTCTGCATCCACGTGAAGCGTGGGGAGGGGCTCTTCTCTTCCCGCACCCCCTCCTTGCTAGAGATTAGGCGTGTCTCTTCCTGGGACCCCCACCCTCCTCCTGTCCATAAATAGCCAAGCCCCAGGAGGCGCGCAGACCAGAGCAGCCACAGAGCCACCGACTGCAGCCAGCTCTGCCAGCGGCGTCACAGCATGTACACCAGCAGAATGGAGGTTCCCAGGAGGGGGCGATCCTTCGACTCCATGAACACCAGCTTCGGCGAGAATCAGCTCAACAACGTGGTAGGCAACCTCTCCTCTTTGGCCATCCTCAACGAGGTAGGTGTGCGCAGCAGGAGAGGCGCTTCTTGACTTTCATTCCACTTCTCTTAGATTCCTTCCTGATCCAGGAGATCTCCCGTGGTTGGTCTACTATATGGTCATGCAGAGAGAGCCACGGTGACATTTGTTTTTTGTGCTTTTGATGAGTTTGTGTCTGTTTGATAAAGAATCGTCTAGTAGTCAGATCACAGCTGCATTTTAAAATATATGAACGATGATACTTTAGGATATTGTACCGCAAAAAGTTTTTGAGCTGCTGGGAGAACATCGTTCCTGTGTGGCTTTGTATTATAGAGATAGTAAAAGTACATGAAGTACTTTGGGAATTAAAACCTCCACAAGAAATGACACCTCCTTTTTAGAAGTGGAAGAATCCCTTGGTGGGTCCACAGGAAACCTTCACAATGTTGCACAATATTCAAATTCACTCCAACTTATGCAAAATGCTAGGTATATGTTATTGCTTGGTGCATATTCTGCAGCAAATTTGGCCAGCTGTGTGGTTCTGTTCGCCCTGCTCTCCCCCACTGGCTGTCCCAGTAACAAGTGGTGCAATTCCACACTGAAACGTGCATTTTACAGCATCGCTTGTTTAAACACCCTCAGACAGGTCAGCTATCGGATCTAAGCTAGCTGCACACAGGGAGACTTTGTGGAGAATGAAGAGCAAGTGCTCCTCTCTACCTGGGACTGGCAGCTATCACAATGGCTAAAAAGCACACAGTCCTTCAAATGACTAGATGAGGATTAAGCTGGGCAAGTTTCCGTTTCAGCTCTGCAATTTGAAAACTCACTGCCCAATTGTCCTACCACAATTGATAATATAATCTGGATAAATTTGGGGCATTAATCTAATTAAGGGCACCAGCATCTCAGGAAGGCACTGTAGCCATGTAACTGAGAAAAGGTGGGCACCCATTCTTATTCTGAATAGCCCTGTGGAAAGTCAACTGTGTAGATTGATCCTTGCAGACATGTGGACTTCCAGGGAATAAGAGATTCCCTGCCTGTGTGTATTCTGGGGTGTCCACCTTGTCCCCTTGCCCATCTGGTGTACTAGAGGTCATGACATACTGAGGAATATCTCAGTATGAGAAACACCCTGAATATTTGCAGGGTAGTGCAGATGGACACCCTTTCATCAGAGAGTGTTAAAAAGGGATCTGCAAACTGAGCGTGATGTTGCACTCAGATTCCATCCAATGTCTTACTTGCATCTTATTTATCTTCCTCTTTGGCAATGCTCATTTCCCTATCCTAGACCCCTTTCAGCTAGCGCCTGTCTTTAGTAAGTGCTAATTGACATACAAGTGCCTTTGAACTTATGCATCCTGTCTACAAAAAATAGGGAGATGCATGAGCAAGGCATGTGTCCTATGCTCATCACCTGATGTTACCCTTCAGCATATGACGATGAAGATGCTATTTCTGTAGGCTGCACTTTTGGGGGACTCGCATCGCTTGCAGCCACTGATAGACCAGTCCTCAGCGTTAACAATGAAACTTTAAAAAAGTGATTGACGCTGGTGGCCATTGTGGCTTCTAGTGACAAGATGTTCTGTACATGAGCCGTGTGTTTTGTGACGGAGTCCTTCCTTTGGCTTACCATCTTTAATCCACTGCCTACCAATGATGACTTGATAGTTTGTTTGTTTTGCATGCAGGTGTGAATAACCTCTCCCTTTCTAATCTCCCGACTTCGCTAATCATATTATAAAGTAAGCCCATCATCTAAGTCATCTGAGTTAACCTTCCCAGTGGTTTAAGTCTGTCTTCATAAGGATGATCTCACTTTCCTGATAATTCCCCTTGACTATATCTAGCCAGCTTTGCTATATCGTCACCGTTTTACCCAATCCTGCTACCCCATCTAAGGTATTTGAGACACCAGGTCAAATAAATATGTATTATATTGGTCAGCAACTAGCTTCCCCAGAGGGCTAGTTGGAGACAGGAGTGAATGGTGGAAGAACAGCCCCTCTAGAGGTGCCTGCCAGCAAGTTATTTTACTACAAATGCCACTTTTCCTACCCTACACTTGCTGGTGCCAGACAGCTGATTTATAGGAACCAGATTTGGCCCACAGGCCTCCAGTTGCTGCCACTGAATTTAATATATTTGTACCCCATCACTCCAATCATTCAAAGCAGGCGTTTAAAAACCACCCATTTAACAGAGAGCTTTGCAAGCTATAAGAACCGTATTTATAGCCACCAACAGCTAGTGGTCGAGGAGTACATGGCAAACTGAGGCTGCTGCAGTGCCCTGGGGGTCTTGCAAGAGACAGTGCTGGGAAAACTAGCTTAGGAGGTAAGAGGAGATTTACCTCTGCTGAACCTGCCATTGATGTCAGCAGTTTGAAGATCTTCTTCTTGAGATCTGGAGCAGATTAGGGAAGAGGCAAGTCTACATAAGCAAACTAAGCCTGTTCTTGTAATGAGAGTTTTCTGTAGATAGCTTTGTTGGAACCAATCAACCCTATGCTGGCTGGCTGTCAAGATAGGCAAACCCAAGAGCAGGGTTCAATCTCCACTTGGTCATGAAGCTCACAGGGTGACCTTGGGCTAGGAACTGCCTCTTAGCCTAACCTACCTCACAAGGTTGTTGTGGGGATTAAATGAGGAGGGGGGAAACCATAATTTCTCTTTAGAGAAAAAGGTGGGATTTAAATGCAACAAATAAATAAACAATAAATTTAACCCTAAGGGGAGGTTTGCTACTGATTTTAGACCCAAATAGGTTGTACTAAACATGATGCAAGCAGGGTTGTTTCAAAATTGTAAAAACTAATCCATATCAACTATTTCCTTCCTTCCTGAGCATAAAGCCACACTTTTCTGGATCTACCCTGAGCTAGCTAAGCATTTATTGAGCAGCGTCAGACAAAAAGGTTGTAAAAGCCATTGTAAAAAGTTAAAATCATTAGGATCAGAATCACACGTAGTTTAATGGTGAATTTTGGACACAATGGAGAAGTAAAAGATTTGGGTTATTATAAAAGATGCAGGAGGAAATGATTAACAATGGGACCCACAAAGGGGAGGAGGGAAGTTCAGGAGACTCTCTGGAATCCCGTTTCTATGTTGCAGGTTGGATATGGGACTATAAAATTTTAATCTGAAAAATCAAATAAATAAATTTATATATATATTTCAAATATATATATATCAAGGAGCATCAGATGTCCTGAAAAAGAGTCACATTCAGCTCTTGCTCAGGAAGAGAACACTTATAAGCAGATTCTCTGCCACCTGAAAAAAGTTTAATAGGAGACTTAAGAATGTTTTTGTGGAGTGTTGAAGTCAATCAACCACTCCCACGTGAGGCTTAGATCTAATTTTTGCTTGGAGCATAAGCTTTTATGGATTTCTACCACAATAAAGCTGCCATAAGACTCTTCCTTGTGACATCTTATCTGTGGAAGGGCAGTTTGGAAATCTAATGAATTAGTGGTGTAGGTGCAGCAGGAACAAAGGGACCTGTTTAGTTCTTCTTCAAGAGTATTAGGCTTGGTGTAAAGTTGTGCCACCAAAAGTAGATGTGGCTTGCAGTAGGTTCTTAGATAATCTCATTGTCACTCAGTACCACTTTAGTAGGGTGCATAAGAAGATCCTTGTTTGGATCAGACCAATTTAGTCCTGCATCCTGTTTTCACAGTCGCCCACAGGATGTCCACAGTGGTTCATCCCACCCCATAGATGTCTTTCAGCAACTCCACATTCAAAATACCCACATTTCTGCGCAAAGAGAATCCAATTGCTGCATGTTGAACCAACTGCATGCCTCAAGCAAACTTGGATAGCTTTTATTTTTTAGTTTAATTTCTAATGCTGCTAAAAGTTAGCTTGTCATAGAAAGAGATTACAATGACGGGAGGGAGGGAGGATAAGTGTGGACAGAAGAAAGGCTTTAAGATTGGTGATTGGGAGGAAGGATGACAAAGATGCAGAGCTGAATACAGCATTTAAATTTTGCCTACTGAATGCTGGAGGTCCACTGTGGGCTGCTTCTCTGGCTGGGGGCCTTCAGATGTTTCCAAGCTCATTCCTGAAACAATGAGTAGGAAACCTTCTTTCATTTTATTGTTATTTAAAAAAATCAGTATTTAAAGATGTCCATTTCTAGGCAAGAACTTAGATGTGACATTTCTCAATGGAGGTGATGGAATACACATAGCATTGTAATGTAGCTTGGAAGGTCAGGTGTGATAATGTGAGAAGGAAGTGCACTGTGGGAACTAGCCCTTAGTGATATTATTATTATTATTATTATTATTAATAATAATAATAATAATTTATATCCTGCCCATCTGGTTGGGCTTCCCCAGCCACCCTGGGCAGCTCCCAACAGAATATTAAAAACACGATAAAACATCAAAGATTAAAAACTTCCCTAAACAGGGCTGCCTTCAGATGTCTTCTAAAAGTCAGATAGTTGTTTATTTCCTTGACATCTGCTGGGAGGGCATTCCACAGGGCAGGCGCCACTACCAAGAAGGCCCTCTGTCTGGTTCCCTGTAACCTCACTTCTCGCAGTAAGAGAACTGCCAGAAGACCCTTGGAGCTGGACATCAGTGTCCGGGCTGAACAATGTGGGTGGAGATCTAGGTATACTGGGTATTTAATGCAGGTTAAGATATTCAGCTTGCCACCTCTTTTCTCTCTCTTCATATAATCCCTTCTCAGGTATGGAATTGCTTTGAGGTGGGGAACTTGTGGTTCTCCTGATGTCATGGGACTACAACCCCCATCACCACTGATTATTGGCCAAACTGGCTGGGACTGATGGGAGTTGGAGTCCAGGAACACCTGGAGAGCTGCAGGTCCCCCATCACTGGTTCAAGGTACATAAACCTTGTGTTTATTTCAACTATTAGATGTGCTCATGAAACATAAGTCTTTTCTTCAGGGCATACAGGGACGAAGTGATTTAGGAGATGGTGGTCTTCTACTTGCCTCTATGAGTGTTTGTGGCCTGCACAGTCTGTATGTAGGGCTGGCTTTCCACTCCCGGCAGGGGTGGGAGGATGTCTGTAGGCTAGCTTGGGAGAAGGTTATTTTCTATTTTAACAGCCACTTCCTGTGCTTCCAGCTCTTCACTACAGCACTGAAACCACAGCGGCCGGAGGCTGCTATGCAGACTTGTTGTTAGTATAGTTGAAACAAAGCGATAGCTAGGGTTGCCGAATGACTGAGCAGGGAAAAAACACCACAGCCTGACTTTGAAAGTAGCTTGCTTTGTAGAAATCAACAGTTGAAGCTCTTCTCAGCATGGATATAAGCCTTTATCACCTGCTAAGAAGGCCAGCCCATCTCATTTTGATTCCTGGGGTGCGACAGCAAATGGTGTCCTCTCATCCCACCATGTTAAAGGACTAGCCAAGGCCAGCCATGTAATTTTTTAGCACCTGAGGCAGAAAATCACACAAGTGCCTCTTCTCCTCCCTGGCAGTTAAAATACAAAATCAGTACATTAAATAAAGAATTTACTGCCCTTTCATGGCACCCCATTCTGCAGCCTAAGGGAGACAACTTTGAACCTAAAAAAAATAGGTTTGTTTTGAAACTTTGACTTAACTCTTAACTCTGCTTGCCATCTGCATCATTTTTAGATCCACAAGTCCAACTACACGATGAATGATGACAACAAAGAGAATGAAGACAATGCATCTGAAAGGGGGAGAGCTGCCGTCATTTTTTCTTTAAAAAATGAAGTTGGAGGGCTTGTGAAAGCCCTAAAGCTCTTTCAGGTAAGCAGTCCAGTCCCTGTTCTGTACAGCTGGTACAGAGTAAAGATAGCAACAACCTCTGTAACGGCATGGTTAGTTTTGCTGCTGTATAAGATTTTAGATTTTATAAACAAAAAATGCTAAACCTAAAATAGTACGACCATACAACTGTGCACTCCAAATGGAGGTTGAGATGAAATCCCAGAATCTGATCTGAAGGACTGAACCTTAAGGGTATTGGAGAAGAATTTATTTGTTTGTTTTGCGTTTCAGACACCTCTGAAAATTTGTAACTTACTCAGGGCAGATTTGCACATTATATGGAAGTGCTGATTCCACATTTCAAGGGTCCCAAGGGGGCAGGTTGTAGGTTCCCTCCTCCCTGGGAGAGATGCTTTAACTGTTATTCCAAGTGTCCCTGTAACTCACTATTACACATGATGTGTAAAGAAGGCATTAGAACGGTCACTTTTGTGGCATCTTCTTACTAAATAGTGCACTGCTTATTAGTATATGACTAGTAATTTAATGTTGAAGTCAATCAACCACTTCTCTGGGGGAAAGTAAAGAAACTGTGCCTATGCACTTTCTAGAGTGAGACCTGGGGCAAATGTAGCCCTCCAGGTCTCTCTGTAGGCTGAATCCCTCACTGGCCTTGTTCTGTGCCCTCCTGAAGTACACATGGGCAACTGTGGATTTAAGCCAGGAGTGGGTGCTTTAGTTCTCCTACTCTGGTACACAAAAGGGAAGGAGATATGATTGGTGCCCTGCAGAAGCTTGAGGCTAATGCAGGCATCCCCAACCTTCGGCCCTCCAGATGTTTTGGACTACAATTCCCATCATCCCTGACCACTGGTCCTGTTATCTAGGGATCATGGGAGATGTAGGCGAAAACATCTAGAGAGTCGCAGGTTGGGGATGCCTGGGCTAATGCATACATTCTCTTATTTTACTCTTTGCCTTTATACGTGAATTATCATGCTGAAAATGAGAAGTATTTTCATAAGGTTATTCACTATGGCAGGGAGTGTATTCGAAGTGTAGATTATTTTGTGTTAATTAGTTTGTTTGATGAACTATATCAGAGGAAGGGGCGACTAGCAGAGATTTTGGTCCTCGGGTGCTATTGACCAACGAAAAAAATATCTTTCTTATCCATCAGGAAAAGCATGTGAACCTGGTGCACATAGAATCTCGAAAATCCAGGAGACGAAATTCAGAGTTTGAGATCTTTGTAGATTGTGACAGTAACAGGGAACAGCTTGAGGAGATCTTCCATCTCTTGAAATCGCATGCCAATGTGGTATCTGTGAACCAGACAGACAATTTCCTCGTACAGGAAGATGGTAAGGAAGAAAATAAGAATGATTTATTAAAAGTGCATGCCCTTTAAAAGGTGTGATCACGTGCCAGTGTTTGTGGTGCTAGATTTTAAAAACAATGTCTTGTTTTTTTCTTTAGAGAGGCTTCTTCTTTTTCTTTTCTTTTCATCTAATGCATTTTCAAAGAATGGTTTACAGTAGTTTAAAACAGATTTCCTTCTACTATGAGATGTTTAAAAAGAAAGATACATACATTGGTTGGCTATGGGACTGCTGGGCAAAGTGAACCTGTGCTTAGGAAGGGAGCAGCATGATTTTAAATATAAATTCCACTGAATCCATCTCATAAGGCTGTGATCCCATGAAAAATTAGACGTGCCCAATTTGTCACAGATACCTCTAATTCGGCATAAGATTGGGCTTCCCATGTGGTTAGGAGTTTCAACCTAAGTGCATGGGACTTGATTCACAACTAGGGTCCATTTGATCGCCATAGGAGGAATTTGATGGCACGCTAAGGCAATCGTTCCATCAGGGCAATTATTTTGGCTTTCCAGAGGGAATAATCCCCCCACATGCTGTTATGTTATGGGGGTTCTCCCGAAATTCCCTCCTGAGCCAATGCTGAAGGCGCAAGGGGAAGAGAGACGGAAAGCCTTATTGCACAAGTGGAAGTCCTTGCGCATTAGCTAATCCTGCTCTATATTTAGAAATGAAGTTTACCCTATCACAAATTTTCTATTGGTTTCAAATGTTTTCTGCCTGCGTCCAGTAGCCTGTGCATTCCCTTACTTGCTTGAGCCATCATACTAACGGGGATTTAAGATGTTCCATAGAAGTCAGATATGATTTGATGAATGGGGTTTTCAGGAACAGAGGACCCTGCCTTAGGAAAAGGGAGCTGGGCCACAGGAGCTGTAGGTTCGTTCTGTGACCTATGCAATTCTGAATACTATTTCACTTTGTTTTTGTCTCCAGCACTTGGTGCAAATGGCCATAACGCAGTAGAACAATATCCATTTCACAATAGAGGGCCTGCAAAATTATGTAGTGAGCAAACCAAGGAAATCTGCTTCTTTTTCCTGGGTCTCCCTTAATATGTGGGGTTTCTGGTTATTTGTGTTTACATTCGGAACTGGTGACTTTGGTTTGTTCTCCTTTAAAACCTTTTCGTTTTTGAACTACAACTCCCTGAGGATTGGCCATGCCGGCTGGGACTGATGGGAACTGGAGTCCAACAGCACCTGGAGGGGCACAGTTTCCACAGTCTTGAGATTTAAAGCCTTTTCCTGTAAGCAACACCTGAGCCTCCCCTTTTTTGCCTTATTTGGCAGCAGAGGGTTGAAGGTGTGAGAGCAACAGCTAAGCTGAATCCCTGATGCAAGCAGTAAGAGCTAAACTTACTTTCTTCCCCTGTTTTTAGTATCGTTGTTCCTTTTGCCATATCTACCACAGGAGGAAGTGCCCAGTGTTGTGTGAAGGTCAGATAGGAAGATGTTCTCTTCTCCTCTTGACATTAATTCCTCAGAAACTAGATTTCATTTTCTAGCTGTCATAGCTGGCCATAAGCACAGTTTCCTTTTCGTAGCAAGCTTAATTTTATTAATAGCTATGTGGGTTTTATTCATTCCGTAGAATTTTATTAATAGCTATATGGGTTTTATTCATTCCATAGATATGGAAAATATCCCCTGGTTCCCTAAGAAGATCTCGGATTTGGATAAATGTGCAAATCGTGTTCTAATGTATGGTTCTGATCTGGATGCAGACCATCCAGTGAGTAGATTCATATTTCTCTCACAATATTTCTGTTGCCTTTAACGAGCTCCTCAAAACACTTACTTTGAATATCTGGATATCTGATACTTTAGACTTGTATTCCAATATCAGAGTTTGATGCACATTGAACATACTAACATATCAAACATGATAATACTGAGCTATAATGGTACAACCAGTATGTGATTCAATCCTATCCGAAAACAGCAATGGTCAAGAAGCATGCAGATTGAAGAAAAAATTCCCCTCAACTGGGGGGGTGGGTTTAGGAGTAGAAACATGTTAATCACAAAGACTGACTGGGCCTTAATTTTTGTGTTTCACTTTTAGGGTTTCAAAGACAACGTTTATCGCAAGAGACGGAAGTATTTTGCAGACCTGGCTACGAACTACAAACAGTATGTGTCAATCTTTGTTAAATGCTCTTGCTAAAGATGGGGCGCGGGACGCGGGTGGCGCTGTGGGTTAAAGCCTCAGCGCCTAGGACTTGCCGATCGAAAGGTCGGCGGTTCGAATCCCCGTGGCGGGGTGCGCTCCCATCGTTTGGTCCCAGCGCCTGCCAACCTAGCAGTTCGAAAGCACCCCTGGGTGCAAGTAGATAAATAGGGACCGCTTACCAGCGGGAAGGTAAACAGCGTTCTGTGTGCTGTGCTGGCTCGCCAGATGTAGCTTGTCACGCTGGCCACGTGACCTGGAAGTGTCTGCGGACAGCGCTGGCTCCCAGCCTATAGAGTGAGATGAGTGCACAACCCTAGAATCTGGCAAGACTGGCCCATACGCGCATGGGTACCTTTACCTTTTAAAGATGGGGCAGGAACCTTTCAGGGCCAGGGACAAAGCCTTGGAGACTTGCGTATTAGTAATCTGACTGACAAATGTGGAGGTTGAGAATATATTCTGGATCACAGAGTATGCCAGTCAGCCAGTTTTGCTTAGCTCCTTTGCCAATCCAAGCTAGAGTTCAGCACAGCAAAATAAAGCTTTCCTCCAAAATCATTGCAGTGACCCTACAAGACCAGGCAAAACCAGTTTATGTTGTTATTATTGGCCAATCCAATTTCCCAAGCAATGATGCACAGAACTGAAGGTAACACTAGGACTCTGAAGTGTAATTTGAAAACAAATGTTTCATTTCTGACAAACGTTTCTGAAAGTCAGCCCTTGATTCTGCCTTCTCGTCATAGTGGCGACCCAATTCCAAAAGTTGAATTCACCGAGGAGGAGATCAGGACTTGGGGCACAGTATTCCGAGAACTGCATAAGCTCTACCCAACCCACGCTTGCAGAGAATATCTCAAAAACCTGCCTTTGCTAGCCAAGTACTGTGGGTACAGAGAAGACAACATACCCCAGCTGGAAGATGTGTCACGTTTTCTAAAAGGTAATGCGCAGGCGTCTCTCTGACCAGATGTTTTTGCTGAGGCAATGCTACCATTTTAATAGGACAGACATAGCCAACGTGGTGCCCTACAAATGTTGTTGGACTACAACTCCCATCAGCCCCAGCCTGCACCACCAGTGGTCGGGGGTCATGGGAGTTGCAGTCAAATTTATTTTTCTTGGCTCCCTCTGCAATATGGCTTTGATGAAGAACAAGATGCTAGAGATCTCCATGTGTTTGAACTGCTGCAACATGGGTGTTTGGTGAGGGGACTTGGCTGGATGTTTATCTTCTAAATTTGCCACCATCTTGGTTTTTGCAGAGCGCACTGGATTTACTATCCGCCCAGTTGCTGGATACCTCTCGCCCAGAGATTTCTTGGCAGGTTTAGCCTTCAGAGTGTTCCACTGCACTCAGTATGTTCGACATAGTTCTGACCCGCTTTACACACCAGAACCGTAAGCAGCTATTTTTTCATCCTTATTCCAAATAACATGTACATTTATACTTATTCCAGGAAAGTGTACCCATTTTGAAAGCTTGGTGTCAATCAATGAAATCCTTCTCCTGTCTACTCAGAAGTAAGTCCTACTGAGCTCAGTGGGGCTCACTCCTAAGTAACTGGGCATAGAATTGCAACCTAAAGCTAGACTTTATGACCATTTTACAAATCAACACACAGTAATGCTCTCCTTTTCAAACATTTAGATCAAATCTGGCTCTTGTGAGTTGGAGGTGGGAGGCAGGGAACAGTGTTGAGAGCAGAGAACTTGTAACTGAGGGCTGTCAAACATATTTAACACAAGCCTAGCTCTCACAATGTGAATTATTTCCACTTATTTTAGTACAACTGAAGAATCAAAATAAGTTTAGGATTTCTTTTCTCTGAGATCCTTAGATTAAGGATATTGAATTAAATAAGACTGAGTGCCTACAGACCAATTAACCCATCTATATTTTGGACTTACTAAGCCTATCTTAGCACTCTCATCTTCATTATCATGCACATTTTTGCTACTCCATGAGCTTGACCAGCCTAATAATCCTACTTTCTGCACCTATTGCCATCGCCACAACTCCAATTCACATACATTACACAATTTGCAATAATGTAGGTGCTCCTTGGGAAGGCCCATTCATGTCATCTTTCTCCTCATTTTTTTGTCAAGAAGTAGTAGTTCAAACTGGGCATGCAGGCTTCTAATGTAGAGTACCCATGACACTTCAGTAAATAAGTAATGATTACACTGGCAACCACCTCCTTCCCCTCAGGAGCTCAAGCTGGGGGTATGAAGTTTTCCCCTTCCCCATTTTGTCCTCACAGCAATCTAGTGTAGTAGGTAAGGCCTGGCAGATTGTGACTGGCCGAAGATCAGTCGAGTTTCATAACTGAGTGGGTTATGAACTGAACTGAACCCTGATCTCCCAGGTCCTAGTCTGACACTCTTAACCACTGCACCAAATTGGCTATGTCCATGTGTCATCATTTCCACCACAGAGAAGAGATTGAGTATGCATGTGTGTTGGCCCTATGTAAAATCCCCCACTCTCTGTGCTCTTGTAATTACACATGTCTACCAAGTTTCTAAACCACTTTGTGTACCTGGCATATAGCTCATGTGCGCTTATGCCCCACCAAGCGTGCTGATGTCTGTTGTGCTATGGGATACTTGGAGGTTTTCCTCCTCAATTGTTATATATTTTTGGCAGATTACCTATTTATATTAGATGAGCTTGCTTTTACACATCAACTGTAAGGGACAAACTACCTGGATCAACATTAGCTTGCTTTTCCTGTTTTCCAGTGATACCTGCCATGAGCTTTTGGGCCATGTACCTCTTCTTGCTGAACCCAGTTTTGCCCAATTCTCTCAGGAAATTGGCTTGGCTTCCCTTGGGGCATCTGATGAAGCTGTTCAGAAGCTGGCAACTGTAAGTAAAGGATACGGGCCGCTCTGTGCAACATGTTCCTCATTTCCATGGATACTACCTCAGTGATTCCATCTTGTGTGTGCCACCATGGAAGAGGCCCTTTCTCTAGTTGCCACCTCACACAGTGAAGATACCCAGAGGAGGGCCTCTAACTCACCACTTTTTTTCTCATGGCCAAATTAGAGAACCTGTCTTCATACTGAACAGTGTTGAAATTATATTCCATTTCCCAGCTATACAAAGGGCCTTGGCTCCTGAGTGCCATCATTTCTTAGGGATGAACTGAGGGGTTTAGGGGTTTTCTGAATCCAAAGTCTGGGTTGTTTTAAATTGCAAGTAATGGATGATGGTGCAAGTCAGTGGTATAAGGGATTCCATATTAAAGGGGAAATAACATTCATGCCTACTCTTCATCTAGGAAAGGGAGCATGAAAACACTTGTTGCTTGAGTTTTATCAAGTTGCATCTCTGTCAAAGGCTCACTGTGTTGCCTTCCTTTTTCCTCAGTGCTACTTCTTCACAGTAGAGTTTGGCTTATGTAAGCAAGAAGGCCGGCTAAGAGCCTATGGAGCTGGTTTACTCTCTTCTATCAGTGAACTGAAGGTAAGCCTTAAAAGTCTCTTTTAACTACAGTCAATGGGTCTTCAGAGCAAACTGTTCAAAAACCTTCTACATTCAGGGAATGCTTTTCACATTAACCTGTCTGCCAAGATGGTCAAATTATTGACTTGAACTGACTGGTCAGAACATAATTTGTCAGTCTTAAGAAACAAACAAAACACACTTCACAGGTTTCCAGTCAGTTTGCAGACACACTGTAAGGTGATAGGTTTTGGTCTAGGCCCTAGAGAGTACTATACAGCTTAGGACCAGGGTCTCTGAAGGACACACTGCTTTCATGTATATCTGCCAATTCTGTAACATTTTCCTGAGAACATAAATTTATGACATCCATACACTTGACACCTTTGAGGTCCCAAATATATGCAAAACCCAATCTTTGTCATTTTGTTCCGTCTGACCACCAGCATGCACTGTCTGGAAATGCCAGAGTCAAGCCCTTTGACCCCAGTGTCACCTGCAAGCAAGAATGCATGATTACAACGTTCCAAGAAGTTTACTTTATTTCTGAAAGCTTTGAAGATGCAAAAGAAAAGATGAGGTAATTTTGCTAAGAACACCTGGGAGATTGAAAGGTGTCTTTATTTATCCACCTTTGTGGGGGAGGGCACACACACCTTAGTTATTACAGTGGTACCTCGGGTTAAGAACTTAATTTGTTCTGGAGGTCTGTTCTTAACCTGAAGCACCACTTTAGCTAATGGGGCCTCCCGCTGCCGCCGCGCCACCGCTGCACGATTTCTGTTCTCATCCTGAAGCAAAGTTCCTAACCCAAGGTAGGAACTTCTGGGTTAGCAGAGTCTGTAACCTGAAGCGTATGTAACCTGAAGCGTATGTAACCCGAGGTACCACTGTATTCTCCACCACTACCCCTTTGCGGTTGAGAGCTTGGCTAAACAGTTCTGTGTGGTGGCTAAGAGACCCAAGGCTCAGCCATGAATCTGAAAGTGCCCCGATCAAGTTTTACCTCTGTGGAGACTTGCTAAGTGGTCTTAAACAAGTCACTCTCTCTCAAACCCCACTCTGCCTCCCTGTCCCCAACATGGCAGTAAATTAATACATTTCCATGCTGTTATAAGAATTATAAGATTATGTATGTCAAGAACTTAAAAACAGCATTTGGTGCTGTTGTGTCACATCGAGGCTTGTGTGAAGCAGGTTTAAGACCAGGCAGCTCCATTATCTTATCCCAGTTCATTTGCTTGTTTCCCTCCTCTTTCCTGAGCTGTTGTCCCTGGATCTGACCATTCTCAGCATCACACCTGACAGCACTTTTTCCTTGGAGTATCATTTCTGATGAGTTAATGCAATTCTCTTTTTGGTTTTTATGAACCAGTTATAGCGGTACTTGAGATATTGTAGCACAGACATACAAGGAGTGGTCCTTGGTTGCCAGCTACATTGAGAAGGTGTAAGTGGGCTTCCATTGGAAATTTACTCCCCTTTTTCTTCCATCTGAACAGAGAGTTTGCAAAGACAATCAGGCGCCCCTTTGGAGTGAATTACAACCCATATACACAAAGCATTCAGATCCTGAAAGACACAAGGAGCATTGCTATTGTGGTGAATGAGCTACGCCATGAACTGGACATTGTCAGTGATGCCCTGACCAAGATGGGCAAGCAGCTGGGAATCTAACCTCTCCAGCGATCATCAACCATTCCACACTTGGCACCTATGGATTATGTCCCATTTTAGACATGGAAATACTCTTTGTGTGCTTTACCGCCCTGTGATCTTTGGATGAAGGGTGGTATACTCAATGAATGAATGAATGAATGAATGAATAAAGTAGGATGCCATTTTCCTGAAACCAAAGGCTGAATCACGGGGAAATAATTTGTTTTTGAACTATGCCCCCCAGAAACATTCATACCAATATTTGCATACTATTTCCCCCTTCCTCTTATGGCTCACCCACATACTCAGCAAGTTGGAAGGAGAGCAGATGCAACTTACTTGTGGACATAGGAATAGCTACAATGAAATAGGCAAGTGGTTCCATGTAGTCCAATGAGGGCTAATTCTAGCTGCTACTGAAGAATGGAAAGAACTAGAAACCAAGATCTAATGAGGACCTATTGCCACCCAGTCCAGGGATGACTCCAGCTCCCATCATCCCTGACCATTGGCTATTCTGCTGGGGCTGATGGGGGCTAGAGTCCATCAACACCTGGAGGCCCACAGCTTCCCCATCCCTGCCTCCAACCAGGTAGGGCTGATGGGGGCTAGAGTCCATCAACACCTGGAGGCCCACAGCTTCCCCATCCCTGCCTCCAACCAGGTACAGCATGTGCCATCATGTTTCAAGAAGGATTCAATAGTTATTTCAGTTGAAGGATGAAGACTATAATTCGATGCACACGTGCGTAGGAATCAATCCAAATGAATACAGGGGGGTTTATTTCTTGAGTTGCTCTGCACGTGCCATTTCTCATATTAGGTTTCCCAATATACTTGCATCTGGATACACTTTTACTTGGAGAACAGGGATCTCCTGCAGGAAGCTGTATCAGTGTTGTTTCATTCCATTATATTCGCATTTGGCTTCAGTGAGCGCCATCCAGCATGGCCAATGCCCAAGGATGAGGGAAGCAGCAATCCAGTAACATTTGGGAGGCACCAGGCTAGTTACCCCTGCTCTAGAGACTACACAGTGATGAATTTATAGCAAAATGAGCACAAATTAGGAGAAACCAGCTTTGAAGAGTATTTTAGGCCTTATGCATCCTATAGCCTGCTCCAGCCTACACCTCAAAAACCCAGTTTTTTGTACTATGTGAAGGGGTAGAAGGTGGTGTAGTTGCAGAACGATGGGAGGGACAATGATTTGCTACAAAAGAAACTGCTCGTTGTTCCAATTTGTTCTCAAGATGTCAGGAGACAGAGGCTCATTGGAATTACTTCTGAACTGGATATGCCTTCATATTTAGATAAACCTTACTTTTGTCTTAACTTAGAATTGGTTTTTAGGAATCTGAAACTTAAAAAAAATCATTGCAGTTGAAACAACTGGAAGTAACGGATTAGATTTTCTGGGCTTCTACAAAGAGTAGCATTTCTCGAAATAAACTGGATTATGCCATGTCTGTGCTTTTTTATTAGACATTTTTGGGCCTGTGTTATGTTTGTAATGCAAGAGAAAACATTGTACTATTAAATGAGTATTTGCACCTTAAACTCTAAGACTTGGATTTTAAAAAAAATCTTTGAAGCCGGTTGTAGTTTTGCAATTGACCTTGATGGATCCAAGAATTCACTTAAAATCTAAGTAGATATATTTTCAGGATACTTAAATATTTATATTCAATTTTAGGATGTGTAAACTTCGTCATCTGTGTTAGTAATTTCAGTGAATTTACTGTGGTGCTAGAACTGTTAAGTAGCCAGAGTGCTTAGCTAAATGATATTTCTCCCCATTTTTTTTTCTATTTTCAAATTAAAAAATGAACTTCAAGCAACACACTGCTTTGTGTTATTTGTTAGTTGGGGCCTGGAAAAATCTTGAAGCTGGGTGGCAATAAAATTGTGAGTGGGATAATGTTGTTATAACACTACCCTAATCTCTGAGCAGTGTGAGATTGCAGGGGTGCCAGGAGCTAACGCAGGGTTTGTGTTTCTTTCAGAATGAGGTACATAGATGTGTAGAGCCTAGAGGGAGGGGTTCACAGCATTAACACCCTAAGAGGGCGTTGGTTTCCCCATAGCCGCATCCTTGGATTCAAACAGAAATCAAACATCACTTTTGACTCTCTCACTTCCCAGCTTGCAGCTTTTCTTCCTGCTCACACCCACAACTCTCACCTCTGGTCTTTGACTTTTTAACTATCAGTGATTTGAGGAACGGGGCCCACTCATTTTCTGTCTGGCACAGACCCACTTCCTTTGTTCCCTTAATGACCCATCATCGCACCACAAAGTTAAGTCTGGTTATTTCGGAAATTTGAATCCTTGATTAGATTTTAACGCTTGCTGGATTCAGAAATTACCCCTTCATGCTTTAACAAGTCCCAAGTTTACTAGATATATTTGACTGTAATTTCCCACAATATGTTTTTGTATGCACATGTTTTACGCAAATTTCAGTACAGTAGTGCTTCTCTAGTGGAAGGGACTTCCTCTGAAGGTGGTGGACTCTCCTTCCCGGAGAGCTTTTTCAACAGAGGTCGGATGGTCATCTGCCAAGGATTCTTTAGTTGTGATTCCTTCATTGCAGGGGGTTGGGCTAGATGATCCTTGAAGGACCCTCCCAATTCTACCATTCTGTGATTTCCCCCCCAAGTAAGACCAGGGAAGGCTGGGCGTAGATAACAGGAAAGACCCAACACTCCAAACCCAACAACTCTCCCTGCAGATGCAGAGAGCAGGGCAAACTAAAAAGGCGCGCGGTATTTCCGCTTCCACCAATCAGAGCCCGACTGCAAAGGTGCGGAGAAACGCCGATCACGCCCACTTCTGACGTCAGTGCGGGCGGCCTGAGGCGAGATTCATGGCTGCTTCCGGGAGTGGCTCCTCCCCTTTTGCGACGTTATGGACGCCGTGCGCGAGGAGCCGACCCAGGCGCTGTTCGCTTGGGTAAGTTCCTGTGGCGGTGCCCGGAAAAGGGCGGAAGCGGCCGCCCTACGGGCATATGCGGCGGGCGGGGGGGGGGGGGAGGAAGAACGGAGGGAGGCCGCTCTTTGCTCTTTACTGCTGGTCGTGTGGGATGATGAAGCGCTGGTCCTCTGCAAATAAGTTTCACGGGCTCCGGCGGCGCTGCTCTGAGCCAGAATCGAGCTGTTGACATGGTTTCCCCACACACATCGCACCAGGCTCCCTCTCCGCTTCCACCGCCCCTGACGGATGTTATTGGCAAACTCCCGTCTCTGAAAGGACCCGTCGAAATATGGCTTCAGCTCTCTGCCGTTTTAGGCGCATATGTACTGCCGCGTTTACGTATAAGCTGAACAAGCTGTAGCTTAGGGCCCCACTCTAGGGGACCCCCAAAAAAATTAAAGGAAAAATAACCTGGGTGTACATTTCCAAAATATAAGATAAAAAATAAAATAAAACCTACCTACAGCAACAGTGTTTTGAGTTGTGTAGGCTCCTATGGTGTAAGTAATGGGCCCCACTTGCTAGTCTGCTCCCTAAAATATCACTGGTTTTAGATACCTGTTAGGTCCATAAATTACCAGATACCATATATTCAACACAAAAAACCAACAATTTGTTGTTGACAAAGGACAGCTGGACATATAAAGGGCCCCATTACCTTCAATAGCTTAGGGCCTCATCAAACCTAAATGTGGCCCTGCACATATGGCATGCCAGATTCTCTCACTTGGAACAGCTAAACCTGTTGTTGAGTCACGCTGTTTCGAAAGGCATAAGCATCTGCTTGCAGGGAAGACAGCAGAGCCCATTGCTCACAAGCGTGAACTCGAAACTCTTTGTTTATGTTTTAAATCCACTTTAGACACCCCTCAAGCACCAAGAAGGACACATCTGCTGAGAGGAGGACCCTTCAGATGACTCAAGTGAATCTTGGGTCCCCGTAAGGTGTTTAAGCCAATGCTGCTCCCTGTTGCCCAGGGATGAAAGTGTCTTCTGATTTTCATGGCCCTCCCATCCTGATTCGTTTGCCCATGGTTTGTGGGGCGTGATTAAAATGTTTTCCTAGGCCTTGGTGTCTGTCCATCCGCCACAGTAGAGGCCATTTTTATTTGCCCTTAGAACTTTGAGGTATAAACAGCAGCATGTCTCTGGGGATGTGAGTCCCCTAACCCTAGCTAATATCCATGCGTTGTGGAGAATGCAGCTTCTAAGTCATCGGAGATGGATTTATGGATAAATCCGCCAATTTAATAATTAAGCATGGCTGTCTCTCCCTGCCCACTTGGTGCAGTTGTTAGGCGAGTATTCCAATAAGATCTGGGAGAGTTGGTTTTGAATCTCCACTTAGCCATGAATCTAGCCACCATTTCACAGCCTAATCTACAGGGTTGCTGTTAAAATAAAATGGTGAAGGGGAAGACCGTGTGCCACCTATAAATAGATGGTAATGTGCATTACTTCACTTAAAAATATGGCTAGCCAGCTTTGAGTTTCAGGGTCCTCCTCATTCTGCTGAATGGGTGTCTGCTCTAAAGTCTTGTCCCAATGCCATTACTATAAGTAATGCATGTGACATGCCTAGGTATAATTCTGGTGGAGCTGAGGAAACTGAACTGAAATGGTAAAGAGTTTTGAGCATTGCCTCCTTAGCTTTAACTTCATGTTTGCACACATGCCACAGCTGTCCAATTAGGCTAAATATTACATATATAATGCCTAAATATAATGCATTCTATTCTACTCTTTGAGCAACTAGTCTGTTTCAGAGAGCATAAATATTTCTCAATGTGCAAAAAAAGCCAGGATTATAACCACATGTCAAAGCAAGCTGTTAAGACTTGTAGTTCTTATTAAACAGTTTTTCTGTATCAGATAGGAAACTTTGCAGACAGGCTTAAATCAGCTTAAAAAAAAAAAGTTGGCCCTGAAGACATATGCAAAACCTGAGATGGCTGGGATGTGCATATGTTTCCCCCACTTCCAAATTATATCTCATTAGCAGCATTTATACGACTTCAGAAATACTTCTTAGGATGACATATGGAAATGCCCTAAGGTGACCAAGATTTGTCTTGCTGGATAACACATAATGACATTTCATTGTAAAAGTAATGGATGGATGTTGTAAAATATATGTGTATTGGATCCTGAAATTATTTTTCAGAAGTACCTTTCAATGAAATTGATGTGACTTGCTTCCAAGTAACAGCCGGATCGAACAGATGCTTGCCAGTTTTATGCTTCCAACGGGAGGGGGGGTAGTTAAATATGAAATGCACGTATACTTAGCCATTCAAAAGTGCCATTGGCAAGAATCTTAAAAGATAAAGCTCTCTCCCTGGGGAGAAAGCCCAAGGGCTAGTGGTTCTAATGAGATTTATGTTACAATAAGGTCTAGACTGATTTGCACCATTGACTTCCTGAGTCCAGGAGACTGTAAAATCCTCAGCTGCAAAGGGCAGAAGTGTACAGGACTGCTGTAAAAAAAAAAACCAAAAACTTTCTGATGCTACACTTGGACTGATTATGTCAAACCCTTTGCAAGATAGTGCAACAGTTAGAAATACTTCAGGCAAGTCTCCTTCCATGTATAATTTCAATTAATTACTTTTTGATCCTTGTTGATTTATTTTTTTAAAAGAGTGGTTGGGTCTCAGTACTGCCACTGCTCATACCATTAAACTTTGAAGGATTTCCTTTCAATGCAACAACGTGCAGACCAGAATCTGCATGTCGTGGAGAAAGTAGATAGGGAGATTTTTTTTCTCCTTCTCTCATACTAGAACTCGAGGCCATCTAATGAAGCTGAATGTTAGAAGATTCAGGACAGACAAAATGAAGTATTTTATCACGCAGTACATAGCTAAACTATGGAATTCATCCCCGCAGGGTGTAGCAATGATCACCAACCTGGATGGCTTTAAAGATGTTTAGACAAAGCTATCATGCCATCATGGCTATGTTCTACCTCTGCTGTCGGGGACAGGATGCCTCCATACCAATTGCTGGGAATCAGGAGTGTAGAGACTGCTGCTGTCCTCAGGTCTTGCTTCTGGGCTTCCTATAGGAAACTAGTTGGCCCCTGTGAGAAGAGGATGCTGGGCTGGATGGGCCTTTGTTCTGATCCAGCAGGGCTTTTCTTATGTCCTTAGGGAGCAAACAGCTATGGACAACTGGGTCTTGGTCATAAAGAAGATGTACTCCTGCCCCAGGCCCTTAAAGAATTGCCCTGCAGTCAGAAGAACATCACAAGTATTACTGGAGGAGGAGGACATTCTGTAATTGTTACTGGTAAGAAACTGGCATTTCTGTTTCCTGCCCATAGTATACTTGCAAGACTTAATTTTTTAACTCTCTTGTTGCTACCCATATACGACTTCAATGGTTGCTTAAATTTCTCTTTCCATCTTTCTTTAAAATGAGGTGATGAAATGCTCTTTATGTCATCAAATGGTGGATAAGGTTTTTGGATTTTTGCTCCTTTGCTGTTCTTCATCATTTCTTTTGTGTGTGTGTGTGTGTGGAGGGTGCTGATGAGCTACTCAGTGACTCAAATAATGGTAATGAGCTAATTTAGGACAAATCTGCATGAGACTTATTTTGGGATCAGATGTGCCCATGCAGCACGTACAGTCCTCCACATTTTGCATGTGCTGGGGCTGCATCTGTGATGGTCTCCTAGCTGTTCAGCACGGAGCCTGTGCTGTTTAAGTTGTAAAGTGAAAGGCCCCAGTTGAAGCCTTGGAGACGTAACTGTAGCGTTCAGTGTTGTTTCCCAATGTGATTCATTTTGTCTTCGGACTGCCTAGTGTCGGGATGAGGGACCTGTGCCCTCCAGATGCTGTTGGACTACTATAAGCTACACTCGCCATGTGAATGGATGGTGTGACTTGGAGTCTGACAACATCTGGAGCATCACAGGTTCCCCATCACTAGCCTAGTGCTTCAGTCATTTCTGGAGTACAGTTCTTTAAATGAGAAAGAGAGGACTGTGTGTTGTTAGTATGAACACTCCCTCAAGTTTTCTGGACAAATAACAATTATTGGGTCTTAAAGTGCCAGTGAATATTGGGTCAAAATATGCGTATGTTTTTATTTTGCATATGTTCCTGATAGTATTTGTTCATTTTGCAGACACTGGAGAACTCTTTTTATGTGGCCAAAATAAAGATGGGCAGTTGGGACTTGGTCATACTGAAGATGTGGAACATTTTACATTATGCCTTTCCCTGTCTGGTTGTCCTGTTGTACAAGTTGCCTGTGGCTGGGATTTTACCATAATACTTACAGGTAAATCTAGCAACTAGGCGGAAACAAGTGTTACATGATGTGAAAGCTCCAAGCTTTATCTGGGTCTCCATAACCATTCAAAAGCTTTCCAGTGAGCTATATGTAAAATCACAAGGCTATAAATTGTTGACTTTTTGGAAATGGAAGACTATGCATTCACTCGAGTGCTGCTGTAGCATAATGGTTAAGAAAATGAGCTGTAAGCTAAGACAGTTAGCCTTGACCTTGCACTTGCCCCATGGCCTTAGTTTCATAGGGCACTGTGTAGCAAAGATTAGATCCAGTGAAGTTTGGAAGTAAATGGGTCTTAAGTTAGTAGTAGTCTTCCATCACCATCAATGAGGCGTAGATGTGACTTTTAATAAAGATGAACCTGTTTCTTACTAGTGGGGGACTACAATGCCCTAGGTATCTCCTTGAGGTAAACAATAGAAATGTGAAGATTTCCAGTGCTGTTCTATCTTGCAGGAAACGGTCAGGTGTTATCTTGTGGGTCTCATTCTTTTGGACAACTCGGAGTTCCTGATGCCTCAGGAGGAAATGCTGTCCCACAGAAAATTAAGGTGAGGTGCCCTCAGCACAAATATTTAAATTCACCATTATGCCCAGTTGTATGATGATTCCTTCCATAAGCCACTTCACTGTGGATCAGCAGCTTTTGATGTTTCCTTTGTATCATGCATGCTGGACTACACGTTCATTCATCAGTTCTGAAAATTTCAATAGCATGGCTAAAAAATACTGTTCTGTACTGTAGAGCTGTCGAAGAGAATGTAAATATGTTTTTTTCTTCCTTGTTCCATAGACTATACAGGACAAAGTAGTAAATGTTGCTGCTGGGCTCAGACATGCAGTAGCTGTAACTGGTGAGTCTATTGTGAGTCTACAGTCTATTGTTCCTTACTGAAAGTTGCAACCATGTAACAACATAAAAACTGTTACACTGTCTCAGATGATGGGTCTGTATCCGCAGCTTTAATTGTTATGTGATTTAGAGGAAGCTGTGAAGCAATTAAAAATACTTCATCCCCAGTTATTCACTGACAAGCTGATACCTCAGCCTCATATACCTTAGAAGCCTGCTTATAATCACTTGCTGTTACCCTACTGTTCCTCATCAGGGTGGGTGGATATTTCATGGTAGTTTGTAAATTAATTAGGAAGGCCTGATAGCGACATAGTTTCTGACACCATGCAAGCCCTAGTAGAGGGTCTGAGGTAGTGGTGCATATTTGGCTGTGGGTTCCCCCCCAAGAGCCAGACAGAGAGGCCTAGAGGACCACATCTGGTCCCCAGGCCTGAGGTTCCCCACCTCTGCATTAGGAGGGCCCCTTGGGTTTGCAGGTCACCTTGGTATACATAGCTTCAATAAGTGTCATAAGTGTACATGGGCTTGTCATCATCACTTAAGGAGTGATTGATAAGGCACAGTCACAGAGAGAATCTTCAACTGGCAGAGCTTTGTCATAATTACCAAATAAGTGCAAATGGCCTGTCAGCAAATTCCATGGAAGTTTTTCCTGTGGTTTATGACATTATTGCCTGGACTCCTGAGAAGCTTACAACCGTTTCACAAATCACAGAGGGTCAAACCTGAACCTGCCACCAAATCTCCAGGAAGCTGCAGCTAATTGCAGCTCCGTCTATGTATTTAATAAACATTGGTCATATTCATTTATTACATGAGGTATCTGCTTAATATATTAGCGTACACCTTAAAAACAAGATGCGTGACGTTGTCTCGAACCTAGCGTACTGTTATTTGGGGCGTTGAGAATTTCTCCTGCTAGATTGTTTTGTTGTTCTATAATTTATGTGTTAACATTTTCCAGGTTAATATTTGCATTAGTAAAAATAGTAACACCCCCCACCCAATGTCTTTTAGCAGGGGAACAGCCTTTAACATGAATATTTCATTTTCCTTTTGCATGTACATGCTGAAAAGAAAATGGTTCAGTCTTCCAGTGGGGAGTTGGCATGGCATCTCAGGCGAAGCGGGCATGCCAAGGACAGATGGTTCCATCTTTTTGGAGGGCTAGAGAGCCTTGCAAAGTAACAGGTTTGTTATCTAAATATTTAAGGGATGGATCAAGTATGTCATGTGCATGCAAGGGGTCCACAAATTTTGGCTTGCCTTAGTAGCCAGCCATTATTTGTGGCTATACCCAATGACACTGATCACTCCACTCCTAAGTCCTCAGATGCTGCTCTGTTGTTGCTGTAATAGCATGTATCGCATTCCCTTAGCACCCTCTGATTCCATTCCCAATCAGCCCAAACACAAACCCCAGCCATATACTTGGCACATGAGACTCTGTCTTTTGCAGAGCCCAGAGAATGCCCAGCCACAGAGAGAGTCAGATGTAGTGTTTTAATGGTGAAATTTTGGATGTTGATCCTGAACTGTCCTTTATTATTATTGTTGCAATGCTTCTCTCCATATAAGCTTTTATCAGTAAGCACCAGCACCTTGAATTGGTCCTGGAACCTATTGTCGTTGACAGAAAACTTGTGCAACATGATCTTAGAAGAATCCACTAGGAAACAAACTTTCAATCTCAATTTATTTGCTTTCTTTTCTGAAGAAGAGAAGTATGTTGCAATCTGTATAGGTACAGTCCCTTCCCAGTTGGATTTTTCAGAAATTTTCCCCCGGAGGGCCTCAGTCAGAGGGAGAAAGGAGAGGAATGGAGGGAAAAGAGAAACTGTGGGAAAGAAATGGTGAATGAAGAAATAGATAGTTTGCACCCTATCCTGGCCTTCAGGTTCCTCTTTGTCAGGAACAAGATACAAAACACATATTTATCCTTGTCTCAAGAAGAGAAAACTGGGAATATGGATTTATTCTTACAGCAGTTAAAATAAAATATGTTAACGCTGGGAATTGGTCTGACAGTTTCTCATGTACTTTAAGGTTATGTTAAGATGTTTACATCACAAATCTCTTTTGTCAAATAACATTGTTTGAAAACTCTTGTTATCAGGCGGAGCTGGTGAAATAGATATACAGTGGTACCTCTGGTTATGAACTGAATCCCTTCCGGAGATCTGTTTGTAACTGGAAACCGTTTTTATCCTGAGGCACGCTTTCGCTAATGGTGACTCCCGCTGCGCGTGTGCCTCTAGCGCGCAATTTCTGATCTCATCCTGGGGCAAAGTTCGTAACCAGGAGCAGCTACTTTCAGGTTAGCAGAGCTTGTAACCTGCAGTGTGTGTAACCAGAAGCATTCGTAACCAGAGGTACCACTGTAATAAACACACAGATGGCACTTTGAGAGGTTATTCCTTCTGCCCAGGAACTGGAGTTCTGGTCATTTGGCCAAGCTGGCAATGGGAGCCAGTTGTATGCTCAGGAACAATATACCTTCTGTTAGGAATGTTTTAAGCATTACGATCCCTTCCCTGCCTCGTTGGCACTGATTGCTGTTAGCAGGTTGAACTATCCACTGTCCTATTGTGGCTTGCAGCTGCTGAATGCACCAGTTAAGAGCCAGGACCCAAAAAACTTGCAACCCTTTCCCCTTTCCTGTTTTGTGGAGTGCAGAATAATAAGCCAAATCAAAATGTATTTTAGGTATGTTTACATTATTAGGCTCTGCACAGTAACAATTTGTTCCTTAGCTCATCCTCACCTATGTCTCTCTCCTCTTGGCAGTGTTGTTCTCTCCTTGTGGCCTTGTACTCTTCTCTGATAGCTAATTAACCACCCCATGGTTGTCGAAAGTTCTCCCATTTGTTAGTGGTCCCCCTTCTCTTTTCTTTAATATCTTAGATGCATATAGATGAGCTCTGATCTATAAAATTAGTTGGGGAGGTAGTAACCTGACATGGCCCAAGTAGCTTCCCAAAGAGCCTGCACAAACAGCTTTCGTTAGCTTTCTTATGCAGCTGTGTGTTGTGGTGTGGCATTCTGTATTGCAAAGGGTCTTTCTAAAAGGAAGTATCCCTCTCCAGCTAACAGAAAATAATGGGTTATTGTCCTAGGTCTAGAAAACATCAAAGTAAAGAGCATCACTTCTGGGTCGCATCATGTCACATCACTCACAGGTGAGTTTCTTTTGTTTGGTTGGCTGTAGCTTTGGACAAAGTGAAGTCTGTCTGTTGAACCATGAAAAATATTTTGTCTCTGAGACTAGTTCATCCCCTTTCCTGTAAGATGTGTGTCCCCGTTTTTGTTCAGATTTAATCTAGCTGCCCTCATAACATGCTTCCTGCTCCTGCCACATTTAAAACAGGCTTGTGACCCTCCTCAAACATACAACATGTATTGCATAGAGAATTAAGTTGCAGCTCTAGTTCTCTAGTTGTATACACAGAAATATATGCTTTTTGTGCTTATAGAGCCTGAGTTGCCACTTTAAAAAACTGAGCGCATTACTTTTCTTAGAATGTTTGTTCATCTGTTTCAAAGACTAGACAGAGAACAGATGTGCAACTGTAAAATGACATTTAGTCAACATTTTTGTGTCCTTTAACTTCCTTTTTTTTAATATGTTCCTTTTCTTCTTTAAGATGAAGGAGAGTTATATGTTTGGGGGAGCAACAGACACAAGCAGTTAGTGAGCAAAGATGATTTTCTTTTGAAACCCCAGAAGATAGAAACCCACTATTTTGGGGGCGAAAAGGTCAGAAGAGTCTGGAATGGATGGACGCACATGGTGGCACAGACAGGTAGGATATCAACTGCGGATGCTGCATATAAAAATACTTTGTTTACCGAAAGCGATGTTTGGATGGTTTCTAAAAAAAGTGCTTTCAGGTTGAGTTGTTTGGACAGTGTGGCAAAACCCTGCATCTAGAAATGTGGGAAATGTGTGATTTAGGCTTTAGGGCTGAACTGTGTTGGTTCCCCCTCCCCAAAATTGCTGAATTTGATGGTTGTTCTGCCAGTGCAAGCATTTCTGCTTGTTCTGCTTGACAGACAGGGCGATTTCCCTCTTCCCCATGCATTGTTCTGGGAGTTCTCCCAACCCTCCAGTGCAGATTTGTGAGAGGAGGGAGTGGTCTTGTTGAGCTGGCAGGAGTCCTTATGCTGGCTTCCCCTAGTGCACTGGGCTAGGTGAATCCAGCTCCAATTCAGAAGCAGTACCTGGGATATGAAAGGAAGAAGAAGGCATGTTTGTTGCACGAGTTGCTGTTTGAATAGCTTTGCATCCTTCTGAGGACCAGTAACCAGTTGCCCAGGGAAACTCCCTCCCCAGCATAGTAGCCTGGTTCAGTCAAAATACCCCCAAAAGCAAAAAAATACACCCCTAATTTAAATTTTAAAAAATTAAAATTGAGAGGGGGTCTTGATGAGTGCCAAGGAGGGTATATGAGGGTGCCATGGTGCCACCTCTTTGCATGTGCTCTGTGCTTGCAGGCTGCATTGTCAAAAGGACTCCAGAAGTGCACAATCAAAGCTGAAACTTGCTGCTTATCATTTATATTTCTCATGATGATGAGGCTGGGCTCTGTAATGCTCCCGATGTAAATTAGGTTACATAAGAATAACAGAAGTTGTTTGACTGAAGGCAGTCCTAAATATAGCACAAGGGTGGTGAAGAACAGGAGAGAGAATGATAGTCTTAAGCCTTACAAAAGGTGAGTCATCCTCAGTTCAGAACAAGTGCTTTCCACAAACTGGTATGGCTGATAACGAAGACAGCTTTAATTAAGGAAGTTTATTTATCTCGGTGTTCTCTCGAATAAATCCATTAATCCGTTTGTCATGTACTATCAAATCAAATTACTGTAAAATTGGGTAAAGAAATTCTTGGTACAACCAAGCTCCTTCCCTAGAAGGGTTATTTTTTAAAACACACACACACACACAGAGAGAGAGAGAGAGAGGGAGGGAGAGAACACTCTCTATCTTACATTGTTGCCTTCTGTAAAAATCCAATGGGAGCTGTAAAGAGTCTCAGAGGAACGACGCACCATCATGCCTCTGGGGAAACAGCACAATAAAAATCTTTTATTATTTATTTTAAATATTTTTATCCTGCTGTTCAGCTGAAAAAGACTCTCAGAGTGGCATACAATGATCATCATCAACAACAGTTTTCTTATTTGTATCCCGCCTATCTGACTGGGTTGCCCCAGCCGCTCTGGGTGGCTCCCAGCCGATACAGAAGCCCCATAGGCTTCCAGTCTAAAATGTATTTAGAAAAGGAAAATGGATGGGGAGGGAGGGAGGAGGAAAGTATACTCAGGCATTACCTCTTATTAGTTGGGAAGGGCCGAAGCAAGCTCTCTGCAGCTGCTGCTCCTTCAGCTTATAGTTGGGCTCCAAAATTGCTCCAGCCTCCATGCCAGGGAAGAAGGGGTAAGGGGAAGATCGACATCAGGAGGAAGAATGGGGAGGAGGATGATCTACATTGGTATTTGCTGCTCTGGTGAGCCCAGCCCCTGAGGCAGTCACCTCTCTGCCTCATGGGTGGGCTGGTCCTGAATAAAGATCCATACCACTTCTGCTGCCCCGTGGATCCTGCTGCCCGAGACAGCTGCTTTACCTTTAGGTGGGCTGTCCCTGGTAGGTATATTGGCTTTTTGTACTAAAAACAGCAAGACAATACCATCTGTATACTTTCTTGAGAGTAACCCCACCAAACCCAGTAGGCCTTACTTCTGTGTAGGGTTAAGAATTCTCCTCTGAGGTAGCCATGGTGAAAACTGAGAAAGGAGGATCTTTCTTCCCCTTAATTGTTCATCTAGAATGTATTTGTCTTTGCCCAACACCAACATGAGTCCTCCAACAGATTACTAGCTTTGGGGGAAAGAATTGTGTAGAAATGTAAGTAAGTAAGTAAGTAAGTAAGTAAGTAAGTAAATAAGAAAGAAAGAAAGAGCTGAAGGAATTTGGTCCTTAACAGAAAAAAAGTTGCTCACACTTGCTATAGACTGAAATTAAACTACTTGGTGTAAATCACCAGCATTCCTTTTGGAAATTAGCACTATATTTTTCCTTTCTTCCCTACTGCTCATCTTCTCAATGTTAAATTGTAGTGTTCAAGTCCTTGAGGGACAATGTGGTGCAGTGGGTAGATTACTGGGGTTTGTATATGGCAGATCTAGGTTCAAATTGCTGCTAGTCTGTCATTAAGTGATATTGGCAGAGGTATGGTCTCTTCTCAGGAAGGCTTTCTTTCAACACCTTTTCAATGCGAGGAAAAGTGTTAAAAAAACCCAAATTCCAGGCATTTACCATCCGGGGAACTTTACCATATGATTGTGTCATTGCCACTTTGACTATGCTCTTTTTAAAGAACTGTTTGACACTTTATTATTGTATTTTTAGGATTCTGTAGTCCTCCTCAGGTGCAGTAAAGGTCAAACCATGTTGGAAGTGTGGGGCCATGCACACGAGCTCACCGCCTCTACCTCTGCCTGTGCTGCGTTTAGTAGCAAGGTCTGAAGGAGGCTTGCAAGCATGTTCACTTGAGCAAATCGGGGACACCGATCGCCCAGGGTTCCTGATCCTGGCAGGGCTTGTAAGAGTGCTCAAGCGAACATACTTCCAAGCTCCCCCCCCCCCCCCATTGCTGCTGAATGCAGCAAGGATAGGCCTCAAGGGAAGGGGGCTAGTGCCATGCCTCCGACAGTTTGACTTGCATAATGCCTGAAAAGGGCTTGTGCTTTTCTTTATAAACTACCCTAGTAATTTGCACTGAAAGGTATTGGATACCTAAACCTACCTCCTAAGGTAGTTTCCAGACCCCTCTACCCCACCCCCAAAAGGGAAAAGAACATGTCTGTGGTAGTGGTCTTGATAGTGTTTCATTAGGTCCTACCGACTTTCCTTAGACAATGGGATGATGTGAGAGATGGAAATTAGTGACTGAGATGGGAAAAGATAAGCCGTCAAACACTTTCCCTTCAGAGAATTGCACCACAATAGACAGCACACGTTGTGTGAGCAACCTGGGGAGAGCTGGAGAGTTCTGGAAATGAAATGGCAGTGACCACTCCCCATTGTATTAAGGAGAGAGCTCCATAAACCTTTAGTAAAATCTCCGGGGAACAGCTGTATAATTTTATTATTATTATTTGTTAATGATTTCTTAGTTTACCAAAATATGTGCACTGTCTCTTTTTTCGAGTTGCGCTTTCTACAGATCAGTTTCATTTGTTGTGTGACATTAGTGTTGCATGCAGTATTAGGTTGGGAGGAAAAGAGGGGGACATGGTGAGGGGGGTGGGGTAGGATGGTTATGCTTCTATTCTTCTACTTAGTGTACGTGTGGGGTTTTGTGTCAGTGTCACTTGTACAATGGATTCTCTTACTATTCGCTTGTTATATTTCATTGGTGGTGAGAGAGGTTAGGGGTGGCCTCAGGTGTGGTTATCGGGATGCGGGTGGCGCTGTGGTCTAAACCACAGCGCCTAGGGCAGCGGTCAGAAAACTTTTTCAGGAAGGGGCTGGTCCACTGTCTCTCATACCTTGTGGGGGGCCAGACCCACCCCCTCCCAAAAGCACCCCCTTCCTGAAAGGCCCCTGCCCGCCGATGCCACTCATGCCGCAGCCGCCGACACCACCTCCTCTTTAGCAGTGTTGGTGTTCGCCATCTTGGCGGGGCACAGAGCCCATGCTGCTGACCTGGGCGGTGGAGGCAGCCTCCGCACTGCTGCCACTTCCTTCCCACTCAGCCGCTTCCTCCTGCTTTGCCGCCTCAGTGGGGAGGAAGGGGCGGCACCCAGAGTCACCTGTGGCTTTTGATTGGCTGCAGGAGCTTTCTGCAGCCAATCAGAAGCCGTGCCGCGTCATGGAAGTCAGTCTCCGTGCGGCGAGGCCTCCGTGCCACGCCTGTTTAGCAAGGGGACTGACCTAGTGGGCGGCTGGGTCCGCAAGGTTCGCAGGCTGGATTAACAAGCCCGGTGGGCCATATCTGGCCCGCGGGCCTTAGTTTGCCGACCTCTGGCCTAGGACTTGCTGATTAGAAGGTCAGCGGTCCGAATCCCCACAACAGGGTGAGCTCCCGTTTCTCGGTCCCTGCTCCTGCCAACTTAGCAGTTCGAAAGCATGTCAAAGCGCAAGTAGATAAATAGGTACCACTCTGGCGGAAAGGTAAATGGCATTTCTGTGCACTGCTCTGGTTCACCAGAAGTGGCTTAGTCATGCTGGCCACATGACCCGGAAGCTGTCTGCGGACAAACACCGGCTCCCTAGGCCAGTAAAGCGAGATGAGCACCGCAACCCCAGAGCCATCCGCAACTGCACCAAACGGTCAGGGGTCCCTTTACCTTTAGGGTGTGGTTGGTTGTCTTTGGTTGGCATAGTGAGATTTGTTTATGTGTGTGTGTGTGTGGTGGGTGATTGGATTTTTGGATCAGGTTAGCGAGATTGATTCGTATGCTGTCGGCAGATTCTTGTTGTTTTGTTGGGCTATGTATGTGATAAAGGGGAACCATACTGGGGTGAAGGCGTCTTCTATTGGTCCCCGTATCAGTTTCAGTTTATTGGTTAGTTTTTCTAGTAAGGGTATTTCCCATACTATTTGATACCATTGGTCCATGCTTACTCCTGACAGGTCTCTCCAGTGTCTGGCTATAATGTTTCTGGCTGCTGAGAGTAGGTGGGTTATGGGCTCTTTATAATGTGAGTGGGCATTATGATCTTGGAAGATGTTCAGTAGGTCCAGTTCTGGGGGGAACCGCTGTATAATTGACATTACCTGACACACTGGGAAACGAGCTGTACAAAAGCCTTGTGAGCATCCATTAAGTATGATTCATCCGAAGAGCAGTAAAAGATGGCACAGTGTTCTTCCTGCTATATTAACAACCTCATCCTTGGCTAGGCTCTTAGGAATATTAATGATTTCTTATATTGGATTTTAACATATTCTCTCTCTTGTTTTCCATCCCCTCTAGTGTACCCTTGGAATCCCCTGTCAAAATCAGAATATTAAAGGGGCATGGAGATTCACCTACTCTTCCCATAGGAGTCTCTAATTCTTACTATAAAAAGAGACAGTAGAACAGGGGTTTAGTTGGGAGCTATGTAGATGTTCCTTTTTAAAATAGCCATCTCTTCAGCTAATGATACTGTGAGAATCACAAATGCAAATGAGCCATTATCTATTTGTTCATTGTTTGGAATCCAATAGAAACCAATGTTGCTAATCTAATGAAAAATGCCCCCTATATTTTAGTAATGTTTTATCCATTTACAGATATAGTTAAACCTTGGAATTTGTATATAATCTAGGGTGACTATCCCCAAATTGTTAAAATGTAGAGGGCTCTGTGTTGAAAAACATGTTCTCCTGTCTTCATTTTAATTGAGGACAGGGTCACTCCGTGATTCTAAACACACTTAATTGAGAATTGAACTCACTGATATTAACAAATATCAAATATCCAAAGAAATATGCTGAAAATCAAAATATTGGGACTGCTTCAGATGTAGTTAATGCTCTTAGGACATCTGTCTAGGGCAAAGTCTTCCAACTGTGTGGTGGAGAACATAACAACCGAGTGTATAGAATATGGAGCTGGTTTATAGAATCGTAGAATCATAGAACTGTAGAGTTGGAAATGATCCCAAGGGTAATCCAGTCCAACCCCCTGCAATGCATACATACACATACATAGATATACACTGTCCATAGCAACTGGCATCCCCATACAGTAGTGAGTTTCCAGCCCCCATATGTATTATCTATTACCACGTAACCATATGAATAAGCACTAGGGTTGCCAGCTAACTGAGGGGAAAGACCCAGACTGGGCAAAGTTGTTGAGATGGTGTTTTTTTTAAGTTTCGCATTAAAAAAATATGATTTCCTGATTTCTGCCAGGACACTGCTACCAACTATGGTATTACAGACATGTTCGAGACATCCCAGACGTATGGCAACCATTGCTATTTCCCATGTCATTTTGTGGGCTTTCCAGAGGCATATGGTTGGCTGTTGTTGGAAACAGGATCCTGACCTGAGCCAGCAGGGTTTTTATTGTGTTCTTTATTTGAAGGGCAGGCAGACCTAATCAGAATCTTTAGGAAGTTACTGCACAATGGCTTTGATTCATGCAACCAGTTTTACTAGATTAGCCTCACTAAACTTGTGCCTTCCACAGTCATGCTGACTGGGATTGATGGGAGCTGTAGTCCACAATATCAGGACACAGGGTTGGCAAAGGCTGTCACCCCTCTGACACAAGCTGAAATCTCATAAGATAGTATTCCTTATTTTGTCCATTCTTATTTTACTTAATTTCTTTACAGGCCACATTAATCCCACCAGTAACCCTGTAAAGCTCAGAGGTGGGGAACATTTAGGCTTGCCAGATGTCACCATACTCCAACTTCCATCGTCCCTGACTTTGGACCACTTTGACCTGGGCTGATGGGAGTTGGCATCTGATAACATTTGAAGGCCCATAAGTTCCCAAGCCCTGCTATAAACAAGTTGCTTTTATGACACATTTTTCCACAGCTGGTGAACAAAGAGAAAATGCCTTGCACATTGACACCCTGTAATTTCCCACATCTGAGTGGTAATTTAAATCCTGGTCTCTCAGATTCAAGTGCGGAACTCTAAACAGGAGGCCAGACGGCCAAGATGCCTCATCCCCACCCTTCATGTTTATATATCTCTTTGAAACAGAACGTGAAAATGATTGTGGGTTGTGTGTGGATGTGTGTGTGTGTGAGCTTGTTCTTCCTTGGCCAATGCTTTCTTGCTCATACAAACATCTAGACACAACTGAGCCACACCGGGTTTTCCACTTCTCATTCCATCCCAAACACAGTGGCTGAGAGGTACTATTTCAGTAGAGACTGAGGCAGCTATGAGAACAAAGGCTTCTGCAGAGAGATAACTTGAAAAATGATATTTTTCAGCTTGGTTTTCTAGATAATGCTTAATAGATTGTCCAAAGAAATTGACTGAGGAGATTGAAATTTTCTGTTTATGACAATCACTGCAGACCCAATGGGCCTTGTCAAACCTAGTTACGCTGAATCAGGAATTTACAGTATATTATTCATTTTGATTGTCATTTGGCTCCCTCAGGGAAAAACCCACAAATTAAATTGTAAATGTTACATCGTATTACATCACATTAAACCTTGGTGCATACTTGAAGTGCCATGAGATTGACAAATTAAAATTATGGCAGTGAAAAACTTTAGCAGTAGGAAAGTACCGACTTTAAACAGCCTGGAGGCAAAGCTTCTTTGCTTGCTTTCAAATATGTATAATATCCCTGTTCTCCATCAAATGAGCAACAAGATGGCACGGTCTGATATGGTCTGATGTGTGTTTTAGGCAAGGCTGAGGTGAGATATCAAACTTGAGTGTCGTGGTTCACAGCTTACCCGCTACACTGTTGTTCTTCTACAGTAAAAGCATTCCTTAATAATAATAAATAGCACCCCTAACATGCTTGGTGTTTTATAAAGTAGCACCAAAGACAAGCCATGTCCTATGGAAAATTCAACACAGGGTAGGTCTCAAGGCAAGTGTCAAGGAAGACTTAGACAATTGTCTAACTAGGAAGTTAGGCAATAATCTTACATATTTTTCTCTCTCTAAGACAAGAGCAGCAAGAGGGAACCTCTCACCACCCAGATACAGCCAAGCCCAGTGCCATCTGGTGCCTAAACTGTGTAATGTCGCAATCTGTGTGGATGTGAAAACAGAAGGTGTTCAGTTCAGTCACATACAAACCTTGCTGGCATATCTCTTATCTGTATATTTTATTCTATTTTAGTTGTACCAGTGGCTAAAAATAGGAATGGCAATGGAAACACTGAGCCAATCATTGACAGGTAGGAAGAGGCCCAACTGAATCACAGAACTCTAGGGTATAAACTCATTGCCATCCTTTAGAGACATTCAGCTGCACACAGACATGAACATCAACATCTGAAGAAGGGAGAAGAACCAGGGCTAAGGATTACAGGGAGAAGAGCTTGTTGGGAGAGCATTGAGGACAGGAATGAATTGAAGATGGAAACTTCAGAGTGTAAGGAGGGGGCTTTTCCTAACTTTCTGGTCCTTAGGGAGCAATAGGGGATTGCTAACTATATAACTTCTTTAGATAAAGCAGTGCTGGTAAATTGTCTAATTGCTTATTGGAATTTGGCCAAGTTTGGAACAAAGAAAATCTGGCTTGTGGTGCTGCAACTACCCTCTAGAGGGCAGCATTGATGTCTGCATATTTTTATTTCCTTACCACCTTACTGTCGGCAGCTTAGGGCAGACAATAGATCTGTCTTGATCTGCGGTATTTGGACAATGGTGGATTGCAAAGGCAAGCAGTGCTTGGCTTTTCTCTTGCAATAGCTGAGATTTTAAGTGATGGAAAATTCTTGTAGTTCTGCTTTAAAAACTCGCTCCAGGGGATGGCTAAAGTCACAGAACAATTAATATAAGTGTTTTAATATGATTTGTAAAAATGACTGTCCACAAATTAAATTAGTAAGTGGGTCTGATAAACTTCATCAATTTTAAATTTTTTGAAACTTGCTTATTATTAACCTTAATGTAGATGCCTTTTGGAGGATACTTGTTCAGGTGCTCAAATACACAGAAAGGGATAGAGTGTGGCTGTTGGCTTCACCTGTGCATGTTGTGTGTATATGAATTGTGTGTATCACTCTGTCCATATAATTAAGCTGAGATCATGTGGGCAGAGCGTAGGCATAAATTCTCTCATATGCTATTCTGAATTTGTTAGGGCGGAAGCCTGCGGCCACAAGTGGCCACAATCCTATACCCCTTCACCTGCATGTTGAGACAAACACCTAAATAGTGTAAAATAAACTGTACTGTAGGTACTGTAGCATTCTGTAAAATAAACCTTTGGTCACCCTGTGATGCATTTCCAACTACAGTAATGGCTAATGTTTTGGCATTCTTGCCTTCTGAAAGAGATGAGCAGGTTCATCATTTATTTCCTTGTCCTTTATATGTTTTTTTGTTATTAATATGAGAAACCAATGTCTTTGTTGAACCTTCAGAGCAACAGTTAAACTTGCAAGGATAATGAGGAGCTACATTTGTTTTTAATTGCATAACTATAATTATACTGCTATCTGCATTTAGATATTGCTATTAAAAGTTTAAAAGTGAGAGGCGCACCATAGCTTGAATTTTAAACAAGCCCAAGCCTTGGTTGGTGGTGATAAATAACAAGTGTTCTTTGATTTGGCAGCCTGTCTTGCAACTGAACTGTCCACATGGTCAAATAGCTGCAAGATCTCCTGGTGCGGGCTCTCGCCTCTTTCTGTAGTGAAGGAAGCAGGGGGAAGTAGGAGAAGGGAGTTCACTATTTTGGGGCTTGCTCATAAGCTTTTCTGAGGAAAGTCCTTGTGTGAGGGCTGAGGCAGAAGGAGCAACAGCCAGTCTGCCTCAATGCACGGGTTTCAGGGCCAGCCCCAGTGCTTTTTTTCTGGGGGGGGGGAACACAGGGGTTCGCATACCCCTAAAGATTTTGTGAATCTAAGTTTGGCCTCATTGAGCAGCAGTATTTCAATATGAGTAGGTAAATAAGAGTACCCCAAAACATTTTTTAAGGAAAAAAGCACTGGCCAGCCCTGTCATTAGGCAGAGTGAAGCAGGCACCTTTGGCGGAATATGCTGGGGGACAGGAAGTGGACAGAACTCTGTGTGCCATTTAACTCACCTCACATCCTCTAAGATAGCTTCTGCCCACAGGTGCAATGGAGGATACTGAACTCAGCTTCTAGTCTGGACAGCTTCTGTGTTTGGAATGGGAAAGGCACCATCTTTTCCTTTGCCCACAGGCAGCAAAAATATTTAGGAGAGAATATTTATTTGATATTTATGTGCAGCTTTTTCATACAAGCATTCTCAAAGTAGCTTACACAGACGCAGATTAAACTAATTTAAAGAATAATAAAAAACATGACATCTTAAAAAAACACCCTAAATAAAGGAATGAAGAGCAGCATAAGGCAACAATTTAAGAACTTAACTTGCCTGAGCTTGAGGGAATAAAACCGCTTTTTCCTGTCTCTGAAAGGAAGACAAGTGCCATAAAGAAATGGACCACCTAGGGCATGTTTGGCATGAAGGTCTGAAAGGGGTGTTTGCTTAGATGTGCTTACAAGCTTCCTTATTGAAGAGAGCTTCAGAATGGGTATTATATGTCCTCCTAGGTGTGTCCTTGTGAAGAGATGGATGTCTGCACCAAAGTTTCCAGATCACTTTTATTATTTTTATTTTCTTAAATTTGTATCCTACCTTTCTTTTGTTGTGGAACCCAAGACGATAAACATATGGTTTCCGGGCACTCAACCTCCATTCAGACACTGACCCAACCCAGCCATGCTTAGTTAGCTTCAGCAAGATGGTAGCCTCATGTGCCTTCAACCCATACCCTGGGACTTTCAGGGTCAGCCCCCTGTTGCCACAAAGGCATGAATGACAGTAGCAGGCATCTCTTTTCCAGTAGGGGGTGCAACTAAAGTTGGTAAAATGCTGCTACAGGACTATTGTTACCTGATCATTTAGGAGAATTGCTGGATGGACTAGTATTATCAGACTGTAAACCTGCAACTCAATAAGGAGTAGGAGCCCATCTGGGTAGAACTAATATTTTATGACCAACTGGTCCACTGAGTATCTCTCCCCAGCATGACAAATCATCAGCTCACTCTTGCCTGGGTTACCTTTTATCTATCCAGCTCATTACTAATCTCAGGTGCTTGTTCAGAAAAGCCTCTACCACCACCTTGAGATAGACTGGAACTTGTAGGGAAAATGTAAGGAGAGGGGAATTTGAGAAATATGAACTGGGGAAGTAGGAAAAGAAGCTGAGTGTTGATTAACCCTCAGAAGAGGTTGGAGTGCATTTTTTTTTTAAAAGCCTAGTTTCTTGTTATTTTTCTTACATTGCTGAGTTGCTGCTGTTTTCACAGTGATTAAAGTTTTGTCTGCAGAACTAATGCTTAACAATTGCGTGTGTTCTATTCAGAAACAGGGAAAGTCTTTACATGGGGCAGAGGAGACTATGGTCAACTTGGATGGAGCGGGATGCTGAATGAAGGAGAGAGCCAGGATGAAAAGAAATTGACTGAACTCTGTTCGAAAAAGCAAATTAGTGCTCCTGTTGCAGTGCCCAGCCTCACTGGAGCATCTGAGGTAAGGAAAAAACATGAATTTTGTTAGGGTGAGACCTCTAATTATTTGTTTGTCTTGTGTTACTAATTTACCTTTTGAGCAAGGGCTGTCTGTAGCCCTCAGACATTATACACTGCTGTGCTGTGGTGGTAACAACAGATGACTGCCATCTTGTACCTCTGTGGTGGTATCTATTGAAGCAGTCTCTGAGAAGATGGGACCTTGCTAAAGTCCAATTTTACAGTACTAGCAATATAAAGAGACACAAGCTTCCCAGATAAATTTGTGCATCTAAAAGAATATATTGGGTAGAATGCAAAATAGCACCAATGAGATTGTTCTGTCAGTGCAAGCATTTCTCTTTGTGAGGTGGACCAATTGCTCCTCTTCTCCCCGTGTATTTTCTTCTGGGGGTTTGGGAAAGACTTAGGGAATGGGTTGGGGGGAAGCCCTGCTGCATCAACAGGGGTCCTTGTGGCTTCTGCTAGAGGAATAGGTTAGTTAAATCCAGACTGATGTTGGGATACTGCCAGGGAGACAAAGTCCATCTTGACTCCACGTCGTCTCCGGACGTCCATCGATCTCCCGTAGACACGCAGTATCAGCAATTAGCGACAGGAGCTCTAGAAATAGCTTCCCACATTCTAGAGCCGAGGCACGCTCTTATCAGCAGATAAAGTACAGCGAAAGATGCACCCAGGAGAGCATGATTTACAAGTTTATTCAGCGTTGATCAGAACAAAGAAAAACCATGACTGCCTGCTTGAGAGTTTCCGGCAGAGAGAGAGAAACGAAAGCCAAGACACAACATAAACATCCTGTGAAACAGGAAATACGCAGACTCTGTGACTCAAAGCCTGCTCCCTTTTAAGGTGGAATGGAAATATCCTAACAACTGATGATGATGATAATGATGATGGTTCCTTCTCTGTTCTTTGCCATGAGATCCCAGCATGGATTGCAATAATTTAAAAAATACGGTACTAAAACCAGTTAAATTGCAGTCAGGAGACTAGGGTGGGCTCTGAAATTTATATCTTGGTCATCAAAAGCCAGGGCAAGGTGGTGTGTTTTCAGCATACCACGGAAACTGTATTATGAAGGTGTCAGATGCACCTCTTTGGGAAAGGAATTTCATTGTTTAGGGGTTGCCACTCCAAATGTGAGCTAGATGAAATTACCAGAGGGCCTCCTCTGCCTATTTCAACACCCCAGACAGTCCGTAGGAAGGGAGTTGGTCTTTCAGATATATTATTTTAAGAGTGATCCTAAGGGTTGCGTTTTGTTTGACATAATCTGGATATGCCTGGTTATGTTTCCCCCCCTGCTTAGTAACAGCATATTATATTTTAGTGCATCTGTAGTTCAGTTTTTCCATGTACATGTTCTGATGTACCATCTTTTTTGGAGCTGAGAGTTTCAAAGGACTATGGACCTATGTTGTTGTTGTTTAGTCATTTAGTTGTGTCAGACTCTTCATGACCCCATGGACCAGAGCACGCCAGGCACTCCTGTCTTCAAACTCATGTTGGTAGATTTGATAACACTGTCCAACCATCTTGTCCTCTGTTGTCCCCTTCTCCTTGTGCCCTCAGTCTTTCCCAGCATCAGGGTCTTTTCCAGCGAGTCTTCTCTTCTCACGAGGTGGCCAATGTAATGGACTTATACCTAAATGAAAAAAGAAGTTGCCTAGAGTTTGGCCAATTAAAAAGAGCAACTTTAGAAACATTGAATACTGTGAACTCACGTGTGGGAGGAAGTGAGAGTTTGTTTTATTAATAAACATCTTAGTAAGATCAGCAGTGTTTAAGCTGCTACTGATATAGAATGAAAGAGCTTACAGTGCTGAATTGGATAGCTAAAACGTTGAGATGTCAGATATAATCAGATCATGAAGAACCTAAGTGTAACTGGTGTGTATATATGTATGTGTGTGTGTATATATATATATATATATATATATATATATATAAACAATATTGACATTTTGGCACTAGTTGGTGGCAGTCACAATCCTGGAATGTAGCTAAAAATGGGACTGTCCCTTGTGGAGAATGTCAGAAGTAAAACACCTCTGAATACTTGGGTGTCAAAGTCTTCTGCCCACATCACCTTGAACTGTGACAAGGGGCATTTCACAGCACAGAGACCCCATCACTGATCACTGGTGACATCAACTGCAAATCCAACACTAAATCAAGGAAGCATTTTGCACATCAAATGCTTCTAGATTCGGTGTTCCCCCTGCCCTTAAAATAAAGGCTGTTTCTAAGCAGGGGAAAAATATTCTGGTTAATTAACATATGCATTAAATTTTCACATTCCAAAGCAAGAAACATAAATATAGAGAGAGAGGGAGAGAGTTTTTTTTTTTGAATAAGTTAATCTAATTAGTTTTTTAAAAAAAGTTGATGGAACATGAAAATTTGTAGGTAGGCGTATTCTTCATCATGCTTTCTTCTACAGAAGGATTATCCCCTTTCCCTTGTGTACACCTATTAATGATGCTGGCGTATAGGAACACAGCAAGAAATTCCCGTAGAAACATTTTAACGCCCCTTTTTGCAGTTTATCAAGTCTTCCAGCAATGTGATAGCAAGGATGATACAGCAGAAAATAATAATATGAGGCTTGTCAACATTCATGCATACTTGCCTTTATAAAACTCTTCTTTTTTCCACATTAGTGTTAAGTTGCCTGTCCTGGAATAGTTCTGGTTATCTTATTTGAAATATTTGAAAGCTGCCTTTAAGGGTAGAATCACTTTCAAATTAAAAGATAAAAGTATAATATAATCAAAATAAATATGCATAATGAAAGCCACTTGCAGGAGAAAAACACACACCCAGCCAGCTGTAAGCTAAACACAATCAGCAATGCAATAAAGCAAAACATACCTTCAAGGAAAAGGCAGTGAAAACAGATGGGTTACAAGGACTCTCCTAAATGACTGTAGGGAATGAGGAAGACTTGCCCCCATCAGCAGTACATTTCAGGAGGATAAAATCACTGCAGGGAAACACACTTCTGCCCAACCTGATTATTCTGATGGGCAGAAGGCCTCAACTGATGAGCTTAATGTACAGAGCGGCTGATATGGGGGAAGGTGCCCTTCAAATAACTTGGACCTAAGAGGTTGGTGGCTTTAAAAGGTTAAAATATGTGCTTTAAGATGGACTCTAAATAGACTGCTAACTAGTGCAACTGCTGCCAGCTGCCTGCCATCTTCTTCTCTGGGCCCAGAGGCATTCTGGGAAATGAGGTTGGTGGGCAGCTGGAGCCTTGGCTGGCGCAGTGCTGTCACTGCCTCGCCATGTGCCATTCCTCTGTGGTATCGTCTGGGGAACCTCAGTGTCTGGCTGCAGGGTCCCATGAAAGTGCAAAGTGTACTTATTCAACTTATCAACTTATTCCAAGTTGATTAGCACAGGCACACTTTGGAAATCATTGAAGAGCTGTCACTGTGCCGAAGTAACATATATTTTCTCTTTATACATATGATTGCTTCCAACCTTGAGCTCTAATATTATTACCGGAATTCTAAACATATAAGGAGAAAATGCAAATATAGTAACAAAGTAGAGAAGTGTTCTGTTGCATTGAACTATATTCCACTGTAAATGGCTGTGTTTGGTGAGGCAGATAAAATAAACAACAATATGAAACCTGAATAAGCATCAGATCTTCAATTCTGAACAGCCAGTGTGGTTAGAGCACTGGACTAGGATCAAGGAGACACATGTTGAAATCCCCACCCAAAAATGGAGCTGATAGGATGAACTTGCATGAGGCCTTGCCTCTCATCCTAGCCTATTAGGTCAATAATGCTAATAATCTACAATAATCTAATAATAACAATAATGGGATTATGGGCTTGTTTTGTTTTTTCTCTTGTTTTTATTATGCATTTTGTTTTTATTTTGTATTTTTATACTGTGAACCTTTCTGAGATATTTGGATGAAGGATAAATGAAATCAATGGATAAATGAAATCAATACAATATTAATAGCAACTTTTATCCAAATCTAGGCTATTGAATACTGTTTATGTTTACAGATTTATGCATATATTTATTGGGAATATGGGTATCATGGGTTTAACACATTTTGCTGTAAAAATGTGGACTACAAAGGCTTTCAGGGAATATAATAAGCCTTTGAAGCTAGATTTGCTATTCAGCTGCCAAGAGCAAGTCTTCAGTACATTAGATGTATCACTAAGCTGATTACCAAAATCGTAGGTCTTAAGGAAATAGATAATGCAATAAGTGCATTTTTAATTGTCTGCTCTTTCCTGGTGCCCTGAAAAGTTAATTTTGTTTAAAAAACAGCTGATTAAAATAGCAGGAGGAAGATGATGATCTTTTCCCTTGCCTTAATATCAGCAAACTGAAGAGAAGAAAGGGAAAAAAGAGCAATTTAAAACACAGCATCATTATCCATTGGATTGGCCAACTGGTGGCTTCTGGGTTAGAGCAGCCTCTGAATTATCTGATCTCTGATGGCCTTATGAAAAATTTAGACAAACCATGGTAAAATGTTTGTTTGCGATTTTACCTATTAGGGAAGGGGGAAAAACTTTTTCAGGTGGTAAGAAATCAGAGAGCTGATAACCCTAAGGTTACAGAAGCTGGCCATCCTTGCTGCTTATCATGTTTATGTTTCAGAGGTCCTGTTCTGTTTTTAATAAACTCAGTGTAAAAGGGGAATAATCACATGGCAAATTTTGCATTGTAAAGATAGATCTTTAGGTTTGAGGTGATTTAGGTGCAGAATCATTACTGCCCCCCCTTGTTTTTGTACACTATTGTGCTTTTTCTGGAACCTTCCTCCTTAATACTTCTCTGTCACTTATAGTAGGGACAGAGAACATGTGGCCCTCCAGTTGTTGGACTACAGATCCCATAATCTCAGACCACTGGCCATGCTGGCTATGGCTGATGGAAATGAGTCCAACAATTTCTGAAGGGGCACAGATTCCCCATCCCTAATTTACAGGCCCATTTGTCCCAGCCTGTCTGTGACTATATACAGATGTGGCTGCTGCCTCATATCTAGTTTGGACCTAAAAAAGCATGGCTTTTTCTGTTTATTTGTGTCTCAATTCTCCTCAGTTCTGGTTTAGGCTTGTACTCAGACCGAACAAGTGCTTTATCTTTGGAGGTGACTTTTGGTTTGTGTACAGTGTCAGTGTGGAGGCAGATTGGCTGCGAGCCAGTGAGGAAATAGGCTATTAACTCACACTGATTCCATGCTTAGAAAGCCGTACTGAAAATAATTAGAACAAAGTCACTTTATTTAAAAACATTCCCCAAGTTTTTTGAAATTTTCTTTCATGTTTGCGGTTTAGACTTTTACATAAAAACGGTGTGCTTTCTGCTATGTTAAGTAAGATAACGTTAACAACAAGTAACTTCCACCATTACATTCAGTCCCTCATTAGTAACCTTACAAGCTGTTTTAAGTTCAGCGGAAGATGTAGGAAAATGTAAAGCAAGGTAGATTGAATAATATAAGCTGTGAGCAGCTTGCTCAAGAGTCCTTACACTGGTTTGGGGAAAAGCCAGATAGAAATTAGTTCTGATCTTCCACAGAACACAAAAAAAAGGGGGGGGGGAGAGGAAAAATCTGTCTAGTGTCAGACCTCTTAAGAACCGGTCTCCATCCCCCTCTCACACAGCAAGTTGCTCATGTGCAGTGGCTCTCCATGCCAGCACAAACATTCAAGGCTGGGGAGGAGAGAAATGTCCAGGTTCACACTCTGAGTCCAATTGGCTCATTGGCTTGCTGAGGTCACCAGAAGCAATTAGAAGTATGAGCATCTGCGGGGTGGGTCTTTCATGTTCATAGGCCTTTGTGTGAAGTTGCCGTCTTGAGTGGATACCTATCTGATGCCTAACCAACTTATTCAAATCGCTCCAGTAATGTCTTGGTTTTCTGTCTGAGATACTGATAAACATTTCAATAGCTATTTCTCATTATGACAGTGGTTAAACCTAACTCTACTTTTAATACTAATTTTAATGGTTTTAGAATAAGCTTGGAGGAAACCGATATAATCATATATAGTCATACCTTGGGTTGAAGAAGCTTCGGGTTGAGTGTTTTCGGGTTGCGCTCCGTGGCCACACCCGGAAGTAATGGAACGTGTTACTTCCGGGTTTTGCCACTCATGCATGTGCAGACGCTCAAAATGATGTCACACGCATGTGTGGAAGCAGCGAATCGTGACCCACACACGCAGATGCGGGTTGCGTTCACTTCAGGATGCGAACAGGGCTCTGGAACGGATCCCGTTCACATCCAGAGGTAGCACTGTAAAGAGTAACTTAAAAGATCGGTACAGAAAAATCTTCAGTATAAAATCCTTGTCCCTAAAACTATGTTTTATAATCAGTGAAAGTGAGATTTCACATACAAAAAATAAAAGTAACTGTAGAACACCAAAAGCTGCATATTACTTATATACAAGTTGCTGAAAACCGTAAAAGTAGAAATAATATCAGAGAAGGTGTTTTGCATAATATGAGGTTAATTCATAATAAAACAGACAAAAGGATATCACATAGTATGAAAATCTTCAGTTTTAGACTTTCTTTTGGATAGGTGAATTTGTGGGGTGAACTTTTGGAACTTTCCTACCCAGCTTGTAGGAAAGTGCCTTATATCAATACATGCTCCATCTATCTTGGTGCTGTCCATACTAACTAGCAGAGCCTCTCCAGAGATTCAGGACAGGAGATTTTTCCAGCTCTACCTGCAGATAGGAGAGACTGAGCCTGGGACCATTTACATGCAAAGCCTGTGCTCTGCTGCTGATCTCTCGCCTTTTCCTTGCAAATGCCAAACAGCTATGGTTGCATCCAGTGTTGAATATTGAATATGCAGCACTAACTAGAGAAATAGCTAAATCTTTATTTAACAGGCGCTGTAAGAAGTCAAGAACGAGACAGAGAGTGTGATCTGTGGTATAGGATCAATAGGCTGAATTGTGATGTTTTCCTTTTTCCTTGAAAACAAGATCCCAGAATATTGAGTACAAATCATTGCATTATCTTGCACTGTTGTGTTCCCTAAGCCCTTCAGAATGCTCCTCTTTTGGGTGAGGCCTGTGAAGGTGCTTTTAAGAAGAGTGAATTATTTAAACAGTCAGCCAAAAGAAGCGGTGCTTTAGAACACTGCTGTACCTGAAAATTAGGACAGTGTACAGTTTCCACCATTGCCCATTTTGGAGGAAAAGCATAACACTAAAAACTATTTTGTTTTCCAGCTGCACAGTGTAAAATTTATGGGAACAATCCACCAGGAACAGAATAGAAGAACTTGCTAGGAAATTAAGCTTTGTGTATTTAAGTATTTAGCCAATGCTATCCCAAATGTCCATGAGAGGTAAAAAGCTAAAAATATGAAACTTCTATTTGATACCTCGCTCCCTGGAATATATATAACATATCAAAAGCTGAACATCACTCTTAATTTAGCTGCTAGAATAAAGCCAGATGATAGCACTTTAATGGGGGTTCTGAAATGACACACGACCGAAATACGTTCACTGTTGGGCAGAGTTGAGGACTATCAACTTGCTGGTCCAGTCTTGGAGCAAAGTGGTTATGTACCAAAAGGTGTCCTTGTTCAGTGTTAAGTGATTGTGATGGATGTCTTAATGGACAGAGTGGTCTGGTCATATCTGTTTTAATTCTAGCTTCTGTGAGTACATTATACTTGGAATAGTAATGAGATGAATGAAATGACCTGAATTCTGTTGCTGTTTTACAACATAGCAAACCCCGGTTAACTTGTGCCATAGACTGAATTTTGGTTTGGTGGGCAAAAAGTGGTTTGACCAATCCATCGTTTACTGTGTTTGGATGCACTAGCAAGGCAAGATAGGAAGCTCCTAATTTCCTCCCTTTTTGTGTGTCTGAAGTTTGTTATCACTTCTGAACAAAATGAAAAAAAAAATTGTTTGCTCTCATATTGGAAAGTGTCCATTGTATCTCTCTTTAAGTGCTTGAGTGTTTGACTGTACAGTAAAGTATACCCTGAGACTTGGGCACAGCAGAATCCTTCTCATGTAGTAACTATCTGGCCCAGGGCTAGCCCAATACATTTTGGCACCTAAGGCGCACCTCAAAATGGCATCTTGCCTCTCCGGAAGGGAAGGGGTGAGGGAAGATCTACATTAGGAACAAGGATAGAAGAAAGATCAACATCAGGATATGCTGCTTCAGTGGATCCTGCTGCCTGAGGCGGTTACCTCACCATGCCTCGTGTGGGCTGGCCCTGATCTGGCAGACTGAAGATAAACTCTAACTTCCTTCCAAAGTGTGCCAGTAATCAGAGATCATTTTATTTTCACTGATGAAATCCTGATATGTGGTTACTCTCAGAGAAGTACTGTATTTTTCCGTGTATAAGACTAGGTTTCCCCCCTAAAAAATAATATCAAAAATTAGGGGGCGTCTTATACACAGATACATCTCCCCCCATTTACTTAAATCTGACTCCCCCCAAATAGGGGGCATCTTATACATGGGGGTGTCTTATAGACGATAAAATACGGTCTATTTTGCCTCCATTCATTTTCACAAAGGAATGACATGACTGAACAGGGATTTTGGTGTGCATGTTTGTGAATGAACTGTTCTGGAATGATATTTTAGGTTCAAAGTGCACTAACAAAAACCACTTAGAAAAAACACAGTGTTGGTATCTAAAAGTGGATGTGGCAAGATAAAAGCAAGCTAATAATACTCACAGGTCCCTGGAGAAGAAAGGAGGATAAAAAGGAGAGAGTACCTTTATCTGCAACAATATGTGACTGGGAGAGGCTGGTCCATGGGGTTGTATCCAGTGCTGCAGCTTCACTCTTGTAACAAATTCTTGTGTCCGCACCAGTGCCTCCTCTTTCTCTCCTGTTCCCTCCAGCCTCCCATGTGCCCTCCAAATTAGCTCCAGCTGGTTTGGGGACCCACTGTAGCAGATTACGGGGACATGAAGAGGGAAGAGTAGAAACAACTGTCCAGTTATGTGAGTGGAACTCCACTCATACAACCCATGGATGAAATTTTGAATTAATTAATCACACCATGCAGATCTTAATGGGGGCCCAGGTTGGCAATATATTTATCAAAATTAGTGGCAATGTTCTAGGTGAGACCCTGTCCTTCGTGTGTGAATAAAAATAATCAGCCCTCAGTCAAGTTCATCTAAAAGTGATCACATTTGTATTTGCTGTCAGTATTTGAATAGAACAAGTGGTATGGGGACAAGTCTCTGACAATGAGGTTTCCTGCTTGAAGCCCTGCAGTCTTTGACAGAACATAGTTAAGAAGCAATTGATATTGTCCTATGACCTTACAATGTTCTGTTGATCAACAGCAGGTGGGCTACTAAGGTACATGGACCCACCCTATTCTTCTGACAATACTTTGTTTTAAATTGTTGTAACCTGCTCTGGTATCGTATGGTGAAGGGTGGATAATAAACTGAAAGAACAACAATAAACAAGCATCACCATCAACAGGTATTTGCTAACATTCTGGTTTTGCACCAGGCAAAAAAAGGCAAAAGTGGTAAATGAGGGAAACTATTTAAAGATAACATGTCTGCCTTTGGAGGAGCGGTGTCATTAATGTGTTCCTTGGAAGTGTCTATCAGGATTTGGGGAAGTTATATTATTATTGATTCTATCTCAGCAAGCCAATCTGTAGCTGTATTTAAGAATCATTGGAGCATAAAAAATATCTCTAAGATGGGTTTTTAAAATAAATAATAATAGTAATAATAGTTTTGACATACGGCATCTTTAAATCCAAAGGTAATTTTTCATTTCATTTAGTTCTGATGCACTAGTTCAGCTTGCACTAAAAATAGATGAAATGAAATCCATACCCCTCTTTTTCTCATCCTCAAAAACAACATAGATCCCCTCTTCCAATCACGCTTTGTTCCCGAGAGATAAAGAAATGAGTATTTAGCAAATATTCTTTTCTACCAACACGATAAACTAAAATGAATGGATTTATCCCCTTTCCCCAATATGGTTAATTGCTTAAAATTCATGTTCTGCAGTTCAATAGTAATGATTAGAATGTGGTTGTATGTATGTCAAAGCAATGTTAACAACATGTTGTTCATTGAAATTGCGGAACTGGTGTTTGCAAAGTGGCTGTACTTTTCCAACTTGCACGTTGCCAACTCTGTGACACTGGAAAGAAAATGGAGAAAAAAGAATTAATATGAAGATTTTTGAGCACAATATGCTCCTACTTTTGAACACTCTTTACTATCCATTTCTCTAGTGTGACTCGTTTTAACACAGAGCCACTTGGATCTTCTTTTAAAATCATTTTTTTTTAAAAAAAATTTAAGATTCCATAAACACTACAGAGAGATGGTACAAGTTCTACAGTTGATAAGCAAGGGGCCAACAGAAGAATGCGGATGTGCTTTGCACATAGAGTTCCCAACATAACAAGTTGTGGAATGTAAATAAAGCTGGTCAGGAGGGAATTCAGGTTGAACTTGGAGATCATCATGAAATAAAGGGAATAATACATGTTAGCATCAAAGCTTTTTTTAGGTGTTGAAAGTCAAAACTAACACTGTCTGCTGTGCCTTAAAGATTGCAGGGTGCCAGGTGGGACGACTAGTATAATATGCTGTTGCTGTCCAGCCCTCATGATCAAGGAAAGCTGTTGCATTCTGTATCAGCTGTAGCTTTCAAATATTGATTTATCTTTTCATTTTTTTCTGCTGCCTTTCAGCCCCAGCTGCGCCCCCCAAAGTAGCTAAAATTAAAAGCACATTGAAACCACATACAGTGGTAACTCGGGTTACATACGCTTCAGGTTACAGATGCTTCAGGTTACAGACTCCGCTAACCCAGAAATAGTACCTCGGGTTAAGGACTTTGCTTCAGGATGAAAACAGAAATTGTGCTCTGGCGGCGCTGCGGCAGCGGGAGGCCCCATTAGCTAAAGTGGTGCTTCAGGTTAAGAACAGTTTCAGGTTAAGAACGGACCTCCGGAACGAATTAAGTTCTTAACCCGAGATACCACTGTAGTTAAAATAACACATTTAACAACCATTCATCAATTTATAACAGCAGACAAAACAGCATTGTTATTGGCTTAGTATAGCCTGAGAGTTAAAATAAATGGTGGACACATTTTCTTGTTTGATCTCTGAAAATGGAAGTGTTAAGAGCAAGATGCCATGATTGTACTACGGGACAATCTTGTCCAAATTCTGTACAACCAAAAAACAGTTGAATTTTTAAAAGTAGTTCTAAAATTTTACAGTATTTCAAAAGTACAAAATTTCAAATAACAAAGTAAACTTCCAATAAACTGGAAACAGCACATGGTTGTACTTCAGTGTTATATTTACTATTCCAATACATCAAGAAAAATACAATTTCCTCATGAATTTATTACATTGATTTACTTGCATCCCTTTATAAGAGGCTAATTCAATCATTCTCATAAGAACTGCCTTTTTCCCCCCTTATCAGACAAGGCTTTCACTTTTCTTATTGAAGTTATTATTGGTGTATCTATTTTATTCAGATGGCAGAAGTGCTGCTTCCCAGCAAAAGACCTTCCTTTTGTTTATCGGGCCACTTTCTTGGCACTGCCTTTATTTTAGTCATGCCAGATGGCTCAGAATTGGCCATTCGCTGTATTTCCACAATTGCTGTCCACTTTGCCTGAGGAGGTGACACCATCTGCCGAGTGGATTCCTTCCCACGTGTACTAGAAATCATTTGGGGGAATTGGATCACATTGTCGAATTCCTCAAGATGTTTGGAAATGAAATCCAGGGTATGAATTGGGTATGCTGTGGGTAGCGCTGTACCTCGGGTTACAGACGCTTCAGGTTACAGACGCTTCAGGTTACAGACTCTGCTAACCCAGAAATAGTACCTCAGGTTAAGAACTTTGCTTCAGGATGAGAACAGAAATCGTGCAGTCGTGGCGTGGCGGCAGCGGAAGGCCCCATTAGCTAAAGTGGTGCTTCAGGTTAAGAACAGTTTTAGGTTAAGAACGGACTTTCGGAACGAATTAAGTTCTTAACCAGAGGTACCACTGTAGACAGTTTGGTAAGTGAAAATACAGGCCTTAGGTAACATCACATCATTATTAGTGTTCTTGTCATTGGAAGAATCCTGGAAAACTGGAAAATATTTTCAGGCCCATGTTTGGAATGTGTGTCTACTCTGATGTGAGACCCTGAGAACAACAGATGAGTTTTATCTGAAACTTTGTCTACATGCATACCTTGGATTCATATCTGATCAATCACACATTAGAGCAGGCATCCCCAAACTCAGCCCTCCAGCTGTTTTGGGACTACAATTCCCATCATCCCTGACCACTGGTCCTGTTAGCTAGGGATGATGGGAGTTGTAGTCCCAAAAGAGCTGGAGGGCCGAGTTTGAGGATGCCTTCATTAAAGAAATGTGTATCCATGGTGACTTTCTGATGACTTTTTTCTACAACTTTTTAAAGGATGCAGTTAGGGGATGTTTGAGTAACTTAGGGAAATGATTCTTACCATTTGAGATAATTTCAATTCCTGAGCATAATTTATTTAGTCTGTTACCTGAAGTTAAAAGGAGTGTGATAGAATATATGTTGTTCACACATTTGGCTTTAACTTTGAGTGGAAACTCTAAAACTCAGTGAGTCATAAGAGTCGGAACTATTCTTTATGGAAGAGCTCTTGCAGAAGAGAAAATTTATTTTGCCCAACATGTTGAAAAACACCACATTTTATTTTAAACAAAGATCTGCAGCATGTGAAATGTATCATTTGTTCAGGCATAAGGCATGCTGCACTGGCTTATCTTTTCCCTCTGAAGATGAGGTTCAGTGTTGGGTCAGATCAGTGTCTGATAGTTGTATATAATAATAATGATTCACTTACTGTTTGTGTTTCTACTATAAATGTAAATGTGTTTGACATTCTTATGGATATGCAGTTTTATTATCCTTTTTTACTGTGTGGAGTCTTCTCTGAATAATTTATTTTATATTAACCTTTTAAATAAGCTCACAAAGGCTGTTTAGCTTGAAAATAAATTTCTAGACTCTTGGGGGCTAGGAGAGATGGGGTATTCTGTCTCTCCAACAGCAACTGCTTCCATGGAACCTGTCTTCCGTGAAGTGTTGGTTGCACCAATTTCTAATACTACTTTTTGTAAAATTCCACCATCAACTATCCCAAGAAGAAAGCCAAATTTTCACATGGGTTCTCCTTCTGCATGACCTGAAGTTTGCACTTCAACTACTTTCCCTGTACCCACACTCCTTATTTAACCCAAAGAAGATTTTACCCCTTCCAAACTATTAGGAAGCAGGCTCTTTGATGCTCATGGAAATGAATACATTCATGTAAAACTTCTCCCTCAAAATTGTCTATGACACATACTGTTTCTCCTACCCATTTGTTTTCTGGTTCCAAGCAATAATCTGAGGGTGCACGTTTCTTCAGGGTGTGATCCTGAAAAATTTGAACACCCCGCTTTCTAGGTTTACCCAGAAATTGCCAAGGTGTGTGTTTTTCGAGAATAATGGAGCTGGGAGCAGAGAAAGGAAAAGAGAGAAGTTGCCTTGTGTTGCACTTCCACAGCAACCAGTTCATTAGATGTCTCCAGCCTGACCAGAATAAAAGGTGAGAAAGGAACTTAATCTCCCAGTAGCCCCTGATGCAGTTGAGGCTGTCATCGTAAGAAGATTACTCTGAGAGGATGTTCCATGAGGATCCATGGGACTGGGTTATCGGGAAGCAAATCTTGTAATGGGCTTACTGAAATATATCCTCTTCCAAAACATATATTTACCACCAGATTCCTTGCTGCTCTACCTCTTGGTAAGCAGCAGCAACATGACTGACCAAAAGTCACGTGAGGATCAGTGGCCCATCACACCATCCACTACTGTTTTATATCAAGTGTTGTTCAAACAAATCTTAATTTTAAGTATTCACGATGTCTTGATCCTCCAAAAATTGTGTCTGCTTGGCCCGGATTCAAGATGATATATTCTCAGCATGGCAGCTGACAACTTTTGAATAGTTAATTTCCAGTAGTTACTATATTTTAGCATAGCATGCTGAGGAGTAAGTGTCAGGATGAGTTGGACATTAGCCCAAATCATCTGGGGAAAGCTGTGCCCTCAATTATGTGTGCATATTATAGTCATACCTCGGTTCCTGAATGCCTCCGTTTTGGAACGTTTTGGTTCCCCAGCGTCGGAAACCCGGAAGTAACTGCTCCAGTTTTTGAATGATTTTCGGAAGCCGAACATGCTACGCGGCTTCCATTTTGAGTTTGTGGCTGTTGAATGTTTTGGAAGTTGAACAGTCTTCAGGAACGGATTACGTTCCACAACTCAGGTTTGACTGTACATGTGTTTGTGCTTCCACTGTATTATTGTACCTGATTTTACAAACTGCTTGTTTGTAGTGCTGGATAAATGAAAGTAAGACAAATTGAGCAAGGTAGTGAGTTCCGTATCTCAGTAACTGATAAAAATACATGCTTAAGCTAGTAGTTTTATGAGCTTTCTTTCCCAAACCATGACCGTACGAGAAAATTGGAATTCTCTCCCTCCCTCCCTTTCACACACACACACACACACACAGCTGAAAAATGTATTTTTTCTGCTTGTTGAGGATACACAAGCATTCACAAATTAGCATATGTAAGTGTGCCAGGCACATATATGAAAGTGGCTTCAGTTTAATTAGGCTTAGTTGAAAACGGTACTTTTCCACTGTTGTTGTTTTTTAAGTAGGAACTGTGAACGTGCTGTAACAAACTGCACTGCAGGCTGCAGTATCTGGTTGGCATGCCAGGAGCGTCACTAACAGTGTACAGCTAAGTAGAGATTGGTGAGGAAACTGGGTCAGAAAACATGCCTACTGTACCTGCAGAGACTGCAGAGCAAAACAGCAAAGAAATGGGACTGTCCACAGTATGGCACTGTCTTACAAAGTATAGAAGGGGAAAGCTGCGAAGAGCAGACCAAAACATACATCTCGTAGCTCATGATGTAGCTCGGTTTTATTGCCAGGGATTGTAGTCATGTCTGTTGAGCATATGAATTTGTTTACCAATGAAAAATTTGCATGTAGAACCATGAAGACCAAGATTAATGAGGCCCATGTAAATTTGTACATAAATACTTTGAAAAGAAGAATATTTTATACTGGTAATTAGGGCTGTGCAACCACCATCATCTCTGCTTTGGTTTGGATCTGATTCAGTGATTCAAGCCCTGATTTGGATTGGATCAATTTGGACCTCAGGACATCTGAAATTTTGGTCCTCCCATTGACTTGCATTGGGAAACCAAAATGGCCATATTTTTATATGGAGTTGCATGAAATTTGGAAACATGGTAGCCCCTCAGGAAGAGATGAACCCCAACAAATTTCAGACATGTAGATCTTCCTTGACTGCATGAAGAGAGACCTCCATTCCACCCAGACTCCCTTCAGCATAGTGGTTTGGATTACTTTGCTTATCTCCAATTGCTACATGAATATATCATGAAAAGCTTAATCCAGATGTCCATCTAGGAAAATGTGAATTATGCAGAGAATGCAACTTGTACCCTTCTGTATGGATTCAGTAGACAATAATCAGTTGAATACATTTCCAGAGCCAGGCAACAGGATACACAAGAGAGGAAGAACACTTTAACTAAGAATTTCTTTGACACTTTTTATACCTCCACATTCAAGGTTTTTCTGTCCAGTTTTGGATGATTCTTCCTTCCCATTGTATCCTTGTTGTCCAGAGAACTCTTGACCTCTGAAGCTCTAAGACGGTAGAATACAAATGTTGTGGCATTTGGACTGATTTATCATTCCAGTATATTATCACAATATATAGCTGTTCTCTCTGTAATGAGAAATCAGATTTGTAATTGTATACTTTTAAACCTTTTTTTCTTTTAAAAATGATTCCATTTGTAAGAAAGGCTATGATAGCTCTACTGAATTTTAAATCTAAAACTATTGTTCACAGTCCTTTTTTTAAAAAGTAAAGGAAAACTGGGGAGGCTATTACTTTTTCCTTAACCGAAGCAAATTAAAGAAAATATCTTTGGCGGGGGGTTGTGATAGCTATTTTGCATTGAAGTTGAAAGCTTTAGCAGTTTTCTGTTCTGATGTGCTGTGTCAGTGCTTAGCTTCTTTCCATTAAGTTGTGCCATTCTCTCTTCCTGGAAAGAAATGCTTATTTCATGCTCTTCAGCATTAATTTTCAATGTATTGAACCCCCCCCCCCATTTCCTGTCCCTTCCCAGCATACTGCATTCTTCAGTACAGATTGGGGTCACAGTGGTCTCCTGGCTTGTACTATTGGAAGCACAGAAGCCAGATATAAAATGGCATGGCCATGGCGGGATTAAATAGATGAAAGTAAATGTACTTCCCATCTGTTTCTCCACTTGTCTTGCTCAAGTACTGGTTATAGGGGAAGGAAGTGTTTGTAAGTGATCAGCTTTTTCTTGCTATTTCTGCCTTGACACACACATATATTCTGAATATACTTTCCAGCACAAAATAGGCACAATAGCTATTTTTGCTTGGATTCAAAAACTACCGTCAAGTCTCCTGTTCTGTAGTAGCTAAATATAGATTTATATAAGTGACTTATGCCATGTTACAGTAACAGGGAACTGAATCCAGGTCTGCTTTTGTTGTGATTCCTACATTGCAGAGGGTCAGACTAGATGATCCATGGTGCCCCTTCCAACTCTACAATTTTATGATTCTATGAAACAAATGTAATTGCTAGGGTTCAGGCAAGTCGCTTAACCATTTCCTCATACTTTCTCTGGGGGCACAGTAGAGTAGAGGGCACCATGTCATAAATGATGGTGCTCTCTACTCTTTCTGTGAGGCACTTGCTCACTAGCGCCACACCAGCAGCATGAGGCAGCTGCTCTCACAGTGTGGAAATGGCACGAGAGGCCCCCAGGCTCTGCCACTGCTGCCCCTTTTCCATGGAGCCTGTGCTGAGGAACTATCATGAAGGAAAGGGACGGAGGAGTAGTAGCAGTGCCTCCAGCAAACCTGGTTTGAGGTGAGCTTCCAGCTCTGTCCTCAGCCCCTGCCTCCCTCCCCCCACTTGTGTCTAGTATTCCCTCCTCCATTGTGTTAATTGTCAGGTGTGTGTGCAGGAGCCAGGCCCTGTGACCAATAGGACTTTGCAGGACTGGGGCCTTCCTGAGTTTGTTCTGAAGAGGCAAGGCACGACCTCACAGGTGAGGCCAATTGGTAACTCACAGCACCTGGTGGCAAGAGCCGGGAAGGGTTATAAGGTCAGCATTTCCCTTCAGCTCTTTGCCACAGTAACATGCTTCCTGCCTTGCTGTGTTTGGCTTCTTGCTTCCTGATCCTTGAACCTTGGCTTCTTGACTCCCTGCTTCTTGATCCTTAGACCCTTGACTCCTTGCTTCTTGATCCTCGGACCCCTGACTTTCTGACTCTTGCTTCCTGACCCTCGGACCCTCGGCTTCCTGAATCCTGGCTTCTGGACCCCCGTTCCTGCTCCCACCCCACCATCTTGCCCCTGGTCCTGACGTCCCCTGCCAGGACTTCAATTGCTGGTGAACCAGACCGTGACATTAATGCATGCAGCTGAAGTCTTCAGAAGGGTAAAAGGTAAAGGACCCCTGGACAGTTAAGTCCAGTCAAAGGTGGCTATGGAGTTGTGGCTCTCATCTCGCTTTCAGGCCAAGGGAGCTGGCGTTTGTCCACAGACAGCATTCCAGGCAGGGCCGGATTTAGGTTTGATGAAGCCCTAAGCTACTGAAGGTAATGGGGCCCTGTATATGGGATATTTTAGGGTGCTGGCTAGCAGGTGGGGCCCATTACTTACATCATAGGAGCCTACACAACACAAAACACTGTTGCTGTATGTAGGTTTTATTTTATTTGTTTTTTTATCTTACATTTTTGAAATGTGAAACCAGAGTGTAAAGAAACTCCGTTTACTTTCCCGCTGCAGTGGTACCTATTTATCTACTTGCACTGGCATGCTTCTGAACTGCTAGGCTGGCAGAGCAATGGAAACTCACCCCATCACGGGGATTTGAACTGCCGACCTTCTGATCAGCAAGCCCAAGAGGCTCAGTGGTTTAGACCACAGTGCCACCTGTGTCCCTACAAAAGGAGTGGTGCCTCTAACAAGCCTGTTCTGAGGCACAACTCCGAGTACACTCAGCTCCATCACCCTAGCATCACTCTGTCTATGACACCTCCTCCTCCCAACATGTTGGCACCAATGGCCGAAGTCAGAAACATGGAAGCTTTTGATCTAATGGAGGTATCTCACTGGTGGAGAGGATGGAAAGTGGCTCTTGCCAATTCCCCCTTTCCCCGCTTGCAGAACTCAGCATCACCTCCTACTCTGGATTTGCAGAGAGCACAAGGGGGTGCAGGCAAAATCCAGCCCCTCCTTCCATCAACAGAACTCTGTGCAGGGAAGGCTGTGCTAGCAGGGATGAAAGCTGAATGCCAGCCCCAGGATAGTACCATTTTTTCAAAACAAACATGGCTGTAAAGTACTTCAGCATATGTTGACATAGCATCCATTGCTTCTAGAATGTTTGTTATAGTTTCATTATCTTTCTTTCATTTTCAACCTATTTTTAAATAAATTTTACCCTACTAGAAGTGAAAATGAAGGAATGGTATTTGCTGCTTTTAGAAATGGATGGCAGTGGTGTGTGGGTGCGTGGGTGAGAGAGAGTGTTAATGATTATTAGTATATGTCATCCTGAAAGAGGAAAATATTCTAATTGCCTGCTACAGTGTGCCTAGGAAATGGTTTCATGCAGCAGCATTCAGACCAGACACTAGGTGTCAGCTGATCCATACAATGTTATCCAATAATATGTAGAGGGTGAGGAGCTGTCCTGATAAATTTCACTGCGGCTTGGTTGCTAGGGAAACTGCTTCTTTTGTGCGTGTACTGTGTGTGCAGGAAAAAAACCCACCCTCTTCTGCATCATATGGGTTGTGCTTCACAGATACTGCAGCTTATGCAAAGCATTGCCATAACATAGCAGCAGATACTCCCATCTTTGTTTAGCAGGATGAAGAAGCTTCTTTCATATTGTGGTCCATTCCTCTCTTTCCCTTTCCCTTATATTTGGACACAACACTGAACATTAATTATTCTATTAAATAAGAACAGAAAACATTGTATTGTGGGTCAAGGTATTCATTGGTAAGCTGTGAGTATTGTCAGAAGAAGTCAGGTAGGTTAACACAAAAGCACACATGTTGATTTGGAACCAGACCTGGTCATGATAAGAGACTCAATGAAATCAGTGAGGCAATTAAGTCCTGACTAGCTTAATTGATTTTATTGCCTAAGTCTGAATCCAATCCATCGCCACATTCTTTGTAGAGTGGGAGGAATTTCTTGCAATGGGAGGAGTAAGAATTCTGCTGTAGAGGCATATATCAAGGTTAGCCAATGTGGTACCTTACAATGCTCTTGGACTCTAGGTGCCTTCACCCCATGCCATTTGTCATACTCCTGCGGCTGAGGGTAGTTGATATAATTCAATGGCTTCTAGAGTACGCTGTGTGGACTACCCCTGACATTATAGGATGAAGAGAACTTGAAGTTTATATGGCAGACTGCCCCCACAGCTCAGCTCTCATGCATCTAAATGTTCAGCGGGGCTTTGAAACATGAAGCCTCTCCTTTTAAACCTTTACATTCCCCACATTTAAACCTTTACATTCCCCACATGTATTGATTGATTGATTTAAGTCTGTTTGAATGGCTGCCCAATAATACATGTTGTATGGGTAGCTCACACCATCTTTAATCTTTTAAGTAGGTACCAATTTCGGCATTCAGATTTTGGCATCCTGCTGGTTGATACCCCTGGTTGATATTTTGACCCCCAGGGGAAAAAAAAAAACTTATGCCGAGCCGTTAAAAAGCCCCATGAGTTACTTGGAATATTTTTATTTTTGGACAGGGGCACACACATTCTGACCAGGTGGAGTTCAAAATGGGATGGTGTATTTTGAGGCATTCTAATTTTTCCTCTGCAGTTCTGCATATTTAACTGGCTTTCTTTTAACTGCATTTCTGTGCTTGCAACAATAAGTCCAGCTTTGTCTAAGAGTAGTTATGTTTTCTCCAAAACTGCCAGATTTTTTTTGCATAACATGGGTATCTTAAGAGGAGGGAGACAACTTTTGAGAACTAGTAAAGGAAACATTTTAACCACAGATTTGGAGTGAATGTAGCTATGGTTACATGCCTACTTGCATCTAAAGACACTGACCACAAGATAAATATTGTTATTTTTGTCACCTTCTTTATTAACAGCAAATATATTTGTTTGTAAGTGATCAGCTTACAAACTCTACTGCTTTTTCAGTGTAGAACCATTGAAATTATTGAACATGACTAAGTTAGGTCTATTAATTTCGTGGGTCTATTTTAGTAAAACATAGTTGTATACAGCTCACTATCTAAATCCTATTGGTCTACACCTAGAAGCATAAATGTATTAAGCTCTTACATGAGCTTCTCATATAAGACATGTTTAAGTGAATTAGCCACTCTACAGCAGGATAAATATTATGTTTTAAAATGTCTATATTAGATGCTCCTAATACCACCTGCTGTGGTTTTTGTGAGGTGTCTCAGTGTGTATGGATTGTAGGTAATGCGTATGCATTTCTTAATGGTATTTATTGATGTTTGTTTTTAAATGTGTTGCAAGTCACTTGGAGACCATTGGGTAACAAGTGACTAAGAAGTCTAGATGATGATGATGATGATGATAAAGTGTTGTTTCACAACCAAGTACTGTCTTTCTTGATTATTGGCTTGTACTGCACATCTCATGCAAAAATGGTACTATTATTGGCGAGTTTGTTTGGGATGCTTTGTTATGTGACCGTACTATCATTAGTGATCCATGGTGATGACTAATGAAGGAATAATCATATCTTCTCCACTGGCACACACAAATAGTGGCATGTGGAAAATTGAGGAAATGTTGTGAAGGTGTTCTCTCTTCCAAGATAATGGTCACTGACAACTGAAAATAAATTTGAGATTTATTTCGATTCCTACTGCTGAAATAATAAAACCCTTTGCCTACTTTTTGAGAGAAAGTCAGTTGATTTATATCAGGCCTGTTTAACCGGTTGATCGCGTGATCACGCAATTAAAGAAGAAAAGCTCAACAACTCTTGTTGAGTGGGAGTAGATCGCAGTCTCTTGGATGTTGGACACCCCTGATTTATATGAACAAAAGTTCAGTCTCCCTGCATAAGTAGTTACCCTACAAGGCTTACAAGTCTAAAATGGACATAGGGAAACAATGGAAGAATGGTGGTGGCGGCATCAACAGTAGAAAGAGAAGAATATTACCCTTAAAATCTGAAGATAGAGGAGTCATTTTTGTACAGCAGCCACAGTTTATGCTACAGAAGTGATAAGTTTGTATCAATGAAATGCAGTAAAATCAGAATATTGTGCATGACTGTTGGGACATGGTTGCCCAAATGAATATTTGGAGAGCCCCAGAATGTTGCTCAGCTTGGTGCCAGTTTATGTGCTGTTATAGTTCAGTGCACTTCATGCTTAATGGCCTTAGTTTGACCAGCTGCTTTATATCACTGAAAGGCGGGGCGGGCTGGTTATTGTTATGTTTGCGGGTCTAGTACAACAGAGAAAACAGCTGGGGTAAACACAAGCACCTGCCATAGGTCCTTTTTATTGTTTTAGAAAGACAGTCAGGAAACAGGAAGTAGCAATCTGCTAAAAAGAAAAGCAACGTTTGGAAAGATTTAAAGTTTTCATAGGTGGCAATGAGTATAGTTACTGTATGTCTGGGGTGGCCAGCTCCCAAGAGACTGTGATCTGCTTACAAGAGTTAAAAACTGGCAGTGATCTACCCCCTTTTGGGGGGTTCAGGCAGTGGCATAGCGTGGGTTGTCAGCACCCGGGGCAAGGCAAGTAATTTGCGCCCCCCCGCTGCACTGTCCCTCCCCCAGATAGTCCCTCGCTCTCTCTCCGCACCGCACCGCACTGCACGCCTGGCACCCTCCCCTCCACAGTGGGCGGTGACCCGGCGGCTCGGATCGGATTCGCACAGCCAGCACTGCAGTGAGAGAGAGTGAGTGAGCCAGGTAGGGGCAGAGAGCTGCGAGTGCGAGCGCCCCCCCCCAAGATGTTGCGCCCGGTGCGGCCGGCCCCCCTGCACCCCCCATGCTACGCCACTGGGTTCAGGTCAAAATTGTTGAGATTTTTTGGGGAGGAGGAAGGCCTATTTTTTAGGCATTCAGATCAAAGTTGTTGAGCTTTTTTTAGGGAGAAGGAAAGCCCCATTTTTGGGGGGTGCAGGGCAAAAAATGAGCTTTTTTTAGGACAGCCAAAGTTGTTGAGCTTCTTTGGAGGGAGCCAGTGATCTACCACAGACGTCCAGTGATCTAACGGTAGATCACGATCCACCTGTTGGACGTTCCTGCTGTATGTATTCGAGTTCATATTTAAAAACAAATAGTTTATTTAAAGGTAATAAATATTAAGAGCTGTCTTTGTTTGACTGTTACATCAGAGTAAGCAAGTAAACATAAAGGGCGCTGTGTATAAATGCATAAAAGGTGCTACAAATGAATGTTTAAAGGGTGCTATAGGTATTAATAAGAGTATAAATGTATAAAGATCATGATAAGACATTGAAAGAATTTGTAAATATTGGCCTCAGAAGATTTTCTGATGTGGAGCCTGTAATTGTGTAGGAACTTTAAACCATATTTGAGCAGGGTAGGATGCCATTTTTACATTCTACATGTATGTTGTACACAAACACAAAACTATTCTTACTTACTGGTTATATTTAAAAAAAGAGATGGCGGTGGGGAAATGACGTTTGATTTCCCCCCTTCGTTTTCAGCATTTTTTGTATCTGTCAGTAGCTCTGATCATTTCACGTGTGGTTTATATAACGGGGACTGCTTATGTTTTTAATTGTACACATATCTGAAAATCCATATAGCATTTGGAATCATGCATTGGAGAGCTAGTGTTGGCTACAGCTCTTGGTCAAGTATGCGCTTAAGAACAAACACGGGTTTACTGGCTCATAATGTGTAGAATGGCCTTTAATATTCTGGAATGGCCTTTAATATTGCCTCAGTTCTGGATCTCTATGGGATCTTAATTCAGTTTACCCTGAATACCTTTGAGAATCACATGCTAATAGTTGTCAGCTTTCGTTTATTCTATTTTTGGGCGTTTTTGTGCCACAAACACGAGCTGTCTCTTTTGTAGTTTGTTAGGTCCCCCCTCCCTCCTGGACCAGCATATCTTTAAAAACAGAGATTTTTGTGTCTCATGTACCATTGCTTATTGATTCAGGGAACTGTCTTCCTATTAAAGAGATGTAGTCTGAGGCAGCTGAAGTGTGAAGAAAAAGCAAAGTTTGAACTGAAATGTTCAGCTTAGAGCACAGAGAGAAATTGTTTTCACATTTTCTTTATCTTCCATATTGGGGATGATGAAAGTCAGGAGATTTGCAGATGGGGCTTTTTTTGATGTGGTTTTCACACAGTATACATCCCCCACCCCACCAAAGTGTCAATTGTTCTTAAAATTGGAAATTCTGACTCAGTGTAATCTTCTTATTAGTTTTCTCTGCCACGCACATCTGTATGTAGGATACAGTAATATTGTCATCCCTTTGCTGTAAACAATTTGTTTTTAGGATCATGCAGTGAGAAGCGAACATTGCAAGGATGTCACATCCCATCATCATGGCTTGGTGCTTATGAAAAGGGAAAAACAATAGCCCTCAGGCTCCTAAGTCTGCTCAGGACAATCTATTTATAATTTATCAAATGTTCACTGCAAGTTCCTTTGCTTGTGGATACATGTGCTTTCCAAAATACAATGCTTCATTTGCGTTAATATCACACTTCCCCAATATTTTACTGTTGTTGGGGATGTGTGAGTAAAAGAGTTAATAAACTGTCTCTCAGGGATAATAGGTTTTCCTGGGGATCCATGCTCTTTTCTCCTAACCCCCCGCCCCTGATTCCTGTTGTACTTATCCCCAAAGATTAAAGTTTGCCCTTACAGGAGAGCCACAGCAGCTAGCATTCTGAAATTGGGCAAGCATCACCTCCACAGAAGGGGTGACCGTGCCTGCAAATCACATCTAATTATGGCAGAGAATGAAAAAGTTATAGTTAAAAAAACCAAACCTTTAAATGGGCCATGCACGTAAACTCCTGTGTACAATTTGGCAGAATTTATCCTCTCTGGTAGGGCTTTTGTGCCTGCAAATTTCATCCACTTTGGTCAAAAGAGGGGGAGTTAGAGCTGTTTTCGGATTCTGTTTATAGCGAATGGAGTACTCAGAGCTTTGTTTTATAGAAAGTGGCATTGAACTTGAAGCACAAATGGAAGCAGACAGCACAGTGCAACTCAGAAGCAGATCAGAATTTTTATTTTAACCTCCACCTCCCAAGAGACTATGGAATATCATAAGTAGGACTGAAGGCAAGGCTGAAGACCTGACTTTGAGATGAATGTTCTTATATAAAGGTGAAGGCCTGGAACACTATATCTGATTAAATGATAAGGACTAAGTGTAATGATGGGTCATTGGTAGCTACAGACCGAGACCTGCATGAAAGAATTAAATCCAGATGTTGAAGAAGAACTGAAAAGTAAAAAGTCAGAGCAGAGCACTGCATACCAGGAGCTGTTTACATGGCAGAGTCAAAGACAGCAACCAAACACAAGTTTTTTTGAGATATGAAGCTACAGTGTAATAATACAATGCAAATTAATTAATAATCAACAGTACTATAAAAAATTATGCACAGAAATTGGCAATAATAATAATAATAAATAAATAATAAAAAATAATAATAAAAACATTTTGAAGTAGTTTACCTTGATACACGGTCCAGTTTGTGGTATCTATATTTTTGCCATCGAACTTGTATATGTTGCTAATTCAGCCTTCTGGATTGTACTGGAGGATGGCAGTTTTGCACAGAGTTCTTGGATACATTTGACTTTGCATTTCTTCTGTGAACAGAGGCTTTCTATTTCCTGTGTGTTCAAGTTGCAGAATGTACTTTTGCTGGTTTCCGTCTGAGCTTTGGATTTTAGATGTGTTTTCCTTGACCATATCTATCAGATGAATACTTTCTTAAAGCATGGCTCTGAAATAGTCTGGACCAAGGTGCTGATTCAGGTTCAGGATCGTGCCTGGCAGTCTTGTCGTCTCAACATTGTCCTGGAACAACTATCAGAGCTTTTTAGCCCTGGCTAGGTAGTGAAGGGACTCGGGTGGCACTGTGGGTAAAACCTCAGCGCCTAGGACTTGCCGATCGCATGGTCGGTGGTTCGAATCCCCGCGGCGGGGTGAGCTCCCGTCGTTCGGTCCCAGCTAGCAGTTCGAAAGCACCCTTAAGTGCAAGTAGATAAATAGGGACCGCTTTATAGCGGGAAGGTAAATGGCATTTCCGTGTGCTGCTCTAGTGCCGGTTCGCCAAGAGCAGCTTCGTCACGCTGGCCACGTGACCCGGAAGTGTCTGCGGACAGCGCTGGCTCCCGGCCTCTAGAGTGAGATGAGCGCACAACCCTACAGTCTGTCAAGACTGGCCCGTACGGGCAGGGGTACCTTTACCTTTACCTTTAGGTAGTGAAGATTAAAGTCCCATCCCTTGAGTGTTGAATCTGGCAAGTTAACAGACCAGTACTTCGTTCTGCAGCCATTGGCTCCTTCCAAGCAACCTGGTTTCAAGCTGTGTGCACTACTTTGAGGGCTTCCTTGGGTATTTTCTCTGAAGGGTTTATGGTCCAGTCATAAGAGTCTAGCAGCTTAGGTGCCTCCTCAGGTTCAAGTGAGGAGATGGAGACAGGAGATCCACATGGAAAGGTTTGGTGGGTGAATCTGTCTCTGCATCTGAGGACTTTTCATCTGAGTCCAGGACAAAAAAAATGTATGGAGTACATCAATAGATCTTAGGACTGCATGGTTTCAGTGCCCAGTGTGGCCACAATCTTGTGTTGTGGTTGTTCACTGGGGGATTTCTTCAGCAGAGTATCTATTTCTGAGAAGCTGAATTTGTTCTCTGCCCTGAGTATCAAACAGAACAGCAGCTCTGAATACAGGTTACAGTTTCACTTCATGAAAACTATGAACAAACTCCTGATTACAATCCTTTCGCCACAGTGTGGTACTTGACAGCATCAGGTTGATTCCTTAAGGGTCTGTTTCTTACTCATCTGGGATGCCAGAAAACCCAGCAAACAAATGTGCTTTGGGATTCTGGAAGCAGCAACAGCCGCCATCGGTGGTCGTAATGTTTCTGGAAGATTGTCATTATTCTCACATCCCTGGAAAATTAATGAAGCATCTTTGCCAACACTTGAGATAGCTTCATCACAGCTGGTTGCAGCCTGCATGTTCATAGGTTCTTTGTGCTGAAAAAGCAGCTTGAGCAATTTAATTGTCTGTGGGAACAGCACATACAGTTTGTCGATAGGTTCTTTAACAATCTTTGCTAGTATCCTGTCTCTGGTTCCAAATACATCACCTCTGGCACGATCCAGTTTGTGGTACTTTGAATTGAATTGATTTGCTGCTGCCATCCTGTTTGCAAAATGAAATAGCAGTGGACTCTCTCCAACATTCGTAATATTGAATTACATGTTCCAGGCTTCCCTTGATGGCCTTATTACTAAAACAAACGCAGAAGACGCTCTTAGTAGTTCATTTTTAAAATTTTCTTCATTCAGTTTTATTATTCCTTCCTTCCTTCCTTCCTTCCTTCCAGCACAGGGCAATGAAATAGGTTGGATTGGGGACTATGCTCAAAGTTGTGGGAATGTTCAGGGATGTAGGAGAGGATATATTGTGAGATTATATCCTTATCCAACTTGTGTTAACAAGTTTCCAATAACAGCAGAGTAAAATATTCCCCTTTAAGTTTGCAACGGCAGTGTTTGCTCAGGCTTGCTTAAGCCTCTATAATAATCACTCTTGGTAATTTCCCCTTATTCCCTCTTAAAATAGAAGACACGACACAGTCCTTTACAAAAGTATAAAAAGAGTTTACTCACATTCTGTTCACATCAGATCCCAGAAGGCAGACTTAGTCTTAGTGAAGTAATATACGTTTGGATTCTGTCTTATAAGAAGATAGTCCCTTTCTCCTCTCCTGGCTGGGAGCCAAGAGGGCATCTTTAGCTTAGTAGGTGTTGCTTGTTCAATGGAAGAGAGGCAAGAGAGGTAAGAGAGAGATGGCTGCCCCTGCCCTGTGCTTTTATCATTACCTGCACAGGTGAGGCCACACCCACCTCTAGTCACATGCGGAGGAAGTCTGTCCCAGCTCAGAGGGAAACAGGAAGTTTACCTGCTGGCTGGACAAACATCCCTCCCCATGTCTGAACATGTACACTCTAGGAATGTTGTAATTGACTGCTCCTGTGTTTCACATCCCACAAAAGTCACCATATAAACTTTATGGCTAGGTGGCGATTTGAACCTTGAACACTGCAGTTCTAGTGGGATCCTCTGACCATTGAACCAGTTTGAAAAATGCCAGTATCTTCTAGAAAGTATTGGGAATGACAGGAGAGCACAGTAGCCTCTCCACTTACCACAGAATGTGCTAGATAACAAGCACAGTCCACTCTATATTTTTTCTTTCTACTTTTCCTGGAGAAGTATGAGAACTCCCCTGTGCTTGCCAGTCATTACTGATGCTTTTTCTTATACAAAGCCACAGTTCTTGAAACTAGGTCTTGAAACCAGAAATGCATTTTTGTGCAGTTTTTGCAGTATGGGAGTCCATAAATGCTCTCCAGGAGAGTTCACACATCTATGCCTCATTATTAAGGTGTAGTTCTGAAATGGCTTAATGGAACAGCATGGTACAGTGGTGCCTCGCAAGACGAAAAGAATCCGTTCCGCGAGTCTTTTCGTCTTGCGGTTTTTTTGTCTTGTGAAGCAAGCCCATTAGCGGAGTAGCGCTATTAGCGCTATTGGCAGTTTAAGGGCTAAAAACGGCTTTTTAAGGCTTAAGGGATTAGCGGTTTTGCTGCTAAAATGCTTTTAGCAGCTTAGCGCTTCAGAAAAGGGGTTTTGGAGCGAAAAAACCCCCCGAAAATTTTCGTCAATTTTCGTCTTGCGAAGCAAGCCCATAGGGAAATTCGTCTTGCGAAGCGCCTCTGCAAACGGAAAACCCTTTCCTCTTGCGGGTTTTCCGTCTTGCGAGGCATTCGTCTTGCGGGGCACCACTGTATATGGCGAAGAAGAAATGTGGCATGTGCGTAAAAGGAGTATGATATACACATCATTGGGATAAGTAGATATATAATTTGCTAAATATTGATGTATAATCTGATTCCATAGGTTCTATCCAGTAAAGTAGTTCTGTGAGTGCAAGGAATTCCATTTGATCCATGGATCTTCCCTTCTCTCTCCTCTCCCTTCCACACCCCCCACAAAAAGCTGCTCCTGAGAGTTGGGGGAAACCCAGAACAGTTTTAGGGATGTGTGGGGAGAGGAGAGCAAGGGGTAATTCTATTGCACAGCTGAGGTCCTTGTACTAACGGAACTGCTTTTCTGGATACCATGTGATTATTTAAATAGTATATTTTGTTTATCTTATAGATATTTTCCAATTTCCCGGTAAACTGAATAAATTATATTAGCTTTTGTAACCACTTGCAAACCTTTTCAGTATCCCACTGTCCTGAAATACCCTATTAGTTTATGAATCTTGAAACATAATACTAACATCATTAAAAATATGTTCTTGGCAATGTGAATTTGATCTGTTGCTAGCTTGCAGGTGACTTGGGTTTTTGGTGAGTTGCCTTCTGCTTATCAAGACTGATGTGATCCAGAAAGTTTTAAATCTTTGATTCTTTAAAACTGACAGTTTTTCTAATTAAACTCTCACTTCTTTTTCTTTATCTGTGGAATTATGCATACAAAATGTAGCTGGGATATGTCAAACAGTGCAAATCAATGGTACAATACATTAATCAAATGCATGAGGGAGCAGCAGGAGAAAAGAATGATTATGCAGTGTTACATAAGCGTTGATTTTTACTGATTTGCAAGTCTCTGTTACTACTTATCATTCCCTTTTGACTTCTAAACCCAGAGAGAATATAATCTTTTTCTGGCCTGTCTGGTTATGTTGCCAAAAAAAGAACTGGCGGTGGGGTTTTAAGATACCTGTGACTAAATGTAAATCGGAAACTTTGATAAAAGGTTCCAGCCTTTAGATAAGATATCATTAGATAATCTTTTAATTTCTCTTTTCTCTTATTGGTACTATAACCATGTATTAAAATAAGAGTGGTCATTCATCTTCACGTTTGTAATACATTCTGATCTATTCATCAGACTGCGATTTATTTATTTTTTAAGCTATGCACTAGAGAAGAACAGAATGGACAGGACTGCTTTCTCTTGCACATTGTGATTTAGTATAACACAATTATTAAGGAACATCTTCATTGCATATAGATGCCCTGGGGCATTACATATATCTTTAGGGCATGCTATTCATTTTGTGAAACTGTGCCATTCCTCCCTCTAAAAGTCAGTTTGCAAAAGGTTTACCCATCTGTTTCTCCAGGCAGTAAAATCTTCAGTAGAGGCTCTACCAAGGCGTGGTGGGTGGTAACAGAGGAAAACACCTTCTTAGGTGTTTAAATACCAACACAGTGATTACCAAATGCTCTCCCCAGAATCATGCCTGCTTTGAGAATATTATTTTTAGTATGCTGTTTTTATTTGGTTGGCTCGTCTTAATGCATTTTGATTTTGTTGTGTGTCACGCCTACGAATAAATAAATATACCTTAGTCCATACATTGCCTGGGATGGCATAGTTATCACTGCTGTGTGCCCAGATTCCACTCCAGTAGCATTTAGCTAGTTGAATCATGTTGTAAAACAATACTTTGTGGGTTGTATCTAATGCGCTCTGAGTGGCATTGTGCTCATACAATGGGACTTCATCACCCTCTCCTTGCTTGTCTCCAAAATATGTTAGAGAGGGTCCTAGAACCCTCTGGAGCAGATCTTGAGGGTGTGCGGGCCTCAGGGGAAGAAAGGGAAGTTCTGTTATAGGACTGGAATGGCAGGGGTGGATGAAACCCTATATTTCTTTATGTAAACAATGTAAGGTTAGTGGGTTTTTGTTTTTTTTAAAGAAGTGGTATACAAATCTTGTTAGATAAACAAATGATGGGATTGCTAGGATCTCACATATTACCAGTGCCAGTGCTGGTGGGGACCCTGGCATATGGGGTGGTACATATGGTTTCACCATCTGTTTGCTTATTGTTAATGAAGCCTGCAGGATCCAGCCCCAGAGAGGTGGGATTACCACTCTGGTAACTTACAAATTGTACATGTGTTCTCTTGATACTGATATGGTGATATTCTCCATTCCAGTGACTTCTGTTCCTTTGGCTCCTGAATTTGGTGCTGACTTTTACTGAGGGAGACAAACACAATGCACTTATTTCTATTAGATCCACAAAACATATATGGTACTACTAGATAATGTCCGGGCAGGACTGCAGGGTGGTAGTGTATTTTAATGAGGAACAAGAAGAATGTCAGATTTCTTCCTCTTGCCCTGACAGATTATAACAAAGCAAACATCATTAGCTGCTGTTTGTAAAGTGCTTTGGTGAGGTTGCGGTGAAAGAGCCACAATAAAGGTGGAACTATTTCGTCTTTGAAATATGAATTTATGTTTATAATGTGATTTAGAGTTACTGAGATGCCCCTAAGTATTCTTTGAAGGAAAAGAAAATGTAAATTAAAAAATAAATGGTGGTGTCCAATGAAGTAGTTCTATTAGTGTCAATGAATTTTGGGTGTGCAACAGAACGTCTCCTCCCTCGCCTCTTTCCTTGCACCCCTGCATATCCCTTAAATTTGTTATTGGGGGGCCCCAATCACCCAGAGCAGATTTGGGAAGGGCACAGAGAGTGTGCAGGGAGAAGAGAAGGAGGGTAAGTCCATTTGCACAATCAGAAAATCCTTGCACCAACACAACTAGTTTGTCAGAATCCACTCAAAGAGTTCTGCACCACCAAATATTCCAGGGGATTTATAAATTGTGGCTCCTTTCTGAACTCCTGTTAACCCTAATTAAATCTGGCACTAATGTGCAGAAATTAGTGCCTTAGATAACAAAATGGTGTACTTTGGCTGCAGCCTTTCACACATTTGCTTGGGAAGTAAACACCATTGAATGCTTTGATCTTACTTCCAGGTGACCATCCATTTGAATGAGTGGCCACTTTGGGCTTTTGCTCATAGCTTGCTGGATCTTGAGCCTTAGACATAAATGCGCACTCGAAGCACAAATTGAACCAAGCAGCCAAGCTTTGATGCTGTTTAACTACATTGCATTGCTTTCCATGGGGTCCACATTTGATTGCACATCCCGATCCATGTACTTGTGCAACTACTACTCCTGCATAGCATCATTTTAAAGCACTGGTAGAATTTAATTGGTGTGATTACCAACCGTGGACATGATCCAAATCTCTCTTACAGATAACTTACATACAGACAAAAGTTGTGGAGGACATGAAGCTTAGTAATGAAGACGTGGCCTGGGGTAGAAGATAAGGGCTAAAATGGAGATCGTTCATATGGCAAGATACCTCATAGGAAGCTGCCTTAGACTGCGCTGAACACTACATTCTTCTAGCTCACTGTTGTCTACACTTTTACAGAGGGGTATTGGTATTAATTTGTTGCAGCAAAATCTACGAAGAATTATGTGGTGCCTTAAAAATGGTAGAAGTTTTTGGGGACTAAAGCCCACTTCATTAGATGCACAAAGTGGCACATATATAATATTGTCTATACTGACCAGCAGTGATTCTCTGGGGTTTTAGACAGGAGTCCTCTTCTCAGCTGGAGATTGAACCTGAGATGCACCTTTTCCCCTTTGCCAGGTGGGAGTCGGATGGTAGCAGAGAGCAACTCTGTGCCCAACTGTGTGATAGTGAGGTAGAGCCCAAGACAGAGGGGGAAAACATAATTTCCTGCACTGCAAATCCTTTCCCGCTGTCCTTTGCTCCCATTAATCCACGTAAAGAAAAAATATTCATGCTTGACCACTAGCAATTCTTCCCCTTTGCTTTCTGATCTTTTAGTACACATATTATGAAAGGGGGTTGTCATAGTTATATTGTTGGGATACTGCCAGGGAGACAAAGTCCATCATGACTCCACGTCGCCTCCGGACGTCCATCGATCTCCCGTAGACACGCAGTATCAGCAATTAGCGACATGAGCTCCAGAAATAGCTTGCCACATTCCAGAGCTGATGCACGCTCTATCAGCAGAATTCACACAGCGAAAGATGAACGCAGGAGAGCATTATTTACAAGTTTATTCAGCGTTGGTCAGAACAAAGAAAACATGACTGCCTGCTTCGGTGTCTCAGGCACAGAGAGAAAACGAAAGCATAGACACAACAGAAACATCCTGTGAACAGGAAATACGCAGGCTGTGACACAAACATCCTGCTCCCTTTTAAGGTGGAACGGAAATATCCTAACATATATAACTATGAGAACTAGCAACTTGCATCTCCACGCCCAAGTTGAGATCTTCAAGTGCTAGTCCTTATTCAAAAGATCCTGCAGCATACAGTCTGCAGGGAAACATCTAAAATTTATGATGCTAGTAATAACCCTTCTGGTTCCTAAGTCCCTGAAGAGACATAAATAACTCAGGAGTTCCATTTAAAAAATTGAATTCTTATTTATTACTCTAACACTTCCCTAATGACACACATACGCTCTGAAGGTGCTTCTAAAGATAACTGGTCCATGGGGCATGTACAAAGGGGTTGAAAAGGGGGTGACAGGGCAAAAAGGGAAAGCACCTCTGTTTCTGTGGAAATGTAAAGAATCCTTTTTAAGGTTGACCATCGCAAGTGGACAGCGCAGATTCCGAAATGGTTAGGTGTCTTCTGAAGCTTTTCCGATAGCCATGGCTAAGATACGGTTTCTTGCACTGTTAGTCAAGCCTTTGCTTGAAATCAATCCTGCAGGCCAATATGTGCAAGTGATTCCCATGAAGGCTTGCATCTGAGTACACATGTATAGGCTTGTACTGTTAAGGCACCTGAATTGCTGTGCCTTCTTTGGGGAGTGTGATTCTTTGTGCTGCAGTTCCTCATTTTAATGAAAATACAATTGCTTCTGATTAAGCAAGCTGATGAATAAGTATGCGCTTCAGAAAGATTACTTTGACTGTGTGGAAGATGATGGCAGCAATAAAAACAGACCAGTATGCTTTTGGACAGAAAGGGGGAAGAAGGGACAGAAACAGAGGAGACTATTTTACTCCTTCTGCCCTAAGTCAGAGCATCAGCTGCCCAGTGCCCAACTTTTTCTAGCCTTTTGCATCAAAAGCCAACATCGGTTTTCCCTTTGGCTCAGAGGATGAACACAGCAATATTGTACCAGGCCCAAGTGTTAAAAGGTACTTCTAGTTACTGAAGCTATCTGGGCTTCTGGTGACAGAACTGTTTCCAGAAGCACCCCCAGACAATATATCTATATATCTGCTCCTTCAGGGAGAGTACAGCCTCATCTACTGCAGATAATCTCTTGAATTACCCACCCACAGAGCCTCTGTTTTACCAGAATTCAAGCCACACAATTCAAATGTTGTGAAAAAACAGATCTGAGTAACATCAGTGTTTGAATAGCAACTTGGCCCAAAACTCCTAACAAGCACGCCCAGCAGCTTCATATAGATATTACCGTAATTTTCGCTCTATAAGACACACTTTTTCCCTCCTAAAAAGTAAGGGGAAATGTGTGTGCGTCTTATGGAGCGAATGCAGGCGGCGCAGCTATCCCTGAAGCCAGAAGAGCAAGAAGGATCACTGCGCAGTGATCCCTCTTGCTCTTCTGGCTTCAGGGATACCCACGCAAAGCCTCTTGAGCGCAGCCTTTATCCTGCTGCCCTGAGGAGGCTTTGTGCGGCTATCCCAAGAACCCAGAACAGTGAGAGGGAGCGCTGCACAGCGCTCCCTCTCACTGTTCCAGCTTAGCCGTGCGAAGCCTCTTCAGGACAGGGGGAGCCTTCATCCTGCTACCCTGATAAGGCTTCGCACTGCTATCCCAGAAGCCAGAACAGCAAGATGGATCACTGCGCAGCGCTCTCTCTTGCTGCTCTAGCTTCTGGCTTAGCCCCTCAGTCCCTTCCCTCACCTCCCAGAAAAGCCCCCAAGAGCCACGCTCCCTTTAAAGAGTGTGCAGCTTTTGCTGGGTTTTCCGGGAGGTGAGGGAAGGGACAGAGGCAGCCCATCAGTCCCCTCCCCCACCTCCCGGAAAAGCCCCCAAAAGCTCCCTTTAAAGAGCCGCACAGTGTGTGTGTGCGGCTCTTGGGGGCTTTTCCCCTAGGAGGGAATCACTGACGGGCTGCCCTTCTCCCTCCTCGGGGGAAAGCCTGCAAGCACTGCACACACGCTCCACGCAGCTCATGAAAGGGAGTGCTGAGCAGAGCCTGGGATGCATACAGGCTCTGCTCAGCACTCCCTTTAAAGAATACTTTTTTTTCTTGCATTCCCCCTCTAAAAACTAGGTGCGTCGTATGGTCAGGTGCATCTTATGGAGTGAAAAATACGGTAAATAGCACTGGAGATAAAATAGTGCCCTGCAACATGGCACCCCATAACACAAACTGCCATGGGACTGAAAAGTACTCTCCCAAGTGTAATTTCTGAACTCGGTCATGAGGTAGTACCGGAACCACTGGAACCTCAATTCCCATTTGGGCCCTCTCCAGATGCTGCCATTAAATATGTGTGTGTGTGTGTGTGTGTGTGTGCGCGCGTGTGCGTGCACTTCTGTGCTTTTGAACTAGAGATGCATCTGTTCCATTTGAGATGTCAACCTTGGACTATATAAGTAGGAGATCTCATCCCCTTGTTCGATATTTATATTTATCAATAGTCTTGATTGCGGCACTTATTGCTTGATTGCTTGGGGGTAATTATTGCTTATCAATACTCTTGATTGTGGCACTCAAACTAGTTAAAGAGCCACTTTTTACAATCACAGATTGCAATTTAATTCCACTTGTTTCTGATTAGTTCAGGTTTTCCATCTCATTAGCTAGCAGAAGGTTGCTGGAATTCTTCTGAGCTAAGCAGCCTTATGAGCATTGCACCCCAGTGCTTGACTTTAGGAGACTGGCTTCTGCTGTTTCTCTGACTCTGTGCAGTGCTTTCCCTATTTCTGTGTAGATGCAAACCTGTGCATCTGCCCCACAGAGAGATACATAACACTTGAATCCTGCCATGGAAGGAATTGACCAATGGTGAACGGCTTTAAAAAGGAAATTGTAGGAGTGCCTCCCTTCTGATCTAGATCGTATCACTGGCTTTAAAATTTTGTCTCCTGCCGGAGTCCTGATACAGATCACCCCCCTTGTGGTGGTGTTTAAGAGTTAAAGCAACAATTTGCTTAGAAGATGAGATCAAAATCAGTTGTAATTTGGATTTCTGTAGAGACCTGGACCAAAGTACAGTTGTACCTTGGATCCCAAACACCTTGCAAGTTGAACGTTTTGGCTCCCGAATCCTGCAAACCCAGAAGTGAGTGTTCCAGTTTGCGAATGTTCTTTGGGACCGGAACATCTGACACGGCTTCTGTGGCTTCCGCAGCTTCCAGTTGGCTGCAGGAACTTCTTGCAGCCAATCGGAAGCAGCACCTTGGTTTCCGAATGCTTTGGAAGTCGAATGGACTTCTGGAACAGATTCTGTTTGACTTCCGAGGTACCACTTTATTCAATAAGCAATTTACTTGATCAGCTTGGGTGAGAGGTTGTCCCTCTAGCAAGTCCTAATACATGTCCCTAGCAGCCCTCCTTTGTACAGAATACATTTGGTGTTTTTTCTGGGCTTGAATATGAAGGGAATGTATACAACCTGCTCTTTTTCTTAATTAGTAATGATAAGCTCGTCATTTGCAGAAGTTGGAATTTTGTTTCACAGCTTGGATCTTGTAGAGGTGGGACCTTTTCATGAGAGGGAAACGGGAGGTTCCCTTTACCTGCTCTGATGTTGTATGGGTATGTTGTTATTTTAATGTCCTTATCTGGAGTGATCAAAGTGAGAGGGGGAAAAATAAAGTGGAATGGTCTCATTTCAAATCAGGTCAGACTCAGTTATATCTTACTATATAATTAGTGGATTACACTTTTGTTTTCCCCTGGTGAGCTCTCTGACCTTTGAAGGAGCAGAATTTTTATTACTAATAAAATGAATGGCAGCTATAATGGTCCTTGGGGGGAAAGAGTAGTGCCATATTGCTTCTAAGAAACAAGATATACAATCTGGCAGGTTGCCTTCCCACCCCATTCCTGTGTTGCAGATCACATGCAATTATTCCTCAGGAACATCTGTACCTCTGGCCAGCTCAAAAATTAAATGGGCCTTTGTACTAGAAAGGCATGCCAAAAGCACAAATTTATTTTTGGGTGTTTTTTTTTTTAAGCGTTTGCCTTGTGTTGAGAAGATCACTACAATTATTATGAAGTATAATAACAAAAATAATTAAAACATTTTAAAAATACACCACTTCCTTCCAGTTTCACTTGGAATACATCCACAGGTGGGACTTTGAATCTTGCTGAATTGCTACCCCTTTGGAAACTGTTTGTCTCTGTTAAAACCTGAAGCGATGCCCCTGATTACAATGAGGCAAGCTGAAACCTCCTTGTTAGGACTCTGAAGACTATAAATGATGCATATCAAATGACGGAAGCAGTCTGTTATTCTCAAAATATAATGACACAGATTTTCTTTTCATCACCATTTTATTTGGATTTAGAATCGGACAGTGCAAATTACACTGATAGCAATAAATTTTGTTGCCTAGCTCATCTCTTTACCATTATGTTCCCATTTCTTTTGCAGATTGCATGTGGCTCGGAGCACAATCTAGCAATTGTTGGTAAGTAGCTTCCATTATCAAATGCTTTGAACAATTCATTTCCAGTTAGAGCAGAACCAAGAATGTATCATGTGTGCCAAACTTATCATTTACGGTATACTGTGATCAACGTGGAAATTGTGGCAGAGGACATGAGCATTGTACATAATGTACATAACCTGAAATGGGAAAAATGTGGTGAAATGCTGACTCGAGTGAAGTTTGCATCAAAATTCTCATTGACCTTCAGTCAAGGATTTCTTTAAAAAGAGGCTGCAGATTCTGCTGCTGCCTCTTAACTCCCCATAAACTTATCGATTGCAGATGTAACCTTCAAGAAGATGCTTGGCAAACTGAAAATGCTAGGGGCGGGAGAAATTTGAAGTGGGAGGGGATTTAGAGGCAAAGTCGTTTTTTAAAAAAAGCGTAAGCAGTTTCAAGACTTCCATTTGGTTGTTTTTTCTATTAATAATTTGAAAGTTTGGAAAATTACAGACAAGATAAATTATGTTAACTGCATGGATCTCAAATACAAAAATTAGCATTATTATTTCTTTCATGGCATATTTTTGTGCAACCCTCAATATTGAACAAGCTGGCTGCTCCTCATCTATTCTATGCCATGGTCATGTGGAACCTCCGGGCCCTGGGGCTAATTAGGCCCCAGGTCCTAATTTGGCAGGGGTCCTAATTTGGTCTGCTAGGCCATTTCCTCCAAACCATGTCCAGCTGCCCAGCACCTGATATCAAAAACCAGGCAAATATCTTTTATTTTGACATGGGAACATTCACTGTCAAGCAGATAATAAGAAATCTAACTTTACAAACTAATCTGCATTTTAGTATAAGGAGGAAAATTCTATGCATTTACAATTTTTTTTTGGCCTACAGCCAAAAATGTGACTTGTTATCTTAAACAAACAAACAAACAAACAGGACTTTCTCATCTCTGCAGCTCCTGGCCTTGTGTAGCTTTACTCTACCCTCTTTCAGTTTTCCTGATCTTGCTTTTCCCTCAATTGCTCTCATTCCTCTGCATCACTTCCCATTGTTGAAACCTCATTTGCTAAGCTGCTCCAATCAGTTTCCCTTGCCTTGCTGTTTTTATAAGCCCACCACTCCTACTTCCTAAGCCAATAATCCTTTTGCCTCCTAGTCCCTTTTTCATGCATTGCCTCTCCCTAAGAACTGAGCAGTTCAACAAATGGAAGACCAAAGGCCTTCTGCCTGCCTTGGCTCTCTGATGTCAGGGCAGTTCAGCCAATCATTGCCATAGGCATTACAAATATCAGCTCCTGCTAAACTCCTACTGCACCACAATACAGATCATATATCTTAGGTTTAGGAATGTAGTGCATTATTTCTTTGTACTATGCAAAATCTTAAATCATGCAATGGGTGAACATCTTCCACTTACAGTGGTGCCTCGCAAGACGAAAAGAATCCGTTCCGCGAGTCTTTTCGTCTTGCGGTTTTTTCGTCTTGCGAAGCAAGCCCATTGACGGATTAGCGTTATTAGCGCTATTGGCACTTTAAGGGCTAAAAACGGCTTTTTAAGGCTTAAGGGATTAGCGGTTTTGCTGCTAAAATGCTTTTAGCAGCTTAGCGATTCAGAAAAAGGGGTTTTGGAGCAAAAAAACCCCTCAAAGTTTTTCGTCAATTTTCGTCTTGCGAAGCAAGCCCATAGGGAAATTCGTCTTGCGAAGCGCCTCTGCAGACGGAAAACCCTTTCGTCTTGCGGGTTTTCTGTCTTGCGAGGCATTCGTCTTGCGGGGCACCACTGTACTAGAATCTAGTACACAGCCAGCTTGACCTGGCGGCTAGAATAGTAGGCTTAGGACCTGGAAGACATAGAATCATAGAATAGTGGAGTCTTCTAGTCCAACCCGCTGCGATGCCGGAATCTCAACTAAAGCATCTATGACAGATGGGCATCTTACGTAAAAACCTCCAAGGAAAGAGAGTCCATCACTTCCTGAGGGAGTCTGTTCCACTGTCGAACAGCTCTTACTATCAGAAAGTTCTTCCTTACAAGAATCTTCATTCTTTTAATAAAGCCATTGGTTTGGGCCCTACCCTCTGGAGCAGGAGAAAACAGGCTTGCTCCATCTTCTGTGTGACAGCCCTTTAGAAATTTGAAGGTGACTATCATATCTCCTCTCAGTCTCCTCTTTACAAGGCTAAACATACCCAACTCTCTCAACAATTCTTCATAAGATTTGGTTTCCATGTTAATGTGTGGCCAACTTTTCTACCTTTCTTCCATCCCTCATCCCACTGGGAAATTGCTTTTAAGGGATGAGGGGACTTTCCAGAGTGGCTTTATGATACCCCCATGAGCAGAAATGCCTTCTATTTGCACAGTGGTGCAAGCAATTGCATATGAAATATTGTTACATTGTTGTTGTTAAAAACAATTATAAGAAGAGAAAATGCCACTCCAACACAGCAAATCTTTGTTTTCTTTCTTTAAAGGAAGCTAAAGGAATCTTTGGCCCATTGAACCCACAAGGTCAATTTCTTCTCAATTAAGTTCTAGAGTTCTAGCTATGTTATGGTAAAAAGCATCAGCCCAAGAAACACTCCTAACAGATTATGAAAGGCATATTTCCATGGCAGAGTGAGCACCAATTGGGATGCAAGGCTGGAACTGCCTGATGGACAGACCTCTCTGCGATCCTGACAGTGTTATTTAGATGTTCGTGGCAGCCTTGTAAAGCAAGGGACGTGATCATGCGTCTGACGTGTGAACCCTGGGGACTTGGAAGACTGTCACTAGGAGATAATCATAAATTCTCTGTTTCTTTTTCATACTGCTCTAATAGTTGGGGGGATCTTTTAGCATAGCACAGAGCATTAGTGTACAGCAAGAAAGCGCAGCATGCCATTCTATTACTTTTATCTATTATACATGATAAATTCTGCTTCAACTGGGTCTGCATTGTAAGAGCTTCCTGGAAGACCAGCATGGAGGCATGTTAACAGAACGCTCTCTTTTCTCATTGCACTCCTAATCACATCCATAGGTTGTTAAAGGGCACCTAGCAGGGATTCTTCCTAACAACCATCGATTATTTATTCATTCTAGCATTTATGTGAGTTGGCCGTAGAAATTTGTCTCTAATCACTGTGTATTATTTCCTTGCTAATGTGAGTTTTTAAACAGGGGCAGGGACAGCCATTCAAGATCCAGGGTTCAGAAGTCCTTCTGCAATTATACAGTGTTGACTAGGATGTAAGCTGATTGAGACAACAGTAGAGCTGTTAAAAGCTACAATGAGTACAGGCAAATGCAAACTGATCAAAAAGCAAGAGTTAATAGGTGGAATATCTAAATGCCGAGTAAATTAATGGAATGCAACTAGCTGAGCACAAATCAGTACATATATAAGAGGTGTCAGGCTGATCTGATCACAGCACAATTTAGATAAATATGACAAATGTGAAATGAGCAACATTTATGCTGGCTAACTCCAAGGAGCGGAATGAACAAAGAAGTCCTGGCAGAAAGGCTTGGCTTCATCCTCATTTCCAGGCTAGTTTTGCAGTTAATTATCCTCTCTCCACCCCAGATACCATAGGTGCCCTCATTTAATTGTACACTTATTTACTTAGTATATAACTTTAAAAAAGTAGGGGAAATCATTTAGCCTAGAGGTGGAGAACCTTTGGCCTTCTAGACACAGTTGGGTTTCAACTCCCATCAGCCTCAGCAAGCATAGCCATTGATCTGGTTTTTTTAAACTCCTCTGTTGAGTCAGTATTATTTTTATGGGATTCCCAGGTAAAATGCAAACATGAAACCCAAGTATATATTGGCTCCTCTGCTTTGGAAATAAAATGCTGAGATGAACCAAAAACATCCCTCTCTTGAAAAAAGCCAAGGGGAAAACACACAATAGCATACATGCATGGTGTGTACAGGGTTGTTGCTATTTTTGTTATACTAGAGTTATTCCCCTATAGGAAACACATCATTTGTGAAGGGCCTTTATATTGAAGCAATCTAGATTTTCAATGGGAAGCTAACGGGAGCTAGTAGTTGAGGGAAACTCAGTAACAAGATTTGTCTTGGTGGTTTCCACCTTCCTAAATGCCTGCAAAGGTAAAGGTACCCTGCCCGTACGGGCCAGTCTTGACAGACTCTAGGGTTGTGCGCCCATCTCACTCAAGAGGCCGGGGGCCAGCGCTGTCCGGAGACACTTCTGGGTCACGTGGCCAGCGTGACGAAGCTGCTCTGGCGAGCCAGAGCCGCACACGGAAACGCCGTTTACCTTCCCGCTAGTAAGCGGTCCCTATTTATCTACTTGCACCTGGGAGTGCTTTCGAACTGCTAGGTTGGCAGGTGCTGGGACCGAACAACGGGAGCGCACCCCGCCGCGGGGATTCGAACCGCCGACCTTTCAATCTGCAAGCCCTAGGCGCTGAGGCTTTTACCCACAGCGCCACCCACGTGCCTGTAAGTCCTGCTAATACAGCAACCACCAGCAGTACAAATCTGTGCATTTCAGTGAATCATAGAATAAGCCTGGGAGCAGACCATCAGAATAATTTAATCTGAAGTTTTATATAGGTTAAGTCAGAGACACTTATTTAATGAGTCTTTCAGGATGCTTGGAACATGCTGTCCTCTTCCCATCACATTGCTGTTTGCTGGTGTTGGAAGCTATATTACCACGGGATCTTTGGCTACGGGAAATGGGCCTGTCCCTTAGAGGTGAGAGAGTGAAGGACACAGGTCTGTCCAGTGACTCAGACCCAGAGAATGGAGTTCGCGGGAACCTAATAAGGGGTTATGATAGGCAATCTATTCAGGGCTTTGGGGCTGTTCTGTGAGTCATAAATCTTTGCCTCGTTCTGTAGGTTTTTGAAAGATGATAGAATAAGAACTTAAGAGACTGCTCAGATCAGATTGAACAACTATCTAGCCCCAGCATCCTGTTCTTTCAGTGGCCAGCCAGATGGTGGTGGGAAGCCTGCAAGCAGGACATGAGTGCAACAACACTCTCCCCTCCCCCAGTTTCCAGAAACTGGTATTCAGAAACATACTGCCTCCAACAGTGGAGGGTAGAAAATAGTCATCACGCTTAGGAGCCATCAATAGTTTTGTGCTATATAACTTTCACAAAATTGCAGGGGACTATGTCTCATTTTGCATCTTACTAACTTTCATTAAGTGGCTGTCATTATAGGGCTGAGACAGTTCTAATAGGACCCTTATAACCATGTACCACCCTACTTAATTCTCACTATACTTAGTTGACCGCTACTTTACATATGATATGCTTATACAACCTGTGTATATTTTCATAAGTGAAATTTGGTTTTCTCTATTGCTACATATGCACATCTATGAAATCTGATGGGTACTGTGGCTTCGAAACATATACACACTTGGTAAAACAAAGAAGCAGTGTGCATGGGCACACTTTTTCCTTACGTGAGTATGTTTGTGCAGGGAAATTTCACCTGTCATTGCCTTAAGATTGTTTTTGTTAAGGTGAGTCCCCCCCCCCCCCAATTTGGTCCTAATATTATTTGCCTGTTGCACTGGGCTTTCCCTCTTAGGACATGACTTTATATAAGATGCATATTTGCTTATATGTTTATGAAATACGCAGAAATATAAAATGAACTGATTTCAATGCATTCATTTTAATGAGTTGTGGTTTTTGCCTATTTCGGGCAGTTTTCCAACCATCTATATATTTTTTAAAAATATTTTGTTTTCCATTTCTGTAATGTAATTTCCCAGCTGCCAAGAGAATTATCTATCTATTATCTATTAAATGCCAATATTTAATTTTCTGATTTTTTTCAGAACTCTAAAAAATCTGCTTGATTTAGCTATTTTAAACTCATTACACCTTGCAAAAATGTATCAGATAGACAATCCTCTATATTACCAGCCAATAAAATTGTTACATAGTAGTTTATACTGCAGGGGGAATAGGAAACAAGAATGTGCTCCTTTGCTAAATCTCTATTTATATAACTCAATGGAAAGTACACACTTTAATTTATTCCCGTTATTTAATATAGTCTAAAGATTAACATCTTTATCTTTCTGCTCTACTCATATCACCTATCCTCTCGGAATAAACTTTTTTGAGCTCATGCTCCTTCAACACTTTTCAAAATATAGTTCTTTCCACCACCCCCAGACCAAGAATATAAAACCTCTACAGTAGTAGGAGAAGGGATCCCAGGAGTGTTGGGTAAAGATATATATGTAGGTGTTGGTGTAAGCATGACATCCTGTGCCAGTTTTGCTTTGTGGTAGAAAATTTTAGGGGAAGTTAAAATAGCTGCCTGTCATTATTTACCTTTTTAAAAAAATAAAAAATAAGATAAGTGCTTTACAGTTCTGACAATGGGCAGGCATTGACTCAGCAGAAATTCTGTGTCCAGCAAAATGCCCCAGCCTCCTTTCAGATGAGGGCAGGGAATATTAAGTGCCACAACTTGTACCTTCTTTGGAGAGTTTTCTCAGTTAGCCATCACAGACCAGATACCCACAAGTATATCTTTGTGGATATAAGCCGTGATAAAATAAGCCAGCAACATGCAGCTGACAAGCTTGCGTTCAAAAATGTCCAGTGCCCTCTGGTTCCTCATCACTACCACACCCTATTTGTCAGTGTTTTGACAGCGACGGGATACCATTACCAGCTAGTTATAAGAGACAGATGAGACAGATGTACCAATGTGCTTTCCCCCTGTAGCAAAATCTTGTGGTGCCTGTCATTTGTGAGTGGAATGATGGTCTTAGTGTCACTCAGACGTCAGTTCAGTTTTCCAGCTTTTGATGGAAGTTGCTGAGGAGCTGGAACATGACTGATTAAGCTTTTTGTGCGTTGGCCTATTATGTAACACTTCTCCCTAACCCACCCCCATCCTGAACCAAGTAGATTATTTGATGGAGGTTTATATAATTAGGTGTAGTGTGGAGAAGATGGATAGTTTTTTCTCCCCCTATTATAAAACTAGAGACTTATTTGCATACTTCCCTCACCTAATTACAATCATGTGATGAATCATGTGATGAAGAGCTGCAATCACTGGCTCTGGCCTCATTGATCTTCATGGAGAGGAAACTCTTCAGGTGGGAGCCTGCTCTATGTGTAGTGGCTCCCCATGCCATTTAAAATCCTAATTGCACAAGCTTCTAAATTACATTTGCCTACCTGCAAATGTAATCACCTGGCAGTGCATACCTGCATAGAACTCGGGCTCATCTAGTGAAGTAAGAGAAGAAATCAAAAAGTAATAAAAGTACAGTTAAGAATTAATATGAATATCTACTTCAGTTTTCATCTACAGGTAAACCGTGGATCACATGAGTGGATCTCATGGACCACTGGTGGTCCACAGACTTCCGTTTGGGAACTTTTCTCTAAAGCAGATGCTCACTACCTACTAACTCAGGATAACACTTCATGTATCTGACGAAGAGGACTCTAGTTGACAAAAGAATTAATCTTTAGGATACCACAAGACTTTGCCCCCCCTGCAACTAACATTGCTACCCTTCTGAAAAAACAAAACAAAAACCTAATTGGACCCTCACATGCTGTAATTGGTCTTTCATTTTATATTCGCTGGTTTCTTCGAACATTAAGTGTTCCTTTTTGTGTCCCAATTATTATTTTATTCCAGAGGGTAACTCTGATGTTAATTAACATCACTTTGATTTTCCCATCAGAGAATTAGGTTTTTATGAGCCTCTCCGCATCCTCCTTTGGTCTCCTACTTCTGTCATTACAATTTGGCACAGAAAATTCAGCTGGATTATAATGCTCTAAAAATAAAAGTCTTTTCACAGACTGCATGTCAGGGACAGGCAGGAGTCTGAGGAGGAGCAGGGGATGTTCAGGCAGGGGAGCAGGAGAAAGATCCAGGGGAAGGGGCCAGCAATTTGTGGGCTTCTGTGCCACCCGTGAGGCAGGTGCCGAGTTGGTGGCCGAGGGCAGTCAAGGAGAAAAGACCAGGCAGCCTGAAATGGGTAGGGGCGGAGGAGACGGGAGAAGAGTTGCAGGGAGTCTTAGAGACAGAAGACGCTGCATCAGTCCCAGAGATAGCTATGCCTCTGGAATCTCTCCTGTCCACCCCTCCACTGTCTCTACACACAAGGGGGGGGGGCGCGCGCGCTTAAAGTGATAGGAGCAACTGGAGCTGCCACTCAGGAGTTATAGGGTGCTTGCATGTACTGTGTCAGACAAAGGGGTTTAAGTAAGCTGAAAGGGGCATGGTCATACTGTTTCCCCAACTGACTGTGTCAGAGCACAGGGACTGGTGGGGGGGGCGGTCGCCTCAGGTGCCATCTTTGGGGGGTGACATCACGCCTGCCCCGGGATGCTCGCCACTTGCTGTGCACCCCCCGACATGTGCCACGCCCCTGTGGGTGGCATGCCACACCCCCTGGGGCATACGCCAGCCACACCCCCAGATGTACGCCACTCCTGGTGCCGGAGCAGGTAGCTTCGCCACTGAGCGCAGGACTGTAGAGGTAGATCACCTAGGCAGCTGGTTAGCAGGGGTGGTGTGTACAACTTTTGCACCTTCGGAGCTGATGTAGCCAAGTGCTTTGCCAGTAAAGAAATAAACTTCCAAATACTTGTCCTCATCGGGCTGGGTGTGCCCAGGACATTGCACCAAGTTTCTCTTAGGAAGTATTTATTTGAAAATGGAAATGCTGTATTCTGCTCTTTGCTCTGACATTCAAAAGTCTGAAGTCAACAGAAGTCCAAAGGAGTGGAAGTATATATGGGATTCTCTAGGCTGGTATATACAAAAGAATCAGTGGCCTGTGGATAAGTAAGGCCTTTGAACCTACAGTACGCTCCAGTTCACTGTAATCATTACTGAGTTTGTTCGGAACAACAAAGTATGATAAAAATAGAAGGAATGAAAGGGGTTACAAATGGTTACAAAACCTGGGCTGTGGTTCTGTTTTTCAAAGAAAAACAGAAAAGTACCTGGAATGCAATATAAGTGTTGGCTAGCTTGAGATAGCTCTCAAGTCTCCATGCTGCAGTGGAAAAGCAACTGCTGCAGTCCCTGCTAGTCTTACCTGGAGGAAAGCTTCTTCCAGATATGGCAATCTGTCAAACCCAGCAGGACAACTCATCTGTCACGTCATCTCAAGGGAAATTGAATTGCTTACATTGCCACAACTCCCCAAGTATCTTGATCCAAGTGGTAAAAGGGCGCTTTTCAGTGACCTATACATTTATTTTGTAAATGCCAGAAGTGACTGGACTGTTGCTCAAAGCAGTGGGGTAAAATATGCAATGCTACTCCATTCAGTATTAAGGCTGGAATCCTAATTCCTGGCCAGCCGTGGCAGAACTTGATGGAATGATACCACCAACTCTCAAGTGGGAGCAGTTTTCGTCGTGTGATGGCAGCACGGTCTGCACAGGATCCATACACAGAGTCTTGCTTTGCACACAGTCGTGCTCTGTTTTGGGGTTTTCTGCTGGCTATTGATGGTGGTAGCTTCCACCCAGGGCTGGATTTAGGTTTGATGAGGCCCTAAGCTACTGAAGGTAATGGGGCCCTTTATATATCCAGCTGTGCTTTGTCAACAACAAATTGTCGCTATTTTTTATATATAATATATGCTATATGGTAATTTTAGGGACGCGGGTGGCGCTGTGGGTAAAACCTCAGCGCCTAGGACTTGCCGATCGCATGGTTGGCGGTTCGAATCCCCACGGCGGGGTGCGCTCCCGTCGTTCGGTCCCAGCGCCTGCCAACCTAGCAGTTCGAAAGCACCTCCGGGTGCAAGTAGATAAATAGGGACCGCTTACCAGCGGGAAGGTAAACGGCGTTCCGTGTGCTGCGCTGGCTCGCCAGATGCAGCTTGTCACGCTGGCCACGTGACCCGGAAGTGTCTGCGGACAGCGTTGGCTCCAGGCCTATAGAGTGAGATGAGCGCACAACCCTAGAGTCTGGCAAGACTGGCCCGAACGGGCAGGGGTACCTTTACCTTTACCTATATGGTAATTTATGGACCTAATAGGTATCTAAAGCCATTTGCACGTAACAAAAAGCTAGCATTATTTACATCATAGGAGCCCACACAACACAAAACACTGTTGCTGTATGTAGGTTTTATTTTTTTTTGTTATCTTATATTTTGGAAATGTACATCCAGTCCCCCCCTTTAATTTTTTTGGGGCCCCCAAGAGAGTGGGGCCCCAAGCTATAGCTTGCTTAGCTTATACGTAAATCCGGCACTGCTTCCACCCACCATTTGGATGGGTACAATGGGGCACTCCTTTCCAGTAGAGCTTCGCTATCAGTAATGGGGATTCCCCAGTGATGGAAGCTGGAGAAGCAGAACTGGGTAGATTGAGGGTTTGGATTGCTCCATGAGAGGAGTTTTTGTGTGAAACTGCATTTGTGTCTTACTTAGCACAATATCAAAAGTTGGCATTTTTAAAAGAGGAGTGGTGAAGTGGCCTTACTGTTAGCAAAGTATACAATCAATCGGATGCTTAAAATACTGTCCAGTAGCTTTCAAGGATCCTGAGAGTGCTGCAGCTGAAAATGTGTCCCTTCTATGACACTTCTGAATCTAAGGATGACAGTTCTAAGAGGAATATGCATTTATATGGAGGGACGGGAATCTTCAGATTTGGTCAGATCAGTAGTTAATGTCTTAATTAGTGGCTAAGAGTGGCTGGGTGGGTATAAATGATAAAATTATTATTATTATTGCTACTGTGTTGTTTCAGAAATGTAGTCTTTTTTAAAATAAGAGGAAAGAGGATCACATAAATCTTTTGAACTGGCATGTATTACTCATAAGTAAAAGTCTGAAGCAGCCACGGGAAAGATTTTATGCATTATTATTATTATACCGCCCTTCATCTGAAGATCTCAGGGCGGTTCATAGCATAATATACAGAATAAAACCACAAAGTACATAATAAAAGCAATTCAAGAACCAGCTTATTCAACCTACCCAATATTAAAGGGGATGTTGGTCACTTGTGGCACATGAGGTAAGACTGTTGTTCTCTGAGGATTGGCCAGAATTTAAAATGGTCAGGATAGAGAATAGAGATGTAGAAGCTGTGGACTGTGGGCACCAGTTTTTCACAAAGTTTGTTAATTATATATTTGGGGGGGGGGTGTGAAGATTATTTTCCCCTGAGGGGATTCACAATAACTAGCCTTCCCTATTGGTTAAGCAAAGTGAGGCCTCTGGTTTAACTTGTTTGTTGGCATTTTGTATTCATTTGTAACTCAGTATCTTTTGTCAAGATTAGTCTGGATCCATGCTGCTATGTTTCAGATGTTAAAACCGGCTCTACCTCTCTTTCAAATCAGAACCAGTGAAGGCGGTGATGGTCCTGTGTGAGTGTCTGGAGGCGGATGGAGGATGGATGGCGGCAAACAGATTGAGATTGAATCCTGACAAGACAGAAGTACTGTTTCTGGGGGACAGGAGGCGGGCAGGTGTGGAGGATTCCCTGGTCCTGAATGGGGTAACTGTGCCCCTGAAGGACCAGGTGCGCAGCCTGGGAGTCATTTTGGACTCACAGCTGTCCATGGAGGCACAGGTTAAATCCGTGTCCAGGGCAGCTGTGTACCAGCTCCATCTGGTACGTAGGCTGAGACCCTATCTGCCCGCGGACTGCCTCACCAGAGTGGTGCATGCTCTGGTTATCTCCCGCTTGGACTACTGCAATGCGCTCTACGTGGGGCTACCTTTGAAGGTGACCCGGAAACTACAACTAATCCAGAATGCAGCAGCCAGGCTGGTGACTGGGAGCAGCCGCCGAGACCATATAACACCGGTCTTGAAAGACCTACATTGGCTCTCAGTACGTTTCCAAGCACAATTCAAAGTGTTGGTGCTGACCTTTAAAGCCCTAAACGGCCTCGGTCCAGTATACCTGAAGGAGCGTTTCCACCCCCATCGCTCTACCCGGACACTGAGGTCCAGCACCGAGAGCCTTCTGGCGGTTCCCTCACTGCGAGAAGCCAAGTTACAGGGAACCAGGCAGATGGCCTTCTCGGTAGTGGCGCCCTCCCTGTGGAACGCCCTCCCACCAGATGTCAAAGAGAATAACAACTACCAGACTTTTAGAAGATATCTGAAGGCAGCCCTGTTCAGGGAAGCTTTTAATGTTTGATGTATCACAGTATTTTAATATTCTTTTGGAAGCCGCCCAGAGTGGCTGGGGAAACCCAGCCAGATGGGCGGGGTATAAATAATAAATTATTATTATTATTATTATTATTATTATTATTATTATTATTATTTATCATCATTCAGGGGATGTTGGTCACTTGTGGCATGTAAGGTAAGGCTGCTGTATTCCAGGAGAAGGATGGGGGAGAAATCTTATTTTTGACTTAACAGAAAATCACAGCCATTGAGATATTCAAAGAGCTTTTATCTTAATTGGTTTTAACAGACAATTTAGTTATGGCTTAGTAGAGTGGGCTGTTTCATAACCCAGATGGCTACAGAGTTATTAAGTGCTTCCTGTTCAGGCCTTGTGCTGTTCAAAAGAATGCTTTTAAACATATTTATGAAAGACAGACATAATCATACATACCTTGGGAAATGGGAGTACCTGTAAATTGCTGATCCACAGGTAGCAATTTTGCTAGGCCTTTCTATTTCTGTTGCTGGGATGTTAGTTATTCCACTATGCTTAAAAACCCCCCAAACCTACAATTATGTGGGCAACACTTGGTGATACCCCAGAAGGCAGTAGAAAGTGGTGTTGAAGCGTCTGAGATCCTTAATCTTAACTTCTTTTTCTCTGAAAAGACTTCGTAATGTTTTCCTGATAAAGCAGTACCTTCTCACAGTTGGATTCCTGTCTCCATAAACCACAAAGCTTAATGTACAAGCTGTGAAGAACACAGCTGACACATGGTGACCTGAGCTACCTTCCACATGGCAAGGCACTCAGTATATTGCTGGCCTAAAATCAAGAAGAGCAGATTGCTCATTTCCCCTTAAGACATCCACCATTTTTTTTAATTTTTTATTTGCAAAATAAACAACACCACTGAAGTCTTAAGTGACCTTATTCTTACATTAAGCAATATCTGCCCCCCCTCAACACCTTTTGACTTTGCAGCCCAGGGTCACTTTGGGTGAATCCAGATATTAATCATCTGCCAAGTGAAACTTAGCTGAAGGTTAAAATATTCTTTCATACTAATATGAAGACCATTTAAAGGCATTTGCACAGGTTTGATGTGTAATGGTAGATTTATTGTGTGGTTTTCATGCCATGGGCATTCCGGCTTCATGAGGACCTTGAAACAAAGGTCAGTGACTGGTTTAACTTACACTTGTACTTTTCCAGCTGTTTTCACAATTAATGAACAATTTGATCCCACAGTCATTTTAAGAACAGAAGTGGAAAAATGTACACAAATAAGAGCTGGTGGGTTTTTCCAGATGTGTGTGTGTTCCATTGGGTTGCCAACAGAAACTAGTACTGTTTCTGTACTAGTCATTGGAAAGAAAATTGTACTGCAAATCCATCATTCCCATATGTGAACCATCTTCAGGCTGGTTCTCTTTGTTATTTCTTGTTTGATCTCATATGTGGAGTTGTACTGCTTTTTTCTACTCACCTGTTGTTATCTTGTCTTTCACATAGTAATCTCTTCAGGAAAGGTATAGAGTAGTGCCCCATTGTGATTGGCCAATGAATGCTGCTATAATGCAAATATGTAACATTGAATATGGCAGCTGCATGAAAATATCAACTTTTTAGAAGGCTGTTTCTGGAAAATTCCTGCTAGTTTTTGCAGTGTCTGATTGACAATTAAGTATCCAAAAAAAAAAAAAAGTTTTGGTACTCCATTTAATAACATTTCCTTGACACAATGATTCTTAAAATGGCTTGCTTTTCGACACATTGCTAAGAGAATCAGGGAGATCCACAGTGGTTTACGTCAGACCTGGAAATGTACCTACAATTCCCACCGCAATTCCATAGAGAGATCTTCCCTTGTGATATTTCTGAAATTAGTAATTAACTACTTTGAAAAGTGAATTTGCTCAGCTCACAATACTCAGGTGAATGTAATTTCCCTTAGACGTTTAGAATTCCCTCTATTTTAAGGCTGCAATCCTATACTCATTTACCTGGGAATAAGCCCTGTTGAACTGAATAGGGTTTTCTTCTGAGGAGACATGCATAGGATTGTACTGCCTCCCCTGAACACTAATAATAATAATAATAATAATAATAATAGTAATAGGTAGGTAGCCGTGTTCATCTGCCGTAGTCGAAACAAAATTTAAAAAATCCTTCCAGTAACACCTTAGAGACCAACTAAGTTTGTTATTGGTATGAGTTTGTTATTGATATCTGAAGAAGTGTGCATGCACATGAAAGCTCATACCAATAACAAACTTAGTTGGTCTCTAAGGTGTTACTGGATGGATTTTTTAAATAATAATAATAATAATAGTAATAATGTGTATACCACCCTTCATCTGCTGGCTTACAACATAAAAGCACCTCATTGGCAGTGCTTGCCTGATATCCATAGATTGTATGTACAATTTTGTACATACAAAATTGTTTGTACATAAATCAGTACATACAAATTTTATGCAAATCCGTGGCCTGATTTGCCCCCCCCCTTTTTGATGACATGCTTTCTTTTTTCTGAAAGAAACTGGGCAGCTTCTTCTAGCCATAGATATCCATGGGTACTCTAGGGACTCTACTACAACATTTCAGCAAAGACTATGAACTTTCTCCAGGTGGTTTCTTTTGAGGCTGTTGCCCAGATTGTGTACCACCTTCAACGGAGCCCAAGGAGATTCTCTGAGCATGTCCATTTAGGAGTTGTTGTCTGAAGACTCTATGGCACCTCAAAATGTTCAAAGATGGTGCTGCAGGATGGGAAGGGCAATGTGGACAATCTCAGCTTCCAGGCTGCAGGGGTTTCCATTTCTGCTCTCCCCAGCCTGGAAGGACAACATGATTTTTCCAAGAGGGATTTGGACTGATGAAGTGACAGCGAATGGCTTGATGTTAACAGTTTCCTCCTCTTTCCCAGCTCGCATCCTTCCCCTTGTCCTCCAGGAATTTTCATGGGCTTGATTGCAGCTCCTTAGAGTCTTAAAACCAACTTTTTGAGGATGCCTGAGCTCCGTGCTACTCAGTAGTGGTCCCTTCATCATGGAATTCCTCTGCCAATTTGAGTTTTCAAAGTCTACTGTTGTCTTGGTTTTTAAGGGGCTTGGAGGGACATTTTTCTGTTGTAGTGACTTCATAGGGCCTGGTTAATTGCTGTTAGGGACACTTCAAAACCTTTTCCTGTTATTTTACACTGTGTGTTGTTTTGTTTTGACTGAAATCAGTTATTTCAGTGGTCTTAGACTAGTCATTTTATTGTATTTTGTTAAATTGCGCACACTGCTTTGACAATCCTTTAATTTAAAATGTGGGGTGAAAATGAAATAAAGCAGGAATCTCCAACAAGCACATCACACGCAGCCCACAATTTCACAAATATTTTAAATGCGCGTGCACACCCAAACCAAGTATATCAGGTAATGTGCTTCAAATTTCTCACCTTTCCTGAAGGACCAGACGCAGATGGCAACAGATGGGTTAACCTTCTTAATGCTGTGTGTGCGGGCAGCTCAGTGAGACTGCAGTGGGCAATGAAGCAGCAGAATTCAATTTGCAGTAGTGACCTAAGAAGGGCTATTTTTAGTAATAAAATAGGTCAGGGGATGCACGGTAGTACAGACTGATAAATGAGCAGTCTTCCCCCTCCTCTCAAGGGGCTTGTTTCCTCTTTTAGCAAGGCAGCTCCGAAGTGGAGAAACCAGATTAAGTATCATCACGTGATCAATGTTTGAATTTTTCATTGTGAAATCATCATTGGGAAAGCACTGTGGTTTCATTCTCAAACTTGGAACAACGCAGAAGCTAGGTAAATGCTTGTTTTGGGTTTTCATGAAAAGTAAAAACAATATAATCCTGGTTGATGTTGCAGCATTTTTTTTTAAGCTATGTGAAGCACCATTTAAAAATGTGTGCAATGCACATAGCAGGCAGGTCTTGATTCTCATTGCACTGGTTGGTTTGCTATGTTTCCTTCATCATCTTTGGACCATGAAGGCTAGTTTCTTTTTTACAGCATGTGAGAAATTTCATTACTGTATATAGAAGCCTGTTTTTTAAAATCTAATATAACTCATATATCTTACACATTGGTTAAAGACTCGTTTTGAGCAGTGTGAGAGGCAGATGGTATAAAAGGCTTGGGTCATCATCATATTGTAAAGATGAGCTTGTAAGAGACTGCTTTGAAACTGACAAGATTGAGCAGGCTGTCTGAAAATCTGTGTTGTCACTGTTTTGCCCTATAACAGGGCTCCCATCTCTCTCCTTCCTGGCCTATAAATGTACTTTTCAAGCAGTTAATCAAGGCAGATAGACACAAGGAACAGTATTTTGGAACACAGATGAATCACTTAACAGTGAGGACTATGATATTAAGTTTTGGTCGCTGGCACTTGGAATTAGCTTTGAAACGACTTAATGTGTTTGATTTGCATTTACGTTTTCTGCACAGTGTTACAATTGCACTAGATGCAAGGAAATTGGCTGGACATCAGGGCAACTGCATACAGAATTGAAACCAATGATAGCCAGCTAATTTTTGACAATCATCTAACACATTTTAAAATGTCATTTGCTCCTGGAACCCTATTTTAGGAAAGAGGAATCTGGAGGAACAGAATTGTCTTAACACGGCTTGAATCATGAGTCAGCTTATATCTGCCAAATAATTTAACACTCAGAACTTTGCTACAAGTCACTATCAAGCTAGTTTTCAAAGTACAGGAGACTTAATACATCTGACACAATCCTACCATCCAGGTCAATGGACTGGTCTGTTTAAAAACATGCTAGCTACTCTATCCTAGGGAGTTCAGGCATGTGATTTGGCTAGTATCAATTGCACCCTTGAACTCACCACCTTTATAGATATGATGTGTGCTGCGGTAGGCAGGTGAGTTGTGCACAAATGTGCTTTTTATCATTTCAACCCTGTATTTTAATTACTCTCCCCTTTTGTGTCTCAACACTTGTATAAATGTTGTTTTCTTGCAGCACTAAAAAGATCTCCACCTCGAAGAGCTCTTTGCCTGGTTTGATAAAAGCAAACTGCAAGCTTGGTTTACTATAAATATAGTCATCTCACTTTCCACCCTACAAGCCTGTCCCTTCTAACTCATCATATGCACTGTGAATTCATGACAAATCATGATCAGCTCAGTGCACCCATACAAGAGCAGCCTACTCTCCTGCTAACATGTGCTAACACACACATTCATTATCCATGTAATGAAAAGCTCCAGCAGGAATGCTCTCCTCTTACCCACCCCCTGACTTCTGATGCCTTAGGGTTGTAGTGCAAAACTAAAACCACAAGCATTTCTGTGGTCCATCTTTGCCTGCCTATGCAAGGGAGTGGAGTTTTCATTCACAAATTTACAGCTATAACTAAAGAGTCGTCTTTCTCTGGGCTTTACCCCCTCCCCCATAGACACAATAAACTGCTGTGTACTCTGCATATACAGTGGTACCTCAGGTTAAGTACTTAATTTGTTCCGGAGGTCCGTACTTAACCTGAAACTGTTTTTAACCTGAAGCACCACTTTAGCTAATGGGGCCTCCTGCTGCTGCCGCGCCGTTGGAGCACGTTTTCTGTTCTCATCCTGAAGCAAAGTTCTTAACCTGAAGCACTGTTTCTGGGTTAGCGGAGTCTGTAACCTGAAGCATATGTAACCTGAAGCGTATGTAACCTGAGGTACCACTGTATGTGCATAACCCCGCCGCCGAAAACCCTTTACAAACCATTTCCCCTAAAATTGAAAATAAAAATCGCAGGGCATTTTTGCAGGCTCAGGTGTGATTTGCCCCCAAAGTGGTACTGTCCCTGTTGAAGGTATTTGCCTCTGCTCATTTTCCCCCGTGGAAGTATCTTCGTATATAATAAAATGTAGTTGTGTTATATTTTATAGTGTGGGATTCATAGTGAAAAGGTTCCACTGTTGGGAAGATTGAAAATGGACAGAATGCCCTTTCCTCCTTGGCAGCTTGACTGCTTTAGTCCTTTGGTAACAGGAGAGCAGGAATTAGGCACTAAGGCAATGGTATTCTTGGGCTCCCAGCTCTAATGTGTCCCTCATTGGTGGCTCTACTGTCTTTCCTATAATAGCAGTGGGGTCTGCATGGTCAAGAGCTACTTAACATTGGCATTCAGGAAGTTTCTTAGGGCCTGGTTACACCAGACCCAATTAATGTGCTTAATTCCCTAACGAATTAAAGATATAGGAGTTTAGCATCCAGAGCTAAACTGCTCTGGGTGTTTCTCTGTCCTTGCTTGCCTCACAGAAAAAAATGGTGCACTCAGCAGATAGAAATCTAAAATGCATAATAAGATGTTTTTCCCCCTCAGACAGGGAAGAAAATTGATCCTTTCTGGCGTTAAAGACCCGTGATTTATGAATTACAAATGTGTCTCTGGAGGCCTGCTTGTATATTAAGAGAGCCTTGTAACTATATCCTTGTTGTGTAGCCTTTTGTTTTTTTGCGTTTTGTGAAAGCCTTGTAGTGTCTCCTTTTATTTTTTTATGGGCATGCTGATGTTTCCATTTTTGCACTCATTCAACCACCGTTACCAGAATGGCCATTTCTACCAACCCATAACTCTGTATTCAGGGTGGTGCCGTTTGGGATTAGAGGGGATGAGAGCATTCCTGTCACAAGCAATGGAATTATATTATGCACTGGCTCTCGTGACAGGGCTTGTAAAATTCACATTGCCTATGGTTCATCCTGTGGGCTTTGATGCATCTCAGGATAGAACATCACCAACAAATTAGTGTCTCTTTTGATGAATCTCACTGCTAGGTGCATTGCTGTAAGGTGTTTGCCAGAGAATGAGGACATTTCCCAAATACAACTGATGGACAATGTAAGCAGCAAGGACCAATCTGGACAGAATCACTCTATTTCCTAAATGTTTATCTCCTACATTTATCTTCCATATTCAAACTCAGACTACGAATGTGATTTAGATTTGGTTGGTGTTGCTTGTTTGTATCAGTGCAATTGAATATTGAATTATTGGAATGAAGTTTGATATGTATGTTCAGGTCAAGACCCCGTTCTCTGTGTTGAGGTAATATATCCTCTTGACCTCTGAACCAATTTTCATCGGGGAGAGGGACAGGAATGCAGAATACTTAGCACAGTCTTAAAGCCATACATCATGTTGCAATCAGACCAAAAGGTCTATATATAAATCTTGAATTTCAGCTCAGTTGCCACCAGTGTTTATGAAGGGGACAGTTAGATATTAGATATCAGAAAGGGCATGTGCCAATCATTGGCATATATTTTTGGTTTGGAGGGATACAATTTCTGAAGAATATGTGGAGTAAGAAGGTCATATATACATATGCATTAGAGTTACCCTAAAATAATATCTTACTGAGCTTTGATTTTTAAAGAAATTGCAGTACTCTTCTCCCCGCAGCTGGCAATCCTTAACATCTGGGAGTAGGAAAATGAGAACCTACTGTGTTCACTAGTATCATTTTTATTCTTGACAGCTAGGCAATGGATAGCTAAAAGCTGGAAATTAGCAGAAACTTTGACGCTTGAAGCATGGCTTCATAGAATCTGGATTGTTGCCATGGCAGAAAAACTGATATGAAACTGGCCAAAGGGAAAGCAAAGCCACTGGATTTCTTCATGGTCTGACACCCTTTAATGGACTGTAGGCAAAAACTGGACATTTCACATGTGTTCTCTCAGCTCTGGAATGAAAACGGAATCTCCCAAAATGATAATTAAAGACAATTATTGCTTAACTGGAAGAAGTAACGCACACAATACACTTGGTTGAATTAGGTGACTGGGATTTGGATGGGGTGTTTCATATTGCTGATCTGATTTACAGGTATTTGATTGATTTCCAGCTCCGTGTTTTCATATGGTTATGTGTTATTTTCTTGTATGTGCCTTGTTATCTGATAATTGATATTGGAAGCTATGTTATATTATAATTTTAATTTGCTGGGGTGGGTGGAGAATGATATCAGAATGCATTTCGGTGAGCACTTTCAGAACACAGTTGTATTTCAGCTTTGTCTCCCATATTAATTTTTCAGTGGGGGCAGAAACCCATAAAACTCACCGAATACTTGAATACTGAGGAAATACAGTGTGATTGTGACATAATTCTGCATTTAGAGTTGGAATACCTGTGTGACCTCTGCACCCATTTTCAAGGGGAAGAGGAACAAGGTGAAATAGATTGTAAAGCAATCTCTGAAGCAGGCTTTACTCATTATATTTAGATGTGCCTGAGGTCAGGTTCTTGACTGCAGCTGATATGCATATCCCTTTTCTTTAAATCCATATCTATATCTATCCACCTGTATTTAAAAAAAAATTAAATGAGAACATCAGAGCATAAGGATGGATAAAAAAGATGATTCAAATATTCAAGTCTACTCTGTTGCTATGATTGATTATGGAGTGCTATTACTATTAAGATCTCTGAAAATGAGTTCCAAAGTTAATGAGGGGAAACCATTTGTGGATTATTTTTTTTTGCTACAGAGGACAGTTGCATAAAGGACAGAATGAAACAATGTCTCTTGCTTACCCCTATGCCTGGAACTTCTTGAAATATTTGCATGGTTCCACCTCGTCTTCCTTCCCTTCATATTACTTCTCATATCCCACTTTTTCCTTGATGCCTTTGACTTAAGACCCTAATTCTTACCCCCAACCGAAATTAAACCTAAATATGTATCTATACTTACTTATAATTGTCTCCTGTTACTTTTGCTTCTCTCTCTTTCTTATTTTCTTTGTAACCCGTCCCCTTGGCCAACATTTGGACTGTTAGCACGGTCAGGGGTACCTTTACATTTACCTTTATGTGCTATAGATCTAGATATAACAGAGTTATATAAACTGTAAAACGCTCTGAACACCAATGACATTGTGCATCATCATCATCATCATATTTGTGGCTTTGAAAGTCAAGAGGGTCAAATCTCTCAAAAATGCTTGGGAGTTGTCTAAAACTAAAATATTAGAAGCTCAGCTAGAAGATATGTCACAGATCAAGGAATGTACCTCCAGGGCCAAGACAATGACAGTGTGGTTAACAAGCAAAGTAAAGCTATTAGAGGCAAGAAGGCTGCCTAAAAAAAATGAAAGTCTTGTCCAAAAGACAAAAAGGAATACAAACTTCGGCAAAAAAAGAAGAAGCAAGGAGACAATAAGGGATGCTAAAAAAGAATTTGAGGAGCACGTTGCTAAAAACCTGAAGACCAACAACAACCAGATCTTTAAATACATTAGTAGCAGAAGACCAGCTAGGGAGGCATTTGGATGACAAGGGAGTTAAAAGTGCTAAGGGAGAATGAGGAGATTGCAGAGAAGCTGAATGAATTCTTTGCACCTGTCTTCACAACAAAAGACATGAGGCAGATCCCAGGGCCTGAACTAACTTCCACAAACAAGCGAGGAGCTTAGATAAATAGTGGTGACACACAAGTTCTAAACCTTATTGACAACATAAAAATCAACAAACACAGTAGTTGGGTATGAAAGGGCACCTGACAGGGCTCAAATATGAGATTACTGGTCGTCTAACTTGTCCCTAAGATCACCCTCCATACATGAGGACTGGAAAGTGGTTGATGTAATACCAGTTTTTTCTAAAGGTGGGGTTTCCTGGAAATTACAGGTAGGCTAGCTTAACATCTATTCCAGGAAAATGGGTGGAAAGCATTGTTAAAGATAGAATGGCCAAGCAGATAGTTTCTGCCTTCTAGCTCTCCATTGAATGATTCAATCCTAAACTGGTGATTACTTGAGAATTTTGGGTTTGCTCCTATATTTGCCGTCCAGACCTGTGACTGGCTTCAGTTATCCAGGTACTATATGTATATTTTTTCATGAAGTATCCTAATATTTTTTTCACAGTCAGGAAATATTGGCATCTGCAATTGTAAGTTCTGTCTATGATTTTAGAAACTGCACAGTAAACCTTAGAAATGTCTCCCTTGAAAGGCATATGGAACAATGGGGAACACCAAAATATAAACGTAATTTGGGACCTTTCTAAATAAGGGTTTTATACAGGGCTCTGCTGTATAATGTGGGCATGATATGTTGAAAAGTGTGGTACACATAAAATCTTTTCCTTATTTTGATACTCTTGTCTGAAGAAAAGTATGGTGTAATTTCTAGATTTTAGAGTTGGCATAAAGGTTCAGCCCAGGCTATTGAACCTGCTGTGCAGAGAAACAGCATTTTGATTAATAGGCGGATTCAAGAATCCCAGTTGCACTAGGTATATTAGAGACAGGCTTATAGATCCCTGCAGGAGATCTCCTCCCTAGGTTTCTTTGGAGAGTGAAAATCGGGAGGGAAGGTATTAATATGACCTCTCATTATTTAGTTGGCACTGGATGTTGGCATTTCTCTTCTTGAGAAAGCCTGGAGAATTGGCTCAGGTTAGATTTCCATACTGCATCAAAATTAATCCTAAAGAGAAAAGAACAACATTATTAGCAAGCCTGCTCATGCCGATACCGGGATGTCCTGTCAAGCTTTTGTCATGGGAGTCAACATTTCCTGTGATGGTTTAAAACCCAAACATTTCTTGAAAGTACTGTCTTCCAGGACGCTCAAAGCTTGCATGGGTTCTTGGAGTCATGAGGCTACTAGAATCACATTCAACAAACCAGAAATAAGCAAAGGTTTGGGGGTGGGGGGAGAGTCCCTCTGAATAAAAGAGTGACCAAACTGCATCAGGCCAAAGGTTCATCTTGTCTAGTAGCCTTCTTCCTACAATGGCAGCCAGGTGCATCAGGAAGCCCATAAGCAGAGTTTGAGACTAATAACCCTTTTCTCTTCTTGGCCTCTCCTCAGTCGGCTGACTCTGAACCTGCTGAAGGAAAGGTGTCCATTCAGTGGATATTTAGCCAAGCTTGCTGTACGGATTAGAAGGTTGCTCTTTTATTTGATGGAAGAGGGCTATAAAATCAAATAATGTCAAGACCAATACATTATTAATGAAATTAAAATGGTTCTGTAGCATTTTAGAAATCCTGTTAATTATCGCAGTGATTCTGCTGTAATGGCAGAATGTGAGAGTAGGCTTTATTTTATTTTTAACCAAGCGCTTAGGAAAAATACTGCATGCTTTTCCTTATGATTTTACCTGTAAAACAGAAATAGTAAATAAATAAATAAAATCATTTAAAATGTGAAAATAGATTGCTCTGCTTTCTGCAGCTTCCCACTGCCTAGTGGCCTCAAATTAATTCCTTAAGAATCAGTCCCCTGTGCACACTAACCTAGGAATAAGCTCAATTGAACCTTAGTGGGATTTATGCATCTAGAACATGCAATAATCAGGACAGATTAAGATGGATTGAAGCCTTGGAGTTGTATTAATCTGGGTGAGAGGGAGCAGAAAAACCTGAAACCTGAATTATGGATTGAAGCAGGCAGATAGCATAGAGCAACTCAGAATCAAGAACAGTTGGGGTTTTTTAAAGCAGAGCTACAGATATAAGGTGAATCTTGGGGCCCACACAAACCCCTACTGTTTAATATTAAAGCTTCTTGTGCTTCCAGATCTATGGTTGCAAGTTCCAGTATTTAAGCAAAGGGGTTTTCTTTCCTATGATTCCTTTAGGTGAAGTAAAAAACAAAACAATAAAAAGTGAATGAATCAAACTTTGGGAAAGGTGAGGCAAAAGGCCCATTCTATTAGCCACCTACAATTCATGGATATAGGTGATATCTCTGTTCATCAAAGAGTTCTAAATTAGGTTCAATTTATATGTGATCACACATTGGATATTGAGAAATATTCTGTAACGCTGAACAAAACGTACACATCACAACAAACACTCAGCTTTCCAAGTTCCCATGGATGTCACTGATTTGTGCTTTCATGTATTCCTCCCACCTCCATGACTTCTACAAGATTTAGGTTAAACAGCCTGAACAACTTTTTAGGAGCAGCCCAGCAATGGAATGAGCTGACAGGGGAAGCCATGGAAATCTTTGGAAAGTCAAGGGGCGGGAGAAATTGAACAAGCACCTATCACAGATGATTTAGTTCTTAGCTAGTCTGTTTTAGAAAAAGAGTTGAAGTAGATGAGCTGTTGAATCCTTCTATGTTTGTGGTAGGCTGTGAAATGCCACCTGAAATTATTCTGTTATATGGCAGTGCTGAATGAGCTGGATCGTGATCTTCAGTGGCCAAAACCAGCACCGAGTCATGGCATTCAAATAATGCTCAGGATTGTGTTGCCGGGTGATTAAAACTATCTACGAATGTACTCTTTTAAATAGAGGGATGGAGGAAAGGGTAGAACTGCAGTTAAAGAAATGGAGTAACTTTCACAGGCATTTCACATATTCTGTCTCTGCAAGGACTCCTGCTAAAAACAGTGAATGCTTTTTGCATCTATTAATTTAGCCTTTTAAAGAATTTTTTTCTGGGTGAAAAATCCATCATAAACTTAGAAATAGACAGGGCATATGAATGCATGTCCTAATTCTCTCCAAATCAAAGGCCAAGAGCAGTAATTATCTCATTCTGAGATTTTACACCCAGATATACTTTTAAATTAGGGAGGAAAATGGATACAGTTAAATGCAAAGGGCATTAGCTAATGTCCTCCTCTGATCTGAATGCAGGAATTCAGTTGAGCGGCTTGGAGTATGGTGCTCCTGTAAAAATTATACCCTTAATTATTTGATAGGCTTGTGATTACGGCCATTACCTGGAGAGCCACGAAAGCCCTCGCATTGAAACTATGACAGAAACACTGGACTGAATCCAAAGTCGCCTCGGAAAAGGTGCTTACGAGGGTTGGGGCCTCTGGAGCAGCAGTGTGTGCTTCTGGGTGGGGGCAGGCCTGCAGGAGGAACAAGGAACTAGGGAAGACAAGACCACCTACCATTTCTTCCAGTAGGGAGGGAGCCCCGAACAGATCTCTGTGTGTTCCATGAATAGAAGCGCGTCTGGTCATTGAATGGCCCACCTGGATCCAGCCCATTATGAGTTAAATTTCCGAGTGGCCGCGTACTTCCCATTTGTACGCAGTGAACTTCATAGCCAAGAAAGGATGTGAAATTAAATCTTCCCGATTCAGCACCTCTTCCACTCCTCCAAACAGGATGGCATAAATATGGAACAGCTAATAATTTTGCTCGAAGCAAACAAACATCTGCTTGGCAATGGGTGGCAACTTTTCAGAAGTAAGTGCCCAGTCAGGGTCATGTTAGTACAATATGTTAAGGTGCCAGAGCATCTCAGGCTCTTAGCTATAATTTTAGAGCATGTTTCCTGTTGGCTGATGACCTCTTTCAAGTGCTGATCACAGCATAGCTTGAATACCACTGTGTGGCTGGCAGCTACTCTTTGCTTATTTCTAAACTGCAGAAGTTTCCATCATCTGCTCCCTGGTTTAATCCCATTCCTGTTTCAAATCCTCTGTGTATAAAATTTCCTCTTTTGATTTATGGACACAGAATTGCAGCTGTTTCACCCCCCCCTTTCCTTTTTGAGGACTTTTCTTCATAAGTGTTTAGCATCCCAAACAAGAAAACATACAACTAATTTTACAGTCAAGAGATGTGTCTTTTATCTTCCATATTTTCTGAAGTCCTAACTCAAAACTGAAGCATATAAATTACAGTATAGCTGTTTGCCTTAGAACTTGCTTATCTTCCTACACAAATAAGCACAAACGTATTAAAATAGGGTGCCCATAATGACACCCTATTTTCTTAATTGTCCCTGGAAGCAGAAGGCAGTGTTAAGTCATCATATTCCATAAGTTCCAATAAACATTTGGGCCTTCAATCTGCACAGTGCAACAGCTCTGCTTGCCCATTTATTAAAACACACAAACAAAGAAACACTACCTGCCAGTCACCTCAGAACCTCCCCACGTCTGAGCCATTCAGTTTACCATAGAGGAAATGAGGGCACCATCCTGGGCTGCATTGGTAATAACCAGGCTGTCCAGAATGAAAGAGGACAGCTAGAACTCTAGGTTTTGGCAGCAGCCCTGTGATCTTTGGATGAAGGGCAGTGTAGAAATTTTACACACACTCATACATACAGCCTTGGCTTCCTTTAACTGGGAAATGTGCATATTTACAAGGCCAGTCTTCAGCAGGTTTCATCTAATGTCTCGCTTGACAGATTGCTTGCTGTCATTTTCACTTTTCATGTTTCGTTTTACTTCCATTGCATGCAGTATTTTCCTTTGGGAATGAGTTTGACTCACCTTGGCAAGTCTAAATATAGAGTTGTCTGCATTACAGGAACATAGTACACATACATTTGTACAACACAGTTTTGTTTGCCAGATATTCCTCGCAGTATGTATGTCTTCTGCAAAAGAAGCCTTTTCTTCTCCTGGCTCTTTTATTGTGAACAGAATTCAGAATAATATTTTCAAATGCCAGGCCTTTTGTTAACCCATTAAGGATCTGATTAATTATGATAGCATTTCCTGGATGATGTGATTTATGTCCCTCTCATTTTTAATGGAAAATGTAGATTACGCCTAACCATTTTGGAGATAGTCAACATTTATTACACTCAGAGTAGACTTAAGTAATGTTGGATATCACTTAGCGTAATTTCACCAAATTAAGTTATTTCTGTTTAGTGATTATTGCTTTCAGACATTTTCCATATTGCTTTCCATTTCATTTTAAAATGACCCCTCATCTTGTACTTTACATGATTTACAGCCCATCCTAAGCACATATTTCAATGATACTTTTTCTAAATATATGTTGTTAGGACTGCAGTTGTTTCTTGCGTCAGCTGTGTTCTATGTTTGCAACAAGGAACTGATTTTTGATGCGTTTGCATCCCTCCAGAGGCTTTAATTTATAATTATGTTTTATCATGTAGTAAAGTGAATAAATCACTAAGTTGTGGCCAAATGTTCAGTTAGTCACAGTGTTCTGATCCAGGTTATAACAGCTGGAATTAAAACAAATTTAGTTTTTGCTACCAATGGCAGCCATTTTCTGCTAGTACCCAGGGCACAATATAGAAGTACCAACACCTCATATTTTTTTCTTATACGCACACCCACACATATATCTAGAGAGAACACAGACAAACAGTAACCCATGAGTGATTTTTACCATTCATGTAAGCAAGAAAGCTTCTTCCATGTAGGTGACCTAGTTCCTACCCCAAAACACACAAGAAGAAAGAACGTCTTGTAAGTAAGAAATACGACTTCACCCAGGCAAATAATGGTACAAGTGCAGGAGTCAGATTTCAAGAGTTCAAGAGCAGGACAAGAGGCTCAAAGCTTGAAGGAAGCCATGAAGATGTCCCAACAAGTTTCCACATCCTTAAATGTGAGGCATGACTTGCAAGAATGTTTGGATTGCAAAAGTGCACTCCATTGGGATGGGTAGGTCTTCTCCCATCTATAAAGGCGGTACCTGGTTCTAGGTGACAAGACTGTGGCCTCTTTTTTGGATTCCTGTTCAGTTGCTGCCACCTTCTGTTCTGCCTCTCAACTCAGCTGCTCCTTTGAGCCTCTACTGGGGCTCTCTGCCCTGCAAGAAGATGGGAGGTGGCATCTCTTTTCTTCCTTCCAAAGTGGCTGAAGTCAGGACGGAAAGAGGCAGTCTCACAATTTGTGCCCTCCTTCTGTTTCTTCATCCTCCTCTTGCACCCTTGCCTGACAAGCCAAACCTGGTCCTGATAGTGCTATGGGGCTCATGTCATCAGGGATTTGAATGAGTGTGTCAGCCCTGAAACTTTAGGAACGTCTGGATTTTATATTTTGTTTAAAGCATTAATGAAATAGTAGAGGAGGCAATAATATTTCCTTGAAATTGTAGGAAAATTGATGTCTCACTAGTGAACTCATATTTATTTGACTATAAAACCCATTAGCTTATTTGTTGGCCTAGAGGCAGTGCTGTGGCCAATAGGGTTACCATCTTCGTAACTGGTGTAGCTCAGACAAGGATGACTTCAGTTTTATATGTGTGTATCAGAGTTGTTACCTTCCCTTAAAGGTAAAGGTAAAGGTACCCCTGCCCGTACGGGCCAGTCTTGACAGACTCTAGGGTTGTGCGCCCATCTCACTCAAAGAGGCCGGGGGCCAGCGCTGTCCGAAGACACTTCCGAGTCACGTGGCCAGCGTGACATCGCTGCTCTGGCTAGCCAGAGCCGCACACGGAAATGCCGTTTACCTTCCCGCTAGTAAGCGGTCCCTATTTATCTACTTGCACCCGAGAATGCTTTCGAACTGCTAGGTTGGCAGGTGCTGGGACCGAACAATGGGAGTGCACCCCGCTGCGGGGATTCGAACCGCCGACCTTTCAATCGGCAAGCCCTAGGCGCTGAGGCTTTAACCCACAGCGCCACCCGCGTCCTTACCTTCCCTTAGTCGCCTATAAATAAAAAAGAGACGGTCAAGAATCAGATTTCTAGGGTAGACCTCCTCAAAGAAGTCTTGTTCTGGCATTTAACTGATTTAGCAACTTTTATAGAGTTGTCAACCACTGCATTCCAACAAAGCATGATGGCTTTATAAATAACTTCAGAACTATAGTGTTTCCAAGGAGGTGCTGAGCTCCATGACATTTCAAAAGCTGTGTGGTGATTAAATTGGTGTAATGATCTTTAGAGGCATCAGAAACCTTGAATTGTGACACACTTTGGGAATCCTTGTGACCTTGGCATCCATCTGAACTGTAAGAGAAAGTCTTTCTAACACCTGAGATGAGCCGGGCTTCTCACAAGCAACAGCAAAAACGAGTACTCAAATAGATCATTAATTTGAATTCTTGGTTTAGGGTGATTAACTGTCAGAGTATATTGCTCAAGTAGTACATATTTGCAAGGCTTAATAGATACCCCGCTTTTGAGTTAATAGATGATGAAATTAAAGCTTCTGTTAACTCTTTGTGAAAGCATTTACAAAGCCTAGCCGCCTCAGGAATTCACCCTCAACCCCAGTGCCTGGCATCTCTGGTCAAGACCAGTTCAAGGGTCAAAGGGAAGGAATATGTGAACCAGTCTTCAAAGAGGGTGTCTCAGGCAAGGTACTTGTTTTCTTCAGTCACGGAAAGGCAACATGAAAGACTCAATACTCTGAAGGGAAAATTGGAAGCCATATGGGTTACAGCCCATATGCATCATGGGTGATATCTTACAGTACTCAGAATAGATCCACTGAAATAAATGGACTTTGATTTCAGTGGGTCTGAGTATGACTAATGCTGCATACTGCAGGAGTTAACTGAGGATGCTAGAAGACTCTTGTATGTGTTCACTAGTGTGTGTGTGTGTGTGTGTGTGTGTGTGTTCAGAATAAAGATTTTGGTTCTTGAAAATGTTTCTGAAAAAGGAGGGTACCAAGGGGTTTTCTTCAGCTCCTACACTCCTGAAGAAAAATGCTGTTATAAATAAACACACGCGCTGAAGCTTATTAAACCCTTTTTTTAAAAAATAAATAAAATACATTTCTTGTTATCCAGTTAGAGAACATCATGTTGCCATGGAGAGGATGCGCCTTCAGATTTATTCTGTGGATATGTAAAGAAATGCCTCTTAATTGCTTCATCGTTACTCTGCCTCATGGTCATCTGTTGTCTCCTATGCCTGCCTGCCAACTCTTATTGCATGTTTATTTTCATTATTTGGGAAATCACCTCCCCTTGCTTATGTACTGTTATCTTACTTCGCCTCACCTTAGTCCCTTTCTCCAGTGCCATTTCTGCCCCCTCACCCTCGTTAAGCTAACTTGAAATTATCTTGCTAATGGAACATTGTTCTTTAATCTCTAATCTGCATGAGATAGAGGGCTGTGTAAGATGTATTAACACATTAAGCTGCTGTTGCATTTCCTTATTTTTTTTAAAAAAGAAGAAGGGTAGATCTAAAAATATAGAATATTAATGGTGATTTTTATTGGAAGATAATATGAAGCAATTAAAATGCTGCCCTTCTGAGAGTTCTTGCTTTGATTGAAGAGAGAAGAGTTTTAGCTATCGGAATGCCCGCATTTCAGGTTAGGCCTTTTCATTGCAGAAAATATAGAATGCTCACAATGCAGTTCAAGAGTTTGAAACATTTGTGACCTCTTACCCCACTTGTCCAACAAATGGCTTTGTGGTTAAGGGGAGTAATAAGGGAGTAGTAAGTAGCTACTTGTGCTGTCACCTGGATTTCCCTTATACAGAGGTATGCTGTCTTCATTCTTATTTATTTATTGACTTTCTATCCCACCCTTCTTCCCAAAGGAGACCAGGGTGACAAACAACAAATGACAAAACACTAATACTTCCAGTACACATGCAGATTGGGAAAGATCTCAGCTTAAAAGACTTGCTGGAAGAGAAGGGTCTTCAGTTGGTAGCAGAAAGACAACAGAGAGGGCACCTGTCTAATATTTTAAGGGGAGGGAATTGCGAAGAGTAGCTGCCACAAAACTAAAGGCCTGATTCCGACCTCCTGTGTGAAACCGACCTCCTGATAATATGGTACCTGTAGGAGACCCTCAGCACAGTGATCAACTTGTTAAAGAGTAAAACTACCTTTTAGATATCCTGATCCCAAGCTGTATAGGGCTTTATACAAAACACCACCTTGAACTTAAACCCAGCAGCTAATTGACTGCTTGTGTAATGTTTTTCAACAGCAATGTAAAACGTTAGTAATATCCTGCCCCAGCGAGCAGCTGAACTTTGCACCAGCTACAGCTTCTGGACCAATTCAAGGACAGCCCCACATAGATGGCATTTCAATAACCCTGGTTGCAGGGTACCAGTGCATGGACCATAGTGGTTGGGCTATCCTGGTCCAGAAACACCAGTAGCCTTACTAGCCAAAGCTGGTGAAAGACATTCCAAAACACTTAGGTCATCTGGGCCTCTAGTGACAGAAATGGATCCAGGAGCAACCCCAGGCTATGAACTTGCCCTTTCCAGGGAAGTACAACACCATCCAAAGCAGGTAATTTACTAATTATCTGGACTCAGGAACTGCCCACTCACAGTGCTTTTGTCTTGCTAGGATTCAGAGAAAGTTTGTTGCCCCTCATCCAGCTCACTGCCGAGTCCAGGCACTGGTCCATAGTATGAATCAATTATATACACATAAATGCTGGAGGTGCAGCTTGTATAGAGCTAATATAATCAATTCCCTCACCCCCCTTGCCCTAAAATCATAAATCACTGGGTTTCCATAGCAACTGAATTTTTCTTGCTTGCTTTTGACCATAAGATGAATAAGCCTTTTTAATTCTCCACGCCCCTCTCAATCTTCCAGATCTACCAAGAACTCCAGCTTGTATAATGCCATATATGCCTTCCAGTCTGCCCAATAAAGGTATGCAAGAAATATGGTTATTTAGGAATCTGTGTGCTGTCTTTCAGGGCTATACAGCCCTCCCAAGGTGGTTCATATGATAAAAACATACAAATTTCTCAATAAAAATAGCAATTCAACCTAAAAAATACAACCAGCAGCAAAATAGAAAATGGGACTGAGTGACTAGCAGACCAATCCAAAGCTCCAGTCCACTGGGCTAGAGGAGGTTCAGGATGGAGTTGATGCCTCTCTTTCTCCAGCCATGCCTAGCTCACCTGGCGGTGAAAACCAACCAGTGAGGAGCACCCCAGTGTACTTGTCCAAGCAGTAAATGGGTGGAAGCTACTGCTGGCGGTATTGCTGCCAATGGAACCCCTCAAAATGGTTTTTTTTGGGGGGTTGCATGCTGGGCCAGCACAGGTTCTACTTCATCCACCCCTAGTTGCATCATGTACTGTTAACAGGCCTGATCCTGGTCTCTTGGCTGCTCCAGTGGTGCTGGTGCAATGACAAGGTCCCATGTCCCTTCCCCCCACCTCCCACCCTAGTCAGTATGAGTACAATATGAGTAAAGTGCTTTGTTAGCTGTTCATTATCACAAGATTTGGAAAACCTTTGGGAGCAAGCCAGACTTAGGCAGAAGCCATCATTTCAGGGAAGTAACTCAGAATTTATGAAACCAGCGGTTAGTTTTATTCTGGAACCGATTCAGGTTCCTAGTTTGTTGCCACGGTTGTTTTGAAGTTGATTATCCTTTTCTAACAGTTTATTTGAGGAATGGGGGAAGGGCTATGTAAGAAAGGACCTGCCAGCAAGTTGTCTGATGAACACACATATTAACTGGTGCTCATATTTTAAACAGGGAGGGTGGAATCTTAATGCTGTGAGGAATAATCTCAAGCAGCCAAACTGGATGTTAAGATCTTCATTTGTGTTTCATTCTTTCATTTGTGTTTTAGATTACTCAAGTACATTGTTGGGGTTGGCCAACATAGAAAAAAGTGGCAATTTCTGAACTGGGACACCAGTAGTAAACAATGGATTGGAATTCTTTTTATTCTAATCAGTGATTAAAATTTTATTAGCGGTCTTTAAAGATATTGACAGGGCGGCTCTTCAGGGATGAGCAATCTAAAGACTTGCCTTCTTGTTTCCATAGCAACCCAGCATCTCCATCCTTTCAAAGCAACCCAGCCTGCATCATGTACTGCAGAGGTATTAGATTCAGCAGAATTACATTAACAATCAAGTGTCTTTCCATTTCCTAAATGTTTGCTGCATGAAAATGGGCTGTGCTGGCATTTAACGAAGATAAGGGAAGCAGGGAGGGGGAGGGAAGCACACTCTTCTCCTGGAAACCTCTAATTTTTAGACTCATGGTATTTCTCTCTTGGATGTGGATTGTTCATAATTCATCAAAAAGGAGCAATTTGCCCCTTTTTAGACATTGTGTGTCTCTGAAAAATCCTAACAACGAGAAAATACCTTGTTTTTTTGACCAGCTTACAGAATCAGCGTTTGATGTATGCTTGCTTTAGCAGATGGTGCAGGTCTTACATTAACAATGTGGTCAAGGTCTCAGTTAAAGGATACATTGGCAGAACACATTCTAGAACCCCTTATGTATGCGAATCATGCTTATGTTCAGAAATGCAGCTTTAGTCAGGTGCAGGACCTTTCATCTTCTCATCCCCTGTACTCTTCTGTACATGCTAATCCTTCTACTGTTAAGTAATATAAGTCACTCAGGCCCAACTGTCTTCCTCTAATCACTAGCACCAACCTCTGTCAACTTTGGTCATGCTCCATCTTTCTATGTGATATTATGTAAGATTGGCTAGCACACCATTTGACAGTGAATTTTGTGTTGTGTGAAGATCGTTCTTGTAAATTTCAGAGGTGTAGGCGTGTTGCAGCAAAAAACAACCAAGAGCCCTGTGGCACCTTAAAGGGCAAATCTGGGAGACTAGAGTAAACTAACTACAGTCTAATGATGAAGTGCACTGCAGTCCCCACAAGCATATGCCATAATAAATATATTAGCCTTTAAGGGGCCGCAATACTCTGTTGTTCTTTGAAAATGTTATATATAGATGACAGTACTTATTTTATTCTTGAAGTGGTCAACATTCCAACTCAGTGGATGAGGATAATAATCAAAAACTGATTTTAGAATATTTAGAACTTTTTTTCTACACATGCACTCAAATGTTATCGTATTGTTACCCAGTATCGGTAAAATCAAAAACCTTGCTCTCTCTAGGTATAAAGGAAGGGTATGCAGCCATGGTCCCTCCATTTAGAAATACAGGAGTTCTGTATGGGGTCATGGTGGATTCTTGCTGTTGTTCCATTTTACAGCTGGGAAGGCATGTTGGTTCAGAGTATAATTTATGTAGCAGTAAACCAGCCATTCTGAAGGAAATACAGACACTCTGCTTGTTCTAATCAGCAAAAAAGGTTTGTGGAGGGAGGAAATTATGGTTCTCCTGCATCACATCTAGTTTGGCTGTAACATTTAACATGTTACAGGGCATTAAGTTCCAAGATATGCAGCACCTTTTTTAAGTCCATTATTCAGCTCACATTTGAAGAACTGGAGTAGCAACATGGAAACTGGTTCAGACATAAAAGGACCACCCAGTGAGGTAGATGCTATTTTTAGTACGGAACACTTTCCCACATCCCCATTATTTTTTATTATTTTTTGAGGTATAGAATGATTCAGGAGTTTATTTCAGCTATACACGTGAAACCAGGTTTTTTTGTGTTCTGTTCCATCAAGGCTAATAGTGTCAGAAATCCAACAAGAAAACCTATTAATGCTCCATAACATGTTAAATGTTACAGCCAAACTAGATGTGATTCAGGATGAACCATAATTTTTCCTCATTGCTTTATTAAATAAGGGATTTCTATACTGTACCTTCAACAGCAAGATGTTCCCATCTTGGTTTATGAAATGGGTCAATTTGGATCTTTTCTTTGGATCTTTCAACCCCCCTCCAAGTGAATAGCAACCATGGAAGGAGAAACCATGTACATGTGGGAGACAATCAATCAATCAATCAATCAGATCAGAACTACAGTGATTGAGGGAGGATTTGCTTGCCTGTTTGACCCTGCAAAAGGTGGTGGCAGTTGGTTATTAAGAAAATGGTGTAGATGGAGTGGTTTATTCATTCCTCCTTTCTCTTTTTGCATCTGCAAAGAAATCAGAAGTTTCTCCTTCTAGTTTTCAGCTAGCACAAAGTACTTGGAAAACCGTGGTTTGTTTAACTAAGGGCCATTTGCAGGCCATGAAAGTTAGCAGATCGAGCAGGAGAAAAGTCCTTAGCAGTGGCTTACTTTCACAAGAAGCAGTAGTGCATTAAAAAAAATTGCAACAAATTATTCTGCCACTGTTTGTAGCAATGGAGCTGGCAAATTGGTGTCTTGGTAGACCACAATGTTCTCAAAAAATGTTTCGGGAAGGCAACCAGGTCTGGACACAGTATTATTTCACAGGCATTGTGTGTGGAGGGAGAGAAAGATGGCAGTGAGGTGTAGTGGTTAAAAGCAGTAGATTTGTAATCTGGGGAACCAGGTTCGCGTCTCCGCTCCTCCACATGCAGCTGCTGGGCGACCTTGGGCCAGTCACACTTCTCTGAAGTCTCTCAGCCCCACTCACCTCACAGAGTGTTTGTTGTGGGGGAGGAAGGGAAAGGAGAATGTTAGCCGCTTTGAGACTCCTGAAGGGGAGTGATAAAGCGGGATATCAAATCCAAACCCCTGTTCTTCTCTCACAAAGGGCAGGGTTCTAGTATGTTCACTCTTGAGGCTGGGTATTTTCCCAAAGACTGGGGAAATATCCCACAAGCTAAAACATTAATTTTTAATATTAACTTGAAAGTTTTAGGTCAATGATTTGAGCGTGTAGTTTTAGATCTGACTATTAGAATACTTAGGGTACTTTTTCTGTGTCTGAATACTGAGCTAAATAGAGAGCTTGTTTTCCCAGAGCAGTAGCCTACTTGATATCTCACTGTTATTGCTTAAGTGTGATTCAGTTACACTGGCATAAGTTTGAAAGAAAGAGTATCGCTCTGTTTGTAAAAGCCTTTTTCTTTGATTGTCGGTGCCAAAAGGAGCACAGTAAGACCAGAAATAGTTTCCAGAAAACTGAGCTGCCACTTTTCAGACTTTTTGGCGTCAACCCCTTTTATAAGGCTGAGAATTTTGTGCTGAATTTCAGAGCCCTAAATATCACCAGCAAACGCGGTTCTTCATCTGCAACAGGAAAAATAAACGGATAATGTAAGAGAGACTTAGATAATGGAATGTTGCATGTATGAAGTTGGATTGAGACCTTAAAGTTCACACTGTGATTCCCTTCTTGAGTAATCCGTAATTAAAATATTAGGTCATTTGCGACCCCTGACTCCTGATTTTTAATTCCCAGTCTATGCTCTTGTAGAATAAAGTGATGGCACAACAGCCCAATTCTGTGCAGGTTTACTTGGAAAGTATTTTGAGAAAAGGCTATAGCTGGGCATGCAGATGGTTTCATGTTCAATGCCCAGCATTTCCAGATGGAGCCACTGCCAGTTAGTGTAAAGATCCCTGAGCTAGTTGGGCCAGTGGTTTGATTCCATATGTGGCAGCTTCTTATGTTCTTAAGCAAGTACCACTGAAACATACCCAGTGCTCTGCAAGGCTGTTGCTGATTTCTAAATTGATGACCTCGGGAATATCAGTGCTATATTAGTTGCTTTAATGCTATGATTACAACATGTCTTCCTTTCTTGTAGGTAGCCAGTGTTTTTCCTGGGGATGGAATGAACACGGGATGTGTGGCAACGGAACAGAAGCCAATGTTTGTGTCCCTCAGCCTGTTGGGACTTTGAGTTCTGCAAAGCTGCTTTTGATTGGATGCGGAGCTGGACATTCCATGGCATATTGTCATTTACCACACTTCAACCTTCCACCATAGAAATGTCAGCACAATTTCAAGTACTATAATCGTTGGTGTACTAATATTTATACACAGCTAACCAAGGTTGTGAAAATTACTGGGGAAACCAGGTGCTGATTTAGAAGCAAACAAAAGAAACTTGTCCTGTAATGCTCTTTATGCACTGAAATATAATATTTTCTGGTGAAAGTAGGCAGAATCCAGTGAAATTAGTCAAGGAACTATACTTGGTTACTAACTCAAGTCTCATTAATTTCTGTGGGAGATGGTAATGCCCAACATTTGTTAGATTGAACTCATATATATGTTTTTTTGCTTGTTTCTTTTTTTAACAGCTTGAGCAATTTGTGTCATCAGCAAATCTGGCCACTTGACTGCTCACCCGCAATTCCAGAACATTTATGAAAACATTAAAAAGCACTGGTCTCTTGGTGGATTCCATTTCTTGTGTCTATTCATTGTCAGAATCATTCATTTATCCCCACTCTCTGCTTCCTGTTCATGCCTGCCTTTTAGCTCATGCCTGCTAAGCTTGCTCAGGAGTCTTTGCTGACGTTGCACAATGATCTTCCAAATCTCCATGCCTATTGACACTCTCAAATAATTGTCAAAGGTTAGTGAGTCAGGACTTACCTTTGCAGAAGTCACATTGGTTCTTCTTCAGCAAGGCTTATTCTTCTATATGCTGGGTAATTTTATCTTGAATATTGCTGATGTGAAGATAATCAGATTATAGCTTCTGAGATCCAGCCAGATCCTTTTAATAAAAAATGGTATTAAATTGGCCATTTTCCAGTCCTTGGGTACAGGCATAATTTACAAATTTTCATTAGAAGCTCTGCATCTTCACATTTCTAATTCTCCGAGAGCTGTCGAGTAGATGCCATCTGGATTGAGGAACTTTGTTCATTTTTAGTTTATCAATAAGTTCTAGAAATTTGTAACCAGTTCTTTAGACTCCTTTCCCAAGAAAGTTAGTTCAGACACAGGGATATGCCTATGGAAGGCTTTGAAGTTGAGGCCAGTGAGTTTTGTCCTGGGTCAGGAATTCGGGAGAAGTGCCATACTGTTTAAATAATGCCAATTTTGTCGGGAGAGTTTTGGACAGAGGTGTGGGGCTTGATGTGTAAGAAGAGGAGGCCAGGGAGGTAAAAGTTGCAGTAGTCTACACAGAGGATGCCCAAAACAAGGAAAAGAGCTTTCACCAAAGGAGTGGAGAGGCAGGGGTATATTTTTAAAGACTTGTACAAGGAGAAGTGGTAAAGAGTGTAAAGAGTCTTTAGCATTCTGTAAAAACTGTATAGTGATCTTTCTTTTTCTCCTTTGCACTGTTCCGGAGGTTCTCTCAATCCCCCTGAGCAGATTTTGAGATGGTGAAGGGGAGAAAGTCCTATTTTGCTAGCAGGAATCCTTGTGCTGACGTCTGCTAGTGCAACAGTTTAGTTGAAGGTGATTAATGCATTGCAATGGGGTGCACAAAGTAACAAAATCCAGTGTCAAAATTGCCATGGATCTCTCTATGAACGCTGGAGTCTACAGAAAATTGAGTATCGCTGGAAGGTGAGATAACAAACTGTCAATCAGGTCTTCACCACTGAACATGATACGGCTTTCTACCATAAGAATCCTACCTCTTGTTAGGTAAATAGTATCAAGTGACAAGGATGTACTACAATGTAACAAAAGACTGAACAAGCAGAAGCGCAACTGATTATTATAAACATTAGTATTATGATTTGACAGCAAAGTGGCATCTTGTGACTTACCCAGCAGTGATGCTGGGGGAAAGGGTTCATCTAATAAAGCATCTTTCAATAAAAACAACTCTAGAGGTGACCTCTAGCCCAGAGGACTTCAAGCCATGGGGGGGGGGGGGGCAGAATCTCGCTTAGATTCTTTTGGACAGTTCAAAGTTGGGTGCTCTTGGTAGTATCCATGTAGGCAAAGCATGCGCTAAGCTGTAGTCTGCTAGAACGATTTATTGAATCAAAGTGAAAGCTGTAATATTGCATATATGTATGTATGTGTCTGTGTATGTTTTAAAAGCACTCATATCTTGCCCTTTCTAGTAAAAGACATAGCATTTTTGTGCTTAGCAGTTGCATAGATTCATACAGTTGGAAGGGGTGCCCCTAAGTAATTTCCTTCAGGCTGTGCACCCTAAATCTGTGGTACCCAAAATAGAGATCTCTACCCTTTTGGGGGGGATGAGGGTGTAAGGGAAACTCTAAGGAAGAAAATGTCATATTCTCCTTAGACAGCTTAGCTGGGTAACTTTCTGTGGTTTTTTAAATACCTTGGGTATTTATATACCTTTCTTCATGATGAGGGAGGCAGTGGAAGACAGGAGTGCCTGGCGTGCTCTGGTCCATGGGGTCACGAAGAGTCGGACACGACTAAACAACAACAACAACTTCATGATGAGATAAGGACACCCCTTTTTAATTTGAATTCATTTGCCGTCCTTTCTGCAGCACTAATAATCACACTGTCTGGGGAGGAGGCAGAGAGAGTAACAGCATAGTCCTAACTATGTCTACTCAGTTCTGTTTAATTTAATGAGGTTTACTAGTTGGACTAGTCTGAGGTCCCTTCCGACTCTGCTTTTGTATACCAATAGTCTGTGTGACTGTTTCCCTCTCCCTGCCTCTACTGGTTACAAAAGATACTACAAAAATGCATTGCGTCTCTAGTACTTAATTCACATTAAGAGCTTGACCTTATTAAAGGCTTGCTTATTGCTTGGGTAAGTGCGGACTGTGAAATGGTTTCAATGAGAAAGTAGCAGGTAGGATGGTTTGTTTGAAATCAAATAAAAACCATTGCTTTCTTTGGAGCGGTGAGGAGAAAAGAAGGGCAACCACCACATGAGTGTTGCCTTGGGGCGCTTTCATCCGATATACTTCAGTGCTCAGCTCAATTCTGAGTTTTCTTGCTTTATCTCTGCTCTGTTTCCTTTGAGTCCTGGCATGCTCATTTGTCCTAACAACCATTCCTTTCAGTGATCGTATTTTCTTTGTGCCTGTGAAACTTTAAAGAGAGTGAGAGCGAGAGCAATTTATATGAAAAATCATTTTCTCCTAGATTAATGGCCATTACGCTTGACTCTTATCACAGTGTCATTAGCTAGAATCTTCTGGAGTGAGAGAATAAAAGAAACCACTTTCCTGACTGGCTTTTGCAGAATTATCCCACCATACATCATGTGTCACACCAGTTCATGGAAAATACAATGGGTTTGCTGCTTAAAAATGCCAAGGGTGTTAATCTGCTACATGCAGCTACCATGTCCAATTTTATATCTTTCTAAAACTCAGTGGATCATCTGAGCCACATATACCAGAAGGGTGAGACTTGGGGATCATTTAATTTAGATGGAGTAGATTCTGTTGGAAATACACCCTCGCAACTCTGAAAATGATGTGCTGTTTCTGAAATACACTAGCCTAATAATTCAAGATTCTTTAGAATTTGATATTCTGTTGTGGGACTTCAATTGAGAACATTATAACCACTACACAGATCGCTTGTGGATTTAAAGTTGCTGTTACTCATATTGTTATCCTCTTCCTAAACAGGGTAGAGAGAGGTTGCCACACAATCCCTTTTCTGAAGATCACGCATGGATTTCCTGAAACCTAAGCACAAATCAATATACTAGTTTTGATAAGGAAAGTCTTGTGGCTTTGGGTTGACTTCATCAAGCGATTTCCCCTGCTGCTCTATCCCATCATGATCTCTAATTTTGAAACTGGCCTCCTGACTGTACCATCTGTTATCCATAACCTTATAACAAATCCATGTTCTTCTGTGATTGATCTTGGAGCCTGTTCCAACTTAAGTTCAAGCGTGTCATGCTTCTACACATACACCCGCTGTAATGTGGGACTCATGGCTATCACTCACCATAAATCATTGGGAGAGGGGGAGGCCTGTGGATCTCACAGTGGATGAGAGCTCCATTAGTTCCCATTTTGCATCTTAACATCAGAAATGAGGGGGGGGGGGGAAGTTGGTCACACTTTCAGTGCTTTCCCCACTCTATTAAATGTGAGAACCAGCTACTAATATGATAATAACTGGAAAAGCATATCTCCTATTATTTTTGAATGGATTCAAAAAATTTGGTTAATATGATTAAGCTAACTTATTGCAAAGGAATACCTATAAACCAAGTTTATTCTACAACATTTCCTGTTCAAATATATATTTCTCATACCAACTAGTAGTTCCAGAAGTCTTATTTTCTTCCTGAGATGTTTGGTAGAGGTATTCAGTGAATTTGTAACCCTTGAAGAAATACCTTGCATGGGATGTTCAAACTACAAGAATGATGTTGACAAGCAATCTCTATATCTTACTCTTTGAATCCCAAGTGAAATATTATAGCTTCCCCCCACGAGTCTCTGTTACTACCCTTAATATTTGACAGCTTTAGAGATAGCTCACTATTTCCTAAAATTATTTTGCTCTTGATCCCTTTTAAAGACTTACATGATGTGGGTTGCTGTTGTAAAGTGGAGAATTTAAGAGAATCACAGAGGAAAACAAAACTTCACATTATCATCTAAAAAGCCAAACTTTTATTATTAAAGGGGAAAGAAGAGAGGGAGCAAAAGAGACCTACATAACTCTACGTTATACCTTCCATTTGTTATATTTATTAGTGTCGTGAAGACTGTAGACACGAGTTGTATCAAGGATTTGGAGGAACCATTTGATGATGCAGTCACCAATTTTCCCATTTTAGAAGCAAATTAAAATCAAGCTTCTTTTATATTTCCACTGGGAGTCTTGTATTTATTCACGATTTCAGAAGTGTATCTGGAAACCTCTGATCATTTTAGAAAAGAATTCTGATTTACACTGTACAGCAGGCATTGAAACCATGATACAAAATTTATTTCATGCTAGGATTTGTTTTGCATAACATTGTGCATGCATTTTACTCAGAAGTTCTAAATTGCATACAATGCCATCATCTTGTTTCTTAAACTCTGAGACAAGCTTACACTTGAGTAGCTTCCTGATTTGTATACTGTAAGTCCCAGATTTTCTGATTTTTCTGATTTTTTTTTTAAAAAAACATTTTGTTGTTGTTAAATTCATCACTGATTACGTAATGTGAACAATTTGCCATGAAGGGTCTTCACATTGGATCTATACACCAATAAAATACAACATAACCAGAGCTGGAAAATAAGTCTAGACCAGCTGTTACCATCAGGTCCAAGAGTTGGTCCCATGTTTCACAAGCATGCCAACAAAAACAGACAGGAAAAGAAAGTTGTTTGTACAGTTTACACAATTCTAGTTGAATGAAAAGTTCTTGATTGTTTTTTCATGTTAATGTGATGTATTTATGAAGGCTTGGTCAATATGACCGCCCGATTCCACTTTTAAAACCATTAACTCTTTTTATCTTGTATACAAAAAGAAGCAATCCATAGCAAAGGAATGTACGGTTTTAGAACATTTTACAGTTTGGCTACAACAATGTATGTAAAAGTAAAGAGCTTTGAAAGAAAATAGATCACTTTGCCTCCCACCCCCCCTTTAAAGTTACTCATACAATTGCAGGTTTTTTTGTTTTCATGCAATTCATGCTATGGAACAACAAAAAAAAATCTATCATTTGTTACATTTTGGCCATAGAAAAAGCCTGCAAATCTACTTATATCTGTGAAACCACATAGAATCATCCTGCAAACTTGCATGGAGTGAGATTACATTTGTCCAAATGAGGAGGTCTTCTATGCCTGCACAGTTCCACCCAGACGTTTACAAGCCATCATTGTCCATCTCGTTCTCTCCATGTCAAGTCACTTTGACTGCCTCTGTTGGCATATATTTAGCAATGACAGGACTTTCTTTGCAAAGATCTGCATGTAAAGAATATAATCAATACTTGAGCTTCTCTCCTGCGCTTTTCAAATCAAGCTGGGTGTTTTAAAGGAAGGAGGACTAAGGTGGAAAGAGCTACATGCAGAGGCAGCCAGTTTTCTTCTCCGCCAGTACTTTTTCCCATGCAGTCAGCCAGCCAGCTAGAGACCTCTCTACAGTGTATCTTATTGCTTTCAACATAGAATAGGCGCCCATGCAAAGTTTCATCCTACTGCGTGTGTTTTGCTCAAACTCCTGCAGGGTTCCTATGGCTCAAAAATATCCTGAGTAAAGCAAAATCTTCAATCGTTGGCAAGTTTCAGCATTGGCCTGAATGCCTAACCCATTCCATAAGAGCCAGTGGATCCACCATTAGCCAAGAAAAAGCACATACCAGCCTGATGCAACCTTAGAGGAAACTACATGATGCATCCACCTTGTTGTCTTATGTTCCAATATCATGCAGTGTTATGGCCCGCCAAAGCTACTAATGCCCACCTAGTGTCATCTCAGCACTACCGATCAAGGATGTTGTCAGTGTAAGCGTTACTAAAACCAGTAGTAACACCGTCCCCATGAGATGCTACCGAGAGACAGACCGCTTCAATCATCATCATCATCATTTGCATTATATTGTGACAGCTCATAGGTCAATTAGAAAGAATAGCATTTCTTTTTCTTTTTTCTTTCTTTTTTTAGTATTATGATTTAGACCATTCTCTGCTACTGATCCATGCTACAAAATGGATGGGATGGGAGACCAAGAATGTCTCGTTGGGCTAGGAGAATTGTAGGGTGCAGGCTTTGAGGATAATCCTACCGCTTTTCCACTTATGCCAGCTATGCTGTTAAGACTCCGTGACATTTCATAACCTTCATTTAAAAAGAAAAAAAAAATGCAAAAATACAGCATTGGATCAACAACAGAATGGTCAACAAAGTAGCCAGATCAGTAGCATCCTCATGCTTTGACATGCTGAGAGTAGTATCCCTTGCAACATGACCATGTCAGAAGCAATCAGAAAATGGTGGAGAGGGGAAATAACCTCCTTTCCCTTGGATGGAAACCCTCTACTATAATGTAGGCAATGCCATAAAGCAGCTGGAAGAAATAAATACCCCATGTTCTATATAGCTACATATCACATTATCTGAAGGTTGGGCCCCCTAAAAAGATGTCTTTATAACATCCGAAAGCAAAAGCAGTTATTATGTTGCTATAGAGATACTACTCAGTTTGTTTACCAGTATTGTTGCATGCATTTGTTTTCCTTTCCCCTCTGCCAGTTTTTAGACATGCACAAAACAGCTCAGCAAATTATAGACAGTAAGACAATCTAGGAAATGAAATTTGGTTGGAACACAAAAGGTATATATACACACCCTCCCACCCCTCAAACAGGCCAACAATATGCTGACATTTTATACTTCTTTAGTTAGCTGGCTCTACTTTCACTCAACAGGCAGAGCCTGGTTCTTGTTGAGGTGCATCATGGGAACTACACTTTTTTTAAAAAAATCCCCAGTGAGATGACACTTTGCAGAAGTCTCAGAATACACTGAAGCAAGAACCAAAAGAAGAAGAAGACTCCAGTTGAATGAAAGTGGCCAACACCTATCCAATACAGAATCAGATATAAAACACTTTGCTACAAAGGGAATTTTCAGCAGAGATACTTTCAAATGAAAGTACAATTATCCTACTATATCTTATCATCAATAGGCTTTGAAGTTAGAATTACAGCTGCTCTATTTCTACAACTGGCATTTATTCATAGTCTCCCCCTACCGACATGCAATACATCCTACAGTTTCTGTAGAGTACGACCCTGTGCCATGGATTTCACCCTACCATATTTGCAGTTGGTCAATATGCAGTGTTACACTCAATGGCCACAATTCATTGTTGTTGTTTTTGGTGGGGGACACCCAAAACTTGGCATGCTCTTATATGGGAACATACCACAAGAGTATTTAGCAACCATTCACAGAAAGCTCCACAGGCACATTGGAGCCTCCATCCACATGCTGGAGTTATCAGACCAGGGCGTATGTATACTACACTGAAATGGATTTAAATGATATGTTTTACGTATCTAAGCATGTGCTTGATAATCTCTTAGGGTGAGTATTAATTGGTTTGCATTTTCACCATCATCACTTCATCCGCTTAAATAAGCCATGGTCTGCTTCCCTCTCCATATATATATATATATATATATATGCTTTCGTAGATTTTCACGGGTACAGGAATGCAGGTTTTGGTGTCCTCGGGTGTCTTCCCGTGTAAAAGTTGGGGTGTCTAGGCGACGTTTCGACGAGGTCTCACTCGTCATCTTCAGGCTGGTGCTTTCGGCTTCTTGTTACTGGAACAGAGCAGGATCTCAGTGTTTGAGTTCCTATAAATACTGTTGAGGAGGTGTGGTGTATAGCCTCCAATGTTCTGGGCAGAGAGGAGGTTCCCAGGCTAGTGTGCCTTTTCTTCTTTTGTTCCTTAATTACTTGAGGGATATCTTGAGTGATTTCTTGAGTGATTTCCTGAATCCCACTTAGGTGGGTCATTAGGTGTGGATTAGTTGCTAAAGCCTTCGTGTCTTGAACTCTTGAACTTTGTGAAGAGTTTTTCTGAGAAGATGGCTGTACTGCACTTGGTTGTGCTCTGGCTTGGCTTCGTGTATAGGGGCGAGCTGTGGTTTTGTGGCCTGTGCCAGCCAAATCTGTGTAGGGATTGCAGGGGGGTGCAGCATCCGGAGGTGCCACCCTGGTTTGGCTACTGGATGGTGTCTGTAATTTATCTGTGGAGAGGGTCTGGGTTTGGGTCTGGTGTGGTTGATTGGTGATGGCGTTCTGTGTGCCTCTGGATCTGGTGTCAGATTTTGTGGGGAGGGCTAATTTCCAGATGTCTGGCAAGCGGGATGTGTCGTCACGCTTGTTCATGTTGTGAGGGTGTTTCTCTATCTCGATGGCTTCCATGATTATTCTCTTGTGGTGATGTTCCATGTTAAAGAGCAATTTGGAATCTGCAAAATTAATTTCGTGTCCTGTTTCTTTCATGTGTTGGAAAAGAGAGGAAGTTTTTTCTTCTTTTTTGACGGCATTCTTGTGTTCTGCGATACGTGCATTTATTCGTCTGTTTGTTTGTCCAATGTACGTGGCTGGGCAGACTTTGCAGGGTATTTCATAGACCCCTTGGTTTTCCAACTGAATTTTATCCTTGGGGTTTCTGAGGATATTGGCTATTTTTTGGTTGGTGCAAAAGGCTGTTTTGATATTGTGTTTATGGAGGATTTTGCTAATTTTATCTGTAGTGCCCTTGATATAAGGAAGGAGGGCTATGCCATTGTTTTCTTCTGTGTCTTGGTTTTTGGGGGGTGTTTCTTTTTGGATTAGCTTCGTAACCCTGTTTTGCTGGTATCCATTGGCAATTAACACATTTGAGAGATTCTGTAACTCAGTTGTCAAGTGGTCTTCGTCAGCCAGGCGTTTGGTTCTGGAGATGAGAGTCTTGGCTACGGAGTTTATTTGTGCAGGGTGGTGGTGTGATTGTGCATGTAAGTAGCGGTTGGTGTGTGTTTTTTTCCGGTAGATAGTGTGTCCTAGGGAGCCATCAGGTTTTTTGTAGATTAGGATGTCAAGGAAGGGAAGTTGGTTGTTGGCTTCTATTTCCATAGTGAATTGTATTTTGGGGTGTAGGCTGTTGAGATGTGTGAGGAAGCTATCCAGTTTTTCCTTCCCGTGTGGCCAAATTACAAAGGTGTCGTCAACATATCTGAGCCAAAGTTTGGGTTTGTGTTCTGACTTGTCTAAAGCATTGGTTTCGAAGTGTTCCATGTACAGGTTAGCGATGACCGGTGAGAGGGGTGATCCCATAGGTGCTCCTTCTATCTGTTTGTATCTTTGTCCATTGTGGATGAAGTACGTGTTGGTTAGGCAGTGGTTGGTCAGGTCCAAGATGTATTCGGGGGGATTGTATTTGTTTTGGATGGCTGTCAAGGCTTCATTAATGGGTACTTGTGTGAAGAGAGATACAACATCGAAGCTCACAAGTAGAGGTGCATCATGGGAGCCAAAGGAGAGCTTCGATGTTGTATCTCTCTTCACACAAGTACCCATTAATGAAGCCTTGACAGCCATCCAAAACAAATACAATCCCCCCGAATACATCTTGGACCTGACCAACCACTGCCTAACCAACACGTACTTCATCCACAATGGACAAAGATACAAACAGATAGAAGGAGCACCTATGGGATCACCCCTCTCACCGGTCATCGCTAACCTGTACATGGAACACTTCGAAACCAATGCTTTAGACAAGTCAGAACACAAACCCAAACTTTGGCTCAGATATGTTGACGACACCTTTGTAATTTGGCCACACGGGAAGGAAAAACTGGATAGCTTCCTCACACATCTCAACAGCCTACACCCCAAAATACAATTCACTATGGAAATAGAAGCCAACAACCAACTTCCCTTCCTTGACGTCCTAATCTACAAAAAACCTGATGGCTCCCTAGGACACACTATCTACCGGAAAAAAACACACACCAACCGCTACTTACATGCACAATCACACCACCACCCTGCACAAATAAACTCCGTAGCCAAGACTCTCATCTCCAGAACCAAACGCCTGGCTGACGAAGACCACTTGACAACTGAGTTACAGAATCTCTCAAATGTGTTAATTGCCAATGGATACCAGCAAAACAGGGTTACGAAGCTAATCCAAAAAGAAACACCCCCCAAAAACCAAGACACAGAAGAAAACAATGGCATAGCCCTCCTTCCTTATATCAAGGGCACTACAGATAAAATTAGCAAAATCCTCCATAAACACAATATCAAAACAGCCTTTTGCACCAACCAAAAAATAGCCAATATCCTCAGAAACCCCAAGGATAAAATTCAGTTGGAAAACCAAGGGGTCTATGAAATACCCTGCAAAGTCTGCCCAGCCACGTACATTGGACAAACAAACAGACGAATAAATGCACGTATCGCAGAACACAAGAATGCCGTCAAAAAAGAAGAAAAAACTTCCTCTCTTTTCCAACACATGAAAGAAACAGGACACGAAATTAATTTTGCAGATTCCAAATTGCTCTTTAACATGGAACATCACCACAAGAGAATAATCATGGAAGCCATCGAGATAGAGAAACACCCTCACAACATGAACAAGCGTGACGACACATCCCGCTTGCCAGACATCTGGAAATTAGCCCTCCCCACAAAATCTGACACCAGATCCAGAGGCACACAGAACGCCATCACCAATCAACCACACCAGACCCAAACCCAGACCCTCTCCACAGATAAATTACAGACACCATCCAGTAGCCAAACCAGGGTGGCACCTCCGGATGCTGCACCCCCCTGCAATCCCTACACAGATTTGGCTGGCACAGGCCACAAAACCACAGCTCGCCCCTATACACGAAGCCAAGCCAGAGCACAACCAAGTGCAGTACAGCCATCTTCTCAGAAAAACTCTTCACAAAGTTCAAGAGTTCAAGACACGAAGGCTTTAGCAACTAATCCACACCTAATGACCCACCTAAGTGGGATTCAGGAAATCACTCAAGAAATCACTCAAGATATCCCTCAAGTAATTAAGGAACAAAAGAAGAAAAGGCACACTAGCCTGGGAACCTCCTCTCTGCCCAGAACATTGGAGGCTATACACCACACCTCCTCAACAGTATTTATAGGAACTCAAACACTGAGATCCTGCTCTGTTCCAGTAACAAGAAGCCGAAAGCACCAGCCTGAAGATGACGAGTGAGACCTCGTCGAAACGTCGCCTAGACACCCCAACTTTTACACGGGAAGACACCCGAGGACACCAAAACCTGCATATATATATATATATATATATATATATATATATATATATAATGATCTTGTTTTTATTTCAGTAGTAGGTGCAGTCGATACGGTCATAAAAGTTTCATGAAAATATTCAGGGAGATTGGCAACAGGCCACAATAACAAATACTAACCGTGGTCAAGGCAAATGAACGTGGGAGCCAAAGGAGAGCATAACATTGTCTTCATGGAGTGGTGGCCATTCTACTGAGTTATGAAAGCTGAATGGGCTAGAGTTTAATGTTATGTGTTGTATATGGATAAGAGATGGCCAAACAATTGTCTTAAGATGCCCGCACTTTCTAAATAGCTGTCATTCCTGGATTATTCCGATCAGTGAGTCTCTCACATTCTTTGGGGAAGAAACTAGAATAGATTAAGGATACTGCTAACTACTCTCTATTGGCACTTGCTGAAATAAACCAACAAGGAAGACTAAGCTGCTTGACACTGTCACAAACATTGTTTTATTTTTGCTTCCCTCCCCACTCAGTGGTTCCCAAACTGGTACCTGCACCCTTAGGGGCACATGAGCATTTGCCAGAGAAAATGAAAAACAAAAAACTTATCATGCCAAGTGATCGCTCCTTGCATGACATTTGTTAAAGGCCTCTACAAGTGACCTACAAGTGACCTTCTGGAAATTCTGCTGAGCATGTTTGAATTGCCTCCTCCCCTCCGCCTGCCACACATGAAATTGGGGGGGGGGTACAGAAGAAAGAGAAGGCGAGAGCTTAAAGAGGTTTTGTAGCAGGTGAAAGAATTGGAACCATGTTGTCCCACAGCAATTGCAATAAGAAGGTGGAAAAAAGATTGAGCTGTGAAGCCTTGTATGGCAGCTAAGGTCTTGGGGGCTGGTGCAGGTGAATGCTAGATTTGCACACTAGATTAAATGATTTGCAAAGGGCACACAGATTAAAGAGTTTGGGAACCACTGTTCCTAGCCCAGATTAGTAACTTAAAATGCAGGCATCAGGCTGTTATTGTAGCACAAGAAGCCACTATCTAAAACAAGCTCACTACTTATCAGTAAGTACTTTATCTCTTAAACTATGTTACTATCTATGTGATTACAGGACCTCATCTACATACCCTTTCTTATTCCTCCATCAGGCGGGCAGGGATATTCCCCGGTTGATAAGAGGAAGCAAGGTCCATATCTCTCCCGAGTGCCAGAACGGGTAAAGGGCAGGCCTTCCTCGGGTGACATAGCCTGGTCTATGTGGGGGCAGTCTTCATTTGCCAGCGCCGCCTTGGCCACCTCCCCATTCAGTTTCGAATCTTCAAACATATAAGCAGAAGGCTATTGAAACACTAAGAATGGTTTTATCAGAACGAAATCTGTTGGTAGGGTTCAACAGCTAAAAGGTGAGATAGAAAAAGGAAAAAAAAAGTAGCACATTTGCCCTAGGTATGTTGGAGGTGTGCAGCGCACCAAATGAAATTTCTTTTCTTTTCTTTTTTTCCGAAAAGGAAAAGAGTGAAAGGGGAAAACAGAATGTTAGCTTGTTAGAAACAGGGTAGCTTTGGCTCCTAGCTCTGTGAGCAGCTCTGCAATTAGAAACGAGATTATATTTAGCATGATGGAAGATGGCACCCAAATTTTCTGTTTCTCAATAAACTTCCTAGAACTCAACAACTTTGGAGACTGGCACTGATGATGATTCTTTTTCTTTTTTTGTGGCATTCTAGCTTTGCTGATTTATACCTGTTGTGGTGCATTTCTCAGGAAATAATCCTTACACAAGTTGCTTCTGATTTGTTTCCATTTTGGTTCACACAAAATGGTGGCACACATTTAAGACAGATGCACACAGAGGACATAATGGAATATGACAGCAGAACATGGATTCTTTACAATAAAAATCCATTTGCTGAAGTTGTCTTCAAAGACATACTTTTTTTTTTGCCTTTTGCAACGGCAGCACAGGATGGTACCTCAAGATAATCAAGCAGCTGATGGGATTTGAAAACAAACGTACATTGCAGATGATAATAGATGGCTTTTAAATGTGTCCATTTCAATCAACATGTTTCCATGAGAACAGACTTTTTCCTCTGTGTGACTTGCTTCACAATCTCAAAGCAGTTTAAAGTGCTCTTCTAACATTTTAAAGTGCAAAGAATATATTGAATATATACTTGGAATATGGCACAGTTCAGTTGGGATGTTTTGGCCATAGAGGGATCACCAGGCATAAATGTAAACCCTTTCTTTTGAGTGGCGTAGCACAGATAGCTGCAGCATTCAAAGCCTCGGTTGCACAATGCTTATTACATAGAGATAATTGGACAGACATGGCAGGTGATCCTATAGAGTTTAAATTAAAGGGGCAGTGTATAAAACAACGATTCTCATGACAGATCAATATTCCTTGCTCACGATAGATATCAACAATCAATATACCTTTGCTCAAGACACTTCATAGCTTTCACTAGCTCGCAGATAGTGATTAATAAAATCAACCCAGAGGGATAAAAGAGAGCACAGAACAATCAAAGATATTTGATATGAATTAACTAGCCAACCATTGTTGCTCTTTATAATTTGAAGAGCAGGATGTACATAAACAGCATTGTAAGGTTTCTTAGTTCTATTCGTACAAACAGCTCTTTAATTTGCCAGCTTTAGAGATGAAGGGGAGTTCTGAATCCACTTATGCAAATCCACTCCACTTCATGGTAGGGAGGAGTTGTGGTGGACCATGTGGCCACCCACTCCCCTCCAGGGGCGGGGGGACAAAGTCCTGCATCACCCGGAGGTTCCTGGCCACGTCATCGACCAGCCAGCCAATCCGCTGGCTGGGGAGACGTGGCCGGTCCCCATTTAAACCAAGGCATGAGCCGGAGAGCTTTCTCTCGGCTCTCTTCTTCAATCTCCCGCCCGCCCTCCCTAATTTGCACGTGTCAATATTGGCCTTGCTATGGACCTTGGTTGGTCGCCGTTGAGGGGCCTGGTAGGAATTTTTCAACTTGGCAAATTGGCATGGGCCACTGGGTTTTTGCCTACCTCGTAGCAATTGTCACAACTTTGTAAGGGTTGGCAGTTAGGCATTGGTTGATCTTATGATGGGGGAGGGGAAGTGTGGCCATCACCTGCCCCTCCAAGCTTAAGGGTATTCCGTTAAAGGAATCCGGGTGTGTGGATCTTGTCCGAAGCCCAGGGCGGGGCTAGGGCCATGCCACAACCCCGCTGGGAACCCTGGAGGAGCTCAAGTTGGTTTCCATCAATGGGGCTCCCCCTACCAGTGGTTGACCCTTACTGGACTCCCTGCGTGTTGGGCAGGAGTCAAATATAGTCGAGTGAATCCAATGCCTAAGCCAATACCACTCACATTAAGTAACCAATAAAGTTGTGGTCTAAATTTGCCCAATAACATTAACCTAATATCTGCGTCCTTGTGTTTTATTCACCATCGAGGGGGTGGTTTCAGGGTCTCAACACGCAATAAGTGGAATGGGTGGGGAAAGGACCCGATACCTTGAAAAAGTTCCTTTGCTCATTGCATTCTCATAATACTACACCTACCATACTCGCTGCACGGCCTATGCTGGGCAACAAATTGCCAGTGCCTCTGATGGGGACTGAATGAAAGAGTTGGAGGAATTGACAAAGTGCTAACTAAATGCAAGCAGGGAGTGACCATCTTGAAGATGTACTACAGCACCTGTAACTTTTCTAATGCAACTTTTTTTAAAGTTTGGTATTGGGAAGACAAAGATAATATGGAAACAGAAACATTGCACTAAGCAGCAATTTCATCTTTTTCTACTGAAAAGTGAGTTTGAGCTGTTGTGCATTAACAAACACAAATAGCTTATCCATAACTATATGAATGTAATTGGACACTGCTGCATATGAGCTCTCATCAACCTTTATGCCAGGGATACAAAACCTGTAGCCTTCCAGATGTTGAACTTCCAACTCCCATCAATCCACTTGGCCATTCTGGCTGGAATGGATGGGGGTTGAAATCCAACAACATCTGGCTTCCCAGTCCCTGCTGCATGCCAATTTGCTTGCATCAATTGTGCCTATGGCAAAAATAATGCAGATTGTGGTTATTATGTTTCTGTTAATGTCCTCCAATTGAAAAGTGACTCTTGGGTTTGGGGGAAGTTTGGGTCCTCATAAAGGTATACCTAGGAAGCACCTAGTGTGGCTTATGGCCTTATAATAACATTTAATGGACACTCCAGAATCCCCTACGAAAGCCAAACAAAGCACTCAAGGAACACATAATACAGAATTATATTACAGATGAAGCTTCCTATAGTTAAAACATACAAGAGAACAACAACTGAGTGGTAATTTATCAAAGTGAGCAAACCAAGGAAGCATCTTATCATGTGCAACTGCCACACATGTGCTGCATTTGTGTGTATTGGAGGCTAGGGGAAAGGATTCATAGCATTCTTCTATCCCAACATACAGCATGTAACATAGCGTGTTATATATATTTCATGCAAGCCCTTCCCTTCAAAAAAGATTGGGGAGGTTACATCAAGCATTTATTTGTAAATATATATCACATGTAATGTTCTAGATATGGTAGGAGTTGTTAATTTGGGGATAATTTTGCTGAGGGGGGAAGATGACAAGATCTTATTCACCTGCCCTGAGTTGGTAACTATGAACTTTATTCCAAAATGCAAGTGAAGTATGGTACGCCAATAAATCAATTGATTCATTGAGTTTGTTGCATTTATCACTGGTTATGCTTTACTCCCTGTCTCACTGAATTCCTCATACGCAAATTCCAACCTTGGCTGAGGGACACAATTAGCATTGGTGCAATAGCCAGGGATTAACCTGATATGCACTATCCTTGAATGGGTGGTGCTTGTCTTCTCCCCTAAAGAATTAAAGCTGTGTGAGGGGCACCTCTGTACGTGGTTGTGTTCAGAAATTCAGAAGGTTACTGTTACATGGTCAAGCAGTAATGGTTTAGTTGTATTAAGAGGAGCTTTCCCATATCCCAGAATTTATTTCAAGGGGCCAAACGATGATAAGCAATTTATTCAGTGAAAAGTATAAAAGAGGGGGGACTGGTGCAATATTCTGTGTCAAAGACTTGACATATCTAGGAAAACATATTCCAGGTCATCCTTCTCCTCCATTTCCTCCTGACATAATTCAGGCAAATGATAGGCTGATATTAAGTAAAAAATTGCAAACTATGATTGGTGCTTTCCTTCCAGATGCACAGATTGCTGACTCAGAAGTAATGTCAAACTATAGTTTGCCTAAACCAGGAAGTCAGGGAAGGAATTGAAGTGTGTAAAGCAGAGCTTTCCAAACTGTGTGTGGTGACACGTTAGTGTGCTGGCTGCACTGTGCAGGTGTGTCGCACAAATGCTGTTATAAGGGTTAAGTTTAACCTCCAGTTTGCTCGTAAAACTGAATTACTGTGTTGCAAAATGATGCATGTCTAAAAAGTGTGTCACCAACATGAAAAGTTTGGAAAGCTCTAGTGTAAGGGAAGTTCATGACCCTACGGCTCAGACAAATGTCAAACCATCATTTGACTGTTTTGTCCAAGCCATGATAACCTTGGAATATGTGCCGCAATCAAGTTTTATTAGTGTCTTCAATTTAAATAATATTGGAAGTTGGTGGGGGAATTAAAAATGGAGTTTAATGTGGGTTTCAATTAATAAGTCCTATTAGCGGAAGCCTACACAAGGAGTTCTGCTTGTGCAACAGGGCTTCCCTTGGGCATGCCCTGTCAGAATGATCAACATAGTGCAAAGTTATGCCCGCTATGGTTCTTTGGGATGCATTCAGCTAAGTTTTATTCAGAAATAAATGGACCTCACTTACTCATTTTCATTCATTTCATTGAGTCTATTCTGAGTAAAACTTAGTTGAATACCAGCCTTTGGGAGGAATTCAACATTGCACTAAGATGATCATGATGTCAGAGCAACCATTTTGGCTTGACAAATGGAACAAATCATCCTCTCTCCCCCCCATAAGCTGTTCTGGGCAGGTGGGGGAGGTTCTCCTGATCCCTCCAAGTGAATTTCTGGGTGTGGGGGTGCCCAGGGTGAGGAGAGGGGGAAAGTTCCCTTGTGCAAGCAGAAGTCCTCTTTATTTGAATCCTAAACTTTAGAAGCTTGAGGAATGAGGCTGCAACCCTACCCTCACTTGACCAGGAGTAAGTCCCACTGAATTTTTGATGAGAGCTAAAAGTGCAGATTAATCAGTCTAAAACTGATCCTGTATCTCTTAGGCATGCTGAGTAATTACAGAGTTCTTAAGAGTATTAACTTCTGTTTTGCACCATAGTAAACTGAGGGCAGGTTGCTTCCCTATCAGCTTCAAAACATAAATACTAGACCTATGATGTAAAAAGCTTATTTAAAAATAATAAAATGGTGATTCAACCAACTACTTGCCTAGCTTTTGTAAAGTGTGAGGCTATACTCTCTGGTCAAATTCTCAACACTATATTACTATAAACAGTCATTGCTTCCTCTAAAGAATTCTGGGAACTGTAGTTTTATAAGGATGCTGAGAGTTGTCGGAAGACCTCTACAATTCCAAGGTTCCTGTGAAAAAGGATTAATTGTTAAATGACTCTGTGAATTGTAGTTTGTATGCGCTGGGGAATAGGGGCCTATTAACAATTCTTAGCACCCTTAATAAATCTTGCTTGTTTAAAGTGGTATCATAGTGCTTTAAATATTTGGTGGGAATGTGGTCTCCCTGTGTATTTAGGATTTATGATTTATAATGCTGTCTGGCTGAACTGTAAATACTTTTTGCTCCCCCAGCCCCCGTTCTCCACTTATGTAGTTATATATAATGTATTTTCTCTTCTTTATTCATCCAAAACAATGCTTACAAATATACACCAAAGGAGAATGAGGACATAAACCCAAGATTTTTCTCCTGAGACTTGAACACAAAACTACCTGTAAATTGATTGTTCTCTGAAGATTTACTTTGTAGAAAATAAAATGCGTGTTTTCAGGCAGGCTCTAATTCAGCAAAATATCCCATTTGGTTTGTGCACGAGACCATGTTCAAAGATGAACACTGGATATTTATGTATGCCAGAGCTTGTGAGGGATTCAAAAGGACAACACCCCATGTTCCGTTGTTTGCCTTTGAATGGTGATGACACATTCCAGTTCTAACTATGCACACTTTCTTGCAAGTAAGTTCCACTGGAAGACAATGGGGCTCACTTCCAAGTGAACAGATTTAAGGATGGGTTACCAGCACACAAGGGCTACATCGATCATAGATTATAACACAGAAGAATTACAGAGGAAGATACAGTAAACCACAGACAGGTAATGATGAGATGATGAGATGACAGCTTGGAGAGAATATGGATGTAAGTACAGCTGGGAGAGTTAGAGTTTGACAAAAGCTATGGTGTAAGTGATTTTGATACCAGGAGCGAGATTATTGTTCAGCCAATATGTTCTTGAAATTTTCTGCTGGAGAGCAATGCAAATTAACTTGTTTTCCATGCAGACAGTACTAAAGAGAGCAACTTAGCCAGTTAGTGCCATGTCGCATCAAGTACTTACTTTTTTTTCTTTGGGCATTAATACCTTTTGCATCAGGTTTTGTGTGTCACAACCTCAATGGAGTTTACCTAGTCTGTGACATCCCTTGTTGTTTTGATTTAATGAACTGTATTCTAATGTCCTCTGTTGCCCAACATGGAGCTCAGGTTGATAGGAATTGAAGAAAAACATCAGAATATAAAATGTGACAGTCTGTAACATATATAAGTTGCAAGCAACATACAGTAAGAAAAAAACAAATAGTGAGAAAGAGAGAGAGAGAAAAAGAGAAACATGAAGAACATGTAAAAAACTTAATTTGTTACTACACAGCAATTGCGTTGATTTTTAGCTATCCCAAAACTTTACAGTTTTAATGTAATATATACATAGAGGTTTTTTTTATCAGTGCTGTCATTTTTAAAAAGCCTTATAAATGTTTTTTTTTTTGTATATTTTAAAATGCACTTTGATGTCATCTTCATACCATAGACTTTATGCTGGCAGAATTTAGCTTAGCATGCTAAACCCAGAGGCCCTTAAACCCAACCTACCTGTGAGTATTTACTCACCAAAGTGTTGGACTGGATCCCTCCAGGAAGTGTAGGTCTCAATAAAGGTACTTCAGGGAATAATCTCTCACAAACCTTATTGGCCAACGCTGTGACCTCCCTCCTAGACAATACCACCATTTAGAGGCACTGTTTCTTGGAGTGAGGTGACATGTTGGTTTACTGACATCTGGAGACAAGGGGTCAAAATGTGAAGGTCAGGCAGTCTTTCTTTGACAGGTGACTCTGGAAAGGTGCAATCCTGAAAAAAATGTTGTTCCTGGAAGCACTTTCCTTCCAAAAATGTACCTCAGAACCAGAGGTGGTCTTGCAGTACTTACAGCCTCACTCACAGTGGTACTGTACCTATGAAATCAAACTAAAATTATAGTAGTTTCATAGTAGGATGCTATAGTCAAAGAACAGGTCAGATACCTGGGAATATTTCACTGCGCTGCCTAACATAGCAGGGAGAGATAATCATTGCAGAAGCTACCTCTCCAAGCCACCACTTAAGATCTTATAGCACCACCCTCCAACTTGAGTTTCAGTCTTAGGTAATAAATAACTACAATATGATGATCTGTAGAAGATGAAATGTATGCCATTCAAGGAGCAGAGATGACTGTGAAGGACCACGAGGGCAGAAATGGTTTTGTTTTATGAAAGCAACAAGTACAGAAAGACTTGGGTTGAAGTTTACATCATGTATAAAATAGTAAGAAGTACACCAAGACTTGAGTTCCACACAAAACCCCATTTGTTTGTTTTTGTTGCTGTATAAACAGCCATAATTTGTTCTGTGCATAAGCAGTAATGTAGTAGTGGTTTACTACAGTATCCAAAATTCAAAAGATCAGGTCTTCAGCTCCCCATTTTTAAAAGTGAAAAAATGCAAAGGCATTGCAAGGACTGATTTCTTTTAAAACCCTGAAAAGCTTTCAGTGAGACCACTATTTTGCAAATGATTTTCTTGGCTCTGCCTGTAGCCAATAAAATTCGTCAGACCCTGACATTACAGCAGTGATGTCAATTTACCTCAGTGCAGAAGGTCATAGCTGTCATAGCTTGCCATAGTTGTCAGTGTAATCTGTATTTGCCCCACTGTCAGTGGGCAAATGGCTTTGTGGGATGTCACACAAGGAAGAACTCCTCATTTTCCACCTGCTCATTTCATTTGGGTGACTGACATTCATACTCATTAACACCAGTCAGTAAAATATCTTAGCTGCACTGTGCTCCTTGCAAAGCATCAAACTATGGGTAGACAATTGTCCAGTTTTGATAGTTAAGGGCTCAGAATACAATAGCCTCTGTTCCTTAACTACACATGGGGTAAATCAACTAGTAGGATATAAAACCTCATTGATGTAAAATTCCTTTAACACAAGCAGCAGATTTATGTTTCAGCCCTGGAAGCGAAGGTTCAGGTGATAGTCGATAGTATGGTCACTGAACTGTTTTGCCATTAAGTATTGAAATATGAAATCTATTGAAGGAGCTCCTGGCATTTTGAGTTTAAAAACTATTTGATTTATTCCAGGTAGTCAAATTAGGTCAGGATGAGCAAAGGTTTTCAAAGGATGGTGCAGGGTCTGTGCCAGGTTTTTTGGCTGGCTGGCTGGCTGGCTGGCATAAAGGTTGAGGGGTGGGGACATTGAGGTGGAAGTTTTATTCATTTATTTATTTCATAAAATCCACACTCCCTTGATTCTAAAAAGAAACCCTCAACATTGTTCCTACTCCTTATTGAGAGAACACAGGCAGAGCAGTAATGCTGATTCAGAGCTGTGTGTTTCTTTAACATCTCAGCACTGATTAAGTCTGAAAACCCCACAAATCTAAGTTTCTAAAATCTCCATGCCTTTTTTTTTTAATTGAAGGCCCAGAAATGAGCAGACTCTTGTGTGAATTTAAGTGACCAGAAAGATAACGGAGATGCATAATCTCTCCCCCCCGGTCCTGAGGAGACATCAGGAAAGGTATGGGTTCTACTACGGTCATGCTGATTTTTGTAATTCATTTTCAAATGGGGGAAAAATCTGACTCTATTATGCCTGTTATATAAGCATACGACAAACCTAAACACAGGAATGATTTCACTGACTATGGTGTGTTAAGTGTGGGCTAGGCCTTAGGTCTGGAACTAGTCCAGTTTCCATAAAAAGTTTAGAAATAAAATACAGATAGGTAAATGTACATATAGGAAGAGAGGCAGCTCCTTTATTCTGAGCCAGACCACTGGTCCATCTAGCTCTGCATTGTCTACATGGACTAGGCAGCTTTGAAAGGTTTCTGGATGAAGGTTTTCCCCAGACCTTGGTGATGCAACCTTCTGCATGCAAATGATGCTCTTTGCCACTGGGCTAGGGCCCTTTCCACAATGTACCGCTACATTCATTTACGTCCACTAACTTTGATGGGTTATACTTATATGCAGCTATGGTCAGGAATCACCCTTCAATAAGGCAAAACAGTTATTTTATTTTTAAAGTAAACTATCACTTATGAGGTAGTGCAATGCAGTAGCATTACTGGTTGTTCCAATTTTAAGTGAGCCACAAAGGCACAGCGATCGAGACTGTCATACAGGAATCTGCACGCTCACCTGAGCTGAATCAGCACAAGCAAAAAGTGGTTATTCTGTTAATTCTGAGTGCTGAATTCATCCCTGCGTGTCTTATAGACACATATCCTTAGGCAATTCTGAGGTGCTGAAAGCATGAAACTACAGCCCATACTTCTCTCCACCTGCAGACCTCTCTATGAGACCTGGTGGGGCCATTTTACTCTCTCCAGCATTCTGCGAGTTTTAGCTGTACCACTCTAAAACTCAATAGGGGAATATATATAACTTAACATGGTGGCTCGTTCCATATAAAGGTTAGGGTGCAGAGAACCTGAGTAGGCACTTAGAAAGTGCTTCTGCACTGTAGTTTCACTGGTGCTGGCAGTAAGGACAGTTGGTTGGGGTTATTTACATTTAATTCAATATGTCTATTAACACCCAGACCAAAAGAATCCACTCTGGATTCACAGTAGACTAGAAACTACACTAAAGCTGGTCAGAGTGTTACTAATGTACAGGCTCCTCATTAAGTTTGCATCTCCAGCAACTCTGTAATGTTTAGCAATTGGTTCTTATATGATTTACAGAACCAGATAGTAACTGATCACTGTTGAAGTCTTTATAAAGAAAGAATGGTATTTTCCTTTGTATTAGAAGGCAAAAACCGCTTGGCTTTGTTTTTAACATTCATTGCTGACACTATCCATCCCTGGTACTGAGCCAGATGAGATTCCCTTTGGCATCTCCTTTCCTCCAAGTTTGGTGCTGCCCAACTTCTAGGAATAACAGTCAGAAGTCTGAGTGTGGTCTACTAGTGATGACTGCAGCAGGCCACTTGCACGCAGACAATGGGTTGTGCAGTGCCAATTTGAGAAAAACAACAATGTCCCTGAATATTATAAACCCCTCACCACAATGCCTTACAACCCTCCCCCAAATAAAATATGCACGTTTTGCTTTAGGCTGCACCAAATGAATGAGTGGGTCCTGTATGTAATCCAACCGAATTAAACAAAGTACAAATGGGCTCTGGAGCTGATGACAAGCAGATACGCATTAAGGTTCACACATGCAAGCTGGCCACATCTTTTCTCCATGTGATCCGTCTCATGTATAGGACTGAATGGCAACCCCTCCGTGTGAGCTGGGCTGCACCTAAGTGCTGCTCCAGTCACACACAGACAAATGGCTGCTGGAGCAGTTCGGTTCATACTTTCCCACATACAAGAAGAATCACACCAGAGATAACAGGTGGCCATCAGGACCTTTTATGCACAGGGACTGCATGTGAGTTCAGAGCATTCATGAGAACACAGTGGTTCCACACTGCACCATGGATACACAATCTGCCACGATCTCATTGGGCAGTTGGATGTATGTGACACGCTGCTTCATGAGTGTCCTCTTATCCTCCGTACTTCGCAGAAACGTAAACCATTCCTATTTACTCATGAAGAAGGTGCTCCATTGCTTTGTGATGGCATTGTGATAAGCATTTGCAACCTGAGGAGAATGGACAGCAAAAACCACATAGGTGTGTGCGCAAAGGTTAAAATAGTAAAGAGGCAGTCATTGCATGGATTGTGGCCAGCCTGGTGCAATGGAAGTCTTCAAATCAAACTAAAGGGTTAACCGAAAACAAAAAAACAAAACAAACAAACCCACAGCAAAATATAGTGACAAAAATGAAAGCTCTTTACCATCTGTATGGAATATTACAGAGTTCTGCAAAGGAACAAAGTTAATTTTCTGCCATCACTTTCCCATCTCTTAAAAAAATATATCAGCGTTTGGCACTGGTGAAGCCACACACACAAAGGAAAGTCACGCTTCTTTTGTGTTCTTTCAATAGCATCCACATGCATGGCTATGAAATGGATAGAGGAGATTTTACACCCACATGGAGTGATAAATTAGTTTTCCGCCAAAAATAAATAAACATATAAATGATACTGCAAGACCATCATAATTATAAACTGGTTCCTTAAACGTATCCCTCACTACTAAAGTTTAGTATGAATCACTGTATAAATGACTTTTATCGCAATATATCCCAATGGGAAGTATCTTTTAAAAATAGGCTGAAGGTTGCATATGGCTGCAACCAATGCTTGTTTTACCGGCCAAAATAATTTGTGTTTATTATGTTTAAAAGTACTATTTCCCCCCACAGAATTGGTCAATGATATTCCATGGGTAGAGGTAGATTATGGGGTTGAACTGATCAGATCAAAGCCCTGTAACTTTGTGTGCTCTTTGAGGAGTCTCATAAAACTGAGATAGTCCCATAACTAACCACTAGCCATGGGATATTATAATATATTCCATGATGACTAGTATTTTTATTCCCCACCCCCAATGTTGAACTAATATGAAATATAGTTTAGTCTGACTGGGAATATTTTCTTATTGCTGTCATTTATCACTATAATTAACAAATAATCATAATAAAGTACCCTGTGAGATTATCGCTCATGGCTCTTCAGAATAAGTCTGCACAAAATGGTCAATGTTCTCCCCTTTTCAGTCAGCCTTTACTGTGAGGAGGGTTGAAGGAGCTGTAGACTGTGGACCTTTTGTGAGGAGGCATTGTTGCTCCTCCTGTTCAGAGCTCTAAATGCTAAGCTTCCATGTTGATTATGTCGCTACTTGTTACAAAATTGGTTGGGTCACGTGATGTGGAATAAACACCCTTACATTTAGCCTTGTTCCCTTCTGAATCACATTGTGTTTCTGCGGGAAGTCTAAGCTATCATTCTAATGGGTGGCTAACCACCATCTGAAAAAAATACATGGTTGTCTCATGAAATCTGCATGTATTGATGTAAGTTTATCCTTTAAGGAGGCACCTGGTTTCTCTAACGTAAATGGTGTTCTGCAACTCAAAAAGCATCTAGGAACAAGTGGCGAAAAAAATATCCAGGGGGTGTGGGAATTGTGTACTTGTGTGTGCTTGTTTTGCTGGGCATGACCTGCGCCCTTGGCTCCCAGAATGCCAGGAAGCACTTCGCTCATGGGAACCATCGTGATGTATTAATGCAGCCCGGCAAACATAAGCTGTAAATTTCTAAAAAATATTCTTCCACTAGCTGTATTAACTCTTAAAATCTTTTGAGTGTCCCTTTAAACAGGACCAATATTAAGGCTCCTAAAGCGTGCTCTCCTAAGTTTCACTTGTCAACTTCTCCTGTACCATTTTGTCCCTGCAACCTGTATGTCCCACACATTGCTCCATGTGTGGTGGTGGGACAGTAATGGGATAATGTGCTACCCATTGTGCTAAGAAAGCAGTCTGACTGAATCTTTCAATCTCTACAAAGGATGGAGGTTAAAGGTCAGATGGACATTCCTCTAAGAGGTTTCCTACCTGCTCTGTTAATTTCTAACATTTCTTCTTGGGCGAGTGGGCATGTGTCGCTCTGAGTACTGTGGTGTGGAGAGTTTATGACAGATTTACAATAATTGGGGGATCCCAGCTGGGGCGGCCGTGGGATATGCTTCTTTTTTTTCTTTGGTAGCTTCTGCTTAGCCATAGCTAAGGAGTAATACATTCCGAAATTGTTCACAATGACGGGTACAGGCATGGCAATGGTCAGCACGCCTGCGAGAGCACAGAGGGCCCCCACCAGCATGCCTGACCAAGTCTGAGGATACATGTCTCCGTAGCCCAGGGTAGTCATGGTGACAACAGCCCACCAGAAGCCAATGGGGATATTTTTAAAGTGTGTGTGTTCGCTGGCACTAGGATCATTGGGTTTAGCACCTATTCTCTCAGCGTAGTAGATCATTGTGGCAAAGATTAAGACGCCCAATGCCAAGAAGATGATGAGCAGCAAGAATTCGTTTGTGCTGGCACGGAGGGTATGACCCAAGACCCGCAGACCTACAAAGTGGCGGGTCAGCTTGAAAATTCGCAAGATTCGTACGAATCGGACGACTCGCAGGAAGCCCAAGACGTCCTTGGCAGCTTTGGAAGACAGGCCACTGAGTCCAACCTCCAAGTAGAAAGGCAGAATGGCCACAAAGTCAATGATGTTCAAGGTGTTTTTGATAAATTCCATCTTGTTCGGGCAGAAAATGACCCTCATTAGGAACTCAAAAGTAAACCAAACGACGCAGACCCCTTCAATGTAGGTTAGGAAGGCCTCTGTCTCCGCCTCCCGATAGATGCGCACGTGGGTATCATTCCCAACAATTTCCGTCTCCGTCTTGTTAACGATGGGATTAAATCTCTCATGGGTCTCGAGGCAAAAGGTAGTGATGGAAACCAGAATGAAGAAGAGGGAGGCAAATGCGATATACTGTAGAGAGAGAAAACAGGAGAAAGCTGTTAGACAGTAAAGTTTGTTTGTGAGGAGGGGAAAACACAAAGCATATAGAGATTTGATTGTGAGACATTAAAGAAAATAATACCAGTAGAAATGGCGCTGCCTGGCTGCAAGTGCTCAACACCCATTTGGCAAAGCAACAGGGTCCATGGCCAAGTTAGCCTATGATCTTTGGAGTGGCTTATCTACAGTTTAGGAAACTTGAATTGAACCGTCTTGTTCCATTGTAAAATATTTTCTAGAGCTGCCAATACCCTGTAGTTTGGGGACTTATTTGATGCCTCATATCATGGGACAACCTGGACCTGATATAGATCCAAACTGAATCAGGGGACTTGTACAGCCCTAATTGTTTACATAGGATTAAAAAACCCAATTAAGCATATTGTCAGTGGCAAGGGGGTGGCAGACAAATGAGATTCTTTGCCTGTGTCTCCTCCTTCGCCCCCTCTCTTTGTGACCCACTACCTCTGGTTACGTACTTAATTCATTCCGGAGGTCTGTTCTTAACCTGAAACTGTTCTTAACCTGAAGCACCACTTTAGCTAATGTGGCATCCTGCTGCTGCCGCGCGATTTCTGTTCTCATCCTGAAGCAAAGTTCTTAACCTGAAGCACTATTTCTGGGTTAGCGGAGTCTGTAACCTGAAGTGTATGTAACCTGAAGTGTATGTAACCCAAGGTACCACTCTACAGGTTTAATTAGGGTTTAGAACTATGATTAAATACAGGGTCACCTGGCTGCTCTGGATTACTCTGAGTGGACCTGACCCAGGACAATCTGGGGATGTCTTGACCTGCTCTGGGCCAAGCCTGGATTGGTTCAGGATCTGGGATTTGTCCCAAGACAGGGCACAGCCCTAGTGTTTTGTTTTACTCTGCATCTCAAAATCAAATTCTTTTCAGAAAAAGTATATGTTTAGATTCTGTACTAAAGAGGATATGTGAATACCATTTTGATCTCCTGCACATTCTGAAATAATATGCAGCTGATGCAGCAATTGGGCCTGAACTGGGCACCACGCAGTTGTGCAATCACAAGGAGGCTGGCCCAGGATCCAATGTATCACAGATTGGATAAGTCCCACCATCTTCCCACTTTAGAAGGCCAGCTTAGTTGAGAGCTGGGGAGATGGTCATCTCCACTCATTCGATACACGCACATGCCCAGCTATTGGGGGGGGGGGTTGTTTTCCTTGGTCACTCACTGAACCAAAAAATGAATCTAAAGTACATTGGCCAAGGTAACACAGGTAAATAGGACAAACCAAGGGTGGCATCAGGAACAAGCAAGCAGGTATAGTTTTGCTAAAACAAATAGTTTCAAAATAAAATAAGGAGCAGCAGGCTATCAAGGCTGGCTCAGAACTGAGCTCCCAATTGCCCTATTTTTAGAGTTGCAAAGTAGAACGAATCACTTAGGGTGGAAGAAACTTTGCTGAATATGAATTGAGGCTGACTTTTTACCACAGTCCTGTAGAGAGTCCTGACATTTCCCATAGGAGGCTTTATCAGGGAGTTTTCACACTAATATAGGGTTCCTTTTTTTTTTGGGTTGGGGGAAGCCCATAATCCACATTTATGCATATCCCACATAAATTGTCAAATAGCTTCACTGCACACACATGGAATGTCCTGGCTTATATGCAAGTGGTGTAGGCAACACAAGGGAAGTAGCCCTGTAGATGTTAAAAAAACCTGTTTTGCATCCCAGAGGTGCTGGTCCACACACCTGGTTTCTGTAAGATGCTAGAACAGCAGCACTGGAATCCCTCCTCCCATTCATGGCTTGTTGGCTCCTCCTTGTTTCCTATGGAGGTCAGGCAGCCCTTTCTCCCAACTACAGGAACATAGGAAGCTGCTTAGACCACTGGTCCATCTAGCGCAGTTTTGTCTATTCTGACTGGCAGTGTCTGTCCAGGATTTCAGGCAGGGCATTCCCAGTTCTACCTGGAGATGGCAGGGATTGAACCTGGGACTTTTTGTATGCAAAACAGATGCTCTACCACTCAGTTATGGCTCTTCCCCCACTAAAGCTCTACTCGGGGAGGGGGAAGGTTGTGACCATCCAGATGTTTCCAGACTACAGTTCCCATAATCTCTGATTATTATCCATACTGGCTGGGACTGATGGATGGGAGTTGGAGTCCCAGCAGATCTGAAGAGTCATAGGGTCCCTAGACAGAAATTCAGTTTTAATCATTTATTTCTCTCCCTCCACACACATTCAAAACCTGACACTAATGCAGAATGGCCTGCACATATCAAGAACACATATTTACTAAGTGTCTCTTCAAATTCCTCTCTTGTATTTCTTATCTTGGGGGGGGGGGGAGAACAAAATGGTTTCAGATCGAATTCTCATGGGCTTCAATAGTTCTTCACCCAAATATGATATCTGGTCCATTACTTTATCTTCATTAATATGGCAGTATTCATTCAGAAGTAAATTAATCTTTTTTTAATGCTACTGCACTGTTAAAACCTCCTGAAGGTGATAGCATTCTCCCAAGGACACCAAGGTTACTAAATATTGATCTTTTCTGCTTCTGCCTGTATCAATATAATCATTAGTGACAAAAGCATTACTCATATTTTACTCCAGTACTAGTACACTTTGCACGAGAACTTTCCCAATTTATCAGTTTTAAAAATAGAAATAACAAAGATAACAAAAAAAGAAAAGAAAAGACTTATTCACACCTATTTCAACACTGCCCAGAAACGGGGAGTAAAAATCCTAGAATGTGGAACTATGTATGCAGTGACACCATGACATGTGAAACACAAATATTTTCTAGTGAAAGATCAATGCGCAGTGTGGTAGAATAGGCCAAATGTTACCTCAGGGATAGGGCCAAATGGAGTCTTCCAAATATCTCCATATGGCCCCCAAAACTCTGTCTATATCACAGCCCCTCTCCAAAGGTCAAACCTGTCACTGAGTGTCTTTGACTGAACTGTGTCCTTGAAAACTGATAATGCCCTTTGCTCACCTTGAGGGAGGTAGCTTACTGTACAAAGGCAAAATCACATTTATTGCTCTCCCTGCTTTTGTCTGTGGTCCCACTCTTGGCCTGAAAAATGTTACCCACCTTTGTGTTAGACTGAGAAGTCCTCGTTCAAATCCTCAACTAGTCTTGAAGATCACAAGAGGGTGTTGGGCAAAGTCACAACCTACCTCTTATCAAACACCCCACAGAGGTTTGTTTTGTGCATTAAAAAAGGGTTTGAGAGAAACGATAGACATTTCAGAGGATAGGCTAATATTTCAAACTCTTCTGCAAATACTGGAAAGGGGAACAGAGGGCAATGGGAAGAAATTTAAGAAGGACAATATAAAGTGTTGCCTAGCAAAAATCTAAAAGCACAGGTATATGATATGGGCTAGCTGCCTTAGCAACTGTACTTCTGGGAAAGAGTTGGGAGTAATACAAGTTAAGAAATGCATGGCTCATGCCACTTTAGGATTATTAGCTGAACCCTCCTTGTTACTCTTCCAAAATCCACAGCTGGGTTTTAATACTACTACTACTACTACTAATATTAATTTGTATCCAATTTTTCTGCCTCAAAACAGGCAGAAAACAGGCTTATGGGTGACAAATATGAATGTCAGAGAAGAGCATCTTGCCAAGTTTACCAAATAGCAACACTTTAGATTTAATAAGATTAATATAGTTCTCAAGGGCATTCAAAGAGCTTTACATCCATTTCTGTTCAGCAGCTAGTTTTTGGAGGGCTATTTCATAAGTGAGGTAAATGACTGAGGGTGAAGGCCTTCACACACATAAACACACATGGCCTACTGTCACTTCCCTTCTTTTTACAGTTCTTCAGCAAACCATTTCCCTCAATCTAGGTCCCACCCTGTGGGAACTGGTTACAATGCTGAGAGACAATTGTGGGAGGCTCATGCAAAGCATAAAAATGCCTAAGGCTGATTCTTGAAATCCCACCAACCTCTTTCTGGTCCTCTGAATTTGCCCATGATATGTATGCGCCCAGTGGTGTACATCATACTGATATACTGTTGTGGTAGTGTCTGGAGCAGGGCCAGCTTTAATGTGTGAGGCAATTCTTGCCTCTGACCGACGCTTGAAAACAATTATTTCAACATTCAATGCAAATGCCTGCTTTGCCTTGAAAAATGAAAACAACATTTCCAAAGCTGAAAGAACAACATATTCCTTCTGGGGGAGGCCAGTAGCAAGCGAATCAAGACCAGTCACAGATGCATTTCCAAACTGTTGTTCATCCTCCCTTGTGAAACATATTTCCCCCTATGTTGTCATTCTCCTTTTCTAGGCCAGTCTTCTCTGTTGCTCCCTTCTCTATGAAGGAAGAGAGGCTGCACACGCACCATACATTTAAAGCATATTTTCCTTACCCCTACCCTATATGAATCCTGGGAGTTTAAGGGTGCTGGGAATTTTAGTTCTGTGAGGGATAAACAAAGACCTTATTTTTGCTGCCAAGCGATGGCTGTTTCCACCTGCCTTGCCTAGGAGCATTCATAAGGGAGCTGTTCTGGAAGACCTGTGAGGGGAGACCGGCTGTGTTTGCTGTCAGAGGACGGTTGCCTTGCCTCACCCTCCAGTCCTCTCACAGCAGCTGATTCCAGAACTCTGAGGAGGCTTTCCCACCTTTTAGGTTGAAGCATAAATGGTGGGGAAGGGGAGAGCCCTATGCACTATTGCCATCTGCTTTGGTTGCTATTTTTGGATATGAAGTTATTGGTCTTTTTTTTCTTGACCTACTACTATGCTCACTGAAATGTTGATGTATTTAAAATTAATTGCTAATAGCTGCCGCCAATGCTTTCTAATGGGTACTCCTTGCAGCTGAAACCCCCAGGGCTTTCCTATAGGTCAGGCATAGACAAACTCGGCCCTCCAGATGTTTTGGGACTACAACTCCCATCATCGCTAGCTAACAGGACCAGTGGTCTGGGATGATGGGAGTTGTAGTCCTAAAAACATCTGGAGGGCCGAGTTTGCCTATGCCTGCTATAGGTAGACATAGGAGCCCAAATCCCCAATGCATTACAATGTGTAGACCAGGAAAATGAAAGTCCCAAAGTGCTTGAATGAGTGGACCTAGTGTGCAAAACCCCCTATGCTATTTGTGGGTAGACCAAGTGGCACAAAAGTTCCAGTGCTTTTTTTATAGGCCCCTGGACACCAGGTCTACTGCCCCATGCTGTGGTGGGGTTGAAGAAGTGGTGTTGAGGCATCATTGCTGACTTTCCTTCCCCTAAATACATGTGACAACCCTATACCTCTCAGAAATTGAAGGCTGATCCATACATGCAGGAAATTACTTAATATATCAGTGCTTTGATATGGCACATTTGATGACTCACTTAGCTGAATGCGTGAAAAGTAATGTGTTTGAGGTGATGTGAGATCTGTGGCGTTAGATCAGTGTCGATTCATTCACACATGCAAATTATCACTTGGTGTCACAGTTGTTAAGTAAAGGACGTTCATGTGCATAACCAACTCTTTGTTGATACCTGTTCTACACATCTACCTCCTTATTATAGGAATAGTGAACCCGTGATCAGGGCTGTCTTAAGCATATGCGGCGTTGGGGTGCAAAGACCTGCCCGGTGCCCCCCCAAGTTGCCCAGTCCCAGGCTCGCAGGAAGGTGAAGCCGACCGGCCACCTCAACGCCTCGCTGGCTCAGTCGCCCCAAAACTCGCGGCGCAGAGCCACCAGCAGCAGAAGAACCCACTGTGCCACTCCAATCGATGGGCGGGCTCTTCCCCTGACTCAACTCTTGGGCCCTGGACTCTCGGCCTGGAGCCCCTGAGAGCCTGGTGCCTGGGTGCCCTGCACCCCTAGTGCCTATGGGTAAGATGGCCCTACCTGTGATTTTTCTGGATATTGCTCAACCATAACTCCCATAATTTCCTGTCATTTGTCATGCTAGCTGTAGCTGATGGGAATAGGAATCTAGCAATGTTTGGAGGGCCCAGTGGCGTAGCGTGGGGGGTGCAGGGGGGGCCGGCCGCACCAGGCGCAACATCTGGGGGTTAGGGTTAGGGGGCGCAAATCCACGGGTTAGGGGGCGCAAATTACTTGCCTTGCCCCGGGTGCTGACAACCCACGCTACGCCACTGGGAGGGCCGCAGGCTTCCCCTCTTGCTTTAGTAAATGGTCATGAACAGACTTTTTAGAGCCAATTTGAATATAACATTCTTTGTAATCTGAATGATATTTCTTCCCATATTGCTAAGTTGGATCACCTTCAATCATCCCCTTAGGTCATAGAATCATAGAATCATAGAGTTGGAAGAGACCACAAGGGCCATCGAGTCCAACCCCCTGCCAAGCAGGAAACACCAGGAAACACCAGGAAACACCATCAGAGCACCATCAGAGGTCACTGGTCAACATTTTGGTAAAGGATAGGAGGTTGCAGCAAATTATTCAACCGCAATGAGAACAGCATTAAAGCACCCAGAACATCAGGAAGCAATGAAAGCATTTGCCCTCCACTGATGTGCATGTGCCCAGGTGCCACAGCTACTGGTGGTGCTACTTGCTGTTCTTTACCCTACATTTTAAAATAAAACTCTACATAAGATTCTCCAAATCTGCAGGGAACAAGCAGGGAGGAGCAAGGAAGAGTTTTTTGAACATGAATTTGCATCCCCAGATAAATAATGCAAAAAGTGATGTTTGGAAAGGAGAGTTGATATGCATGCATAATCTCCAATTACAGCTGGCAGCAAATTGTAATGCAGATAGTTCAATTGAGCTATTTTAAGAGAAGCGGAAAGCGAGGCTCTTGCTTTCCTTGTTAGCGAAGTATACCATTGCCTCTTTTATATCACCTTCTGATTAAAGGAACACATTATTTTTTAAAGATCTCATCCTCTCCTGACCTTTGTGAGGATTCTCACAAAGATCCTAGGCACTTGTAGCTCATAGGTCCAGGAGGGGAGAACTTCTTCTGACTGAAGGGAAAGAGGAAAGCAGACAGACATAGGGATTGGTATTGAGCTCAATGTTCTCAAGGGCACATATCAGGTCTTGGGGAGCTCTCTCGCTCTCTCTCTCTCTCTCTCCCCCCCTCTCCCTCCCATTTTTAGTTTTCTTGGGTATCTCAAATTACAAAATCCAGCAACATACACTTTTTTGCTCCCCATTTCCTCTTTCTTTGAGTTCATTGTTGTCTGCTTTCTTTCCCATCCTTCCCTCTGTCAAACATACTGCCGTATTCATTCATTCATTCATTCATTCATTTCCTTAGGTATGCAGCATTATTATTATTCTTCCCCACCTTTTCTACTGACAGGACTTGGCAACTTACAGATAAAAACAAGAATGGATAAAAACAGAAAAATCAATCACTAAAATACAATTAAACATTGATGGATTTAATATACCGTATTTTTCTGTGTATAAGTCTAGGTTTCCCCCTCTAAAAAATAATGTCAAGAATTAGGGGGTGTCTTATATACAGAGTGTTGAGAATGGATTTTCTTAAATCTGAATCCCCCCCAAATAGGGGGTGTTTTATAGGCAGAAAAATACGGTACATATATAAAATCTATTTCAAAACACTTGGTAGTGTGGGAGGGGAGGTGGTTGAAGATTCTGCTGCTTGCTCAGAAACAGCTGGAACCTTTGCAAATGTTCCAGCTGACCTCATGTAAATAGAGTATTCTGAGCATTCAGTGTGACTATTTTCACAATTCCCACAAGCTGAAAGGCACTTCCAAACCACCACCTCCACCTTCCCTATGACCCCCAAATTGACTTTCGGAGCTGAGGAAGGCAGTAGTGTATATTCTCAGGGCCAAGCCATGGTGAAAGGTTTTGACAATGGTCTACAATAAGTGTAAAAAGAATATTATTTCAGACATAGACCAACTCTTGTATCAGTTACAACCAGTCAAAAATCAAAATGCCAACGATGTCAGGGAGCTAAGGCAGAAAGTCAAAAATTTGAGTTTGCAGGCACTAAAACAATATGCTCAGACACAAAATTACACTCAGACTGATTGACAAAGGGCTAAAAAGGCAGATGACTTTATAGACCAGTAGATCGGTAGACATTTACAGACCTTCTAAATTCAAAGGGGCATAAATTGAGATGATGGCTCAGTCACACACAAACCCGTTTGTGCATCAGACATCCTAGGGTACCGAGGATAGCACTCACATGGCCATGAGCAACACAGTTGTATAAAGAGCCATTTCTCAGACTCTGACAAGTTGCCTCTGCCTAGAGCTTGTCCAGCTGTTTGAATTACATGCAGTATTCCACATGGGAAATTAAATCACTTCTGTGCACAGGATACCAGGTGCAGACAAAGCCAAAAATCCCCAGCTAAAGTAGAAATCTGAAGCGCTCTCTTTACTACTGCGGTGTCATTGTATGTTCGAAATGCTCTCTTCATTGAGCTATGGTATTTGTATATCCTGAAACTAGGGCTGAAGTCATAATTTCACTGGATTTCATGTAGCTACAATAGCCTATTGTTCAATCGTATCATGCAGAAGAGAATCCAAAAGACAAGATGTACTAATAGAGCAGATACATTCAAACTTCAGTTTTCATAAACCCAACACCTACCATGCCACTTTAAAACAAAGGTGTCTTTAAAACAAGGTGAGTTCAGAAGACCTGCTAAGTCCACTTGCTTAAGTAAGGGAAATGGTCTCAAACACAAAGGCAATACATACTAAAGCATGGTGTAGACAAGCCCATATTCAGGCTGAGAGGACAGAGCTCTGAGATTTTCTCTGTAAGAATCTGGGGTGCTGGCAGTTCCCCCGGAAAATTGATGGGGCACAGAGAATTTCAGACACATGTGAAAGTTAAGCTGCATTTCACCTTTGCTTAACCTGCATACATGTTTAAATAAAGCATATATTACAAAACACTTGTAAACCTCCAGTTATCTAATTTCAAAGGACAGAGAAGCTGAGTACATGTTGCATCCCTGGAATAATCATTGTTTGGCGACCAGGACACGTGTGAGTTTGCTCTCTGTGACTGAGTGTACCATGCAGATAGAAGTGCCAAGGAGCAGATCTCACCCCGCAGTGCGTAGAAACAGAGGTAAATATGTGTTTGCTGTTACATAACATATGCGACAACCTTCACCTCCTTTGGAGATTGTTATAAAGCTTCCTCAGTTGCTAGATCAGAACGTGACAAATGAAGAACGCTGGCGATGGAAATGTATGTACTGAAATAAGGAGCAGCCAATGAAATGGGTTATGTGTGGGAGTTCCATTTCCCACGGCTCAACACTTGCAGAGAGCTGGAGATTCCCCATCCCTTTCTTAGATGTAATGAACATGTTAATTTTTAATTATAAGGATGTTTATAAACTGCCAGCTCATTAAAAAATCAAGGTGATGGACAATAAACTTCATTGAAACATCTTAAATTTATGAGATCATAAAATACAGAATAACCAACATTGCATCAAATTAATTCTCCAAAAATGCTTGGTGAAACAAAAAACCTTTTCAGCAAGCAATGATGTAACAGAATGGAGGAGCCTGTCTGATTTCAAAAGCAACAGCCCGCAAATTAACAGTGCCACTAAGCCCAAAGCCTTCATTTGTGCAGAAACTAAATAGCCATGAAACATCTAGGCAGGTGTCAGACCATTGGACGATTTCGCTCAGTACTGTCTGCACTGATTGGCAGTTGTTCTCCAGGCTACCAGGAAGGCGTCTTTCCCAGCCCTACTTGGGAGATGCCAGGGACTGAACTTGGAAACTTCTGCATGCAAAACAAGTGTTCTACCACAGATCAGCTCCTGGCCTGCTCTTTGTGCACCTAAATATCTCCTTGTTTTTAATCAAGATGCTGTTTGGATAATAATTTTTCCAGATGGTGCTTGTTTATTCAGGGGTTGAATTTAACGTCGTGCTATTAAGAATGTTCCATCAGCATAAGCATTTATGCTTGCCAGACAGAATAATCTCCCACTCCTCCCCCAACATGCTGTTCTGAGGGTTATACTGACCACCCTTGGGCATTCTAAGCATGAGAGGACGAGGAGGAGGAGGAGGAGGAGGAGGAGGAGGAGGAGGAGGAGGGAATCCCATTGCACAAGTGGGACTTGTGCTGGCTTCTGCTAGCACTACTGTTTAGTCAAATCCAGCCCTCAATCTCTGCAGCTAAGTGGCCTTTATTAAGAAACAGCATGATTAGGAATGCCGACTCTCAGGATTTCACTGGCTGCATTTATAGCACAGAGCAGTCATTGCAAATCAATGCTACCTTACTATAGACACCTGGTTCCTTTGTACAGGAACTGGTATCCATTTGCTATGAATGGTAATAACTGGTTCATATACTGTGCACAATAATAGTTCACAATATGAATTCGGGTCTTTTTTTGTTCTGAAACCATTGGGTCAAATCAGAGCAAAGTACTGATTTTGCTCTGATTTGACCCAATGGTTTCAGATGTCTGATGGCAGCAACAGGCATCTGGCAGCCCACAGGCCAAACCTGGCCTAAGAATGATTCCCGGCTTTTGCCACAACAGAGAGGAAAACATGTGAGAAATAACACAGGATGCAGTATGTACAGGTTTCCCATAGGTGCTTTCTCACTCCTAGGACAAGCAAAATGCTATTCTGTTTCCTTGTTGCTCATATTTCAGTTTTATAATGAGTAGCACCGTTGTTTTTCTAACTGATAGTATTTTTTTAAATTAATATTTGTATGTTTTATGATTTTTGAAAGCCCATCTCATAACCTTTGAACATTTCAGGTTCGCAATACAGCAGAATCAATACAGACTCTTCCAATTGCCCTGCACACAGCACCAACTCTGAGTAGCTTTACGCTTGTAAGCTTTATGGGATTATAAACCTTGTGTGTAAAAGCCTTGCCCTCTTCACCAAAAAGATTATAAGCAAGTAGCAATCAGCCTCCTAGTTCTCTTTTCTTCTGTTTCTTGTTGCCAATGCCGTGCACTGACATTAAGGCAATCAATAGAATAGTTCACTTCAGTGAACACAGTTATTTCAGTCACAGAGCTGTTCACATTGATGTTACCCAGCTGGGAGATATAACAAAGAAGCAAGCTTAGACATAGACAAAGCTTGCTCTGGAGGATAAGAGATCGTCTACTTGCTCCCACAGAAGCTAATAGACATGATTATGTAATGTTGAAAAGTAGAATGTATTGCGCTCCATGAAGTATCTTGCAGTGCCCTTGGGAACGAACATTCAGATGAGAAACTGTGTGTGAATGAATGTACAATCAACTGGAGATAATGTTTAGATTTTCTCCCTGAATTCTCTGCTTATGAAAGTAAACACCTAATCTTTCATGTGCTGACTCCGTGATGCAGCCAATGGGATGAAACACTCATCATGAGCTCTAGCAATGTGTGAAAATTTAGTCACATGTGGTCTGCAAATAGTGGAACTTAGCTCACAATAGGCACTCTGTTCACAACTGAAGATCACTATCACACTAGGAAGAGATGTTGTTCTTCAAACAACCCCAGTCAAGTTTTAGAGTTGCAATAAAAAGGGATTCAGAAACAAAAATGGCTGGTTTAGGGATCAAGAATTCTCCACTATTTAAAATGAATAAGGAACACTCAGGAAGGTGTAATGCTGCAGAAAATGAGGGTAGCAAACAAATAGTACAAACTAGAAGCACAAAAAACAACACAAGCCTACAGCTCAAAGCATGGATAATCAAAAACACTGTGGTCCAGATCAGTGCTTTATTTCTAAAAAATATATAAATGTTTAGGGGTACTCTCATTTTCCTACTCACATTGAAACACTGTCCCTCAATGAGGCCAAATTTAGATTCACAAAATGGTTAGTGGTATGCGTACCCCTGCGTCTGTCAAAAAGAAGCACTGGTCCAGATAACAATGTATCTACCCCCACCTATAATTGATGAAAGAGAATCTGGAGAAATAGCTTCATGCTTTGCATTGTACTTTGGTCATAAGGTACCAAAACAGAAATCACAAGATAGTCTTAATAGATATTTCTTGAATATAGAAACATTCATTTACACCCAGTAGATCGCAGGAACCCCTTGGATTCAACTAACTGGTCCCACTAGTGAAAACTCAATGACACCCCCCCCGCCTGCCACCGCCTTGCCCTCCCAAATTGGTTCTGGAACAGCACAGAAGGGTGGGGGTGGAAGAGGGGAGATCAGGCAAACAGAAATGTTTGCACTGATGGAATATTTGTAACACCGTAACACTGAATTGCTCCCTGAATGTCTACAGTTCATTATTATACTACCCCAGACATCTTATGAAGTCTATGTCCATTACTCAACATATAGAAAAAGCTGCCTATCTTTGTAGTATGAGATCCACAAATATTCTAACTGCTAAGAGAAGTATCAAATATGTTTACAGCAAAGTTCTGCTAACCCCCCCCCCCAAAAAAAGTAATTTTTGGAGGGAAACTTCTCACAGGGCCAAGAGCGGCAGGGACAAGCAGGGCCAAATAGGGAAAGCTGATTGCTGTGAAGCTGTAAGGTAGAGAGCAGAGTAAGGCAGGGCAAGGATGGAAGGTTACAAAGGCTGAAGGAAAGAAATCCAGGAAGGCAGTTGCTTCAGGGACCTGAAGGGCCTGTTCACAAACAGTGAGACCTTTGGAGAAAGAGGGTGGAGGAAGCGTGATGGTATGAGGGGTTAATGAGAAAGGGAGACAAACAGAAGTCCATACAACATGGACAGACAGATGATGTGTTTCTGGCAAAAAGGGACTGACGGATGAGAAAGTTTACAGGTTACAGAACAGTAGTAAAGAAAGCCAAATGACCAAGAGGTTTAAGAAAGAAGCGATGTAGAGCTGAACATCACATATTGACTTCAACTAGACAATCAAATGTTGGCTTCAAGTGTCTAGTTTCTATTACTACAGTGGTACCTCGGGATAAGTACTTAATTCGTTCCGGAGGTCCGTTCTTAACCTGAAACTGTTCTTAACCTGAAGCACCACTTTAGCTAATGGGGCCTCCTGCTGCTGCTGCGCCGCTGGAGCCTGTTTTCTGTTCTTATCCTGAAGCAAAGTTCTTAACCTGAAGCACTATTTCTGGGTTAGCGGAGTGTGGGACCTGAAGGGTATGTAACCTGAAGCATATGTAACCCGAGGTACCACTGTATATGATTCTACACACACACAAAAAACACCCAAGGCTGGTTTTACAAATAAGAAAAGAAAGAATATAGTATGTGAGACAGTTGCAAATAAATCTGAAAAGGATATCACTATATATATGCAACAAGGTCTGGCCTAAAATTAGAAACATCTAAAAAGATAACAAGCAGGATTGACATTTTCAATTTAGTGTGTGAGTCATGGTTTGTGTGCCGAGTCCTCGTTGTTATTCAGGTGATACTGCTGAGACTGTGTAATAAATTAAAAGAAACAGCTTGTCACATCAGCAATAGTTGCTTTCAAATTTATTCATTTATTTATTGAGGGGGGGGGGTGAGTGGCTGCCAGTGCTCATGCAGTATGAGAAATTTATACACGTTTACATATTTCCACAGTTCCTAAAATGACATGGTTTAGTTTAGTTTCATATAGTTATTTACTGCAGAATCCTATGGAAATAACATCCAAAATAGCCTGATGCTGAGCTGGCTGCGTATGGTGTTGCCGAAAAACCTTTGCCTATGAACTCTATGCAACCACCCATATAAATGCAGCAGGAGATCCCTGGCTGTACTGGTCTGACAATAATGCACAAGGATGGGCATGAGATACAAGTCTTTTAAGCATGACACTGATGGAGCTCTGACATGGGCAAGAACTCTTTGGTGAAGATGATTTTAGCCAGCATCACATTTTAAGACAGGCACTTGCAAAGTTCCCACCAGCACATGCGATGCCACCTTTAACTTAACATCTATTTTGGAGTTAAAACAACAACCAGGTCAACAATGTCTTTGTAATTTCTGATTGTGGGGTTTATAATTGTTTACTTTGTATTGTGGGCTTTTATTGATCCCTGTTATGGTTGTAAGCTGTCCTAAGAATATTTATATAGGCAGCATAATAAATGTCACATAATAAAATACATAAAAATGTATGTTGCAGCTAACCGTACTCAAGACACCCCCAACAGGAATGAAACTTGTGTGGCCCCCCAGATGGTGCTGGGCTCTAAGTCCCATCATCCTTGACCATTGGCTATGCTGGGCATATCAAGACAATGGTGGTTTTTGTGTTTGTTCCAAATTTTGCATAAATGCAAAATCAGTGCATAGAAATTCATTACTAGCCTCTTTTGCTTGGTATTTAGGAGCACACCCAAGAAAGGGAGTGCATGAAATTTTGATGATGCTTTTGATTATGGGGTGAGTAGAATTTATGCAGTCCTTCAAATGGTTCCAGTTTTTCTTTACCACTGATCCAGACAACAAAATTAATGTGTTGCCACCAGCTCAGTGGTTTGTAGTATGCACTTTCAGGATGTCTTGTTCAAATTGATATAAGATAGAGTCACAAGTGTGGCGGTAGCCATCCCCTATTATTTTAGTGAGTGTTTGTTGTTGAAAGTAACTATTTCAAGTAAGACCTAGTGATGTGATAGCCTCTGCAAGAGGTTCATTAGAAAGCCTGCTCTTTGGAAATTCAACCTTCCCCAACCTAGAGCCCTATAATGTCCTCCATCCCTCTTTATAGTCTTTGCTGGCTGGAGCTGATGGACACTGTAGTTCAAAATATCTGGAAGGCACCAGGTTGGGGGTGTCCGCTTTCGAGGCCAGATGCAGACACATAAAGCAATTCAAGCATTACTCAGGTAATGATGAGTCATCTAAGCCTAGGTCATGAGAATGCTGGTCCATGGGGTCATGGGATCTAGAGCTGCTTGCATGAACCCTAAAATGAAATTCAATTTTGTGATAGAGATGTCTGCAATGAAACAGCACCAGGATTAAGGGTGGGGCGGATCCAGCTTTCACTTTATGTTCACACAGGGTTTCTGATTTCATGTAAAGACAAAACAGCATAAAAAATGAATGAATGCTGCGGTTTGCCATGGAAATCTCCTTCCGCTTGCTTCTACCTTTCCTCCAGGAAATTCTCTTCCTGCTTCTATACTCTGCTCTTTCCATTTTCAGCAGTGACTCCAGTTAGCTCTCAAGAGTGTATTTTCTCTCCTCCTTCGTTGCCATGGGGACGCATGTCTGCTTTGCTTGCAATTTTAATTTCTTGTCTGTTTAGTTTTGTTGCATTCTGTGGTTTGAGAGCATTTCCTAACATACACTGCCATTACAGCTCTTTTGCAAGTGGAGTTCCCACCCCCTCCCACTCTGGATCTGCTGATCTTGACTTCCCACCCTGCTCAACAGCAAAGGCATCACTTTCTTAGTTTTCCTTTGAGACAAGTTGTACTAGTCATTTTTCAAGGAAAGAAAGGCAAGCAAGCAACTATAAACCTTTTGAATAGAGGGCACAAAAAATGAGGGATGCAATAAAAAGATGAAGAAAGAAAGGGAGTTGCATTTTTTTATGGCCCTTGAGAAACCTGGTGTCTCTGTATATAGTATCATACTTTGTGTAATGTACAGTGCAATCCAACATATCTTTACTCAGAAGTAAGTCTTATTGAGTTTACTGGAGTAGCTCCTGTCCACCTAGCAGTTCGAAAGCACGTCAAAGTGCAAGTAGATAAATAGGTAGGTAGGTTCTCCAGAAGCAGTTTAGTCTTGCTGGCCACATGACCCGGAAGCTGTATGCCGGCTCCCTCGGCCAGTAAAGCGAGATGAGTGCCACAACCCCAGAGTCATCGGTGACTGGACCTAATGGTCAGGGGTCCCTTTACCTTTAAGTATATATAGGATTACAGCTGCAGTTGCACACAGTGGAAAACAATATACTGGTAAATGTGATCATGTGTTGAGTAGTAACCTGGTTAAAAATGGTCCAAACTCCCAATGTGCTAAGAAATAAATAAGAATGCTGAAGGGAAACTCTGGTTTGTACCTCCTCATTTAGCCACCCCCAACAAGAAGTATTGTGGTGATATGTATATATATGCGTATAAGAGGTGAATTGAAACTATAGCTTTCAAAAACAGCAAGATGGGTTGTATCCAAATACTTAGAACAGTCCCATTGAAATCAGTAGGGCAGAAGTTAGTCATGACTTGAATCTGACCCAGTATAAACATTCCATGTGTGAGTTGGAGTGTAGGTTTTGGTAGCATCTTCTAGTCATTGCATCTAATGCAGACAGAGCCTCTATGAGTTTAGAAGGCTCCTGTTTAAAACATATGCCTTCCAACTTGTGGAGGATGAAGACAATTACCAGAGTGAGCATGTTCATCCTTGAAGTCTCCTTCATGTGATTACATGACATCAGAATACCTGAGCAGAATACCTGAGCTTACAACCCAAAGTAATCAACCCTTACCCTTTCCAGGCTTCTACATACTGCCTACTGTATGCAGTTATTCTATAAGACTGTTTTCCCAGGGCAAGTCTCTGAGGTTAGGTCTTTTTCTGCAACTAGAAGATGGGCATTATTTGATCTTTCTGTCATTTGCTGGGCTTTTGGACTTGTAGCTGATGAATACTCAACTTACGAAGCTTACAAGAAAAGCAGTTCCCCAGATAATTGCAAACTGAGTCTGACATTTAGATACGTGTCATGCCACCCATTGGATGGTGACTCTGTACAACAAAACACCCCCTACTCCTGTCCATAACATATAGTGATCTGAAGACCAGTGCTCAGAACCCCAGGATGTGATTTACATGGGAACTGAAACTGATTAGCCTTAAGAGTGTCATTTTCTCCCTGGCAACAAATCACTAGGACTTTGGTTTGAGTTCTCAGTTGCATTTGCAGCCTCCTGCCCTGACATGCCCAGTCACATGAGGAGTGCCAGGCATCACCTTCTATAGTTTCTAAACACTTCTGGCTAGTTGCAGACATATGAGCATGTGAAATTTCACTTTATAAAGGAGCCAATAGCTTTCTCAGGCCTGGGTTTCAAGAGCTCTTTCCCAAACAACACAATGGACCCAAATGCCTCTTGTTTTATAATTTACTCAACACATCTGCCCCAATCTGGGAAGAGAGATAAACACACACAAGCAGGCTACCACATACAGAACCAATGATGAGTCCGCACAGAGCCCCTGGTCGTTCCACGGACTATTGACCTTGCACCACCATGGCTTATCTCTTCCCCGGTAATATATTCAGACTCAGTCAGGTTGTAATGTTTTAACAAAGATTCCAGTTTATTGTGAATGCAGACAAGTTTTAAATACTTTGAAACACTGTAATCCGATTCACTCTCTCTGTCTCCCCTCTGTCTCTCACTCACCCTGACTCCTATGCCTCCCACCCACAAGAAACCAACCAAACTAACTAACTGCCAAAACCCCTGTGTTGAGCCTTAAACACAGTTAGTCTCCGCCCCTTGGTTTTCTTATTGGTCAGCCTATTAACCCTTTCTCTCTCCTCCCCCAGTACAACATCTCCATAATAAGTGGGCAAACACCATACATGGCAATGCTCATCTGGGGTTCACTGAATTGGTTAGCTGTGATCTTTCCAGAGATCTATCTATGTTTGTTAAATGCATCTAATTGCATGCACCAGAGCTAGGTCAGGGATATTGTGTAGATGGGCTCCATCTGATCCCATTTGGATTACTGTAACATGCTCTGTGTGGGGCTGCCTCTTACCTTTATCTGTAAGCCGCCTTGAATCCCATCAGGGAAAGAGGTGGGGCATCAGTCAATCAAACTAATCTGCTTTCCTTCCTCAGGTTCTATTTAGGTTGCAATCCTATACCCATTTACTTGGGAGTAAGTCCCATTGAACTCATTGAGACATGCACATATTTGCATTTTTAACAAGCCCAAACTAGTGAGCTATCACGCTGTCAAGTACTGTAGAGGAAGACTGGGAGACACACATGCACTCATTGTAGTTCACTGAAATTACAGGTTCAAATATGGCTTGCAAGATTTCAGTACAGTGGTACCTCGGGTTACATAGGCTTCAGGTTACATACACTTCATGCTACAGACTCCGTTAACCCAGAAATAGTACCTCGGGTTAAGAACTTTGCTTCAGGATGAGAACAGAAATCGTGCTCTGGCGGTGCAGCGGCAGCGGGAGGCCCCATTAGCTAAAGTGGTGCTTAAGGGTTTCAGGTTAAGTACGGACTTCCGGAACGAATTAAGTACTTAACCCGAGGTACCACTGTACTAAACATTTCCCCTGCCTCTTACCTAACTGGTTTGTGCCACTGTTTTAAAGTTAGCAGACTTTGTATGCCCTCTTGAGCAATGCAGAGAAGCATATATAGCAGTTTTACATACATAAATATAGCACTACAGAAAATAATTAGTTACTGCACAACTGTACTTAGAATGAGAATAGAGCAACCTTCCAAATTAGGTTTAAATTAGATCTAGCTTATAATGTGGGCAACTTCAGAAATATAATTAGAACTAAGGCTATGTTGACATTGCTCTTGCTATTTTGATCACCGCTCTTGATTTTTAAATATACCGTCTCTTTCTCATTTAAAAAAACAGCTTTATTTGACTCATTTTTAAAAAGGACAGCTCATTCGGCACAGCATGAGACTCTTAATCTCAGGGTTGTGGGTTCAAGCCCCACATTAGGCAAAAGATTCCTGCTTTGCTGGCAGTTGGACCATATGACCCTCTTGCTTCCTTCCAGCTCTATGATTCTATATATCACAGAATAATGGAATTGTAGAGTTGGAAGGAACCCAAAGGGTCATTTAGTCCAATCCTTAATTCCAGCAGATTTTAATGAGGGTGAAGTGCTACAGGAAATATGGCAAAAACATTAAGAAAAGCATGTTGTCATCCCAATCTTCCCCATCCGTTAAAGAAAAGTATAAGTAAAACAAAACCCCCACAACCAATTCATTTTACAAAAAAGATACTTAGTGTGTCCAGTGGAGCCCACTCACACAAACAGTGATAGTCGTAATAAAGAATCAACCAACAAGGCTGTTCAGGAAAACAACAAGGCTGTTCAGGAAAGCTGGGCCCTGAGCGTCCCTACTGCATAGGTGTGTTCTTCAGGGAAACAGCTTTGACCACACATAGAACAGATGTACCAGCTCCTAGGTCTACCAGAAAATGTGTCTGGATTGCTATGATGACAACAGGAGGGAGGAGAAAGCAATATGATCAGGGCTAAGAGCTAGTAGCTCCATTAACATACAAATTTACAATCACATTATTTTTTTGCCTGGACACACAGATGGATGGGAGCACTTGGCCAGAGTAATACTTTGAAACTGTGAAAGGGCTATCCCTGTGCACACGCTCATGACTCCCACATTTAGCGGTTGGAGGAACACAAGGGATGCGACTACAGCTATGAAATGTTTCTCAATTTGGACACAACTCGCTATTAGTGTGGAAGGAAAAACCCTACCCTCTCCAATAACAGCGGCATGTGAGCAAAGGTGCAGACAAACAGCCACAAATTCACTCTTTAAAATGTTGGCTCCGAGACAGCTGAATCTCACAAACACCTCTCTACCTCGCGCTGGTCTTTGTCCCACCTTTTCATTACCCATGGTGGTGTAGTTCACCTTTCAAACAAAACATCAAATAGATCCTTATTCGCTCTTCAAATCTGTTTCACAAACGTTATTCACTAATGTGACGATGTATACAAGATGCCAGAGTTCTTAAAAAAACAAAACACCAAAATTCACAAATGAGAAAAGGAGAGTTGTTGCTAGGTTTTGCTTTTTGAGGCACCTCAAACAACAGACGGATCATGGCAAAAATCTTTGTGGACTGGAGCCGACTTTGTCAGATGCATCTGACGCAGCGGGCTCCAGTCCACAAAGATTTGTGCCATAATAAATCTGTTGAGCTCCGAGGTGCCACAAACCTCTTTGTTAGTTCTGCTGCCGCAGACTAACATGGCTACCCCTCTGGTTTTGTTTTGTTTTTGAAGACTGTAACCAAGGTAACCGAGTTTCATTCAGTTGCCAAGGCAACTGGAGGAGTAATATTGTTTGCAGTAAAGTCAGACAAACCTACTCATGTTCTGTTGATTTGAGAAGGTGTCTTAGAAATTGTTCAACTATTTTTAGCCACCTAAATCCATAAATCACAAGAGCAATTTGCAGCCTATTAAAATTGCCAATATGCCGCATGATTTGTATGCATGAATTATTCATGTTACTTCCATTTTTGGCAAAAGTGGCATGAATTCAAATTCCTTGACTTTACCCTTCTCTTGCCAAAAATATTTTTTTTAAGAAAAAACCTTGTTCTTGGATTAATACAGGTTAGCATCAGAACCTGACTCTTAACAGGAAAAAAAATATATATGAAAAGAGAGTGCAGTGCCAAATTCACCTGTATACTTTCTCTGAGACTTGCGTTCATACATACCTTCTCTATTATGGCAAAGAAGGTTTCGCTAAACATGTGCTAATGAATTAAATCAATATGAACTGGAGTGAGCTCCATCTCAGACAATCAATACGTGCTCAATGATCTACAACAGGCAGGCTGGTAAACTCGTCAAAATAAATTTACAATTGATTTTGTGTTTTAAAACTTAATTAGCGCATTTATAGCTGGACTGAATATGATTGGCCACAACATACAAACAAGCCCTTTCTTTCACTCCCCTTGTCTGTGGTCAATACAGCCAACGCACAGAGACCGTGAAGTGTGCCAACAGTCTATACACCCATTGCTGTGATCACAACTGTGTTCACGTCACAACATGATGGAATCCGGGAAACAAAACTCTCACTGTATCTATTAGGAATCCCATAACGATGGGGACATTCAGTGAAGCTGAATGTTGGAAGAGACAAAACAAAGCACTTCTTCCCAAAACGCACAGCCCAACCCCCACAAAAGGTAATGATGTCTGGCTTGGATGGCTTTAAAAGAGGATGAAGCAAATTCATAGAGGATGAGGCTGTCATGATGGTTATATTCTACCTCCACTGTTGGAGGCAGCATGCTTCTGAACGCCAGCTGGTAGAAACTGCAAAGGCTTGGGGTGGAGAGTGCTGTTGCAGGCCCAGGAGCAGGGAAGCCACAGCTGGTGGGACCCATATAATGGGAAGATACAATAAACACACAGGACAAACAGCTTGGGTTGAAGTACGCCAAATTATTAATTACAGTTGTAAGTAGGTTTTGGGCAAGGCACTGGGTGTGTATCCTAAATCAACCAACCAGGCAGATTGATTATTTTGCAGGGTCGATCCTGGGTTAAGGGCTCTCTCTACGACATGCATTAAATAGGACCATCGTTTTTGAGGGGATGCTATGGCCCATCAGCACCCAACTAGGCATCCAGACAGAAGCACCTCCCCCTGGACTCCTTTAAAAGGGTACTCCCATTTCCCTGAAGTGGGGGTAGGTGGGCTCCCACCTCCCCACCCCCCAGCCTATACTAAGGAGCCAATCTAATGCCTCATCCACCAACAAGTTGTGACAATTGCAGTGAGGTAGGCAAAGCTCTCTAGATTTGTCTGCAGGCAAATTTGGCCAAACATTCCTCTAGCAAGGTCGTAAGCAGAACCTACCCACTCCAACCACCTCTAAGCAGGGCCATGTGCCACATAGGGTGGGAAATCTAGCTTTGACTGAATTGATGAATCCAGGTGAGGCCTCTTTATATGCCACAAAGCCCCGCCCACCCCCTGCTTGCCTGTCATAGGTCGGTTCAAATGCAGCTTGCTTGTTTGAATACAAACCTCCCAGCAACCTGTGTGGCCAAAGGAGGATGGAGTGGCATCTCCTAACAGTTGTGCAGGGCTGGAGGTTTGCTCCAGGCTCAGATGATGGTTGCAGCGGGCCACAATTGCCACTCGCCATCATATGAAGGTAAGTAGTTATTGCACTCAAATCCTTCTTGCAGGCCTCTCAAAGGTATCCTAACTGGCCACCATGAGAACAGAATGAAAGGCTAGATGGGCCATTGATCTCACCCAGCAGTCTCTAGTTATGTGGTGGAAAGGGAGTGCCTTTTGCCTCAGTCCAAGACTTACTGGCGAGGCTTAGACCCTATTTGAGTCTCGGACAAATGAAGCTATATAATGTGAGGGGAGAGACCTCATTAGGCAAGGCCTTCTTCCACCGCCTGGCCTTGGGAGTCCTCACAAGGAAGCTGTGCCTGGAGGAAGAACTGTGAGGGGAGAGACTTCATCAGGCAAGGCCTCTTTCCACCTGCCTTGCCCACCCTCCAGTCTCTGCTTCTCAATTTGTATTGTATTATTTTATGCCCTGTGGCTTGCCATTGTTTTATTGATTGTAGTTTAGAAATTATTTATTGTTAAGTGTGGATTTCTGTTTAATTTTTATATGCTGATATTATGATTCTATACTATTCTAATGATTGTTGAATGTTATGTTATTTGATGTAGCTTGCTTATTTTAAAGTTCTGTTTTATTATCACATTTTTGTATTGCATTAGATTGTTATAAGGTGTACATTCTCTGCTTCTTCAGCTTGTAAACTGCCTTGGGTACAGTATTGTAAGATAGAAAGATGGTATACAAATTAAAAGTGGTGGTGATGATGATGAAGATGATGATGATGATGTGTTTATAGAGTTGCAGCCTTGACCCGGACGTTTAACGGTCTATTGATCCCTGTGCCACCACTGTGCTCGCTTCCCTGCTGCCACCAACCAGTTACTCTCTGGTAAAACACTGAATCCAGTCAGTTGTTAAAAGTGAACCAAAAAAACAAAACAAGTTTATTTTACAAATATTAACAAGTTTATGGTTTCTCATATAATATTCCTGTCAGTATCTTAACTTTAGTTTCTTTACCGGCCTATACCTTCCTAATACCTTCTGACTGATTATCTCAACTGTTTGACTGACTCCTCTTAACAAATTCTCTCACTCTCTCCCACCAGACTAGCCCAACCCACAGACTTATCTTACCTGTCTCTTCTAACTGTCTTCTCAACAACTCTAACTCCTCTCCTTCAGAACTTCCATAAGTTGTTTCCCTCACAGGATTTCTTATCTTTTTGGGTGGCATAATGTGTGAGTGAGAATTGTCAGTAAATTAACAAAATAAGAGAATTTCCCTCTCAGTACTGTTTGTTAGGCTTCTCTCAAGACTCTAGTCCCAAAGTTCTGCTATGGGTTTTCTCTCTAACCCTTCAAGTTTACTTCCTCTGACCACGAGCCACAGTGAAAACATCCCTAACAAATGGCAGCCCAGCTCTGCTTGAACACCTTCAGTGAGGGAGAATCCATCACCCTACTAGGCAATTGGTTCCACCTCCACCTGCTCTTTCTCCTAATGTTAAACCAATCTACCTTTATGTCAGTTTAGTCCCAAATCCTGTGTATAGTTACTGTTGAAGGATGGAGACAGTCAACTGATCATATGTAGCTTCCTAGCTACTAAGGACCAGGCTTTCACTATTGGCAGGAGGTCTGTGCGGGTGTGTGCAAGAGTTAACAAGAGTTAAGTGTAGACATGGACGGGGGTGTCAAAAACAGTCTTCAGATTAAAAAGAAGGTGGAAACCAATTATCTTCTATGAAAAAGCATGGGAGAAAAATATGCTTCTTCAGAGCAAAGGGAAGCAGACAATGAACATTTCCATGGCAACACCTGCCTAGGCTCAGCCCTTAAATCTTGCAAACATTTTTGATGCTGCAGTTTTGATGCAGCACCCTGGCCCCAGGTCTGTAAATAATGGGAGAAAGCACCCCTTTATATATTTCAATATTTGTAAAACCTGAAAAATGACCAAAAAACCCCAAATAACAGAAATCTACCCTGGAGTTTAAGGTGTGTCTCTCTCACACACACACCTGGGGCAGGGAGGGAGAATTCACACTTGGTTAATTAAAAAAAGAAATACTGTTGGTATTATTCACAGGCATTTCTGTAAGCTGATAGGGTACTGTAAGGACTGCAACTTCTACATACTTTTGTTTTATTTTGTTTCAGAAATTCTAATTAGTCTGACAGTTTGTCTGCCTTCCAAACCTCCTTGATGAGCAGCCCAAGTACAAGATGTTCTTCTTTCTAGCATTTTATGAATTCTCCACACTCTTCTGTCATTCATCACCTGATATACAGCTATGGGAAGGGTGGCTTGGCTGAACTCGCAGGATTACTGTACCATCTTGTAGAATGGATTGCAGACAGCTGTGGCCCCAGAGCAGGGCAGTGAGAGCCTCTAATTCAAAAAGGCAACTGTTTCCCAGGTGTAACTGACACACAGAGACTATAAGAGAAAGATGAGCTCCCTACACCTGACAGTTTTTTTACTCTTTTCTTCAGCTCAAAGCAATAAAGCTGAGCCACGTGCTTTATAGGCCTTGCACAGAAAAAACCCAGAAAGTTGTTCTACTGACCTTCAGCACTCTAGCTCAGTAAACACAAGGCTTCCTTTACTGCACTGACTAGAAGAGAATAAGTTAGCCACAGACTATCCCAACCTGGCACTCTCCACATGTTTTAGACGACCAGCTTCCGTCATCATGGACCACTGACTGTGCTGGATGGGACTGATGGCAGTTGGAGTACAACATCATCTGGGGAAGGTTGGTTGACCTTGCCTCTTGACCATCTCAAGATGTACACAAAGAATCCCACCTTGAAGAACTTGCATTTTCCACTAGAGAACCACACAGACTTCCCTAAGAACAGTACTATTTTTCTAGAAAAAGAGATGCCGGAACTGAGCTCCAGTGAGTAGTGGCTGAGGAAAAGCCCTGCCTAGGAGGCTTGAGAAAGGACTGAGGAAAACATTGGGAAATTATGAGCCTGTCTCATTCTGCATCCACAGTATGCAGCAGAGGATTTGCCCTGATTTCAAATGGGTATATCCCTCTATGTTCCTGATGGGTTTATAATGAGCACAGAAGGTTTTTCCTCATACAGTCCCTATTGAGAGCATAATAAAAGCCCTACATGAAATGAATCTGGCCAGTGGGTCAGGCATTTCCCATGGGTCAAGTCTGACAGGTGGGCAAGGAGCACAGTCCTGATTTTCAGTGCGGTTCCCCCCCTAAACTAAAATGTCCCAAATGCTGTAACCTTTCCTCACAGTGGAGCTGCTTGCTGAGCCAAAAACACCTCCAAATTCACTGGAGTTTGTGAAGTAGATCCCATTCCAGATTCCACTCAGCCAAAGAATTAAATCAATGCAGTTTACAAGAATTTTCAGTTGTGCAACACCCCTGTTTTTGGAGCTCATTCCAAAGGGAGACCTATGTAATGCTGACATTCTGGGTCTTTCAGAAAAAGAATGAGAAATTCTACATTCCAGCAAGTCTTGGGCTGCCATTCCACAGGCATAGTTGAGTTATGTGATCTTAAAGTGATTTTCAGCATCTTTTGCTACTGCTGTTATCCATCCTAAGCATTTAGCTCAATAGAGAGCTATTGGGCCCAGTCAAAGTTCAACGTGGAGCTTTTCAATAATTTTCAGCAGTCATTGGTTCATAGCAGAAGGCAAACTGTGTGATTTCCCCCATGAGGACTCAAGCATGACAGTGCTGAAAACAACTTGAAGAATTCTGGATGGCATATCACTGCGGGCTCCCAGGGCTCCAAGAAACTAACTCTGCTTACATGTTTTAGAGCACCAGCAGCAGTCTTGAATTTTTGATACAAGAACCCATCATTTGCTTTTTGTTTATTTAACACATTGAAATGATTTTATGTCACTTTTCTATTAAACATTCCAAGAGGTTTACACAATTAAAAAGACTCACAGAGAGAACAGGAAAAACATTATTATTAGCAGCATGCCATGGCATAAAATAGTGCAAAACAGGTAAAACAGATCAATAAAAGCTGCAGCCATCAGCCTTGGAGGATAAAAATGCCTTAACTTACCATGATAAAAGGAATTTATGCCAGCTGAAATTTGCCAGAGCAAAGGCATTCCATAACTGGGCAACACCACTGAAAAGAGCCTCTCTCTGATAACACTCATTTTATTTTTGTTTTTGCTAAATTTGCACACACGCCATTCCACCAAATGGTGCTTAAGGCTTACGGCGGTTTCACAGTAATACTGCAAATACCATTTTAAAATTGTAGCATGAAGTAAAGCAGCAACTAAACACAAAGGAAAATGTGGGGAAGATGCAGTAAACCTATAACTGTGGCTTGCTCACAAATAATGTGGTATGATAAATGCTGCAAACCTATCCCCATCTACCAGGGAGTATGCCTCATTGAACTCAATGGGACTTATTTCCAAACAGACATACGTAGTATTATGCTGGAAGGATTACAATTCTATATCCAGTATCCTGAATTCAGTTGGGCTTCCTTTTGAATAGACATGTATGATTGCATTGTGTACCCAATTACTTAAAAGGATATATCTGTATGAAATGCCCACAAATTTTTGGTCTGGTTTGCTTTAGTAGCCTGACATTTTTTATGACCACCACCTCCTCTCACAGTTTCTCTCCCTTGCAATGAACTTTTAAAGGAGGATTTATTTATTTATGAAAACATTTATATCCTGTGTTTCTGACCGACAAAGGTAGCGAACAACTAATTTAAAGCAGAAGGAAATAGCAAATGAAAAATGAATGAACTGGATCTAAACAGGCAAAACATTGCAAGCTTAGGAAGCAATCAAATAACACGAATCCAACTGAGACTAGAAAGTAGAAACATGGTAGAATGCAGCCTCTAGAAGTTATGGGCCACAGCTCCCATAATTCCTGGCTACTGTTCATACTGGTTGTGGCTGGTAGGAGTTGGGGTCCAAAACACCTGGAGGGCACCTGGTTGGGAAAAGCTGGTTTAGAACGTGAGAAAGAAAGAACCCGAGAAACAAAGAGATTAAACACAAGACAAGTGAAAGGAAAGAAGAAAAATATTTGGGCATGATTTCAACTAACTTTATCCAAGTTTATGTACAGTATGCACTCTCATAGTGAAAATAACTGAAGAAATACTCCTGGGAGGGGATGACAGAAGTTTACCTTGGCAGGCTTTCAGGAATCCTGGAGATTATTTTTTTTTAAATGCCGAACTTACATCTTATTGATTTTTAAGAGGAGGAAAAAGAAAACCAGCATAGGCTAAAAATCCTCTCTGCAAGTATCTCCAGTCTTTCTATGGAATTCAAAATGCAATAAAATAAAACCACTGGGAACCTCAGGCTGAGTGGCTACTGTATGGCTCCGTATGATTTTGCTGGTTGTTGGAGCGATGCTCAAGCCTGCCTTGTCTGACTTCCAGCTTAGACTCTACTCGGAGCTCTCCAGGGTGCTAGTCACATTGCTCATTTGCCTTTTCAGAAGTCTACCTCTCCTTTGTCTTACTTTGCTTATGAGGACCTATCCTCTGCCTTGCCCAATTGACATCACTGGAACCTGACCTCAACTTGCTAAGCTTTGTCTGCAGGATCCTGTCATCCTCTTTACTGGATCCTGAACCGGAACAAGTGGTATGTGGCCTATGTCCCTAAAATTGTGCACCAGCCCATCCCCAACTCACTCTAGAACATGAACACCCAGCTGAAACCACTGCCTATGACAAAACATTTTGTGGCATTCTTCCCCTTACCTTCTATCTCAACTGAGTATTAAAAATGTAAATACTATCACAGTTATTCTCTGGAGTGCAGCTATATCCCTGGACCCCCTCCCTGCCCCATTTTTATTTTTATTTTATTATATGCAGATGAGAAATCACAACATTTTGCCTGGAGCAGGACCAATGTGCACCACAAGAAAATTGCAGCAAGCTGCCTGGAAAGGCCTTTAGTTAAACTTTAGGAAGCCCTTTACGACAATGTCTGAGAAGTCCTGTTTCGTGCCCAATAAGCTGGGGTGCCTTAGCCTGGTGGTGCTGCAGTCCATAGATTGCAGCAAAATACTGGTCAAGAACATTGTATAAGGGCAGAAATGGCACTGGACTGGATCAACATAGTATAGGGGGAGCCCCATAAGGGGCCTGAGGGGAGGGTTGACCATGGCAAACCCAAGTGTGGGTTTTGGTATCTGCCTGGTTGGAATCTCCAGCCTGGTCCCCAAGTGAGACCTTGCTTCCTTGGCCTGCACCACGGCAAGGTTCAACACTGGCCGAATCCCATCATATAGGTTTGGAGCAATCCAAACCCAGTGGATCCATTCTAACAACATGGAACTTGTGGAATGATGAATTGATCCTGGGACCCAATGCCATGCCAACCCTTGCCCTGCCTGCTGCTGTCAATAAAGATTTGGCCTGATTTTATCCCATCACCATTGTACAGTCTGGTTATTTTGCTGCTCCCATGGGTCACATAATGCACCTGCCTAAGATATGCATGCCTGTTTGCAGAGACATTGAGGGGGCCTTCATACAAACATCTGTGGTGTAGTGCTTAGGAACGGTAGATTCCTAATCTGGGGAACCGGGTTCGCGTCTCCGCTCCTCCACATGCAGCTGCTGGGTGACCTTGGGCCAGTCACACTTCTCTGAAGTCTCTCAGCCTCACTCACCTCACAGAGTGTTGTGGGGGAGGAAGGGAAAGGAGAATGTTAGCCGCTTTGAGACTCCTTCGGGGAGTGATAAAGCGGGATATCAAATCCAAACTCCTCCTCCTCTTCTTCTTCTCCTTTGTGGCCTTTTGACCATCCTGATCCAATGTTCAGAGTTCAGGAAATAACATAAATTTGTTTTAAACTGTTCTTATTGTTTAATTTACACTGAAGGGTGGGTAAAATAATAATAATAATAATAATAATAATAATAATAATAATAATAATAATAATAGCAGAACTGTAACATTTGGGCAACGCCATGGCTAACGTCTTCAAATTGCATGATTTCCCCATGGCAGACAATTATGTGCATTCAGTTAAACAGTCATTACATCTCAGACAAAGGACTTGACACAGGCTTGTGGTCCTGATCGCAGAGTCCTGACTCTCTTTCCTACTATGAATGACCACGTCTTTCTATAATTGCTGGTCTGGCTAAACTACCCAGGTAACAGTTGCCATGGAAGTTTATTGACATTTTGTCCTTTCTTGTACTGGGATCACAATATGGTGCCACACATCCACTGCATTTAAAGACATAGGGCTTCTGCTTGGATTTTCCTATAGATCTGTATCTAATCTTCAATGTTGATAGTCTACCTCACTGTAAGCCAGGCAGACACTGGCATGGCCATAAACCTTTGTAGAACTTTCACAACAGTTTGAAGTGCCCTTTTCTCAGATACCGGTTGGTACATTTGATATTGCATTGCAGTGTATGAAAAAGCAGTCCTTTCCCTGCCTTAAATCAGTTTGGCAGCAACTGATTTAGTGGTACCAAAAATAGCTAAATTATTTTCAGAAGTTATTCAAAGATTCAAAGAAGTTATTCAAAGCCTATCTATCAGTGTTTAGTGCTTTCAACAAAGACAATTTGACAAGTCTGGGGCTCTGATCTAACTAAAGTTAGTCATGACAAATCCCAATTTGAAACCAGTGATACAAGGTCCCAATGAAAGCAACAGGGCTAGTCACAACTAAGTTTAGTTGGACTGGATCTTCATGTTTTGTTTGGATATGTATGAACCGATCCAACCTGTTAAAAATCCTCCATCTGCAAAGTAGTAGAAAAATATGAAACTTTGATTAATACATCTAAGCACAGAGCTGACTTAATCTGTTTTAAAAACTGAGAAACTCCTTTACTAGAGAGTAAAAGAGGATGTGTGAGGATGGGAAAGCATATTTAAAGGCATCTTCCTGTCAAAACCTCCTTACATATACAAAGCTAATCTATCAGGGGAAAAGTTTAAAAAGGCAATATGATTAACAACACTTGGTAAAACTACCTAATTTGTCTTCAATTGACTCTCTACTTAAAGCACCACCTAAAACATATCTGCAGTTATACTAATATTAAGACTACCATGCTTCTATTTGTTTCTGTTCTTTTCCTCCCCAGGAGCCCATTTACCACAGAAGCCTTTGAAGCAACCTAAAATCAGTTTTTTATCTAGCACAGTCTAGACAAATGAATAGTACAATCCCATAGATGTCTGTGCAGAAGTAAGTCCCCCTGAGCTTAGTGGGGCTTACTCCCAGAAAAGTATGATAGGATTGCAGATTGCATTGAACCTTAAGACTGTTAACAAACCACAGAATTTAGGGCTTCAATATAAAGGCTAGCCTTTTTGCTTTCTCTGACCTACTTGGCTTAACATTCTGCTTGAAGAATAATTCAGGAAAACTTATTCACTATTTTGTGACATTTTTGTCCTAATCAGGTTTTACTCTACTCTGATATCTGGATTGTTTCTAATGGACCAGCACAGCTGCACAATAGTAGAATTCCAGCAGCATAGAATTTTGCACCATTGTGCCAAGAATGAGGACATTTAGTCTATAGAATTTGGACATGGAGTAGTGCCAAATTTGTTAGTCGTGCTATTGTAAAATATGGAGATCGCATTAATTCAACTTGAAATAAAAGAAGCCACATGGCTCCTTCTCTTTTTACTGACACAAAGAAATGCAGCTGTTGTCATCTATAGCTTGAGTGTACTCATATTTAATTTTGCTCCTAGTCCTCAAAAGTAAAACAATAAAGCACATAGGCTTTGTTATGTTTAGCAGCTGTAGAGGCATGATGGTAACTCTATACGTACACCTGGCAACCCACTTTAGATGCTTGACGTCATGCTTGGAAAATCCACTTGCTGTTGCCAAGCCATCAAGTGCTCAGCAGAACCAGAAGGACTCTCTGCAGGTGATAAAGCAACAGTGGAAGAAAACACAGAGAGCAACAAATAGCAAGCAGTAAACAATGGGCCAGATTCAACTAACCTGTTCAAGGACTCCTGCTAGCACAACGGGGCTTTTCCTCCTCTCCTCCCCACACCCCCCACCCCATTTCCCCCAAATCTACTCTTGAGGGTTTGCAGAACCCCTAGAGCAGCATACAGGCAGAAATACTTATGCTGATCAAACTCTCCTTAGCATTATGTTGAATTCCACTCAATATTCATAAGGAAAATTCAGTCCTATGATTAAAAACAAATGCAAATGCCGTCACTAGCACCATTTTAATGCTGCTGAGAAGTGTAGATGCAAAGAAGAAATCAAGGAAGCACTAGAATCACAAAGAAAGGATTAGGGACTACATGTTGGTTCATGATCTGCAGCTTGAGTAACAATGGTCAATGCATTGCATTATATGGGCTTACTTGTCAAGTGCCCACTGAAAGAAATTCTGGGTTCTGTGAAAGCAAAAGGGACATTAGTAGAGAGCTCTGTGTTGAAAGGTCCCCAATTCAACTCCTTGCAGCTGCAATTAGAAGGATCATAAGAACAGAATCGGGATCAGGTCAAAAGCTGATCTAGTTCAGCATCCTGTTCTTACAGTTGCTATCCACGGTCCTATAGGAAGCTCACAGGCAGAACATACAAGTCTGCCCTCCAAAACTTTCTCATTGCCCTTCACTGCCTAAGGCAGCTTCCTCACTCTGACTCAGCTTTGGGTTGACACCTGCTTTTCTGCAAATCTTCTCCAGATGAATTAAGTGGCCCCAGTCCAGAGCTATAAGTGCTTCCTCTGCACTGCTGCCCCTATCTGCCTGCCTTTACCCTTTGATCAACTTTGACAGCAACAGTTGAGGTATGCAGGGTTCCCGATCTAGCAGTGTAAACCACATGCACAGATCTTGGTGCTGGATATGATAATCTATGATGGGGACCCACAGACAGAGAATCTTTTTGCTCATCTGAGTCACACTCCAGTAGCAGACAGCCAGGTGTAAAACCTGTTTGCATGCCTGCTCAGTATAATGGATTGGACTGGACTTGACCTTGCTAAGTGATTCTCAGGCATCTTATCAAACGTTGAATAAATTATCTGTGCAAGCCACCAGACCAGCTGCCTGCTGCCTACATGTGGTTGCAGCTATAGCTGTTTGCTTCCAACTGTCGTACTTTTGCCTATGCTGTGAGTAATGTCTGCAACGTGATTAAAACATTTATTAATCTTTTGCAGAACCTTTAAAAGGTATTTCCAAAAATACTATGCTTAAAAAAAGCACTGAAATAAAATTATGACAGGAACATTTAAACATGCTGGATCTGTTTCTTTACCATATGACACATTTAAAAATAACTTTGCTCCCATGAATCAGCACTTTACTTGCAGCCAAATTCAAGCTTACAGTTGATAAATGCCACCAGTCCACCTTTGCCACATTAGTGAAGAATAGAGTCACAATAGCATTTAAGGCCGTATTTACATATAATCAGCAGTATAAAGCTAGATTTTTAAACTAATAAACTCAGTCGTAAGATCAGTCTGACCTTGCTCAACTTAGCAAGGCCTTGATGAAGACTGCTATCTCAATATTCAAGGTATTCGAAACATTCAAAAGAAAAACTCCTTTTAAACTCTAATTCTAAAAACCTGAAAATTCAGAAACCCTTGTTGGTGGAGGGGGATCTGCAAGAATTTCCTTGTTTGGAAATTCTTGACTCCTTTCCTGCCACTGGAAACAGGTTTCATCCTGGAACTGGCATGGCCTCCCTCCTTCCTTGCTGAGATGCAGTATGTCACAATTGAAGGTTGGCAGTCAGTAAGGGGAATTTTCCGCTGATTTTTATGGGACTTCGATTATTGCTCTTCTAGCTCTCAAAACTGGCACTTAGCTAAGGCGATTCTCTGCTGTTTCAGCACTACACTGAAGAAACATAGCTGTAGGTGTCAGATGGCTGTTGCGGTTGCTCGAGAGTAACCAGGCAGGACTCCAACCTGTGTTTTACAGGCTTTATTTTGGTGCAAACCATTTACAGCGAAGAGCCCCAAAGCTCATGTCTGGCTCAATCGCTAGTAGAATCTGGGAGTGGTCTTTCTTTGGATCTCCCCCAACATAAGAGTTTTGTTACTCCCAACTTTCTCCTCCCCTCTTTGTGCCTTAGGCTACTGTGCAGGATGGGCGATGGCAGGGCGTGTTTCCCTCCTGTCCAGCTTGCCCAGGAGCAGTGTTAAGGCTCCCACCAGCATCCTCTGGTTCTTGCACCTCTTCCCCACTGGAGGTCAGGCTTTCCTCCTCCCCGGAAGAGGAACTGCTTCGCAAGATCTCCGGAGACTCCCTGTAACACAACTGCCCTTCTATTTTTCACCTCTGAGCCGATGGCAGCCCCCTGACAGTAGATAACAGATCTCTCACTACCAACACACGCACAAAATAGTATAGCTCAGGGGTCAGCAAACTTTTTCAGCAGGGGGCTGGTTCACTGTCCCTCAGACCTTGGGGGGGGGGAGGCAGACTATATTTTTTTTTGGGGGGGGAATGAACGAAACCCCATGTCCCACAAATAACCCAGAGGTGCATTTAAAATAAAAGGACACATTCTACTCATGTAAAAACACGCTGATTCCCAGACCGTCTACAGGCTGGATTTAGAAGGAGATTGGGCTGGTTCCAACCCCCAGACCTTAGTTTGCCTACCCATGGTATAGTTCCATGGAGTTTTTCAAGTCTACCTATTTTGACCTTGCAGAAAACAAACAAACAAAGAATGGTATGCAAAACTCAATTCACACACACACACACACACACATACCAGAGATACCTCATGGCTACCTCAAGAAATATGAAGGTTCAAATTGGAGTAAGACAGTCCTAGGTGGTTCAACTCTCAGCATCTCTATGTACGATGGGGAATGTCCTTTGTCTGAAACCATGGAGAGCTGCTGCCAGCCAGTGTGGACAGTACTAAGCTAGATGGACCAGTAGCTTCCTGTTTTTAGTGGTCAGTGTGATAGGAATCGGAAGAAGAAGAAGAAGAAGAAGAAGAAGAAGAAGAAGAAGAAGAAGAAGAAGAAGAGTAGTAGTTTGGATTTGATATCCCGCCTTTCACTCCCTTTAAGGAGTCTCAAAGCGGCTAACATTCTCCTTTCCCTTCCTCCCCCACAACAAACACTCTGTGAGGTGAGTGGAGCTGAGAGACTTCAGAGAAGTGTGACTGGCCCAAGGTCACCCAGCAGCTGCATGTGGATGAGCAGAGACGCGAACCCAGTTCCCCAGATTACAAGACTACCGCTCTCAACCACTACACGGAACAATCGGTAATAAATATTACTGTGCACACGTTTAAATGCCAATATAGCAAGCAGGCCATTCATTTATGTGGCTTGCCTACTCTGCTTTCTTCAGCCCTGCTCAGTAATCACTATGCCATTCCTGTCCCGAAACTGCTGAACAGAGACTGCCTATGGTGCTAAATAGTGTAGTGCTTTGAAACAAGCCTCACCACCCCCACATATAAATTTAGAATCCAAGCAACTTAACTAATAGCGCTAGTAGCAGTGTTGTCCTCTGAATATGTATTTAAAAGGCCAGCTGTAGCTTTTCGTGTTTCAGCGCTGTATCATCTTCCCCATTAACAAGTACCCAAAACCAAAATAACATTTTTCTTGTCTGACCTAACCTCCGAGTTAAAATGAAGAAAATAAATCAAAGCAATGAAGACTAGGTAACTTTATCTGCCTTTGGTGGCACTGTTAAAAGTCAGACCAGGTTATACTTTTCTCTTTACAATATTTGAATGCTGACATTCACACCTCTATAATATCTCAAGTGATATATGAATGAAGAGAATGGCACAAAGGTCCTTTGCCTTTACTAACTTTTGTGCTTCACCTTATCAGCAGAAGCTTCACTATCGTGTTCGAGGTAAAGGGAGTGGGTGGCTGCATATCCAAGACTGACCTCAGCCACGGTGGGAAATTGTAGCAAAATCTTTGTTAAATACCCCTGTATCCCTTTCCCTGAAATGGGTAGATCAATGCCAGAAAAACTCATTGGTCTGTTTTCTCCCTAGAAAAATAAACAGGGCATCCAATTGCAAACATGAGGAATTTCCTCCCTTAAGACACGTGAAAAGGTCAATCTAGCAAGGTTTAGGAAAAATGTCTCATATTGATAAGTATCTGATCCTTTGCTGGACAGTTTTTGGAAGACTTTGCAGCGTTTGGAATGCACTGGGTAGTATAATTGCTGTTCAACAAGACCACCGGCAGCAGAAGCGCTGTGGTTGATTGAGAGTCTGCAAGGAATGGAGTATACTGTCCTTCTCCAGTGCAGGATTCCTGTTAGTTGGGTTACTGGCACTGGTGGAGAAAGAGGAGGGCGGGGGAGCACACCATCCCCGCCCTCCCAGTGGAGTGCCATCGCGGCTGCCCCTCCACGCTGGGTGCCATGCCCCCACAGGTGGCGTGCCATGCCCCCAGGACGCACATCACGCCCCTGCAGGCGGCGCACCACGACCCCAGGATGCGCACCAGCCCTGCCCCCACCTGCTCTCCACCCCCCGGTGCCAGAGCATGAAGCTCTGCCACTGGTTACTGGCTGCCATGGGGCAAACACCGTGGAGGGGCTCACGTTTCATCTCTTGTATACTCCATGACAGTAGGCTTTCTGCCACAGTGGTCATTACTATAGAGGGGTTGCCCCCTCTCTCCCTTATCCCAGGCCCTTCTTGCATACACGCCAAGGGTACAGGAAGATGCAAAGCACTGGAAGAAAGTAATTTCCAAATGATGGAAGACAGGAAGCTGCCTTCTGTATTGAATGCACCTTTTCAGAGACAAAGCAAAAAATCTAGGCAACGGACACTTTCTAGGCAGTACTCTCATGGGGTTTGGCAAGTTGGTTGTCTTGGTGGGCATTTAGCTTCCTCTTGCATCTCCCCCATGGTCCCAAACTATATAAAACAGCACACAACCTCAATATATATATATATATAACACACTCACACAAAGAGATGAGCACCTCACTTGTTGGGTGACTTGCTTGAGAGAGACACAGTAACAGCTTTTTAGAGGGAAAGGACTTGTTGCTGTCTTAAAATTAGAACTGTTTTTTATATGAAATAAAAAACAATCGCACGTTCATGGTACCCTCTAGCCCACACAGTTTATGGTAGAGAAAAATGAACATTTAGGGCCTCTCAGGATTATGTTGGCATGTTGTTAACTGTTTTAGATGCTTGCTGTCTATATTAAGCCAATCGCATGCAGTTGTTGCTACACAAAGAATGTAATGCTTAAATTATTTTTTTAAAATTATATATTTTAATTATGCTTATTATTTGTAATTGGCTTTATACTTACAAACTGCTTAGAGGCCACATTAAGCGGTGGCGATTGGCAATTAAGCGGTGAACAAATTAAGTAATCCTAGTACCAACAATTTGGCTTTCAGTGCATGTTGGGGAAAATGTCTTTTAGTGGATGGGCTAAAATGATTTGATAGGTAGGTACATATTCTACTTACTAAATTTCACTTTCCTCTTCCTATTTACATATAGCTCAACTGTCCTAAGAGGGTGTCAGGGAAAGAAACAGCAAGTTCCAGACCAGGTCACCTAAGTTGTCACGATTTTTTTCATGTGCGTTATTGTGACCTTTGAAATGTGATTTTTGCCCTTCTGTCCTAACACCAGACCTTTTTCTTTCATGCTGAGTATAATGTACTAAATATATCTCGCCATATATTCACAGGCTGCTCTCATTGACTAAAATCCTCCTAGCTGTTCCTTTTGGCACTTTTGTGTCAATCCCCAAGAAACAATTTGATAATCACAGTATACTTTAAAATGCTTTCCTGTCATTGTTCAAAATCATATTTATTTGCACCCATCCTTGCTGCAGCTGAGCATGGCTTCAAAGGGTATCCCTGTTGTTTAATGCCAGGTTCAGTTCTGTCTTCATCTCATCCAGCTTTCAACACCCAGCTAACAGGCAAGTAAATTCCTCAAAATGTGGAACAGAAATTCAATACTGACAATTTCCGAAAGCCTTGCTAATTAGAACCTGGTGTTGCACTGTTGTTGTTTGTCTGAGGGAATGATAAAGCTCGTCACATATTTTTCAAAGCAGACAGCAAGTAAATATGTTAGAAAAATATATTAGATGTTACAGCAGCATAAACCAGCATTTGTTATCTGATGTATAACTGTGAGACGTAAATATAATGCCTGGCATCCTTACAGAAATCAAAATGAATGGAGTAGATTTGATAAATAAAGGGCTTAGGTAAACTCAAATATATTTTTATTTAAAATGTATTGGATTTTAAATCTTATGCACCAATGACATAACTTTTGGCCGAAATTATATTCTCTTGAGATAATATCTTTATTTGCACCATTGTCTGTTGAACATCTGTATGGAAATTGAATGAGTGACTATTTAGTTGTATCTTTTATTTATTATAGTATTATAATAAAATACTTGGTTTTATAGTGATTCAGTGGATCTGGGCCTCAGAGATATGAGATCAAGCCTGTCCTAACAGCCATGGGGTTTCTGGGCTATCGAGGGGGAAATGCAGTTTTCCAGTCCTAATCTATAAAAAGGGAAGAAACAGCAGCCTACCTCAGAGAATTATTGCAAGTCGGAACAAGGTGAAGAATGTAAATAATTAAGGGTGTTAAAATAAAGAGTGCTGAAATAATCAATACACAGTGGTCTAGGTTAGGAAATGAAAGCACAAATAATATTTACAGCTATCCTACTGCAGGGGTCCGAAATCAAGTAACTTTGGTGCCTATAAATAAATGGTCAGAATTATTTATTTCTTCTGATCTATGACAACCCATAGCTGGATGGTCAAGTGTTTGATTGGATTGATAGTTTCTCACCCTTTTAACACAATGGTTGCTTAGGAGATGGGGTTGGTGGGAGACTCTAGGAACTGGGAAACTCTCACTAACCTAGCCAAAGGTATGTGAAGCAACTGAGTAGAATGGGGTGAGGGAAGGCCATCCTGACCTAATGTAGCCAACAGAGAAGGAAAGGCTCAGGGGTAGAGGAGAGAGGGGAGATGCCACGGGCAAAGGAAAGGTGTGGTAATCAAGGGGTACTCAGATGCAGAGCTTCTTCAGAACTACATTCCTATACATATAGCCGCCACTTGCGGGCATGTCACTGACAAGACAATGGGGAGGGGCCACAGCTGAAGAGGAGAATGAAAGAAAAGGAGGAACAGCCAAACAGCATCTAAAGCAGGAAAATGTGGACTGAATCAAGCCAGGTAAGGAAGTTGGGGGCTGGCAATCAACAGCCCTTATGGTTCCTGTGCATATAGCCGAGTCCTCTTTATGGCCACAGTTCCATACAGAGTACCAGTCTTTGGTGGGAATCTCACTAGTTTGTAAATGATGTTATCGGTTTCTGTATGCTTGTTGGGGGAGGGTCACACATCATTTAAATAAATTTGAGATACACTTAAATTTAGAAAAACACCTTCTGATTATTGGGAGTAAAACAATGACATTTACAACAAGTTATCTGAACCAATGGTAGGTGATAGAAAAGTAACCTGTTCTTTCTTGTCACTGATTCCTTCTCTTTTAGTAACTATGGGGGCGGGGGTTACTTGTTGGTAATCTAAATTACTTCCTTTTAGGCTTTATTTCTCTTCCTGCTCCTTTTCCAACTTCAGTCAGCTAGAATCTCCATGATGGCAATATGTGCTCAGAAAGGCTTTGTTTCCTTGGAGTAATAAACTTTAAGCATTCTTTCTCTTTCAACCAGCAGTCTTAATAGACTATTTATTTCTGTTCCCTGCTTCAGTATATTCATCAAACTACAAAACTGGTAAGAGCATGGTGCTTCTCTTTCCCCCCTCCCACCACTTTTAAACAGAAATATGTATCAAAGTATTAACCAATTATGTTTGTGCATTTCCACATTATACTATTTACATTTCTTATGTTCTTATGGCCATGACTGACTGCTTACAACAAAACACTGATGTACTACAAGTTTCCTTATGGAAGAATATTGCCAATGCAAGCTGCTGATGGCTTCAGTTCAAAAAAGAAAAGGTATTCTAGTTTACATCTTCCCTCTTCACCCATCCTGCCTGACAAGGTTAAGTATTCAGCTGTGCATCTCTTATTAAGACACATGGGGATAGCATAGACATATTGCATGTTTCTTATTCTTAGGAAACAAGGCTACAGTCTTCTTCATCTTTTGGTTTTATGCTAAGATCACAAGTGATATGCAGTCTACTGTGTCCACTTTTACAAAACCAGCTCCAATTGTCCTTAATTTAAAAACATTCCTGTTTACCTAGGCATGTAATGGATGAAAGATACTGGCAACCTTGACATTAAAAGCTGTGAGGCACCAGCTGATCAAGTTCAGGATTAAGAGCAGCCAGCTGGCGATCAAGAGACCCCTGCACATGAAACCTCAGGACAGAAGTCACCAGAAGAAAGTCCCACATAGTCACCTTTCCCTGAGGAACCTGCTGCTTATGGTCACACTTTATCAGTCCAGTGGCGCAGGGAGTTCTCTAGAAGAAGATGGAGCCTGGATGAGGTGGTATGGAGACAAGTTTAAAAGGCCACAGTGTGCTCCCAGCAAAAGTTGCTCACTTAGAGCTATCTACGGTTCTGCAACTTCCAACCCACCTTGCCTTGCCTCTTTCTCCACAGGATCCAGCACTGGACTAGAACCTGACAGCAACATTCATGGGATGCCTATTTCCCCCACATATCCCAAAGTACACTGGAGGATGTGGCTTTCCAGTCTTTGGGAGAAAGGCAGAAGCATAGTGAAACAAAATCATGTCCCTGTTGCTTCTGCTCTGCATAACACCCAAAGCCACTCACTGCCCTAGCCATTACTGAGATTAAAATACCCAAAACAAAAAAATCAGATCAATAGAAGTACTTAGAAGATCTAGCAATCTCACATACAGTGGTAAAATGAAGAATACTACTTGTATTGAATCCATTCTGTTTAGTACAATTGGTCCTTGGCCAATGTTTAAACATCATCAATTCTCGTTTTCAAATATTATAGCGTCCACAATACCTTTTGGAAAATGACTTGTTTCCTGTTTATCCCATGAGGACCAATAGCATCAATCAATGTATGCTAATGTTTGCAAGCATTTCCAGAGATGAAGGCCAGAAAAGAAACACATCATTCTAAAATAGCAGGGACTGATAGCAAACCTAGTATAATAACAAGATGCCTATGGATGGTCCTGCTACCTATCCCAAAGCTTGTGATGGGACTTCCATGTGGTTTCTATATATGCGGTAATTCTTCAGTAAGTATGTGTGCAAATAATAAAAGAAAATATGAAAGCTCTTGTTTTTGAAAAATTTAGAAAAAGTTCCAGCCCTGCAGAGAAAGTAGCAGCTTACAGCTTCTCTTCTTTTTCTTTTTTTCAGTGGTGGGAATTAGAAAAAGGAATATTATTTCAGCTGCCTATGTCTCAGCATAAGTATCATCCCATCATCAAGGAAATGAGCTCTGCCAATGTACAGAACTTTTAAGTGCACATAAATTATAATAGGCTTGATGGATTGATTATGTCTTAATTATGTTGATTATGTCTATTAAAATAATTTGGCTTCTGATTATATTTCCCCCTTGTATACACTATAATTGCAACTCTCTAAAACTATGTTGTTCCTTTTGCTGAAAAGTTATCCTTACAGAGTGATCCTAAAACAACTACGGACAAGGTCCTGACAGTTAATTATACCACAAAGGTAATGAAAAGGAACACTATGGCATCACGCTTAGCAAAAATCCTTGCAAGAGTGACCTAATTTTGAATGTGGGGGTAGCATGGAAGAGAAACCAAAAACATTGTCCACTTTTACCATTAAAACACACGGTTGTTTAATCTTCCCATTTGCTTTGTCCTGCTCACCTTTCCCCTCAATTCACTGAATATAATAACATGTATATTGTTCAATATAGGCTTTCAAACTATACAAATAAGTTTCTAGCAGGTGGGTTGGGCTAGTCTTGGTAGGAGCAAAATGACTATTGAACCCTACTTGCCCCAGTCCAAAGGAAGCATGTGCGTATGGAGTCTGGACATGTTGCGATTCCAGACTGGCAATGGTGGCTGGCCACAGAGAAGAGCGGGTGCAGAGAGCCATTTCAGATGGTAATGTCGTCCTTTCATTGAGGTCTTAACCACACTTACCTTTACTCCACTCATTCTAGGCACGGCCTGCACCTTAAAGCTCTGTGTCCAAGTTCCCCCGTTTTTTTGCTCCAGAGATTTCCCTGCAACAGCTCGCTCTTTAAACCTCCATCAGAGCAAGCAGCAACCGGCAGAAAACCCAAACTGACGATGGCTCCGACTGAGTGCTAGTTTGGTGGGGGGAGGAGGATGCTTGGATATGGAGCATTTAAGCACAGACCGGTGCCTAGAAAGAGCAGGGCAAAAGATAAGTGTGAATAAGCCCAAAGTCGCAATGCCATAATGGAGCCACCTTTAGTTGAACATTTAATTTCCCACAAGCATTCAGATAGGTAAAGGGACACCTGACCATTAGGTCCAGTCGTGGCTGACTCTGGGGTTGCGGCGCTCATCTCGCTTTATTGGCCGAGGGAGCCGGCGTACAGCTTCTGGGTCATGTGGCCAGCATAACTAAGCCGCTTCTGGCAAACCAGAGCAGCACACGGAAACGTCGTTTACCTTCCCACCGGAGCGGTACCTATTTATCTACTTGCACTTTGATGTGCTTTCGAACTGCTAGATGAGCAGGAGCTGGGACCGAGCAACGGGAGCTCACCCTGTTGTGGGGATTCAAACCGCTGACCTTCTGATCGGCAAGCTCTAGGCTCTGTGGTTTAACCCACAGCGCCACCCACATTCAGATACTGATTTATTATTCACTGTTTAATGGGTCAATCATAGGAGAGTTGGTATAAGACAAGATTTGGAACGGCGGTTACGCCAACAAGAAACCCGTTTCATCTACATGTTCAACTCTGTTCATCCGGGGGGACTGAATTCTGAGTTAGATTTCCATTGTTTTATTTAATTGCATTATCTACCATGATCCACTGACTGGATGGGGTTCTGTTTTCATCTGGTTGTCAGGCATTCTTGCATGTTGTGCTGTGTCTTTAATTTCCCTTACAGTATATTAGTTTCACCTGTGGCTAACTATATTATATTCTTTACAATTTGTTACTAGCATCAGTGACTACAGTATCATATGAGCACTGATCTAGAACATATTTTCTACAGCGTTTATATTTGCTTACATGTAAGATTGGGTATGTATTTTAGTTGTACATATTGTATTATGCATTTCATTTTATACAGATGCAGGTTTCGTCGCATGTATATTGTAATTTCAGCTTGTTAAGAAATTGAACTGCATCCTTATCATATTAATTCTTACAAGTCTGGCTGATGAAGAATTGCTCAAGATCGGCTGATGAAGCATTGAAGAATCAGTTATTCGGAACCTCTGTTCCGGCGATATTTGGTGACAGATTATGTATATATCAAACTTTTGAATTAGTCTACCGTGACTGGTGAAGAAGATTTAGAGACTTTGGTTGTAATTTCTGATCATTTGTATTAGTCTATAAATAGTGTTTAGTGCCATTGTTATTGGCCATCGTGTTGTGTTATATTGTTCAGCTGGAGCAGCTTCAAAGCATGGCACCTTTTTAAAAAAAAAACGGTGCAGGAAGGGCCCACAAATCACTTCCTGTGCAATTCTATGCACAAAGTGGCTGCACCCAACAGTACAACACCAGACTCCAAATTGTATCACAAACTACAATCCATGGATACCAGTCCCTAGATATATAGTTCCAGCTGGGTTCAATTGTTTTGGCCCACTAGAGTGTGTGATGAAAGACAAAAAGTGTTATGAGAAGTTTGGAACAGGCTTTTATGAACATAGCACCATATAGTGTCATGAAACTCTCTCACCTCTTATTGTTGCTGTATTCCTTGGCTGTTTATATCCTCCTGCTGAAGATGAGATTAAATAAAGCTGTATGTAAACAAAGCAGATCAGTCATAGGAGCAATCTGCTGTCATTCTGAATTAAATGCATGGGTAATCTTACAGCAATTAACTGACTTCTCCTGAGTGATGAAGAGAGCTAATGTCCTGCAAACTGCCTATATAATTCTTTTAAGAAGGAATTCCTTAGGAGGTGAAATGCTCCATGTCAGTAGCACAGACTTCCAAGATTTTGAATGTTAGTGGAATGTGGTCCTACAACTGCACTAGTGCACACTCAGAATGGACGCACAACCAATCTAAACAGTAACATGGGTTAGTTGTACGCTGGATGTACAAACAGATCCCATAATTTGCAAGGCAGACCCCACAGTTTAGCAGTCTTGCTTCCTCTTATCCTCTCCACTCTTGGAGTTCTGTTGGTCAGGTTTCCTTTGCCCAATTCTGGATGCTCCTTGCAAAGAGGGATAATTTAATTGTTTTATGGTCTTCTAGCCTAACTTTTTGCATGAGTTTCAAGGCAGCAATCTACCAAGGTAGATAAAGCAAAACAACATCGTTTTAAAAGAACACCATTAAACACCATAATTAAAATGGCAGCAGACAGCTTAACAGTGGTAAAACAAACAAGAATAAGACATAAAGACATGTGGATGTGTGCCAACAACCCAAATAGCATATCGTATACCATTTGGAGAATGCTACTTGGTGCTCCAAGCATATATGTTTGGGGTAAGAGTTCCTTGATTTGAATGCCACCACCAAGAAGATTGTCTCTTCCTAATCCAAATATACCTATTGGGACGTGCACCTCCATATAAATCAAAGTAGTAATTAAAATCCTCTAATAATAATAAAAACCTATAATGGAAAAACAAAAGCAGATCACTTTCACTGAAGATAAAAATTGGCCGCACTTCCAAAGCAGATTGAAAGATGTCAAATGTGTGGTGTGAGTCATTTTTCATATGACTCTTCCTGAAGTCAACATGCTTTACTGATGCATTAAAGCAAAGATATTTAAAATCCCATCATCAATTATCTGAAGTATATATTAGGCTTATTAGGCTTATTGGATTTTGTATGGCATTCAAAGTGTCTAGGGTTGGCAGGCAACTTGCCAATCAATTCTATGACAGTGCATAAAACAAGTATTTGACTTGGCGATGATTTAATGATAATAAGTATTTTATTTTTTAGATTTATCTTCATTAGCTGCCTGGCAGTACATTGCAACAAAAGTCTGGTTGTTGTGTGATAGCAATTCCAGAACCTGTTATGCACTAAAAACAAGAAAGGAACAGTACCCACACAGTCCTAAATGCTGCAGAAGACAATGGCAATGACTTCTTCCATCACTGTTGCCTTCACCCGTTTACATGGATTTTACCTTCAAATCAAATCAATGTCAGACTATTTTTGTCTTAACAAGAGGATACTGCTTTTGCATCTCCTGCCTCCTTTGAGACATATGTTTAAAAGTTCACAGACATGCCACAGAGAGGTCACGTTCTCCCTGTCTCTTTTTCTTAACGACAAACAAGTCAGAGAAACAACAGATGATGTCCTATTGCTTTGAGACATGTACAGTGGTGTTATCAGAACCTCTTGAGAATTTATATTCAGTGTAATTTAGACTTTCATTGATCTGTTGATCCAAGATTTAGACACACTAATCTTTTGCTTAAAAAATATTAAAATATTGTTTACCAAATGCAAACACAAGGCTCCTTGAGTTCTTAAACCAGTATAAGATTGCAATCCTATACCCATAAGAGTAAGCTCCACTGAACTCAGTGAGACTTATTTTGAGTAGATACGTACAGGATCGTGCAGTGAATCTGTAGCATAGATCTGCCTTTGAAGTTGAAATATTGCAATTAAGTGTTTTAATTAAGTGAGCCAAAAAGGAAATCAGATTGCTACTTCTTACTTAAAATAGGTTCAAAAATGGAAGCTTTCTATGAAGTTGAGGCATGACTTAATAATATGTACTTCCAGCCATCCTGAAACACATTTGGAGAGATAAACAACTGCTATCAAAATATATCAGGGCTTTCAGTGCACAGTATCCTCAAGGATCTGTTCCCAAAGTTCAGCATGACAGCATAAATGACTAGATCACCTATGAATACTCCTTCAACTGTAAATATAAAAAGGAAGAACTGTAGCCAGCTGCCACTTTTTTGGCATTTATTATTCAGGATTCACCCACTGTGTTCCCCAGAAAAATATGTTTTTGTTTGTGTGACTGCAAGTCATGGGTCTATAGAAGGGGAAAGTGGGTGTTAATCCTATGATGTAATGAATGGGGTAATCTATTTTGCCAAATCAATCACAAGCAAAGGAACAACATACAATTCTTTAATCTGGTCTGTTCTTCAGTCAACAGAAGCACTACAATTTTTCTCATAAAGTTGTGTAAGTAAACAAGTCACCCTATTAAAAAGGGACATCGCCTGAACCCTTTCCTGACACAACAGATGTTGATACAAATGAGACTGTTCCTGATACAGTTCATTTTGTAACAATCATCCATTCCCATTACTAGTACAGTGGTACCTTGGTACTTGAACAGCTGAAGAAATCAGCTCCTGAAAGCCACAAACCAGGAAGTGAGTGTTCCGGTTTGCGAATGTTTATCGGAAGCCGAACTTCTGACTTGGCTTCTGCAGCTTCCGCTTGAGTGCAGGAAGTTCCTGCAGCCAATCGGAAGCCCTGCCTTGGTTTTCGAATTGTTTCGAGAGTTGAACGGACTCCCGGAATGGATTAAGTTCGAGAGCCAAGGTACCACTGTATTTTTTCATTGTCAGAGAGTGTATAGAGAAGAATACAGAATCATATATGCAGGCTAAATAATGGCCATCCGTATATGCAATGTCCTGGGCCAGCCCTACCAGTAGGTAGAGTGAGGCAGTCACCTCAGGAGGCAGCTGCTAGAGGTGTGGGGAGGCAGAGTTGGAGAAGAGAGCAGTATGTGTACATGGCCTGCCCTCTACCCGCTAGAATAGCCTGCTGCCTTCAGGGTTAGTGTTGGTGTTCAGGGTTAGTGTTAGTGTTCAGGGGTGCAGAAGTAAGATTCAACTATCTTCAACACATGGGCTGGGGAGAGGTGCCAAGCTGGGCAGCAGAAAGACTCGGGCCTGCCCTGAAAACAGCTGCTATTCTAAAACTATTCTAGAATAAAACATGCAGATTTTAATAGTATTACTCAAAGAAATTAACTTGTGACACGATGCTCTTGTTCTAAATATTTACTGCAGTTTTGATATAATGTCATTCTTTGGAATACCATGGCAGTATCCAAAAAACTTATTTGTTGACTCTGAAATTGTTAAAGATCAGGCTGTTCTTCTATAAATACTTAATTAATAAACTCGTGGACTCTTAATGAAGCAATCTGTCAAACTAATTTGCAAAGATTAGTTAACGTAACTGCATTCTTAAGAGTTTATATATCAGATTCTAGTTCCATTCAAAAACTGTCCAAAGGGACATGTGAGCATCAGAGAGAAATGTGGATGTGGCCCTAGAGCAGGCATCCCCAAACTCGGCCTTCCAGATGTTTAGGGACTACAACTTCCATCATCCCTAGCTAACAGGACCAGTGGTCAGGGATGATGAGAACAGTAGTCCCAAAACAGCTGGAGGGCCGAGTTTGGGGATGCCTGCCCTAGAGCTTCACTCAGATTTCTTTTGTGCTGTTCTCTTAAACTGTATGTTACCTCTGCTTACTTCAATTTTCTTTTGCGAGTCAATACTGCTGGTTCTGGAAAGCTGCTCTTGCTTGTTTCTTTGTTTGTAACTGGCATTCCATAGCCCATCACCATCTCTGATCTGGACTTGGAGAGAGAGCCTGTTTGACTCAGCACCGATGAAAGGGATCTGAACAAGTGGGCAGCCCCCTTGCTTGGAAGAAGATGAGGCTTCCTAACAATTTCTAAGTTGGATCTGAAGCAAAGTTGGCTGCCTGTTCAATGGCAGGTTCCTCTGAGTTTTTATTCTATACAGGATGAGTTTGAAAAGTGTCGGCAACCATCACTTCCATTACTCAGGATTGCTTTTACACCTACACACTTGGAAGCCTTGACATGCACACAAGTGGTGCCCACTGCTACACATCTTTTAAGTAGTTGCATAAGCTCTCTGTGTAGAGTTTGATAGAATTCTGTTGGAAAAGAACATAAGGAAGTCATCATATAGGGTGACCAAAGCTGTTTCTGTGCCAAAACCAGGCCAAAACCCTGATTGAAATGGATGTAGAAAATCAGTTTCCTCCAAGAGCGCCTCGTTCTGATCCACAAGCACCTGCTCAAGAACCTTGCCCAAATAATGTCCTTGAGAAGAGAAAAATATTACAGTTAGGTATCTTGGAGCATTCCATTGAAATGGACCATGAAACGGATTTCCTTCTTTTGATCCCCATCGCAGCATGGACTCCTGCTATGAATGCTTTTCAATTTAGTTCTGTACAAAAGGGTACACACGTACACACACAGGGAGGGAGAGGGGGGTGCTTTAAATGCACATATTCTTTTATATACAATGATCATTGTCCTGGCACTGATCAAGATTAATAACCAGCCCATCAAATGTCTGGGAGTAGAAGGTAGTCTTGACCTGGCAGGGAAGAGCAAAAGAAGAGGCCCTCTGTGTTATCACCGCTCTTCAAATCTCTGTCATAGGGACACCAGGAGGAGAGCACCTAAGCTACAGATGCTTTAAAACCACAACATATGACATTTGCCACAATCCCAGCATAATGAAGAAGTCACGCAATGTTTCTTATTCCCAGGGGGCAGCTGTGGCCCAGAGTGCCTATAATGAGCTTGGGCTGAGTTGTCGTCAGCTAAACCTAATACTATAAGATAGACCTTGCCCACTGACATTCATGCTATGGTGACTTCCAGACTCTGTGAGCAACTGAGCAGCTTTTTCAGTCACCAAGGATGCAATCTGGAACCCTGCAGCTGGCAGGAAGTCGTACAGATTTCATTGGCCCATATCTGTTGTTAACATGCTGCAGTCTTCTCGTACGCTCGCTGGGTTGCAAATCCCACTGATCTCAGTGAGACTGGCTTCCAAGGAAATACAAGTAGGACTGGGCTGAGTGTGTTAACTTTACTCAGAATCTTGCTTGCTATGGCATAGATAGACAGTGAGATCAGATACAAGAAATGGCCCCTGTACCTTTAAGAGTTCTGTAGAAGAAGGATTTTGTCATGTGCCTTCAGGGGTGAGAATGAAAAGTGTGCAGCCACCATGAAAATGAGGTCGTTGATATTTTAGCCAGTCAAGAATGCACAAAAGTCTATGAATTGAAAAGGAACTATTTCAATGAACCCAGGAGCAAATTCTCAAAGGACAGCCAGTCCCTTTGGGCTCCCTTTGACTGCTGAGGCCAGTGGAAACCAGTAAGCAGATAATAGCCTGCAAAGGATGCAACTGCAGCAAGTGGAAAGCAAAATTTGGAATATAGCGGAAGACAAGGAAAGTAACAAAGAACATTTTGCTGTTCTTATCTTCCAACTGCACTGCACCACAGTGCAATAATATACATGCCTATTCAGAAGTATTGAGTTTGTGAGATATACTCCAAGGTAAGAATGTATAAGATTGCAGCCTGAATCAATTAGGGCAACCTTAGAATGCCATATGTAATTACAGTCCCACCTATAGAGAAATAAATATTCCAAAATTGTGCCCTCATCAAATTGCCAACTAGGATGCCAACTTGGTTAAAAATGATAGTCACATCATTTCCGCTCCATCATTCCCTCTAAACCGCGGGTGTGGGGTGCACTAAGAAAACTACAGTTTCCAGCCCTGCTAGAAGTTAGCTTACAACTGTAGCTGCTCAACAAGACCCAGCCCCTCAGAACTACTCCTTTGCCTCAGAGGATGTTGGTGGGAGCAGATGCCTGGTACAACACCAGAGAAGAGAGGATGAACTTGGAGACTTGTCTCCCCCTCCAAAAAACCCAAACAATTGATTCCATCAGTGGCATAATTTGTTTGGAATGGTGTATGGTCCTAACCCAATGGTCTGATCCTCACACACTGTCCTTCAGGTGCTAGATGCAGCAATTAAAAGAGTTACAGTCCTTTCTTCCTTCCCTCCCTTTTCTGTTGCAGAGATCATGTCATCCTAAATCACATAACACTCTTTTGTCCCAACTAGAAAGGCATGTGAATACAGAAGGTAATCTCCTTATCTCGATCATCCACATTACAAGGGGACGACTGTCAGAAACTTAACCAGTACAGTTGAAAGGTTTGCTGAATAAATCAGAGTATGTATACAGTATTAAACAGCAGCTGTAATTATAACATGGGAGACATTTCCCCCTTTCTGTAAGGAAATAGCCTTTCATAACCCACGTACAGTTCCTGTTAAAAGTCAACAGCTCTTCTGTGACCTGTTGCTTTGGAAGAGTTAAGGCAATCATTTTCACACAAGCTGCTGAGTTCAAATTGTTAGCTTCCCTCTAACCGTTATATATAAAACTCTTGGGATCATTTAGCAATGATTTATTTTTGCCAGAGGACAGGTCATACTACAATTTTGCTTCTTTCTTACAGTTCTTGCCAACTTACAACATATGGACCTTGTTTAGTGTAAATCAGTAATCTGATTGTCTTGTTATACTCACAAATTAATGTGTGTAATTTGAACCAGAATGCTTCCATTGCAAACAAGAGGTTCAAAGTTTATCTGGAGGCCAAGCTGTAAAAAAATAAAAATCCACGTTCATTTTACTGTAAGCTGTAGTCCACAGCAAGGATCTGAAAAGAACAGTTACTATCTTTATAAGGATATTTGAAACAATCCTCATGAAAAGTCTGTGATCATCTTGCTTTTCTCTTTTTCCCAGCTGGGCAAATGGGTCTTTATCGCAAGTGTCTACATATTAGGGTTTTAGTCTTGTTTTAAATGTATTTGCGTGTTTCTTGTTTTGTGGAGTTGGGCGGGACCACAAAGGGAATCTTGTCTAACTCCCTGCAACGCAGGAATCTTTTGCCCAATGTGGGACTCAAAAACTCTGAGTCTCATGCTTCACCAACTGAACCATGCAAGCTATTTATACGTTTTAGTCAGTTTTTTTCTGGTGAAATTACTGTGGGACTCTGGCTGGGAGTCACCTAATAACACGCCCCACCAGCAGAAGCCTGTGCAAAGACTTCTGCTAGGACAATGGGGTTTTCCCAGCTGTATGGTGGCACATCTGAAGGCACCAGCACTAAAAGCTTTTGGGCACTAGTTAAATACCTTATCTGCTTAGGCATTCTAGACTTTAGGTTATTTTTGGAAATGTAGCCTTTTTAAAATTTTGTTTTTGTTTTTTTTAAAAAGCTGTCCTGTTGCATTTTGTTATGTTTATTCATTGATTTTGAATTGTATTTTGTATGTTGCATGAATTAATTTTATTCAGGGATACCACCCTGAAATCTTTCGATGAAGTCTGGTTATGAAATATTTTAAACAAACAAGCTGACTTTCTGCTCAGAACTTTGTGTGCAGAATCCAATCTAGAGCTCATGAATTGCGGGGGACCTGCTGACTCCCTTCTGCCTACAAGCCCCTTCTCTCAGATTTAATGTGTGCTGCATAGAACATTCATGTCAAAACTTGAAAGCTTTCCCATCTTAAGTGTTTGTGGTTTGTAGTATCCCCATCTCCAGGCTTTCATGGTTTTTAAAAATATCTGCAGAAAGAAAAGTGGTGCCCTACTTCTGCTGGTTAGGAAGGATAATTCACAACCCATTTTGCCCAGGAGTCATCACCAATATAGTTCATGGAGAAAACCATTCGTTGTCAAAACACCCTGATAATCGGCATAGCCACACTTCCTTCCGAAAAAGTGAGGTAACTTTCTTTGCACCAAAGATAGACCGGACTCATTGAGACAGTCGCTTGTGTTTTTTCTGTGCTACTCTAATACTGTTGGAAAACCTAGGCCAGGATTAATCCAAGTGCCCTCCAGTTGTTGGATTAAGGGTCAGATCACTCCTGACCATTAGTCATGTTGGCTGGGGCTGACAGGTGTTGGAGTCCAGCCACATCTGGAAGCTACCTCTGATCTAGGTCATGCTGGAAGGATCATGGTGTGGTCTCTTCTCACACCAGTGTCACCCATGCTGGAAACTAATGTAATGCTGGAATAAGAAGAAATCATAGTGTCCACATCTCCCATCTGGTTGCAGACTTTGGACTTCTTCATTCATTCATTTATTTATTTATTGAAAATGCTACATGCCCTCACATGTCCTCTACAAACATATTGACAAAGCAGCACATGCTTTATGCCTCCTGGCTACACCAACAAAAACCATTCAGATAAAAATTGTGGCAACTCCAGCATAAACCGCTGATTATACCATTCTACAAAACTGAAGAGTTATGGTGCAGGTAGATCATTCATAACGTAGAGCTTAGCAAGAACTTAGGACCTTTGACCAACACTGAAGCACATGAAGGAAGCTAACTCTTCTCAAAAATGAAACCCCTTTTCAACATCTTGCACTTCCGAGTGTTCAATAAATACAAGCATTTCTTCTTGCCAGACAGAACAAAGCCCCCTCTCTTTCCCCTGTGTGCAGTTTCAGGGCTCAACTTCCCAGAGCAGATCTGGAGGAGGCACAGGGGTCCACATGGGGAAGAGAGTGGGTGGAAGCCATGTTGCGCTAGGAGGAGCCCTTGCACAGGCTTCGGCTAGCATGCAAAGATAGTTGAATCTGGGTGCTAGAATTATTATTAAAAAGTCTAATCTCTTATTGATCACTGCAGAATTGTTCTCATCTGCAGTTCTACTCCATATGATGTAGAAGGCAAGCCCTGAATATCTGAAGGAGCGTCTCTACTCCCATCGTTCAGCCCAGACATTAAGGTCCACTTCCAAGGGGCTTCTGGCGGTTCCTTCATTGCGAGAAGTGAGGCTAAAGGGAATCGGGCAGAGGGCCTTCTCGGTAGCTGTGCCCACCCTGTGGAATGCTCTCCCATCAGGTGTCAAGGAAATAAACATCTTTCTGACTTTAGAAGACATCTGAAGGCAGCTCTGTACAGGGAAGTTTGACTTTTTTGTGCTTTAATATTTTGTTGGAGCTACCCAGAGGGGCTGGGGCAACCCAGTAAGATGAGTGGAATATAAATAATAAAATTATTTTTATTATTTAGTGTGGCAGCACCTGCCTTTGGAACTCCCTCACATTATAAATAAGACAAATGCCAACTTTGCTGTTTTTACCCTGAATATATTCTCCCAGGCCTTTGGCTAATTAAGCAATCTAAGGCCTTTTTAACTGTGTTTGGGGTATTGTATTTGTTTGTTATAAATTGTTGTGTTTTTATATTGTAAACTGCCCTGAGATCCTTGGACAAAGGGTGGTACAGAAATTTAATAAAAAATAATAAATAATTAAAAGTATGAAGCTATACAAGTTTGATGGGTCAAATCTAATCTGCTTTGCAGATGTATGTGAACTTTGTTAGCCTGTTTCCATTGCTGATTCTATTTAGTCAGTCCTCTATTTAAACTCTTCACTGGATTCTTATTCTTAGCAATTTTGATCTAAGTATTCACAGTGTCTAAATCTCATTCTAATTGCACTCTTTAATTTCCTATGCTATTAATTGCATTTGCTTTGTGCAGATTAAGTGTGTAATAATTACTGCCTCTCTAAGGTCCATTTCTTTACATCAGAAATGTTAATGTTAATGCTATATGAATATTTTTCTGTTGAAGAGGGAATTGTCCTGGCTTCTTAATAAGAGAGATTTGTCCTTAAAGAAACACAAAACCAAACCCATATGATTATGATTGGCCGAGGAAGAAGGATGGGTGCTTATTTCTGTCAATTTCATGTCAATTTCATGTCAATTTCACAGGTATTCATCCATACATCAATTCATCTCTTTCCCTCATTAATCTGCAATTTAAAAAAATACAGACTTTTGTATTTTGTATTTGAGAGAGGAATTCAACATTGCTGTACTGTGATTATTCCATCAAAGCAAGCATTTTGGCTTGCTAGATGGAATGACCCCCTGCACTGTTCTGGGATTCGCCTAACACCGCCAGGGCAAATTTTGGGGAGCCCATGGACATGAGGTGTGGAGAGCAGAAGTCCTTGTGCAGGGTTTCCACTAACAGGATTCATTTGTTGAATCTCACCCTAAATATGTATTCATATTTAAACATGTATTTTATCTCAATGTACACACTCAAACAAACTTCATCCTAAATAAACATTTGGGATGCTTTGTGCTGAGGATTATATCACAAAAAGTGCTAAATCCAAAAGATGAATATGTTCAGATCCACATATTAAGTCCAGGAGCTTTGAATTAGGTTTGTTCATGTAAATATGTGAAGTGAAGTGTTAGTGGGCAAGGAAACCTTGGAGATCACACAAGCTGCACTTGGTGAGTGACTGGTATTCAGGTGTAGCTAGATCCTCAAAGGTAATCAAACTGGAGGTTGGCCCAGGGTGTCTCTGCCACTACCAGATCCCTCCTTTCTGATTAGACAAATGGAATCCTTGTTACACACAGTGATTTTCCACCACTGTACAGTCCTAGGTTTTCTAGATTTTATTTTTTGGGCCCTTTTCAATCCCACACACTCTGATGTGTGATAGCAGAATAGTTTTCTGGTCTCTCACAAAATCACTGGCACAGTGAACCTCACAGGTCAGAGTCTTACATCTTAAAGACTGATGTATTTTAGTAAGAAAAGTATTCAGGGACCCATTAAGGAAAACTATAGATAGGCCTAGCTTTGTCTAAAATTAGAAAGCCTTCGGACTCCTTTAGACAAGAGAGAGAGAGTTCAGGATGCAGCAACTTAAAAGGCTTCCGTTTTTCATGCTACTTCATCAGTCTCCTTTGGTTCCATCAGGGCCTTCTGCTCTCTATCAGCATGGAGTGTAGGCGAGGGAGGAGAATCCTTTGTTTGTGAACTTGAACAGGAAATTGACCACCACACTTTGTTCTGTCCAAACACCTAGGCAATGCTTCTTTCATACTCAAATATGAAGGTATGAAAAAGGCTAGATCAATCCAGGCAAAATGCCCTGGGAGAACCAAATCATAGTGAATGTTGCTCTATGCTTCTATGACTACAATACAACGTACACTTCAGAATTAGCCTCAAACTGAATGTGGCTTTCTTCTGATCAAACCTACAGAAGACTGGGCCACAACTGGATTCTCTGCATAAACAGTGTTAAGACTGGGGTGGCGAGATTCCAACCAGGCAGATACCGAAACCCATGCCTGCTTTTGCCGTGGCCAATCCTCCCTTCAGGCCGCTTATGGCGCCCCCCCCCCCATACAATGTTGATCCTGACCAATGCCATTTCCACCCTCATTCAAACAATGTTCTTCTGCCTAACAGAGGAAAGCCCTAATTTCACTGAGGGAAAGGCAAATCCCCCCCCCAACCAAGTGCCAATCAGGTAGAGAGAAAGAAAATCATTTCCATACTTGTCAACCAGTGGCTCAAAATTGCTCAGTGAAGGCTCTAACCCGAGGATGGGTGGGTGGGAAGCTCTCAGAGCAAAATGGCTGTGAGCTCCAAGGGGAAGCAGCCTTGTAAAGACAAGGGCTCATGGGACAGCTTTTTCCCATGAGCCCATCATACAGAGAAGATACTGAACAAAACCTTGCCCAGTATTTACCCCACCAATGATGTCATCCCTGAGTGTAAGATAGCAGTAGACATGGGCCAATCTCCTCTGCAGCTGGGGAGACACAGAAGCTTGACTTGCTCTATACTGAACCCAGAGCTATGGCTTCAGGAACCCCTTAGACATCTAAAAGGGGAAGAAGACCTGTTGCAGCATTAATGCTGCATATGTTCAGCCTATAAATAAAATAATTTATCACAGAGATACCGCCATCTCCAGAGGCCTTGGTTTCTAGGAAACCAAACCCAATACATGGGCTGGCACTCCTGAAATCTCTCACTGCTCAAAGATTGGGATGCACGTAACAATTCAAAAGAAAGCTCTACACTTACAGGTGTTTACATACAAACCATGTTGAACTGTCTGCTCTGTAAATGTCTTTGGAATTCATTGCAAAGCTTGGCCTATCACGCAACATCCAAAAAACCAAAGTACTGTACCAACAAGCAACAAATCCAACTCAATGGTGTAACGTTGGAAAGTGCTTTGAGCTCTGTGAGTGCATCTTTCTCCCAATTGAAGGGCAAAGTGTTTGAGAACTGGGACTTTAGCAGGGAAACCAAATTCTTGTTTACAAAGCTATTGCACTGCCAACTTACTGTATGCTTGTGAAACATGGACCACTTATAAACGCCATCTCCAACCCCTCAAAATATTCCATCAACAGTGTCCCCCAAAAATATTACACATCACTTGTCTTGGGAAGACAGGGAAACTAATGCCCATGTAATGGAAGAAGCAAAGATCAACAGTGTTGAAGCAATGATTCTTCAACATCAACTTTGTTGGACTGGTCATGTTGTTCAGATGTCTGATTATTGTCTTCCAAAGCAACTACTCTATTTCAAACTTTAAAATGGAAAGCGTAATGCTGGTGGTCAACAAAAGAGGTTTAAAGACTCTATCAAGGCAAATCTGAAAAATGTAGTATAAACACCAACAACTGGGAAACGCTGGCCTGCGAGGGCTCCAATTGGAGATCAGCCTTTACCAAAGGTGTCATGGACTTTGAAGACACTTTAACTCAGGACGCAAGGGAGAAACATGCTAAGAGGAAGGCACGTTTGGCAAACCCTCACCATGATCAACTCCTGCCCAGAAACCTATGTCCCCACTGTGGAAGGACGTGTGGATCCAGAATTGGCCTCCACAGTCACTTACGAACTCACTGTTAAGACCGTTTTCATGGAAGACAATCTTACTTGGCTACAAGTGATTGCCAAAGAAGAAGAAGATAGTTAAAATGCCACCAGATCCTTGGAAATCCAAACTTTTCATAGCCCCCTGTGTTGGAGATGGCATATGCCTTCAAACCTGAGCAACTGCAATACATAAAAGTAACAGATTTTGATTTTGAAGTACGCATTAAATTAGTCCCCAAATCTCCTCCTCCAGTTTGAACTATACAGTGAAACTTCAGTGGCAAATAACCTCAAATGGAAAATATTATTTAAAAATATTCTGCCAAATATGTTAAGATGCCCCCTACACGCATAATATTGCTGTTATGCCACAACCGGGTAATCATGTAATCATTTGTTTAATCTATTGACAAGAATCTGAAAAACCAAATTCCTTCTATTATTCTGGCTTTTATTTTCCTATCAAGATATACTTAGATACTGTGGAGGCTATAATAAGCAGTTAGCAGATACAATTCTGTGCTCACACTGGGAACTTGTTTCCAAGAACGATAACCAATGATTTATCACTGAAAGCAGTAAAAAAAAAAAAAAAAAAAGGTTGGCGTGTCTCTTGTGTCTCTTTGCACCTGTGGACAAAATGCAGGGCTAGTCATCCAAAAGGAACACTGCTCCAGAAACACAATTTTTGTAATTATATAGAGTTGGGCAACTTCATTGGTGATACCCAAGACTAACAAGATAGCAGGAAGCTAAAGTACACCTTTGTTTTCTATGAAACTTGCATAATCTGCATATCATTGACATGGATGAGACAGGAGTCAATTCAGCGATTGCCATTTTTAATCCGTACTATTTAGACATCAGTTGAGACCCCAAACTTGCTTTCTTTATAAAGACTCATGCTATCATCAAAACCGCTAATCCTCTTGTAACCAAGATTTTGTATTGCGGCTTGTGTGAGCAACAAACTGACTCAGTGATTTTGCTTCTGGGGTATGGACTTATGATTGATTCAAGAGTATTTACAATGACTCATAAGGTCAGGGAGTGCTTGTTATTTCATTAGGATGAATCTAAGCTTATAGAAAAGTCAAGAAGAACTTCATAAATCCATGTGTTTGTGTGGTTTTATGCTAAGCATGGCATAATCAGTTTTAAGTCCAGTAAATAGGATCAGCAGTGGACTATTCACTCTATAGGATTAAATTGAATTACCCTGGAAACAAATATAAACCATATTTCTGAAATATTGTTTTGTGCTGCTGTAACCATATACATAAGTTTTTTTCAAGCTTTGTAAAATAAAAAAGGCTAAGTATAATTTTAAGAAAGAATATTTGCAAAATCTTATCTCAAAAAACACCAGAGTAAGACTTCCAAAGGATAATTACTCATCAATGTGGTAAGACAAAGAACATGAATGAACAAATACATTGGCATCATGTATCAGCAGCAAGGAGATCCCCTGGAAAGATATAAAGAAGGTACGCATAAAGGCCCTGTGAGTGGAAACAGCAAGACATAATAATGTAAAAAGAGCTCTGCTGGATCAAACCAAAGGCCCATCTACTCCTATTTCCCACAGTGCCTCTGGGAAGCCCAGTGCAATAACTCTTTCCTGTCATTGTCTCCTACTGACTGCTGTTCAGAGGCATTGTTCCTCCATGAATTTGTCTAATCCCCTTTGTAAGCTGGTGGCCAACACCACATCTTGTAGAAACTAATTCAGTTGGGTTTAGAATCATTCCCCTTTTTTATATTTGTAGCTCACATTTCCTCCAGTTTGCTCAAGGCAGTGTGTGTGGTTCTCCCGCAACCCCCCATTTTATCCTCACTACTCTGCTGTGAGGCAGGGTGGAAGCAGAAGACGGCAGGGGCCAAATATCACCCTGTTGTGATGCGCTGGAGTCACAGAGCTGCGCTCTCACCACAGAGATCCAAATTAAACTGTGTTTGTGCAACTGAAGGCAATCGTATTAGTCCTCCTGTTAAGACCTCCCTTCTGTACATTAGCTTCAGTAGCCAAATGTGCTGAGGATTTACACACTAAAAACACACACACAGATGAAACATAAAAACAGCAAGGCAAGTGGCCCCATATCAAACCAATATTTGAGATCTCTTATTTGTTCTGTTGAACTTTATTGACTTCTTTCTGGCTTTCTTTTTTCCTGCTGTATAACTTAATAAAACAGATTTACTTAAAAAGAAAACCTTTGCTTAGTGTATATCTTAATCTCTGGGGTCAAGATAAATGTGTCTACACTGGTTTCTAAAAACAAAGACAGGATCAACCCATAAAGTACTTAATTTTTGCAAGGAAGGAAGCATCCAATTGCTAAATTGTTTACGGAAAGCTATTTGTCTACACTGTGGGTTTTGCTGTGGAATCAGTTACTTAGATAGCAAAGATTGTCCAAGATAGTTAAATTGTCCAAGTTAGCTTCTTATTAGACATCACTTTTACTGACGTAGAAGGATGGGCAATAAAAAGCAATTCTGTTTAGTTACTATAATATTTACAGGGGGCAATGTACAAACCTTCTAATAAACATGGTGTAATTGGGCTATTCTCTATTAAACCTCTGCTTTTCTGCTAAAGCAGAAGGTATTGCACTTCCAAATACCACCACATATATGGGCATGAATGTGGGTATTTTCCTTGAAGATAAAGAAGTGGTTCCTGGCTGCCCAGCACATCACCTCATTTTCGCCCCAGCAGTTCATAAAGCTGCTACATGTTGAAAAAGGGCTCTTGGTTTATTGACTTGTTTGTCATAAAAAATTAATCGCTTCCTCTTTGATGAACAGTGATAAATAATGACCCTCAAAGTGTGCTGTGGTCTCAAGTGTACTTAATGTGCTGCTCAATTTGGCTTTAGGAAATGAACAGGACCTAGGCAGATTGCGATTCCATGCCAGCGTCATAGAGAAGAGGGTGTTTAGGTGTACCTAGCGTAAAAAAATAATACAATTCTTATGCTGTAACCTCAGGGTTTGTTGATGTAACTTTGGCAGTTTTCCTAAGATGGCATGCATCTCACATTGTGCCACTTAAAGATTATCTTTCAGAAGTCTCATAAGATTTCTCGCCACTCATGTTCTCTCCAAACTATGAATTAATTTCATGGCAAACGTGTGAAGTAAATAATTGTTTATTTTCCTTGGATACAGACCAAGCCTCAAACATAAGCTTGTGGTACCTGAAATAATTTCTTAGCCTAATCCTGGTCATGGCCATTCAGTGAATATGGGCATGGAGACTCAGGTTCAAATCGCATGAGCTTCTGCTCCCAACTGTAAAATGGGAATTGTTATGTATTCAGTGGTCTGTGTTTACCTGAGTTCAAGTCTAGACTAAGGATTCTGAGCTCCTGTGTTCTGATTCAATACATGATATCCAATCACAGAACATTTCAGGATTTGGGCTTCTGCCATTGGCCCTTAAACCCCGAGTCATGATTCGCAGCTTGGAAGTTTAGACAGCCAATCACATTGGGAGTGGGAGTGGCCCAGGCCCTCAGAAATGTATATAAGCAGTTGCTTTGCCCCTGTTGTCCAGTTCTGTTAGTTTCATAAAGGTTCTTGCTGTTATCACTGTGTCTTGCCTCGTGGGAACCCACCTACACTTCCGGAATTACTATTAAAATATCACAAGGCTCTTCTGAAGTTAATGTTTATATACTGGAGGCCAATGGCCCAAAACTGAGGAGGAAAATTCCAATGGTCTCATGACAGTAAAACTATAACAACAACACAGGTTCCAGTCCTATGGACACCTATTGAACATAATGAAGTTGTTGTTGTTTAGTCATTTAGTCTTGTCTGACTCTTCATGACCCCATGGACCAGAGCATGCCAGGCACTCCTGTCTTCCACTGTCTCCCACAGTTTGGTCAAAATAATGACCAAATTACTTCCATGTAACAAGTTACTTCCATGTAAATCCACATAGGATTGTATTTAAAGACTATACCTGCAATTTGTTGTCCTTTAACAGTACTCCAAAATCTGCTGCCTAAAGCATACCTCACCATGCCTAATGAGATCCCGCTCATATCTTATTGAACTAATTAATGGCATAGGCCTGCTATTTGCATGTGTATTTTTTGATAAATAGGCAGGAAGGTAAACGGCGTTTCCGTGCACTCCTCTGGTTCGCCAGAAGCGGCTTGGTCATGCTGGCCACATGACCCGGAAGCTGTACACTGGCTCCCTCGGCCAATAAAGCGAGATGAGCGCCGCAACCCAAGAGTCATCCGTGACTGGACCTAACGGTCAGGGGTCCCTTTACCTTTACCATCAATATAGTGGTATAACCAAACGTCAATAGAAAAATGCTTCTCTTCTTGTGCAGATATTGTGCACATCTGATTTGCTGACCTTTTATACAGACCTGGTTTGCACATCACAATAAACCATAGTTAAGAACAAACTCTGGTTTCATGTGAATGTTAGTGCATGCTGCGCCACCAGGAAACAAGCCAGAGTCTGGCTTGTTGTGACATCCAAACCTGGACCTGTGGTTTGTTTCTCTCCAAACAACTAGGAGCAGTAACCAATGCTTGTTCTTGGCTGACTCCTCATAATTTGTTTAGAGGAAATAAACCAAGCGCCTGGGTTTGGCTATTGCAACAAGCCAGACTTTGACTTATTTTCTGTTGGTGTGGCAGCAGCAGGAGGAGTGGGAAAGGAGCAGAGTGAGAACTTTTCAGTATAATGCTCAAACACATTGCATGCTCACATTAAACCAAGCTTGTGTGATGTGTGACTATTCTAGAAATGGAGCGGTGCAATGCATCAGGGGGCAATACATTGATAGAACAAAATTTAGCAAGACAAACAGATTTAGCACAGATCTGCTAAAAGCAGGAATCCAACTAACCCAATATTTATTTAGATCGTTTCCATACCACCCTTTACACAGGCCACTCTGCAAATTACAATATAGACAAGTAACTAGGAATACATAAAATCAAACTAAACACATACACACAATCCATTAAACCACACAGCAACAAATAACTAAATTACTGTTACTTATAGTAACAGCAATCAGGTCTCTCTTCCTCCAAAAGCCCTTTGAATATTTTCAGGGGAATATGAATAATACCCAAATGATAGACATTCCTTCAATGGATGGTTCAATCTACACCCCTCAGATACTGTATTCATCTTAAGGAACCATCAATTGCTTCTACAGTATAATATCCTCAAAAACATTTCCATCACCACTCCTCTCAGCAAATTGTTTCCATGCCCCAGAACTCTTTTTGGCAACTTCTTTCTAGCGTTGCACTTACGGTAAATCTTTTGGATTATGGTTTGATCTTATTTGTTAATTAGCTTGTCCAGAGCTGACATTGTGGGCAATGAATGGTGATCCTCCGTAATGCAATGCTTCAGCATCATCACCAACGATCATTTCTTCATATTTTCTCTCCCAGGCTAAACAAATGCAAATCCTATAGTCTTTCCTGACATCATTTTCTCTAGACCTACGATTATTCTGCTGGATCTTTGGATTAATTCCAGTTCTCAGCGCCTTTCTTGACATGTGCTACCAGAACTCTCAGTACTTCTGCAAAGGCTGCACAAATGCTAGTTGGGAGAAATACATCCTATGTCTTACTCTTGATTTCTCTATTAATGTACTCTGGGTCATGTCACTATTTTCTAGATCCTTTTCTGCACGATCAAGTAGATAGAAATAGATATGTCAAATACTATCTGTGCCTTTGATTATTCTTGCAGAAGGACCTTGCACTTACCCTTATTAAATATCAGCCTATTTATTTTTTGCTTGGCTTTCCATTCTTTTGAGATAATTCTGATGGATTTTCATGCCCTCTAAAGTATTCTGCAAGTTTTAGAATGGTGCTTCCTATTCCAAATCATATGACTATATTAAATCACACTGCGGCTACAATAGAAGCTGGTTGGATTTCACTTATTATGCAGCTCATTTGAGGCAGGTGCTGAATCATTTACCATATTTTTCGCTCTATAACACGCACCCGACCATAACACGCACATAGTTTTTAGAGGAGGAAAACAAGAAAAAAAATATTCTAAACGAAACAGTGGATGTATGATTTTTGTGGTTCATGCTGTGGCCACAGACATGTGATCTGACAGTGAGTTTGGACTAGCCCAGTGCAAAAATCCTGAGGATCCATGTGCAAAATCCTGAGGATCCATGTGCAAAAATCCTGAGGATCCATGTGGATCCACGCTTTGTAACCACGTTTTTGCGGCCCCAGGCAACAGTGGGTGCGTGATTTTTTTGGTGCAAGATGTAGCCATGGACATGCTATGTGATCTGATGGTGAATTTGGGGTGACCCAGTGCAAAAATCCTGAGGATCCATGTGGATCTGTGCTTTGTAACCATGTTTTAAGTGGGGAGGGAAGGAAAAGCACTCAAGGGACAAGGAGCACGTGTGGGGTGGGTGGAGAAGGATGCTGCTAATAATGAAGAAGAGGGGTATAAGAGGAGAAGGCTCCTCTCCTCTCCCGCTTTGCTCCTTTAAAGCAAGCAGGCTCTGCTTTTCTTCCTCCTCCCCGCTCATTCCCGGCTTAGCGAGCTGAAAAACTTTGCTGCTATGTAGCGAGCTGAGTGGGGAGGAGAGAGGGACACTCGTGTAAGCTGCTCCTCTCCTCTCCCGCGTTGCTCCTTTAAAGAAGCAGGCTCCCTGTCCCTCTCTCCTCCCCACTCAGCGGCTCTTCTCCCGCTTTGCTGTTTCAAAGCGAGCCACGGAGGAGGGAAGGAAGGGGAACCATGGATCCTCTGCTCACAACTGCAGCAGATCCCCCCCGTCACCCGTAGGCATTCCCTCCATAACACGCACAGACATTTCCCCTTACTTTCTAGGAGGAAAAAAGTGAGTGTTATGGTGCAAAAAATACGGTACATCATGGGTGCAGCCAGGAGGGCAGTTGCCCCCCTAAATCAAGTAAATCAATAAAATACTTAACTGAGGTTCTGCCCCCCTAACATAAATCCTGGCTACGCTCATGATTTACATGCCCCCCTTTGCATTCGAGATTCCAGCCTACCGTGCTTTCATCAACAGTGTAAAATTACTTCCATATCCCCTTAAACAGTTTTAGATCAAGTCACGTGAGAGATTGTCAAAGGCCTTATTTATCTCTACATATAACACTTGTCTTTGTACCTCTGTGTGCTCTGCAAACTTTGCAAGGCGGAAACTCATTTATGCTGGATTTGTATATTTATCTTTTCCATATGGTTCCTTGAGAGGGACCGTACGTGGTCCTGCAATAAATATTTTGTATGATGCCATTTGTGCTATTTGAAAACACTCTCTTGAATCCTGGCCACATAACTATGCTGTTATTTCTCATCACAGAAAAAAATCTCCTTTTCTCCCCCTCTCCAATCGCACAAACATATTCTTTTATCTGAGAAGCACAATGTAATTGAAAACAAAGGGCTAGATCACTATCAAGTATTGTCACAGAACCATTTTTCTTTTCCTGGGCATTTATATTCCATTCTTTGGCTCTGCTTGCAGAGATTTGTCATCCTTGGCTTCAAGTATCATGGAGAGACAGAATACCAAAGCTGGATCTTTGTAAGCATCTAAATAAGACATTTTTAAAAAGACAGTGTGATAGTGTGGCTTGTCCAGAATCTTTCCCAGGGCCATACTGAAGTACATCCAACAACTCAAGCTTGCTTTGTATTGTACTGAACTGGTCCCTCCACAATGTGCTGCTTCATGCACTGCCGACAGTAGTGATCTCAGGACCAGCAGGAGCCAGAGCTCTGCAGGCCTAGAGGCTGCTCTCCAGACTTGCAAAAAGCTACTGTTCAACTTCCAAGCAAAATACAATTAAGTACAAAAGAGCCAAATCAATCAGTGCTTGCTGGATAATTTGCAAGAGGCAAAACCTGTGCTTGTTGGGACATTTACCGTATTTTTCAGTGTATAAGACTAGGTTATTTTATTAAAATATTATGCTAAAAACTTGGGGTTGTCTTATACATGGATAGTGGAGAGGTGGGACGGGCGATTGGTGGCTGCTGCAAGCAGGATATTGTCTGCAGAGTTTTTGTGGGTGATTGGTGGGTGCTGCAAGGTCCTCTGGCTATTGACTGCTGCGGCAATTGGGAGGGTGATTGGTGCTTGCTTTTGGCAGATAGACGATTAGTGGCTTCACCGATGTGTGTGCGATTGGCTGTTGCATTCCTGCGGGTGAGCGATTTTTGGCAACTCTGGGCAATCTTCCCCTATTTTCTCCATTTGGAGTCCCAAAAAAGACTTATACATGGGGGCGTCTTATACACAGAAAAATACAATATTTATTTTTAAACATCTGGCCTTTGGCAAGGGAGGCCAGAAAACCATGTGGGAATGTGCCTGTCTATCTGTAAAGCTTGCTTACTCAGAATCAGGGGTGGGTGATAGTTGTAGGTGTAGCAGGGCTCCTTGAAGGAGAGAGAGTGGACCCCACTCCTTCACAGCTGGTCACAGGTTTTGGCCTTGATGGGCCATAGGAATTGATGGGATTGCTTGTAAATTCAAACTGGCCAATAGGGGTCAGAGAGGAGGGCAGAGCCTGGGAAGTGGAACAGAGTAAGCAAGTCTTCACTCTGGTCCGCCACAGGAATATTTATGCCGGTTGTGCTTGGACCCAGCAGCGCAGTCAGTGGAAGACCAACCCACTCAACCCATTATACTGGTCCTTAGGCACCACTTTAGGAGGACATTGCTGTTGATCTAATTGGTCACCATATTCAGGGCTGGAAAGGAAATTGCCTGCAAACAAATGGCCCATCTGGGGTTTTTGTCTTCCTCATAGCAATCACCACAACTTTCAGTGGATAAGGCACTGGGTTGAATCCTTAGTCTAGCTTCCAGGGGGTGGGGTGAGTGGTTGCATCACTCCTGCCCTTGTGCAGGTGCAATATCTCAGGGTACCCTGGTAAAGCGATCTGTGTGGAAGTTTCTGTCCTAAAGCCATAGAGACAGGATGGGCCATAGACCTTCCAATGGTGGCCGGGGTGGGGGAAGCTTACTTGACCTGCATCTTGACCTGCATCTGTAACTCAGGCATGACCTTGTTCAAAACTTCAGCCATTCAGGAGGAGGCTGGTGCAGGATATATGTTCAATGCCTAAATCAAAGCCCACCTACATCTGTAATCAATAAAGTTATGGCCAATTTCCAATTCCAGAATGTTGCTGTGTCAATTTGTTTCAGCTGTTCACTACCTCACCCTTCCCATCCCTGAAAGCATGCTGTACATGGGTCCACAGATGCTACCTGACAACAATAACACATGTCTTAGTTATATCTCAACATCAAAAAAATGAAGATCATGGCCACTGGTCCCATCACCTCCTGGCAAATAGAAGGGGAAGAAATGGAGGCAGTGAGAGAGTTTACTTTCTTGGGCTCCATGATCACTGCAGATGGTGACAGCAGTCAAGAATTTAAAAGACTCCCACTTCTTGGGAGAAAAGTGATGACAAACCTAGATAACATCTAAAAAAGCAAAGACATCATCTTGCCAACAAAGGTCTGAGAGCCAGTGTGGTGTAGTGGTTAAGAGCGGTAGTCTCATAATCTGGTGAACCGCGTTCGCGTCTCCGCTCCTCCACGTGCAGCTGCTGGGTGACCTTGGGCCAGTCACACTTCTCCGAAGTCTCTCAGCCCCACTCACCTCACAGAGTGTTTGTTATGGGGGAGGAAGGGAAAGGAGAATGTTAGCCGCTTTGAGACTCCTTAAAGGGAGTGAAAGGCGGGATATCAAATCCAAACTCTTCTTCTTCTTCTAGTTAAAGCTATGGTTTTCCCAGTAGTGATGTATGGAAGTGAGAGCTGGACCATAAAGAAGGCTGATCACTGAAGAATTGATGCTTTTGAATTATGGTGCTGGAGGAGACTCTTGAGAGTCCCATGGATTGCAAGATGATCAAACCTATCCATTCTTAAGGATAGGTAAGCCCTGAGTGCTCACTGGAAGGACAGATCCTGAAGATGAGGCTCCAGTACTTTGGAATACTGGAGGACTTGCTGGAAAAGACCCTGATGCTGGGAAAGATGGAGGACACAAGGAGAAGGGGATGACAGAGGACGAGATGGTTGGACAGTGTTCTCAAAGTGACGAACATGAGCTTGACCAAACTGCGGGAGGCAGTGGAAGACAGGAGTGCTTGGCGTGCTCTGGTCCATGGGGTCACGAAGAGTCAGACACGACTAAATGACTAAACAACAATAGTTATATCCAGGTTAGATAGCTGCAAAATGCTGTATATATGGCTATTCTAGAAGCATCAGCTGTTCCAAAATACAACTGCAGATGCTGGTGGGTGCTCACTCATGGGTTGACTTTACACCAGTCTTGAAACAGCTGCAGTTCTTACCAATTTGCTTCCAGCCACAATTCAAAATGTTGGTGATTTTCTTTAATGTCCTAAATGGCTTGGGCTGAGGATACTTTAGGGGTTACTGCCTTCTGTATAATTCTGATTATTCCCTTAAATCAGAGGGAGGGGCCCTTCTTTGTCTTGCCTAAGGCAGAAGCACAGCTGGACGGGACAAGAGAGAAGGCCTTTTCTGTGGTTGCACCCAGATTATGGAACACCTTGCCTTTTGAAGTGCGGTTGGCCCCTTCATTAACAATTACAGAAGACCTGTTTATTCTAGGAGGCTTTTACTTCATGAAACAGACAATGCTTGTATGGTTTTTCAACTGCTGACCTTGTGTCCTTCTGCTATTGTTTTATAGAAATGCAATATATATTGTAACCTGCCCTGAATAGTGTTTTTGCACTCAAAGGGCAAGGCAGAAATGTTTAAATCTAAAGGCAGGAGAGTCACTTTTGAATGCTTTCCAACTGGAATTTCTCCCTTTCTCAGCTCTACCCTAAATAACTGATGACTCAACAGCTCTGTCTGCTCTCATTGCCTTTTCTTTGCTTCTGGGGACCTGCCAACTACTCTTGGATCTTAGTTTAGGCCTTAATTCATACGGATCTTAAGTCCTAGAAGACACTTGCTCTGTACTTCTAGAGTCTTTGGCTTGGGTAATACAACTTGGAACGTTGCCTGTGCTCCTGGTTTTTCATCCTGGAGTCTCGCCACTCTTCTGGGAAACTTGCCACACTATTGCAAGATTCTTGTTCTAGGTCTTTCCCAGGATTCAGGTTCTGGGTGTTAGCACTGTTGTTCATGGCCTTCTCTCTCTTCATAGTTTATGCTTCTTGCATCATGGACCACACCAAAGAAATCCTGCAAGCTACTGAACTACATAATGATTTAAAGCAAAGCTGTTTTCCCCCTCAGGAGCACAAAGAACATTCCTGGTTTCTGCATTCTGGCCAAGTCATCTGCTATAAAGTATGTTCATCTTACAGGAAATAAAATAATTTGAAATTTAAGAAAATTCTCAGACTCTCCTTACCGGGAGGTTTTTAAGCAGAGGTTGGATGGCCATCTGTCATGTGTGATCCAATTGAGATTCCTGTGTTGCAAGGGGTTGGACTAATAATAATAATAATAATAATAATAATAATAATAATAATAATAATAGTTTATTACTTATACCCCGCCCATATGGCTGGGCCTCCCCAGACACACTGGGCAGCTTCCAACAGGCTATTAAAAACACAATAAAACATCAAACATTAAAAACTTCCCTAAACAGGGCTGCCTTCAGATGTCTTCTAAAAGTCAGATACTTATTTCCTTGACATCTGATGGGAGGGCGTTGCACAGGGTGGGTGCCACTAGCGAGAAGGCCCTCTGCCTGGTTCCCTGTAACCTCACTTCTTGCAGTAAGGTTAGAAGGCTGTGAGGGAACCACCAGAAGGTCCTCTGCGCTGGACCTCAGAGTCCAGGCTGAAGAATGGGGGTGGAGACACTCCTTCAGGTATACTGTGCCGAGGCCAAGACTGACTAGGTGACCCTTGGGGTCCATTCCAACTCTACAATTCTATGATCCTGGATACCACATTCCAAAGAAACAGCAATGTTGTTCTGCCTCAAACAAACCTGCAGTTGCGCTAGCCTGCAAGTTATGTTTTCCCTGCAGCATTGTCCAGAAGAACACTTTGTATGGAGGACAATTGTCCCTCATATTACTTTTCCAGCATTCTGCCCTTTTAAAAAGCATCTAAAAGCTTTTATGATTTGAGATTTATCAGACACATCTCCTTCATTTCCAAGCGAGTCAGGCTTTTGTTTGTTTTTGTTTTAAGTGCTTAATATAATTTCAGGTACTAAAAGCATAGCGGTATGAGCCAAAAAATACGACGTGTCAGGGTGACGTGACCCAGCCTTTGTGCACACACACCCAATTCATAGGACAAAAGCTTCATTAACTCAGAAGTGTCAAGATGAAATGGAAAGGAAGAGGGTGGAAAGTGCTGAATAAACGCATAATAAGGGGAATGTTGAAGTACTAGATGGGTGCCAGCAATGTTGAATGATGGTCAAGGAAGGCCTTGTGTAAAACCTGGGGTTTGAAGATGACTTAGGTGCAGGGCGATGGCAGAAAGGTGCAAAGCAGCAGTCAGAGATGAGACACACGTACAAAGGTTCATCATATTCATTCAGTGAAAGCTTAAGTGTTTTGAAAAGCCACTGCAATTTTCTTCCTGCAACTGAACCTTACAATGGGAAAAGTAAGAGTAAGAAAGACATAGGCCTCAAAACAAAGGTTTGGTAGCATCAGGAAGAGATGAGCTTTGGTAAGGGGAGGGGCTGAACTGAAGGCGAGAGGCTTCCTGCCCCCCACAGGAGAAAACTAAGGAAGCATTCCAGTCCTGGCTGACACATAGCAGCTGTGCAATTGTAATTGCTTAGAGTAAACATCTTCCACAGGGGACATCTTTAGCATGGCCTATGGGGCATCGTTTCTTTCCAGCATTTATTTGCCAATTCTGGGCAGTGCTGGGTGGGCTGATTGCTTTTGCTCTGCTGGTTGTCAGAGTCGCTCTGGGTGATGTCACTGGAGCAGCTGCTCAGCTGCAAGTATACTACTCTTTGCCTCGCAGGGGGTATAGCCCACATTAAGAGCAATGGCAGGCTGGCTGGTTGACTGGCTCCAATACGCTCCCAGCTCTGCAGCAGTTCTGGTGGTGACATGCCTTGTCAGTGCTCACCCCAGAGCAACATGACACACAGCTCTCAAAGAGCACTTTCCAGATGTGAACAATAATTCCCCCCCCCCAATAAGAAGGGAGGCCCAATCAACAGCCAACTGAGTGCAGTTCAAATACATTTAAGGTCCACACTTTTAGGCTGCAGTCATTAATCCGCTTTCATTGAGACATAGCTATTTTGCAATCAAGAGAAGCTCAGCGTGACAATTCCAAAAATCAGGGTAGATTCAGGATCACAGTCCTCCTAACCACTGTTTAAAATTATGGCGCAACAGCCAGTATTTGCACAGCTACTGTGGTTGTATTAAGCGACAACCAAGCAACCCCCCTCCCCATTGCAATACACGCAGAGGTTTTTAATTTTGAGTTCCATTTGGGAAACCATTAAGATGAAACCTAAAATGGTTGTGGGTGGAGGTGTCCCATGAAAACAAGTTTTCCAGCAGCTGTAGTTTCTCCCTACCTATATGCTTATTGGTGATCTCAAATAACTCTAAAAAGGTGGTAAGACAGAGCCCATTCGTGAAACTGCTCAGGCAGATCTTCTGGATTGTCACTTTTTGAGATGACAAGAATTTCACTTTTCAAGATTTTGCACAATACCAAAAGTATGGAAAGATCAAATATACTGATGCTCATGGGCCTTAGTTGGCCTAAGGTTGTTGTTGGTTTAAAAAATAGATACTCTATTCAGAATACTGTCTATGGGTTCACACATATTTGGGGAGTTGGTGTTTTCACAGTGGCTGCCTGCTTCTCACCTTATTTCCCAATGTCAAATAATTCTTTTACTGTAATTAGCTGAAGAAAATTGGCATTTTAAACACAGTATCCAAAAAACATACACAGCTACTCAAGAACATAACTGAAAGGAGCCAGCTATTACAAGTATTTGTGCGTCCCTGTTGTTTATAATAAAAAATGTTAGGTTGAATACGCTCTAAAGGTTTGCCTGCTGTGACTATTTCACTATGTCTAGGAAGGAAAAAGACAAACAACAAATCAAGTGAACCATTAACAAATTGTTAGAACAATGAATATGGTTTCCGCCGCTAAATGCAATTTTCTTTTGTGCTATTAGGCCTCTGCAATGCACTGAGATGTCTGGAGCTGTCAAAGCCTAATAAGGACAGCACATTTACTTCCTGTAATCCTTTCAATAATTTAGACGCAGACAATCTCTACCAATGCGCATCTCGCTCTGTGTCAAAAGGTCAGGGGTTTGAGCCCCATTTTACATTGGTTTGCAACACACTGAAGGAATGAAGTGTTTGAGCTTTTGCTCAAAAATCTATATTGTATTTATATAAGGTTGGACCATTTTGAAATGCAAGTGTCCTTTTTGGTTTCCCTCCTTTTTAAAGGGCTACATTTGCACGAGTTTAAACAAATCATGTGATGTTTGCATCGATGCAAGATTTCTTCTGTAAAAGAAACAGTCAACTAGCACATCAGTTCTGATGATTTTATCACCAACATTCGCTGACAGCAGGTCTAATGCCATCACTCAGTTTTTGTGACTAATATGCACATAATATCCTTATTTTCCTGGGGGTTGGGTGGGCTGGCCTGGTTGTTCTATATGAAAATATTTATAACATTTCATACTTAAGAACTGTGAACTTCCCCATGTTGTGGACACTGAAGACAGACAGTAGTCAAGGAAGTCAACAGGGACACAAGCAACCCTGAGAGAAATAAGGTGGCAGGGAAATGTTGTCTAATCCCATCATAGGGTTGGTATAGACAAGATTTATGCAAGCATGAGAAAATCCAGCAAGAATTCCCTTCCCCTGGCCCCAGGCAGTACCTTTTCCACAGAGGCTGGGGTGCCGACTTTATGGGGCAAAATTGACTTCACCTCCCCACCCCCACCCCCATATCTGTTGCATAGTTACATAACTTTATAACCTCCAACATTTCTCTGATGAAGACAGGAACATCCTAAAGAAAAGAGGGACATTCTGGGATCAAATCAGAAATCAGGACAGCTTCTGTAAATCCAGGACAGTCCCTGGAAAATAGGGACACTTGGAGGGTCTGTGAAGTATAAGTGTAACCTAGGTTGGAGCAGTTTCATATGTTAGAGAACTACAAGGTTGGAAATAAAAATAAAAATACTATCTGGAACTGGAGTAGCAGCAGGTTTCCTCCAGATTTCGCAGTACATTTGTGTAGCTAGAAAATAATAGAAAACCACTGTTACCTGCAGCATGGGTAGACTGTAGATGAGACATGAATATGCTGCCTGCCCCTACTCTGAAAATCACAGTGCTGATTATGCTGTAAATTTACAGAGTAAATTTTACACCGTACAATTATTTGTGTTGTTCTCAAGGACATCATCTGAATTCCAAGCTAGTCTCTCATTATTCAAGCACCGATAAAGCATGAGGGAGAATATTATTTCTCTAGGTTATCTAGATGTATGTCCGTTGCTTTGATCCTAGACAGGCGGCAAGAAGAAAAAAATAATTCTGTTCTAATTTTCTTTTTAAATTTGCTGCTTTTTTGTCTGCAGATCCACGTGGGTTGAACCCAGCATCCTTTCTGTTTTCCTGGGATAATGTCTGATTTGACCCACAAAATGCCACTCCCAGGCCCAACCAGCATTTTTTAAATTGAAGCGTTGCCAGTCCTATTTATGCCAAGTAATTCTCTTTAGCGCCCTAAGCCACAGAGCTTCTCAGAAACAATTCATTCTGTGCAATGCAGTGCTCTTTGACTGAGTCAGCCACCTATTCCGAGCAGATAATGCAGTTTCTAAAAACAACCAGAACAGGCATATATTCCCAAGAAACTATGGATTGAGAGTCATGAAATATAAGCTTATTTTTCATTATCAATATATGTTCCCTAGATGGACCAATGCAACGATTGCCAGAACAAATTTTGGGGCATGCAGATAAAATAAGACAATATGTCAGTGTGCGGTTTGCAAAAAATCAGCTATGGAAACAGAATGCATACCACACGATTAAACTCTTGTGGCTGTTCCTTATTTGATGTGCCTGGGCTTAAAATATCCAGTGATAGCAGCAGTAAATCTCTATTTAGTTATGATGAGATAAGTGGATCTCCCTCTGTTCCTTCACCCTCTTCCCTCCTCCCCTCCTCCTGTCTCCCACTTTCTCTCTGTCAAATAATAACTTACTCATCCATGAGCATATTATGGTATTCACTTTTCTGTTCTGTAGCATCAGAGTCTTATTTTTTATGGCGTTATCATGCCTTTAGGTACTTTTGAATGGTTGTTTTGGAAGCCTTATCAACATCATCTTATATCCTTATTTATTATGCTTTTAATTTGTAGCCAGTCTCTGAGGTGGCTTTGTATCTCAGTGTTATGAATGAGTGAAGGCTGCTTGCTAGTGATCTGCTGAATATGCTGTAACATTGATGGGTTTATTATCTATTTTCTGCGTATGAAAATGACAAGTATGGTTTTCCAGCCCAACCCAAAGCAGAATTAATTGCAGCTAACCATTTAGCGGTCTTAAATGAACCTAACTCTGCCTAGAATTACAGCCACTTATGCACCCTAAATTTATTCAAAAGGCATTTCTATTGGTTAGCCATCACAGAATATTAAGAAACACAGCACTCCTCTTCATATGGTTGGACGTGTGGCCTCTTAGCAGGCTAAATCCATTGAAACAGATGTGGATTTCTCATAGATTTTAATGAAATATAGCTTGTACTCAGAGTGACCAGTCCCTTCAGCTTGAGTTTGAACTGACATTTGTGTTCTAAATTGAAGACCTTCTAGCTGAATTTCTGTTGCTCCCCGAAGACAGATGGGTGTTATATTCCAAGGTCTAGAGAGAGAGATTTCAGCCCATTAAATACCATCTAGCTGTTTTTCTAAACCTGTCAGGAGGCTAAAGATCAACCACCCAGCAGCTGCAGAGCTGGAGAAAGCTGGTGTGCTTCCATTGCCCTTTACTGGCTTCAGGCTGCAGGGAGATTGGAGAGAGACGTTGGTTTGTCCTTTACCTCATGCTGCATTTCAAACATACAGCAGAACGTTAAAACGCTCTTTGTTAGTCACCCATCAGTCAGACAAAGCCACTCACAATAATATTTATTGACAATCAAATTTGTAATGCTACACATTATTTCATTATTTCTTTTGTTTAGAGCACTGTGTAAGTATAAATAAAATGTGGGATAGGTGTACTGGTGAATCAACCATTTGTTCAGCTAGTTGACGAGTCAGACCAGTCCCCCCCCCCTATTTAAATTAATTTTTCCTGTCAAGTTTTCTGATGAGTCTCTCACCCTCAGTTCACCAGCAGTCCAGTCACAGTCATTTAGAGGGTGTTAAGACTAGCAGAAGAGTTTGAGGATGGAGAGGAAAATAGATCACCTTGTTAAGATTAAAGCAATAACTGAAGACAGATTCTCTGAAAATCTAGGCTGGGAAATAGTAATGCTGAATAATTTAGTGAATGCATGATTCAGTTCAAATTACTCAACCAGTCCAAGAGCTCAGTTATATTTATGTTGAGGCTTAATTTTTAAGACGGGCAGAGCACTCCGTCTGTAATTCACTGGTGAGGATGAATTTACGGTGTTGTGGTCACTTTGGGGCGCCAAAGTTCAAGAGAGAGATTGGCAAATGGGAGGAGATTCAGGGGATAGTACAAACATTGATAAAGCATTTGGAACAGAAGGCACGTGATTAAATGCTATAGGAACTGGATAGGTTTAAGGCGGGGGGGGGGGGAATGAAGGACTTGATTGAGATGATGAGTTAAGAGAAAAACCTAAAAGGCATATGATGTAATTCCACTGTTAACAGTAAGTGGATCTGGCTCCTCAGGGAAACCATATGTAAGCCATTCTCCATTTTTGGAAGAATAGCAGGACATGTGTAGTTGTTTAATTCATAATCAGAGCATTGTTTACAAGGGTCAGTGAATTCTGGGTGGGTTTGACGGCTAGCCAAAAGTTCATAATCACCTGACAGTGTCTTGCTCCTAACCTTCTGTACCTTTGAAATGCAGCATGAGATCAAGGATAAACCAAAGTCTCTAGTGGAAGGAAGTGGAAACACACCAGCTTTCTGTGGCTCTGCAGCTGCTGGGTGGTTGATCTTCAGCCTCCTGGCAAGTTTAGAAAAAAATATTTCCATCCATGTTTGGAGGTGGGGAAAGAGCAGGGGTGATCCTTCCTGCTTTTCAGCTCCACTGTTGGAAAGAAGCCTCCGGCTTGCTGCACTCTCTAGAGCTGTGGTTCCCAACATGGGGCACACGCCCCACAGGCGGGCAATTTGATTTTTTTTTTTTGGGGGGGGCAATTCGAGAATGAGTTATTCACAGTTAATGGCCTTTAGGCTTCCTCCATGTGAACAGGAGTTCACTTTTTGAATAGGTAAAAGGTAAAGGACCCTGGACGGTTAAGTCCAGTCAAAGGCGACTATGGGGGTTGCAATGCTCATCTCGCTTTCAGGCCGAGGGAGCCGGCGTTTGTCCACAGACAGCTTTCTGGGTCATATGGCCAGCATGACTAAACCGCTTCTGGTGCAATGGAATACCATGATGGAAACCAGAGCACACAGAAACGCCGTTTACCTTCCCACTGCAGTGGTACCTATTTATCTACTTGCATTGGCGTGCTTTTGAACTGCTAGGTTGGCAGAAGCTGGGACAGAGCAACAGGAGCTCATCCCATCATGGGGATTCAAACTGCCAACCTTCTGATCAGCAAGCCCAAGAGGCTCAGTGGTTTAGATCACAGTGCCACCCAGGTTCCCACTTTTTGAATAATAAGAATTATATGTAATGGGGCGCGGGGGGGGGGGGCAGGATTTTAGTGATGCTTAGGTGGGGCGTGGCCAAAAAAAGGTTGGGAACCACTGCAAGTCTTGTTGATCCCTCTGCATAGTGAGGCTGGCAAACAAGACTGTTGCTCATGTATCTAAAAGTCTTGCATTAAAAAGAGGGAAGAACTGTATTGAGGCCTCATCCTATGGATGTCTGTGCAAGGCAAAAGCCCAGAAGATCTGGATTCAGTGTTGTGACATGCTATTCCCTTCTACTAATACATACTTTGCTGTCCTGTCTCAGACCAATGGAACTGCATTTGTGCAAGACTTATGTCAACAGTGTTGTTTGTATTAGACGGGTCTTTCACCCACTGTTTACGTCCATGCTCTTGGGCAACCAAATGATTATCAATATTAATTTGGAAATATCAGCATAGAGTCCCAGAGCCCCAATTACCTGTCTGGCTACACTTCTTTTATGTAGTATGCCAGCAAGTCTGCACTAGTTGTAGAAATGACTCCCTGCACATCAGATAAGCTGCAATAAGTTGTAAAGTCTAGTCCACAAGGTAGGTTCATCATGCACATTATCAACTCAAGGACAGGATAAAGTCACATCAGCTCAGCAACAGAATGCCAAAAGCACAAGGTGTTTTGCACAAGGATCTTAGCAGAACAGGTAACTTAAGCAAGTCAGAAAGATGGGAAAGGATACAGATTTAAATTGCAGCCACATAGCTTTAGGAAAGGTTAAAGGAAATCTTAAAACAGAGACTATGATCTAATAAATTTGTGAAGTATCCTTCCCTGAAGGTTTATAAAAGGATACCAAACAAGCAAGTGAAATGTTTCCAAGTATAGGATTAGACAATATGACTTTTATAATGCATTTTATTTTGTGTTTTTTATGATCATAAGGATCAGTTGGTGGCAATGTTAGAGGCTCCATTCTCTATGAAAAATACAGCATTAACTTCCACTAAAAGAAAATACTTCTTTAAATAATTTAAAAAGTGATGAATGTTTTAAGAATACTTTCATTTATGTGCAGCATCTGTGAAAGCTGACAAACCAATTGCACCAGAAGAAGGAAGGTGTCCTCATATAACAGGGCACTTTGGGTTTTGACGTGACTTACAAGCCCATCTTTGAAGCAAAAATAAGGAAATGTGTTTTCCAACACTTTGCTTCATTCAGAATGCTGTCTTCAGACGGTCACTATTTTGTAAGAGGGAATCTAGCGTATACTGGAACTTCAGATTTGGGCAGCTCTGTTGCCCTAGCACAAAAAAATCCACTTTAGAAAAGAATCAGATTTTTTTTGTGTGTGGTTTGGAAAGTGATGGGGAAACAAACTAAAAAGTGTGGGATGAACTACTGGGAAGTGGAATAAATACAAGATGAATGCAGGAGAAGTGTTCATTGTATAACCACCCTGCAAACCAGTTAGAACAGATGCTACATAAAGACCAGGTAATTGGGATGAATGCTCAATAAGCAGGTCATATGGAGGGACTCGTACACAAGATATTGAAATTAGGGAGCCCTGCTCAGAGGGCTCCTGTTGGTTGGAAAAGGGTGCAGCTTTTGCAAACTCCCAGTCAAGACCACACACCTCCTCCCATATTGCAGACCCTCTGGAACAGTGTGGCAGTGGTGTTGGGGGCTGTAATAATAATAATTTTAAATAATAATTTATTACTTGTACTTTGCACATCTGGCCGGGCCTCCCCAGCCACTCTGGGCAGCTTCCAACAGGATATTAAAAACACAATAAAACGTCAAACATTAAAAACTTCCTTAAACAGGGCTGCCTTCAGATGTCTTCTAAAAGTCAGATAGTTGCTTATTTCCTTGACATCTGATGGGAGGGCATTCCACAGGGTGGGCACCACTACCGAGAAGGCCCTGTAGCGGCAGAGAGGAATTGGCAAGCATTCCCTCTCACCACTAGCAGTATCACTATGGTGGATTGCAAAATGTTTGTGGATGGAAGATGCTTGATCCAATAAAATATCTCAAACAGGCTTCAAAACAAGTGTGGCATCCATTCTACATTCATATGGTCCTGGCATTCACTGCCCTTCTGCACCACCCACACGGAGCAGTGTTCTTTGGTCCTTCAAGGACTAGAGCAAATTCCTTGTTTTGTGCCACATCTTTAGAGAAGATGCCTTCCGCCCTGTTTTGCTGCCATTGCATGGAGCTGTACAGGAAATCATGCTCAGCGAAACCACCCTCCGTTTACACATGTTCTGTTTACCAACCCCAAATGGGATGTGCTGTTCTGCTTTCAGCTGAAGAACATTTCTCCATACCACACAAGTAGCTGCGGGCTTCAAGCTTCTCAGATTCTTGATGGCTCCCTTCCAAAGGTTTCTTATGACAGCTAGAAATCTCTTCATGTCCCTTGGATCTTCTTGCACTCCCACAAAGAGCCACCTGCTCCATTTTGGAGCACACTGGGATTAGCTGAGTGACAGAAGCAATTATTCTGCAGTAGATGAATGGGTTTTAGTGGACAACTGGCAAACATAACAGAAGGACTTGTACTGTCACCTTAACTAGAGATGTGTGAATTCCTACTTCACGATCCCATGTATAGCCCAAATCTGTTCCTTGTCCCATTAGAAACATACAGAATTTTTATAGGATTTTAAGCTCTCTGAATATTTACTGACCAGTATTATTAACATTTTCATCCTTCCCCACCCCTAGGTCTGGTACTAAGCTGCTAGTTGTGTTGCTCATTGCAACTCCCTCATATCACCAGAGTGATTTGCCTATAAAACACTAAGGGACAATTAGTGATTTCTGTTTTGCCCACCTCTAAATGGTAAAGTCTGCCATTGTGGGAGAACCAGCTCATGTATGGTTCTGATAGCTGGCAGGCTTCCTCCCTCTCCCAAGGTGTGACCATGCCTGCAAAATGCATCCAATTATGACAGGGAAAATGTCACAGACCTTTTCTTTAACAACAGAACAACCCCCCCCCCCAACAAAACTTTAATGAAAACACTGGAAGGATCTGCTTGCAATATAGCAGGTTTAATCCCTCTGGAGGAACTCCTTTGCCTGCAAATTTCATAGACTTATGTGAAAAGGAAAGAAGTTATACCCATTTTTAGATTCCGCATGGGAAGAGCGAGCTCCAGATTTAACAACACTGATACAGACCCTAATAACAACTCAAATTAGAATGATACAGTGCTACAGATACAAGGCAAATCTTTTGGCCAGTGCACACCCCTATCTATTATTAAGCAGATATCTGACATATTCCCTTTTGTTGGGAGAATGGGACTTTTTCTTGGCCAAATATAGGTGGTTCGCTGCTAATTGTTAAAGATGGCACATGGAAGCAGCTGCATCAGAATAATGTTACAGTACAAAAAATATATCTTTCTGTAGAACTCAAGACTATTAATTAATTTGCCACAAAAACTGATGGTGCATATAAGATGGGAGGGCCAAATTTAGGATGCCAGAATATTCCAAACTCATACATAAATTAGAATTTAGATAATTTCTCTGAGATCCCGAAGGTTAACCTTAGTTATGCTCTGAAGGTATCTTTCCATATATTGCAGTGGCTTGAGCTACTTGGTATGGATTTGCATGAATGAGAAACAACTTAAACAATTTTCATTATTTTAGCTATTTACTTGGGAGTAAAAAAGAAGAAGTGGTCTTTCGACATGAGGCTTTATCAAGAAGTTCCAGTGCACTTCTGGATATTGATTTATTGCCGCTTAGACGTAGCTAACGTTTCAAGTAATCCATACTGGTTTAAATTTACATTGGGTCTTTTAATAAAACCACTCGCACCCTGGGGATTTTTCAAAGGGATAAACACCCAAGATTAATCAGCCCAGGCACAGTATGTCGTTAACGTTTAAGCACTGTTCATTGCATGTATTTGTGTGTGTGTGTGTGTGTGTGTGTGTGTGTGTGTGTGTGAATAAAATGAACACAACTCTTTAGCCTCCCTATTAAATAGCCATTGAACAAATGCTTCATTAAGGACACAATCCTATGGTTCTATGGAGAGAATCCCGGGGATCATAAAAGTTTGTGGATCTCCTTCCCTATAGGTGGAAAGGGATATCTGTGGGTGGAGCCAGAGGTCCACTCATAAAATATTCTTTGTGCAACTTTGGACGTGTGATTATGGCTGCACTGTTGGTAAATGAGAGCAGAAGGAAGGGGAAAGGAGTGTGTCAGGGACATATGTATATGTGTATATGTGTGTGTGCACGCACACGCACACACACACACACACACACATATGCATGTGTTTAGAAGGTTGTCCCTGTTCTAGAACATGACAGCCCTAAACTTGCAGAATCAGAATGAAAGACTTTCTCTGCCATTCATCTGGAAGTAGAGTCACTGTGGCAAAGTGGAATAAGATGCTGAGTTTAGATTCTGGTATGCTCTTGAGCAGAACATGTACGACCTTGAAATAAATTAAAAAATTGGCCAGTAGCAGCACTGGGTATAAGCTTTCGTGTGCATGTACACTTCTTCAGAAGCAAGAGATAGTATGGAGAGACCTGGTCTGAATAGAGATATTGTATTCTTGTCTCATTACATATGCTAAAGCTATTTTTGGTCATCTGCATACTATCCCTTGCTTTTTCCTGTAGGACTAATTGCAGTCGTTAACAGTCGTCAACAGGTTTACCATACCCATTGAGTCAATCACCCATCTCCTACTACCATTCTGAGAAAAAACCCACCCCACCCTTCCCACTATATATAAGGGCCTGGTGACTTCTGTTTCAGTGTATCTGAAGAAGTGTGCATGCAAAAGAAAGCTTATACCCAGAACAAACTTAGTTGGTCTCTAAGGTGCTACTGGACTATTCTTTTATTATTATTATTATTATTATTATTATTATTATTATTCATTTCTACTGTGTCAGACCAACACGGCTACCTATCTGAATGTATGGCCTTGGTCAAACTAAATCACCATCTTCATCACAACAGCTTGCTGGCTCGTTGTGAAGATGTGTGTGTGAAGAGAGACAACATAATATAGTTGTTAGAATATCAAACTAGAACTAAGGAGACCTAATAATAGATCTTAGCCAGGGGAGAACGGTTTATTTTGCTGTTTCAAAAAAACACAACAAGCTAAGCATCCATTTCCCCCAAGTGGATGTCTTGCATTTGTTGTGGAAGTTGTGAAAAGATGTTTAAAACGGACTGTTCCTCTAGCAAAGCCACTATGATTTTGACCTACCATTAGCTAGGCAAATCTAACAGTTCACATTAATATCTGTGTCTGCTTGCTAAATATCAAAACAATTACATAATAGAATGCCAGTGGTGTCTCTGTACTTTATCTGCAGCAGTGACATAACTGCCTTTTATGCAGCTCACTGAAACTGGAGATTTATTGCTTCTTCTTTTTTCAAAGGGCCATTACCATGTAATTTTAACTTACTCTTATTAAAGGGCTTACATCATAAGCAATTACTGGAGAAAACCTTGGAGCATAGATTTATTCAAAATTTTATAGCATGATTAATTTGAGTGTGATGCCATACATAAATCACATCTGAAGGAAATGAGAATCCACCAAGGCCAGATCATGTTATCCTTTGTTCTGTAGCGTGTGCCAGTGAAATCATTGGGGGTGTCTGTGGAGTAAAACAAACTCCACAAACACTTTTGTATGATCCTACAGTCCTATTCCTAATTACAGTACTTGCCTTGGAGAAAGCCACATTGAATTCAATGAGATTTACTTCTGAGTAGGCATGTATAGGACTGCACAGCAAAAGTTGCAGGACCTTCCAAAATATTCATATAATCAAGGGTGGGAATTTAATATTAACATAAAGTGACCTGGAAGAAGGAGAAGGGCAGTGTGTTTTGAATTAAGACAAAAAGCAATCTGTACTGTACTCACTAAATTCATGAATGTTTAGACTTTGATCTGGAATGAGCAGAGAAAACTACTTTTAAATTCATTCTAAAATTGATTGCATTCACAAACAATTCAATGTATATTTGAGTTGATTAAGTGATTCCACGAATGCATATTGAACATCAACTGAAAAAGCATTGGAGGGGAAAGGTACATTCATACATTCTGTGGGCCTTTTGTTGCAGGCATATGATATATTGGAATAAGGAGAATTCAGCATAACAAAGCTCCATCACTAGTGAAGAAGAATAAGCCTTCTGCACAAAGATATAATTTTATCATAACAAAGTACAATAAATTCTGCTTTTGTTTAGCATTTCTAGCCTTGCTTACACAGCTGTCCCAGCTCATAATTGCTACTTGGTACATCTCTATATTCAACCATTTCCATTTTAGCCGCCAATCACAAAGCCAGCATGTTCCACTATGACATCCATCTGCAGTGTATCTCTCTTTAAATAGTGGCTGGTCTGCAGGCAGGAAGCAGTGATGAAAGCTGGCAATATGGATTTAATAATTCAGCATGCAAAATAATCTGCTGTCCAGTGAAAAATCAGGATTTCAGGTGTCTTTTTTATTTCATGCCATGCATTGGCTCCACCTGATTTTAAATTGCATTCTATCTACTATTCCAACATCTATATCCTGTCATCTGCATTTGAATGAATCACCTACTTACATAATGTAATATTCAACAGAAGAAACCAACTCAGTCTTGCAGAAATGTTTCCTCCTGTATTTTCAACATGTAGAATTTGAAAGGTAATTGCACAGCCCTTAAAATGACATATTGCCGTTTTATTCAAAATAAAGGAAAGGCCCAATCCTTTGTGAGTAATTCTACTTAACATAAATGAAATATTTTAAGGGAATGATCTTTTGCATTAAGTACAACTTTTCAGGTTTGAACCCTGTGTATTGATTTTTCTCAACACTCACCAGTTCTTGAACAAACACAGCACTCAGCAATGCTGTGGTCACAAATTTCCTGAACACTAAAATGAAATAAAGATAGTAGAATGAAATAGGACACCCATATTTGACAACAGTTCAAAACCAGATGCCTGTTGCTTGTGGCTCTTGTCAAGACATGGTTTTTATATGTTCAGGTCAGAATTCTGGTGAATGTTGACCTTTGCATGCAATTCATATAAGGTGAGAGTTTCTGGTAAATGTCCGATTCTGTAATGGGAAAATGCTGATAAAATTTCTCTGTTCTCAGCTGCTCTCAGTGGCAAATGTTGCTAATGCCAGTTTGCATCTAGAGACATGGCCTTCTGCAAATAGCGGGATTCCTTCCATTTGTGGAGGAAGCTCTGATCTAGTGGAAAGTTCCACTGGAGGTGGAGGCGGCAAGGGTGGTGATTTTTGCTGATTCCACTTTCCCTTGGCAGCCCCCACTGCCTCCTTTCATGCTGCTGCAAAGGGTCTCCCAATCCTCTGGCTTTTCAGGATCCACAGAAGGCAGAAGGGAGAATCTGCAAAAATTGTCTCTCCAGCTTCCTCCTGTGAAGCACCCTGTGAACAGAACTCCACTCATGAGAGAGCAGGATCCAACCCATGACCATTTTCTAGGATTTCTTTAAAAAAGGTAAAGGTACCCCTGCCCGCACGGGCCAGTCTTGCCAGACTCTAGGGTTGTGTGCTCATCTCACTCTATAGGCCAGGAGCCAGCGCTGTCCGCAGACACTTCCGGGTCACGTGGCCAGCGTGACAACGCTGCTCTGGCGAGCCAGCGCAGCACACGGAATGCCGTTTACCTTCCCGCTGGTAAGCGGTCCCTATTTATCTACTTGCACCCGGGGGTGCTTTCGAACTGCTAGGTTGGCAGGCGCTGGGACCGAGCGACGGGAGTGCACCCCGCCGCAGGGATTCGAACCGCCGACCATGCGATCGGCAAGTCCTAGGCGCTGAGGCTTTAACCCACAGTGCCACCCACGTCCCTACTAAAAAGATAGTAACAACTGGTAGATGTCAACAGCCACCAGATATGTATAAATTATGCTTATTTAACTTTAACTTGTCAAGACAGCTTTGTTTTAACTCATAATATATAAATGTCTCCATCTTTTAAGCAATGCTTTCACTTCAAGTGATCTGTTTTTCTGCTTTACACCCATGAGACCCATTTTCTCTCTCTCCCTGACATAAATGGGAATATTGGCAACAAACTTTGTGACACAATCAGCTTGGGCCTATTATTCTCACGCTGTAAACAAAACACAACAATACATGTAAATTTTTACGATTATTTACTGCTTGCTTCCTAGGACCATAAATATAAGCTGTTGAGTAATTAATTGCTTAAAATTCTACAAGGAAGGCTCAAGCAGTATGTGGACCGAGAACTCCCAGAAGTGCAAGCTGGATTTAGAAGAGGCAGAGGAACCAGAGACCAAATTGCAAACATGCGCTGGATTATGGAGAAAGCTAGAGAGTTCCAGAAAGACATCTACTTCTGCTTCATTGACTATGCAAAAGCCTTTGACTGTGTTGACCACAGCAAACTATGGCAAGTTCTTAAAGAAATGGGAGTGCCTGATCACCTGAGAAATCTCTATGTGGGACAAGAAGCTACAGTTAGAACTGGATATGGAACAACTGATTGGTTCAAAATTGGAAAAGGAGTACGACAAGGCTGTATATTGTCTCCCTGGTTATTTAACTTATATGCAGAATTCATCATGCGAAAGGCTGGGCTGGATGAATCCCAAGCCGGAATTAAGATTGCCGGAAGAAATATCAACAACCTTAGATATGCAGATGACACAACCTTGATGGCAGAAAGTGAGGAGGAATTAAAGAACCTTTTAATGAGGGTGAAAGAGGAGAGCGCAAAATATGGTCTGAAGCTCAACATCAAAAAAATGAAGATCATGGCCACTGGTCCCATCACCTCCTGGCAAATAGAAGGAGAAGAAATGGAGGCAGTGAGAGATTTTACTTTCTTGGGTTCCATGATCACTGCAGATGGAGACAGCAGCCACGAAATTAAAAGACGCCTGCTTCTTGGGAAAAAAGCAATGACAAACCTAGACAGCATCTTAGAAAGCAGAGACATCACCTTGCCAACAAAGGTCCGTATAGTAAAAGCTGTGGTTTTCCCAGTAGTGATGTATGGAAGTGAGAGGTGGACCATAAAGAAGGCTGATCGCCAAAGAATTGATGCTTTTGAATTATGGTGCTGGAGGAGACTCTTGAGAGTCCCATGGACTGCAAGAAGATCAAACCTCTCCATTCTGAAGGAAATCAGCCCTGAATGCTCACTGGAAGGACAGATCGTGAAGCTGAGGCTCTAATACTTTGGCCACCTCATGAGAAGAGAAGACTCACTGGAAAAGACCCTGATGTTGGGAAAGATGGAGGGCACAAGGAGAAGGGGACGCCAGAGGACGAGATGGTTGGATAGTGTTCTTGAAGCTACCAACATGAGTTTGACCAAGCTGTGGGAGGCAGTGGAAGACAGAAGTGCTTGGCGTGCTCCGGTCCATGGGGTCACGAAGAGTCGGACACGACTAAATGACTAAACAACAATTAATTGTCATTTTAAACTTAGGCCAATGCTGAAGTGTGAACTATTTACAGGAAATGTAAACTAAAGATACAGCTAGAATAAAAATACTTGACTTAACACATGGACAGAGGTGAAGGAATGAAGAGAAGAAACTGGAGGAAACTAAGAGGATAGATCACTCATTGACTGAGCTTTGTTGCAGTTTCTCAAAGTATCAGAGACCAAGAAACTGGAGGGTGGAAAAGGCTCAAGTCTGTTCAAGCATTAGCTTGCACCATAGTGACTAAAGAAGCATATTCTACTTGGAAAGTGATGTCTCCTTCCTTATCTGCTTGAACTAACTTTACAGGGTTAGTTCTACTGTTCTCATCAGTGCCTGGGCTAATACAATCTGCCCTGAGATTGGTAATGATGAATCGAGTCCTCCCTTAATGAGAGCACGTATTGTGGTGAGACCTGGAAAACTGACACCCTGTGTTGTGGGTGGGTACGTTTGGACAGCCACAACACCCGATAGGTATGTCCCTCAAAGCTGGGTACAATCTGGCCAATGGGACGCAGTCCAAACAGTTCAAGGGACCTATTTATGCCCATGCATGTGACCCAGAGCTTCCTCTTTTGGCACGCGCATTCGGAACACCCACCTCTCTCTACTTTTAAGGCTTTGCTCTTGACCTTGCTATGCCGTCGTGTGTCGTCTGTCATTGGGACAGGGGCACGGCAGGAATTTTCCCCACTTGCCTGATTGGCTGGTGCCATTTGGGTTTCATCTGCCACGTAGCAAATCGTCACAACTTGTAAGGTTGCAGATAGGCTCTGGTTCAGGTGATAGGGATGGGAGAACACTCTCACCATCCCTATGTGAAGGATATTCCGTTAAAGGAATCCAGGGACTTGATGGTTTGGTCAACCCCTGAGAGGGGGTTGTGCCCATGCCTGAGTCCAGGGGGACATTTGGGTGGTGGAGTTAGCCTGTTCCCGGCTTTCCACTTATCCAGGTGTTCACCCTTGGCTGACCTATGCTGGAACCCTGGGTCAGCGCTACCTGCATGGCAGGGAGCTAGTCAAACCAGACCCTATGCAACCAGTCACTTTCTGTAATCAATAAAGTTGTGGCTTAAATTCTGCCAAAAATCAAAACCAAAATTTGAGTCATGTGTGAATTTATTTAGGGGGGAGGTTTCTGGGTCTGAACACAAAAAGGACAGACTAGAACTTCTTAAAATAAATAAAAATAAATACATCATAATGAATAGTCGGCAGCATAGAGTGTAAGAGGCTATCGATGGCTGCATCACATACCCCAGAATTGTTTAGCTTTTGCACAGCTGCTCAAGCTCCTAGCATGAGGCAGCTGCATCACAAATAGGCTGGTGCCCCACTAATGCTGTAGCACCAGTGACTGTGAGGTATTGCACTGGAATCAGATCCCATTTATGATCATTAGGTGATGAAATGTTCTCTCACCCAGGAACTGAAAGCCTAATGGGCTAGGTGCATTACAAAAGAATGCGAAGATCCAAATTGCCTTGTCAAAAACAGGTATTCCCAAGTGGTTTTATGAATCAAGTTGTGACACCCAGGTTTTTCAGACTAACATTTCCAGATTGAAAAGATGGTTGCATTTTTATTGTATTGTTTAAGATCCATAGAATCATAGACTTGTAGAGTTGGAAGGGACTGCAAGGGAAATCTTGTCCAGCCCCCTGCAATGCAGGAATCTCAATTAAAGCGCCTATGACAGATGGCCATCCAACCTCTGATTAAATACCTCCAGTGAAGCAGAGTCCCCCACCTTCCAAAAGAGTCTGTTCCACTATCATACACCTCTTACTGACAGAAAGTAGCTCAGTTAAGTAGATTTTCCCCCCATCAAGAAAAAGTCTTTTTTTATTTTAACAAATGTTGTATATGTTCAGAGTGCAGGGGGTCTCTGGATTTGGCTCCAGAAACATGCAATGATAAGAAAAGTATCTGCCCACATATATTGCCCTGTGGAAGAGTTCACAATGTAAACCGTGCAGAAATGTCTGAATGTGTAGTGAGCCAGAATGAAAACAGCTAGAGGTTCCATTGTTGCTATTAGTAGGAGTTAATCACCGGTACTGGTTAATAACAGATATTATTTGCAATAGTATAATGAGATCATACACAAGCTGCTTGAGGTTGTTGATTTACACATGCATTTAGGCTTTTAACCCACTCTGTCCTGAAAGCTTATGTATATATGTTTACTTTTTGAATTGTCAGCATATCCCGTTAAAGAGCACAAGGAACACATTGTATTATGGCATTAGCTAGACCAAACATACCCCATGGCAGGACCATTTACATTCCAGCTTACATCCCTACACATGCATGCACACACACATACATTAAAAAGAATCAAACTACACTATAGGTCAATCTACTAAAGTGAAGCTGCACCACAAAAAAGTTGTTGCAAACCTCAGGACAGACAGAACCATTTAAAAACAAAAATACAGGAACTAAAATTATGGATTCCTGGCCCCTCCACCAAAAAGCTTGGTAAAATGAGTTCATAGTGCTATTTTATGTGTCCCTATCATTGTATGACTTGCCTCATGCTTCTTTTTTTCACACAAAGTAATATTAGGCGTCTATACCAAGAAAGGTCTTGGTAAACTGTCCTAATCATAAACTTCAGATGTATATTTATATCCACTGATGTTGAATCACAGCCTCTCTGACTGTCATGCTACTTGATGTAACTCAATGCTACCAAAATAATCTGGAGATTATAGCTAGAACAAAGGAATGTGAGAAAGAGTGATATGTCAAGTTCCTTTGAAGGATAAAGTGAAAATCTGATTACTTGGTGAATTTCCTATTCTCTTTTACATTTTTCTCCTCAATTTGCTCCCTGAATAAGTAAGGTATATATAGTGGTGGGTGGAGAGTATTTGATCCCCTGCTAAATTTGCCAATTTGCCCTCTGATGAAGAAATGACCAGTCCATAATTTTAATGGTAGGTTTAGTGTAGCTGTGAGAGACAGAAGAACAACAGGAAAACCTCCAGAAACCCAAGAGACAAAAGTCAGAGATTGATGTGCATTATAATGAGTGAAATAAGTATTTGATCCCTTTGCAAAAGATGACTGTACTTGGTGGCAAAACCCTTGTTGGCAATTACAGAGGTCAGATGTTTCTTGTAGGTGGCCACCACCATGTTTGCACACATCTCAGGAGGTATTTTGTCCCACTCCTCTTTGCAGATCCACTCCAAGTCAGTAAGATTTTGAGGCTGATGTGTAGCTACTCGAACCTTCAGCTCCCTCCACAGATTTTTTGATGGGATTAAGGTGTGGAGACTGGCTAGGCCACTCCAGGACCTTAATGTGCTTCTTCTTGAGCCACTCCTTTGTTGCCTTGGCCGTGTGTTTTGGGTCATTGTCATGCTGGAATACCCATCCTTGACCCATTTTCAGTGCCCTGGGCTGAGGGAAGGAGGTGCTCACCCAAGATTTGACGATACATGATCCCGTCCATCGTCCCTTCGATGTGGTGAAGGTGTCCTGTCTCCTTAGCAGAAAAACACCCCCAAAGCATAATATGTCCCCCACCATGTTTGACGGTGGGGATGGTCTTGGGGTCGTAGGCAGCATTCCTCCTTCTCCAAACACAGCGAGTTGAGTTGATGCCAAAGAGCTCAATTTTGGTCTCATCTGACGACAACACTTTCACTCAGTTCTCCTCTGGGTCATTCAGATGTGCATTGGCAAACTGCAGATGGGCCTGTACATGTGCTGTCTTGACTTTGCGGGCTCTGCAAGATCTCAGTCCTTCACGGCGTAGTGTGTTACCAACTGTTTTCATGGTGACTATGGTCCCAGCTGCCCTGAGATCATTGACAAGTTCCCCTCGTGTAGTTCTGGGCTACTGCATCACCGTTCTCATGATCCTTGCAACTCCACGAGATGAGATCTTGCATGGAGCCCCAGACCAAGGGAGGTTGAGCTATTTTGTGTTTCTTCCATTTGCAAATTATTGCACCAACTGTTGTCACCTTCTCACCAAGCTGCTTGGCAATAGTCTTGCAGCTCAGTCCAGCCTTGTGCAGGTCTACAATCTTGTCCCTGACATCCTTGGACAGCTCTTTGGTCTTGGTCATGATGGCTATTTTGGAATCTACTGGATTAATTGCTTCTGTTGACAGGTGTCTTTTGTACAGGGACTGTAATGAGCTGGGATTACAGGTAAGACCTCTCCCTTACAGCAGGTGCTTCTAATCTCAGCTCGTTACATACAGTGAAGATACCAGGTAGCCCGACATCTGGCTGGTTGATAGGGGATCAAATACGTATTTCACTCATAATGCACATCAATCTCTGACTTTTGTCTTCTGGGTTTCTGGGGTTTTCCCTGTTGTGCTTCTGTCTCTCACAGCTACAATAAACCTACCAATAAAATTATGGACTAGTCATTTCTTCGTCAGAGGGCAAATGGGCAATTTTATCAAGGGATCAAATACTTTCCCCCCTCACTGTAAGAGTGTCAAGCTTCTCCTAAACTTTAAGCCCACAGGGCACTCTCATGTGAGATCGATTCTGGCACAGTGGATGGCAAGAGACTCATGAAAGTTTTGTTTAAGCATAGGTAACTATTTTGTTATGGGGCATTACATTAGGTACCATGACTGGTATTAATTTTCATAAAATATCTTACTCCATTAGAATCATGGGAGGCCATTATTTCAACAAAGAACTCTTTGTTGCAGAGGAAAAACCCGTATTTCCTTAGCTTTTTAAAAAGAAAATTTTAATATAACTCCCTAATAATTCTTACCTATGCCCTTTCCTCCATCATAAATAAATGAAAGGCTCCTTTGGAGACCCATAAAGCAATGAGGTTGCTAATTGTTTTTGCCCCTGTTCTACTCTTTTCTCTTCTGTTCATCTTCCTCTTCTTCTCTCTTTTGAATCACATCTTCCTGGACACCTCTCCTCACTCTTCCTGCCAGTAAAATATTTTCCTTGCATTGGAACGGCTCTTTACATTTTTGTTACCAGTGGGAGACTTAGGAATGCCAACCTTTGAGAAATTCTTCAGTGAACAATTTGTATGCAGGTGCCCACATTGCTGTGTCTTTATAGTCTTTCTGAATGCAAGGATGACCAATCGTAAACAAGGCTGGTGGACGTCAAGAGTATTGCAAACAATGAATTTAAAGAGGTTGGTTATCAAGGAGTTGTCAGTTCTATTCACTATCTCATCATCTAACACAAAATAAAGACTATGGTGCACATTGCTTCAAGTTATTTGGATGGTGTTAACGTGATATGTTCACCGTACACTCAGTAGAACTTTTTGCCATTGAATTTCTTGGTGGTTTTGAAGTGTAAATAACAAATGATGCAAATAACATCCTGCCCTAGGACTGCTGTCAGTTGAGATTTCATCCCTTTTCACCCTTTTCTACTCCCTCCACATATTTCCCTGCCCTTCATGGCTGTTTGTCCCTTTGCCACTCTCTCTTCCCTCCCATCACTGTTGACCAGGAAGCTGCCTTTATTAATACCTTGTATAGGAAATTCTCTTTCAGACACCTCTCCCAAATCTGTTTCTTCAGCTAGCACAGAGTGGCATCAGTCAAAGTGGCTAAACACATGTAATTGGGGGAACTGGGGGCTGAAGAGGGAAACAACATTTGCTTCAGAGAGCATCTTGCAGTCAAAATAAACAGCTTCCATTTAACATTGATATAGGAAATCTAGTGACACCAACTATCCCTTTCCATACCCACTACCATTTCCTGTTTGGGTCTCATCGAGCTAAAAATGGAATTTGGAAGATGGAATTTACAGAATTCACTAGCCTACAAGTAAGATCCTCTGAAATCAAACAGGAATTATGGGAGTTTATACAAGATTCTAAATATTCAAGGTCAAACTGCTGACTCCTGCTGGGTTTCATTGGCTACTTGTTTAAACTCTACTTATGTGAAAGTTTTGCTACATATCATTGGGGTGTTATTCAAAAGATCTGTTAAATTGTTTTATAACCATACCTAGACAGGGAAGAAATCTAGGTATTTAGACACTTTCATACCTCAGATTAGCAGCTAATTCATTTCAAGGGATGGTCACTTGGAGGAGATTTGGAGGGTAGTAGACTTTTCCCTCAAAGTAGACTGCAAGCAAGCTGTTGCAAGAGACCACTTCCCCTTCAAGACATGCCTAACCTATCTTTGCAACAGAGGGGGGGGAGTTTTAAGATTAAGAACTAAGTTTTGTTTAACATTTATGCAAAAGACTCATGCAGTGATACAGTATTTGTGACCTCCACATTACTATGAAATAATAATACAGCAGTATGGTTGATACCAGAAAATATCAGGCCATCATACCTTCCTAAGCAGCAGTTCTTCTGCCTTTATTTCTAGGACAAGGTAAAAGATAAAGGACCCCTGGACAGTTAAGTCAGGTCAAAGGCAACTATGGGGTTATGGCGCTCATCTCGCTTTCAGGTTGAGGGAGCCGGCGTTTGTCCACAGACAGCTTTCTGGGTCATGTGGCCAGCAGGACTAAACCGCTTCTAGCACAACGGAACACCGTGATGGAAACCAGAGCGCACGGAAATGCTGTTTGCCTTCCACCACAGTGTTACCTGTTTATCTACTTGCGCTCGTGTGCTTTCAAATTGCTAGGTTGGCAGGAGGTGGGACAGAGCAGCAGGAGCTCACTCCATTGTGGGGATTCGAACCGCCGACCTTCTGATCTGCAGAGGCTCAGTGGTTTAGACTACAGCGCCACTCTGCTGCAACAAAACATTGCAGTGTGGAGTGCTCCTGTTCAGTATGGCAGCCAGCCATGGTACTTCCAGGTACTCCATTCTATTTCCCTTGTCCCCCAGATTTTCTGTTCCCTCCGCAATAGTTGGTCAATGTTCTGTTGAGAATGTTCAATTCTTGTTAGGCTGTTTTTAGATCCACCTGGGCTTTTTCTAAAGAGCTTTTGAACTTCTGCAGATCTTAGGTTGCTTCCTGCTGAAACCTCTCTCTTACATGTGGCTGCTTCTGCTTTGGTTACATAAGGATTCGCACTCAGAATGAGTAAGCTATTAGTCTAGGAGATAATTGTTCTCAATCACAGGATTGGCTTTTATTCATTAGGTTACAAATAAGTACTTGTTTTTTTTCTGGATTTTGTATCTGTGCTATGTGAGAAGTATTATGTCAAGCAATATTTCATTGAAAACATCTGCCTGTGAGGCTTTAAAATTAAGATAAAACAAATTCACAGGTATCTGTAAATTTATTGATAGGAATTGGTGTTTTTTCAAGCACGGGTAGCTATACTTTATAGCAGTTTTTAAGATCATTCCTTTCTCTTTTGGACATCCAATGTGAGAAAGAAAACAGACCCGTATGGATGACTCTGTCATGAAAAGCAAAGTTGAAATGCTGAATCGTGTCCTTCAGACACTTCCTAAGAAATATTGATGTCTGCATGTGAATATGTGGCACAGATGGGGGGCTTGCAACACACACACACATGCATTGGGGTGGGATAAAAAGAACTATTCTGTTCAATATTTGAGTAATAAATACTTTACTGCATAGTTTTAGGATTCTTTCATGGACAACTTTAGGACATGAGAAAAATTAAAATGTGGTGAAGATTTGGTCACAATTGTAGCCCAGGGGAAAGGAGGAGTTTTGTACCCCCAAAGGCTTCAGAATCCCCAAAGGTTTTGTAAATGTGAGATTCACCTTCAGCCCCACAGTCACATGTTTATTACAGGACAATTGTGTATACCTAAATATAAAACCATTTGAAAACTTCCAAGTCTAAATGTACAGTAATTTGCAAGCCTTAATTTGATGTGGGCATTTTAGAACTATACAGTTCTTAATTAAAACTGTGCATGCATTTTTCCAAGATGAACACTTTATTTGGTGCAATTGACTTTTTAAAAATAGTGTGTATGTAAATGAGCCTATTGATTCTTCTTCATGGGTTCTGTAGCTAGTTTGAGGTCTTTGTGATGTTTTCTATTAAATTACCATAGCACAGCTCTGAGTACTCCTTTATATACACAACACATCCATTAGTTTCTATTTGCATTATTAGGTGCTGAAGGTCTGCTAATGTATCCATTAATAGCTATGAACATATTAGACAAAGCTTTTTTAAAAATTAAATGTCTGCATGTCGTCTTACTCCTTATAGACACTGCAAAACCTGCATAGAAGGTCATGAATTAAAGGAAAATTAGCCATTTGCAATAGCTTTTAGACAATGGCAAATGCAACCCAAAGGCTTAATACACCCCACAAACCCATATCAAAAACCCAGCTAAAAAATGGACAGTAAAATAAACAAATTAAGAGAACAAAAATTATCCAGCTATATCTTTTGACAGAGGTACTTATAAATAGAATGCATGATGGTTCATCACCAGAATTGATACAAGTCACACCAAAGTCATGAATTACGCCCCACAGGTGCTTTCTATGGTTCTTGCCCCATGGTCAGATGAAGCCTGAGCAAGAGGCCATTGGTACAACTAGCTCAGCAATGTGTTTTGCCCTGACTAGCAGTGGATCTCCAGGATGTCTTCCACAGCTCTGCTACCTGAAACCATTTTAACCAGAGGTGCCACAAATTCCACTTTCAGAATGAAAAGCATGCGCTTCAGCACTAAGCTACAGCATCTCTTCAAATATAGGATCTTTGCTCTGCACAATGCCAGCTAGGACATGACATGCCTGGTCCTAGTCTGTGTGTAATTCAGTATCTATGGGGGAAGAGGGGAGACTCCATTTCAAATCCAGTTTGTGGTCTTAGAGAAAGCCAGCAGGATCTGTCTGAAAAAAACAAGGATTTGACCTTCTCTCTACAGTTTCATGTCCCCTTGCAAAATATCACTGGGATCCAAGTGTTGCTGCTCAAGAACACCATTATTTTATGATCTAGCAAATATTTAATTAATCTTTACTACACACAATGTAAAGACTCACAGCTTTACATATTAAACTTGCTAACGTGGTACGAAATCTCTTAAGAGTATATAATGGGGAGTAATCAAAAAGAGCCAAGCCAGGGCTCTCCCTCTACACATCTCATTCATTCCTTTGCCAGCCTGGCACCATTTTCCATTTTAAGATACGTGCTGAGCTTTATGCTTCCAGTAAGTAACAAAATTTGTTTTCTGTGCCCAGTAAGTCATCTCGTGTTTGTCATCAAATTGGCTGCTCTTCATGCATACAACCATTTTCCAAGTATCTTTTCATTTTTTGCATTCTCTACCCACACAGATATTTTCATTTTTTTGTCTTGTCTATCCACACAAACATGCACTCAGGAATAAAACATTCATGATAGCGGATGGGGGAAACAACAGCAACCATAGTTTTAACACACATCCATACACCCGTCCACTTAAGACCTCAGAAAAGTGAAGCAACTTTTCCCATTCAATCTCCCTCTTCATTTCCCCCCACTGCTTCCAAAAAGCAGCTGCATGACATTTCACCAGCCCCCACTGACGTCAGTGTGTGTTTGGCTGGTGACATCAGAGGGAGCAGAATCTGTCCCTAGATTAGCACAGGAGCATCTTTCACCCCATCAGCAAAGAGACCAATTTTTCAACGTCTATTGTCTGTCTTGTTCACATTCACATTAATAAGCCGGACGCAAAACCCATTTTCTCTTGCTTCAAATGCTGGCATGAGGAAGAAGGAATCTTCCTCCTGCTCTGCAATAAGATATACCTTGCATGCGTGTCTTGATATGAGTCACCTCAGTTTAATAAAGAAACGCAATTGCTAAAGTGAAGGCTGAACCTGGAGCATCATATCTGGCCTTTGGGTTGGAAATCAGATAAAAGAAAATGCCATTCAGCTCAATCAAAAAACCCATCATACAAGCCTTCAGTCAAGTGGCTGTAGTAATGAATACCTCTTCACTTTGTTGAGAAAAATGGTAGGTAACTCAGTAGAGAAATATGACTACAAAATATTCCTCAGGCAGTTACTTGGGTGACTATCAAAAGAGGTCTACTTAAAATGGATTGCAATATTGGGTCTTTGTTATAAGGTTCAATCTCCTCCTGGTGTGTTATGCCCTTGTATCTGCCCTTGTTCTGAAGTGCTGGCTTCACTCACGTGGTGCCAGCCTTAGAAGGCACGTGGCTTCCCTTACCTGCCCTTACGTGGAGAGGCCCTGCATGGTTTGCAGCATATGAAATGCAACCAGGAACTGGTGAACAGCACCAAGTTAGAAACCCTCTTAAGAGTTTGTGTAAATAAGGTATTCTGAGTGCTGGTTGTTTGGCTTACCCTTGCATATCTGGAGGAATAGGGATCCTCAAATAGTGCCCAGATACGGGGCTGCCACCTCTTCCAAAAGCCCCCAGGCCTTCCATCTGGAGAATCACTGAGTGCCAGGCGTTTAGTCATCTCCAGCTCCTCCTCACCATCACCTGAGTCTCCAGTGCCATCTGCATCTCCATCATCAGCACTATTATCCAGAGGTGCCCCACCAAAACTGTCAAGGGCCTCTTCAGCATCACGGTGCTGCCTGTAGGTCATCCAGCAACAGGGCTCCACATCGGTTTCATCGATGCCCCAGAAGGCCAGCTCCTCCTCATATAGAGGTCCACAGACATCTGCTGGGCAGTGCAGCTTACCTGTGCGGTAGTAGTTCAGGATATGGGCAAAGACACCTGGGTGCCGGTCAAAGAAGAACTCATCTGTGCGGGGGTCATAGTCAAAGTGACTGTGGGCATCCGGCTCCGCGATCCAGGCCAATCGAGTGCCGGGCAAGGTGCGTAAGGTGCTGCGGTAAGTCTGATGCCTAGTCCCTCCCACATTGATCACAATGCGATCGCTCTCATCGCCCTGGCCCATCTCGTCTCTTATTAGGCATGTCGTGGACTCATCCAAACAAGCACAACACACAACAAGCACATAAGGGGGCGTCTGCTCATCTGCAATCAATAACTAACTTGATACCTCTCCTATGTGGGGAAGAGGTGCCCCTATCAAGGGCATCCACTGGTCTTGGCCTCTTATACCCTTCACTCCCACAGAGGCAAAATCAAGAGTACCAGTGAAAGTTAATGATGGCAGATTTGGGTTCTTTACTGGCAAAATGAAACTCATACAAGCCTCATTTAAAATAAGAATATGCCGGCTATCCAAGAACAGTGGTTGTGAGATATGATTGGGTAGGTAGGGGTGAGTGTCAGAGTGGGGAAAGGGGGTTGCTTCCTCAATTAAGATGTATCAATTAATCAATCTAGTGGGACATAGCTGACCTACAAAGCTGGTTCAGTGGGGAAGATTTGTGGTGGCAGGGGCATGCAACAAGAGGCTGGAGGCAGTGGAGTAAGGGGTCCACAACACAACACACACATACACATACACAAATAAGGTGGGAGGAAGAAAGTGGGCAGATACCAATGCCCAGCTGCAGCAATCAAACCCAATCTCTTGAAGATGCTGATGTTTGTAAAACAAAAATCGTTCTGTACTGGCGTCCTAGGAGCAGAGGCAGGAGCAAGAGGTGGCTGCTAGGAAGAGCTCAACACGTAGCAATCCTATTATTTAGGCAGGGTTGTGAAAAACCACAACCAGCAACTAAATGGATGGCGATAACGTCGAAGCAATAACAAATCAGCAATATAGAGAGATAGATATAGCTGACAATTCTCCAGATGTAGCTCTCCGATTCAAACAAAAGACCACCAAATCCGTACGCGTCGCCTTCAATGTTCTCTTCCTCTTCGGCTCCCTCCTTGTTGGTGCCGATCACACTTTACAGCCTCCCGAAAGGCGCCTTCGGCCCCTGAGCTTTGGCCGGATCGCCCCCCACCTTCCCCGCCACCAGCGGTGACTTAGGCACGCGACGTGGGCTCGCCTTTGCTTTAGGGCAGCGTGGTGCTGAAATGGACAGCGCTCCCGCAGCCCTTGACTAGTAGCGCTTCCCTTGACGGGAGGCTGCCACTGGGGATGGATGGAAAGGCGAGGAGAGGGCTTGAAAGGGAGGTGGGCAGGCAAAAAAGGATCAGGAATGGGGGGGGGTCTTTATTCCTCCTTCCCTACGTGTCGGGCTGAGGCGAGCAGGCGATCCAGGCAGCTTGGGGAAGCCTCAGGTGGATTGTGCTGAGGGAGGTGGACAATCAGCGCGTCTCTGTCTGCTCCTCCCTCCCTCGCGCCCGCCGCCCAAGAGCTCTCGCAGGTGGTGCTGAAGGAAGGCTGGGTGCCAGAGAACTCGCCGCCGCCGCCGCCGCCGCGCTTGCCGTTCTTCGCTGCTTCGTCCAGCCAGCCCGGTCTCCGGACACTTCAGCACCGCGCAGGCGCGCTGGGCTCTGAATAGAGCAGTTCTCCCCGGGTCCTAATGCAGCGCGGGGAGGCAGCGCCTGGCAGCTACACGCGCGCCAGTGTCACCTGAAGTGGAAAGGCAGAGAAAGGGGGGGGGGGCGCACAGCAAGGCGGCCAAAGGGAGGGTGCGATTTTCTCAGCCGGGAAGGGAGGGAGAGGGCGGCGGGGATCGCACCTCTGAATGGGATGCCACGCAGCTGGAGAAGATCCTGGGGAGCGGTCCCGATTCGGATCTCTCCGTCGGAATGAATGGATTCGGAGGGGGGGGGCACCGGAAAGACCCCTGGGTTGGGCAACCTGGTGCTTCTCTCTTGGAAGACTTAAGAGCGAGAGACAGCGTGCTGAGCCAGAGGGAGTCTGGGATTGCCATTGTCTACCTTGCTGCCAGCGATTAATGTGGGGACTGCAGGAGACGGCAGGGCTGGGCCTGGCGAAGGGTCTTGCTAGCTTTCCTTTGGCTTTTTATTTCGAGAAAGACATAGAAAGGACTGCCTTGAGCCTCCTTTCGTCAACGTGAAAAGATGCACTCAGGCAATTTGGGGAGGGGTGGGGTGGGGGAAGGCAGAGGAGCAGCCGCTCCTCTCAGCCCTTTGCCACAGAAAGCAGCATCTGACATTAGCTTGGCAACCTTTGGAATGTTGCCTGTGAAAAATCGCATCCCACTCTCCATCATCCCCTTTAATCAATATAGGCATTTTCAGATAGATGGGAAGGAGCGTTTTCTCTGACATTGGCTCCCTCTCATCAGAAGTGGCGATGAAGGAGGAAGACAGAAATGGCTGTTCCGCTAGTGGCCAAGAGAGAACACGCATATTTCCCGTTCAGGAAATCAGTTCAGGCCTGCTGAAAGAAAAGATCAATGTGAATATGTTGCTTGATCTTCAGTGTTCAAACATTCAAACCATCTTCAAACATTTTCACTTCAAAATGAAAGCATTATTCTTGAGATGCCATGGGGAATTGGCAACCTGAGTTCCTAGTTCTTTATGCTTTATGTTCCTAGGTCCAAAACCTAAAAAAAAAAAAAAAAAGCTTACTGAATTTTAATAGTGATTAAATAGAGATTTAAAACAACAAGAGAAGTTTCAAAGAGCAAGAAAAGAATGTGGAGGCTACAAATCACAGCCCAGTTATATTCTGAAAATATTGCCAGTTAGGCAACCTAAGGCCAGGATCCTGAAAACAATATGTGTGGGATGGAAGTAAGTTCCACTGGAAAATCTGTGGGCCTTATTTCCAACGAATAGTTTAATGGCTAATGGGGCACCAGCCCACAATTTGAATAAATGCAACAGATCCATTTTCCTAACTGGAAGCATGTTTGTGCCCTGGTCAACAAGATCTGTAGATGTTTTCAAAAACCAAAACATGCCCCTACTTTGCAAATGAAGTAGATCCATCCATTCTACTGCATACAAAGGAACAGAGAACCTGCAACTACAACTCCCATAATCCCTGGCCATTGGGCCAAGGTACCAAGCATCACCTGGAGTACCAAAGGTTCCCCATTTCTTCTTCAGACTAAGGGTGTATCACTACATTTCCCCACTTCCTTCTCAATTCACTGATGCATTCATGATCAGGTTGCCTTGATTTAATATATAAAAGGACCAGGAATCATACACTACAAGGTTTATAGAAATAATGTCACTTGTACTCTGTCCTGTAATGTGAGGTACTACTGAGACACTAGCAACCGAAGTAAAGGTCTTAATATTTCAGGTGTTGTTTAGTCGTTTAGTCATGTCCGACTCTTTGTCGGACCAGAGCACGCCAGGCACTTCTGTCCTCCACTGCCGCCTGCAGTTTGGTCAAACTCATGCTGGTAGCTTTGAGAACACCATCAAACCATCTCGTCCTCTGTCGTCCCCTTCTCCTTGTGCCCTCCATCTTTCCCAACATCAGGGTCTTTTCCAGGGAGTCTTCTCTTCTCATGAGGTGGCCGAAGTATTGGAGCCTCAGCTTCAGGATCTGTCCTTCCAGTGAGCACTCAGGGCTGATTTCCTTAAGAATGGATAGGTTTGATCTTCTTGCAGTCCATGGGACTCTCAAGAGTCTCCTCCAGCACCATAATTCAATATTTCAGGTAAGATTGCAAAAAATTCAATTTCACACCCCATAGCAGTGAAATGGACACAATGCATTATAAACTCTGCTATGTTTCTTTGCTCTATTACTTTATTATTTCTATATAGAGCTTAACTGGGACACAAGTGTAATCACTGAGCTTCCTAGAAAGCACTAACATTTATGATGGACGGGAGTCACAGGACACATCTCTTCTGCATGAGACCATTTCTCAAACAGGAAAAAATGGCAGAAATAATATTAGGTTATGTTAAGCTGCACATACTTTGATTAAATGTGGTGCCCTACGTATTTTTTTGACTACAGTTCCCATCAGCCTTATCCAGTAGTCCAGCAACATTTGGAAGACATCAGGTTGGGGAAGACTGTTATCTGATTGGGGCTGGACTGACTGACCTTGGAGTCACTTCCAACCCTTTGATTCTACAGTTGTAAATCTGGAGTCTGGAGGAGGTCTGCTAAACTGCTCCAGGCAGCTTTAAAACAAACAACCCCCAAACACTTTGTTTTTCATGCAATAATTCAACATGAATGTTTGACTCATTTCCGTGATTTTAACTGATTGCAGAAAAACTGTTCACAGAATATAGCTTGTGTGCAGACTGGTACCGTACCAAATTAACTGGGATTCTCAGAGCTCTGAAGCATGTGGTGTCCTTTAGCCATTCGCTGCTTGTTCTGCTGCTGTTGGCTGCATGAACTGGCTGAAAGGTCTATCAAGAGATGAAGCTTTTGGAGATCTAAGCCTTTTGCCACCTCCCCTGCCTTTCTCCTTTGGACAATGGAGAGAGGGGGTTGTAAAAGGGTAATCTTCCAAACCGTTCCTAAGCAATATCTATCAAGAGATAAACCATGGACCAGCACATTCTGCCCTGACTGGCAAAGAGCCACCATGACCTCAGACCTGCTTCTGCAGATCCTGTTTTTTTTGTTTGTTTGTTTTAAAAAAGTCCCTATATTCTGTACACTAGGGGTAATATGTTGTCACTGAGGCCAAATAGGTAGAGATACTTCAGAAATGTGACAGCCAACATGATGATAGAGGACATGTTTTTCTTTCCTCCTCCCTTGGCTGGAAAGTGAGGTCACTGAGGTGTCTGCGAATGAGAAAGAGAAGTTTTGGATTGACACGGAGTCAGAGGGAAACTGAGTTTTAGATTCTGGAAGCTAACAGCATTTGTGGGGTAGCTATGTTGTTGTTTAGTCATTTAGTCGTGTCCGACTCTTCGTGACCCCCTGGACCAGAGCACGCCAGGCACTCCTGTCTTCTACTGCCTCCCGCAGTTTGGTCAAACTCATGCTGGTAGCCTCAAGAACACTATCCAACCATCTCATCCTCTGTCGTCTCCTTCTCCTTGTGCCCTCCATCTTTCCCAACATCAGGGTCTTTTCCAGGGAGTCTTCTCTTCTCACGAGGTGGCCAAAGTATTAGAGTCTCAGCTTCAGGATCTGTCCTTCCAGTGAGCACTCAGGGTTGATTTCCTTAAGAATGGATAGGTTTGATCTTCCTGCAGTCCATGGGACTTTCAAGAGTCTCCTCCAGCACCATAATTCAAAAGCATCAATTCTTCGGCGATCAGCCTTCTTTATGGTCCAGCTCTCACTTCCATACATCACTACTGGAAAATAGGGTAGCTATATCCCTCCCCAAAACATTGATGGAAAGCACTGATATCTGGGACATCTGTTGAAGCTAAGCGGCAACTCCACCTACATGGACCTGTGTGTGTGTGTGTGTGTGTGTGTGTGTGTCCATACATCACAAAAATGCTACAAAGCTCCAGTGGCCTCATTCCAAGGAAACAGAACCTGGAAACATGATGTGCTCCTAGAGTTCTTATCACCCAGGACACATGTAACATTATTTCAGGAATCCGGCAAAAATGGTAATACTCAAGTGTCCTGCCAAAGACTCAAGTCTTTAAAGATATTGCTGTTAAAACAGATAAGGCAAATCCAATGGATGAAGTACAGTTAAATTTACAAAATGCATTTGACAATTGTCCACATCAAAGATTAATGATGATGGTGTAGAGTTGTGGAATCTTAGCAGAAACAGCTTGCTGGACAGAAAGCTGTCTTAAGAGCAATAGAAAAAGGCAAGTTATAAATGGAAAATCAATCTGTCTCTCTCCTTCCTCCACCCCCCTTCTGCCTGCCCTGCACACTTCAAGAAGTATTAAAAAAGGCACTCTCAAAATAAAAGAATGTGCTATACACTCGCATGGTTTTTGCTTAATACTGACAACCACTTTGTCCATCCAGATTTCAGAAGTTATCTTCCTCATGTTAAGCATCATTTTAAAGGATCTGCTGAAAACATTCTCATTCCGCCTTATACTGCTCATCCAGTCACTCACTCCTGGTATGCTCCACAGAGGACCTTAAGGTCCATGAATAATCATAGTTTAGAGGTCCCGGGCCCTAAGGAAGTCAGATTGTCCTCCACCAGGGCCTTCTCAGTGATGGCTCCGCCCTGGTGGAATGCTCTGTCCCATGAGACCAGGGCCCTGCAGGATTTAACTTCCTTCTGCAGGGCCTGTAAGACAGAGCTATTCCGCCTGGCTTTCAATTTGAACTTAGCCTGATCTTTTTATTCCCCTTCCTTCCCCCCCCTCCCCTTTTTATGAAGATTATCCACTCTGGGATCCCACAGCTAATTCTCCCCTGGTCTCCTTGCTGGCCCAAATAGACTAATTTAGCCAGCTAGCCCTGATGATCATCTAATGTTTATTGGATGGATTTCCCCCCTAAGTTGATTTTTGAATTCGGAATTTATTGTTATTCATGTTTCATACTGTATTTTATGCTGTTTTTTGTTGCATCAGTTAAGTGTTTTAAATTTGTTAGCTACCCAGAGCCTGGTTTTCTGAACCAGGAAGGGTGGGGTATAAATAAAAATATATTATTATTATTACTTTCCCCTAGGCTCTGTTTGCTTGGTATAAGCACAAATGGTTTAGTTTTCTGTGTTACAGTTGTTTGCTTGCTTGAACGAGGTAGCCAACCAACTCTTGGGGTTGCTGTTGTTCTGAGGAGAGGGAGAGAGATCCTTCAATAGGAATTTCAAGGGGTACCTTTGTCATCAAGACAAATGACCAGGAGAGATATAATAATGAATGCACATTAATATTAGCCTCATGCTGAGTATCGCCAACATTGCCTGATGAGATCCCTAGTGCTCACTCTGTCAGAAATAACTCACATTGGTAAGTTAGCAATGCTTGCATTGGATTTCAGATTCTGACAGCAAACCTATAACCACTGGGAGTATAACTCAGTGGAGCTTACTTATGAATAGACATTGCACTGCTAATCTAGTCTAGTCTAAAACTAGGGAGCTGGCAACTCATTAGCTGATTTTGCCTCCATGGAAGTTAAATGTGTGTTGACAAACATTGTGTGGTTGCTTGCTTCCCTGTCTTTTGCATTGCCCTGCTTGCTCTACTTTATAATAATACTCATCAGTTGGTTAGTAAAACTTAATGCCTTGTCTGCTTTCCTGTGGGATCAGCCTTGGCCTATCTCCTTGTGCTTGGACCTGCTTCAAGCCATCCTTTCCAAGGATATCATTGAGACATCTGAGGGAATCGTGCAAGTCCTGCTTTCCTGATTTAACTTCAGAAGCCTTCATTCTCCCATATCTGTGGATCCAGCATCTTTCATTAGAGACAAAATTGCTTTTTAAGTGGCAAGGAGTAAACTCACGGAAATGATCAATAGTCTGATACAAAAGATTACAAGAGTCGAAATAAAACTAATCAGGGGTTTAGCAAATAGCAGGGAATATGTGCGGAATGGAACTATGGACAATGTGCTAAGAGTTCCAATGTGCTTAACTGGGCAATTAGTTTGAATGAATGTGTGAAACCATTGTATCTTAAGTCAATATCTATTTATGACAAATCATCAAAAACAGACCTCCTTGCAATAGCAGAAGAGACTGCTAAAGCCTGAAAGGGCTGTGTCTCCCGCCTCCCCGTACAATAGCTTTAGATTCTGGTCAAGCATTTAGTCTAGGTATCACACAAGGGATATAATTACTCTCTGGGAACATTGATGCGCAGGGGGATAAAGGTGACAGGTGTATCTTGTATCTTGGGCTACAAAATAAGTGCTTACACATGCCGCACCATTAGAGATTTCAAGGTGAATAAAGATATTTACTTTTAGGGAAGGGATTGGTCCTGTGGCTAGTGAGAGAATGAGTTGAGCTCAGATAAGTTGAAGGAATTCACAACACCGAGAAGCCTTTAAAGGGAGAAGTGCCTGTAGCAGCTGCAGCATATTTGATTAGGAGATTGGATACTCACTTGCACCACAGGACTTTCTGTTCCTCTCCTCTCCCCTCACACTCCCAGAATCTACTTCAGAGGGTCCACCTCTCTAGGGAAGATTTTGAGGGTACACAGGTTGGGGGCTCCAGGGGAAAAGAGAGGAGGCAAAGTTCCATTGAGCAAACAGAAATCCATTTCATTAGTGGAACTGGTGCAGTGGGTATCATTCCTGGAGACCGGTTGTCAATAATAATAATAATAATAATAATAATAATAATAATAATAAATTTTATTTATATCCCGCCCTCCCCAGCCGAAGCCGGGCTCAGGGCGGCTAACAACAATAAAACAGTACAAACAACACTCTAAAATCCTTCATTATAAAATTAATTAATTCAAGCCACTGGCAACCATTGGGCCAGAGCTCTGCGAAGATTGCCGATGGAGGGAGTCAGGCTGTGCCCTGGCCAAAGGCCTGGCGGAACAGTTCTGTCTTGCAGGCCCTGCGGAAAGATGGAAAAATGCCGCCTTTGTTATAGCTGCAATCTGCGCCTCCATGGAAAGGGAGGCGTCGAAGATTACACCCAAACTCTTAAAGGACGGTGCTGGCACTAATTGCGCCCCCGCAAGAGATGGGAGTTGCCCCCCCAATCCCATATCGTCCCGTCCCAGCCACAGGACCTCTGTCTTCGAAGGATTTAACTTCAACCGGCTCCCACGTAACCATCCAGCCACAGCTTCCAAACATCTGGTCAGTGTGTCTGGGGCCGAGTCAGGAGCATGGGACATGCATGTTCAGCACATGAGGGCAGCAGTATCTTTTTAAAAAAATCATTTTTAATAAGTTTTCCATTTTAACAATCCAATCAAATCACACGGAATGTTCCAAATTATACAAATACATATCAAATAGTCCAAATATTCTGCCTAAATTATAATTTTTTTGTTGGGACTTCCCATGCTTCAAGTTGGGGGGGGGGGGCTCTGATCATCTCATATGAGGGCAGCAGTATCAGCTCACTATCTGCATGTGTAATTGAGCCATAACAGATTAATCACTACAGCCCAAAATTTCATATGAACCCACGTGATCTCAAACAACATTTTCCAATGACAATTCTCACATCCCACTGACAAGTTATCAAGTGCTGAGCAATTATGAAAAGGCAAATCAAGTGATGCCCATGTGCAAACTGGTTCCCAGCATCTGCAATACCTGATCCTAATCAAGTAGTCCCTATAACCTTAATTTTTAAGGTTACATTGAAAGTAATTTGCTGACACCTCGGCAAGGCAGCATGTAAGGGATTGGCAGGGCTCCAAGGAGTGGGTAGAAGAGGCAGTGAGGCCAGAGGCTGATCTAGGGGAAGGAGGTAGTGATTTTGTGCCTCTTGCGAGCCAGGAGCCAGAGCTGGAAGATGGGTCCAATTAGTGGCGGAGGAAAGACAGGACCGTTTCTGAGGGGTATGTCTTAAATTTGAAATGAAAATGACACAACCCCCCGTTATTCAGTAGTTGTGTTGGTCTTAATGGGATTCCATCTTAAGGTCAAACATCTCCGTAACTGTTCTGCTGGATCAGGGGTTCAATATACTCAAGGAAACAAAGTAGCTTGGCAGCTCTTGGATGCCCTGACATTTTCGTCAACTCAGCTAGTTCTTGAATTAAATAGGGAAGAACTAAACCTACAGTCACAACAGAATTTCCCTTGTGAAGCAAAATCTGCTTCCAAGGTTAATTTATTTGTTCTTGAAGCAGACCTGGTTCCAGATTTGGCAGGGGGGGGGGGCTGGACCCTGCACAGGCGCTGCTCTGTGCCACTGAAGTCATTCTCACTTTGCCCCCTGGTGGTGTTGCTGCAGCCATGAAGAAGAGTTTGGATTTGATATCCCGCTTTATCACTACCCGAAGGAGTCTCAAAGCGGCTAACATTCTCCTTTCCCTTCCTCCCCCACAACAAACACTCTGTGAGGTGAGTGGGGCTGAGAGACTTCAAAGAAGTGTGACTGGCCCAAGGTCACCCAGCAGCTGCATGTGGAGGAGCAGAGATGTGAACCCAGTTCACCAGATTATGAATCTACCACTCTTAACCACTACACCACACTGGCTCTCCAAAGAAGAAAGGGACTGATTTTTGTCATCAAGTAACATGACAGGTGGCCCTGCTTCCTTTTCACCAGAAGCCCCACACCACCAGAAGTTGGCTGTTACGTGACCTATGTAGGGGACCATTTCAATGCCCACAATCTGACAAAAAGGGTTTCAAGTCCCTCTGACCTACAGTGTGGGTGCTAATCCTAAATATCTAGGATTGAAACCCTCTATAGATGTTGTCCCTGCAGCATCTGGGCTAGTGTTTGAAATTTATCCAGTGTGTGTAATCTAGACAATCATATACACATCCCACACAATGCGCTAAAACAAACTCTTAAAAAACCCCTTTAAATTTTATATTCATATTCACTTCCTAAGATAGGAAACCAGATCAAGTTTATATAAAGTGGTGGAGTGAGTCGTGAAAAGTGGGGAATCCATAGGTTACTCTTTTGATCACAAAAAGTAGTCCCTATATTCTTCTAAAGGGGGATTACCAAGGGTGGTGAAAGGTAAAGGGACCCCTGACCATTAGGTCCAGTCGTGACCGACTCTGGGATTGCGGCGCTCATCTCGCTTTATTGACCGAGGGAGTCGGCGTACAGCTTCCGGGTCATGTGGCCAGCATGACTAAGCCGCTTCTGGTGAAGCCAGAACAGTGCACGGAAACGCTGTTTACCTTCCCGCCGGAGTGGTACCTATTTATCTACTTGCACTTTGACATGCTTTCGGACAGCTAGGTTGGCAGGAGCAGGGACCGAGCAATGGGAGCTCACCCCGTTATGGGGATTCGAACTGCCAACCTTCTGATCAGCAAGTCCTAGGTTCTGTGGTTTAACCCACAGCACCACCCGTGTCCCTACCAAGGGTGGTAGTGGAGCTGTAATGAGGTATGGTTATGGGCTGAGCACAGTGGCATGCAGTGGTTGTTGTTTTTTGTCGGCCAACAGGTGGGCCAGAGGTGCCAGCTTGCAAGAGTGATGTCACATGCGTGAGCATTGCAGAAGCTCCCCAGCATTTGAGAAGGAGATGTCAGGGCTCTGACAGGATGCTGGAGTCAGGTGGGCTTTGGGAAGGTGAAGGGAGGGCTCTTGGACCTGTCAGAGCATTGCCCCTCCCTAAGCCGGGCAGAAGCTTCCTGGGCTTTGGGAAGGAGGCACCAGGAAAACATTTAGAGAACTAGCCTAGTTCCCCTAGTCCCCTGACAACACACCACTGGCAGAACAGCTCCACTTGCACAAGGTGGAGCAGGTGGGGCAGCTGCCAGCCTCTCCTCAGGACACGCTAGCTCAGCAGTGACACCCAAATAGCCCCATTTGGTCCTGCCCAAGTTGCAAAGTCCCCAGAATATACTTCAGTATGCTGGGTGCTGACATCTGAGCCTGGTTTGCTTTCTTGTTTAGAAATTTTTTTTTAGGTTGCCCTTCATTGATACAGAGACCAGGATGGAGTACAGAACATAAAAGAAGAACAGCCAACCAAATCATCAGATAAACAACAGCGCATGCTGAATACACAATCAAGCAAACAGGACAGCAAAAAACAACAGAGCAGGCTAAACAAGCATCAGCTTTGTTCAACACTATGATGTGACCTGGTTCCGCATTTTAGTTCTTGCAAAGAGATCACGAACTACATTTACTTCAGGGGCAAACAAATGATCATTCTACTATGACAAGAGAATCAAGGGAAGAGGACATCGTTTATGTTGCTGCCCACATTGTTTGCCGATACATCCCAGAGCAAAATTACGTTTTATTAAGAAGATGGTTGAGAGGTTCTCATCTCTTTGAAGTTTCTTTTTCAAATAGCAGCTGGGTGGGTGAAGAATCTGAATTGGTAATGTATGTATTTGTGAGGAAGGATTAACCCTTTCACTACTAGGCAGGTGACTGGCAAGAGATAATATATCAGATCTCTGTGTTGGAGAGGTGGGCCTGCTCTTGTATCAAGAGATAACAAAGTACCAGCCACTAGCCATAGCAATACAATAAAATAAAATGTACTGAAGATAGTGGTAAAAACTTAACTATACAAAATACATTTTGGAGGTTTACATCAGTAATCAAATTGTAGTGTAATGTGTAGTTTGGTCATAAAGTTTGCATCTTACATGCAGGAGTAAGGAAAGCAGAAAGTACAAGGGGTGAAACTTGCGGGTGCCTGGAGGTATGTGTCAAATTATGGCTAAAGCATGCAAAGGACCAACCAGTTATTTCTGGAGGCAACCACAGGTAACTTAAGATATGTCTGAAAGTGGCTCATCCTTCAGATCAAAGCTTTCCCAAGGGTTAAAACCTGCCCCAGCGTAGGCTACAGGTGACAGAAATGTACAAGCTCAGCAGAAGACAGCAACCCGTGGCCTTGCCTTTTCAGAAGACACCAGACAGCTACTTCTCTACAATCCACATGTTTCTGAATTCTGATCACTGATCTGAATTCTGATCACTGAAAGCTCATTAATAAGATGTTCATTCTTGGACTACTTGTGTTCCACTGTTATGAATAAACTCTTTCCTGGCAGGGTGCATCCCATTCAGTAAGCTGTGTGTCGAGGCTTGCTCTCAAGCAACATATAGCTGGCAAAACCCCGTGGAATCATTTGCAATGGTTGCAAAGAACTGCATTATGAAGGATAAAATAAAAGGCTTAAGAAAGGGAGAGAGGGTCTTTTCTCAGATGTCTTCAAATAGTCACATGTAGCGGACTGAGGTTTCGACTCCTTAGGAGAAAGGAATGCCACTGAATTACTGACTGTCGACAAATTACTCCACAAGTTACTAACTTTTGCTTGGCTTGTAACTCCCTTGATCCTCATTCCCAACCAAGCTGAACTTCATATAATTGGTTTTGCTCCTATTTATCCTTCCTCACTGTTGTCTCTCTCCCTTTTCTTGTTTTAAATTGTAACCTGGATCAATGTGGTCTTGCTACTGAATGCTAGGTCAGTTCGTAACAACGCCAGGCCATTGGGCACAGCCGGTGAACTATATCAAAGGGATACTGTAGGTGGGAGGGAGATCTGAATGGGCAACAGAACCCTTTGATCCACCCACTCATCCAGCCATGCCTACCTCTCCCCCCAGGCACTGAATTGATATCCATGGGACTTCTTCAAAATGTCAGGCACATCTTCCAAGCAAATGTCCAGGGTGGTGGCAGCAGCAGAGGAAGCCACTCGGGTGCCTGGGGCAGGGCACACCATGGGGCCTCCAGAGTCTGCCTTCCTCCTCCCACTCAGCTGTCCTACAGCTGGGGGGGGGGAGGCAGTGGGCGGACCATTCGGGCAGTTTGGAGCCTGTGCGCGCCCAAGCCACAGTGTCTCTCCCAGGAAAGATGCGTGGCTCAGGCATGCTGCAAGCCCCACCGTGAATGCCGCCCAGCATTTTGTCACCCCTCTCAGTGGTGATACCTGGGGTGGCCCGCACTCCCCTTCCTCCACCCCTGGGTGGTGGTGGTGGTGATGATGAATAAAGCTTATTTCCAGGCACAGTGGTATAAGCCAAATGAAATGTGCCAATATTGTATGTGCAGATGCCATCTAATGTCATAATCCCGTACATGTTTACTTTGGCATTAGTCCCATTATACTCACTGGGTTTTCTACATGTAGTCCCTCTAGATTTACATATTGATTTTATGCTAAACAAACTATTTGCATATACAGGTGCATTACTTGCACTGAGTAAGCAATATAGCATAATGTGAATGTTTGGAAAATAAACCTTCTATGACTGATGGGGAATTAAGAAACAGTGCAATGTTGCTGGTAGAACAGCAAGTTCAACATTACAGGCCATGTTCATCTAATTAATTCACCTCTACAGAAGCAGCTCCAGAGAGACCTGGTGTATCTGCACAGTTGCCTATAATTTAAGAGGCAAAAGTGACTTAAGATCATTTATCAAGGAGGAAGTTAATGAACATTTCCCCTCTCTATAAGAAAAAGATGGCTCACTAACTTTGACTAATTGTTTTCTGCTGTGTACTTGCGTGTCTGAAAAGGTGCTGGCACAGATTTTCTTTTTTACCAAAATAAAAAATGCTGCTTTCAGTTTTTGCACAAAGGGTGCCATCTAGTGTTCCTTTTCAAAATAACAATCACTTGCACTCTAGTCACACATTTTAAGCCATTCTCTACTTCTGTTTGGTTTGTCACGCAGAGCCCATTCTTCCTCTGCACAGCTTACAACAACTTACATATGGCTCCCAGGTGGCTCCTCTCCAAGCAGCTTAATGGATAGCCCTGCTAAACTTCCAGAGGTGGAACATTGTTGTGTGCCTTCAGATCGTATCAGTACGGCACTGCTGGAGAGGCACATTCCCTGTCTGCAAATATTGAAAGCTTTTCTTGCTGTACAATTCATTGTGTGTAATCCTATGCACAGGTGCTGCTGAGGTGCTTACTTGGCTGTAAAAGTTCATTAGGACTTCCATATCGAATCAGACACAAACAGTCCAGCCTCTGACAGTGAACAATCAGGTGGGAAGCTGCCTTGCAATGAGTCATTGACCCATGTAGGTCAGCAATGGCTCTCAAGTTTCAGAAGAATCCCCCTTAGCCCTTTCTGGATATGTTGGGGATTAAACGTAGGGCTTTCTGAATTCAAAGCACTTATTCTACCACTGATCTTTGGGCTTTGCCTGTAGCACAGCATAGCATCAAACAGTGTGATGAAGCCATCCACACACCAACTGCCTTGTTCATCCCCTACATTTAGTCAAAGGTGCCATTTTTAGCTACCGCTAAAAGCTCTTGTCAGGCTTAACTTCTATTAATTTGCCTGATCCTTTTAAAAAAAGAAGCAGCAGCAACAATCAAATATTCTCCTGTTTCTCCAGATTGTTAATTTAGTGAGGAAGTCCTCGCCATTTTTGTAGCATCCTATAGATCCCGTGGGACGCGGGTGGCGTTGTGGGTTAAACCACAGAGCCTAGGACTTGCTGATCAGAAGGTCGGTGGTTCGAATCCCCGCAACGGGGTGAGCTCCCGTTGCTTGGTCCCTGCTCCTGCCAACCTAGCAGTTCGAAAGCACCTCAAAGTGCAGTAGATAAATAGGCACCGCTCCGGCGGAAAGGTAAATGGCGTTTCCATGCGCTGCTCTGGTTCGCCAGAAGCGGCTTAGTCATGCTGGCCACAAGACCCGGAAGCTGTACGCCAGCTCCCTCGGCCAATAAAGCGAGATGAACGTCACAACCCCAGAGTCGGCCACGACTGGACCTAATGGTCAGAGGCCCCATTACCTTTACCTTTATAGATCCCTTGCTTTTCAAGAGGTTATGTTCACCTCTTTGTTTAGGAGTAAATGGTAAAACCAAATGGTAATAATAATAATGTTTAGACTCTGCCCATCTGGCATGGTTGCCTCAGCCACTCTGGGCAGTTTCCAACATACATAAAAACATAATAAAATATCAAACATTAAAAACTTCATGATACAATTTCTCCCCAGTTGTCTGCATTCATGCTGTGCTGTCAGCCAAACATCCTGGGATACTGAATCCGACAAAATCATGATGTGCTGCAGAAACTAGTTCTTTATTTCCACATTCAGTTCCTTGTTTCAGAACAAGAACCCTCTCAAGGCAGCTCACAATGAATACCATGAAAGCAAAACACTGAAAAGTTTTTAAACTGAAACAGCAGCATAAAATGCATCCCTGCCCAGCACAACAATCCAAATACAGTGGTACCTCTGGTTACGTACTTAATTCATTCTGGAGGCCTGTTCTTAACCTGAGACTGTTCTTAACCTGAATCATCGCTTAAGCTAATGGGGCCTACCTCTGCTGCTGCGCCACTGGGGCACGATTTCTGTTCTCATCCTGAAGCAAAGTTCTTAACCTGAGGTAATATTTCTGGGTTAATGGAGTCAGTAACCTAAAGCGTATGCAACCTGAGGTACCACTGTAAAACACATTATGACTGCAATTCTATATACCCTTGCCCATTGCATTCAGTGGGGCTAATACTTCTAATTAGATCCATAAAGGATTAAGTGCTGTGGTCTTGTGCCGAGCCGCAAACAAGCAGAGCTCAGTGGAATGGGAGGCCAGCCGACCAGAAGAGTTTCAGAGGTGTACTTGCCTGGAGGCAGAGTCAGTATCCAGTCAGGTCCAGTCCTGGGGTCAGGCGAACAGCAATCCACATAATCAGATGGTCCAGGGGTCAGGGAATCTGTCCTTCAAGGGTCAAGGCAAGCAGGAAGCAGCAAGGTAGGACCAGGAACTACAAGCACTGCTTCCAGCACCTGCCTGTTGCTGGAAGTTCTGCTTAAGAAGGCTGAAACCAGCAGGCTCTCATCATCTGAGTCCTTGAAGCCTGATCAGCTGCAGGTGGAGTCACTCCGCCTTCTCCCCCTTCAGGCTGCTGACTCCTGGCCCATGACTTTAAGAGGTAAACAACTGGTCATGATTTACAACAGAAAAAAGCAACTATTAAAGCCTAGTGCAGCTTCTTTAGCTAAAAGCAGATTGAAATAAAATGGTTTTAAAGGTGCACTTAAAAATGGATAGAGAAGGAACCAAGCAGACATTTGGGAAATTGGCCAGTTTCAATTTCCCTCAGTTTCTTTTTTTTTTGTTTGTTTTAAATAATATTTTATTAAGATTTTCAAAGCATTACAAAGAAAAAAGAGAAAAAAGAAAAAAGGAAAAAAGAAAAATACAAAAATAACAAACAATAAAAAACAGTTCAATCTTTCATAACTTATCTTGCATTTGCTTGTTTCCCGGACCTCCCCACACCTCCCCTCTTTGTATTCCAGTTCAATTTATTTATTCAGCAAATCCTTTCCCTCTTTGCCTTTATCCTTAACTTTGATCTTAATATATTATAACTTTAAATTTTCACCTGTTAACATCCGTTTTAGCATATTCCTTCATAACATTATTACTAAAAACCCCTTAACCTCGATCCAACATCACTCTAACATTCATTAATTTTGCAATATTTCTGTAAATAGTCTTTAAATTTCTTCCAATCTTCTTCCACCAACTCTTCTCCCTGGTCTCGGATTCTGCTGGTCATTTCCGCCAATTCCATATAGTCCATCACCTTCATCTGCCATTCTTCCAGGGTGGGTAAATTTTGTGTCTTCCAATACTTTGCAATAAGTATTCTTGCTGCTGTTGTAGCATACATAAAGAAAGTTCTGTCCTTTTTTAACACCAAATGGCCGACCATGCCCAGGAGAAAGGCCTCTGGTTTCTTCGGGAAGGTATATTTAAATACCTTTTTCATTTCATTATATATCATCTCCCAAAAAGCCTTGATCCTTGGGCACGTCCACCAAAGGTGAAAGAATGTACCTTCAGTTTCTTTACATTTCCAACATTTGCTATCGGGCAAATGATAGATTTTTGCAAGCTTGACTGGTGTCATGTACCACCTGTATATCATTTTCATAATATTCTCTCTTAAGGCATTACATGCCGTAAACTTCATACCTGTGGCAATTTCTCTCAGTTTCTGATTCTTCCTGTCTTAAGTTCCGTTTTCCACATTTCCACCTCAGTTTGCGATTTTATTTCATTTTTTAAATGTCCTCATAAAATTCATCAGCTTTTCAGTCCAAAATGCTCCTAACATACGCTTTTTTTGGCAAAACAATTTCCCACAATATAATGCATTGCCACACATTATTTTCATGGATGTGTGCATTCTTAATGCACATTTTGCCCCAGTCTATGTATTTTTGTACAAAATACTTGGCTGGAGAACTGCATTGCAAAAATTTGGAAAAGTGCAAATTTCAGGGGGGTGGTTTATTTTTATCTATCTTTTTAAAAAAATGTAGATTGCCCTTTCCCCCAAATTGGTTTGCATATCACTTTGGAACCCAGTCAGATGGGTGGGACATTATTATTATTATTATTATTATTATTATTATTATTTGCAAAACAAGTAGGTTCACCTTTAAATGTGAGGCATTGGTTTTGCCTATATCCATTCACCCTGTGAGAAGGTGAGCCCAGAACAGCAATATTTGTAGTTGTCTTCTGGTCTGGGGATGGAATACCATCATCTATCTGGTATTTTTACTGTCTGTCTCTCCTTAGACATAAAACTACATGAAGATGCTGGTAGGTTTGTTTTTAAAAGAAACGAAACAACAACAGGTGCTTTTCTTGGTTGCAATGAAAGGTATGACACATAATGTATCTGTAAAAACATAAGACAAGTAAAGGCAATGAGAAATACCCAACAAGCGCTATCATTCTTTCCTCATGCCCATCATTAAAGGTAAAGGGACCCCTGACCATTAGGTCCAGTCGTGACCGACTCTTGGGTTGCGGTGCTCATCTCGCTTTATTGGCCGAGGGAGCCGGTGTACAGCTTCCGGCTCATGTGGCCAGCATGACTAAGCCGCTTCTGGCGAACCAGAGCAGTGCACGGAAATGCCGTTTACCTTCCCGCCGGAGCGGTACCTATTTATCTACCTGCACTTTGACGTGCTTTCAAACTATTAGGTTGGCAGGAGCAGGGACCGAGCAATGGGAGCTCACCCCGTTGCGGGGATTCAAACTGCTGACCTTCTGATTGGCAAGTCCTAGGCTCAGTGGTTTAACCCACAGCGCCACCCACATCCCTCATGCCCATCATTAGATTCTACTAATAACCCAATTTCCCATTTTTTAAACACTTTGGACTACCAGTGCTATAAACTGTAATTCCAAACTAGACCCATTGCACTTTTATCCTGCAGATGGCAGAGTTGTACAGTTTTTTTGCAATTCTTATTGCTAAAATGTCCAGCATGACTGTGCTGCTCTTGCAACTTTTTCTAGGTTTTTAAGTATTTTTTTAATTTATAAATTTCCTGTGTCATGCTATCATGACTCCTATGTGTAGTTTATTATGTGCTTTCACTGCACACATATTTATTTCAGTGCATGGACACATTTTGGGAAGCCAGTGCCTGGGCTTTAGGTCCTGCGCAGTAGACATCATGCCTAAAACACATTGCAAAATTTCCACATTTTGCATTTGCCATTTGGGGAGAAGATCCTTTAACATCCATATACACTTATTGTGCAGTAGTACTGGCAGAAGATAACTTCTAGAGAATACCTGATCTCAGACAAACCCACAACAGGAAAGACGCATAAGCTATGAAAAAAGGAAGGACATGCTACTAGAATATAAAACAGAAGCAGGGAAAGTGCCTGAAATGAGTGGGGCAAACAGCAGCTCTTTAGGAATCCAGGGATTCCTATTACCTGGTGTCACTTATATTATTTCACTCATGGACTTATTTTTATGTTGTGATCTTCAGAGGAAGGATGGTATGCAAATAATAAAAATAATAATAATAAGCTAAAAACACTGTATTTAGGCAGGAACAGCCAGAAATACTTGCACATCTTGCTTTATAACACTCTAAAGACTGACTTAAAAAAATAAAATGAAAGTTCAGTGTCTGGGACTCCTTCCCAGGGCCACCAATGAAGGCCCTTGTGATTGCAGTCACCAAGTTGGCAGCCCCTGCAAATGTTCATTTGTAGGTCTGAATACGTCTGTCTTCTGTGAGTCCATCTTGTATGAGCTCATTGAATTTTGTACCTTAAACCCATAATGCTGACCACGTTCAGTACCTGCCACTCTCTTACTCCCTTCATTCCACCAGGCCACTCACCCATACCAATATTCCTACAATTGATCCTGACATACAAAATGCGGCAGGATTTTATGGCAGGGAGATCATTTACACCTATATGGTTCTTCAATTGCATCCATGGGGAATCTGTGGCTCTCCAGATGTTGTTGGACAACAGCATCCATCATACCTATCCATTGGCCATGCTGGCTGTGGCTGATGGGAGTTGGAGTCCCAATAACAAATGGAAGGCCACAGGTCTCTCTCCCACCGCTGTATATAAATTACAGGGCTAGCTGTACTATGAAGCAAGATGAAGTGGTCACTTCAGGCATCAGAGTCTAATGAAATTTTCCTGTGCTCAGTCTATCTCTGTGTGCCATAAAAAAGAGGAGCATTGTGTTGACTTTTTGTAAACATTGTTTAAGGCTGGGAAGTGATTATGAGATGTGCATCATAACACTGGACTAGAAGTCTTCAGACAATGTTGGCCAACCTGTGGAGCAAAGAGTGTCCAAAAATGGCACAGAGCCGATGGGAGTATGATGATGATGATAATAATAATAATAATAATAGTTTTTTATTTATACCCTTCCCACCTGGCCGGGTTTTCCCAGCCACTCTGGGTGGCTCCCAACAGATAATAATAATATAATAATAAAAAAAGTGATAAAACATCAAACATTAAAAACTTCACTAAACAGAGCTACCTTCAGATGTCTTCTAAAGTCAGATAGTTGTTTATTTCCTTGACATTTGATGGGAGGGCGTTCCACAGCTCGGGCGCCACTACTGAGAAGGCCCTCTGCCTGGTTCCCTGTAACCTCACTTTTTGCAGGGAGGGAACCGCCAGAAGGCCCTCAGCGCTGGACCTCAGTATCCAGCCTGGACCATGGGGGTGAAGACACTCCTTCAGGTATACTGGGCTGAGGCTGTTTAGGGCTTTAAAGGTCTGGCTGTGTCACCAAGTCCGGTCAATACTCTTTCCCACCTTTCCAGCATATTAGCTGTTCTTTTATTCGTTTAAATACTTTTTAAAAAGCAACATAGTCTCTGTTCACAAGTTTAGCGTCTAAAAGAAACAACACCTAAAATAAAAAAGAGATGAAGTAGAAAGAGGCAAACAGACTCCAGTTCTTAAAGTTTTATTTTAGCACTTTTATAATGGCAGTGTGAACTGGAAACAGGAGCCAAATGGGGCTGCTGTCTCAGCGAAGCCAGTGGAGTAGCTCAGATTCCCTGCTCTCCCTCTGCTGAAGCCTGATGTTCCCTAGTTCATAGATTGGGAGCAAAAACCACACCAAGGCATGGAGCTGAAGTGAGCTGTCTATTGCACTGCCTCTGGAATTCATTTGTGGAGCACTTGCCAAAATAAATGAATAAATGGTCATCACTATTTGTGGACTTGGTAGGGGATGATCCTGCTGTACTTATAGTTTTAGGGACTTTCAGATTTTCTGATACAGTACACTCTAAATAGCACTCCGCATTAACTATGCTCATCGTTTGCTTATCTACTGACACTACATTTCAGTGACACCGACATCATCTGCTTTAGCTTACAGAAATGACTACCCTGGTTTGAGCTTCAATCAGACTCATACAGAATATGACAGCATTCTTGACCTTTGGAAAAAAATGTGAGGATAAACCCCGCTGCTAAATCGGTTACCAGGGAAGTTCCGAGTGTTGCCACAGCCTCTCAAGTTGACTAATCTGCCGTACTAAGCTTAAAACACTTTATTTAGGCGATTATTAAAATATCATGGACTGAACTCAACCTGCCTGCTCTCCTTTTTTGCCAGGTGAAACCGGGAGCTACTGGTAAAGGGCACAGCTGCTTGAAAACAACTCTCAGTGTGAAAAATAATAACAACAACAACAGGTTGCCAACTCTCATGGTTTAGATGGGTTTTCTGTTGGTTCCTGAAGACTCGGCGTGTGTTCACATTACCTGAGAGAACAGTGAAGTTGTTTTCCCACCCTCCACCGCGACCAGCTCTCAAAGCAGTGGATGGCATTTAAAGTACAATTCTTGGTTGGGTTTTGGTTCTAGGCACCTTGGAATGTTCTAGGCACTCTGATGTCTCATCAATGTTAATTGGTAGCTGGGAGGAAGGAAGAGCCTGAGTTGGAGTTGGAACCTAGCTGCCTGATAGAGCCATGTGGTGGTTCGACTGACCATTTGACTATCCTTATAATAATTACCTGGCATTGTAATGTGACATTGTACATACTTCTCTCTCTTCTCTCTCTCTCTCTCTCTGTGTGTGTGTGTGTGTCACAAACGAAGCAGCCCTTGTGTATGTGTTTTAATGGGCCTATTTTGGGATGTGTTAAATGCATGCGTGGTCTCTGTTGTAACATTAGAACCAGGCTGTGGAAACTTAGGTTGCTAAAATAAATCGTTGAAATTCAATATCCGGGAATACTTGTGGAACAGGGTGTTCATTGTCGAACACAAATATTCTGACTGAGAGTTTCAGGGCTTCAGCTTCACATGCTGCAATTTTACTTGCTTTCAGTAAGCAGTAGTGTAAAATAAAAAAAGCGACCAAAGGTGGTGAATCAAAATTATGCTGCAATTTCTGTCCAATTCCTCATAAGAAAGTACAAATATATTATAATGTCATGGCAAGGAAGATACCAACCTGGCCCCATCCGTTGGCTAGAGAAGACGAATCTGCAGAGATGTTGCTTACCCTCCCTGTTAACAATGATAAGAAAGAACTCTGAACTAAGAACTAGTGTCTGTGTTTCCTTATTTTCCTCCTCCCTCCCAATTCCTTTTCCTTTTGTGCCGTGCCTTTTAGATTTTAGGGCAGAGACCATCTTAGTCCTGATCATGGTAAGCTACTCTGGGAGCCTTTTTCAGTTGAAGAAGGAGTTTAAAATACTTCATACATTTAAAGTTTTCAAAGTAATTAAAGTAACATGTAGCTATGGTTAAAAAAAAATCAAGAAAACAACAATGATATGTGGTGACCCTCAAACATTTATCTTACTTACAAAAAGACAGATATTTATTTACACAGAACACGCACAAACAACAATAGAAAAAGTCTCCAGAGCTTGATAATTACCCAAAACAAAACGAAAAAAGGAAAGATTCTCATAGTATTGAAGAACTTTAAAAGAACCCCATCTCTATTGTATATGATCTGCTCATGAATAAGAAGCCCAATGTGCTTCAAAAGGTCCTTAGTGTTAACTTCCATGCCAACTCACACAAAAGCAGCACATAGGTGAAAGAGGCTCTGCAATTTGAAGTAGGGATGAGCAAGAAATTCCATTCAGTTTGCATTTAAATCAGAATTTATCAAACTTGCACTTTTCAAACCAATATGAGAACCGAAAACATAACCATCCTTTGAAATTCCCACGTATCCAAATTTTGTGATGCAGTTTTCTAACTAACCTGTGTTTACCAAAAAAATAAATAAAAATGCATATAATTTGGCAAAAGCATTGGCCAGGGATGAAGGGAGCTGTAGTTCAGCAACATCTGGAAGGCAACATCTGGTTAGCCCCTCCTTCTCTACAGCCATTAGCAAAACATTGTATGGATTGAAATGCAGCCTGGTTGTTACCTACAATGTCATTAGAGAATAGAATTATCAAAAGTCTTAAATGAATTTATTAATCAATGACCACCTGTCATGGATACTTTTGTTGAGATTCCGACATACCAGAGGGTTGGACTAGATGCTCCCAATGCTACAATTCTATGGACTAAATTATCTTGAAGATGGTGTGCTATAGACTGTGGCCACGCACAGCGAGAACTCAGCAGCCTTGATTTCCTAGCCGATGGCCATCAATATCATCCACCAGAGAAGGGTGGAATCAATCTACAATCTCCTACACCTTGGAGTAAGTCCCATTGAAGTCAACTGAATTTACTTCAAAGCAGACAGGTGTAAGTTTGCACTGTAACTCACCTTATTCTTATATAGGGAGAGTGAATATTCTTCACCGAATGAGAAGTGCATTTGCTAACACTGTACTGAAAGCAACGGGGAAATTCCCTAACCAAAGGCAGAAGAACTCCAGCAGTTTTATAAATAAGGTTCTTTATTTAGAATACTGTTGAAAACATTCTCAGAATTTCAAGTTTTAAAAGGTACTGGACAAGGATGCCCCTTATCTCCACTATTGTTTAATCTGATATTGGAAGTACTTGCAAGAAAGATAAGGGAGGAAGAGAGAATAAAGGGCATATGGATAGGACAGAGAATATATACATTTAAATCCTTTGCAGACAATGTAGTTATAACAGTAGAGAATTCTTCGGAAAGCCTACCAACAACCTTAGAAGTTATTACAACATTCAGCAACCTGGCGGGATTTTATACTAATAAAGACAGAAAGAAAATGCTAACTCAGAATATAAATAACCGAACAAAGAAAGAATTGGAAATGACTTAGGAATCAAAGTGGGATGGGAAAGAGAATTAAATATTTAGGTGTCTGGATTGCATCTGAAAATCTGAACTTATTTCAAGACAACTATAACAGAGTGTGGACTGAAATGAAAAAGGACTTTCAAAAATGGGAGTGCCTGAATCTGTCTTTTCTGGGCAGGATATTTGTAATTAAAATGAATGCCCTGTCCCAAATGATATTTTTATTTCAATCATTACCTGTAATATCCAACTCCAACTGCTTTACAAAATGGGGAAAAAAGATATATTAAACTTCCTATGGCAAAAGAAAAAACCAAGGATAAAAATAAAATAGTAATAGATGAAAAGCAAAGGGGGTGGGTTTCTTTCCCGGATGCGAAACTTTATTTTGAAGCAACCTGTCTAAGCTGGATGAAGGAATGGATAGAACTGAAGGATGTGAATATATTGGTTTTAGAAGGGACCAATCTGATTTATGGGTGGCACGTGTACCTATGGTATGAAAAAACTAAGGTTCACAAGGGTTTTTATGACCATGTGATTAGAAGAAGTTTATATAAGGTCTGGATGAGACACAAAGATATCCTAGAACGAAAGATTCCCGGTTGATTTTCACTGGTAGAAGCAGTTGCAGTAAAAAGGTGAAATATGGATAGGACTTGGGGAAAGTATAAAGACATCCTTGAATACAAAGAGGGCAACATAAAACTAAGAGATAGGCAAAAGATATCTATCTGGATACCTGACTGGTTTCAATATTTTCAAACAAAGGAGATGTTTCGAAAAGATAAAGAAAGAGGATTCATTCAAGAAGCTTCAGAATTTGAAAAAAGTGATTTGGGGCCCAACAAAAATATATAAATTATTGTTAGAATGGGAGACCAAATATGAACTCATAAAGGAGGCAAAGATAAAATTGGCCATTGATATTGGGCATAATATTGAAATTGTTGCATAGGAAAAATTATGGAATTCAACAATGAACTTCTCTGCATGTATAGATGGTATTTGGCACCAGTTAAATGGGCCAAAATGTACAAAAGAGGTCCAAAACTTTGTTGGAAATGCCTAGACGCAGAGGTTGCGTTCATTCATTTATGGTGCAAATGCATCCGGACAAAGGAATTTTGGAAAATGGTGTAAAAAAGTTTAACTCACATTCCCCAAGAAACCGGAAGAATTCCTTCTAGGCATACTTGGGAATGAGTTACCACAAAAGCCCACAACAGCTGCGAGGATAGTATGCACAAGATATTGGAAACAAAGAGAGACTCCAGGAAAAGAACAATTGTTAAATAAATTAATTGAATATGCAGAGCTTGCAAGTATGACATCTAAAATAAGAAATCAAGAGACAAACAGACGAGGAGTAAGTGGAAGTTTCTAGGGGAGTATTTAGAAAAAAATGATCTCAAATACAGTGGTATCTTGGTTTGCAACCGCTTTGGATTACAACCGCTTTGAATTACAACCATGTCAAACCCAGAAATGTGTGTCCCTTTTTAAAAAAATTACAACCCATTTTTTTTAATGTTACAACCAATTTTGGGGGGGAGACCCCATTGGCGAAAGCGCGCCTTGGGTTACAACCTGTTTTGGTTTACAACCAGACCTCCGGAACAGATTATGGTTGTAAACCAAGGTACCACTGTATAAATTTCAGGTAGGGGATACCTTGTGACCAACAGTTGACAATATTAAGGTTATGAAAATGTGGGAAATAAGGTGAAGGAATTAATGTATATGCAACTAAGCAAGATGTACAAAGAAATGTTATGGAATGCTGGGTGGGAAGTCTAAAAGAACTACTGTATAAGAATGGAAAATAATGTAATTGTAAAACTGAAAACCTAAAAAATAAAAAAAGGAAATTCCCTAACCAAAGGCAGAATAACTCCAGCAGTTTTATAAATAAGGTTCTTTATTTAGAATACTGTTGAAAACATTCTCAGCATCCACATTGTATAAATATATAAAGTTAAAGTTTGGCACGACAAACCAAGCAACATTAAATACGTAAATTTTTTTTGGTTGTTTTGTTGGAATCTTTTCTCTTTTTTTTGCAAAGCAACTCTTATTTACAAGTATACAAAATAAGTATTTTAAAAAATGGTCCACAACCTTTTTTTAAAAAATATACGTGGATGTCTATGTTTCTGAGGAGAAAGGAAGGCTGCAATCCTATAATGTGTCTACTCGGAATTAGGTCCCACTGATTCCAATGAGGCTTACTCCTAGGCAAGTGTGTATAAGAAGAGTGCCTTAGGTTGCTTAACAGTGCAATCCTATGCATGCCTCCTCAGAAGTAAGTCCCACTGAGTTACTTACATGGGCCTAACCCCACGTCCGTGGGCATAGGATAGTAGGCCAAGTCAGACTGAAATCAGTGGTAGTTAAGCAACCTTTGTGCAGGTTCGCCTCAAGAGTTTATTCCTCACAGGATCTGAGAAGACCCTCAAACTTAAGGATAATCCTTTTTAAAAAGCACAGATTCAACATTAGCCATTTCATGGTATGCAATTCTAAAGTTCTTCTATATACAAATAGCTTTCGTTTATAACCAATAAATAAGTGTATTTTGAAGTAATGCAAGCTTGGAATCATTAGATACAGATTAAAACTGGTAAGGAAAACCAAAAACCCACAAGTACTTCTTTTTCGATCTTCGGAAGGCAGGCTTAAGTGTATCGGCTGAGATCCACTCCTGTTGGCAGTTTCTGTCCCCTATGGCTTTATAGCACTTGGTAGATGGGGTTGCTGCTGCTGCTGCTGACATTGTCCTGAGGGAGAGGGGTACAGGTAGCTGGAGAGGAGATTTGGGCTCCAGGCTCGCTCAGGCTAGCCCCTTCCTGGAGTGAGCAGGGGCTCCCCTCGGTTCCACTTTCGACCGTGGACAGGCTGGCACAGGCAGTGCTGTCTGTCGAAATCCTCTCCACGATGCTCGACAAGCAATCTAGGCTGGAAATGACCGAACTCTTCCCTTGCTTTGAATCTGAGGACAAGGAGATCAGGGAGTCTCAGAAGCAGTACCAAGGAGAAGCTGTTTTGCCATAGGGTCCCCACTGACAACAACACACACCTATTCATATCTGAATCAACAGGCCCCGTACAGTTCTGAGAGGTGTCAATGGAAATTAAAAGCCAAATGAGTTATATAAAAGGTTTATTTATTAATAAGGGGGAGGGCTCACTTGCCATCCTGCCTACAGCTGCCACCTTGTCTGTGGCACCACCACCCCCACTGGAAACTTCTTCCACATACTGGTAGATAGCATCTTCTTGCCAAAAGCTAAAAAAACACTGTTTTCCCCCCAAGCCTTCTGAGAAGGGCAATTGGGGCTGCTGTTTTCAAAACTCTGAATGCTGGGACTTGCATCATTGTTTTATTACAGTTTTTATATATGAGTGCTTTAGTGTTTTATTTTGTTATTCTGTTAGATTGCATGTATGGCACTGTGGACTCCCTTTGGGCGGGAAGGTGAGGTGAAAAAGTAATAAGCAAACACAACAATAAATAAAGATTAATATAAGTTGTACAATGGCCTTTGAAGGCAAAAAAGCACCCAATAATTTTAAAGTTTTGGTCCAATTGCCATTTTTTTTAAAAAAAGAAGATTGTGGTCTATAATTAAAAAAAGGTAATGTACAAGTTACATTAAAAGGCATCCATCAAAATAATAATAGTAATAATGATCAGAATGTAAAAGTAATAATAATAATATTTGTGGAGAGCATAATATAGAATAATGTATTTCTTACGAGGCAGATACTTACCATTTAGTGTTTCTGTATAGTAGCTACTGTCATAGCTATTCCTTCTGCGGGAGCTGCAAGGGGGTCCACTGTAATCCAGCTGGAAACAAAACCAAGACATTAGGTCTGAAATACGATCAGGGCTACCAGGTGTCCAAATGTGTATAGGAGTTCTTAAGGGTGCACACATGTCATTCACACTTTATGCGTTTGCTCCAGGAAACACACGTATAACAATCCAGCCTTTTAAATGAAAAGAGGAGGAAAGTCACCTTACGCAGGCATGGACTAAACTCGGCCCTCCAGCTGTTTTGGGACTACAGCTCCCACCATCCCTAACTTACAGGACCAGTGGTCAGGGATGATGGGAATTGTAGTCCCAAAACAGCTGAAGGGCCAAGTTTGGCCATGCCTGCCTTAAAGGGTTTTATGCGCCTTTAACCTCTTTGTTTATTTGTGGTTTTCTCTTCTTGACTTCTAACATGCATTTGCTCTTTGCCACATTTGGCAAGAGACAAACTCAGCAACTGTATAAATTCCTATCATGACTTCTTATAGGTGGGTGGGTGACTACACTTATTTTACATCCCCTTACATTACAGCCCTTTGAATGCGCTGGGACCAAGATGAACCAATACATCTGAGGATTGTTCTGTTATCTATACCTGCCATGTCCAAACATGGAACAAGAAGGTGACAGGCAATTTTTGAGTAGCAAATTCCACTTCACTTAAATCTCTCCTGATTCCAGTACTAAGCACTGGACTGGGAAAAAGAAAGAAAAATCTCTCCTCTGTCTCTCTCCCTGCCTCTGTCCCTAATGTATGCTGTTGGTTACCACTCTCTCTCTCTCTCTATATATATATATATATCATACATAACCATTGCCTCTCTTTGGTGTGTTCCTCCTCCACCACCTAACACAGGCGCAGTTTGTCATGAGGCCACTAGCCACCATTAGCACAATGCAAGATATGGTCATATGGTCATCACTGCTTTGTACATCACCGCTAGCTATAGCCAGTCGCTGAATATCTTGCCACAGTCCTATCCGTCCCATTATAGCCCCAAACAAACTGCAGTCTTGCACATATCTGCTCAGAAATAAAATAAGTCCTGGATTAGCAGGTGCAAGTTCCACTGAACTCATATATAGGTTTGCATAGTAAATAACACTGGTTGTGTACTAAAACGTTTTAGTGGCTGCCCTCTAAAGATGGTTGTCCTCCATGGTTATAGAAGCATCTGCTTTCAACTGCCCCTTTCCTGCAGGGTCGCATGAGATCAGAGCTTGATATACCCTGCCAGCCACTGTCTCAAAAACCCAACTTTATTACATAGAACTGAATAAGTATCTCTTTCCCAAGTGTCAAGAAATCACAGCAGAACCAGGCAAGAAGGCTATTGTTTCTTTCTCCAAGCATAAAGTCATTACAGTACTCCTTGCAAGAGCACTATGCCCTGGGAGGACAAGGGGACATGAACTTCAGAAGAGTACTCATGTCATTCTGTAGCAGCAAAAAGACAGAGCAATATTTATGGTTCATTGGTTTACAGTTTGATCAGTAAACTGCATGGGGGCCGCAGTGTTTTATGTTGCCGATTGCTTTTTATTGTATTATTTTATTCATTGAATTGTATGTCCCAGTGGGAGCCGATGTTCATAGAATTCATGACTAAATGAATAAAAGTGGTGGTTTAGGTGTCCCAATCCAGGGCTTATTCGCTGAGAATTGAATTACGCAGAATTCCTTTGGGTTTATGCTTGCAGCCTAACTAGTTCATTATGGCCTGAGAAAGAAATTGCTTTCCCTCAGTGGCGTAGCGTGGGTTGTCAGCACCCGGGGCAAGGCAAGTAATTTGCGCCCCTAACCCGTGGATTTGCGCCCCCTAACCCTAACCCCCAGATGTTGCGCCCGGTGCGGCCGGCCCCCCTGCACCCCCCACGCTACGCCACTGCTTTCCCTCCTCTGATCACCCAGGTCTATCTACTCTAATAGTACCAGAAGAGAGAGAAGTTTTCCCCTTGTATCCCAGATTCCCTGAGAGTATGCTGGAGGAGCCATGTCACCACGATCCCCAAGAGAAAGAGAAGAAATCTCCTACACTGTGCCAAAGAGGAGCCCCCCTTTTGGAGGGCTCAGCCAGCCAAGGAAACCTCCCAATGGGACCAGGGCACAGCAGAAGGCTAATATCTGGACAAAGATGTTACCCAGAGGATGTTCTGCTCTCTGGAGAAACAGGACTGCTCCTGCGTAACACCCCCCTCCCCCAAGACAACAAAAAAATCCCTGTACTCTTAAGACACAAAGATTAAAAGAGGATGGTCCTTTCTCTCAGGGGAATCAGAGTACAGAAAACAAGTTTTCTCTCTGCTTCTAGTGGATGCTCAGTGTTTTAACCCACTGATCTCAAGGGTGCTTCCTCCCAGAAGATGGTACACATAGAGGTGAAGTCTTCATTTATTTGAAAAGAGATGCGGGGAGCTTAAGCCTTCTAGGAAATGATGCCCCCAGTTCTCCTGGTCTATATTCCAATGAGGGACTGTGATTACTCAGAGGTGGCAGAAAAGAACTCATTGCATGCTCAGGGTGTGTAGTGACCTGGCATGTCGCGGGGCTTTGTCATGACACTGAAGATTCTTGGTCTTAGTTTGGCTAAAGACAAAGGAGAAAGCTTCTTTGGGCTCCGTTCCCTCCCTAGATCACGGCACAGAAAGAAATCGAAGTGTTAGAACTGCCATTCTATTTCGGGCACAGCTCCTGCACCTTTAACACTTTCATGACCAACAGGCTTTTAAGAGATACCCGCTTTGCTATCATAAAGATAGAAATCGCCCCTGTGGGCTGCCTGCTTCTCATAGGCATGGGAGCCAAGTCAAGAACAAGGCCTGCGTTTGCGCGGAAACCTGAAACTCACCATGCCGTCGGAGCAGTTGGATCGGGGGCTGGAGGCGTCCGAGTCGCCGCTGTAGTGCTCCAGCACCGGGTAGTAGGCGTCCTCTTGCTCGCGCAGCAGCGCCTGGAGGCTCTCGATGTAGCGGATGGCGTTGCGCAGGATCTCCACTTTGGGCAGGCGCTGGTTGGGGTTGGTGGACGTGCAGCGCTTGAGCGTCTCGAAGGCCTCGTTGACCTTGCTGAGCCGCCTCCTCTCGCGCATGGTGGCCGCCTTGCGGCGGTCGGCGTTGGTGGTCTTCCTCTTGCACGCCTTGCACGCCCACAGCAGGCAGCGGCCCGCCTGGTGGTGCCCGCTGGGCGCGCGGATGTGCTCGTCCTCGTGGCCGTGGTGGTGGCCGTGCTCGTCGGCCTTCAGCAGGCCCCCCACGTGCACCAGCCGGGGGTCCAGGTCCTCGAAGAAGTGCATGTCCGACGTGTTGAAGCAGGGGTCGTCGTAGAAGTCATCGGCGGCGGAGAAGGAGCAGAGCGAGCCGTCGGTGATCTCCATGTGGCCTAGCACGTCCATGGGCGCAGGCGGCGGAGGAAGGACTCCACAGAGGCTGGACGGAGGGAGAGTGGGAGAAAGAGAGAGAGAGAAAGGGGGCCGAATTGTCCACCCCTGAGCTCAGCGCCTGGCTTTAAAGAACCCCGAGGGGGCGAGCGGGCTTCAATCCAGACGACTCCAGCAGAGCCAGACGTCGGTGCGCTTCTTTTCCCGGGTCAGACAGGAGAGAGAGGCGCTGGCTTGCTGTGAAAGGGGGCTTCATTCACTCTTGGTCCCCCTTTCCCCCTTGCTCTGCCATGGGGAAAACGAAATGCCCGTCGCGGATGCCATCCAAACCGCTCTATTTATCCCAGAAGCGGGGGTGGGCATTGCTCCGAGGCCACCTCTGCTCCACCTGCCGGCTTATCCCTCGGCCTTGCCGAGCCAGTCGCTGGGGTCTGGCAGGGGGCGGGAGGGGAGGGAGGGGAGGGGGAGCCTCGCCCGGATTGGACGGCGGCGAAAGTCCCTGTCCGGCAAAAGGCTGGGGGAAAGTGGCTGCAAATGTCAAACAGCAGCCGTCCGAGAGAGAGCCTCGAGGGGGAGCGGGCGGGGGGGGGGTCACATGCGCTTCGCTTTAATGCAAAACTTTATTTTCTGCGTGAGATCTCCCGCTCCCACTTGCCCAGATGGCATTCTTGAAAAAGGATCGCGCCATGGTTTTAATTCGTTTAAAAAGTGCTGCACGGGCTCCTTGGGTCATTTGCGAAACGCATAAAGGCAGATATGTAATAAGGAGGGGATGTTTGCCAGTTTAATAGTTTGTGTTTTGGTTTTTGGTTTTGTTCGAGGCTGTTATTTTCTCTCTCCGCAAGTAATCAACGATCTATATTAACCATCCGTTCAAGAAGTTACATACTGTACAATCCAGATATATAGCGAAAGGTGGCGGGGGGGGGGACCTTACTGTTACAAGAGTGTGTGAGAGAGGTCGTAATCTGGGGTTTTTCAGGGATCATAAAATAAATAACGGGGCAATTATGTTGATTGGTTTGTGAAGACGTTCTAGGAGAATGGTTTTCTCCTCTAAATGCTTAAATAACATTTTTCACCGTTTGGAAAGGGTTTCTGCCGGACTTTCCCATCGAAGTAATCGTGTTATGGAACTATTTCGTTTTGTTTCACGTTCCTATGCTTTTTATTTTATTTTACTTTGTTGGGAGGTGGTGATCTGAATTTGTAATATCAGGTGTTAATGATATTGTGTGTGTGTGTGTTGCTTCACAAAAAATCGTTTATCTCAGAGTCCTCTGTTAATGTCCCCGATTCCGTTCATGAACTGACGTGCGCTAACGATTTCAGTGGCATGAGTGTGCTTTTCCTCCCGTAGGAGCACGACCCAGCCAAAGCGAAATACATTTTAGAAACTCACTTGCAACAAATCAAGCCAGGGTTTTAAAACGCCTTGCATTGAAATCCGCCGGACTACGGTTTGTGTCTTTTATTTCTTTCGATATCAGTTTCTTGTGATTTGAGAAGTGTTGTGGCTTAAAATAAACAAGGTTTACCCTCCCACCAGCTCTTTAAAAGAAAGAAAAAAAGATAAGAAAAGATGAAAGCGTTCTTGTAAACGTTCCCACTTAATGGCTTTACCTTCTGTGGGATTGTGAGGATACCTCACAATATGGTGACTGGGGGCGGCCGCCGAGACCGCATAATACCGGTCTTGAAAGACCTACATTGGCTCCCAGTACGTTTCCCAGCACAATTCAAAGTGTTGGTGCTGATCTTCAAAGCCCTAAACGGCCTCAGCCCAGTATACCTGAAGGAGCGTCTCCACCCCCATGTTCTGCCCCGACGCTGAGGTCCAGCTCCGAGGGCCTTCTGGCGGTTCCCTCATTGCGAGAAGCAAAGCTACAGGGAACCAGGCAGAGGGCCTTCTCGGTAGTGGCGCCCACCCTGTGGAACACCCTCCCATCAGATGTCAAAGCGATAAACAACTACCTGACATTCAGAAGACATCTTAAGGCAGCCCTGTTCAGGGAAGTTTTTAATCTGTGATATTTTAGTGTATTTTTGGTTTCTTTGGAAGCCGCCCAGAGTGGCTGGGGAAACCCAGCCAGATGGGCGGGGTACAAATAATAATATATTATTATTATTATTATTATTATTATTATTATTATTATTATTATTATTATTATTATACCTATCCCCCTTTCAGACAAACGGCAGGCACGATTTTGAAAAGGTGGGGGTGAGAAAAGAAGAGCATCTTCAGATAATTTCTGATTATATCTGACCGAAGCCAGCTCCTTCTCCTCGCCACGCCAGTTTTCTGCGTCTCGCCCCCGTCAGAATGGAGATCACCTCTCTCCTGTTTGCTTCTATGGCTTCGACGCCAACACCAGCGACGGGCGTCTAATAAGAGCCGAGCAGGTCGCTAAGCGGGCGGGTCACTATTCATTCCAGTTAGAACTTTCTCACTGCAGTCGCTGTGACTGAGTCGCCTCTATTCCGAATATTCCGATGTGGCCGATTCGCAGACAGGAGACATCTGGACCCCCGAAGGCAGCGCTGATGTACATTTAAAATCCAATTTGCGCTAGCGCGGCATTTCTTTTAAATTAGATATGGGCGGAGGGGGAGGGGACACACCGGTGCGCACGATCGCTAACCTGCAGCCAACCAACCAATTCTAATCGCAGGAAGGAGTTCCACAACTGTAAAAATCTCAGCCACAGGGGGGGGGGGGGGACGCACGGGGAAACCAGGCCTCTAATGCCCTAAAGGGAGCCTAGGATCGCATTGCGCACTTTTGCCAGGGAATGGAGTCGTGTAACAAGTCGTGTAGGAACTTTCGTTTAGACTCCGAGTGGGAGAAAATGGACCTTTTCCAAAGCGCGTTCCTTTTTCTTCTGTAGCTACTTTGCGGGGTGTGTGTGGGGGGGGTGTCCTAAGTATTACACCTAGTGAGGCTGCTATTCAATGCACACTGAGCTAGCCTCAATAAAGCCAGTGGGATTTACTTGGGCACGTATCGGATCGCACTATTGTGGGGGTAAATCCCCACCACCACCACCAAGCAGCCAGTGTGGCTCTTTCTGGGGTGGAGTGAGGAAGGTTCCTGGGAAATCCAACAAGTAAGCCCAGTTGAACTTGACTTGACACGTGAATTAAACACGTTTTAAGTGGAGCTGGATGGCGCTGATACAGGAGCCGGCAAACTTCAGGCTTGTGGAATCGACTTTGTTTTCCGATAACCAGACCTCGGTGCGAGAGGCAGACGCTTAAAACACTCCGAGACCAGGGGTTCGTTTGAGTAACAGAACTGAACTGAGCTCACAGTCGCTCCATACACGCAGTCGCCCATGTGGAGGCTCGACAAATCCCAGTAGTGTAAGTTGAGGAAGCGGAGAAGTTTTTTGTGATCATTGTTAAACAATTGGGAGGGGAAAACCCCAAACTGGTTTACTTCAAATTGCCCAGAAATCAAGTAACACATTCTGATTTTTTTGTTATAGTGAGTGGAGAGGAGCCTCAGGCCTGCTGTTGGACGTTGATCACTGGCTGGCATGTTTCATGCGCTTTCATAATGCACAGGAAGACGCTTCTTCACACTAGCCAAAGAAAGGGTCCGTTTTCCTAAATTATCAGCTTTCCCATCCAGGCTTCCCTGCAGCTTAAGCTGTCCTTTCCAGCTGCCTGCTTGAGCTTTTCAGTCACAGTTATGAAAACCCTGTCTTCAGTGACTATCCGCTGAAGACCTAACAATCTGAAGACCTAACTGTTGCAACAGTTTCTAGCAGCTGAAGATACAGGGCTTTGTTGCTACCCAATAAAGTGGGGTTCCAATAGCTCCATTGGGGAGGATCAGAAATTTAAAGGGGGTGCAGAGATCCTCTCATAAGGATAGCAACTTTTCCAGACATGTGGGAAGGACAGGCAATGGCAAAGTGATCAGCTGTAAATTGTTAAATGGGAGTTAAGTCCCACTGTGTTCCGCTGGATTTACCTCCATGTTAGCATGGAGGAACCGGGTGGCGCTGTGCTCTAAACTGCTGAGCCTCTTGGGCTTGCCGATCAAAAGGTCGGCGGTTCGAATCCCCGCGATGGGGTGAGCTCCTGTTGCCAGCTCCTGCCAACCTAGTAGTTTGAAAGCATGCCAGTGCAAGTAGATAAATAAGTACCGCTCTGGCAGGAAGGTAAACGGCATTTCCGTGCGCTGCTCTGGCTTTGCCAGAAGCAGCTTAGTCATGCTGGCCACATGACCCGGAAAAACTGTCTGTGGAGTGGACAAACGCCGGCTCCCTCGGCCAGTAAAGCGAGATGAGCGCCGCAACCCCAGAGTCATTCATGACTGGACTTAACTGTCAGGGGTCCCTTTACCTTTACCTTTAAGCATGTGTAGGACTGTAGCCTGAGGCACTTGGTGTATTATATGCAGCAAGTTGTTGTGATATGTACTTGCTCTCCTAGGTCTTTGATTCTAGTGAGTCCATCTAGTTGTAAATAGGAACCAGATCTGTTGCATTCGGCAAAGACATGATGCTGGTTATTTATGCCCCTTAGATCAGGGATGGCTAACTTGTGGCCTGATGGATGCTGTTTGGCCTGCAACTCCCAGCAGCCCCTGCCAGCAATGGTCAGAGATGATGGGTGTTTGAGTGCTGTCCTCTCCAACATGGACAAGGTCACAGTTTAACCATCTCCCGGCTTACTGCCCTATTTCAAGGTGTCTCCCAATATCAAAACCAGCATAAGGAGATATAGTGGGAAGAAACCTGCTGCTGTAAAGGGCAGCAAATTTTTATCCCACCTATGCTATGTCAGGGGTCCCTTTACCTTTACCTTTTATGCTGTGTGCAACACCCTGGTATGTATGTATGGAAAAAACAGGAGGTTATGTTGCAATATTTTATTTTTATTTTGAAAACCTTGTGTGCTGCTTAATCATAAAATTCTAAGCAGTGCACACAATAAAATTATTGATAAAGCAGAGCTAAAAAATACAAAACTGTTCAAAAAAATGTTTACATAAGATAAACATCAATAAAAGACAAAAAAAATCTATGTTTAAAACAAACATAGATGGCTAAATTGTTATACATCTGGGTAGCCTTGCTATTATTTTTTTGATTTTATATATTATGATCTTTTCTGTGAACCACCCTGAGACCTCCGGGTATAGGGCGGTATATAAATTCAATAAATAAATTAAAGAAAGAAAGAAGGCTTTGGCAGGCATCTAAAACAATATAGCAAGGTTGCCTCCCTAATGTCAATAGGCAGGAAGTTCCAAAGCAGAATTGCTGCAGCACTAACAGACGAATATTCATTAGTCTCCTTTACCACAGTGACCTCAAGAAAAATAGATGTATCCATTTCTTCCTCTTCATCAAATATAGCACATGTAAGGGTCAACACTTTTTATATGTAGAAGTAGCTAGTCAGTGGTATGTTGTTGCAAACTATTTTGCAGTCAGCTTTTAGATATATATGAACAAACCACATGTCCGTGATTCTTGAAATGTGTGTGCTAAACACAGGCTCAAACGGAAGCCCAAGATTAATTGCCTGATGTCTGTACAAAAGCCAACACTCAAAAGCTCAGTAACTGCTCGGGTTGGCTTCAAAATGAAGGAGGTTTTGAAAAGTGACGAAGATTGGTATCTTAGCAGACCAACACTCTTTCAATATTGCTTTATACTTATAGTCCACTAGGGGATGCTCCCTCTCTCTTTCTAAAACGATCCAGTAGCTAGCAGGTGAAATCTTCCTTTATTTTAAACTAATGTCTTCTTTTTGTCTTTTTTGGCCTGTTACAATTGAGCTTCCAGTAGGCTATAATATGTTCTGATGGTAATATCTGGTATAAAGGATGCAGAGTCTTTTGAACTACAACCATGTGGGCCAATGCAGTATTCTCCAGTGAGCTCAATGGCAGCCCTGCTGGACCAGAGGCCTATCTAAATCAGCATCCTTTTTTTCTACTGAGGCCAATCAGGTGCTTCTAGGAAACTTACAAACAGAACATGAGGAGTGTCACCCTCTCCTGCTGTTGTTCACAATACTGTTAATCAGAGGCATGCTTACCTGATCCTGGTGGTAGCATATGACCATCGTGACTAGTAGTCGTATCCTCCATGAAGGATCTATGACTAAATGCAACAAACTTAACAAATAAACCAGAGAGTGTAGTTTTATTTATCTTATTTCATATCCAACTATTTTTCCAAGGAGTTCAGGGCAGCACATATACAGTTTGCCTTTTCTCTCTCTCATACAAACAACAAGCCTGTATGGTAAGAGAGGTGGGTTGGGGGGGTGTAGTAATCTGCCTAAGGCTACCTAAGAAGCTTCATGGTTGTAAAGAGAGAAGATATGAACCTCAGCTTCCTCAGGTTAAGGCAGACATTCCGTCCACTACATGACACTGATTTTCAGTGTGCTTAGAATGGAGAAGTTTAATCATAGACCATTCAAGGCTCACGATTTTGATGTTATTTCTCATCTATGTATGGAAACTTAGTAAAACAGAATGAATACGGGAGCTGCCTGAGATATATTGAGGGCCTGTGAGGAATGGTTTCTCCGTAGTTAATAGCATCTGGATAATTTAAGATGCAAGGGACAAATTTAGGTCGTAGGATAAGGAAAGCCATCAGAAATAAACTCTCAGCCTATACTTGGAAGAAAGTACAGTACCACTTAGTTCAATAGGACCTGCTCCGAAACAAATAATTTGTGCCTGCCCATCTGACTGGGTTGCCCCAGCCACTTGTATATCATGAGCTAACAGGAGTTAAACTTATTACAAGTTATTAAGTTTTGGCCTACAATGTTGGAACAACCCAGCTAAGAATTGTTTGGATCAGTCTTTCTCACCATGCTAGATTAAGAGTTCCTTGCTCCATATAGTATGGCTTATGACTCCACAATTAAGGAAGGGATAGCATGGTTGTTGACACTGCATTTTCTACTTCAGGATAATCTTCATGTCATTACAAGCCTGGAAGGCCAGTTTTCATGCAGTCACATCTTTACTAACTTAGATGCACACTACTTAGCCACAGCAAATCGCCGTTTTCCATGTTGCTCCCTTCCACAAAACATGCTGCTTTAAAAAACTGAGGCTATGCATTGGAATTGTGGAATGGAAATTATATTAAAACTTGGATTTGTGAATAATTGTTGAACTTCAGAAAGGATTATTAGCATATGCAAAATATTTATTCAACTGATGTTAAGTATTATAGTTTGATTGAGGTGAACAAAACTATGCCCCTGCTTCATTTGGTTGGTGTTAAAATAAAAGTTACTATTTGAGGAATAAAATTAACTTAATTTCTACAGAGCTTAAAGTGGGAGTTATGTATTCATCCAATTCTAAAGCATTATGTTAAATATGCTGAGTGTAGTCACAGTATATTATCATCATTTTCTGTTAACGTAATGTCATAAAGCTAAGTTTAACCTAATTCTGATTCTGTACTGCCACTACCTATTTGTACCCCAGTGCTGAAACATGAGACGTCCCAGTGTGGTCTGCTATTGACTCCCTCCCTGCACTCATACATAACTGTATATTCCAGCTGCTCTGGAAAGCAAAGGTAGTATATCTGCAGCCATTCACATGCACTCACTAAAATGTTTGACACCCTCAAACTTACTATTGGCAGGACTGGTCCAGCAAAGAGATAAGATTTCTTTTTTTTTGTCCTCATAAACAAGAAGGCAAAACATTGCAATTCCTTTTGAACAATTATTTAATACTTTTTGTTTTTATTTTGATTATGTATTTGGTGTTTTTATACTGTGATTTTATCCTGTGAACCACCCTGAGATCTACAGGTATAGGGCAGTATACAAATTTTTAATAATAATAATAATAATAATAATAATAATAATAATACCAATTGTGTTAGAGACAAGGGAGCAATGCCAATACTTAAATCTTACAAAGGAGTTTTGATTATGATATTTTATCTTGGGCACAATCTGGACACCATTAAGCACTTATTAAAGTGAAATGGATCTCTATGCTGAGACATATTACATACGATGACAGAATCACTACTAGTGGTAATTTGTCAGGGGTGGAGGAAAGTATTTGCCTCTCTCTCCCATTAAAGCAGTGTCCTAGTTCTGGATCTTCACCCATGAGAATGACAGAACTGCACATACGGGAATTAGGGTCTCTAAACCTGCTCCCTGAACACCCCCCTTTGTTATGGAAAATAAGCATGGTTAAGCACTGTGACTGCAGAGGGTGTGCTCAATTCATTTATTAAAAGACTTTATTCATGTATATGGCTTCTTCCCAACAGCAGCATAACATGTGGCTGATCGTGAAAAATCACAAAAGATGGATATACTTCATTTTTAAATTTTCAATATTTATTATCAATGCTATTGCAGGTATATCAAATATGTAGTAAAATATTTCGTAGTAAAATACCACCTTAAAAATGTAAGTACAATGCACCAAGGTAAACAATTTTATTATGCTTACATTAAGCTATGTAGCAATATAAAAAAAAAAATTTAAGCATAAAAATGGGTGTACACTAAAACAGAAGTCTCTGTAAGGTTAATAAACTTCTATCAAGGCAACCATTGGAATATTAAAATCTAATTTATCTTGTTCTTTTAAAGGAATGCATTATAAAATACCCTTACTACATAGTAGAAAAATACAAGGTTATCATTTATGCACTTATTCAAGCTAACCTAATGCCTGACTATACTATATACATGATTGTCTAGAGCTCAATATTGTGGGTAAGAGTTAGTATAGCTTTTATATGGAGGTAAGGAGTTTCTGCACTCATAGAAAGGACTGCAGTCCATGGTGGAATAACTGCTTATTCAAACATAGTATCATGAACAAACTAATCAACAATGACTGAATCATGATGGTACAGTTACCCTGTTTGTGGGGACTGTTTTCACAAATCATGTCAACCTATAGACAACTATTCCGGGACAATTTAGAGATGTATGAATATCATAACACTGCTCAGCAGTGGCATACTTCATATCCCAGCCAATCTAATGCCATTTGTGCTCCTGCCTTTGATCTCTTTCCCGCAAGCCCTTCCACCGAGGCTGAGAGAGGGAGCAACACTGGCCTTGGTATTTTGGCCTTATCCCATTCTTGGGCTGAAGGTACTCCTCTCGCAGAAGCTGTAGCTCATTTGCAGCTCTTGTACATTTCTGAAATGGTGCATGGAGACTGCAGTGTGCTTCTGAATCGGTCCCAATCTTTAGTTCTTTTTGCAGACGGTCTATAAGATAGTTCTCAAGGTCACCTCTGCTATCTTGGGCATTCCTAAGCCTACGAGCATTGGTAATTAGATCTCCCATCAACTTGATCTTCTGTATCTTGGGTGCTAGAAATTGCTTCTTAATTGTGCTTGCAGTGTGAGGGTCTGAGTTCTTGATACTCAGAGCATAAAGCTCTTCAAAATGGCCTGCCATCATCTTCCATTGTACTAGGGCTACTTCCAGAGCTGCCGCCACACCGCTTATTAACACACTGGGTGGTTTCTGGAATCACAAAGAGCAGAACAAAGATGACAAATAGTAGAAGTTACAATTGTTTCCACCACATTTTCAACTGCTTGTGGTGTAATGCTCTTACCTCTGTCTTCTGAGCAACATCTTTGAGATTTGTGGGATACATATATAGAAAATTAATATAGGCACACAAGGCAGCTCACCAAGCTTATTACAGCTTTTATATGATGATATGTTAACCAAGTGTTTGTATAATTGGTGTGGATAATATTGATCTCTAAAATATGTTCATTGCCAATAAAGTAATGAAAGACTAGAATGGGTTGTAGCAACATAAAATTGCACGAGTGTAACATTGATCCATGCAGATCTCCAATAAAAAGAAGAGAAGCCGTGTACTCTACCCTCTGATCCCTGGAGGAAGGATGGGATCTAAAAGCATGGAATGGTGCTGTTCATGTGGGTGCTGCTTGCTTGCATAGGGAAGGATGTCCACAAGAGATAAGATTAAACAAATATCAAATGGAATTGGCTAGATTTTCAAAGGATATGGATTGTACTGGGTCTCCCAGATTAGTTGCCTTGGAGCAGAAAAGCAAAATAGTTTTCATACATATTTGCTTCAAATTGCAAGAGATGGCAGGGTGGAAGCACTTCTATTCCTGTTAACATATGGCCATATGTCATTCATTCTGGAAGTGGGGAAGGAACTCAAATCATGGTTACAGTGGTGTTAAAAAAACCCTCTTTAATAAGTGCAATAAGACTGATGTCTAAAAAGAAAATTTGTATTTGTATGGGGGGGGGGGGAAGCTAAGCTCCAAATCTGACCCTATCATTTCACTGTGAGAGGCATGAAACCCGCTAGGTGTCATGCAGAAACATGACAGGGAAAAAACCACATGTCTTCTCGCTTTATGCTTCTAGGCTAACATGAAAAAAGGTGTAGCTAAATGCAGATGTAGCTCATACCATAAGGGATATGTGTGCAAGTTCTTTTTTGATCTGTTACATGAGACATATACCTTATGAAGTTAAACCTCTGGCATGAGGACAAACTTTGCCACATACCTGGATAACTCTGGTACAGTAGAGGCCTCCCCTGTCATGCTGGTATTTTATGAGAGCGTCTGCTGCTTCCCTCTCCTCTTTAGCCCGGTCCAAGAAGAATTTAGAAACATTTGGTAAAGCCATATCAGAATGATCAAAGATTTCACCCTATATTTTTCAAATAGACAACAAAGTAAAACACTCACTGCAGTTCATATACAAAGTACAATAATATTGCATAATGTTTACAGTACTTAGGTTTAAACTTCAAAAGGAGTAGAAGAAAAAAACATTTCTGGAAAACCTATATATTTTAGAAGTAAAACACAAACTTTTGCTTTTGCCATAGATAGAAACAATATTTCAAATTAGATACCCTGGGGTATGTGTATGTTAAGTTAAAAAAATATTTGTACATCAGACAAAAGACCATATAACCTGTTTTAGTTGTAGTCATGGGCAATTAGTTTTCCAGAAAGTTTACTAATATTCCAAATTAGGGGTGGGAGACTATAGCGCCCCCCATGTCATTGGGCAACAATTCCCAATATCCCTGACCACTGCCCATTCTGGCTGGGGATAAAGGGAGTTGGAGCCCAATGACACAGGGTGAGCCATGTACTCCTCACTCATGCCTTAATGTGACTGGGATCTGATTTAGCACAATTAAATTCAAAAAAGGTAAACACTGTTAATTTTACAGAATGCAGAAATATCTGATATGTTTTTCAAAAAACTGAAAGTAGTTGAATTGGGGGGCGGGGATTGATACAGATGCATATTTTCATTCAAAGATGCATCTAGTCAGTGTATGAGGACTCAAGTACACATGATGATGTGAATAAGGATGCTTATCCAAACGCAACATGCACACAAGACTGCTTATGCATGCAGATCTCTGGCTGAATCAGGATGCTGTATATTTCTACAGTAGATATTTGTAAGGATAAGGAATGTTAGAGGCTGTACCATTTGTCACTTCTTTTGTTGCAGAAAGTTAGAAGCTGTTGCCTCTGGAGTAGTAAGTAGCTGGAGAGTGGAAAGTATGCAGGGGGATATACAGGAAACATGATTGCCATTCTTCTCCCATAGTTACATCCTGTGTCATGTTACCGCTTTCTTACACACCCCATCCTTCAGATCTGGCCCCTGGTGTTATTGCTGTTCTTCCCACATGAGCTTGATTTTTCCACATGGTTTCTGAATTCTTACATTATTGAAAAGTGTGTGGAATGGAATCATGGGAAAATCGAAACAATGTCACTTCCATAATGTAAGAATCAGGTCTTGGATCACTGCTACTCTTTATGTTCAGTTTACTTCAGTTTACTGCCTACCAAGTTTACTCTCCTTCAAACTTCAAAGGAACATAGGAAGAGCCCCGGCAAATAAACCAATGTCCCATCCAGTCAACGATCCTGTTCTCACAGTGGCCAATCAGATAGATATATGAGATAAGAAAACACTCCCTAAGGTCTTCACCACATTAAAACATGAAGAAAATCATTAACAATATGAAAGAAACAGACTCATACTAAGTTCCAGCAATTGCCCAAGTACATTCTGTGCCTGCAGAGAAGATGGGACTTTATGGCTATTATTCACCCATTTCCTCATTGTTTTTGCTGGAAAAATATGTTCTCATATTCTGAGAATATTGCCATCTTGAATTGTGATCCTTATATCTAATCAGGGCAGTGTTGTCAGCAGCTTCCCCTTTTCTCCTTTTAGAAGGAATGCAGTGACAGCTGAAGGATGCTGTCACAGCTTCCCACCACTAAGTTCTGAGTCAGTTTTTCTTCCCTTGCTTCATCACTTTCCCCATCCCTGCTCTTCATTCCTTGATTCTCTTACTCTACCGTATAATCAGTGTAGCTTCATTACCGTCAGTTGCCTACCAGACTCATTTAACACTCATATTTTTCGCAAGTAAAAAGGGCCTGACTTCTGCCCCCATACTTACAGGCACTGAGTCTCTTAAAGACTGATTCACTACTGTTCACATATCCAAAAGTGAGTCAGTCGGCATGTAAATTTCCTTCCTTGGTTCCAGACCTCCTAAGATGCAGGACTTGTCCAAAATTAAGACTTCATATAAAAAGAAATCACGACAGATAGCAACAGACAGAAGTGAGTTATACAAAGGGGAAAGATTGCACAGCTGAACAGGAGCTTTGCATCAGTTTATGAGTGTCCGCTTGCAGTAAATGCTGAACCATTATTTTCCATGCATATTATTATTTATATGCCATGAACAACCTTAAAAGAAATATTAGACATTGTAAATACAGTGAATATAGCAATATAGTAATTTCATACAGCAGCAAAATGTACCATAATATATAAGATGTGTGGTACTGTCTGACTTGCTCATTCATGGCAGTATCAAAATTGCTAGGGTATATCCACATGATCTAGCTAAGTATTTGCTCACAAAAAAGTACTTCTGGCATCAAAATGGGGCATACATGCACATCTCTCCCTCAAAACAGTGGACTTGGCATACCCCCCAAAAATACTTACAATACTGCCTTATGAAATAGAAACCTGAAATTTGGGGGAGATACATTAATAATTTAGTTTGGTGTTACAATGAATAATTCTGCATACATCCATTCAGTTGTGTACAATCCATGTGTATACAGCCAGTTGTCACCCGGTGGACAAAACGATGTCATTTCTTTCCCATAGCCTTCCAACACATGAGCATTTTAACATGACCTTACAAGTGGTTGGCTCTGCATGTGAAGGAGCATTTGTGAAGGAGAGGGCATTTGAAAAGCAGTGGGAGCCTGGCTCCATAGCACAATGGGGGCATGGCAGAGTGACAAGAAGGAAGAGAATGGGCCTCCATCCTAAGGTTGAGGACAGGGCCATATGTAGCAAAGGAGCTCCCTGGGATGCAAACCAGAATCTGTTTTCACAACAGCAGTTCCAGAAGATGTACATAATAATGTTTTAAAGTGTGCCTTTGCCATGAACTAGCCATCACACACCATGAGGTTACTAGAAGAGTTCCCATGTGTGCACCTCTTCTACCCCTCTTTTTAACATGGGTACCTTATACCAGCATATCCATTGCTTGATGGCTGTGGCTTGGGAAGAAGAAATCAAGCAACGGCTATCTCAGTGTTCCCCCCCCCTAGAGAAATAGGTGCCAGTAGTCATGGATGTATGGAAGTGAGAGCTGGACCATCAAGAAGGCTGATCGCCGAAGAATTGACGCTTTTGAATTATGGTGCTGGAGGATACTCTTGAGAGTCCCATGGACTGCAAGAAGATCAAACGCATCCATTCTTAAGGAAATCAGCCCTGAGTGCTCACTGGAAGGACAGATTGTGAAGCTGAGACTCCAGTACTTTGGCCACCTCATGAGAAGAGAAGACTCCCTGGAAAAGATCCTGATGTTGGGAAAGATGGAGGGCACAAGGAGAAGGGGACGACAGAGGACGAAATGGTTGGATATTGTCTTCGAAGCTACAAACATGAGTCTGACCAAACTGCGGGAGGCAGTGGAAGACAGAAGTGCCTGGCGTGCTCTGGTCCATGAGGTCACTAAGAGTCGGAAACGACTAAACAACAACAGTCACCATGAAGTTGTTGCAGTAAGTGTTACACTTTTTAACAACACAAAAAAGAAGTGCCAGTACTGTGCTCCCGGGGGGGGGGGGAGCACTGGCTATTGTGGACGTGCAAGTCCGGCCTAAATGCAGAGCAGAAACGAGGAAAGAAAGAACCCCAACTGAAGAGGCCCGAGGTGAGGAGGTGAGGCAGGATGGAGCAAGGCAAACCCAGAGCGAGCCCTCGTTGTGGCCCCGAAAAGAAGCATCTCGAACGCAGAGGAAAGAGACGCCGGCGGAGCGCCGAAGGAGCCGCAGCGCCTCGCCCCAGGCCGGCCTTGGCATGCCAAGCGGGTCGCTGCGCGGTGGCCTTACCAGCATCTGCAAGACGTAGGCGACCTCGAGCAGGGCGCCGGTGACTCCGCACAGGCCTTCCTCCACCACGGCCGGGAAGTTTTGCTTCACGAGTTTGCCCAGAGCTCTGCCATGCCGGTGGATGGCGCACAAGGGCAGGCCGCTCTTGAGCCTTTTCGGACTCGGCTCGGCCATGGCCCGCTACTACCCCTGGGCCTCCTCCTCACCGCCGGCCTCACCTTCCGTCCAGCCCAAGGCACGACGGGGAGGCCGCCGCGTCACTGAGGAGCTGCCTGAAGTTGGAACATCAAACAAGAGACGAGTGTGGGGTTTTTTTTAAAAAAAAAGGCAACCAGGAAGCAGCAGCTCGTGAAGGGAAGAAGGTGAAGAGGCGCGCGCGCGCTCCCCCGTCTCCTCGCTGCTATATATACAGAGGCAGGGCGGGACGCGGGCACCTGGCGCGCACCTGGCCGCGGGCGGGCCCGCTCCCACACGCCCTTTCCTGCCAGGACAGAGCTGCCTAACGGTCCGTGACAGAACTCCTCTCAGGCTTGAAGGGGCACGTTGGCCTGCATTCGCTGCCAGACTTCACACGCACACGCCCTTCCTAAGTTATATCTTTGCGTCTTGCACGCTCTGGCGCGTTTTCTAAGACTGAAGTCCCGCGCCCGTTTAACCTGGGAACTAGCCTCGCCGAAAGGCTTCCCTGAATACTTCTATACACTACACAGTATTGCGCAGTCCCGTGCTGGAAAGCAGCGCTCGTGAAGGTCGCTGTCCGAACATACCGCAGAATAGAAAGTGGTGGGGGAAATGTGCGCCCTAAAGTGAATACATATTCCAGGAAATAGAGATCCAATAGCCCTAGCCGATGTCATTTCTGTATTTGGATTACAGAAGTGAGAAATGGGAAAGAGGAGCAACAAACTCCGGATTCAAGCAGTGAATTTTACTACATTCGGTTGAGCATATTTTACTAAAAATCAGTCCCATTCTCTCATTCTATTGAGATGCCAAGCATTATGCTTTATGGGTTCACTTTGTAAACAGATAATCTGAATGCCTGCATGGTCAACAATAGGGATTTTCTTGCCTTGTGTGAAGTGAACTAAATCTTGAGTTTTTAAATATATGGCAGCAAGACCTTTTTCACTAGTTCAGTCCCGCTTTCTTCCTCCTCAGTCACCTGTGAGGTTAAAAGAACCCACCAATGCCTCTCCGGGCACAATCTGTGCAGATGTCCCACCTAAGGTTGCTTCCAGTCAGTGACTTAAAGTAGATGCTTTGCCACTGAGCTACAGTCCATCTTTGACCTTGGAGCACAAACAATTTCAGGCAGTGCTTGAGAGAGTGATCAATCACAAGGATACCTCCGAGCCATATAGAAACTATGTCAGTCACAGTGCTAACTGCTGCTATTTAAACATGCAGTCAGCCTATGCAATCCAAGTCAGTGGCTGCTGGGCTAAACCTTCCTTATCTCTTTAGCTCCCTTCTGCTTTAGTGCTACAGTTACTGATTGAAGAGAGCACCAAGTACACAAGAGCTATCCACTGTGTTCCCTTGGTGAGTCACTTGCAGATCTCTTGTCCTGTTCCAAACTATGGGAGTGCAGAAGGCGTTTTGTTTTGTTCGTTGCTGTTGTTGTTTGTCATTTACAATTTTCCAGCTACCTTTCCCTCTTTCCTTTCCAGCTACCTCTTGTCATATACTGCAAGATTGGCTCATAGAGGATGGCTAAGGTGGATAAACCAGTTTCTTTTATTAAGTAAATAGCCCTGGCAAGATCTGTTAAGTACTGTATATCTTGGTGATGCAAACTTGCAATATATAGTATGTATATAATCATTAAAAACAACAATTAAAATCAATAAAACTTTTACCCTTAGCACCTAAACATGTATAGTCGGCTTATATAATTTGGTTCCCTCCCTTTTCTTCTTGTCTCTTTACCCCCATGCTGAGATAGAGGGTAAAGCTTTTGGCTGCATGCTGAATATTTGCTGAGATTTGGGCAGCTTTTTAAAAGAGCAACACATGGGAGGTATATTATGAAAAAGCTGAGCATCCCTGTTTTGTGGTAACCTATTTACTTTATCATGTGTAATAATCTGCAGTTTTTCAAACAACCATTAAGAGGAAAAAAACTATTAAAGAAAAAGAACCCACAGGAATGTTCAGAATCCAGCGAACCAGAAGTGTGATTAGGTAGCTTTCAAATGTGATAAGTTTCTGTTCACTGAGTTTCTACCAGCTTATGCTTATTGAATTTCTTTTTGTTAAACAAGTACTACTCCCTATCAATTCATAATTACATTTGCATAAATCCCATTACATGCTCTAATTATTAGAGCAAATACCTTAAATTATCACATGAAATTTGAGAACATTCAAATGCACATGGATGGGCAATGGGATGTGTGTGTTTCTGCATCAAGGCCTTACATTTTAAACTAAAGTTATTCATCTTTTGAAGAGTTTCATGCTAACATGTTTGCACAGGGTAGGCAGATGAGGGACCCTGTCTAAGACAATAGCCAAAAATTCACAGGTTAACTGGGGTGGTTGTTTTTTGTATGTATTAAAATAAAAGACCCTTGATAAATACATTTGGAGGGAGTACCATGGTTTCTCACAGAACTTTTAAGGTTGCACACGTACGGTCACAGCCTGGCCAAGCTGTAATCCTCAAAGGGTTGTGCTGGCACAAAACACTTGAACTCCACCAAGCTTCTGCCTGCAGAGCACAGTACACATTGGGATGCTTGAGACTGAATATTTTAAATATCACTCTTAGGAAATGTTTGCACTGGCTCAGATCCCCAAGCTGCCTGCACCCTGGCCTCATGCCTGTGCACAGCCAACCTATGCAGGATCCAAGTGACACACACGAGCGATCCCTGTTGCTTTCATTCTGTCAGAGTCAGGATGAAGCCTGAAGCCCTGAAGACACCAGGTCATTCCCATGTCACACCATTACTGTGATAATCACATTTAGGTATGGAAAAGCTCTCCATTAGAATAACACCAGGAATTTTGCTCTGCCAAATTGTGTGGGCAAAGAAAGCCATGATCGTGGTGTTAATAATATCCACGGAGAGGAGAAATAGTTTCCATCTTTTACTCAAATACCCATGTGAACTTGTTGCCTGTTTTCAAGAAGTTCTTTATCCTGCAAGACGGTTGCTCTGTTCATTTTCTGGATTAGTTACCGCATCTCCACTTGGCAGAAAAGATGTGCAGCTGCTCTCCAAAGCTCAGTTTTATGGTGCAGAGATTTCTTTTTCTTTTTAGTCAAATGCAGTGTGAAAGTCTTATGAATCACCAGATTTGTAACCACTTTAGGATGTTAGGATGTCTTTTCTGTAGTTTTTAAAAAAGTGAATGGGTTGATACTGGGCTAGTTGGGTGTACTACATGTGCTACAACAAGTGACTAAAAGTGACCCAGAACATAGCAATTAAAATTACTGCTGAAAACATTTCCCTCCCTTACTTCTTGCACACAGCCTTTGATTCTCCTTTTCATTATGTCACAGTTTAATAATGAATATGTCAATTATGCCAGCTCCCTAAAAATATCTGTTCCAGTATTCTCTGCTGAAGGGCAGTAGAGAGATCTGCCTGGGCAAATTTCTGCTTCCAGAGTCAATAGGCAGGCTTATGAACAAACTTCCAGAGGGACATAACCTGTTTTCAAGGGAAGAGCAGGCATGAAACTGCTGTTTTGGCTGGAGAGTTGGGACTCTACTACCCAATGAAGAAAGACAGCCTGGTTGAGAATTTCCTCCACCCATTTCATTCTGTATTCAGACTGCACCCCAAAAAATGCATCAGCTTCCACCACAGGAGTGTGCAAGATGGACTACACAGAAGCACTATAGCAGCATTTGAACTATTTTCAGGAGCAACTCTCTGCTGCCCCATGGCTAGAACCTGGCATCTGCATTCATCACCATTAGAGGATTAGGATGCAGGAGAGGTCTGAGCCACAAGGCCAGATACTTACAAGGAAACCACCAGCAGCAGTAGGGACAATGAGTTCTGTCTGCTTCTCACATTCATTTTAAAGGCACTGTTCTGATTCTCACATTCATTTTTCAGGCAAAGTCATCCAACTAGCCCCATCCATTGGTTGTGGCCCTCCAGATATTGCTGAACTACAACACCCATCATTGCTTAGCCATGCACTCTGGGACTGATGGGAGTTATAGTTCAACAACAGCTGAAGGACCAAAGGTTCCCACGCCAGCTTAAAACCTCAGTGTGCGCTACATTTTCAGTCCAATCCTCTTCCCAATATAACTTTGGAAAGCCCATGGGGCTTAGGGAAATTTCCAGATTTCCTTTGTAGGCCAGGAGGTGTCATGCAGCAGGTCCCTACTTCACAGCTATGTTGCCTGTGCTTTCTTGCTATGAGAGAAGAAATCATTTGCTGCCTCCTGCTTCTCATGCAGTTCCTGCTTCCTCCATAGCTGGGACTTGTTCTCTGTTGCTCTGGAGGGTGAAACTAGAACTAATGGGAAAAAACTGTAGGGAAAGCAGATTTTGAGTAAACATTAAGCTCTTAAGGGCAAGAGCTATCTGACAATAGAACGAATTGCCTCAGGAGGTGGATGGGCTCTGCTTTGCTGGTGGTATTTAAGCAGAGGCTAGATGGTCCTCTCTGTGTCAGGGATGCACTAGTTGCATCTTGTATTGCAGATCCCCCAGAATCACCCCCAGATCTATAATTCTTATTAACTAAATATTCATTCAGTTTCTCTGAATGAGAGCCAGTGTGGTGTAGTGGTTAAGAGCGGTAGATTCGTAATCTGAGGAACCGGGTTTGTGTCTCCACTCCTCCACATGCAGCTGCTGGGTGACCTTGGCCTAGTCACACTTCTTTGAAGTCTCTCAGCCCCACTCACCTCACAGAGTGTTTGTTGTGGGGGAGGAGGGGAAAGGAGAATGTTAGGCGCTTTGAGACTCCTTTGGGTAGTGATAAAGCAGGATATCAAATCCAAACTCTCCTCCTCCTCCTCCCTCTTCCTCTTCTTCTTCTTCTTCTTCTTCTTCTTCTTCTTCTTCTTCTTCTTCTTCTCCTCTACACATCACCTGCAGCATAGAGCAAAGGTGACTAGGATGCCACACCCCTGCCATAGGCGCAGATTACTGCAAATTCTTCCTCTCCACAGGATGTTTAAGACAGTCAGAAATGCAGCATCTGACACCAATAAGGTTTGATTACAATAAGACTATTATCAGATGTGTCCCTTTGTGGTGGCTGGAGAGTCCTTTAGATTCAAAACCAGGGAGATTTGGAACCGAATTTCCTGCCTTAAGACATGCTACTTTTTATCTCTTCCAAATGACTGTTTGCTGCCTTTAAGTGGAAAAAACACCATCCTGTCTGTCCTGTGTGTTTCTTTTCTAAAAGGTGACAGGACTGTTTTACCCATCAACCCTGTTCTTTGCTTTGCTGGAGAATGTGGGCTGCCCCTTCTGTCTCCTTGCTCCTCCTGTGCCAGTATCTCCATTGGGACTTTTCCAGAAAGTGGTTGATAGGTTCATGTTTGAGGGCTTGTAAAATATATATTCAATGCTGATGTTTGTTGTAGCATTTGCAATATAATCCCATTCATTCCAACATAACTTGCACAAGACGTGTTCTCAGTAGATTCTATCCAGAGTTCTCATCCAAGGGCCTTACTGCATAATCTGAAACCAGTAGTTTATATATAGAGAAACCTGTGAAACTTAAAACCATTTGATGTCCTTTCGTTCAAGCTTAGTCTGACACATTGTACAGTACACTGGCACATCCACACTGAGTGTAAACAAATGTACCTCCAAAACAGATCCATAACAGCTTGCAGAATATACAAGCTGAATTTATTTTACCAGTCTCTCTCTCTGTGTATGTGTGCATATAATTTATTTATATAAAATATCATTTATGCCAATGACATTTTACAAAAACAGGTTTGAGCCAGATTTACTGTGTCAGTGCTCTATAGTTTGGGGTTCAATCTTCAGTGTAAGGTATTTTGTCAGACTTCCCAGGCCCCACACAAAAAAGGAGATAAGGGTTTTTTGGTGGGTGGGTGTTAAATAAAAAAAAGATGGCTATTTGTGGAGCTAAAGGCTATGTTCTGGTTTATGTAGCTAAACTTTATGCTTCTCCCATCATATTTTTTCTGTTAAAGGTTTGCTGCCACTCGATCGTACCTGACAACCCTGTCTACAGTATTCACAAAACACATATAACACAAGCCTAGCAAAGCCGTTTTGCAAGTATAGGGGAAAGCGGGTTTGGCGGGAGGATTTGAAGTGGAGAAGTGGGAGGAGAGGGCTGCTTAACTATTTCCATTCACACTGCTTCTCTGTTCCAAATTGCCTCCCCAAGCCACCACCAATGGTGGTGCATTTCCATTCAACGCATTCTTTTCCTTCTTTATATTCTTGCTTGGAGGTCCCCATGTGCTGGAAGGCACCCAAAGAAGCCAAAATGGAACCACCACCAGTACCTGGTGGTCCAGTATAGTAAAGAGAGTGACAAATTTTACCAAGTAGCAACTCAAAGGGACCTGACATCGAACTGTTTGCTAAGTCTTTCTCTAGAGACAAATATTCTCCATCAGCATTGTCTACGTTTCAAATGTTCTCTTGTTGTGCCTTTAAGATAAGTAGAAATTAGAAGCTGAAACTTTCCATAGCATGGAGATAAACATTCTCACCTGCCTAATAGTTGCAGGTTAAAATACAGTTAAGAACCAGTTGAGACATTGGCAGCCCTCCTCTCTGTGATCTATCCCCACCCTCTCTACTCCAGGAGCTTCGGTTGGGTCATCTACTAATCAGTTACCACAGAATTCTTTGTGGATGCTGTTCTTACATTTGCCAAGGTCACATTTTTCTTCTTCTAAGGGAACACTTGTTGTGCCAATATTTCATTCAGAGGTTCTTTGCCACACTTATCTACTCAATGCATCATTGTGAAGGGCTGCATGGCATGGTCAGAGTATGACTTCATAGGGGAAAGGAGCCAATAATTAGAGCACACTGTGATAATGTTAACTAGAGGAGAATGGAGTCTTATTCTAGTTACATAGTGTTTTACAAAATAATGATAATTTAAAAAAAAATCATTTCACAGTTAAGCTGGAGAGAAATAATATAGCAAAATGAAGAGCAATGAGCCAAGGCAGCAACTGGAGGGGAACGGGTCATATCCTCACTATGGAAGTCACTATAATTCCCTTGAAGTAATTGGAGATCTGCTGATTAAGCCAGCTGGGGATTTGTTCTTCTTATAAAACTTGGGTTCCTCCCCAAATAGTTTTCCTTCTTCAAGGGGGCACCTGTCAGTGGTGGAGGTGGTGATGGTGCTGGATTAGTGCACATGCAGCCTGTCTGCTTGGCCCCAGCCCTTTGGACCCAAAATGAACTCCAGCTGCTGCTCTCCACAGCAGGTGCTTCATCCATCCTCTGGCAGCTGTTTTAATGTGTATTGTTATCATCAATACGAAGGGCTAGGTCCTTGTTGTAATATGTCTGCCCTCCTAACATCATGACTCTGTCTTATTCCTCAGGGAGGTGGTAAGTACGTGTGTGGATGGTTCCACTTCAGATGGCAGAGATCCATCTTTATGAGAGATGGGTACACATACAACCAAAATCCAGGACCAATCCAAGGCACATTGTTGCCTGAGGTGAAGCAGCAAAATCGAGACTCACTGCAGTCAAGGTGCATAGTATCCAAGGTTATTATTGCAAGTTTTTCTGGCATATCAGGCAGCAAACCTCACAACCATTTCTCCCTGTTCTTAGCTGGAATGAAAGAAAGACAGAAAGAAAGAAAGCTTGCTGCACTTTCATGAAACAAAAATCAGTTGCCTGAGGCAACAGCATCCTTCTGCCTAATGGCTTACCTCCCCCCCACCCCAAGAGGTTTCTGGGTTTTTGAAGGAAAGGAATACCCCCCTTCACCCCCTGTCATGAGAGAATCATCCATGGTGTAAGACCTCACCTGCAAAATGAGGTGGTACAATTGAAAACCAGGTTGAATGCCTTCGTGAGAAGAACCAAAGCATAGATGAGAGGGCCTTTTGAGGGAAGAAATGCAAGACTGCCTTCTGAGTTAGATCAGAAGAGAGCTGCAGTGACTTTCTTTATACAGATGATAAGGAAACAGAGTTAAAGCAAACCAGCAAGCAACCACTTATTCTAGGCAAAAGCAGACTTGCCAGATATGCCTACTGTGACGGCCATATTGCATTTTGATCACCTAGATAAAAGCACCATCAGACAACAGCTAAGTACATCTGTAGTCTTGATATATTTCTTTATATGGTGCAGCCAGTTTCCTTTACTTCTACAGTTTTCAGAATGTCTCCATTTTGTTTCTAATTTGGTGTATCACCTACACTTTGGGTTACCAAAGTTTCTTTATTCACCAGATCCTGTTCCAGTGGCTTTTACAACTTGATCTGCAGCCATTGCCAACAGGTGTCAAACTTCATAATTTCTATGCCATGAAAAACTTCCCTTGCTTACTTTTGAAGATTATGCGCTAGGCAGGGCTGGAATCCCCCCCCCCCCAAGTTGACTAGTAACTTTAATAACAAATTGGAAATGGAGAACACTGAAAATGGCAATGGATCTTGTATCTTTACATTAAGGAGAACTCAGCCTCATAAAACCAAATATGGTATTTTGGAAAAGACTGGAACAGCATAAGAAATGGCTGACAGATTGATCAGGTCCAAAACTCCAGTTATATGGGTACTTTAACAACTATATTGGGATAAATTGTGTAAGAGCAGGAATGTTCACAATTATTCCATCTCTACATGCAAGTCTTGAATTCTAAAGGAGGAAAGGGCAGGAGTTTTAGTTATTCTGAGGATTAAAATCTTTATATGGAAAATCATCACCCAAGGATTACATGGCAGATAAATAAGAGTATTTTCTGTAGAAATCTGTCAGGAGCTTTTTTCTGCACCGCTATGCACTGCAAGGGCAATGCTGAAAGCTTTGGTAGGCTTACCTTTGATGAAAGCCAGGATACAGCATTGGTATTACTTTGACAAAAATAACAGGATTTCCCTTAAAACCTCTACATAAAAAAAAAAAAAATAGCTTGAAGAACAAATGGCTATGTGTGGTTGGGTCATGCATTAGGAGGGGCTGACATTCAAATGGAATGCATATGTAACAATGGATGCTAGATGTGTATCAACACTGGATATATCCCAAATATTCAGTGCACTCTCTTGTCTATTACATATTACACAAAGAGTTGAGTGAGAGATTTTATTTGTAAATTGTAAAAGTTTGCTGTCACCCCCCTGTTTGCCAACTCCTTGCAAATATAGATTATTTTTTACATACAGAAGAGCATTATTTGTCAAAAGTGCTGATAATTTTGGAGACAAAATGTTTCAAAACCATTGTTCTTTCTGCTAGAGACCAATGGATGCAAAGCTATTCTAAGCATAAGACATTTCATTTCCTTCAGACCTCACTGTTTATAGTTCTCTATCACCAACCATGTAAAGAAATACACACACACACACACACACACTTGCATTGACAACTCAGGACAGCACTTCTTGCATCTGGTGAAGTAGACTATGGGCCATGAGAGCTTATGACAGAATATATTTGCTAGTCTTTAATGTGCCACAACACTCTTTGTTGTTTAAGAACGTAAGAAAGGCACAGCTGGATCAGACCAAAGGCCTGTTAAGTCTAGCATCCTGTTCCCCAGCCAGGTGCCTATGGGAATTCTGCAAGAAGAACATGCATGTAATAGCCCTTTCCCATTGTTATTCTTCTGACCGGCTTCAAGAGGCATGCCTCTTGAGTGATCATGACTAAGTAGCTACTGATAGCTTTATCCTCCATGATTTTGTCTAATATTTTAATTAGCAAGATGGTTGCTACTTACAGAAACTGTCAGATTATTCACTTTACAATTGACTGTAAATAATCATAGTTATCTCACAATGTATATACTGACACTGTAAAGGTGATAGGAAAACAGACTGTTCTAATGAAAATACCTCTTTGATCACCCTGCTTCCCAGAATTTGATCAAATCAAAGGTTTTGGAAATGTCCATATCACAATGTGAACTTCACTATCAATTCCAGAACTGTACACACACCAATTCTGTCCCATGTTATGACTTTTTGGTCCGAAGTCAGGAAATGAGGACTTGGAAGCAACTGGAAAGATTTTGGCCATGTCTATCAAAATGAGATTTTCTTTGCCCTCATTAATATGATGCAAGAATTCCCTGTGCAATGCCATAATATCTGAAGAGCCCTTTTTACAGTTAGCAGTTTACAATTAACTCAGCGTCTGCAGGAAAAACACTCATTAAGTGCTGAGTGAAGTAGCATCAGCAATGGAACTCAACTAAGTGGTAACATACAATTATACCGAGTGACAGTCTTCACACCTGCTGCCGAGGATAACAGTAGCTGGCTGACTTAACCCGTGGCACTACAGGCTAAGCATTGTACTGTGACACAGCCTGGACACCGATTGAATTACACACTGATTAGCTCTTCAGCTTCTCCCTGACAGTGTGGACAATGAAGAATAAGAGAAGTGGACACAGAAGCTTTACCAGGCCTTGTGCTCTTTAACTAAGGAGGATTAGCTTATAAATGGTGGATTGTGTGAAGGCCAGTGGTTAGAAAACTTCCATGCATTCTTATGCTGTTTCAAAGTGTGAGGGTTGCAGAGAAAAAAATAACAGATGGAGACCTTGTTTCTGGTAGAAGAGTGTAGAATGAAACTGTGGCTTCCCAGTCCGCTACTTGATTGCAAGCTGCCGTCCTGGAGACATTCCCTGTTCTTCCTGTATCTGAGAGGCAGCAAAACCATCTGCAACCAGGGAGCCTCACACCTTATTGAGCCAAGGATTCCTTTGCCCACCTTTGCCTCTTTCCTGTCTGAAACCTGCATGCTTCACTAGCCAGGACAAATATGTGTATGAACAGGGTATAAGTGCACCTGACTTCTATATACTAGGGTTGTGCACTGACCACAAGATTCAGTTTGGATCCCAGTTTGCAGAATGACCCACCTCAGTCTGAAGTGCTTCAGAGGCTGCTCAGTTTGGCTAGGGTCTGAATCCATTTTGGAAAAAATAAGACTTTGTTTCCCTCTCATTCACTACTGGGAAATTAAACCAGTGTGTGTGTGTGTGTGTGTGTGTGTGTGTGTGTGTAAGCTAAACATGACAATTACAGCATGCCGTAATACAAATTATTTTTTCCTGTCACTTACTCTGTTCAAAAGTTTAGCAACCCTTCAATGCAATCTAGCTCCCACAGGAAACCACATCAAGCATCTGAATCACACAAGACAATGTGGTTTGGTTTCAGTTTAACATACAGGAAGAGAGTGGCCAACTTACTTTCCACATGGGAAACCAAGCAAAGATGATGGCATTCAGTACCCACAAATGCTTTCTTTACTTGCAAATATATTCACAGAAATAACTGAATAATGGAATCAATGCATAGGGATGGGAAAACATGAAAAGCTGCAATGTCACACAGCTGAATGTCACACACACTGTTAGAGCTATATGCTGTTACAAATTTAGCAGCTGCTTGATATAAAGTCTGTCTACACCCCAAAACATTGTTGGTCAAGTGAAAAACACAAGAAAGTATTTAAAAAATATGTACCAAATTTAATTCCCAGTACTTCCAAGACATTTTCTGGTTTTAAAACCTTTAAAAACAGAAGCCCCTTATGATTTGCAGCTTCCTATGCATCACTTGACCAGAGCTAATATTATATTGCTGACATTATGTCAGAACTTAATGGGGTTGTCTTAATGATTATCAATGCCTGGTTTCTGGGAGATAGACAGTTCCAGCTGTCAGTCAGTACATGACATCTCTTCTGGCATGCCTGCATTTATGCAAGCGAGAAAGTCTCTTATTGATGCATCCAGATACTACTATGCCCAATTGCCACCTGGCTACACTGGAGAAAGGCACAGTCACATATGGCTGCTTTTGAAGAGCCAGTGGCATTAAAAGCATTATGTGACTCTTTGGGAGGGGGGGCAGATTATCCCTTCTTCAGTCCTTGGCCACCTCCAGATATGGGGGGTGGGCAGGCAGGGCTTATCTGAAACCCTGGGAAGACAGCTTCCTATGTCCAAACTTAATGCTTAGGTCTGGCTAACATATAGTGTGTATAGTTTGGAAGATGAAAAGGCTAGGGAAAGTACAGGCAAATGGGTTCCATCAGGAGACCTGAAAAGCTGCCATTGGTTTCAATAAACTGGGCTCAGATAAAAGGAGATGCAACTGGGACTACTCAACAACAGCACTGCTTAGGCTTTGCCTCCAACATTGCATGTCACTGTACATAGAAGAAGTCAGAAAAGCCACACACCAAACTTTGAGACATGAAGCTGAAGGAAAGCACCTTTGCAATGGCAAGGTGATAATGGCTAAGTAATTGGCTTTGACTCTATTGTATTCATTCTTTATCCGGAGTTCTAGGCTGAGTGGTCCCACATGAGGATGTCTCTATTACTTTATATAATACCTTTGAATTTCCCTCACCATTTGGGGAGCAAAGCAGACACTCCAAGGTGCACTATGTCAGTGTAAAGTATCAAATGAAGAAAGACACTTCTTGGCAGGCAGTGTACAACTCAGGTTCAAGCTGTCATTCGAGTGTGTTGCTTTGAATAGAATGACAAATCTCAAAAGTGCTAAAAGCCTTTCGGTCAGTGAAAAAACAGAAACAAGTTCTCTCAGTACTCTCCAGCCATGCCTTGATTAAATCACTACCTCTCTGAAAAAAACAAGGGTTGCTTTCCAGCCTAAACACTGGAGTGACTTCACTCAAGAGGGAGCAAATTTCTCCGTTCTTGTTTGGATGCTTGAAGCTCTGGACATGTGACTTAGGAGTTTTTTGAGGAGAAGCAATACAGTAATACTATAGATACAGAAAGTCGCTCCCCCCCCCCCCTTTTGCGTGTAGGCCTTTTAGATGGAAAAGCATCGTGGGGCCCTTTAGAGAGTAAGCGCGCACAGATCTTTTTCTTTCCTTTAGGTCATTAACTTACCCTTTTCAGTTAATTCCTTCCTTTAAAACTTGTGTGATGAAAGAAAAGGAAAGGAAGAAACCAAATCCAATTTATACTATTTAATTTGCTTTTTAGAGCATGTCTGGCTCCATTTTCATCATTATAGAAACAATGAACTCCCCCAATTACTGCTTGATGGATTCATGAAACATCGGGGTGGTCTCAGTTTTCAAGAGCAATGGGCATTTTCTCCCAAAGCCACATTATCCATTGTTAAATTCTCCGATTTGCCTAGAAAATTCTTTCAGTTGATTAAAATCACCCAAATTAGGATTTATTTAGCATCACATAGAACACAGAAGAGGTATGATACCTTGGCTTCTAGTGACAGAGCTGGATCCCAAAGCACCCTCAGACAGTGTACCTGCTCCTTCAGGGGAGCGCAACTCCATCTATGGCAGGCAATTGACCAACGTCTTTGACATAATGAGTTGCCCGATTCAAGCTCATCCATCCCACCACTGAATTTTGGCACTGGTCCAGAGCCTGCATGACCTCTCCTGATGTAGATGCTCTACAGAAATAGAGCTGAGGTGTCATAAGAATGGTGGTGGCAGCCTGCTGCAAAACTAATGATCATTCCCAGTGGCTTCATGTAGATATTAAATAGCATTGGGGATAATGTAACTGTCAGGAGCCTGAAAAGCCCTCTCCCTGTGCTACTGTCTGGACTTGGTCCCACAGATCCCATTTCTTCTAGCTCAGTTTATACCTATTTGCAAATAGTCACCTGACCCAAACTTTGCTGCTAGCACTAATGTAAGCTGCTATGGTCTCAAACAGCAGCTTATTATAGATGATTGCTAAATAAATAAATGTATGAAGATCATAGCTGTATTTTCTCTGTTTCTCTGCCATTACATGTAGTGGCTGTTTCCATAAATCAGCCCACTGTTTTGTGTGTCCATAGGTACATCTACACAGAAGCAGGTCTCTCTTGTGTGAATGGGCTTTGGAATCCTTCTTAGATAAACTATATATATATATGAAAATAACTGATTTACAGACAAGGGAAACTTGGCATTCCTGGCCAGTTTTGAAAGCTGACATAAATATGTGTGCATGTGTGTTTAAAACAACATGCTGCAGGTTATTAGACTGTATTAGATGAATAATTTTTAAAAAAACACCCCACAAGCCAGACAGTACTTGATCCTGGCTTGTAAAAATGTAGAAGGCAATTGCTTGGATAATTTTAGCTCTATTTTAAGACCTTCCTATAGGAATGAAGCCCCCGTTAACCACCTTTTGACCATCAGTGTGACTCCAGACTGATCTGTTGAACTTAAAAACACATCTGATCTGTACAATGGAGATTACGACCAGGTCCTGCTGCTCCACCTGAATAACTATAATGTGCTCATAAATCAGAAGTGGGCATTCCACTGTGACAGTATTCTGAATGGCCTACTGTGCTTAAGCCTGCGTTACCCATCAATGCTCTCTTGTACAAACACATATAGGTACTTTAAAGTACACTCTTATGAAAACACAAACAACAGGTTGGCACAGATAGCCCACACAAAGTCAAGATCTACAGAAGGCAGTACCTGGAGAGTTCTAAGAAATGAATGCAGAGGTAAAGCAATTAAAATTATTGAAACTGACTTTTGCTCAATGTGATCTATCTGTCTCTCACATTAGATCTCTCTACATACTTCTGGCTGAGGGGTATAAATCCTTCCTTCCTTCCTTCCTTCCTTCCTTCCTTCCTTTCTTTCTTTCTTTCTTTCTTTCTTTCTTTCTAGTATACGGCATATTTAAGTCAGTCTTTCCCAACCTGGTGCCCTGCACATTTTGTTGCACTATAACTGCCCTCATTCCTGACTATTTACCATAATGGCTAAGACTTATGGGAGTTGGAAACCAACAACATCATGAGAGCACCAGGTTAGGAAAGGATGTTATAAGTAAATGAAAAAACAGAATACACTTATAACAGAATGTTATAAGTAAAAGAAAGAACAGAATACATTGAACAAAGCTCATTACAAAGAACAAAGCAAATTACATGTGATGCATGTAACAGAGAGTTAAATTAAACACAATTTCATAATTTCATTGTACAATAACAAAAATGACACATCCTATTTTTTAAATTAAAATTTGAGTCAGGATTTCATCTCATAACTAATCAATTTTAAATGCTTCCTAAAGTTTCAGTAATGCCTGGGGGGGGGGGACGGGACCAAATAGCACCATCCTTCTAATTACAGGCTCTTTTGCTTGTCTTAATGCGCTGAATATTATAACGATTCTTAGTTAGTCAATGCTGAAAATACCAATGTTGTACATGTATCTGATCTCCCAGCTGAGGCACTTGTAAAACTGCCCATAACTCCTTCTCCTTTGATCTGGACAAACATAGAAAACATCCAAAAGAATTTAAATACCCCACACCCACACAGAGAAAAATGACAGCAGGCCATAAACAATAGTGGTTCTCCCCCCCCCCCCTTTCAGACATGGTACAAATCATGGAAGACTGACAACATTAACAGGTGCCTGGAGAATATAGTCCACCAGCCAAACATAGGGACACTGTGAAGGTGCCCACAGTTTGAAACAGCAGGTAGGAATAGAAACCAGCAACAACTTATGTACAGTGGGTGGTCTGCTTGTTATCTTTTTACAAATGACAGCAATTTTCCACTTGGGAGACCTGAGGCAGAACTGAATGCAAGGTCATAAGGATTTGGACACACAAAGGTTAGGCCCACCATACGTTCTGCTACTTATAACTTTGCATTGCAATGCACCTGCAGAACAGATCATCTGTCTTATGTGCATCTACATTGTCTGGACCTCCCATCTGAGGCAGCCCATCAGGAAGTCACAGAGCTTGTTGCCTTCAGTGTTCTTGAAAATATAACTTTTGCACATGACAGTTACAGAACCCTGTAACCTAGAAAATCTCAAAATCAGCCAGACACCTTTTTAAAAAGTAAGTTTTATTAAACAATTTCGGAATATAATATCCAGGGTGTGTGGTTTGTTCTACAACAAAAGATATATACAACTAATAACAATAAACAATTGCAAAATGTATAAAATATTACAAGTGTGTTCTGCTTAACTTTACTCTCCCTTTAGTCTCCTTGCTTTATTATTGCTAGCACTACAAATCAGTGCTCAGGAAAAGGGAAACAAAAGTGTGGAAACCTTTCTGATGACACATAACTGTGGCTGCAAACGGAAATATGTAGCCTCTCATGATTAATGGTTTGCTCCCAGAAGAGCAGCAGGTTTAACGAATGTTGTGCGGTGGGAGTGTAAGAAGTCTCTCAGTTCAAATCTCTGCTTGTCACTCGTGAAGTTACTTGGTGGTTTTAGGCCTGCCTTTGGGTGACCACATGCAAAGGAGGCCACGGCTCCAGTGCATTTAACACTTAGTTGCCTAGAAGGGCTTTCAGCTGACATAATTCTTTTCTCTCACACAAGCTGCACAGACTGAAATTACAGTGGTACCTCGGGTTAAGAACTTAATTCATTCAGGTGGTCTGTTCTTAACCTGAAACTGTTCTTAACCTGAGGCACCACTTTAGCTAATGGGGCCTCCTGCTGCTGCTGCGCCGCCGGAGCCCGATTTCTGTTCTCATCCTGAAGCAAAGTTCTTAACCTGAAGCACTATTTCTGGGTTAGCGGAGTCTGTAACCTGAAGCGCATGAAACTTGAAGTGTATGTAACCCGAGGTACCACTGTACTCTTCTGCAGGTGCTCAGGTAGCTGCCTTCTGCTGCCAGGGTATTAAGTGGTACAGTCAGGAGGCATCATTTTACACTGATTCAGTGCCTTATCTTTAAAGTCATAAACAGTTTAGGACCTGAATGCCTCTTCCTTTGTCGGCCTGTCCAGGCTTTAAGTTCACATTCCACTGCCAGGGAAGTTCAGATGGCACCCAGCGGCGGAGCAAGCCGATTGGGCGCCTGGGGCGGTGTGCATGCCCTGCACCCAGGGGAGGGGCCAGCTGCCCGTGGGGCAGGGTGAGCCAGGGTAGGATGCTCCACAAGGCTTCTAAGGAGTCTGCCTGCCTCCTCCCACTCAGCTGCCCTACAGCTGAGGGGGAGGCAGCGAGTGGACTATTTGGGGCAGCATGGAGCCTGCAGGCACTCAAGCCACCATGTCTCTCCCAGGAGAGACGTGTGGCTCGGGCACACTGCAGGCCCCGTGGTGAGTGCCGCCCAGGATTTTGTCACCCCTCTCAATGGTGACACCTGGGGCGAATCACCCCCCCCCGCACCCCCTTCCTCCACCCCTGTTGGCACCACCACATTTGTGGAATGTCCTCACCTTCCATTTCACCACCAACTAAAGATGTACCTTTTTATTGGAAGTTGTATCTTTCTTGTTCTTGTTTAGTGTTTAGCCTTTTTTGCCATGTTTAGCTATCTTCAGTTCGCTAAATACTGTTGGTAATTGTTTTGATGATGGTTCTTATTATAATCTGATTAGCTTACCCACTTACTACACCAATGCAATAATCGGCGGAGCTTTCTGCCACTCTTTGGGAATTTAAAAATGAAAATAGTGGGCAGATAGAGGCATAGGGGATCTGATGCATGTAAGGATGGCTAAATTTATCCATTTTGGTTTCTCTCTGCTTCTATTTTTTTTTTTTCATTCTTCAGTTCGGTTCATTGCAAGTCCACATCAGCTTGCATGTTTTTGACCATGAAAATTCATCAGCATTTTACTGTGAATTTCTGCTAATGCACATTTTTTGCCCAATATACATGTTTTTACAAGTAATTTTGCTAGATATTCTGCAGTGTTGCATGTTAGTTTCAGTAATGCATGCATTTTATATACACCTTACCCTACCTGGTATGTGTGTTTTTGTGCACATTACTTGGCTGGAGAACTACATTGCAAAATTCAGAGAAGTGCAAATTTTGAAGAAATGGCTGCAGTTTGGTTCAAATATTATTTGGGAAAGTGCAAATTAGGTAGATATTCTTTTAAATGCACATGGAACTGAATTTCTCTCTCATCCCCAGATACATGACAGCAAACAGCCTTGCTTCGCCCAGGTGTTACCCACCCAGCTAAAAAACAGACCACAGAAATGGGGTAGCATCACCAGCAGGCAAAAAACAAACCAACCAGGGGGATGAAATGACTCCAGGTTCTTTTTAAAAAAAATAATTTTTATTAAGTTTTCCATTTTAACAATCCAATCAGATCACATTAAGTACAGTGGTACCTCGCAAGACGAATGTTTTGGAAGACGAAAAACTCGCAAGACGAAAGAGTTTTTTTGTTTTCTGAGTTGCTTCGCAAGACGGATTTCCCTATGGGCTTGCTTCGCAATACGAAACGTCTTGCGCCTTTTTTTAAAAACCGCCAATGCATTCCTATGGGAAACCATCAATACACAGCAGTGCTTCGCAAGACGAAAAAATTCACAAGACGGAAAAACTCGCAGAACGAATTAATTTCGTCTTGCGAGGCACCACTGTATTCCAAATTATATAAATACATATCATATAGTCCAAATATTCTGCCAAATTATAATTTTTTGTTGGGGCTTCCCATGCTTCAAGTTCAGTGTGGGCTCTAATCATCTTATGTTTCTACTGCCTTGAGTTTCCAATAGTTCCTTCTTCAAATCTTCCTGTTGTTATCCTTCCTTCTTTCGTGGCCTCTGACTTGTTTCCACAGGCGAGTTGAAGTAAACAATAATGTGCTTCTGTGTGAAGTTTGTATGACTCCTTTTTTTTGCAGCTGGTAAGTCTATTGTTTGCAGAATGTCCTCACACGCTAATGTTTATGCCGAATCAATCCAAAAGTCCTTCTCTAGTGGCAGACGCCATCTTCTCTCAGTTCTGATGAAATAAAATCTAGGCGTTTGCTCATTAATTTTCTCAGACAGGTTGCATCAAACATTAGTCTTTCCAGGGGAGATTTGACAAATCAGACTTGAAATACAGATATAATAACAAATTAAGAGCTCACCTTCCCCATGACTATTTATCTCTGCAACACGGTCTTATCCCAAAGAAATGACTCCAGGTTCAGTGGAGCCAGCTTAGCCCAACAGTTGCACAGACTGATGCATTGTTTGGATCCTGCAATTGCCTACAGTGGTTTGAGACCCATGGGCACTGTCTGGCTTTTAAAAAATGTTTGTGGGAGGGCAGATATTGTATTGTTGCTTTTGTTTTTACTCATTTTTTGTCTTTTTACCTTGTCTTTTATCTTGTGAACCAGCCTGAGGACTTTTGGTGTTGGGCAGCATATAAATCTAATGAATAATAATAATAATAATAATAATAATAATAATAATAATACAAATTAACATTTATTGTGAACCCCAAACAATTTTGGTAAAAAAAATCATTTCTCAAGGGCATGTTTTTCCAGCAATAATAATAATAATAATAATATAATAGTAAATTTTATTTATATCCCGCCCTCCCCAGCCGAAGCTGGGCTCAGGGACACTTCTAACATACCACGGATACAGCAGAAACTTTTTAAAAAAAACTGCCTTTGATCAGGATGGGAAAATCTGGCCATTTCTGTTACAATTTTTCATTTTTCCTCAACTCACATTTCTGCATCGGTTTGCAAATTTTAAAGAAAAAGGTCCTTATAAAAATTCAGCATTTTAGTGTGTGTTTTTTGTATACAGTGGTACCTCAGGTTAAGAACGAAACCGTTCTTAACCTGAGCACGCTTTCACTAATGAGGATGCCGCTGCCCTGCCACCGGCGTGTGATTTCCATTCCCATCCTGGGACAAAGTTCTCAACCCGAGGTACTACTTCTGGGTTAGCGGAGTTTGTAACCTGAAGTGTTTGTAACCCGAAGCGTTTGTAACCTGAGGTACCACTGTATGAACATTTGCCTAATGTACTTTTTTTTCTTTTTGCAAAGATCATACATAAAAGCAAATTTAATCACATTTCTTTCTCATCTCTACCCCTTGAGAAAGTCACCCCCAGCACTAGATTCTCAATAAATGCTAAGTTGTAGCACCTGGGGTACCCATCTTTTTGCATACCTACCTAGCCAACTTTGGGGTTAAGAGCAATGCTACCCCTAGAGACACCAACCCCAATTCTACCAAGAAAGGTGGGAGACAAGGAGACCAATAGCATCAGCCTATGCGGGTGGCACTGTGGTCAAAACCACTGAGCCTAGGGCTTGCTGATCGGAAGGTTGGCAGTTCAAATCCCCATGATGGGGTGAACCCCCATTGTTCGGTCCCAGCTCCTGTCAACCTAGCAGTTCGAAAGCACGTCAAAGTGCAAGTAGATAAATAGGTACCACTCCGGCGGGAAGGTAAATGGTGTTTCTGTGTGCTGCTCTGATTTTGCCGGAAGCAGCTTAGTCATGCTGGCCACATGACCCGGAAAAACTGTCTGCGGACAAATGTCGGCTCCCTTGGCCTGTAAAGCGAGATGAGCGCCGCAACCCCAGAGTCGTTTGTGACTGGACTTAACTGTCAGGTGTCCATTACCTTTACCTTTATGCACATCTATTCAAAGTAAGCCCCACTGAGCTCAGCGAGGTTTCCCCTCCGATAAGCATGTATAGGATTGCAACCTTGATATCAATAAATACATTTATTACTACTGCACTACAACTTGGTGGTAAATGTGAGACTCTGTGAGAAAATGATGGTTCTAATCGTAATTATTTTCCAAACGTTCATTGTAAACCAGATCATTTTCTTCTTTTGGAAAATATATTTTGGACTCTGTTTAGCTCAATTTCCCCCATAACTTCATTGTCTAAACTAAACTGACACCTGCTGTGGTTGTGACAGTAGTATGCACCTGTCTCAGTCAAGGAGCCACATGTTTTACTTTCCCCTGGAGATGATGTCTGGACTAATCAGCAAAAAGAATGACACCCTCCCACTATGCTGGCCTGACAGATCTTGAAACTTACTACAGTTTCATGAGCCTAAATATACAGCTGGTTCTTAAATTATAACACCAAAGACCAGAGGTCAGTGCAGTAAAACAGATGCAATTATGCTTTCAGCCGTCAGGCTGGCATCAGAATTGTCACCTCTGTGACCACTTTGTTCATCCTATACATGTATCAAGTTTGATGGTAAGCATGTAAGTATTCATCTGCAATATCTCTTCATTTTTAATGCCAGTGACTGCAGTCATAGAATCATAGAATTGTAGACTTGGAAGGGACCCTAAGGGTCTTCTAGTCCATTGCAGGAATCTCAACTAAAGCATCCATGACAGATGACCATCCAAGCTGAAAAACTTCCAACAAAGGGAAGTCCACCACCTTCCGAGAGAGTCCATTCCACCGTCAAACAGCTCTTACCATCAGGAAGTTCTTCCTGATGTTTAGTCGGAATTTCCTTTCTTGTAACTTGAAGCCTTTGATTCAGGTCCTACCCTCCAGAGCAGGAGAAAACAAGCTTGCACCATCTTTTGTGTGACAGCCCTTTAGGTCTTTGAAGGTGGCTATCATATTTCCCTTCAGTTTCATCTTTTTCCACGCTAAGCATACCCAACTCCCTCAACTGTTCCTCATAAGGCTTGGTTTCCAGACCTTTCTTCATCTTGGTTGCCCTCCTCTGCACACATTCCAGCTTGTCTATACCCTTCTTGAATACCTTCTATAAATATTAAGGATTGCCATCTACTGATTTAACCAGACTGCTCTAGAGTGTGTGCTGATTCATACAACGATATAGATATGTGGTGGCCACTCAGAGTTGACCTGCAAATTGACTTTCCTCTGCACACACCTCACCCCCACAAGTTCATGCTCTCAGGTCATGAACCCATATATAGTACAGTGGTACCTCGGGTTAAGTACTTAATTCGATCCAGAGGTCCGTTCTTAACCTGAAACTGTTCTTAACCTGAAGCACCACTTTAGCTAATGGGGCCACCAGCTGCTGCCGCCGGAGCACGATTTCTGTTCTCATCCTGAAGCAAAGTTCTTAAAGCGAGGTACTATTTCTGGGTTAGTGGAGTCTGTAACCTGAAGCATATGTAACCTGAAGCGTATGTAACCCGAGGTACCGCTGTAAGGTGATTTTGTCTGGTTTGAAGCAGTTTTTCACACCTACCCTGTGCTCAATGGCCAAGAATATTGATCTAAGTTGTTAAGCTCAGGACACCACTATTAGGGCTATTAGGGCGAATGGGCACTGCCCCACCAACTTCAGCCTGGCCTCTACCTGCTTGCCTTCTTATTTACAGCCTGTCGGGGGCTGGTGCTGCCTGTCAGCTTTCTCCTCCCAGCTTTCTCCTCCCTAGTCTCAGTGTAAACCTCATAAAACTCAGTAGGGAAGGAAAATGGGGGGGGGGGGAAGGGCAGAATTAGTTGGTTTGGCCTGTCACTGGTTCTGGCTCCACCCACTGCTGGTTTCCCTGCCTTCAGCTGTACCAGCCCCAGGGGGTCACCAACCACCCCTGCCTTACCCACCCTAGTTGTGGCCACTTCTGCACACACACCCCTTCTGTTTAAATCAATTCCCTTAAAATCAGAAACACAGCATTGTCCAAGTGTGTGGAGTGCAGTGGATTTGAAAAGAGCAGAAGGAACAATGGAATTTGCAGGTTGTGTGAGCACCAGTGGCGTAGCGTGGGGGGTGCAGGGGGGGCCGGCCGCACCGGGCGCAACATCTGGGGGTTAGGGGGCGCAAATTACTTGCCTTGCCCCGGGTGCTGACAACCCACGCTACGCCACTGGTGAGCACAGGAAGCTGCCCAGTCTATTTGCCCATGTAGCCCAGTTCTGTCTACACTGACTGGCAGCTGCTTTCCAGGATCTGAGGCAGGAGTCTGTCACATCACCTGCTCCCCAATCTTTTTAACCAGAGATGTCAGAGATTAAATGTGGGACATTCTGAATGCAAAGCACGTCCTCTGTCTCCCAGCTATGGTACTTTGTATTTGCAGGCAAGGGAGAAAATGTTAGGATGTGTGGGGAAGGAGACTGGAATGACAGAGAGGTTTCAGCTGGCTGGCTGGGTTGCAGTGAAGGAAAGAAGTTTTCCCCAAATGCTGCTTTCCAGATGTTTTGGACTACAATTTCCCAGTAAGCATGGCCAACAGTCAAGATGATGAGAGTATTTCAAAGCATTTGGAGGGCACCAAGAAGGGAAAATAATATGTGTGCTTCAAGTACAGATGTTCTCACCCTTAAGAATGTGCAAGGCATGATGAACGGGAGCAGAATATGAGACCAAGAGAGAGTGGTGTGCTTAAGCACAGTGAAGTCATGGGAGAAACAAGATTTGAACTCGGGGCTTCCTGATCCATAGCAAAGGCTGTGGCTGGGGTATAAATAAATTATTATTATTATTATTATTATTGTTGTTGTTGTTGTTGTTGTTGTTCCCCAGCATCCTAGGAACTGTCATTTACCTGTCAGAGCTCCATTCCCAGCACCTTTAACAAATTACGGTTCCCATTATTCTTTCTTTTCTTTTTAGGGTGGGGTTATGCACTTTAGGAAGGGACACAGGTGGCGCTGTGGGTTAAACCACAGAGCCTAGGACTTGCCTATTAGAAGGTCGGCAGTTCGAATCCTCGCAACAGGGTTGCTTCTGTTGCTCGGTCCCAGCCCCTGCCAACCTAGCAGTTCGAAAGCACGTCAAAGTGCAAGTAGATAAATAGGTACTGCTCCGGCGGGAAGGTAAACGGCGTTTCCGTGCGCTGCTCTGGTTCACTAGAAGCGGCTTAGTCATGCTGGCCACATGACCCGGAAGCTGTATGCCAGCTCCCTCGGCCAATAAAGCGAGATGAGCATTGCAACCCCAGAGTCATTCGCGACTGGACCTAATGGTCAGGGGTCCCTTTACCTTTACCTTTATGCACTTTAAATATATGGTGTATGCAGCCTCAAGCTCTTAGTTATGATACCAGACCAGTTCTTTTTTGCCAGTTCTCTAGTACCTATTAGTATAACAAGCATGGATAAACCTCACATGGTAATTACCTAACGTAGTTGCCTGGCACAATGCTTTGAAATATTACTTCATTCTCTCTCTTATGCTCTCACTTTTAAACCACATCATGTTGAAAAAGGAGAATTATTGTTAGGTCAGGTCTTGAAGTCCTCCTTTTTATTTATTTGCATGTGTATCCTGCCATACTCAGATTTTCATTTCTAGAAAAAGATACAGATACAGAAACTCTGGTCAGAAACAACACTGTCTGATCTGAAAGATTTTCCTGCTAAAGATTAATGGCTAATCCCTGGTGTCAGGCGCTGTCTATGGTTATTCAGTAGTAAAAGGAAATGCAATCCAAACCTGCTTGCGAGCACTTATGTTAACCTATTTTTACTTCATGTGTTCCAGGACTGAGCACAGGTGCCAGGGCTGAGTGCTTTTGAAGTGCATCACAAAGACTAAGCAGGTAGCAATCCAAGAAACACTCAGTTAAGAGCAATTGGATGCAGGAAAATTTCCTTCCGAGTAAACATGCCTTGGATTTCACTACTACACCATTATCCCTTCAAATATTATTTGGGGCAGTTTGAAACACTCGAACCCCGTCTCAAAAATGATTTCATTTGATTAACTGAATCAACCAGGTGACTTTGCTTGCACCCTTCTTTCTGCTTTTACTGTAAACAATATTTTTTCATTCCCATTTTTAGGTGTGTATGAAAGTCTAAAATTATCAATGCCTTTGAAAGGTGATGAAGCTGCGTGTGAAAACAGATTTAAGCGAAACTGAGTAGTAATGGGGATACACATTATATTCTCCAAGTTTCTGGTTTTGTGATTTTCTTGTTGTTGGCCATCTTTATTTTTGTCATATGTGAATTTTCCTAGCTATTTCCTTTGTTGAATTCTTTTGTTTAACCATAACTGTGACCAAACTGAGGAATGCACTTGACATGTTCAATAAAGCAACTGCTTAATGTTTATGGCAAGCGCTCTCCATTTACACTGTTAATTCAAATTGCCTGGATTGTTATAAAACTGTGAATGGGATAGAATTACCCACCTTACCAGTGTGCACTTGAAATAGATCGCACTACAAAGTGGCACAGGTTTTCCTATTAAAATGTTAAGGGGCATGTTCTTAAGGGTGGGAGCACCTGTAGCAGAAGCACACACATTCTGTTTAAGATTGTAATGCTATACTCTGATGAGAAATCGACCTACTCAGACAAGATAGAATTCCCAAATGATACAATTAACTGTACATTTCGCAGCAAGGAATGAACAACTGCTTATACTAAAATTATTTTTTCCCAGCTATACCATATTTTTCCGTGTATAAGGTGATTTATTATTATTATAATAAAATAATGTTTTAAATTTGGGGTCATCTTATACATGGAAAGTGCAGAGGGAGGACAGGTGATTGGTGGCAGCCGTGAGCAGGAGATTGTCAGCGGCGATTGGGTGGGTGATTGGTGGCTGCGGCAGGGCCTGCTGGCGATTGGCTGCTGCTGCGGCAATTGCACGGGCGATTGGTGGCTTCGGCGAGGCAATCCCCTCCCCTAGCTCAACAACTCTGTGCAATCCTCCCTCCAAAAAGCTTAACAACTCTGGGCAATCTCCCCCAATAGCCTTAATTTGGAGTCCCCAAAAATAGGGGACTCTTATACACGGGGGCGTGTTATACACGGAAAAATACAGTAATTAGGAGGCATTGTTCCACATTACTTGTCTTGTGTCATCTTTCTGAATTCTCGCGTTTTATCCGCACAACCTTTTTCTGATGTCAACGTGCATTGGATTATGTTGCCTGTCTGTGTTGAAATATGTGGGCAAATGGTGTGAATGCTTCCTTCCCGAAGGAGATGAATCAACAAAAGTTATGATAATTCATCAGGAGTCCAGGAACGTGAATGGTTTCCTTTTTTGCTTTGCAGAAACAATGAAAAGTGTCTCTAAAATGATCTATACAGAGACATGTAGTTTTAGCCCTGCACACCATAGAGATCCCCTGATTTTCACTGCAATGCACCCTGAGATCACTAGAAGACAGAATACTTTAAACTGTCTTTAGAATGTTGTTTTTTTAAAAAAAATAAAAGGAAAAAAAGCTGTAACAGTTCTTAGAATGTTTTAGCAATTTTTAGAATGCTTTTGAAAAAAATATATGAATGCGTTTGCTGCCATGGTATCCTTTGGGAGGGAGTGATATAAACTGAGTGAGTGAATGAATGAATGAATGAATGGTGACGATAAATGAATAATCAACAATGGTATGTAGAGGTCCTTAATTTTTGTTCAGCAATCCCATCCTGGGGCAGGAGTGCTAATGCAGACACAGAGTTTCTTCATGGGCAACAGCCTTCATATTAAACTCACTGAAGGGAGTCAATTGGTGTGTGAGAACTGGGTCCTTCGCTGAAATGAAAGGGGACTCCGTCAAGACATCCATGTGCTTAACTGGCCATTAATGGATTTCTGGCCCAGGATAATCCTCCCATTTAGAAGCCCCTATCTTTACAGCGTTCAGGCTTGTATAGTTCAACCAAAACTACTTGGGCTATTTGGGTCTACAGTGGTACCTCAGGTTACAGACGTTTCAGGTTACAGACTCCACTAACCCAGAAATAGTACCTCAGGTTAAGAACTTTGCTTCAGGATGAGAACAGAAAATGCACAGTGGCAGCGGGAGGCCCCATTAGTGGTACCTCAGGTTAAGAACAGTTTCAGGTTAAGAATGGACCTCCAGAACATAAGTTCTTAACCTGAGGTACCACTGTATTTTCCTTTTCTTGCCATGAGATGACAATGTTGAGCCAGCAAGGACTTATTTGTCCCAAAACTCTGGTCATTTTCTCTTCTCACAAGATTAATTATATATAGATATAGATCGGGGTCAGCAAACTTTTTCAGCAGGGGGCTGGTCCACTGTCCTTCAGACCGGGGGCCGGACTATATTTTGCAAAAAATAATAATGAACGTATTCCTATGCCCCACAAATAACCCAGAGATGCATTTTAAATAAAAGGACACATTCTACTCATGTAAAAACACGCTGATTCCCGGACCGTCCGCGGGCAGGATTGAGAAGGCGATTGGGCCAGATCTGGCCCCCAGGCCTTAGTTTGCCTACCTATGATATAGATATATAGATATATTCACCTTACAGATGAGATTGCTCTTTCCATACAGTCTTTCTCAATCATCCTTGTGAATGTGGGGGGTAGGTTTATATACCAAATTTAAAGACTCAGTTATTCTTTCATTCATGTTTTTTTGGGGGAAGAAAATCCTATCCCAAGTGTGTGTTTGTGTGTGTGTTTTTTTATAGCTTTCTTTAAACTGTTCCAAAATATGCCTTTGTCTTCTAGAGGGGTCCACATTGTCTCCACGTAAGAGCTGTGTCTAAGGCTCTGCCCAGATTCCCTTACCTCCGAATGTGCTTTTCTCCTCCCTAAGCCCATTGTAAGACCCTCTGCAGTGCACAGGAGAAGGAAGTTTATCGCAGGCTGAAAAATTATTCTGTAGCTAATGCTGGCTATAATTTCTTGCACTCCGCTCACTAATCTCTTCCCCTCATGCATTATTTCCTGATACGGCATTAGCAGGCCACATGCTGATCCGCTGTTACTTCATGGATTTGGAAATTAATCCGCGAGCCCACAATGATGTAAAACATTAAATATTGTTTTAAGTATCGGAGGCGCCATCCTGCCTGCACGGTACTTAAGGTGGGCAGCACGCCAGCAAGTTTGCTGGCAAATGGCTGAGAAACAGAGCATGCCCACTCGTAGCGAACAAAGCAAAAAGCCCGGACAATAAGGCACGGATGATGACAGACAGGGAGGAGCTGGTGCCTTCAGTGGGCCATTTGACCGTTATATCAGCTTTGGAAATTACACCGTCTAGGAGGCTAAGAGTTTCTTTCTACACTCCTGCTGCCTCGCTGCTTGCACCTGCACATCTAAGGGGAGGCTAGAATGAAAAGAGCACTTTGTGGCCTTCCAGAATCTCTCCAGCATTAGTTATTATATGCCCTCTTTTTTTTGCAAAGAAATTCCCTTTTCAATGTGCAAAGGGAAGATTGTTGGTGAAAAGGCACATGTACACACAGTCCCAGGGCTATTCGACAAGATTAGGAAGCAACAACAGGCTAGATGGCATCGTTACTTTTCAAAATTATGCTCCACACTAGGCCAAGAGGTTAGCGTACGGAAAAAACTGTCGGCTTGGTGGTTGAGAGGATCATCATAACAATAACCATTTCTGTAGCACTCTGCGAGGGTTAATGTTTCGCTCATTTGGACTGTTATAAAGCAACAACACCTGGAAGATGTGGTCTCAGTTCTCAAGGCCACCCAGAAAGCTGTGTGCTTTAATTTGAAACTGGGTATCTAAACCTAATTCTCTTTCCACTGGGCCACACTGGCTTGTGTGCTATGCTTGGATGTCTGGTTAAATTTGTTTTGGCTCTTTCTGGAGCAAACAAATATAACCTGCTGACCTGCACTTGGGTTATTCTCTAGCCCCAATGTTATTCTCATCTGAATATGACGTCTTGACATTGAAGTTCCCTTTCCTGCCTTTTTTTTGTGAATTTACTAGCTGGTGACCAGTCAGGCTCCATTGAAGCCAATGTCTAACTCTTCACAATAGGAGCAGAAGCTGACCTGCCATATTTAAGGGATTCAAGGAGCTGGTATATAGTTAAATTCAGACTCCGAGGATGAAAAGACAAGGCAGAGTAGTGTGTTGAACTTTGTGGATCTGTAATATATTATCCCAGTTCTCCAAATAAAAATGGAAGCAGATGAAACCTCTGAAGGATGCCTCAGAGAAGGTCCTGAGAAAGCCACACTTTAGGATTTCCCAGTAAGGAATGAACAGTGGTCCTATGAATGCTTCATGTTGCAGGATAAAAAGGGGTTGTATACATCCAACTAATTCATACTCAGGGTAGGTCCATTGATATCAATAGACATGATTAAGTTGTAAAAATTCAACATTTTAGTGTGAATTTCTCCAAATAAGCACATTTTTGTATGCAGTTTTGACTAATGCACACATTTTTGTAAGCCATTTCTCTTAATACAATGCATTTTTGGTATGTTATTTTCATTAGTAGTTTCAATTTTAGGCACATTCTCTCCTTTGCAGCTAATACTGCATGATGATTCTTACACAACAAGATTAGTTTTAGTACATGCTAGGGAAAAAGTTATGTTTAAATAATGACTTCCACCAATTCACCTGGAGCAGCTTGCAATTTCCTGGAATATATATATATATATATATATATATATATATATATGCATGCTACATTGGTCATGTCACAATTTATGAGTTTTTATCTATTTGAGGTGATTGACCACAGTTGGTTTGTGGGTCTTAGCCATAACATTGTGAGCATTGGAGCTGGTTTATGCTCCGCAAAACTTGCCGTAATCTAAATCTCCTGATTTAGAACTTTAGAACTGTATGAAACCTAAAGAGAAAAACACCAGATTTTAGCAAGTGGAAGGGGACTGTTTGAAATGATGCAGCTTGGAACAAGAAGAATTCAGCCAAAGGTTAATCGCTGCTCATTTAAGCTGTGGTGTCAGCCAGCTGTTTTCTTCCCAAGAGGTGGTTGAGTGTTATCAGTGGGTGGCAACGTGATGCAGCCTCATCACTTTTCCAAACTGAAATAAACAATTATTCAACACAGTGCAAGTTGTTGTTTTTAACTACCTTTTGAAAAAGAGATTACAGGAGAGAAGAAAAAACGAACACCCTGAAGTAATCACTTTATGAATGACATGCAGTCATTTTGCCAAGATAGATGCTTTATTTCTGTTTGGTCACTCGTGCTTACATTGCTAGGAAGATAGGAAGCTCTCTTCTACCAAGTCCAACCATTGGTCCAACTAGCTCAGTATTGTCAACACCGACTGGCAGTGACTCTCCAGGACTTCAGATGGGGGTTTCTTCCAACCCTACCTGGAGATGCCAGCAATTGAACGTAGGAACTTCTGCATGTGAGGCAGTTTCTGAGCTATAATAAGAGCTATTTATACCCCACCCATCTGGCTGGGTTTACCCAGCCACTCTGGGCGGCTCCCAACAGAATATTAAAAACATGATAAAACATCAAAAATTAAAAACTTCCCTAAACTGGGCTGCCTTCAGGTGTCTACTAAAAGTCGGATACGGTAATTGTTTATTTCCTTGACATCTGAGGGTGTTCCACAGGGTGGTCACCACTACTGAGAAGGCCTTCTGTCTGGTTCCCTGTAACCTCACTTTTCACAGGGAGGGAACTGCCAGAAGGCCCTCAGAGCGGGACCTCAGTGTCCGGGCTGAACAATCGGGATGAAGAAGCTCCTTCCGGTATACTGGGCCAAGGCCATTTAGGGCTTTAAAGGTCAGCACCAACATTTTGAATTGTGCTTGGAAACGTACTATGAGCAAATGTAGGTCTTTCAGGACCAGTGTTATATGGCGGCCCACCCAGCTACTGCCTTTCCTAATGGAAAAGGAATGGAAAAGGTTGTTCTCTGCATTTGGTTATCTGACAATCCACAACTTTTTTAACCACCACCATCATCATCTTGGGGTAGTTTTGTCTTCTATACAAAGACACAGAAATAACCTACTCCCATAGAGTTCCCATTTGCTCCCATATATGACAATATCAAATGATGATAAGGTGGCGCTGTGGGTTAAACCACAAAGCTTAGGACTTGCCAATCAGAAGTTCGGCGGTTCAAATCCCCATGACTGGGTGAGCTCCAGTTGCTCAGTCCCTGTTCCTGCCAACCTAGCAGTTCGAAAGCATGTCAAAGTGCAAGTAGATTAATAGGTACCACTCTGGCAGGAAGGTAAACGGCATTTCCGTGCGCTGCTCTGGTTCGTCAGAAGCGGCTTAGTCTTGCTGACCACATGACCTGGAAGCTGTACGCCGGCTCCCTCGGCCAATAAAGCGAGATGAGCGCTGCAACCCCAGAGTCGGTCACGACTGGACCTAATGGTCAGGGGTCCCTTTACCTTTATATATGCCTTTGGCATATATAAACCAGTTTAAAATTATATGTCTGTAAAACATAATACAGATATTACATGAGTCTGTATACCCTCTTCGTTCTGGCTAGGCAAAATAGAATATGTGGCAAATTGATAGACTTGTCATCCATGATGTCATCTTGCAGCCAAATCTGATTAGCTAAGTAGCATAGTGATACCATCACATTCACTTTATAATCCCAGGTTATCTGGTATCAGCAGTATGACTAGGAAGTATTTCCCTCATTCTCAGCTGATTTCATTTTGTCTCCTTGATAGCTTCACAGACAGAGCCAAATCCAGATATGTATCTGTGAAGCATCATGATGCCACATTCTCTCTCTCTCTCTCTCTCTCTCTCTCTCTCTCTCTCTCTCTCTGTGTGTGTGTGTGTGTGTGAGAGAGAGAGAGAGAGAGAGAGAGAGAGAGAGAGAGAGAGATCTGATGGGCTGGAATTGCCTATGTGACTATCTATACAGTTAAAAGAAGCAGTAACCAGGGAAATGGCTGGAAATCTGCAGTAGCAAACAAAAATGACAATACCAAACATGATGAAAAGGTGAATATATGCACAACTGAAGTATTTTTGGAAAATATTTCTAATACCTTAAATTGTTGTTTTTGGCACAAACATTTAAACTAGAGAAAACTTAGCAGAAAAATCAGACTGCTGAAACTCTTATTGTGTGCCTGCCCTTCCTTTCCCTGGTCAGTAACACTAGCTTTGTCTGAAAAGAGGCATAGGTTTCCAAAGCTGTCCTCCTCTCAGGAGAGCCATTAAGCTAGTATTTTATATTATAGACATATGTAGTATGAGTAACTCCTTGGACTTCAAGAGCATATTAGAATGACTGTGCTGCATTCAAGAGTTCTTCATGGTTCATAAGAGATGCTTTTTGTCTTTCCATTAGGCATGGTCAATGGACCCAAATCTAGGAAGAGAGTCAAATGGTCAATGTGATTATAATCTTACCTTTGACTCTCAGCCAGTACTCCTTGTGTGAACACTACTTCTATGGCTCAAATCCACTGCTCCCTAAGAGACTATTTTTTCATGCACAATCCCATCTGTCATGCAACTTTCACACTCCTCAATGCTTCCAACAATAAAATCATTTTCCACTGGATTAGGACTGTTGTGACAGCTTGGAAGTCCCCTGCTGGTTGGTGGGAAACCAAGCCACATATTATTATTATTATTTATTTAAAAAAACAGGAAGATAGACTTGTAGAGGATCTAGAGAAATATTATGGCTGAAACAGATGTATAGGTAAAGGCTTGTGTGTTTATGTGGTGCAAAACTCTCTAGCAATTTAAAGCTAAAACTGAACCTCAGAATGTTAAAGCTACATGTAATAATTTGTGCTTTGTGGCTTATGAGGGTCATAGTCATTCATTAGCAACCAAGCCAATACAAGAGTAAATTGGCTTGTTCAGAGCTACTATTATGAAAAATGAGTATAAAACACTTACATAGTTAAAAAAGGAAACTGAAATTACAAGATTATGCATGTATACTCAGAAGAATGTCCCAGTGTGTTCAATGGGGTAAATGGGTATAAGATTGCAGCCTTAAACATCTTGCACTGAATTCAGTGGGATTTAAAAGTAGTTAAATTTGACAGGATCATGCCTATTAGTTTCAGAAACATTGTTGGCCTAATATGGATTGTGGAATTGCAAGAGTTTGCTTACTTCCAACGCTACTTAAACCTGCCGTGAAATACATGTTTCACATTTAGCATTTTTGGTATTGGGGTTGTATACGCACACAAACACTGAGAAGCTACCGTTCTAGGGTTTTCTGTTTTGGAGGTGCTTCGCAAAACAAATTTCCTATGGGCTTGCTTCGCAAGACGAAAATGTCTTGCGAGTTCCTGCAATTTTTTTTCGCTCCCCACCCCCTTTTTCTAAGGCACTAAGCTGCTAACAGCCTTTTAGCAGCTAATCCGCTAATCCCTTAAGCCTTTAATAGCCGCTAACAGCCGCTAAACCGCTAATAGCGCTAATCCGCTAATCCGCTAATGGGGTTGCTTCGCAAGACGAAAAAACCGCTAGACGAAGAGACTCGCGGAACGGATTCTTTTCGTCTTGCGAGGCACCATTGTACTATACTATACTATACTATACTCGGCTCCCGGACGCCTTGGGAGCTGAAAGTTCCGGCTCGCGAGCGATCGAAAACAGGAAGTGATTGTTCCAGTTTTCGAATGTTCTTTAGAAGCCGAACATCCGGCGTGGCTTCCACAGTTTCCGATAGGCTCCTGCAGCCAATTTGAAGCTGTGCCTTGGTTCCTGAACCGTTTCGGGAGTTGAACAGACTCCTGGAACGGATTAAGTTTGGGAACTAAGTTTCCACTGTATATACATATAGTGTCATTCAGCAATCTCTCTCATTTGTCATCGGCATCTATGCCTGCAAAGTTTCTTCTGAGAGTCTTATGCCACTTGACAGGTAGGTCTCCGAAAACCCTCAAGGCTAATTCCATTTTAACCTCCCCCCCAAAAAAACACCTCATTCTGAACCTGTATTTATAATTAGCACTAGTTTAGAGTGATCCTAGCACAGTATGGGAATGGAAAGCTACTAGCAGTTACTCAGATTTTTGAAGTGGCCAAATAAGAGAAACTGAAACAATTAGGTTTTACACATTTGAAGGGTTTGAAGTTACTGTCAGCATTATTATAAATAATTAAGTGGATTTACAGTGCTATCCTATGCATGTCTATCTAGCATAGAAGTCAATAGGACTCCATCCTAGGTGAAAGTGCATAGGATTTCAGCCTTAATTAGGCTGTGCTTTGACTCTTTCCCCCGTCCTTGTCTACCCAACATCTTTGAGACATAAACCTATTGACCTTTATATGTGTGTGTTCTAGACTCCCATCCAACATACAACTCTTGCTATATAAATTAACCAAAGAAACAAATATACATAAAGAAGTGTTTGTGAACTTGAGAACAGAAAAGGATGATATTCATTCTTATAATTCATTCTGAATTTTAAAAGCAGTGATCTGGAGGACATCCTAATACTAATGAGAATCTGGGAGGATCATAGAAATCAACATTTTGATTTTTGTATCACGTACATAGTTTTTTTTAAAAGCTGACTCCAAAAAATTACCCATAATTACTAGCATTGTGTACAAGTGAAACCTGCATATGTAGTCAACTGACAGCTAAATTTATACTGGAAATAATTGGACATACCTAATAAGGTGCAATGGAATCATAGCATGAATGACAAATGTCTGTGCACATCAGTGTTACATTTTCCAGGATCTAATCACATCAACCGTGCATGTGAGTCATGGTGACTCATTTTAAAAATTGCTTTACATTGTATGCCCTACTAAATGGATGTGAAATGTGCACAACAGAAACCTAGGGCATACTCTATCATACTCCAGAAAGTGATTGACTAGGTCCAAAGATTTGACTTTGGGTTAATTTTATTCAATAGGTATTTTTTCTAATAAATAAACACATAGGTACATGCTTCTCTGAGTACTGTAATGACAGTTCCCTTGTGTTTATTGTGATTTAATAGAGCTGGGCAGTCCTTAATGGAAGAGAGAGATTTTCTTGGCATTATTGATATTCATGTTTTGTACCCCACAAACGGTCACAAGCACATGTTCTGGAAACCCAACAAAGGTTTTTTGGGGGGTTTTTAAAAGTCCCACAGAACCCAATTACAAATAACAGATAGAGGTTTTGTATGGAGGAAGTCCCAGACTAAGTCTCTGTGATATTATCAGATATTATTAGTTGGTTGGGCTGGAAAACACCTCTGCCTGAAACCTTGAAGAGCCGCTAAGACAGAGTAGACAATACTGGGCTGGATGAACCAGTTGGATAAAAGTTAAGGCAGCTTCAGACATTATTGCTGTACTAATAGGAGCAACATGTACGACTATCCATCTAACCTAGTGAGGCAATGCCTTTTACTCCTGGAAACTAAAACAGCCTAGTCCTGGATTGCTGCTAAGTAGCGCACGTGGCGGAGGAGGGGGTGTGTGGGGGATGCTATTTAACTAATGGTTTCCGTGGAACTGTTGAAGAGATGCAGCAAAAAATATCCACAGCATCAGCAACAACACGGAAGGGCAAGGGACATGGTAATTCCCATGAATGTCCTCCACTCAAGCGCCTGCGTAAGTTGCTCCCACCTTTTAAAAGAATTTCATTATTGGGTTAATACATTTTAGTTTTCATTTATTGCCAGCAGCCTTGGAGGTCTATTGTCAGGCAGGAAGGTAGGGTGTATGTATCATAAATTAATCAAAATAAACATGTGTATGTCTGTGCACACGTGCATTATTATTATTATTATTATTATTATTATTATTACTGGAATAGGGTGAGTCCTGAAAACACACATCTCAGGTGTGTGTTTTTAGCATTTGCTGAAACCTGTATAGTGGAGAAGTCAGACACACTACTATGGGGAGGGAAGCTCACAACTTAGGGCTTTTACAGTGTGTGTGTGTGTGCGCGCGCGCGCCCGCGCCCCATTGCCACCCGCTGGACAGAACTGAAAATGTAGCTGAAGGATTTCTAAGTCACAACCTTCCAAATTAATCTGTTCTGTATATATTAATGTCATTGAATTGTAAATCCTAGAGAGGCCTAGCATTGTAATTGATAGACTTAGTTGAAATCCTGTCTTCCGTTTAAGTTTAGATTTCCCACGCTGTTAACCATTGTGAGAGTATTTTTGAATGGTTTCAGACACTCAGAAATGAAGAAATATGCAGCACGAGGCGTGCCTTATGTTTCCTATTCCCCATGATTCTCTGGGTAATCAAAATTTTTGCATCTTACTTCTACCTATGCTGGGGAGAAGCAAGCGTTTTGCTCCACACAGATAATTGCTATGCTCCCCCTCTACCGTAATTCAGTTTCTCTGACCATCCACAGATACTTTCCATTAACTACTGTTACGCTGTCTGCATTGTTTGCATTTAATCTGCCTGTCAATAGACAATTATTTCCTCTCACCTCTACCATATTTTTCTTGGAAGAAATCCACATTACAAAGTTCAGGAATGCTACTGAAGCAGCTCAGCTAACAAATGATGCATGTTAATAAGTATTTGATTAGGTCCGACCAGCAGTCAGCAACTGCCATATTCCTGCGGTTGTGTAGGTGTTAATTTGAAAAATTCCCCCTGAATTTGGAGTGTCAAACATCCAAATGGCTATTTATGTATTTAAAACATTTCTATACCACCCTGGATTTCAGGCTGGCGTACAACAGATGTAAGTAACAATACAACAAAACAACAACAGTACCAAAGTAAAAGACGGCAGAGAAAACTGCAAAGCACTCTGAGGCATCATACATATCTTAATATCCAAGCCTAGAGCTGGTTGATCTGACTTCCTTCACAGCCCCAAGTTCTCCCTCTGCTGTTTTTTTCATGCCACGAAAGGGATGGGGAACCTGTGACCCTTCAGATCTTGTTGGACTCCATCTCCCATCAGTCCTAGCTAGCATGGCCAATGGCCAGAGACCATGGGATTTGTCATCCAGAAACATCTGGACTGGAGGGCCACAACTTCACTGCCCCTGCTCTAGCAGATCTAGATTTGCGAAGCAGCGGGTAAGAGAAACAGATCTATGACTTCCCCGTGTTCACCTTTGAGCTATGTATCTCATCAGTTATGACGAGCTATTTACTAGTTTTTTAAAATAGACATATTGCTTGTTAACTGTTGTAGAATGGCATCTATTTTTCTTGTGTGCTACAATGATCAGAAAACCAGAAAGGCAGCACTAGCAAGAAGAAGAAGAAAGGAAGAGGAAACGGCAAGCTTTAAAGAAAAGCTCAACACATTTTAGAGTAGTTTTCTGTGGCTCATGCAAACATTCCCCCCATAAAGGATTAGTCCAAAATGTGTCAGGCTTGCATTAAACACCTGGAGTTTCCATCTCCTCCCTGCCTCCCAGTTTTGCTATACTTAGAAATAAGTTTTTTTAAAAAAAGTCTTTACATATTGCCCCAAATTGTATTTATTTTATTAGAAGTTATCAGAGTGGTCTCCCAGGGCAGGGTCTGTTAGTATGTGAGTGTGATAATAATAATAATAATAATAATAATAATAATAATAATAATATATTATTTATACCCTACCCATCTGGCTGGGCTTCCCCAGCCACTCTGGGCAGCTTCCAACGAAATATTAAAATACAGTAATCCATCAAACATTAAAAGCTTCCCTAAACAGGGCTGCCTTCTGATGTCTTCTAAAAGTCTGGTAGTTGTTCTCTTTGACATCTGGTGGGAGGGCATTCCACAGGGCGGGTGCCACTACCGAGAAGGCCCTTTGCCTGGTTCCCTATAACTTGGCTTCTCACAGTGAGGGAACTGCCAGAAGGCCCTCAGTGCTGGACCTCAGTGTCCGGGTAGAACGATGGGGGTGGAGACGCTCCTTCAGATATGCAAGTCTTATCAAACGGCAAAGCTCTGCAAATATTCTCCTCAGTCCTAATTCATGTACACCTGAAAGGTACATTGGGTGAAATCTCAAAAGCCTGTGGCAGTGAAAGGCAGGAGAACTCTTATGCATGTTTTGAAGTCCTCAGGCTCATGCACCAGGTAGATGTCTGACATATTTTGTAGACACTTACCTTCCTAATTTTTATTATCCAGATACCAATATTGATTGATTGATTGATTGATTGATTGCATTTATATTCCACTATTTCCTCCAAGGAACTCAAGGTGGCATACATGATTCTCCCCCTCATTTAATCCTCACAGGATCCCTGTAAGATAGGTTAAGTTGAGAAGCAGTGACTGAGCCAAGATTAGAAATTCAGCTTCACTGTCGAATGGGGGTTTGAACCCTGGTCTCCCACTGGCTTTTGTCAGAATAAGAATGTCCATTTCCTGCATTTCTGTGTTTACAAAGGCTTTTTAGCTCCTTCCAAAGCAATACAGACTTTCTGGTGAAAGCTTTTACCGTGAGCGTTGAGATCTGTAGTGCAGAAATCATAGTCAGGTTTGCCAGTCTTTGACTTCACACCAACAGCTGTTTCAATGTTGCAGAAATAAACTTTGCAACATTAGCTGGATCTAATTAGTTCAGCCCACTATTAATATGCTGGCAGCTTTTTGTAGCTTTTTGTAGCTTCCCATGAAACATGGCTTTAAAGAAGTCAATTGATTGGACCATTTGCAACTCATTCTCCTTAACATCTCCTTCCTTAGGGCATGATCCAGCCAAAGTTAAGCAAAGTTCCATTAATTTTTCTTAGGAGGAATAGGAAGCACAAGCTTAACTGTCCCAGTGAAACTAATAGGACGTGGACATTCTTAGCCTGATCTAGATCATTCATTAATGGCACCATTAGATGTTTTCTTTACTGTCTGATGTTGAAAGCTTTCCCTCCATGGTCTACCCAGTTTTATATCTATCTACAGCTGTGCGAGATCTTTCACTGACACACTTTATTATTTATTATTTGTTGCATTAATATCTAGCCTTTCCTCTAAAGAGCTTGAGGTGGTGTGTATGGTTCTACCTTCTCATATTATCTTCATAGCAACCCTGTGGAATAGCTAAGGTTGCGGGGCAGTGACTTATTCAAGGCAGCCAAAGAGCTTTATGGTTAAGTTCAGATTTGAACCCTCGTTTCTTTGATCCTAGCCCAACACTCTTAACCATAATACTCAGAGAAGTAGAACTAGGGTGTGGGGAACTGGTTTAAATTTAATATTCTTAGTCTAATAGTGTTGTGATTCTCCCTCCCTCCTCTGCTTCCTGCTGAAAACTTTTGGGATTTGTTAACCCACAGTTTCCTGTTACTTAATCTGAACCAGGAAACTGTGATCTAGACTAAAAACTAATATATCAAAGCCACTTCCTCCAAAAAGTGTTTTCTCCTAGCTGTTCTCAATTCTGGGATTAGAATTTATGTACAGGGACAGCAGAGCGTGGTGATAAATTTAGGGAAAGAGGTTTTAGCTGCTTGTTTAGGCACTGGGAATAATCTAATTTTAAAAAAATAAGCACAGTGGTACCTCAAGTTACAGACGCTTCAGGTTACAGACTCCGCTAACCCAGAAATAGCACCTCAGGTTAAGAACTTTGCTTCAGGATGAGAACAGAAATCACGCGACGATGGAACAGCAGCAACGGGAGGCCCCATTAGCTAAAGTGGTACCTCAGGTTAATAACAGTTTCAAGTTAAGAATGGACCTCCAGAACGAATTAAGTTCTTAACCCGAGGTACCACTGTATAATGTTATAAATTGTGTGTCTTTGTTTCTCAAGTTGATATATTTACATGGTTTTGTATGTATTGTGGTATTTTATGCATTGTAAGTTGCTGCTATTTTTATTGATTATAGATTAGTAATTATTTATTGTAATGGTTAAAGAGTGAATTTCTGTTCAATTATTATTTTCTGATAGTTTGAGAGTAATTTTTATTGTGTACTCTTATATTCTAATGGATTGTTGAATATTACTTTATTTGATACGTTGCTTATTCTAAAGCTATGATTTTATTATGACTTTGTGTATTGGATTGGATAAGGTGTGTGATCTTTGTTGCATATGTTGTTGTTGTTGTTGTAAACCACCATGTGTATAGTAATATAGAAAGGCAGTATACAAATTAAGTGAAATGAAAATGACTATGTCCTTCAAGAATTTTTTTTTTACAGCAAGTGAAGAAGACATGATATATATTTTGTGCTAATTCAAAATAGGGTGTAGACCCATGTTATAAATTGCCTTCTGTTTTATACAAACACACATTGATTATCCAAACCTACATTGATCTTCGATCTTTGATCGCCGAAGAATTGATGCTTTTGAATTATGGTGCTGGAGGAGACTCTTGAGAGTCCCATGGACTGCAAGAAGATCAAACGTATCCATTCTTAAGGAAATCAGCCCCGAGTGCTCACTGGAAGGACAGATCCTGAAGCTGAGGCTCCAATACTTTGGCCACCTCATGAGAAGAGAAGACTCCCTGGAAAAGACCCTGATGTTGGGAAAGATGGAGGGCACAAGAAGGAGGGGGTGACAGAGGACGAGATGGTTGGACAGCGTTCTCGAAGCTACAAACATGAGTCTGACCAAACTGCGGGAGGCAGTGGAAGATAGGAGTGCCTGGCGTGCTCTGGTCCATGGGGTCATGAAGAGTCGGACACGACTAAACGACTAAACAACAACAACAACACATTGATCTTATGAAGAAATGAGAGCTTGCATGTTGTGTGGGTGTGTGGGGTGTTGTGTGGGTGGGTTAATAACTAAATATTCCTGGGCCCTCTGCTTATGGACAGTAGACCCATTTAAATTTGTGGACCAAAATTAGCCTTGCCAGTTACAATGGGTTTACTTTCGGTGTGACAAATGTTGGCTATAGCTCAAACTCTTACTGGTCAGGGACTAGAACCATTTGCAATTTCTACCTTTGAAAGCTAGAAAGCTTTCTCAGTATCATGCTGTTATCTTGCAGTTGTCCTAGAAAAGCATGTGCCTTAAATCACAAACAACATGAGATGAGGTGGACAAATTCCAAGAGATTTTAAAAAAATGTTTTGGATCCCCTTTTTCTGTTTTGATGTGGGAAGAAAATAAGGAACCAGACACAGGATTAGCTGAATAAAAGACTTACAGCAAATCACACAAACATTAGATTGGTAATGGATTAATGTCTCAGATCGTCATGTACAACATCATTATTACGTGAGGAGACTTCTCTCTCCAGACTCATCTATTAAATATCACTTGAGAAACAACCTTAACATTTATTTCCTTGATACACATGAGAAGAATTTTGTTCTTCACCAGCTATAGTTCAAATCAATATAGTCAAGGATTTTTTTTTAAAGAAACACCAATCAATTAAAAATCCCCTCTTGTACACTCTATCATTTTTGTAATGAAACAAATCATGTGCTCATGACATACAGCATGATCCTATGTTTGCTTGTTTAGAAGTAAACCCCAATGATTCAGTGGGGCTTACTCTTGGGCAGGTGTCCATAAGATTGCAGCCTAAACACACGTCAAAAGTTGAACTTCTGATTTTTGCCTTGGGATTTGGTTCCTAGGCATCAAAGATCTGGGGCTACCCAGTCCTGTTGCCAAAGCACACAGTTCTGCAAACGGGTATTTGATTTACACATGCTTCTTTTGGCGGACTGTTGTCTAAAAGAGATACACCTTAAACGGAAGGGGTTGCCAAATACACACACTTTTGCAGAGATGTTTCCGCCAATAGAATGCATTTCTGTATATTGCTTTAACTAATATATGCACTGTTATGGTGACTTTACCTCAGCATATGCATTTTTGTACACATTACTTGGCTGGGGAATTGCACTGCAAGAATTCAGAAAAGTGTGAATCTCAGAGTGTGCCTGTGTTTCGGTATTGTTTCAGAAACTGAGAATTGGGTATGTTAGCTGTTAAATGCAAAGTGAATCAAATTTCTTCCCCATCTCTACATGCCAGTATTAGATTTTGAGTTCACATCCTAAAACAGTTTGCTCACTAAGGAGCCAGTGCTCTGCATTGCTGCATAGGATAGCAGTTACAGCTCCCCTGATTAATAATAATAATAATAATAATAATAATACCCCATCCATTTGGCCTGGGTATCCCCAGCCACTCTGGGTGGCTTCCAACATTAAAATACAATAATATGTTAAACATTGAAAGCTTCCCTAAACAGGGCTGCCGTCAGATGTCTTCTAAAAGTTTGGTAGTTGTTTTTCTCTTTGACATCTGGTGGCAGGGCGTTCCACAGGGCGGATGCCACTACCGAGAAGGCTCTCTGCCTGGTTCCCTGTAACTTGGCTTCTTGCAGCAAGGGAACCGCCAGAAGGCCCTCGGCACTGGACCTCAGTTCCTACAAGCTGTATCCTGTTTCTTTGCTTCTGCACTGATAGCTGGTCTTTATGTCTGTTCTACTTTTAAAAAGCTCAGCAACTATTGGGTTGTCCTGGTTTTTACTTTTTGAAATATGGTGAAATATACTGGGAGTCGAGAGTGGATTTCATGCTTTTTATTCAGCTCATAGTGGTGAGGAGGAATGGCAGATCCCCCACAATATCTGCTTTATATACATTATTTACACAATGGGCTGCACGTGATTGGCTAAATCCAGGATTCTCCTGTAGGCTAATCAGGTTGTGGATTCACTTCTACCTGGAGCTGGATTGGGTGGCTCCTGCGGACCAATCATACTGCTGCATTGTTCTAGGACCAATCAGACTGCTGCATTCTGAATCCTATTGTTCTAGGATCAATCAGACTGTTGCATTTTGGATCCTATTGTTCTAGGACCAAACATATGGCAACCCTAAAAATGGAGGCAACCATCTCAAATAGTGAGAGAGATGTGGAGCAAAGTGGCAAAGAGGTGATGGAGGGCTGTTTCCTGCCCTGTGGAAGCAGGTTTCAGCTGCTAGTCTGGAGAGCTTCTACACGCAGAATGGTTTTACCCTTCTGTTTAGGCAGTGAAATGTTTTGTGCCTGTCCCATGCTACTTCATCATGGGGGCAGAGGTGCCCTTGCAAGGTGTAGGAGCATAATGGGCCCTTTAAAGGCAAGTGCTGAGGAGACTGTACATACCTACATTCCCAAGCTTTAGGCCGACAATGTGGAAATCATTGGCTCAAACTGCTATCTAAAAGGTATCTCATGAGACTGGATCTTTTATAAATGCAGAATGCATGATTCATAAAGAACAAATCCCCCTAAAGCTTCATTTTTGAACAGCGTTCCGAACTTTACCTGTATGCCTCAAAATCCCAACCATACCTTGATTTATTACCCTATATTTGTTTTGCCAAACTGAGTTCTCTCAAAGACCAGACATATGTTTAGTTGCCTGAAGTTTGCAGGATTCTACTTTGTGCCCCAAGTTCCTCACAGTCTCTAAATTACTAAATTTTGCTTCCTGTGCCATGACCTCAAATCTTTGACCCACAACTGCAGCATATTTTCTGTGACTAACAGCTGTAATTCCCTAATTATCATGGTGTGTCCTCCTGCTGTGCTGTACATTTTGTTACCAAGGATGCAAATCATGTTTCCTCCCCACCATTTTCCCCTGGACACAGTTCCAGCTTCTTAAAATGCACCACTTTATTCATCGGAACACTTGCCTCCAAGATTCCGGACTTTCTAATCTTAAAACTGTTTACTCCTTAGTACATCCACTAGATTCCTGAGGGAGAATGCTCAGATTATCATTTAAAATGTCTAGAAAGAGTGTGTGTGTGTGTGTGTGTATGTGTATTGTTTTACTTTCCACAAGTATTGTTCAGAATTATCCATGGGCCCTTATATAATCAGAGAGATTTCACACGCCAGATTTCGCACAGATTTTATGTACATGGACACAGTCAATAGTATGTAACACATTTGTATTCTAAAAGATTGCATATTTGAGCTGTGGACATGACATGCTGAAGAGAAATAATGATTAGTTAGTGCTTGAAAATGAATAGGCTCAAACTGATCTTGCTAAATGCAGTCAATTTTCTTTAAGTACAAGAAAATAAAGGCAAATTTGAGGGAGGAGGCACACAATAAACTGTGTTCTCTCACATACCCAGCTTCATTAAAATAGCAGATGGTTCACTAGATCTGCGCTTATTTCTTCATTCATGTTATTTGTACGCTGCTTTTTCACACACACAAAAATCAAGCTTAAAGTGGCTTACAACAAAGAAAACAGCAATACATTTCAAACAAACACTACATTTTTTTGTAATAACTGAAAAATAGCAACAGCAAATGTAATAAAATACAAAAACCCACTGTGGCGATCACACAGGGTCCCCAGATGTTTCACCGTCTATTGATCCCTGTGCCACCACTTTATTGCTGCCACCACCCAGGCCCTACCTGATACAATACTGAGTCCAGTCAGGGTTGAATTGGAACATTAACTTCTGTTTAACAAGCGTGTGGTTTCATAAACGGTATCGGTCAATTACAGTCATGGGGTGCCTGTCCAGACCTATCACTTCCGCTACCTGCTCTCACTCACTAAACCACCTCTCAGATGTTTACTTGTCTTCCTAGCCCCTAACTATTCCTGACTCAGCTTATTTCGCTACACTAACTCAACCTACCCCCAGACTCTATCCCAATTCACTCCCACTCCAACCAACCTCCCAACTCCCAATGAACTCCTCTCTTTGCCCCTCCCAGAGCTGGTTTTATAGTCCCTCTGACTCCACCCCCCTGGGTTCTGATTGGGTATCCTCTTTAACTATTTCACCTCCGGCACTCTCATATATTAACGTCACACCCACATTTCAATAATATTAATATAATAAGATTACTTAAACAACATGCAGCATCCAATAGCAAAAATAACAAGGGAACTTCAAGTTTCACTTTAGTCCTAGAAACATCCCTCCCATGATGCACCTCTGCTGTATTGAACATATATTGTCTATGCTAAAAGATATGCACTAGCTCCTCCTCCTTTCTTGCTCAGCACAGTTTGAAGTGCCATTTTGATTTGTGCAATCTAACCAAAGTACCTGAAGGTCTCTCATCCCCCCCCCCCATTTGGCCTTTCAACAACTTTTCATCATCTGGAGGGTGAGTGTTTGTAGATTCTAATCTAGATCCCCTGTGGATTGAGCTAAAATGGACATTGAATGGGGACAAGACCTCGGAGGGTTAAAGGTTCTCCAACCCACAGTGAAACAGGCACATATTCAAATGTTTTGCCTGTACTATTTTATATATATATATATCTATATATATATCTATATATATATCTATATATATCTATATATATATCTATATATATCTATATCTATATCTATATATAGATATGCCATGTTTGAAGATACTCTCTTCCTCATGCCCTGCAAAACTGTCAAGTCTTAATTTAAAATTGTTCACTTAAAAAAAATTTACCACATTTCATTGTTTTATTTACCAAATTTAAATAAAGGGTTTTCTCCTGTTGTTGCTCCTTAATTTTGTCCCATGTTTCTTTGTGCACATTATAAAACCCACCGTCCTTTGGGCATTTTTCTTACCCCTAAAAAATAGTTGAACGTATGTGGAATTTGTAAAAAAATTCAAACCACAGGGGGTCCCCTATTTTGGTCTCCATAAATTGGACTGGGTAAGAAGCAAAAATGCTTGAAAGAGCTTGTCTGGACGGGATCCAACAAGATGTAAGCCATCAGTTCCATTCACCCCTGTTTGTTGGATCTGTCTGTCTAGATAAATCCAACAGGTGCCCAGGAAAATGTGAATCTCATACAAGAGACATTATTGCTAGGATGATGAATAGGACAATAAAAATCCTTCATCCTTGCTATTGTTATTGAGATGGAAACTTAATCATGTGGTCACACACCCCTCACCCTCCCAGATGAAGCTGAGGTGAGGGGACCAAAAAGCCCTTTAAAGTGTTATAAAAACAGCTGCATGGAGAGAAGGTAAGTCCATCACCATGTGCCATCTTAACCAGAAATGTAGGACTGAAATGAAAAACCCATATCTACTCAAAACTAACTCCCACTGAGTTCAGTAACATTTACTCCCAGGTAAAGTTAGCAGCCTAAGAGAGCAGAAATGTGCCAGATTTTGTGAGAGCTGCATAGCTTATTCTTGGGGTCATGATACTTTCTTTGGCAGTGAATTTCCTGCAGCTCTCTGGATTCTCTGAATCTCATTGAGGATTCCCCCCTACAATCAAGCAGTATATAAATTTCATTTTTTAAAAAAAAGACTAAAGTTGTCAGATAACAGTGTTGTCATTTTTCTAGCTGCAGGTGGGATAAAGACACATTTCAACCCAGTGCTATGCTACCAAGAACGAATGAAATAGGAATTTATCTCTGGTTACATCCAAAGGTAAAAACTTAACTACATTTTACAGTGAGAACAGCCCAATTCCAGTGTATATATATAGAGAGAGAGAGAGAGAGCGCGTGCAACAATAATGATAACAAGCAAAGAAACTAAAAATAACTACTATGATAGATGCTGTGATCTCTGCCACACAGAATTCGTAAAAATACTAAGAATTAAAAATAAATAAATGAATAAATAACCCCCCTATCCTAGCCTTGGAAATAATGTTTGTCTGGAAGGTCTCCAACAATTCCTATGGAATATTCCTTAATATGAGTTGTTCCAAATGTCTTGAAACAAAGCTCAGAATACATATTCCTATTAAATACAGGGCAAAAAACACTCTTTGCATCATCTCGACTTTCCACACTGATACTCCTTACAGAAATAGGTTTGTGATATAAGATCTCCACCTAGGTAAGTACTGAGACTACAGAGAAAGAAAATGAATTAATGGCACAACAATAATAACAAATCTGCCCATCTCAGAGCTGCTTAAGAACAGGACAACTTTTGTTTTCCCTTCCTATTTGAAGATGCATAATTTGCATTATTTACTTAATGAATTTCTGTTTTGGTATTATATTATGTATGACTAGCAGCTAAGGGTGCAATCCTAACCCGTGGCCAGCAGCAGCAAGGCTTGATGGAATAGTGTCACTCCGGTGCTCATGCCAGTCAGCTCAGAAGGTGGGGGTGTGGATGTTTCATTGCTGCCCCAGACTGGCACAACAAATAGGCCCAGATTGGGCACATTGCCATCATATGACGGCAGCAGGGTCCACACAGGATCCAGTGATGGTCCAGCCCCTCTCCTAAGCACCAGGGGTTCCTGCTGGCTGCCACTGGCTGTTTTTGACAGATGCACTGGGGCACTTCACACTGTTGGGGTTTCCCTCCAGCAGAGGCTGGCAGAGATGGGATGGGCTGGGTGGAAATAGATCTCCACTCTATCCAAATCTCATCCGGCATGACAGATCAGGGTGGCTGGATTCCCCTACAAGTTACACTGCAATTGGATGTTTTTGTTTGCAGATTATAATTTTGAGGCATGCAAGGTCCGAGTCAAGGTAAGTTTGTACAAGCAGTATGTACTCAGTGACACACATTCTTCTGCATTCAGGCCCTCTTTGTAGGCTGACATTAGCAGGAATCTGGAGGATGGAACTCATGACTAGGAAAGCTACTTTGATAGCTGAGATATTAATGCTGTGTTGACTGGAGTCAGGTTTCATGTAGATATTTTTACTCTGCTCAGTGGATGGGCATTTGTTGCTCTCTGAAAAGAGCACATAATTAATCAAAGGCTAGAGATGGATTCCACTTAAAAGATATGTGAAAGGGGTTAGCTTCCTGGAATTATCAATCTCATAGCTGATCCACAATTTTGGGGGGTAGGAGAACTTTATATAGAATTCTCCAGTCTTCTATCTTGCTGTGATAAGGCATGGTGATCTTGTCCTGAAGTAGACATAGGTACACATACACACACACACACACACACACACACCACGTCCAAGGATTCTACCACACACTATAATAACCAAGAAATAGAACCCAGGGAGAAATGATGTAAATGAAGGGGCTGGACTATGCAAATACTAGGCTCCATTCTCAGTGGCTTCCACTGAGTTCTATGGGTCAAAGTAAACAGGCTGCAATTTAGAGCAAAGTTCAAAGGGGACATGACCTGCTCCCCATCTAAAAAACAGTTAGGTGTATCAACAGTGGCTTTGCCTTAGAGGAAAGCAACAAGTCAGGACACCTGGCTCTCACTACACTCCCCTACCTACTATAACCCTCTGTGCCATGTTCCATTCTGTTCTAGGGGGTCACCCAACTGTCATCAAAAATGACAAAATGGATGGTTTGACTTCCACCAATAGGATCCCGCGAACAATGTGAATGAAGAGACCACACTGTAACCCTAGAGAGCCTCACCTTTGAGAAAGGTGCTTTGGGCACCAATCACAAAACGGCTGCTGAGAAGGCATGGCATAATGGCTGCCACATCTAAATGAGCAGAAAAAGAGACAAGGCCACAAAATGCTCCCCCTCATCTAGCAGCGAAAAGGCCAAGCAAACCTCCCTGGGAAGGCCATTCTATAACCAGGGGGTCATCACCAAAAAGGCCCTTCCACTAGTTGTTACCTGCCTCACTTTCTCTGGTGGAGGCAGCTGGAGCAGAAGTATGGAAGAATGTAACATAGGGTTAGTTCTGCTGGGTCAGGCCTGTGGCTCATCTGGTCAAAGCATCCTGTTCTCACAGCAGCCAACCAGATGCTCATGGGAAGCAGCACTCTCCTCCTTTTGCTTCCAGCTAACGGAATTTGCTTTTTAAAAAATCTTATATATGGGATTTACATCAGAGCCCTCATCACAAGTGATCCTGAGGCAGGTCACAGCAACATAATATATAACCTAACAATAAAGCAGAGTTTAAAAGGGTGGGTTCTCCACTAGTCTGCTATAATGTTTGGAACAGGCTGGTCTCTGGATAATGGTTTTCAGCTTGCAGCCTGGTCACTTCTTCTTCCCTAGCCGGGTGAGTAATGCCCATCTTTCATGATGGGAGATGAGAATGGCAAGAATCCAGGGAGCGGATCAGTGTTGTTCCAGACCTTTTGCTGGCATCCCTTTGGGGACATTGTTTCTCAATGTCTCATAAGGATAAACAGAGATTAACCCACACGTACTGCCTGGCATACCATAGTGCAGATGAGCAAGCGGCACAATTTAGTGTTAACGCTGATGTGCACACAATCTGAGGAATGTCCACATCAAAGTGAGTCAGGCAACAGTGAACTGTGTTGCGTTCTGTGCAGGACAGAACTCAACCTGGTAAGATTTTCAGGATCAGATGGAATTTCTCTCAGGAAGGGGGGAAATGGCTCCTCTGAACAGCACAAAGGAGTGATAAGGATTATGACACAATTCAAATGCTACTCTAGGGATGTAGTCGCTGCTGGAACACAGGATAACATAGGTGTCAATTGGAGTGGGAAAGCTCTTTGTGTGAAGTGGTTTCCCCACACAGTTGGCTGGCATCAACTGCAACAGTGCAAAACCCTCTTTTTCATTTTGAGCCTGTTTTTTTGTGACTGCGTGGCTGAAGTAGCCAGAAAGGCACAGGAAGTCTCTTCACACTAGACCGTACCATCTCTGAGGTGCCGTAAACCTACAGTGTGAAGGATTAATCAGGGCTCTGTTCCTCCTGCAGTAACTAAGGCCAATCACCATTGTGAGTCTGCATCCCAGGAAGAACATCACGGCAAGAGAGAGACTAGCCTGTCCCCTTCAGCCAGTAATGGAGTGATATTCCTGCAAATGGTGGGGTAGGAGTGTATGCTGGCTTACTGAGGAAGAGGGCTGGCAGCCTTAGCAGCACTGGAGAGCACCAGCAAAGAGGGCCCAGGGCAGAGGCATAAACGGGGGGAGGGGGTGTCTCTCAGCAGTTTCTTGAGGATACCGCCTTCTGACACCAGGCTTACATAAAATGCTGGTACTGGAAATAGATTTTCTTTCCTTAATCTAGCTGGTGAGTTTAGGCTCAGATGAAGCAAATAAACAAACACAGATACCCTCTTTCACATTGACTTGCAACCTGAGCCTATCCCATTCAGTTAGAAGGAAGCCCTATGGATTTCGGTGGAAACTTATTTCTAAGTAAATGTGTTTGAAATTTTGGACACAGAGAGACACCTGTAAAATGTTATAGGTACTAGGAGCGTGGATAGATAATCTATCTTTGAGTTCACATCTGCAGGAACACTGTCCCCTGTCTTGGAGATGTCATATTCGGTAAAATGTTACATTTAAAAAATTTAAAGGATAAGGGCAATGTTGTTCCCCATGCATTGCTGTCTTGATTTTTCTATCCACCCCGAGTCAATTCAAACATAATTAAAGAGAGACAGACAGACAGATGGACAGATCAAAGGGTGGATGGGTGGAGAGATAAAGAAATCTGGCATTTTGTGAAACCTCCTTCATAAAATTACTATCCCAAATGTTTCATGGAGGTCTAAAAAATATGGCCATCATAGGCTAAAGTACGGCATTCCTGAGTACATCAACCACTTTAGCCTATAACTATTCATTGAAGTGAAAAATAACACTTTATGGAGGGACCACACTAAACACAGGTGGTCAAATAACTGCTCTGGGCAGGCGTCGCCTTCAGTTTCTGCAACTCCTTGTTCTAGCATAACTTCACTTAGCATGTCCACTTTGGACTTGTAGTGGGAAAGTATGGCAGGGTCATTAAGGATGAAATGATACCAGGGACGAAAATGACATAACCAGATGCAGAAGGCACAGCGTGGTGGTGTGTTTAATGGATTTATTTATAGGCACCAAAGAGCTGTTAAAGGGTAGGAAATGTATTTTGTAACCAGAGTGTATCTTAAGAATGCTTCTTAATAATTCCATTCATTTTTCTTGTAAGTGAAATGGAGTGGAAACACAGCAAACTTGTATCAGGATTAGGTTGTGACGTATTTCACCATTCATTTAGCCTGCCTTTCAATGCAAGATTCTCAAGGCATGGAACAATAGGTAAAACATTGTACAATATCACAATGAGAGCATAGTGAAAACACAATTCAGTGCCAATAAAACCAGCTGAACCACAAGGGAATGACACCGCACATCAATATCCTCTCACTCAGAATTCTGCATTAAGATAATTGACACAAAATGACAGCAAAGCTCATGTACTAGAATCACTCTTGCAACTTTCTATATATTGTACCAAAGTGTCAGAAAGATAAAGCCATAGAACATGCTGTGCACAGTTGGTTACCTCCAAATATACTGTTCCTTCCGCATGCAGTCCTACATGATACCATTGAGCTATTGGATGGGGCACTGCATCCCACCAGATGCAGAGAGCATGATCAGCCACTGGCGAGCCTTCAAAACTTGCTAATGATCCAAAGGTTTGCATAACAGAGCTGGCACTGGAGAAAAATCACACAAATTCCTCATAACTCATTACAATGACGGCATCATGAGCATGGAGTGAGGTCATGCTTCTTGTTATTTCAGGCAGAGGGAGCTAAGGCCTCTTAGGTTCATGACCTTTGAAAGCAACTCTTGAATAGTGAAAATGGGAGTTTATGACAAGGAGAATAAGAAGCCACAGTGACCACAAGCCCTGCCCCCCAAAAGATGACAAGGTAAGTTGTAAGAGGTAAGATAATCTACTGAACTGATTTATAACCAAAGCACTCTGCCTTTTTGTGTTCTTTTGCAACAGTGTTTGCCGCTCTCTAGAATGTTTTGCCATGATCATTTCAGTCACGCTTTTGTAAGTTTGATAGTGAGTCATGAAAATGCCTTTCCATCTCATTTCGAAGTATGAAATGTAGTAAAAAAAAATCTAATAAATAACGGTTTACATGGTTTTCTGCCACATGAAACTTTTCTCCAAAGGGAAGCAGGGGGAGTTTGAGCATGTGGGGTGGAGTCAGGAGAGGAAAGCTGCTTCATAAAACATGGGACCCTCCAGACAAGCAAAATCCAAAAATCATGTTCAAATCACTTTCTACTTCTTTTCCAAAGGAGTATACATTTCTTTGTTCTCTGTGTATGTGTGTTGTAGAAGAGAGACAGGGTTGTACCTGTCAAAAATAGCTCAAACAGAAGAACCTGGTGCACATATTAAGCACAAGATTGTTACCTGGTTAGTTTGGTGGAAGGTTTAAAGTCCATTAACCCAGTTTGGAGATACCCTTATGGAGCTAGTCACAATCCATTTTTGTTCTTACTACCCTGAACAATTGGGTGTTGTCAACAAACATGGCCACCACAGCCATATCAGTTTGAAAAACACAAGTCCCTATTCCAATACTTGGGACATACCCAGTTCTTACTCCTCTCCATTGTGAAAACTCTTCATCTATTTCCACTCTCTACTTCCTATTATTTAACCAATTACTGATCCACAAGAAAACCTAAATTATTTTCTTATGACTATTGAGCTTACTCAGGGACCTTAGGTAATGAACTTTATTGAAAGTATTTTGAAAGTTGAGGTACACAGTGCTTACTTGATCACCTCTATTCGCATGTTTATTGCCTCTCACAAATAACTGTAAAAGCTTAGTTAGACAGGATTTGCTTGTTTTTCTATATGCCTGATAGTTCTATATTTGATCATACTTTCAACCCAGTTTTCCTGAAACAGACATTAAGATAGCCACCTGTATTTTCCAAGATCCCCTCTGGATCCCTCTGTTACATTGACAACTTTCCTGTTCTCAGGTATAGAGGCTGAACCCAAGAACAAATTGCATATTTTTGTTAGAACTTCAATTTCATGTTTCATTTTACTAAGAATGGTTGGGTGGGTGTCATCTGGATCTGGTATTGAACTTCCACTTGCAGATGCATTGAATCTGACAACACTGTGGTCTCTGATCCCAGTCAGTTCAATAACACATTTCACACCAGGTCCTCAGCACCACTTAAAATTAAGTCCAGTGTCCAGTGTCACCTCCTCTTAGGTTTGTTCCATGATCAACAGTTCTAATGTGCAGTCATTTAGGTCATCTCAATGGAACTGATTCTCAGCAGACATGTATAGGACTGTACTGTGTAAATGCATTTCTGAGACAGATATAGGATAAAGACTCTCCTCCTGCCAAAGAGGGGAGTGGTTGTGGGCGGGAGCCGGTTCCCGCCTCAAGCAGGGGGCGTTAGCCCCCTTGCCTCCTCTCACCTGGCTGGCGCACCACGCCCATGGGCAGGCACCCAACCAGGTGCCTCCAAAGGGTCGTGGATGGCAGCATAAATCGCTGCTGCGCCAGCCACGCGGCCCTCACTCTTCGTCGTCCCGCGAACCACAACAGAGCTGTGCTAGGACTGGGGGAATCTAACCAACCATTAAACAGTTTCATATTTTGGAAGCAGGGCCAAGTGGAGGAAGGCAAATTTTTATCCAATCCAGGAGGAAATGTTTTCTGTGGGAGAATAATGGTGCTTTGACTGAGCACCAGAAAGGGAATCAGACCTTGGACATTAAGGACTATTGTAGCTATTCCAAGATGATTTAGAATCTCTTCTCAAGTTCTGTATGCAGTGTGGTAACACTGGAATTTGTTTTTATCAGGTTACAAATGACAGAGCTGCCTTGTTTCATAGAACTGATCACATGAATATGTATTTTTTAAATGTTGCTTCACATTTGTCCCATTAAGATGTTCATGCATAGTTAACATTCTGTATCACATTGATATGTTTCTTTCACTTGTCCCCGGCAATCCAAAGGACAAAGTGCCTTGGTGAACATATTTGCAGGCCTTATGTATTTTATTTCCAGATAGCGAATGGAAAGCCAAAAGCAAATCACTCTCATCTGGGTCCAGATCCCTATGCATTGCTGGTGCACCAGGGGGCCCTGTTATAATGCAATGCAGCCTAGGGCAAAATACCTGCTGCAGTTGTTAAGACCTTGGCATTTATGTCTCACACTTGCTTTCTCTAATATGATGGTTATTAACTTGAACTAAAACATAACAGTTATTTTCTAGCTGTATGAGATCTGCATTATAGGGAATTAAAGACAAGTGTGTACATTGCCTACCCCTCTGGCCCAACAAAACAACCATTTTAGCTGGGAAGGTGTTGAGATAAGGCAGTCTCCATGCTAGAATTCACTATAGCTGTGGCCTTTCTCTCGGTTTCACAATGTATGATATTGCTTTTATCCATCCTGTCTCCTAGACATGGCCCAACATATTTTAGTGTCTGAAGCAGAAAATCTCAATGGACTGTTTTCTGTTCCTTAATAGCACCCCAAATCTGCTGTCTGAGGGGAATTGATACACTCTGCCTAGTAGTAGGATCGGCCCTGCCAATCCCTCAAAGCAGTTGCTTAGGCCTTAGGCCTTCCCACAGCGGCCTAAGTCCTCTCCTCTCCAGGGTTCCCCCCCCCAAGCAATCATAGACTGTGTCTGCATGTCAGCAATCTCTCCTTCTCCCCTTTCATGTCTCTTCTGGTTCTGGGAGACAAGTGGGATGGGGAGTTTGTCGCAGCAGGAGGGGGAGACACCTGTGACTCTTCACCAGCCTCCACTTCTGCCTCTGATTCTGGACTGCTCTCTGCCACAGACTCTCCCAGCTCACAAAGCCCCATTACAGCTTCAGCTTCCAACACCTCCTCTTCCCAGACTTCAACCTCTGACCACTCTTCATTGTCTCCCCACCACTACTCCTTGGAATTTAAGCCTTTTCCCCTTAGCGGTTCCCCAGCTGGTTCATCCCACCATTCCTCTATGTCCAACCAGTCCATGACAGCCCTGTGTCTTCCCAGCTGAATTAGCAGCCAGTGGGGTGATGTAGGCAGGGCTGCATTGCCGACCTAACTTCTCAACACTGTGTATTGTTGATGGTTACCAAGAGGAGGAGGGGCAAGTCAGCAAGGAGCTTGATGCATTTGCAGTGGCAGAGCCAGTCCCACCACTGCCCTGATAGCAATGATTTTGGGAACTCTAGTAGAAAATACATTGAAGGGCCTGTGGGTCTGGAGGTCAGAGCCACAGAAAAAATGAGAAGATATATGAGCCCTAGCACTTGTACATATCTGAACAAATTTAATTTGCATCGCCAACATTATTTCAATTAGACATATAGCAATTGACTATGAAATAATGGATGGTGGGCTTTTGGATGAGTATTTTGTAACTTTATTTATTTTCCCCTATTAAAATTAGTATATTCTGTCATTCAATCACTTAACTGCATACCAGTGAATAAACTGTTCCTGGAGTGAATACAGTATCATGTGAGTTATGGATTACCACAGTGATATCAGCAAGTAATGCTGAAATGAAGTAATATGTTTGGAAGTTCAGCATAAAGAGTTAACGAGCTTTCGGAAGACAGTGAGTGAAAGTTGCTAGACCGAAATAGATACACGGTCATGCGAATTCATGTATTTACTCATCTGCTAGAGTTAAACTTAATGCTGATAGATAGGCCCCCTGAATGAACCATGTAAATGTGGATTAATGGTGTTCAAACAAGGAATCTGGGGACTCGAGAGGGCAAGCAGAAGTATGTAACCTAGCCATGAAAAATATTTATTTTTCAATTGGGATCTGAGGGAAAAGAGGAGAGAGGGCAGTGTCTGCTTTTAAAGTTCATGTTCAAGTGCTCTCACTTCTCTCTCTCTCTCTCTCTCTCTCACACACACACACACACACAGAGAGAGAGAGAGAGAGAGAGAGGGAGGGAGGGAGGGAGGGAGAGATTCTCTTGGTTGTGCAGTGAAGGTACCATGTTTTTAATTATCAGTGCTAGCATTCAAAGGAGCACCACTGCTCTCTTTTGTTCCCCTCCCCACACCAATTGCTCACAACCTCCTACTTGCATTTATATAACTATGAAGCCCTTTATATCCCCATCATCCTTTTGGGTTGGGAAGATGACAGAGAAAGGAACTGTTCTGCTTACACTTGAAAAGGGCAGGAGGTGGCCAGAGCTGCAGCCAAACCTTGCACCAATAGCAGTCTTGTGTGAATGTGCGTTCATACATATGTTGTTCCAAAGGGCCCTTTGATCCTCTAGTGCTGATTTTGGATGTGGGGGGACAGGGGGCAGGGAAAATGGGCAACAAAAGGTGTCACTCATTCTGCAGGTGAAAGCCTTTGCTAAATCAAATAATGATGTCCAGTGAGGGACATCATTGGATAATATCTATTATATTGAAGTGCTTTGAATAGCCCTTCTGAGCATTCCTAAGGTGATGGTGGGAGGAGATCCCAAGGTGAAGAAAATGCCACTTCCTAATCTCTCCCAGCTCACTCTAGTGAAGGGAGGATCCCCCATACCCTAAACCTTTCCTCCAGTGGACTCCAATAGGAGAGACTCTCCAGGGTTGAACAGTACTAGGTTTCAGGGAAAGGAGGAGGCTTAGGGTCCTCCTATTTCACTGTCCCCCCAACACATCCCAAAGATTCCCTGTTCTCAAGACCACTGCAAACAGACTGCTGCCAGCAGCACAGCAGCAGTGGCAGATATTTCCTCCATCATGCTGTGGTGGCTTCTGACAGACAGCAACCTCCACCTCCAGTTGCAGACCTCCTTCTCTGCTGGAAAAGAGGGAGATCCACAGCATCTGGTGGTCCCTCAGCTGCCCCCTCCCCAGAAAGCATAGGCTTGCTCACTAACGTGCTAAATTCAAAAAGGCTTACATAAAGCACCTCTGTAGGCCCACTACAGGAGAGTATTGATCATTTCAAAACTCTCTTTGCTGAAGTTGACTTTGCAGGCTAAGATTACTAGCATGGAAATCTGCCTTCTGAAGGGCAAAATGTCACTAGAATGAGACTACAAATATATAAAATAACACCCCCCTCATTTTCAAGGGGTTCAGCTATATTAAAAATAAAAAATAAAAATGCAACCCTGCCAAATGGCATCTCCTACTGTGGAAAGAACAGCAGATAAGACCGGATAGATAAGGAGTTTATTCTACAGTGCAAAGCTTAAGCAGCTGCGTGGGGCAATTTGTACTCAGAGCCCAGTGTTTCAAGGCATTTTGTCTAGCTATCCTTTGTAGAGTTGTGAGTCATGGATTTCTAACCAGAGTCCTCTGGGAGATTAAGCAGCTTTGCAGCCAGCTGCTATTGGCTGATATTTGGCATAAAGGAATAAGATACAATTACAGTCTTAGAAGTTTATAGAAAGCCAATAAATGCCCTCCAATAACCATGACGCAATGCTAGCAACTGAGATGATTCGGACATGCCTTTAAGAAAAGCATCCAGGGGCAGGGGGAGGGGGGGTTATAAAAATATGCCTTGTATAATACTATTCATTCAAATGATAGAGGAGGACACCCTGCTTTTTTTACTGGCATTACACTGGCATCTGTCGTCAATCTGGAATGACCACCATTTGCACTGCAGATCAAAGGATCTGCTTCCAACAAAGAACTTTAGGGGGGAATTGTCTCCCCTGAATAATCTACAGTTTAACGGCATTTAAAAGATGAAGATAACAATATGACCAATAGCAATTGGGGCATAGATAGGCAGTCAAACACCAGAAAGATGAAAGGCTGTCTTGAATCTGGGTAGTTTATATATCCATTCCCTGCGTATGAGCATAAGTATTGTGTTACTGAGGCAGATCCATGTCTATCTAGGCAAGCGTTTTGCTTCCAGCAGTGGCCAATCAGGTGCCTCCACCACAGATTACAGGCAGGTAATAGTCATCCTCTGTTGTTTGATCCATAATCTGGAAGCACCACACTCCATAGACTTTACACGTGACTTTAGCCATATTAGCTCAGAGACCATCCAAGTTCTAAATAATTAAAACTACTTTCTTAGCCTCTTTGCAATACTGTGGTAGAGCTGTCAGGTGCTCAGATATGATGTCAACAGGTCATGTGAATGAATAGTTTATGTCAGGGGAACCATGAACTCCTTTAGAATGATGACAGTTATATGCATTGAGACTTGGTGGCCAAGTAGCTATGATATCTGACTACATTCCTGAATAATGTCCTTGCTCATTTATGTTAGTAATCTAAAAAATTAATTTACTTGATTTACAATATGCACATCAAGTAAAAAAAAAAGGGCTGTGAACCTGATCCTTCAGGGGAAATCCAAAACAGGACAAAACCACCTTCCAAGTCAGATGAACCACCACCAATAATACCTCTTGTCTTGTTCAAGATTGAGAATTATTGGATCACATAATGCAAATGTCATTAAGGCAAGCATCTCCCAGTATTACCTTCTCTGATTGACCTTCTGGGTAGGAGCAAACCATTGAATCACAGTGCTCCCATTCCCCTATGGATACCATATGGATACCATAGCTGATGTTCTTGAAAGGAGCTGAGAGGTCTAGCATGGCAACTCTCCACCCAAGCACTTTTTATAACAATTATCTGACTCTAAGAACTGCCTCCATTCAATGGTGATGGAGAAGTAACAATTGCATTACTTCCACCACTGCCACCACTTTCATCGAATAGAGTGTAACCTGAGCTCTAGCCTATGCTTGATCAGACCCATCCTTGGAGTCTCATTGTCTTCAGCTTCCAGCTGAACAGAGGGGCAGTTCAGGCTTCAGTGAATGGGAGGGGTGTAGAAGTATCTTTATCAACCTACAAGAGCAAACCATTTCAACAACTCCCTCATAGCTATATGGGCAATGGGAAGCTGAGATACAGACCCGCGCCAAGGAGTGGTCAAACACTAACACAGGAGCCATTGATCTCATCCACCATGCCCTAAACAGAACGGGGGGGGGGGGGATCATGTGGCAGAAACAGACCAGTGCTGGAAGCAGTAGCAATCATATATCACAGAATCAATAGGTAAAAACCATATATCTATAACTGTATCCATATCTATATATATTCAGAAGTTTACACATATAGATACTTAGACTCTAGAGCCAACAAGTCAAATGTGTCGTGCCTGAATTTGAAGAAGTGGAAGTTGTATCATTAGTTCATATGTCCTAAGTAAAACAGCAACAAAAAGACTGTACTTGAATTACGAGACAGAGGTGACGTGGATGGGCAATCCAGCTCTACAATGTCTTAGAGAAAATGGGTACGCTTGCTTTGGGAAGAGTGGTACTCCATTCTTTGGAGTGCTCTAATTGGAGAACAGCCTTTACCAAAGGTGTCATGGACTTTGAAGAAGCACAAACTCAGGGTGAAAAGGAGAAACGAGCTAAGGGGAAGGCACACTTGGCAAACCCTCACTGTGATCAACTCCCATGTGGAAATCTATGTTCCCACTGTGGAAGGCTGTGTGGATCCAGAATTGGCCTCCTCAGTCACTTACGGACTCACTGTTAAGACCATTTTCATGGAAGACACTCTTACTTGGCTACGCATGATCACCAAAGAAGAAGCCTGAATGTTCTCCTGGAGTGACAGTGGGCAGTAGTGCTTAGTATTAGATGCACTAGTTGCACAGGTCTTGCCCCAATTTAGAGCAAACGGGTCTCTCCACACTTATGCATGCTTCTGTAATCTCAAGGATTGATTATTGTAATGCAGGGACAGATATTAAAGTAGGTTTGAAAGCAGCAGCTGGTCCAGGAAGCCACTGTTCACATCCTGATAAATATGGTCAACTGGTTTGTGGCAAATGCTTTGGCTGCCTGAATTGTTCTGTGCCCAGTTCAAATTAGAGATGCTTACCTTTAAAAACTTTCATGACTTGGAACCAACACACCCAAGAATCCCTTTCCTTCCACACCTTATAAGATCTTGAGACAGGGCCCTGGTCCATTTGTCTTCACTGTGGGAAGCGAAACCATCAAGAGATAGGAGAGAAGCCTTTACTGATGTCTCTGCAGGGGTAAAGAATAACCTCCCTGTTGAGGTCAGAACTTGCTCTTCGCTTCTAGCCCATTTATTTACAGTGGCCTTCAGAGTCTGATAAGATGGGAAGCTGTGCTGTTTTCCCCCACCCATTTGCAGAGTTTTATTGCTTTGTGTCTATTTTTAAATATTATTTTATTTCATTTGTAAACTGCCTTAAGCCTAGAAAAAGTCATATGCAAATATTTAAGTAAAACATGCATGTCATATGTATACTTTAAAAAGGTGAGATTCTGATTGAATTATATATTTACTGGACTCTTTTGTCCTCATAATTGGTCACACAGTTAAGAAAATAAGAGCTATTGTAATTACATTCAGAATTTTTTTATCTCTGGATTAAGTAAGGTTTCCACGCAAAGAGGACATGTGTTTGCATTTGGTGCCTGAAGGATAAAAGGATTTTTGTAAAATATTGGTTCTATTTATAGTCTTTGTAATATAAGAGCTCAACAAATCCTGAATTATACCCATCAACAAAGTATCAGAGAAGAACTGAGCTGAACTGAACCTTTCATTGTTCAAAATGCTATACTATTCTATGTTTGCTGAGATATTGGGCTCTAAGGCATCATGCATTTACATGTCTTCTTACATTTGCAAAAAGCTATAACTATATTTCTGTTTCTTATCCTTTATCATCATTAGATCTGCCTGATTTACTAAAAAATAAAAAATAAAAATCCCCAAACTCCCAAAAATGTTCAGTCATGCACAGGGCAATCCTATACACAAAAAACCGGTGTAAAGTTAAGTTAAAATGGGGTAAAGTACACCAGATCCAAACTCAATTTTGGAGCCAGCCTAAGCATGGAAGAGGGAAAACAAGACTTTAAACAGTGTTTGAGTTAAACCACCCTTTTTGCCAGCTTAATTTATGTGCTGTTCCCAGGTCACAGACCAAGCTAAACAGGCTTGGGATCCCACGTAAGTCCCCCATTTCTGGTCCCATCCCTGCCACGCCCCTAAACACAATTTTAGGGTTCACGCTGGTTTAAGATGCACCAGGAAAAGGGATAATAATGATTAACTTCTTCAGATCTTTTGCAGACAGTTTTAGAAAAGTGTGCTGCATGTAAAAGCTCCCTACAGCCACCCAATAGAGGTAAGCAGAGTAAGATTGTATTGCATTGGCAAGTTCAAGTGCTGCCGTAACACTCCACAATCATCATTCTCACACATAGCGTTCAGTTATGTGGCAGAACAAAAACAAAATCCATTGAGCCATTGGTCTGCAGTCATATGTTACTTTCAGTTTATGGCTACGTGCAGCATTATTTGTAGCTTCTCTGATCAACCTAAATCATTTGTTTTGTGTGTACCCCCACTAGCACAGACACCTCACATCAGTCCTGGGCAAAACATGTTTTGTACTCAACCTTCAACTTGATAGTTGTTTAATAGCCCTAACATGATGACACTCATAAGCTTATTTACAGACCAAATGTGTTGGGCAAACAATGGTGACATTTTTTAATCTATGTCAATCAGCTGAAACAGAACATCATAGCATTTTCAATAACACCATATTCAAACTTTTAGCACTAGGATTATTATTTTTGGGGGTGGGGGATAAATTTCAAATTTGATACACTTCAAAAAAACAAAAACAAATTGTGGATATTGTTCATTACTTTGGACATTTTGACATTATTTTTGAAACTATTTCAACTCTGCTTTCCATGTAACATATTGAATACTTGATTAGACTTTGTACCCTGCATAGAAAGCAGACTCTCTTTTATAAGTAGAGAAGATATGTGAGGGTTCATTATACCATTTATCAGCACTCATAGAATAACTGTAATTCTGTGACAAAGAACACAGTGGTATTGCAGCCAGTTCGTTAAAGTAATTTGTATTTGCTCACTAAAAATTATGTGAAAGTCAGGCAATGCTTTTATCATGTTGTAGCCTCGGGATAATTCTGTAGAGGTTACCGTTCACTTTAATGAGCAAAATAGCACATGTGATAATGGAGTCCTCTGGACTGCATTTGTCTAAGTGATTCGACGGTTGCATCCATAACATGCTAGTAATCTAGCTAGGGAAATGGTGAGCTGTGACTCAACCACTTTTGCTGTGTTTTAATGATATGAGCTTCTTCGGGATCATTCAGTTCCTTAAAGCACAGCGGCAGCAGATGATGTCATCTAATCCAGGCATGGCCAAACTTGGCCCTCCAACTGTTTTGGGACTACAATTCCCATCATCCCTGAACACTGGTCCTAACAGCTAGGGATGATGGGAGTTGTAGTCCCAAAACAGCTGGAGGGCCAAGTTTGGCCATGCCTAATCTAATCTGTTCAATGAAATGACAGCATATAAATTGCCCTGTCATCTGACTTGGGTTTGATGACAGTTCTTTGACTAGTCCATGGCTTTAAGTCTTAGGATTGTATCAAATGTTAGTCCTACCGAGTTATACCCATTGATATTAACGGACATGCCCTCACTTAGGACCAATAATGTAATGGGTCTGCTATGGGTATAACAGTTGGATACAAGCCATAGCATGTAGTGATCTTGCCTTCCTAATGAGGCACTTCCTCTTGTTGGTTCTCAGGGCAAACCTCCCCACAAAGCTGTATCTAATCTACCAAATGTGTTTATGGCTGAAATATTGAATGGAACCCCTGTACTGTTTTGTAACTTCTTGTTACAAAATATGGACACATTCAGAATAATATTGTTTTCTAGCAACGAGTAAGTGGAATTCCACACTCTTGTAGTCATTCAAACCATATATTGACTGGTGATGAATTTGCATGCAGTTTGCAACCACATATTCCACATTTCTGAGATCATCATACAACTAGTAAAGCACGATGCAATCATATTCTGGCCAAATTATCTAGCGGTCGTATTAGTCAATTCCAAAGTCTGGTTCATCCTACTTAGTAATACATTTCTGATTATATCCTAAATTCCATGTGCCGTGATTCAGCCACAATTAGATTTCATGGTAGTTCTGCCCTCCAGATATGCTACTCCAGAGGTCTAATTGCATTTACGAGGGCCGCAGGGAAGAAGGGTTGCTGGCCTAGCCTGTGAGATGATCACTGAGCTATAACTCATGGAGAGCACCTACTTTATATGCAGAAGGTCCCCAGGTTCAGTCCTCAGTATCTCCAGGCAGGGTTGAGAATGTCCTCTGCCCAAAGCAGGAGTCCTCAGGATAGCAGCTGATGGATAGTGCAGGCAATACTGAGCTAGATGGACTAATGGTCTCATTTAGTATAGAACAGGCATGTCCAACAGGTAGATCGCAATCTACTTGTAGATCATGGGGAGTTGCTGGTAGATCCTGGTTGATCTCTGGCCCCTCAGCGATCTCCTTACAAAAAAGCAAAACACACACACACAAAAAAAAACACACACACACCCAACTACGGCTTCCTAAAAAATGCTCCACAACTTTGGGGAGATCACTGCCAGTCTTTTTACGACAATGGGTAGATCACTGCCAGTTTTATAATACTGTGAGTAGAGTACGTCTTTGGTATAGAACAACCTTCTATGTACATCCTCCTTAGCCTTCTCTGTGTGATTAAAAGGTACTTTATGCTGGTTCCCCTCTCTCCGTTCATAATAGCAACATGCTTGGAAAAGGCTAGTGTATTTGCATACTTATTGAGGAAAAAACCTCAGGGCACCTTAGGTTGTCATTTTGCTCCATTTAATATAGGAGAGTAACATTTTATATACATCTTTATCCTCATCAGCAAGTCACTATCAAACTATGGCATCATAGATATAGATAGATAGATAGATGCTAGATAGATTAGATAGATAGATGATAGATGATAGATGATAGATAGATAGATAGATGATAGATAGATGATAGATATAGATAGATAGATAGATAGATAGATAGATAGATAGATGATAGATAGATAGATAGATAGATAGATGATAGATAGATATAGATGATAGATAGATGATAGATAGATAGATGATAGATAGATGATAGATAGATGATGATGATAGATGATAGATAGATGATGATAGATAGATAGATAGATAGATAGATATAGATAGATAATAGATAGATGATTGATAGATAGATAGATAGATATAGATAGATAGATGGATAGATAGATAGATAGATAGATAGATGATAGATAGATATGAACTACAAAAAATAAAACTAAGATTGGTAATTGACCCTCTCGGGGGAAATTCAGCCTTAAAAAAACCCTCCTCACGGATCAACCATAATAGAACTATCCAGTATAAATCCTCTGTCCTACACAGGAAACTAGCAGGGATATGTATGCAGCCATATTTTTTATGTACAGATAGTGACCAATTTGTGCAGGGATTGTGTCCCCCCCCCCCCCGTGTTAGCGGGGCCTGCCCCATTTCATACTGTTCTGCCCCTGCCCCATTCTGCCCATTTTGGGGTCACTTCCAGGTTCGGCACAATGAGCACATGTGTGGTCACACATATCAGTTGCACCTAAAACAGTCACTTCCTGTATTGGGTTTTTCCCACATTTCCCTCTGCTAATAATTATTATTATTTGATAGCTGTTGTCATCATTATTATATACAATGTTTGCTGCTTGAAGACTAGGTCTGTCTGTGTGATAAAATTCAAATTATTGCTAATCCTGCCTAAACCTCCTTCCTAAGCTCTGATTCCAAGCAGCCCTTGCCATGGAAAGTCAGCTATCAGAAGACCACTGGGAAACAGGAGACATTTTTACAAGCAGGAACAATTCTCTTCAGAAACTTGCATGTTCACAGATACCACTGCTACATCACTTTTTTTCCTTTGGGGGCTCCCTGAAAACCCAACGAAGCTAATTCAGTTCCCCTCCAGGTGAATATGCCTGCTGCCACCTCGCCATGCACACACTTGCCATAAAATTATTCACAAGCCTTTTTGCATCATGCTGCCGCCCATTCAGTATTGCAATGAAAACGCAAGCTCTTGCCACTGCTGAATCCTTTCGGAGGTGTAACTCTGTAATGTGTATCTGCTTTGTTCTGGAAGCTCCGGCATAAGCTCTGCATGAATGGAGGGTGTTTCTTCTTCCCTCTTGACCCCACGGCTTCTGGAATGGTGTTTACTGTCATCGGACAGCTGGCCTCCCTGACTCTGGCATTCAAGGGCTCTGGGTGTGCTCTGACAGCTTTCAGCCAGCTCTCCCCGGACTGGCAAAGCGCGTCGTCATGCCTGCGCTGCAGCTGTCTTTGGGATGAAGAAGCTACTTTTGGGGTGCCAGCCAGTCTGACTGCTTTGCAACAAGAGACTGCCAGGATCCACAGTAACTGTTTTGGAGAGCGGAACTTCTCCCCCCATTTTTCGTTGTTGGTGCTGCTGCTGTAAAGCAAAAAGTCACTCTGAAGTTTATTGGTGCAGTGCGTTTACTCTCAACTGGATTTTGGCAAGTGATGAGTGCTGCTTAAAAACAGCTTATAGGAACCCAAATTAGCAGAGAAGAAGAGCCAGATATTGATCCTCTGATTAAAACTTGTTTTATTTGGACAGCGAAAAAGTAGAAAGTGTTGAGCATTCTAAATTCTCTGATAGACGCACAGGAAAGTGTCTTTGTGTCGAAGGTGTGAAATACCACCTCTGAAGAGTGCATTGACACAGCTGTGGAGTAGATCAAATTGGGCTACATTGTAACCTGACACCAAAGAACGCACAGTGAATTATTTCTCTCACTTCAATTAGCAATGCTTATCCAATGTGTGTGTGATCACAGAGAGGCACAATACGCCTAACACCATCTTCTGGGTCTTCTATCATATTAGTTCAATCAGGACCAGCCTTAACATCAGTATGTATTGCTGATTGCTTTGTTTGCCACATTGGTATCAGGGATGGTCTTCAACCCATGTATCTGACCACATCCAGACTTGCTTAGTTTTAACACTGTATCCTTGCCCAACTGAAGTCAATCTTAAGCCACTCCAAATGTATATGGACAACTCCCATGATGGTTTGGTATATGGTCATAATCAGAGATAGCTGGTCCGTTCAGGCAAATGAGGACAATGCCCTACCAACCACAGTCAGCCCTTCAACTGCCTGACTTCTTACTTACATTCAGTCCAGTGGTTGCACCAGCTGCCAGCTTCCTCCTCAGTCTCAGCATTGGCATTGTAGATCTTAGCAGGACTGGAGATAGGGGCAAAATTAACATTAGTTGGCCCCACCTGACATTGCCTCTGTCTCCAACTAGTTTGGGCTCTCTGCTTTCTGTTCGACCAATCCCAATGGCACAGTATAGAGTTCCACAAGACAAAAGGGAGCTATATGGCTGGCTAATGGGTGGGCGGGGGTTCTGTGAGTGCCCTAAGGACACTGCAGTAGTGGATGAGCTGGCCTGGAGGAGGGAAAGGCCAGGGCTCACATGACTTGGAGAGCCACCATCCATGGGAGGAGGGAGAGAGCAACTGACTAGCACACTGGAACTGGGAAGGGATGCTCACTCTGCATGTGACCAAAGAACATGCTGTGCCTTCTCTGCAACAATAATACATTTAATAACTAACACTACACTTTCACAACACTCAAAATCTGCTGGTTGAGGCAACTCCTTCACCTTGCCTAATGACAGGGCCCTGTATTTAGATCACAATTCATCTAGTATATGAATAGAATATTCATTTCCAGAAGGAGAAAAAAGAGGCAGCCACTTGCAGAATGATGTGCAGAAGCAGCAAATGCACGGGAAATGAAGGTGTGTGTTGTAGAGTGTCACTTCCTGCATCAGGGGTGGATAGAGACTGAACTGTTATCTGCAGAAGCTTACACTTGCCAGGCCCTAAATTTGAGGGGCTTTGCATTGTTCAAGCATTCAGCCTAAGACAAAGACTCCCTTTTTGTACAGTAAGAGTGAAATCTTTGTATTGCCTCCAAGGGCGGCGTGTCTCTGCCTTCTTTCGCTAAGGATATTTACTTTTCCTAAAGCCCCTGGCATCCATGGGGCCTTAACAGCTGGCTCTGATAATGTGCTTTAATTGAACAGGTTTACTGTCTTTTTCTCCTCCCTGCTGAAGCAATTCTCCACATTGCATGAGTTTTGCATACCAGGAAGAAGAAGAAAAGAGAACATTTAAGAGCACCGGCTAACAAGAGCAACACGTCCATTGTTTAAACAAGAAGCCAGTTGTTTTGGCATTTGTGCATGGCATTCACAGAACATTAGCCCAACATTAAGGGCACTGCTCTAATCCACAGCTTGCTGCCAGGTGGTTTGGAATTAATATTGCACTTCACCCACAGTATTAGTTGTGGTATTTTTAAGGGCTTGCGACCTGGGGAGGTAAGCTAGGAAAAATGTCTTCTTGTTCTTCCGCTTTGTGGCATTGGGGGGGGGGGATTTTGGAAGCTTGTGGGGCATTTTTTCTATAAAAACAAAAAGAGCTAATGCTGTGTAGTGACAAAAACAAAAATGGTTCCGTGATGTCGGTGGAATGGGCCATACATTCTTTGTAAAGCTCCACTGATTGTGGATTAGAATATGAAAGCAAAGATAGAAGAGTAATACTAACTTCTAAGAGACTACTGTCAGTTAATCTTTTGCCTCACTGAAACCGACCAGGTTTTCAGTATGAGCTGGAGCAGAAGTATGCAGCTAGCTGTATTCCAGTAACATAATTGCAGGATGTTGGGACAAAGGACTAACACACAAATGGGTGCACATGACTTCTTATCTCTTCATGAATACCTCATAACTTATGGTTACCAGACATCCCCGTTTTCCGGGGACAGTCCCCGGATTTACAAATCTGTCCTCGGACAAAATGCATCCCCGGAATGTCCCCAGATTTCATTTAATGTCCCCGGATTTATATTTTAAGTGTTGTAGATTCATTAATAGGGAATGAGTGTTGTGTGATTGGTTCAATGGCACAAGACACATCATATGGGGACTTCCGGCGAGGCAAAATGGTGGGCGCCACAGCAGCGAACAACTCCTGAAGCCAGCCAGAGACAACTGTGCTACCAGGCTGAGACTGCCACCGCCACTGCCAAAGGGGAACCAGGGATGCCCCCCTGCAACCCAAATTGAGCCGGGAGTGAGAGCACCCGGCTGACTGCCCAGCGGCACTCCAGGCCCAGGAAGACTCCGGAGCCAACGCAGGGAGGAGGAGAGGAGAAGGAGAAGGAAGAGAAAGAGGAAGGAGAAAAAAGAGGGGGGCCCCGACCTTGCTGCGCCGCTGCCGCCACCACTGTTGAGATGGAGTGGTTGGGAAGCACTGGGAGGGCAAGGACAAGTGGCCAAGCCCAGGCCCGATCTGAGCCTACTCCAAGGCGGCTAGCACTCCAAGGGAGCAGGCTGGGGCCCAGAGGAAGGCTGCGCAACAGAGGAGACCACAGAAGAGAAGATATTACTTCTTAATTTTTTTTAAAAAAAACTTTTTTTAATAACTTTTTTTTCTCTTTTCCAAAAAAAGAAAAAGAAAAAAAGTTTCCCCAGATTCTTTGAAAAAAATCTGGTAACCTTATTATAACTCCCAGATGAAGGTCAAGCTATATGTTCTATGAAGTTACGTGTAACTTCCCCCCAATTTCATTTTCCCTAAAAGCAACTGCTAGAGGCTGCTATTTGTCAGGGCTGGTTCAGCTATAGGTCAGCACAGAGACTTAGAAATAAGCAGTAAAGTTGCTTCTTTATTCAAGGGAACAGAATACAATCAGATAAACTTATGGTGAAACTGGCCCCAGCAAAGCAGTTGCCAGAACTGAATATCTGGGTGTCCCACTTTCCCTTAAGTCTCCTTCCCATCCAACTGTTTTCCCTGCAATCTTCAACTCTGTCAGGGGTTGCAGGGCTGCACTCTCTGTGCTATGTGCAAAAGTCTCTGAGTCCTTGGAGAGGGGAGGGGAGCTGAATACAGTAGGACTGGCAGGCTCCTGTGAATCTGTTACAGACTCAGTCCCCACCTCCTCCTTAGCTCCCTGTCCTGCATCTGCAGTGTTTTCTGCCTCTTCTTCCTCTCTCTCACTCAAGCCTGTTGCTTGCTCAGCACCCAACCATTCTGCATGCTACTTCATCCTCTGACCTATCTTCAATGTCCCACTACCAGCCCCCTGACTCAAAACCTTCCTCTTCTGGGGAGGGAGGAAAAAGTCAGAAGGGATGGTGGCAAACGGAAGGAGGAAGGCAGGCAGGTAAACAGACCAATGGAAGAGGAGGAGGGGAGGCGGAGCAGAGCAGACCCAAAGCTGATGACCATGAAGGCAGTTTCTTGTCCATGGTCTCTCCCAGCTTCGAAGACACCAATGTAACCAAGGGCACAAGGGACCCTAGGTATGCCTCTGTCTCAGCTCCCAATCTTCATTTTAAAGCATCATGGGAGAGCTATACATTTGGCTATGAATACATGAAGTAGCTTTTCTTAAAATCTATCACCGCCATCCAGCTCTGGTTACACACAGTTCATGCCCTCAACTCCTGCTTGCAGGCTTCCTGTAGGATCTGGTTAGCCACAGTATGAAACAGGATGCTTTGTGGTCTGATCTAGTAAGGCTGTCCTTACGCTCTTAACTATAAGTGTCCAAAATATGTATGTATACATGCCAGAGAAGGAGATATATGGATTATGGTTAGCTTCCCTTACCACGTGGATCTCATTCTCTGCATCAGGTTGGTTGTGTTTGAGGGGCTATGAACATTTCATCTGAATACTCAAAATGGACCAGCATATTCACACATGCAAGTCATCAAGTAATCCACATGAATGTGTGAACCAACTCTATTGGGATATGCAGACTGTGAGCCTTCCTGCTCATCACGACCTCATACAATGACTGAAGACCAAGCCCATAGTATGTGCAACTTAACAGGAATACCATTTCAGCAAAGGAAGGGTAAGTGAGAAAAATGGAGAAGCCTTTAGGCACCTAACAATCCAGGTTAGATACAAATATTTGATAGGTTTGGATTCTGTAGAGAGTCCTATGCAGGCCACTCAAGATTGCAAGTTGCTTATAAATAAAGAAAGCATCTAACTTAATTTTATGTAGTGCCCGCCACAATTTCACCAGCAATTTCACCAGCAATAGTCAACTTTAAAGTATACCTTTTGAAAGAATCAACATGTGGAAATGAAAGGTGCAATTATGCTGTTTATTGTGCCTCCTGTACTCACGGGACTTGTGCAAGACAGCGACAACTACTGCTTGTTCCTTTTTAAATCTAAGCCTCACACTTAAACCTCAACAGGCTGGTTGGGGCGGGGGACCATTTGCCTGCTTTGTGGCTACAATCCCAGGATATGTAATGAGGCTGGAGCAATGTGCAAAGTCATCTGGGTTGGTACCACCTGCTTGTTTGTTTATTCAGATGATTCTCTGACCCGATGGCCAAATTACTTCTCCCCAAGGCATCCCTACTTTGCACAAGCCCAAACATATGGCCGGTAAGAATTAACAGACTTCCCTAAATAGCCACTTCATAATGGCCTTGTGACCTGCCCCCTTCCTGTCAGCATCTCAAACGGATGGATGATTAAATGTAGTATATTGTTTGTGTACATACCACTTGCATGCTCACAGCTAAGATCCCCCCCAGGAGTGTCACTTTCATTTAATTCCTTCAGGCACATCGGTTTTCACATTTCATGGCAGGAGGTGCTATTGCCACAGCAATCAAACCTTCTTCTCTAGCTGTCACCCTCCCAGGCTAGAGCTGGAATAAAGAGACAAGAGAAAGGCTGCTTGTCACTGTGCTCATCAAAATGCTGTGGGTGTTGAAGAGAAAGGAAACCCCAGCAGTGGCTGGTGCTAAACCATCTGCACCTATGTCTGGCTCTGCACTAGCATGCCAGTATGCTAGAAATCATGGTAAGTGGAGGCATTAAGGGATCATGTTATATTTGCTGCTGCATGTTTTGGGAACATCTCCAGACCTACCATTTTCATTTGGATCTGCAAAAGTTAAAACTACTCATTCCTATGTACAGCTACCTACAACTGGGCTCCCAGTATGTTTTCCCGAGCACAATTCAAAGTGTTGGTGTTGACCTTTAAAGCCCTAAACGGCCTTGGTCCAGTATATCTGAAGGAGCGTCTCCACCCCCATCATTTTACCTGGACACTGAGGTCCTTCTGGTGGTCAGAAGGACCGAGGGCCTTCTGGTGGTTCCCTCACTGCGAGAAGCCAAGTTACAGGGAACCAGGCAGAGGGCATTATCGGAAGTGGCGCCCTCCCTGTGGAACGCCCTCCCACCAGATGTCAAAGAGAACAACAACTACCAGACTTTTAGAAGACATCTGAAGGCAGCCCTGTTTAGGGAAGCTTTTAATGTTTGATGTATTACAGTATTTTAATATTTTTTGGGAAGCCGCCCAGAGTGGCTGGGGAAGCCCAGCCAGATGGGCGGGGTATAAATTATTATTATTATTATTATTATTATTATTATTATTATTATTATTATTAAATGAGTTTAATATTGTAGTCCTTCCCCTTGCAGTGTCATACCAGACCCTGGCCCGGTCTTTGATGATGAATCCTCCAGTGAGGACCTGGTTCTCTCAATGACCAAAGACCTGGGTCAATCAGGTATACCAGGAGGAACTTCCACAAGGCTGCCTCCAGGGAATGTCCAGGAAGGACCCTTGGGGTGTGGTCCAGATGAGCCCCCAGCTGAGTCAGGGTAGGATGTTGGGTCACCTCCTAGTCCTCAAGAAACTCAGTGCCAGAAAGTCCAAGCCAAGGTAGCTGGTTGAAGACAGAGTACACAACTAACAGTCCAAGGTCACTGTTTGACTCTAGGCTCACTGATAGTAATGACATTCATCAAGAGAAAGAGCTGGTCTTCAACATGGTCTGGGAGGCCAGGATATATCAGCTTCCAGCCTTTGCTTGAACAATGTATGAGATTCAGTTCCCTACTCATAAAGGGTGTCTTGCCCTGCTTCCTACCAGACCTGCTTTCTTTTCCAGTCCCTAGATACCTTCTTATTTATGCTGCTTGTTTAGACTCAAATGGGATCTCTTGTGCTTAACTTTGGTTTGACCTTGACCTTGCTTCCTGGATGCCTCTTGATACCACTTGGTGGGTAACCGTAAGCCTGCAGTGAATTCCAACTGACTTGGCCAGAGCAGGACATGGAGACCCATTTAAAAACTTATCATGCTTTCAACAATCTGCTTCCAAGTCACGTTAATAGAAATGAGCATCATTCTCAACATCTCTCAACTTCTTTAACATCAGTCTATCTGTATTCTTGTAATATGCTACACCTTTATGGCAAACCACCTTTATTTTCATATTAAACCCGTTTATTCCAAAACAGCAGCTGCCTACTTATGAGGACTGCAGGTAAGCCCCTCATTTGGGGTACAGACTGAAAGGAGGACAAGCACACATTTGTGCCTGCTCTCCAAGAGCCTTCAGAAATACCAGCTGGTGAACAAATTCACCCAACATTTAATACACTTTAGTACAAGCTCAACACGATCTTGCTGATGCCCTATAGATGGGGTAGATGTGAAGCTATTCAGAAAAGGCATTTTCCATGGCCTCTCTCCAGTTTCACAATTCTTTTTAGTTGGACACCAAGAAAACACAACTTCTTAGGTAAGCAACAAAGATATTTGTTTTGAACATAGGACAGGGAAGCCTTTTACTGCAGTACACAACATTTCATCTATTTTGGATGGGCTAGGGTAAGACAGAGCAAATTAAAAATATATAAATAAGGAAACAATTAACACTCCCTTCAAGACTTTGAATTTCAAAAAGCCACCTGTCATGGCCTCCTACTTAGGGAGTACCCACCCAATTATAGGACTTGTTCCAAGCAGCCTGGGAAAAAGAAAGAAGCCTCATTCTTAGGTTGTCCCTGCTTCTCCCTACACTCTACATGTGCGGTGATTACTCAGCTAGGTATATCAGAACAGTACTGCCAAGAATAGTTTTATAAACATGTTTGTGTTTCTGTTATGAAAACCATGCCTCTCCACTGATCAAGGACGTCACTGGAAAAAACTCTGCAACAAATTTTAGAAATACTCTAATGGGAAACAAATTGTTTTGGAGCTGTGTTGTGCTTGGTAGAAGGGCTATTTTAGAATAGCTTTAAGAGAAACAAGTGGATTTGTCCTTTTAAGAGTTCAGAAAGTAGGCACATTTTCCAACCACTCAAAAGTGTAGGCACAGTGTGTGGCCCTCCAGATGTTGTGACTCCAACTCCCATCAGTCTCAGCCAGCAAGGCTACTGGATGATGGAAAGCCATGGATGATGGAAGTTGTGGTCCAACAACATATGAAGGGCACAGGTTCAACGTCTCACAAGTTCTCCTCTCCATCATATTACTGGTTGTGCTCACAGGAGGGAGTGGAGGCAAGAGAAGGAGACAAGCAGATGGAGTCAAACAGGCCACAACTGTTCATGGATAAAACTTGCAGAAAGTAATGGCATAGATGCATGCCAGGACCCATATTCAGACAACCTGCTGTATGAAATGAATCTGGAAGGAGGACAATGCAGGTCACCCCATGACTGAGCTGTTCACATGACCTGCATCCTTGCCCTGACAACTTGCACACTAGTCCCAAGTAATGAGCTGCTGCATTACCCATGGCTCTGATGGGGTGCCTGCCCCACTCTGCTCCTACCCAATAGCACTGGGATATATAGAGCAACATAAATTTTGGCATGAACTATTGTGGTAGCCCCCAAAGGAAAGGGAACAATTGCTATGAGATAAGAGAAAAATGTTGGCCCTCAGGTGGCCAGTTGGGCCCATGGGTAAAATTATTTCTGACCTCTGTTGACTGAGAGCTAACACAAAGTCCATAGCAATGTATAATGATAGGAACAGATGTGCAATGTTGAGAGAATCAAATCTAGAGGGTGGGAAGGCAGGCAAGGAGACAATCAGCTGGCTCCCAGCCAGGTTTCCCATTAAATAAGCCATGTGCAGGCCATGAAGGAAACATTTCTCTTCTGGTTCACCAAGTCGGGTCTTATTCCCTAGCCAACCAGTGGACAGGGAGGGAGGAATAAGTCAGCATGGGCATGGTGAAGGAGTCAGTCTTGTGTGCCACCCTGACCCAGCAACTCAGTGTTCCACTTGGTTGCCCTACTGTGAAGCACAAAAGAGGGATCTCCACAAGCAAGGGTCCAGGGCTACTCAGGGTCATCCAGTGGAAGTAATTGACCGGAGACTGAGAACAGAGAAAAGGCAGGACTTCTTTATACTGCACTTCACATATTCTGGAAATAAATTAAACAATTATGTAATTAGTTGCATAAACCATATGTTGAATATAATTTATGGATATATCTGTGTACAGTGGTACCTTGGTTTACAAACATAATCCGTTCCGGAAGTCCGTTCTTAAACCAAAATGTTCTTAAACCAAGGTGTGCTTTCCCATAGCAGTGAGGGACTCAATTTACAAATGGAACACACTCAATAGGAAGTGGAACATGGTCTGCTTCCAAGGCAAAGTTCACATACCAAAACACCTACTTCTGGGTTTGCAGCGTTCTTAATCCAAGTTGTTCATTAACTAAGCTGTTCTTAAACCAAGGTACCACAATATATGTAACTAATATATATGTTTTAATGGTTAGTTGACAGGAATAAATATTTGATATTATATTATATTATATTATATATTTATGTGTGTGCATGTATGCGTACATTTGTGTTTCTATTTTCTGCAATTCTTTTAAATGTTATAAAACTGTTATCTTATACACACATACTTCAGTTTTTCATAATATCATTTTGTTTTCCATATTACCAGTGATAAACATTGTAATATTGCATTCTCCAATCTCTATGCTCTTTTGGAGGATGAGAATGTTATACACACTTGTACATTTTCAAGATGGTAAAATGAAATTGGAAGATTAACTGAGACAAACTGACATGTGGCCCATGTTTTTTCAGAAATTCCACTGTGTCCAATGGGCCTTACTCCCAAGTAAGTGCTAACAAAATTCAGCCTAAAATGCAAATGCATTTTACTTACCTTAAGGATGTTTGCTTTAAAAATACAACCTTAGAGCTTTATTTTAGAAAGGTATCCTTGAGTTTTAGCCTTAAAAAATGGCTTTTAAAAAAATCAGATTTGGCAAAGAAAGTGTTCTTTTTTTGTGGCAGGGATCACAATTGATCCATCATTGCAACATTCCCATGGAAAGGCATTACATCGGTTTTTGGGCAGAGTATCAAAAATTTACTCCTAAATGTAAAGTAGAAGAGAGCTTATAAAATAATTCATCTTTCCCCCCAGTAGCTGTAGCAATTGTGTGTGTATTTTCTTACATGATCCTAAAGAAGAAAAATGTACTAAGAAAAAAAGTTTTAAAATTAAAACTGATTTTGATTACTTCTCCCTCTTTCTTTTCTGATTTTTTCACTACTGCTGCCTATACTTTTATTTCCTTCATCAATCTTCTACTTAGTTACAGATGGAAAATATTAGCTCTGGTTTACAAAACATGGCTGAGTTTCCTTTAACACAGCACAGGTTGGGCAAATCTGTCATTTGAGCTGGGCTTCTATTCTGCAGCCAATTTTGTAATCTACTAGCAATGTGATCCTGAGCAAGGAATCTCGGGTTAGCAGCCAAGCTTGGAAAATCCCTATTTAGCACAATTGCTGCCAAAATGATCTCACTTTATATTTGCAGTCTTCATTTCGGTTTTGATGAAACTCCTAAAGTATACATAGTGATAATACTTGTTTTTGTGTTCACCTGTAATGTTTGTAAGATAGAGTGTGGTTTAGAAGAGATTTTGTAATGTCCACTTTGCTTATGCTTTGAATTGATTTACAGTTTTTTCTATCACAAAAGATTCAGTTAAGACAGTGGTTCTCAATTTTTCCCCCCTCTGGGCCATACTTTCAGAATAAAAATTTGCTTGCACCACACCAAAATTTTTATTGATCAAATACTTTGGAAAACAAAGAGAAACGTCTCCTAGCAGTGTTTGATTTGTAACATAGAACACAACTACTTTATAATATTATCCTGAGACATCCAGAATGTATAAAACAGTGCAATTACATAAGAACACAAAACATTCCCAAAATATAATTATAAACAAGCCTCTTAAATATGCATACAAACTCAGTGAGAGGTGTGAGCTTGCTTTTGCCAGGTGATCTCATTAATACTAGGTCTAATTTGAGACAAACTCATCTCCTCATTAACACAAACTAGCCTTTCACTTTTCTGATCTTTCATATTTGTCAGAGTTGGAAATCCCGTGAATGCAGTGAATACTGTTACTGCATACTACACTGAATTTTTTTAAAAAATGTTATTGAATCTTTCCCACATTTGCCATCCTCTCCTGCCACACCAGGATGGCACACCACACCCATTGAAAACCACTGAATTAAGATATATGAAGCTTTTTCAAACCAAATCAGACAAGTAGTCTATTACTACTATACTACTACTACTATTTAAAATGTTTAGTCCGTTGCTATATAAAGTCTCTAAGCAACTCACACTATATTTGAGAGCATAAAATAAAATCAGAAAAAACAATGCCATTCAATTAAAATAAAACAAAGCATAGAACAGACCCAATAAAACAGAAGCAAAAATTTCATTAACAAAAATGTACCATCAAAACAAAATTTTCATAATCTGCCAAATGCCTGTGAGAAAAGATTAGTTTTTACCAGACAATGCAAAGGTGTTAATGATGACACCAGGCAGACCTCTCCCTTGTTGTCATCCAGGGATTGGAAAAGTATAGGCAGCCAGTGCAGCTGTGCTAAAATCAGTGTTATATAAACAGTTTGTCTCAAGTGTGCCAGCAACCCAGTGGATGTATTCTGCACTAGTTGCTGTTTCTGTACGGTCTTCAAAGGCAGTCCCATGTGAAGCACTTTACAGTAATTCAGTATTGATGTTACCAGAGCATAGATTACTAGACCCAGATTATCATTGTTCATATAGCTGGGCCACCAGCAGTAAATCCAGGAGAAAACCATCAATGTGCTTTTTAAGAAGAAGCACAAACCCATATAGAGAAGGCTGCACACCACTCTGTCTATCTTAATATTGTCTATCCAACTAGCAGAAACTCTCCAGTATCTCAGACAGAGACCTTTCTTAATCAAGCCATCCAGGGTCCTTTTCACGGTCCCTCCACTTGCAAACAGATGTCATGAACTGGCAGGACCAGGCGTGTGAGATGTAATCCATTGGTGCAGTCAAATGCAACATTCCTTATTTCCCTAGAGTAGGTACAGGCAGGGGGACATCCATGTCAGTGTAACTTCCTGTTCCACTGGTCTGGAGGTTCCTCCCCCTGCATGTGATCTGGGAGATGGGCATGGCCCTGGCTGACTCCTTTAAAAAGCTGAGTCACACAGCCATTTTCTTCACTTGCAGTTTTGTCTTGTTCTCTTTTTTGCTGCCATGCTGCTCTCCTGCAGCCATTTTGTTCTATTGTAATTTTGCTGTCTGCTGGGTCTCAGCCAGCAGCACACAAGTTCAGCCTCCATATGAGATGAACTCACAGTTTCTTTGTGTAACTCCCAAGTAAAGTCTGCCTTTCAGGGATCAAATCATGAACTGAAATGGGAGTAAACTTTTTGTTACTTTACTCAGAAAGACTCTCGTGTCTTTATTTTTTTTAAGGGGGATCAAAGGAGACACCAGGAAATAATCTAAACTAAGAGATTCAAACGAATCTGCAAACTAGCTTCCAGTTATATTGAGGGGAATCTGCTCTGCTACATCACTCACTAGCATGAGTGAGGGAAGGATAATACTTATTCAATATATCCTTCCCTAGTATCCTTAACATTCCCACAAGGGGGAGGAGAAAGAGGATTCCTGCCAGGGGTGTAGCTCCGACTGGCACACACCAGGGCAAGCTGGGGGGTGGAGGAAGAGAGATTAGGGGCATAGAATGTACCCACCAGACAGCAGAGGATAGTGAGAGGACGGAGGTCAGTGCCCAGGAACCAGAGGAGCAGGACCAATCACCAGAGCCAGAGGGCCCCCCTCCACAAACACAGTGAGCTCTGAGGCATAGGGAGCAGAGAGAGGTACATTCTGGCCAGGTGGGGCTCATTAGCTTGGGGAGGAAGTGTGTGATTCCTCAGCTGGAGCAGGCTCAGAACAGGTGGGGGGGGTCACATTCCTCATCATGCCCAGATGCTGCAATCAACATGCCAGATATCAAAGGGAAGCAGAGCTGAGGTGTTGTGTCTTTTCCATTTCCCCAGTGGATAGACCTTGGCTTGGATTTGCCCAGGAACTCTATGGTACTGTGCTTTTTGAGGGACTGTATACACCAGTGTGGACTTGCCACCAGGTATGCCAGAGGTTCAGAATACCAGATGGCGCTCCAACCACATACTGACTACGAACTGTTATCTTTGCATTTGAAGCTCCAGTGTGACTCTCTACTTGTCTGATACCTTTTTGAATTATTTTAAAACAAATCTTTAGAATTGTGTTGGCTATATTGTCCACCATTTCTTGGTACATTGTGGTGCAGTTTCCACTTTGGAAAAAAAGTATTTAAGAAGATCAGGTACAGCATAACAGAAATCTGTTTGCATGCCCTGCATCCCCACTGAGGATGCTGTGCCCAACTCGCCAAAGTCCTCAAATTCTAGAGTTAGCACTGTTTTTAATATATATATATATATATATATATATATCCATATATATCCATATATATCCATATATATCCAAAGCTGCAGAGTTTTGCCTCACATCTGAATTATCTAATATATACTTGGAAAGTGATATTATTTCCGCCAGCAAAATTAATTTAGGGATTGAGAATTCTGTCCAATAAGCAACTTTTGACTAAATATGCTTTGTACCAATTTGTTTCCATCCGTCTATGGTTTTTGCTAAACAAATGGACCACGGTTTTGTTTGCTTTCAGCTACTCATTGCTTTTAATTGTTTGGAATTCCATATGCTCTGCAGGTGTGAAAGGGCCCCTGTGGCTTTATTTCTCTATGTGGTGTACATTTCAGTATTAAAGCTGTGCTAATTACACAGGCATAAATTACATTTTTGCCTGATTCATTTTTTTAACTGCTTTGGTTTTATGTAACATTGTTACTGCTGACATTTTAGACGTTCAGGTTTAGGGGTTGGTTGGGTGTGTGTGTTTTTAAAAAGGAAAATGTTACAAGTCCTTTCCCCTGCAATTGATTATGCAGACAATCCCACATTATATGCAATCTATTTCTCAAAGACTAGCGGGGGGGGGGGGACGGGGGGGGGACGGACTAATATACTACAATTAGCAATCTGGAAAAGCACCACAAACCAGACACCTTAAGGTTTGTTCAAAGCAGAACTTTAGCTCTAGTGCATTTGTCTGACTCATGAGCATAGGTACCAATTCAGCTAAATATAAAAAATAAAATAAAATACTCTTGTCAGATTTTGCTGTTGTCCTGGCTCCTTGGACTAACTGCTTGTGCCCAGGTATGTTGGCTTCATAGTTCTGCAGCCTTTTATTTTGACCAGCAAGTGTGCTTTGATCTTTTAATTATTGTTAGTGATCTTATGTGACTTTGTATGGTTTTACACTTCTTTTTGTGCTGGTATAGCTTTTAAATTGAATGTTTTAGTTTGCTGCATTTGTATCCTATTGATTTTTAAATTTGTGAAAGGCATAGAGGACACGGTTAATTGGGTAGTATATAAATGCAAGAAACATATTAGTTAGCTTTCCTATCAGATTGAAGCTGCTTTGAGGGGGGAAAGCATTGAACAGCAGTATTCCTGGCAAATAGAAGGGGAAGAAATGGAGGCAGTGAGAGATTTTACTTTCTTGGGCTCCATGATCACTGCCAATGAAGAGTCGGACACGACTAAACAACAACAACAAATTTCTCAAGGAACCACAGGATCCTTGCATCCTGGGAAAATTTGTGTGTACACAGATTTAAAAGCCAGTGGCAGAAATGTACTGGAGTCAGAGTAAATGGTAATGTGTACACAGCCCTAGTTCCAGCTGGTTCTGTAAAAATTGAACTTCAGTAGTACTATGCTGAATGCTTGAAACGGAGACCTGTTTACCAGTGAAGATCCCATGCTGTAGTTCCTGTTAACTAAAATAATTGATGAGTGTGCATTTCCTTCCTGGCTGAAATTACTACTAGGATGAAAGGTGTGTGAGCCACACTAGCAGATGGAGTCTTGCTTGAGCTTCCTATTGGCTGAAAGCTGCAGAGACCAAAAGCAGCTACAGGAGCCTCTTTGCAGCCATCTGCTGGTTGGAATATAAATTTACTGTTTGCTACCCGTTGTCTGAAGTATTTGCAACACATCCAAACTCAAGGCTGCATCACCTCTAGAAAATTTATGTTGAAACACTCTCACGCATTGTGTAGAACATATTTCTTCAGCCACTGGGTCAGGGCGCACAGGTGAATTGCGAGGTCATACTAGGTGGGTCACAACAAAGCTGGCGAGACCAAAAGAGTACTGCATGCATGTCCAGACTAGGATGTGTTCTTCTGAGAAGATGCTCATTTTATCAATGTCCACAAGTGCTGCAGGAGAAAGACGGGAGCCATATTTTAAAATAAGATACATATCTTTGGCCAGCCAGATGCTCTTGTCTTTCTCCTGTCACATTGCAGGACTAGTTTTCATTTAGTGGTAATGCTGAGGTAACACTGTGTATATTGCTCTGAGAGCTACTATTTAGGATTAAAGTGCATTACAGTGGTACCTCGGGTTACATACGCTTCAGGTTACAGACTCCGCCAACCCAGAAATAATACCTCAGGTTAAGAACTTTACTTCAGGATGACAACAAAAATTGCGTGGCAGCGGTGCGGCAGCAGCGGGAGGCCCTATTAGCTAAAGCGGTGCTTCAGGTTAAGAACAGACCTCCGGAACGAATTAACCAGAGGTACCACTGTATTAGCACTATTAATATATAATAATAATATAATATATCTTTATTGTCATTGCCCCCTTCGGGGACAACGAAATTACTTGACTGCTCCATAAAAACACTAATTAAACAATACAGTATGATACAGCAAGGGAGATTAGTTGACTTTCAAAGTCCTGGCTTCCCATTCAGGGCCGAGATCGCTCTGGCAATGAAGCTCTGGAGAAGAAGCTGTTCTTAAGACGGCTCGTTCTTGTCTTCATCGTCCTGTATCTCCGTCCCGACGGCAAAAGCTCGAAGAGACAGTGACCAGGATGCGATGGATCTTTTACTATGTCCAGTGCCTTCCTATGGCACCTTGTGGTATAAATCTGCTCTAAGGTGGAGAGTGGGCAGCCAACAATGCTCTGTGCTGCCTTAACAACCCTGCACAACCCCATCCTGTCCTGGGTAGTACAGCTTCCGTACCACACACATAAGCCATAAGTGAGCACGCTCTCAATGGCACAGTGATAGAAGGCAAGCAGCAGTTTCTGCGGAAGATGGTTTTTCCTTAGTATTCTCAAAAAGTACAGTCTCTGCTGCGCCTTCTTCACAAGCCCCCTTGTGTTGACACTCCAGGACAGATCTTCTTGTAATTCAATGCCCAAAAATCTGAACGTTGTTACCCTCTCCACACAGACCCCATCAATCAAAAGTGGCTGGACATTGCTCTTCTGTCTCCTAAAGTCCACCACAAGTTCCTTTGTCTTCCTTGTATTTATGAGCAAATTGTTAGCTCTGCACCACTCTGTCAGCCGCTCCACCTCATCTCTATAATCCGTTTCACCCTCCCTTTCAGGGATGAGCCCGATCACGGTTGTGTCATCTGCAAATTTGACAACCCTATTACTAGGGTGAGTAGTGACACAATCGTACGTGTAGAGAATATAAAGGAGCGGATTGAGTATGCATCCCTGTGGTGTTCCTATGTTAGTCTTAAGCATATTAGAGGTATAAGGGCCCAACCGAACCCTCTGGGGGCGGTCTGACAAAAAGTCCAATATCCACCCACAAAGTGATAACGGAAGCCCCAGATCTTCCAGTTTAGACATCAGACGTTGTGGTAGAATGGTATTAAATGCACAAGGAGAAGGGGACGACAGAAGACAAGATGGTTGGATAGTGTTCTCAAAGCTACCAACATGAGTTTGACCAAACTGCAGGAGGCAGTGGAAGACAGAAGTGCCTGGCGTGCTCTGGTCCATGGCATCACGAAGAGTCAGACACGACTAAACAACTAAACAACAAAATTGTATTCAGAAGCAATTATAAACCACTTATAAACAGTATACATAAAACACCAATCTCTTAATCTTTTCATGTTTGTTAACTTTTTTACAGTGTGCATGTTTGCGTGCTGAGGTCCCCCAAAACACCCTAACCCACTTCACACATTATTTTTGTTTAAGGTTTTTGGCATAATTTTGGCCACAACTTTATTATCATACAAATTGTGAGTGGTTGCTTAGGCATTGGTTATGACTAGCTGTCCCCCCCGCCTTGGGGACAGCACTGACTCCTGGACTCCGGCGGGAGCCAGTGTGGAGGAACAGGACCCAGGGATTACTGGAGCTGCGCCACAGACCCTCAGTACCATCCCTGCCTGCTCCCAGGAGCTTACTCGGCCCGCACCCTGCACCAAGGGTTTGGACGAGGGGGATGGTAAGCCCCTGAATTCCTTTAACGGAATTCCCGTGCAGCAGCAGCATTGGAGGGGTAGGCACAGCCAATCCACACCCCTCCACCAACCAATTTTAACCAATGCCTAACCGCCAACCTTACAAGTTGTGACGATTTGCTACGCAGTAGGTAAAACCCAATTGGCACACACTAATCAGCCAAAAGGTAAATTCCTACCAGGCCCCCACACCAATGCAGGCGACCCCTAGACAGGCATAGCAAGGTCAAAGTGCAAGCCCAATCAAGGGAGGGCGGGCGGGTGATCCGGTGCCCACAGCGAAAGAGAAAGAGAAACGCTGTGCACCTTGCTTAAATAAGCTTTGATCCCACCCCTAAATTTGCAACATCAAATTTACCCCAGTAACACCAACCGCCAATCAAGTTCCAACCCTTTGAAACTAGCCTGCCTGGTAACCCTGGGTGCTTTGTCTGGCCCCATCCGCAACACGTGCTCTCCTTTATTGAGAACATGCTTTAGTTTGGAGGGGGACTGGAGTCTAACTTGGGAGAATTGGGCAGAGAGCTGTGGGGACCTGGACCAGTCAGGAAGCAAAAATCAGGGGAAGCTTCAGAGCTGAAGGGAGAGTAGGAAGAGGCAGGTCAGGCAAGTGAAGAGTTGTGTGCTTCCCCCCTCTGTCTCGCACTGCTTTCCCCCAGAATCAGGACAGAATTGAATCCGGAAGAGCAGAGGAAGCTTCCACACAGGCATAGGTGCCGACTATATGTGTGCAACCTGTCGGGAGAAGATACATAAACGGGGGGAAGGTTGGGTGGTCCCCTGTTGTGGCAACTGCTCCATAGAGCGTGGATTTGAGAACAGCTGCCTAGATGCTAAATTGGTGTGCATAGGTATCCAGAGTTGTAGAAATGACTGTGTTATCTCTGACATTATGTGCCGTGCGCATTCCTTTGGCTGGGAAGCACCCTTGACGGGGGAACCTGGATGCTGAACCCAGCCCTGGGCGCTGACCCACAGGTTGCATGTATATCACTTGTTCTCTCATCCACTGATCAATCAGCACTTGATGATTCTCAGACAAATGGGTGAACTGATGGGTCCCAATAAAATTTATTGTGTTCAAGTTGAGACTGAATCATATCGGATTGTAAAGAAAAAGTAATTAGAATTAAAATGGGAAGGGCATTACAGTATGGCTATAATGGTCCCCTCTCCTAGAGCTGCATCTGATTAATAATACTTTCAGGATTAACTAATTAACCCAACCCAATCAATCCCAAAGTTTATTTCATTTTTAGCTATGTACCAAGCACAACAGATATTATAGTATATGATTATAAACTTAGAGAGAGACTTAATTAAGTCCCTAACAGCACCATCTTCTGCATGCTTATTCAGAATTAAAGTGCGCTGAGTTCAGTGGGACTTATTCTTTACCTAGTGTGTTTAGGATTGCACTCTTAGTGACATATGTAATCCCCTGGATTACATATTCATTAATACTTGGGAGTATGAGTTTCCAACCAAGTGTGCACCCAGCCTTCAGCATCCTATGAAGCTGTTTTAAAGACCATGCAAATATATCTCATTTATTTCATAAAATACTACATATCCAGGAGGGAACCTGAGTACTTAGACACCACTCTTCTGCTTCCTTGCTGCAGCCGATAAAATGCCCCTTATCCTGCCAGTCAGCCCATGATTTACTGGATGTCAGCAACATACATCGTCCATTGGTAAACCTGAACTGATCACTTTCTGGGTGAGGGGTAAATCCCAAGCTGCAAGCCATCAGCAACTGTCAACCATCTCAACAAATCATGCAGACATCTGTGGCTTATCAAACAAGAAGCATCCCCCCCCCCACCCGCTACATTAATCTCTACTAGTCCAGCCCCAGCTTTCATTTCAAAAGGCTTGGCATTATATCTTCTGCAGAAAAAGTTGCCTGATTTCGTGAGCTGCAGCTGGTTCTGAGGACGGTCTTTGAAATCCGAGTATGTCACAAAAGATATTGCCATGCTTGCTGCAAGCAGCTTGCAAAGTGAGGGACGCTGCTAATTACTGGAACGGGGGGGGGGGAGGGGGCGCCTCTCCCTGGGTCTTTTAGATGAGTCGGACCAGGAGGGTTTCCCACCCACCCCCATCATCATCTTCCTTTCTTTTCATTACCAACTCAAGGAAGTTGCTTTAAGTGGCCATTAAAGGGTTTGATATGGGAGCAGTGCACACGTGCCAACCACCCTTCACTCTTCCATTTGCTGTCAAGGTTGTGAATTGATGACATGATTGGGTACTAAGGGATCCCTTGCTTTGTCTCCGAGGATGTCATATCAGCAGTGGGGCAGGCATGATGTCAAGTGGGAAGAATACCAACTGCCCAAACCTTTGCACGTTTACTCGGAAGCAATTCTCACTGAGTTCAGTAGGACTTGCTCTCAAAGTTTGTACAGAAGTGTCTGACCCTCTTTATTTTGGAAGACTGAAGGGGTCAACCATACATAGTTGACCACCATAGGGGTCAACTCCTACATGCTGATGAGTCTTTGCCCCCCAATAAAACATTTGAGGGGACTGGGGCCCCCAAAGTTGATGGGTGCCCCTGAGGGGCACGGAAGTGCTGCAATGTATCCTCACTGTCAATGTGGAAATTCTTGACCTGCTACTACCATTGTCTATATTAAGTGAAACTAAGTTTGACTCATGAAGTTTAGGCCCTCCTTTCCCATGGGTTAGGAAATAGAAAGGGGGCAAGGCAGCAGCAATGCTAACTTAGAGACTAATTGTGAGTTGTCAGTCTTTATTTTGTCTGCAAGGATCTCGGGCCTGTTTTCTACATTGATTTCTGATGCGGCAAAGTTTCTGCGTACGTTCTTCTGCCTCAGTTATATGTGGTGAACATTTAATTATCCAAACATATGGTATATCTCACTCTTCAGATTCCCTAAATCTAACAACACGTTTAAGCAACAACAAAAGCCAGCAGCAGTTTTTCTCCCCTCTTAGAAAGACCCAGTGAAACTAACCTGGTGGGTCTCCCACGGTTGCCATTTCCCTTGCCCACACCCTTTTGAAAACAGGACTCAGAAGAATCCACTAAATATAGAATCTGCTCTGAAAATGGTGAGGATTGTGATTCTAACTGCAATGCTCAACACACCAGGGAGTTCCCCCCACTGAACACCAAACGCATAGGACTGTGCAGCATGTCGAAAGAGATGGTCAAGTTGCTGGTAAAGGTAAAGGTAAAGGAACCCCTGACCACTAAGTCCAGTCGTGGCCGACTCTGGGGTTGCGGCGCTCATCTCGCTTTATTGGCCGAGGGAGCCGGCATACAGCTTCCAGGTCATGTGGCCAGCATGACTAAGCCGCTTCTAGTGAACCAGAGCAGCGCACAGAAACGCCGTTTACCTTCCCGCCAGAGTGGTACCTATTTATCTACTTGCACTCTGACGTGCTTTCAAACTGTTAGGTTGGCAGGAGCAGGGACCGAGCAACGGGAGCTTACCCCATCACGGGGATTCGAACCGCCGACCTTCTGATTTGCAAGTCCTAGGGTCTGTGGTTTAACCCCAGCGCCAGGCCTAAAAAGGGGTCCACGAGCTATTGCTTCCCATAAAGGCAGTCCATAAAGGCAACATGCATAGGAAACCCACTATTGATTAATATAGATCAAGGAGTTATTTTAATAATAATTAAAAAAAACCAGAGGAGGTAAAGACTGAAGCAAAGCATGAGCCACTCCACTGTATGTGTCCCACACCTACATAGGACCTTGACACTCTTTTTCCTCTTCCTATGCTCCTGCAACAGCATTCCCTATACCATCCCATCACCCAATTCTGGGATGCGGGTGGCGCTGTGGTCTAAACCACTGAGCCTCTTGGACTTGCCAATCAGAAGGCCAGCAGTTTGAATCCCCATGACAGGGTGAGCTCCTGTTGCTCTGTTCCAGCTCCTGCCAACCTAGCAGTTCAAAAGCATGCCAGTGCAAGTAGATAAATAGGTACCGCTGTGGCGGGGAGGTAAACAGCATTTTCCATGTGCTCTGGTTTCTGTCACGGTGTTCCATTGTGCCAGAAGCAGTTTAGTCATGCTGGCCATATGACCCAGAAAGCTGTCTGTGGACAAATGCTGGCTCCCTCAGCCTGAAAGCTAGATGAGCGCCGCAACCCCATAGTCGCCTTTGACTGGGCTTAATCGTCTGGAGGTCCTTTACCTTTACCTTTACCCACCCACCACCCAAGCAACACTTTGCCATGATTTTATAAAAATGCAGATCATTGGGCAAAGAAACTAAAGCCCCCTATTTTACAAAAGTTTTATGTATTGCTCACTTTTTGCTTCCCTTGTTTGCTTGTTTTAATCTGAATACTTTGTGCTACTTCATGCCACTACTTTGCACACAACCATCAGGATTTGATATCAGGCATTTCCTTATGCATCAATGTTGTTGTTTTTTTAAAAAAAGGAGTATCAAATGGATATCATTAGAACAGGTGATGTGCTTTAATGTTAAAGGCTTCATTACAGTCATCTAGTATGGAGAATTTTTTTCCTTTGAGAAGGGCATTTATGGCTATCTACTTTCAGTTAATGACATCTGCTGATTGGGTGGTAGGGGACAGAAGCATGAAAAGACTCCCCTGGATAGCAATATTCAGGAACTACAGGCTACTGTCCTTTTCAAAGAATAAAATTGGCAATAATCAGAAGAGATGAACAAAAAATCCTAATCGTGTTTATAGTTTCATCCCCCTCTTCCAAGCTTACTCCAGCTGTCTCAAGGCAGAATGATATAAAACACATAACTCCATTGTACTTGGTAAGAGAGTCTCCATATGCTTTCATATCACATTTTAAATGTCACAATATATTTATGTCTACTGCACACATGCCATGAATGGGTTAGAAGGTATGTTTAAGATCAGAATACATATGCAGTCCATCACAGAACTAATTCCTTTTTGTCACACTCGCAAGTTATGTCAGATACTAACTTATCAGTGTCAGCCATGGTCATTTTTCGTATGTAGTACAGTGAGACTATAGACTAGAGAAGACTGATTCTGATATATAGTTAAGATCCCCCCACCCCACCCCCAGTGCTGGATGATGGCAGTTTTTAAAAATGGCAGTGCTGGATGATAGACAGTTTTTAAAAATTGTTTTCTGGACTTCCGGCGAGGCAAGATGGTGGGCCTCTTATAAAACAACCTCAATAAAATAACCAATAAACAGGCTATAATCTGACACACAACTAGCATAACAGTCGCGCCAGACTGTGCCAATACCCATATCCTTATCCTAACACCCCAACAAACCAACAATATTGGCAACTATACTGATAACATTGTTTATAAACCTTGGACCCAACACAAGTACCACAATGGTGCTTGACACCATCTCACTGACCCTCCCCTATCGCAAGCAAAAGGGAGGAAGGCCTGTTTCTAAACAAGGCCCTCCATGTCAGCTGAGACCTAGGACCAACTGATTGGAAGGCAAATGGTCCAAAATATCCCCAACAAACACCTATATCGCTACATATAGGCTACCTTCTGTAATCCACTCCCCAACCAAACTCCAACTCTAATCTCCCTCTTCCCCTGCCCATCATACTTTAGGTCAGGGCAACACACTAGGTTTGATAGACAATATAAGGCGAGAGAGACTGTACAACCCAGACGGGTTGGCAGGAAATTGTCCTAAAAGTAGACACGCAGAATGCCTAGCTTAAAAGCAATCACACGAAACCCTATCAAAAGAAAATGCATCACATCATACATAAACACCATAAAACCACACATAGCCTTCCTACAGGAAATACATAATCCATCCAAAGGAAGCAAACTCCTAAGCGTACCCCGCTTCAATCAACTAAGGGTTGCACCTAGCTCTGGAAAGGCTCACAGAGTAGCCATAATACTGAGCAGAGACCTGAATTTTAAAGCTACAACAGTGCTAACGGACAAAAAATCATTTTTGCCAAAGGGATACTAGAAGGCAAAACTAAACTAACAAATGGCCCCAAATATGCCCCAAACTCAAAACAACTAGAGTTCATCCAGAAAACACTAAACAAATTCCTCTCTGTCTCTGAAGGGGAAGCAATCCTGGGAGGTGACCTCAACCTAAATATGAGATGCATCTCCCTGAAAGATATCCATCCCACAACCCCATGGGCCACCTTCCTCCGAGGAAAACCCCAAACAATTAGAGATAAACTTACAAACTGCTAAAAATATGAAAAATCGGAGGTCTTTATGACATATGGGGCAAAAAAATGTGGGAGACACCAACCACACATTCCAGTCCGAGAACCATGGCACAATGTCCAACCCCATGGTTGAGTCAACGAATACAGTGGTACCTCTGGTTACAAACTTAATTCGTTCTGGAGGTCCATTCTTAACCTGAGGTACCACTTTAGCTAATGGGGCCTCCCGCTGCCACCGCGCCGCCGCGGTGCAATTTCTGTTCTCATCCTGAAGCAAAGTTCTTAACCCGAGGTACTACTTCTGGGTTAACGGAGTCTGTAACCCCGAGGTGTTTGTAACCCGAGGTACCACTGTATTAGCAAGTTTCTACGAGTGTTCTAGAGCCACTCTATCTGTGTTAAGCCTTAAAATAGGAGAGGAAACACGAACCACCCCAACATGGTTTTTTTGTCCCATCCTAACCACAAATAAATTAATCAGAGAGAGTCTCACAAAAACTATCCAGAACTACTTCAAAGAATATGACGTAGACAATATTACAACTCCACTCCTTTGGGACACAATGAAAACAGTCACCAGAGGAGACTGCACAAAAGAGAAACCATTCCTTAAAAAACAAACCTCAAAAATTAGCAAAACAAAAAAAGATATCACAGCTCTCTCATCACACTACAAACAGGAGCTAAAAGACTCCTTATACTGATAGAACAAAAAAGAAGGGTAATTGACTGCATATAACCATATACAGCATATAACACTAATGTCTCACAACAAATGTAACTGATCTGTAGAAAACACAACCTGAAGAAAGATACCACGCATGTGCTTTTGTAAAGAAGGAAAATCTTTAATTATGTATATATATATATATATATATATATATATATATTCTTACACTTATATTCTGCTATTTATTTATGTATGTATGTATGTATGTATGTATGTATTTGTAACCCACATTTTCATGAAAATATATCAAGGCAATATATAAGTATAAAATAATAAAAACATTCATAAAAACATCACTGAAACATCAACAAATATTGTTGGGGTTGAAAGAGGAAAGTTCTTCTGAGTCTGAGTCTTCTCCTTGCAGAGTTAAAATGCTCAAAATGGTTTAACACTCAACCCCTCTTCGTATTGTACTCTGAGAATTGTAGCCCTAAGTGGGGTAAGGAATAGGGATCTCCTAACAACCCTCAGCATGCTTAATAAACCACAGCTCTCAGAATACTCTAGGCCGGGAAGCCATGACTAATTGAAGTGGTATCATAGCACTTTTAATGTACGGCATGAATGTGGCCTAACTGTAGATAAAACCACCCCATTTTAAGAGGATTTGCATGACTGCTGTACCATATCCCCAGTCTATCTAGCTTGCCATGGTCTCAGCAGGAAGGTCTTCCACAGAATATTCCACTTGGTTCAGCTGGAGATGCCAGGGACATATTAGGATCTGCACATACAATATGCAGATGTGCTCTATCACTCATCTGTATTGTTTCCCTGATTACGGTTCCTAGACACTGAGCTGGTTAGTTTATTTATTGTATTAAACAGAATGAAAGATGGTACGTGTGCATTCTGACTTCATGTTTTCTGCAAAAAACTAAGATGGGAATAATAATTGTATTTATTGTAGAAGTAGAATATATATGTGTGTGTGTTTCATTCTGTTTTTAATCTGTTGGGAGCTGCCCAGAGTGGCTGGGGAAACAGATGGGTGGTGTATAAGTAATAAATTATTTCTATTCTATTCTATTCTATTCTATTCTATTCTATTCTACAATAAATACAATAATAAATCTACTCATAAAATAAATACCGTAGTTTATTTTATGATAAAAACACATGGATCCACAGTGGGGGGAAACAGTACTATGTGATTTAAAATGACCATTGATGGTCACTAAACCTCATAAATATCTATAACCTCTTCACTATTCAGAGCTTGCAACCAAATTATTACCACTTGTTTGTCCATATCTGGTCCACTTTTTTTTTTATCAGTGCAACCCATTACTTTAATTGGAACTTCCTTCCTTTTTTCACTGATAATAAATGAATTTAAGACAACTAAACACAGGAAAAACATTGACTCTCCCATGAAAATACAGCTGGAACTTCTGGATCTTTCCAGTGCTGGGCATTTCAAATTCTGGCTGCATAGGCAGGTAGATTATTTAACATTCGAAAGAAAGTGACTCAAACTATTTGATGAGCTCATGTTAACACTCTTAATCCTAAAGTGACTGTGGCCGTGGGAATTCCAATCCATGTCCATGCCACCACAATTGCAAGCAATTCCTGGTTCAGTGCAACGTCAGGGAATGAATTCCCATGTTTGATATGCATTTCCTGATACCATATTTCTCTTTAGGATCTCTGTTTAAAAAGCATCATGGCTGACGCTCTATTACAGAAAAGAATAGAAAGCAAGAAAGTGTTCTTCTAATATTATAACCCAACACAGTCAAGAACAGCATGGGTCAACTTCAAAGAGACCGACTATTGACATACGAATTCTATATCACCTCAGAAATTCTACGTGCCAATTTCTCACATAATTAGGCTCTGCAAGCAGAGATGTGAAATTATTGTTTTAATATTAGGCTTCCTTTTATCTTTGAACAAGGGCATTTGTTTTGGCAGAGGCAAGACAAACCTTAATAAACTGATTGGCAAACAGTATGTTTTAGCAATGAAAATGATACCTGAACAGGGATTAGAATATAAGGAATTGAGAGATTTAGGGAAGGATGTGATTTATAATGCCTTAAAGAAAGATAAGCTTCTACATCTGTGATTGCCTGATTGCCTAATATTTTTAATTGATTATCAGAGGTAATAGGTTTATTGTTTCTTGTGAAGAAAAGCTGTTTTATTTTGCTTTTTCATTTCTGTTAATTGACAGACTATATAGACGTGGCTATGTTTTGTAGATTTTGGCTTTATTATGGTGTATTAATTTTGTTAGACTCAGACTCTTAAATTAGCTTCAGAGAGGAAAATACCAGTTCACACACCTGTTACTTCAGCTAGTTCATCTAACTTGGTTCTTCTTGTCTATAATTTTTAAATTTTCTTTTGGGTATTATGCTCCAAAAGAGGCCAGAGGCCACTAAGAACCAAGAGTGAATAGTTCAACAGAGTAGCTATGAAAACATGTCTTAGCAGTGGCAGGTCAACCTGAGTGTTGCTGACAAGAGAGAGGAACGCTACTGCCTTGGGAGTGCTAAGAGGCCAAGTGGCTGCCTCACCTATCTCTTGGGCAATGGAGAGTGAGGCAAAGCAAAGGTCAAAGGAGCCGGGGGGAGGGGCAAAGTGAGGTTGGCTTGTACTCAGCAACAAATTTCCTAACTGATTTTGTGACCAAATGTGGCCTTGTATCTTTTACAGAGAATCACCTAAAAAGAGACGGGCAAATCTGACAATTTTGGTTTTTCTCAGTTTCTTATTTTTCCAATCTTAAACTCAATTCTCCACGTTTCCACATCAGCACATGAGTGCTAATTAGGTGAACTGAATTGAATCTCTCCATCCCTACATCTGACCCACTCTGGCCCGTTGATTTAACGAAGTTTCCTGAAACTCTCCTCCTTGGCCAGAGCTTGGTGGCAGCACACTGTTTTACTTAAACAGCAACTTAGTTTGCATGTGTGTTTTATATTTGGAATTAAGCATCACATCGTTTCTTTTCTGCCAAAACAGTTTAAGTATTAAGGCATTAATTGGAGCTTTTTCTCAAGCTCTGTTTAATTACCTCTACAAGAGTGATAAATGGGACCCTATTGTATAAGCTCATAGAACAGTTCAGCTCCAGACAGTAACTGGTCACAGATTCGCAGCTCAACTTCTAAGCTTCTGTCATAGAGACATAAAAGGGACTTTGGCATCTGTCCACTTTGGGTGAGTAGAAAGGTTTTTTTTCTACTCAGGGTGAAAAAGCATATATGACATTTCTCCTCATTTCTGCTACCAAGTCATATGCCCACCCACCATGTGTACAAGGCAGTGTACTTTCCATGTTAAAGTATTCTTGCAGCCCATTTGGTATGAAAAGTTGGGACACCCTGCTCTAAGTCAAGCATTTCCCCAAGGCTCACCTGGCTTTGTTCCTGGATCCGCCACAAAGTCACTAGGCTACCTTTGACTTGCCCAAAAAGCTCTCTAAGCTTCTCCTCTACCCCTGCACTCTCAACCTGCTCCTTAGCTCCACCCAAGGCTTCACTCAGGCACCTGATTATTTCAGAAATTAACATCTTTATGAGAAGTTGCTGCCATTATGAGGACTGCATTTTCTACTTGTGCCCCAGTTTGATTTTCTCCAAGCTCTGGGTTCAACCATAATTTATAAGAAATATAAGACATCAGATGGTGTCAAAAATGTGCCTCATAGCAGTAACCTTCAATTCACCTATCTAGAAATCAGCTAGCCTATGCATACTTTTGAGACTGGATACTTTTCCTGAGTACCAGAGGTAAATGACTGTAGGCAAGTATCAACTGACTTAGTTGAACTTTTAATGATTATATTAATAGCATTTCAATGAATGAAATTAGTGAATACCTACAGAAATGATGCACCATTCTTGAATGTGTTTTCCTTTTAAATTGAAATGCTAGGAAGTATGTTGATAAACTGTGCAACTGAAACTGGAAATGTAGCACCAGATGGCCTGAGTTCAACATTAAAAATAGATTCCTTTTCTCTTGCTCTGATCCTGGCACATTTTGATTTCCCAGAAGCCAAACTGAATGTTACTGCAAGACTAAAACAAATAATGACTCATTAAGCACTCCTAGGAAGAAGAGAGACCTGGCTCCATGGAAAAGAATTTGCACTCAGAAACCTGATAATGTCAGCAACCCCAGCAACAAACATTACTAGAAGAATTTATGGAAGTACATTTTGTGATACAAACTGCTCAGCCATGCCGAGAGGAGCATTTCCATGATGTGATTGTCCTGTAATCAAGTAAACTCTCTTTGAGAGGGAAAACTGCTAATCTGGAAGGATGAAAGATTGCTGCCCACAGACACTTCCTTTGACATTCACAATCCTAATTCACCTGTTTAAACTTGCTGTTAAATGCACATGATTGGATAAGAACATGGGGGTCTACTGATGGTTGTAATGAACCATTGGTTATGCCTGATGCTGCTATGTGAAACATAATTCTGCTATGAACTAAGTTAAATTACCAAACGTGATGAAGGTGGTGTTATCTTATCTTTGGTATAGCACATCATTCATGAATGATAAAAAAATAATCTAGATGCCTGACACTCCAGGAATCCTATATCCTCCTTCTTTCAGTAAGATATCGTTAACTCAAAATGTAAGAGAAACCAGCTATACCCACAAGGGGATGGAACTATTTAAAGTAATAGTGGCTGCCACTAGAAGAACATGAAATCCAGCCTTGCCATAGCTGAAATGCCTCTCAAGCGTCAAAAACCTGCAGACTAGAGCTTGAACATGTTCTCTTTCCTTTAAATGTCTGCTATAAATATCAGTGGAACAACTGCCCTTTTCTGAGTGAAAAGGAGAGAAAGTTAGTATCAGTTTTTCCTCATTTGTTACACCCCGCCTCACCCATGTTGTGTTCACCTGAGTCATCTATTTCATGTTCTCTCAAGTGTAAGAGTTATCAAGTGCTAGCATGGTTATTCTTTCAAATTCATAAAACAAATCATTCAAACCTCAATAAATGTGTTGAATAACTAAATATGCAGTGGAAGACAGGAGTGCCTGGCGTGCTCTGGTCCATGAAGTCACGAAGAGTCGGACACGACTAAACGACTAAACAACAACAACAACTAAATATGACTGAAGTGTAGGTTAACATTTGAGCCAATCTAGAATGTAAAAATAGCTCCTTGGAATGCAACAACTAAAGTTAAAGGTTCAGCCATCTACGCCCTGCTATACTTCATTATTAGAATGTATGTAGAAAATAATCTAACCTTTTCTATAGGAGGCTCATTTCCTGTTTAACAAAATCTGATCTGTTGAATCGGGATCATTAAAACTAAACAGGGCTTGTGAATGTGGCAATGCTGAACCCATTTACCTGGGAGTAAGTTACATTGAACTCAGTTTGTATTTACTTCTGAGTACACATGTATATGCTTATACTGTAAGACTGCCCACATGCAAAAAAATGAGATTTTGCTTTCTAATAATACCTAGGTAAATCCAAGAATAGCGGGATGTGGGTGGTGCTGTGGTCTAAACCAAAGAGCCTAGGGCTTGCTGATCAGAAGGTCGGCGGTTCGAATCCCCGCGACGGGGTGAGCTCCAGTTGTTCAGTCCCTGCTCCTGCCAACCTAGTAGTTTGAAAGCATGTCAAAGTCCAAGAAGATAGATAGGTACCACTCTGGCGGGAAGGTAAACAGTGTTTCTGTGCGCTGCTCTGGTTTCACCAGAAGTGGCTTAATCATGCTGACAACATGACCCGGAAGCTGTCTGCAGACAAACGGCGGCTGCCTCGGCCTATAGAGCGAGATGAGCGCGCAACCCCAGAGTTGTCCATGACTGGACCTAATGGTCAGGGGTGCCTTTACCTTTTTAATCCAACAATTCTTGCTATTCTTCTATTGATCAAAGACTGATCCTCCATGCACCTTATTTCAATTAATGGTGCAGAAATCCAGCGGATTTCAATGGCCTGGTTACTATGGCATCCACACTCTTCTAATTATTCTGCCTCAATTTTTATGTGTCTTTCAAGGGCAAAATAAGTGTAATCAGCCCCAGTCAGCAGGGCTAGTTGTCAGAGATGATGGGAGTTGCAGACTGACAACATGTGGGAGGCCACAAGCTCACTACCTCTGTATTAGAGTCACACCTGCTTGGTGACTTCTTGGCATCTAAAATATCACCACTTGAGCCACTGAAACACTACGCTACGAATGGATATAAAATCTTATAGCAATATAGAACGCATATACACAGAAAAAGAAGGGGCACAAAGAGAGTTTGGTGAAGTGTACATGTACACGCACACATATCAGATGACAAACAGGATTCAAATCCCGGAAAAGTTAAAAAACAGTGTGTGATAGAACCCAAAGATCTGCTCTCCTAGCACCCTCAAAAAGATAGCAGTTACATGTTAACAATGAAATTAAAATGAAGGTTCAGCAGAGCAAGGTGTTTTGCCCAGAGTAAAATGCCGCTCCTGTAGTTTCATCAGCACAACTCCCTCTTTCAGGCTGGAATATGTTTGGTTGTAATCAAAAGCAAACTTACCGCATTAAAAACCTTTCCTTTTTGTATCTTTTATGTATCCTATCCTGATAGACAGTCCTCCCCCACACCACTGCCTCATTATAACTTAAACAGAAATTTCAGGCTATTGGTTAAGTATAGGAGATTTCCTATGGCTGCCTTCTGCGGCTTGTTGCCTGACAACCGTTCAAACTCATCTTTGCTCTTTAGAAAATCAGCCATCATTGGCATAGCTACTTTCTTGGCTTCTTTCGGTCCTAGGCTGCTATGCAATTTGATAACTTTCTGCTTTTGACTTGGAAGAGAAGATCCGTCTCCTCCTTATATCTATTGGAACTCTCAAGTAGAAAGAAAGACTGAAGCATCCACACACCCTCCCTAAGGCTTAGACACTCCCATAAAGAGGTGAAAAGGTTCTATAAAAGGTATACAGGCCTTGGTCCAATATACTTGAAGGAGCGTCTCCACTCACATCGTTCAGCCTGGACCACAGATCCAGCACTGGGGCTTTCTGGCAGTTCCCTCACTGTGAGAGGTGAAGCTACAGGGAACCAGACAAAAGGCCTTCTCAGTAGTGGCACCCACCCTGTGGAACACCCTTCTATCGGATGTAAAGGAGATGAGTAACTATATAACCTTTAGAAGACCTCTGAAGGCAGCCCTGCAAAGTGAAGATTTTTAATGTTGCGGGTGGCACTGTGGGTAAAAGCCTCAGCGCCTAGGGTTTGCCGATCAAAAGGTTGGCGGTTCGAATCCCCGCGGCGGGGTGTGCTCCCGTTGTTCGGTCCCAGCGCCTGCCAACCTAGCAGTTCGAAAGCACTTCTAAGTGCAAGTAGATAAATAGGGACCGCTTACTAGCGGGAAGGTAAACGGCGTTTCCGTGTGCGGCTCTGGCTCACCGGAGCAGCTTGTCACGCTGGCCACGTGACCCGGAAGTGTCTGCGGACAGCGCTGGCCCCTGGCCTCTTGAGTGAGATGGGCGCACAACCCTAGAGTCTGTCAAGACTGGCCCGTACGGGCAGGGGTACCTTTACCTATATATGTTAGAAGCTGCTCAGAGTGGCTGGGCACTGCAGTCAGATGGCAGGGGAACAGATAATAAATTATTATTATTATTATGAACTATTGTTGCATGGAATTCCAAAGGGTCTGCAAAAAGGCAGTGAGTGAGGAACAATTTGCTATACAGGTCTGCTTTACAGTTTGGTAGAAACAGATACCTGAATAGCCTCACCATTGTTTTTTCAGTGTGCACAATATAATCCTGTATAATATAATAAAGCAGACTGAAGAATATTAAAATATTCAAATGAAAAATAGTGGCTGGGAGGGGGCGTTAAAGTGAAGTTATACCTCAACTCCATAATCTGTCTCATTTTTCAGCTTGCATTAGTTTGAAGGGGCCGAAATACTTGACAGTGCTCTTTTCAAAGGCAGAGGCAGAAGAGTGAATTATGAGAGAGATTAAAAAGTGATCGGAATCCTCTTTACATAGAGTTAGGTTTCTTCATACCATTCTTTTGCCCAAGGCCCGAGATGCAAGTGGTACAGAGACAAATTTGTTACCAAATTTATACTGTACCACGAAACAAAGGAATGTGCAGTCAAAATAAAGCAAAGTACCTATATGAAGTTTTTTTTTAGGCTGCAGTCTTACAAGGTTTACCTGCCATTCCTATTGAATTCAACATGGTTCACTTCTGAATCGGAAGGACAGTATTGTTTATCATCTTTAACTGAGTTTGCAGCACTGTGTGGTATTCAATCAAGGCATTGCTTTCTAACCACACTTGAGGAGCCAAGCAGCCCAAAGCCAATGTTTCTTTGAATGTGGAACACACCGCGTTAACCAAAATTCACTTATCAGTGGATGTGCATAGGATTACAGACTAAGTCTAAGGCAGGCATTTATCACAATGCTCAGATGGTTGTTTCATCAGGGCAAACCTTTCAGCTTGCCAGAGAAAAAATATCTCTCCCATCTCCTCTCTCTTAGCACAGAGGCTTCTCCTGACACCCCCAGAGCTGCTTCCAGGAGGCATGTGGGGGGGGAGGGGGAAGCCCCATTGCACTTGTGCAAGGTTTCCACTGATGGGACTCATGTTGAATCCCACCCCAAGGGCTGAAATCAATAGGTCTACTCTAACACCGTAAGCACCAACAATGTAAAAGATTCACAGTTGCTCTGGTGGAGTGTGCAAAGGTGTGACAGATAATAATAATAATAATAATAATAATAATAATAATAATAATAATAATAATAATTTATTATTTATACCCCGTCCATCTGGCTGGGTTTCCCCAGCCCCTCTGGGCAGCTTCCAACAAAACACTAAAATACAGGGACGCGGGTGGGTGGCGCTGTGGGTTAAAGCCTCAGCGCCTAGGGCTTGCCGATCGAAAGGTCGGCGGTTCGAATCCCCGCGGCGGGGTGCGCTCCCGTTGTTCGGTCCCAGCGCCTGCCAACCTAGCAGTTCGAAAGCACTCTCAGGTGCAAGTAGATAAATAGGGACCGCTTACTAGCGGGAAGGTAAACGGCGTTTCCGTGTGCGGCTCTGGCTCGCCAGAGCAGCGATGTCATGCTGGCCACGTGACCCGGAAGTGTCTTCGGACAGCGCTGGCCCCCGGCCTCTTTGAGTGATATGGGCGCACAACCCTAGAGTCTGTCAAGACTGGCCCGTACGGGCAGGGGTACCTTTACCTTTACCTTTACCATCTGGCTGGGTTTCCCCAGCCACGATGGGCAGCTTCCAACAAAACACTAAAATACAATAACCTATTAAACATTGAAAGCTTCCCTAAACAGGGCTGCCTTCAGATGTCTTCTAAAGTTTGGTAGTTGTTTTTCACTTTGACATCTGGTGGGAGGGCGTTCCACAGGGCGGGCACCACTACCGAGAAGGCCCTCTGCCTGGTTCCCTGTAACTTGGCTTCTCGCAGTGAGGGAACCACCAGAAGGCCCTCGGCGCTGGACCTCAGTGTCCGAGCAGAGCGATGGAGGTGGAGACGCTCCTTCAGGTATCAAATGTTAAATTAAAATTGCACAACAGTCGGGACAAGCAACAAATTAGTGTTGTGAAATAAGAGTGTGACACCAGACCCTGAAGGTAGCACAATGCTATATCTCATGCTATGTAATACAATTGGTTGAACATATCAGTGGCACAGTGTCCTTGGTGGAGTGCACTTCTATGGATTCATGTATTTTTCTGTGAGATAAAGCAATTTATTTTGCCCTTTGAAGATAATCCAGAGGATATTGACTATAAAGCATCAAGTAAATATTAAAGAGGCATATTATTTATTAGCAAAGGAAAGTAGCTGAGGTATTAATTTTCTAACAATAAAATTTTGTATTAGGCCATAATTTAATTTACTAGAAGCAATAAAGTCCAGTGTACTTTATTTTTGGCAGCATGGCATATTATGGAATAATTCAATTAAATCTGGAGTTTTTTTGGGGGGCGGGAATCAAAATCAAAGTACAGCTGTTGACCATAATGATTCTTTACTCTTTGGCATTGTATTGGACAGCTTATCTTCTAGGGATAGAAGGAGGACAGTATTTGGGAAGGCAGATTTTTGAAGCAAGTTATTTAAAAAGAACAGCCCTGTGTGCTCAGAAGGAAGGCCCACTGGGTTAATCCGAGCTATTCTTAATCCCAATTAAATCTTCATAGGATTCCATTTAAAATATGGTGCATCATTTTTGAACTGCCTTTTCAAGCCGAAAGTTATGCTTTTCATTTTCTCATTTTGATGCCTAAAAAGAAGCTGGGCCCGAGTTTGATCTTGAAGGACTATGCTCAAATTACACTGTCTGGACAGCATTACAATTTGGTGTCAATTCCTTGTGCCAGCAGCTCCTGGAGATATGCCACTGCTAAAAAATCAAAGACAGCATAACTTCAGAATATGCCAGCATAATGTCAAGTGAACCCCACAGCTGTCATAAATCTACCACCAGAGAGACTAAAACTTCATGCAACCCAGGCTCTGCCTTCATGGCAGGAGTGCCAACTTGGCCCTGCGACCATGGGTGCCTGGGGCCGTGTGTGCCGTACAGCATGCATGGCCCTGGCACTGAAATTTATGGCTGCCCAGCCCCTTCATGGGGAATTTTGTGGGTGCTCGGGCACCCAGGGAACTGGACCTATGCTCCATGCATCAGGTGAGGCCATTGACACGATTGCACCTGAGTGCTCTCTCTGAGACTATGGGGTTTGGAATATTCCCTGGGACACTGCATAGCAGGGGCAAGACTTGTCCGGAGAATGACCAAACACATGCTAGTGCCCATAATCACACCTATTGCATGGCAGCACAAATTGCAACAACAGCCTATTTTGCTGCCTTCAGGTAGCCATCATGTTGTAGTTCATTGCAACTATGCCACTGTCTGGGGGCAAGGTGAATCTGACTTTACTTCTACCCTCCTCCTGGTAGGGCTTCAGTCTTCTCCATTGCTTCCCATTCCATTGCTCCATGAAGTGAGCTATTGTAAAAGTGCAGTGGCTGTTTCGTGTGTTGTCAATCCAAGTGCCTTGCTTTCCCTGACTGATGAAAAGCAACTTCTCTGCTTCAGGTGGGTTTTGCATCACCAGAGGGCCTTGGACACTTATTTCAATGAAGTCAATATGTCATAAGCAGGTCTCTTCCAAAGTGAGCTACTAGGGTATTTTGCTCTGTTTTCTGTCCTCCCTTCTGGTTGCAACTGAGCTTTTTCTATTGGCACCACAATGGATCCTTCAGCAGTGGATATCATGATGATTCTATATCTGATGGATGTGGCATGGCACAATGACATTGTCAGGGTGATTTGAGCCCATCTGTGGGTGACTGATGTGGGGACATTGTCACCATGCTGCTCCATAATTGGTGTGCGTCAGCAATGTTGCCACAAAGGCTAACAGAATGGCTGTTGAGCTTGCTATATTTTCTTGTGTTTGCCATTAAGTTGTTTACTTACTGGCTTTTCCAACTGAGCCACCATGATGTTACACCTGTGCAAACTTATAGTCAACATGGCTTTCCTCTGCCTCACCCCCGCCAAGAATTTCCTCAAATTTGACATATAAATATATATGTTCCCAGTACTCTCCACAATTAAACATGTGCACTCTGTATGCTTTTATTTCTTTTTGCACAATCCCACATGACTGCATGGAGAAATGCATTTCCTTTATAGCAGCTTTGAAACAGTCTTCACAGTTTATCTTTATACCTAATTCTTTGCAGCTGTTCCAAACTGCAGACTATCCTCTCGGAGCGCAACCATACAAGGGGACCTGACTGTAGCAGTCGAACACTATAGAATCATTTTGCCATTTCTGCTTTTCTCCACTTAATCCCCTTTTGCTGGCCACGATCCGATGAGTGCCTCACAAAAAACAGATGGCAGTAACTGATATGTTTCGTAATTGTGGCCAGTTAATAGCTCAGGATAACAGTGAGATAAGGACTAGGCAAGCCAGACTCCTTGAGACCAGCTGCTGCTGTTTTAACCCTTTTAAAGAACTCAGAGACTTGTTAGATTTTTGCAGATTCAAAATTAGCAAAGTTAATTGCATTCTAATGAATGCTGCATGTGTTTGTTTCTGCTTTTGTTTACGTATAACTTATAAGTCTTCTCAGAGTGAATTTCCAGTCATATAATTCAAATCAATCAGCTTTCATCTCTTCAGTTTCAATCAGTCTAGTTTTACCTGGAGAACATTCCCCAACCCCAACGAAGATCTGTTTATTGAAAGGCCATGTATTTTAAATGAAATTGAACACTCTTCAGGAAACTATGGCTAAGCATATCTGCTCTTCTGGGTGGGGACCAAATAAAGTTTTTGAAGGAGCTGAATTATCTTTCTCCTCAAAGCAAGAACTCAGAAGCAGGCAATGTTGCCCTCCATAAGTTGTTGGACTGCAACTCCCATCATCCCTCACCATTCATCATGTTGACTGGGGTTGATGAGAGTTTAAGTCCAACAACATCTGGAGCACACCTCATTGGCTATTCCAGCTCTAAAGAATGTCTGTGTGATTCAGCACTAACTAGTTTAACAGCTACCTGGAGGAAGCCCTAGAAGTCTGTCACAGTGAGGAGAACTGTGGATTTTTAAAGCTAATATTAATCTTTTTTAAAGTGAAAAGCTTGGTGGATCAGAGGTTCGTGTTAACATCATGTGAAAGCAAATCCCCTTTTCTCATAGAATCTGTCTGTTTTCATAATAATACACTTAATTCCAAGTACATATGCCAAAAATTTGAGGAAAGACTAGCAAAAGTGATAAACACAATCCAAAACGTACATCCATTCAGTAATCATGTGTTGTGTCATATGGGAGAGATCATACTTCACCTTCCTGCCCTTTCAACAGATAGTTGGCATTATTGCAGATGATATTGCAGTGGCTAGATGGGCTTTGTTGAGGGTCCACAGGGATACTTGTCCTTGCCACCCAATTCTAAATGTATTTATTTTTATGTACACAGATGTGTGCACATCCAGCCAACCAACAGGAGGCTTAGAGTGATTGCTAAAACTCCTGTCGAGAGTGGCTGCCAAGCTCAGACTTAGAACTTCTCTGCAGGAGAGCCTTCCATGTCAGGCAGGCAGCTCAGATGGATGCTGCTTGTTCTAATCTAATGATGATTCTGCAAATGTTACAACAACTGGAAACACTAGGAATACAGTGCTAATATAAATGAGTGGGCTGTGATGTTTTGTGATCTGGTGAGGAGCTTGGGGTGCTGTTGGACACAGCCTAGGGGCAGGTGGGGGTGGAACAAAAAACGGAAACCAAAAGTAACCCAGCAAGAATAGAAACCAAGAATGCTGACAAGGTTCAAAGGAAATGGGAAAAGACAATCCTTTTCTTGGGAAACAAACTTAGTGCTACTGTTTTGAATGACTGAAGGCTGGGCGCAGGGTGGAAAGGCACAAATGTTTTCTATATAAGGTTGCTAAAGGCAGAAAGCAAAGAAAAATAAGGATTTCAGTTTGTTTAGCTATGGATATGCACAACTTACTCAAAGATCTGAAGACAGCTAGGGTCATCTAGGACCCTGGCACCTGGAGGCAGTTTAGAAATATGATTTCTGCAGCCTCATCCTATCGGGCGCAAGAGGCTGAGCCACTCTGCTCTGTCCTTATCCATTGCACCATGAATCCAGGACAGAGGTGCCAATTTGAATAAAATATGGGAGGGGCAGGTAAGCCCCACCTGCATAATTGCAGACTCTTCAGGTGTCCCTATTTTTTTCCAGGGACAATCCAGGTTTTACAGAAGCCATCCTGGTTTCTGATTTGATCCCAGAATGCCCCACTTTTCCTTAGCACATCCCTCTTTTTATCAGAGAAATGTTGGAGGGTATGGACCCCCAAGCCAATGAGATAAGTAACTATACAACCTATACAAAACAGATGAAGGCAGCCCTGTAAACGGAAGTTTTTGGATGTTTCATGTTATATTGTGTTTTTATATATGCTGGAAACTGCCCAGAGTGGCAGGGGCAACCCAGTCAGGACATTCCTATTTTCAGTGAAGAAATGTAATTGATCAGCCCTGCTTAGGGAAGTTTTTAATGACTGATGTTTAATGCATTTTTAATCTTGTTGGAAGCCACCCAGAGTGGCTGGGGAAACCCAGCCAGATGGGTGGGGTACAAATAATAAATCATCATCATCATCATCATCATCACATGATGTGGTACATGCACACCATTTGAATGGCTATGCTCATCAGCTTGGGCTTGGCCCCATCAAGTATTTTATTGGGAGGGGGGTCAAAGGGACCTCAGCCTCTTAGAATTGACTCCTATGCTCCAGGATAACCTCAGCTACAGCCCCAGACACATACTGACCCTCGGGTTCCCTTCCAATTCTACAATTCTTTGATTCTATCATTATTCAATTCAATTTAAGCCAAAGCCTATAGCTCTCTTTCTAGCAGACAACATGCAGATGGAGCTGGCGGAGTTTAAATGAAACAAATGCAAATATGACCTCCATATCTTACCATTTGACAGTATTGAGGGGGAATATTCATTACTTTGTTTTTGGTATATTACTATATTTGAAATTTGAAAATATTTGATGTGAAAATTAAGACAGTATTAACTAGCAGCTATCCCCTTCAAATATTAAACTCAACCTGTATGTGAAATGTGCTAAACATGCTTCCAATATACTAGAGGGGAGAGGAGGCCATAAACAGGAATATAAGAATAGCCCAATTTGAATTTGGGGTGGGGTGGTCTTCTGTTTCCATACCATAGAAAGTATACTAGTCCAGTCCAACATGTGTCTAGTAAGAGCACAGCCTGAGGGGGATCAGTAGTACCAACTCCCAGGTTTGTGAGTAGAGGACTGCAGCCTAAGGCTGTTTTCCAGTGGTTGAGTGGTTGTTTCCCTGATTTCTCTGAGTTAACCTTGTAGTGTGAGAAAAGCACTATGGCACCACCTGGTGACAGCCTAAACAACACAATTGTTATATCACAGCTTTAAAACTCCATTTAACCAAGTGTGAGGCAAGGGAAAAGGAAGGGGTGACTAGGTTTTTAAGCAGAACCATCTACCCTGGCACAGGTAGATTAACATAGCAGGCATCCAAGCTTACTGTGCATTAGTTCAGTGGAACAGCTGCTGAGAGGCTGGCGCTCAGTAGGAGAGCACACCTTGTCTGCAGAAGGTCATTCCTTGGCATTGCCATGTAGGACTCCTACCTGAAACCCTGAAGAGCCACTGCTAGTTGTGTTGTGAATCTCCCTGAGATCTATGGATGTAGGGTGATATACATATTTAAATAACAATAATAACAACAATAATAATAGCCGGTATTGACAATACTAAGCCAGATGGACCAAGTGCCTTGGTATAAGACCTTTTGTGAGTGCACAAAAGCTTTTAAAAAGAAATGCTTTTTAAAAAATAAAATGAAGCACATTAAATAAATATTGCTCTAAGGATCTTAGTGCTCCATAGCATCTTTTTGTCAATCAGAACTGACTTTCTAGAGCATACATGAGGCAAGATTGCAGCACACAAGATCAGCCACATAAGTTCAGGGTGAGTTTTGCCCTAGTATAGGCAGAAGGATTTGGACTGTGAGGAAAATGCTCAGCATTGACTGAGCCAACTGTCACTTTGGTGCTTTATAGTGCAGGGGCTGTAATGATTATACATTCTTTAATCCCATTTCCTTCTAGAGAAACAATAGATTTACTGTGACTTTATGGCCTCTGCATGTCAATCAATGGGGTTTCCGTCACCAGCATTCTTTCCTTACCACTGACCTGTTGCTTCTACTTGGCCATAAGCCGTACAGTAAACCCTTTCGTGCTGTATAGTTTGATTCAGACAATGCCAACAGCCCTACTCACGTGCCTTTCCTGCTGGAGCTGAAGGCTGCGGTTGAACATCTTGTTTTTTCATTTGCTATAGACATTTGTTCTTGCAGCTGACCATGGGCAGAAAATTTTGCTTGTGTTCCAGGAAAGGACAGCTGCACCACAAATTACCTTAAACCTCCTTGCTTCAGGGATTAGCCGGGTACAGTGAAGTGTGTGTATCTAAGAAAGTGGGGCTTTTCTTACCATAAACACGGTTATTAACCTTTTCTTTACCAGGGACATTTCAAAACAGAAAAAGGAGACAAGTCGTTCTGTTAATTCATTATTTAAATTAGGTGCTGCTTGCTCTTGACAGTGTTCTGCTCCTTCTTCACCTCTTTTACAGAATCATAGAGTTGGAAGAGACTTCAAAGGCCATTCACGCACAGACACCAGCCAATGCAGCAAACCCTAATGGGTGGTCATTCAGCCTCTGCTTTAAAAAGTAAAAAAGGAGAGACCTCCATCTTCTGAGGTCAAATAACTCATACCATCAAGAGGTTCTTGTCATTGAACTTGTTGACGCAGTCCTACCTCTGAAGCAACAGAAAACAAATTTGCTCCATTAGCTACATGGCAACCCTCTCAATATTTGAATGTGGCTACTACATTATCCCTGAAACATCTCCTCTCCAGGTTAAATATTCCCAACTCTTCCAGCCTTTCCTCATAGGTTCCATGTAGGTCTATGGGACCTTATTCTTTAAGATGAAAAAATGGCTGGCAAGCTGGGATGTGTGCAGAGAAGGGTGACTAAGATGGTGAGACCAACTAGGGACCAAGCCCTATGGGGAAAGGTTGAAAGTGAGTAATGCACTTCCATATGAATTAGCCTTATCTTACTTGGGTGGCCCATGGACTGTGTTTAGTTCTCAGAGGCCTTAGTTTTGGGCCACAGTGGGTTCGCCTGCCACATTCTCATACTGCCACTTTTTGCTGCCTTGGTGGAGAAATAAAGTAATGGATCTATAAAGCAGTACAGGGTCAGTGTATAGAAAAAGGAACTGACAGCTGAAACTTAAAAATGTACTGCTATGATAATGATGATTTTGTATCGTGTGCTATAAAATAGTGGGGTCTGGACAGCAGAGGGCTGATGAAATCAGAAGGACTGTTGAAGGTTCCTTAACAGTCAGTGGCAAAGTTGCCGAGCTGGGTCCTATGCTGACATGAGAAAAATGGGACTGTTACAAAATAATTAGCCAATTAAAATATTTGATATCTCCTTCTTTGCCATTAACTTTTACATCTTCCTGCTCCAAACCTAACCAGAACAAAGGGGAATTACAGAAGGGCTATATCTTAGCAATATCAGTATAGTGTTTTGAATGTATGTTTATACCTGACTTAAGTCCGGGGGCCGCGGGTGGCGCTGTGGGATAAACCACAGAGCCTAGGGCTTGCCGATCAGAAGGTTGGCGGTTTGAATCCCCGCAACGGGGTGAGCTCCCTTTGCTCGGTCCCTGCTCCTGCCAACCTAGCATTTCAAAAGCACTTCAAAGTGCAAGTAGAAAAATAGGCACCACTCCGGCGGGAAGGTAAGAAGCGTTTCCATGTGCTGCTCTGGTTTGCCAGAAGCGACTTAGTCATGCTGGCCACATGACCTGGAAGCTGTACGCTGGCTCTCTCGGCCAATAAAGCGAGATGAGCGCCGCAACCCCAGAGTCGGTCACGACTGGACCTAATGGTCAGGGGTCCCTTTACCTTTATATCTTAGCAATATCAGTATGGTGTTTTGAATGTATGTTCATCCTTGACATAAGCATCGGTCCAGTGACAAGTAGCACAACAGGTGAGAAGATGGTAAAGAAGATAATACACTGGCAGGGTGCTTCTACCATTTCAGGAGGCCAGAAAGCAGTTATACAGAGGCTAGACATCATATGACCAGACCAAAATGCTTTTATATTACACAAGCAGCTTGCAACGTCTGTGTAGAGACTGTGTAGGCAACTTTGCTTTGAAAGTAGGGTCTGTAACAAAATGCTGCAGTGTGTTCTTGTCAGTGTTCCAGTCAGTCAACCATGCATTCTTCAAGATACTTCATTTCATTCTCCTTTCCACCAGTTGATCACCACTCCATAGTCATTGAGCCTGCTCAGACCTCTCTGTGCTTCTTTAGGAGTTCCCCCCCTTTAGGGTTTCCACACACGTATCAATATCATTTGTAATTCTTCAAATGTTAGGGCTCCCCCAGTTCTGCTAATACCCCTAGATAGTGCTGATTTGGTCTCATTAGAAAATACACTCGTTTCCAAACTTCATAAACAGAGAGAATGTTCTTAAGCCTTTCTCTTATTGAAGGAGAAGAGGCTACAACATGGGCAGAATTTGCTCATAGAGCTTGCTCCAGAGGAAGAGAGTGCATCCTTCTGGGTCAACACAAATATTATGTTAATTATACATTTTTAAAAAGCATGCTTATAACTTTGTGATCAAAACTTCCTCCAGCTACATGCCAGGGGGTGGGGCCTAGAGGAGAGGAAAAATGCCGATCTGCTTAAATGAGCTATGGTTGAATGAAGTAAATCCTAGCACAGATTTCATTTACAGAGCAGAAGCAGAAGAATAGAGGATTCTTGAGTTTAACTGTGACCCTGACGCAGGATGACCAGTCATCTATTGCCAGCTCTTAGCAAGGACAGAAGAGGTATATAGTGATATTGCCTTCAGTAACATTTGGAGAAAATAGAACTGGCTGCAGAACAACATATTCTCTTGGCATCTCTGGCTCCCGGGATAATTGTTGCAACATAAAAAGCAATGCCGTTACATTTGTCATGAATCAAAATAACAATGGTACGCTGCACTCTGGCATGATTGCATTCATACAATATCAGAACTATGCAATAATGTATGGTTATTCTGTTCCCTGTCCACCTTACTCTTCTAGCTCTACAAGTCTTCAATGAGCTATCTAAAGTCCATAGGCCTTATAGATTAACTTCAAAACCATTAAAGTGTCTATTTTCAGACTTGACTAATTCATGTACATGCTCCACCTCCTGTTTACAGACGCATTCATATTAGGCTTCTTGAGGAAGCTGAGCAGCAGTGAAAGAGTTAAGAGTTTATTGTGCTTTAACACACTTCAGCAGATCATCTTTCAACAATGGCAGTAAAATCAGCATGTAGCTTGAATTTTCTATGGTTGAACCTTGAACGTGAATCATTGTATTACAATGTAGTTATTGATTTCAACAGGAAGAGGATTAAGCCCAGAAAATCAGGTTAGGAACCTGAAACTTGACTGAGGAAAATGGAATTTTTCTGGTGCTAAAAACCTCTTATGTTATGTAAAATACATTAAAATTGCAGACAAGAGATTTGCCCATTTGGAAAATATCATTGCTTGTCATCTGAGAAAATACAGATCTGTAGTAAGGTGAAATTTTCTTGATAAGTGTTGCATTTTTTATTTCTATAATACACAAAAGATTCAGGCACATCTTACATAAACATCAAACTTTCATATATCCCTAAAGGTGTGGGATATCAAAATTACCTCATTTGACTGAATGAAAGTGGTCTCTGAAAGTTCTCCACCCTAATGGGGAGAAGAACAGGCATAATGCCAGAAGCCTGAAGGGAACCTGAAAAAAGAAATTCTCTAAAAATAAAAAACTTACCACATTTTATTAAGTTCAAACCTATTACTTAAAAAGCAGTAATTTCTAAGCACAATTCTGAACACCGAATTCTGTTCAAGATCAGGGCCCAATAATGTAAGACTTCATTTTTAAAAAGTGTATATACTTTTCTAAATTGGTATTTTATTTTACATGAGAACATAAGAATGGCATTGGTAGTTCAGACCAAGTGTTCATCTAATCCAGCATTCTCTTCACAACACTGTCCAACCAGTTGGTTTCCACACCTTGGACTTCATTTGTATGGCCACAGTGTCTCTGCCCTGACCATTTCTTTAAAGCCTACATCCGATAAGTGGTGTGTTTCCTCAGGACACTAACAGGGCTGGTATTTCTGGGACAGATGAAATGACTTCAGAAGCAAAGTCCAATTTCTCCATTGGAAACATTACACACAGTTGTCAATAAAGCTGCCAGTCATGAGACTTGAGGGAGTGGCGCTCCAACAGTGAGTATGTCAGAGAAGATAGATAGTATGGGAGATGAATCTCAAAATGACTACAGAACCCACCTCTAAAGTTTACAGATCATTCTGTAGAAACACCTGGCAATCTTAGAAACAAATGAAGCCGAGTTGAACTAAATGAAGTCAGGAACTAAGTGAATCTTGGGAAGGAGTATTTTCTATTACAGTTCAATGTGCAATATTTCAGATGTCCACCAGGCAGCAGATTTCTTGGCCTTTTTGAAACATGTGTGTATGTGCGCAAGAATAACTACAAGAGGGTTTGTTTTAAATTTAAATCTCCGCTTGATACTTTATAAATTGGTTTGGCACTTGATGATAAAGGACCGGGTCCATGAACCTGTGTTTTAAAGCAAATATATTCTCAACAGGCTTTGGCACTGGACATGCACCTGGCATCACTTCCAGTCTGTTCTCAGGCACCTCTTGCCGAAATAATAATAATCTCGGCAGGATTTGCACTAATTCCTCATATTAAAAGTACATCTTAAATGTTTGGGAGGAGGATTTTCTTAAACAGCATCTTGCACCAAACATTATGCTGCAAACGTTTGCAAGACTTTAATTTGAACTTCAAATGACATATTAACCAAAATAGACTAGATGAGCAATAAGCAAGTCTCAGACTTTGTAACTCGGCTAGGCTTTCAGTTCATTCCAAGTATCTAGATCATAATTTAATAGTTTCAGAGAAGGGGAGTGTAACAGGAGATGAGTCCTCAATGACACATTGATTAAAATAGCTACTTGAAAAAAATGCTTTGGATTTATCTATGTATTGGTAGGAAGGTGACCTTGGGTTGATGCATAAGGTTAGTAGAACTGGACAAACTAGCAAGTGAAGGTTTCTCATTAGGCAAATACTTCTACAAACAAAAAGTTTATAATCTCGCTTTTCAAGAATATCTGTGGGGATACTTTATCAGTTTGCCTTTTTAAACACAATTCCCATTTTTATCTATCAGCCATGCCAGCAGGGGTTGATGGGAATTGTAGTTCAAACATCTAAAGGACACCAATTTGGGGAAGGTTAGAGGCTAGCCTTGGGTCAAGGCCTGACCCAATGTTGTTGTTGCTGTTGTTGTTTTAATTAGCTTAATTTACTGTTGGATTATCAAAATTGGTGTTTATATCAGGTTATGCTAGCGTGGAAGTTGTATAATGAATGTAAACATTCATGTGTTATCAGATAATGACAATTTTACTGTATTTGGGTTTAAGGACACAGAAATAAATGGATTATTGTAGTCTGAATACTCACTGAGGATCCAGGAAGGTTTCATGGTTAGGCACTGTGCGTAGCACATACTTAGTAACACAGCCCAAGAGAACTACTGTACTTCAGATTGTCTTATTTAGGAGAAAGCCTTTTGGATGAAACAGCAGCACCATATTTTCTTTGATCTGCTGCTCATACACAGAACAGCAAGGACAGGGTAAATACTGTAAAAGGCAAGGTATCTCAGTAGCACTCAGAGGTTAGGTGGTGGGGTCACTCAATGAGAAGAAGCCTATGCTAGGATTTGAGAGCCAGGACATGAGCTGAGGTAGGAAATTCACCACCAAGCAGCTAGTGAGCATTTTATGAAAGCAGAGCAAGACATGAGGCCTTTGCTGGAACTGAAGCTCTGCAGGTCCAAGTGGGATGGGTGAGAATGAGCTACCAGGTTCAGAAAGTCCAAGGAGAGGAGAAATTGCATTGTGATATTTCACTAGGAACATGAACATGCTCAATGCTGATCCTCAAACAGGAGAGGACTTTTATGGGAACGGAATATCTAAATCGGAAGCTGAGGAATAAGGGAGCAAAATGTAGTTCTTCCTATACTGGTTTGGTTTGACCCCACAGTTTGAGGCCCACAGTATACTCTGACTTAACTGTACAGTGGTACCTCGGGATACAGACGCTTCAGGTTACAGACGCTTCAGGTTACAGACTCCGCTAACCCAGAAATAGTACCTCAGGTTAAGAACTTTGCTGCAGGATGAGAACAGAAATCATGTGGCGGCAGCGGGAGGCCCCATTAGCTAAAGTGGTACCTCAGGTTAAGAACAGTTTCAGGTTAAGAACGGACCTCCAGAACGAATTAAGTTCTTAACCCGAGGTACCACTGTATTGTGTTTCCTTGACCTCCACTTTCTTGATTTTTCTTGTTCTGGAGAAGTGATTGCTCAGACTTTCAGCTTATAAAGGAGAAAATGTGTCATCTATCAAAATATGTCTGTATGCAGTCTTAACTTCTAGCAATGTGATATGCATGTAAAGCCCATGAAAAGTTGTCCCCTTGTTTTTTAGCCTGGCCTCAAGGGTGCATTACCCCAGTTACAAGAAAGATACATTTGTACGGGCATACAATGTGACAGCTCCTGAAAGTATCATATTCATCTCTGGAAAAGTTTGTGCCTTGGAGGAAGAACCATTCTAAAGAACTGTTACTTGCATTACACTGTTACTTACATTACTTGTATCCATATTGCAAACATAAAGCCTATAACCAATAGAATGTACATTTAATTCCAAATTTGTTCTTTTCCTATCTTGTTAACGGTGTTTATATGCACATACAAATAGTTCAAGGAGAGCTTAAATTGTCCAAACGTCATTTGAGGGCAGGGTTTGAGATCTTTGCCATCTCCATTAAGTATGGTTGGTGGGGATGCGCATGAAGGCCTTTTTCATTGTGGCTCCTGAACTATGGAACGGCTCCTCTCTGGCTAGAGCTTTCAGGCTATTGGTTTTTATCTGATGTTTTGTGGTGTGTTTAATGCCATAATTTTACGGTTGTTGCCGTCTGAGATGTCATTTTCATTTTTTGCTATCATTTTTCTGTGTGCTATGTTGAGTCCACATTGACACAGAATATAAATATTGCACTAAATACATAAAATAAAATAAGACTGGTTTAAAGAAAAGGCTGTACAAGTGCATGGGAGAATGGCTGATTTCTCAGCCCCCATAAATAAATTTATATTTATATATATCTCCTTTTCTCTAAGGAGCCCAAGCTGGTATACACCCTTATCCCTCTCCATTTTAACCTCACACCAACCCTGTGAGGAAGGTCAGACTAAGAGATAGTGACTGACCCAATGATACCCAGTGAGGTTGAGGACCGAGTGAGGATTCGAACCCCAATCTCCTAGATCAGGGGTCAGAAACCTTTTTCAGCCATGGGCCAGTCCACCATCCCTCAGACCATGTGGTGGGCCAGACTATATTTTTAGGGGGGGGGGGGATGAATGAATTCCTGTGCCACACAAATAACCCAGAGGTGCATTTTAAATAAAAGGACACATTCTACTCATGTAAAAACATGCTGATTCCTGGACCGTCCGCGGGCTGGATTTAGAAGATGATTGGGCCACATCTGGCCCCTGGACCTTAGGTTGCCTACCCCTTTCCTAGATCCTAGTTCAGCACTCCCAACTACTACATCACATGGGCAACACTACATCACATGGGCAACCCTTAACAGGTCGTAGGTGCCACTCTTGGGAGTTCCCAGACTTCACATGTGGGCTTTCAGGGAGAAATAGGGAACTGCTGCCAGAAAGAGAGTTGCCAATGTAATTTAAAATTTCTTCCCCTATACACATAAATTTGTGTACTAGGCACCAATCTGTTTTACATCTTTCCAGTACAGTGGTACCTTGGTTCTTGAACTTAAACCATTCTGGGAGTTCATTCGACTCTCAAAACCATTCAAAAACCAAGGTGCGGCTTATGATTGGCTGCAGGAGCTTCCTGCACTCAATCAGAAGCCACATTGGATGTTCAGCTTCCCAAAAACGTTCGCAAACCAGAACACTTACTTCTAGGTTTGCAGTGTTCAGGAGCCGATTTGTTTAGGAGCCAAGCCATTCAGGAACCAAGGTACCACTATATACAAATGACCTATGCAGTAACAGATATCACAGGCTGATTTTCCACTGATTGTGCAACAGCGTAGAATAAGAAAGTCAAGGGAAGCACAACCCCACTTGCCACAAAAACCCCTTAGCAATAAAAAACCTCCTTAATCACAGCAGTGATTTGGCTTTTGCACTCCCATTAACCTGCTTGGCTCTGGGGGTCAGGTGCTCTGTCCTCTGAGCTCATCAGAACCTCATGTCCTTTACTTCAGTCAACCCAGATCCAGTGTGCCTGTTCTTTCAGAATATTGATTCAGTCATTAAGCTGAAGATAGCAAGCATAAAGTAATGTGCAAAAGTGGGGCGTTTGGGGGGGGAGTTGCTGCATTGTAGAATTATAAATGCATTTATTTAATATCACTGTATAAGCTTTAAACTATGTTGCTTTAAAAGCCATGGCAAATTTATGAATGAAACTGTGCAAAGAGGATTTAAAAAGGGCTCGGCAGCAAGTGTTCAGGGGTCTGGATGCAGCCTGCCACCAGGGTAGCATGAAATCATTTGATAATTACACCATAGCCAAGGTGGATTAGTGTACCATAAAAATATAGGGCTGCATTATTTTTATTTATATAACAGATGGATCCTAGAAAGAGACTTTAAAAAAACATGAATGCAACACCATGCCACTGTTGACAGAGGATTTAGAAGTGTTACAATACAGCCGGGCCAAAAAAACTGGGAAATGTCACCATTCCCTGCTCTCTTTTTTCCTGTCAAGGAGAAGAAAGCTGAGAAACAAATGTTTTAATGATATGCATTCCATGCTGGGATCACTTAGGAAGCATTGTCAGAAAGGAAAGGTTGCTGTAGATATGTGGTTTACTTCTCAGCACCTTGCTTGAAAGGATTTGAGCTTAGAGGGAAGCACTGTAATATTTTGCTGTATGAAAAATTCAGCAGCCTAAAAGATTCTGCTTACAGCAATTGCCAAGCCTCTGCTTTATCCTGCAGGGCTTGTCAGCATTTGAACATTATTTAGCTCTTAATTTACTTCTCACTCTTCGAATTAGACTGAAGTAGTCCACTCCCACATGTATTTGAACTGGTAGGCATATTCTTTTGTGTTTGTCCCAACTTTTCTATTTCTATTTCTATTATTTATTATATACCGCCCTTCATCCAAAGATCACAGGGTGGTTCGCAACATAAAAATACAAAATGATAACACAAAATACATAATAAAACAAAAACTAACCAATAACCTTACCCAAAACACATTTTAAAGGCCACAGAATGTTCATCAACCAAAGGCCTGGTTATTGAGAAAGCTTTTCACCTGGCGCCTAAAGATAAGTAATGAAGGCACCAGGCGAGCCTCCCTAGGGAGATAATTCAAACTGGCAATTTTATATTGTGGTTGGAATACATGACGTTTCCAGCTTAGACCAAATTCCATCATTATATGGTAAATCATCTTCCTCCACTTCTAGGATATTTTTGACTATTTTGAAATGAGTTCTCTTCAAAGGCAACAGAATTGGTCCTAATAAAGGTATAGTGCTGTTGTTGCTGTCATTTTTTTCCTAATTGACCAGCATGGCTGCCTGTGTCTTATGCAGCCCTTATTTACTAATGCTGATAATCAGGCAACAACGACAATACAAGATACACTAGTTCCCTGACTAAGCCACTCTTGTTTAAAGAATGTCAGGCATTTTAACAGGATAATATTCCTCTAAAGGAATATACTGCAGAGGCCACATTCAATTACATCTCAGAACCCCTGTGGAAGTACGTCTCCAAAGTCGTCATACTGTGTGTGTGTGTGTGTGTGTGTGTGTGTGTGTGTGTGTTCTGTGTGTGCAGATCAGACCTATTATGGCCTGATCAAAATGCTCATTTCAAAATAGAACTTGTCTGTCTTCTGTCCTCTTTAGGAACTTAGGAAGCAAGAAGTCAACAATACAGCTGCCAGGAGGGAATAGGGCTTAGATAACACAGCTGTGGGATTAGGAAAGAGAGATCAAGAGCAAGAGTGCTCTTTAAGCTTCTACTGTAATTAAAACATGAAATGTGGAACAAATTGAATTTTGGAAGATCAGGTTTATAAAATAGTCAAATTTATTTTTATTTCAGTCCCGCAACAGGAAGATAATGATGGAAACACAAAGGGACGGTGGCCCTAGATGTATGTTTAACCATTCAGTATCAACATTGAACATATTTCTATCAAACAAACTTGATGATAGTCAACTATCACTGCTGAGTCCTGTACATTAGTCAACAACCGATTAAAATTGGGGTGTTCACTGTTGCAAAAGGAGTCTCGTTTATTTGGTAACTAGAATAGAAACTTCCATGTTCAACTCCACATTCTTGTACTTGTTAATTTAAAACACTGTGCTATCTTTCCAAAGGCAAAATTGACTAAAGAAACTCTATGTTAGCCTTTAAACCATGGGCAGGCAAACTAAAGCGGGACGCAGGTGGCACTGTGGTCTAAACCACTGAGCCTGGGGCTTGCTGATCAGAAGATCGGTGGTTTGAATCCCTGCAACGGGGTGAGCTCCCGTTGTTCAGTCCCAGCTCCTGCCAACCTAGCAGTTCGAAAGCATGTCAAAGTACAAGTAGATAAATAGGTACCACTCTGGTGGGAAGGTAAATGGTGTTTCTGTGCACTGCTCTGGTTTCGCCAGAAGTGGCTTAGTCATGCTGGCCATATGACCCAGAAAAACTGTCTGCGGACAAACAAGTAGAATGTGTGTTTTTATTTAAAATGCATCTCTGGGTTATTTTGGGGGCATATGCGTTCACTTTCCCCCCCAAAAAAATATAGTCCGGCCCCCCCACAAGGTCTGGGGAACAGTGGACCGGCACCCTGCTGAAAAAGTTTGCTGACCCCTTAAACACCAAAACCAAATGGATGGATGCTTTTATGCCAGGGGGCACCAATGCAAAAATGTGCCCACCCAGCAAAAAGTTTCAGTAAATATCCATTTAAAAATACACAATGCACAAGAGGCTCTTTTCTCTTCCTGCTCAGTTCTGGCTCAAGCTTTCCTGCATCAAACATATTTGCTTAAACATGCTAACATTTCATTGGATATCAAGGCTGCTTTGAACAAAGGAAAGGTGCAAAGAGCTTCTTTCTGTGAGTGTGACAATGGCTGATGTAGTTGCTTCTTCCTGGTTTGATGGTGGGAGCATGTCACACAAATTTGTGGTCCCTTTTCTTTTAATGTTTTTAGATCTGGCAGCCATTTTGTGTTTGGCCACATCCCCCAAGGCAGCCATTTTGTGACAGGCACTCACAGCACTTTTTCAATATTCCAAACATGTCCACTGACCTGAAAAGGTTGGCAACCCCTGCTGTGAAGGTCAAAGAAGATATTTCTGATATTTTCTCCTGTTGAAGGTAAAATTCTGAAAAGTGTCACAGGCATACTTCTAATGTCAGAACAGACATTTGTGATAATCTGACACATGAGCTGCAGTAAAAGGCCAAAGGGCTCTACAAGAAGTACCTCTCATATTCATGTCAGAAGGATCCCACGCATCCTTTGACCACTTGATAGAGAACATGAGCAGAAAGAGCTATTATTGCATTTATGTCACAAGCATCTGGTTAGCCACTGTGAGAACAGAATGGTAGAAGAGATTAACTTTCTGTCTGATCCAACAGGGCTCTTGGGTTATAAAATTGATAGAGGACCTCTGAAAGGAATATCGCCCTAAACAGCCTCTGTTTAAAGTTTGGGGATAGAAACACAGTATCTTTGAAAGGCAAGAATGTTTTTGATTTTTATTATCCAGTGTAAAATGTGACCATTTATGTTGCACGTTCAGTGGGAACAATCCAGAAAGATGGTTTAGAATAAAAACAGAACTCTTTCACTTGATTTAAAAACAACAACCCACCACCATCCATCATTGGTCAGCTGTGTTGCAAAAACTCACTCGAGGATTTGTAACAAAATAGAAATGAAATACACCAGTGCAGTCTAGTTGCATCGAACACTTTAAAGCACTAGTAGAAAAAACTAATCTGTAAAATAGTGCCTGTTTATTAGATAAGTGAATATAACATGCAGAGTATGCAGAAAGTGATAGCAAACAAACCGATGTGACTTTTGCCTTAGTGTTTTTTTATTATCATTGTAATTTAATTGCTTGCAAGAGGCAAATTCTAGTACCAGGGATTCTCAAAGGCAAGGTCAAAGTACATGAGTAGATTATTCTGTCTGTCAATCAACCTGTCTACCTTTAACATTTCACAAGCTGTTTTGTTATTTTGCTGCAACAGACTCAACACAAGTACTTCCCTGCTCCCCCGAGCATCTGGCATGGTGGGACAGTGCTACTGAGGTGCCCTCCTGATACTGGCATGGCTGCTTAGAGGATGGGGTGGTGTAGAACAGTAGCGAGGGTGGGACTATGAGTACAAAAGCTAGTTTGGTTCCACCAGTGCGCCTGTGCGGTCCTGACCTTGCTGCCACCTTGTCTCACGCTTGCACCATCTGGGTGAGCAGCAGCAATGCTGGTGTCGAGAGATCAGCTCTGCCTCACAATACCAGCTGCTGGGAAATAGTTCAGAAGCTGAATAATACAAAGTAATTGCATATAATATTGTTTTCTTGATTTCACAACACATATTTGATCGAACTGGTCAGAGAAAGTCAGGAAAGAATACATTTGATCAGAGAGAATCATGTGTCACTTTCTGTTACAAACGTCATGTAACCCATTTCTTTCGTTGATTTTGTTCTGAGAAGCCAACTTCCATAATACATCATAAACTGCTTCTGAATTTATCCTGGCAGTGGAACAGACTCCCTCAGAAAGTGGTGGAGCAGTGGCGTAGCGTGGGGGGTGCAGGGGGGGCCAGCCGCACCGGGCGCAACATCTGGGGGGGGGCGCTCGCACTCGCAGTTCTCTGCCCCTACCTGGCTCACTCACTCTCTCACTGCAGTGCTGGCTGCGCGAATCTGATCCGGGTCGCCGGGTCGCCGCCCACTGTGGAGGGGGGGTGCCTGGCGTGCAGTGCAGTGCGGAGAGAGAGCGAGGGACTATCTGGGGGAGGGACAGTGCAGCGGGGGGGGGGCGCAAATTACTTGCCTTGCCCCGGGTTAGGGGGCGCAAATTACTTGCCTTGCCCCGGGTGCTGACAACCCACGCTACGCCACTGTGGTGGAGTCCCCTTCATTGGTGGTTCTTAAGCAGGGGTTGAGTGGCCATCTGTCGTGGATGCTTTAGCTGAGATACCAGCATTGCAGAGGATTGGATTAAATGGCTCTCAGGGTCCCTTCCAACTCTACAATTCTATGATGCTGTGAAAAGTAGCTTGAAATGCAATGTAGGGAAATTATCATTTGAGAAAAACGATCAGTCACCCCCAAACTACCTAACTATATAGAGAGCCAGTTCTATATTTCTCTAGATGGTGGATATTCTCCTTAAGAGACACACAAATGTCACACATACAATATGATATGCTATAGAAGGCAAAAGATTTATTTTTCATATAAAATGTGTTTAAATGGAAGGAAAGGGAAACACTTTTTAAATTTGATAAACTGGTGTAAATCAGTTTGTCATACTGTTTTCAAGATGCAGCTATCTAATATTTAACTTGGATACTGTCAAATGGCAGATCTATATTTCCTAGCAAATATGCTTTTACATAACACCATAAAATATTTAAAATATCGTATTTCATACCAGGGAACGTGTTTATATATACAGTTCTCAATATTGAAAATATTTCCCTGATAAACATAACTATATTTATATCATTTGCCTTCTTTTGCATTATTGGTGTGATGTATACTTTCTTACAATTTACTTGCAGTGTCATCCAATGTACATACACTCATAACACAATATTGTCTAGGTATTATGACTACAATCCTATACAAACTTGCTTGGGAAGAAGTCACACTGAACTCAGCAGGACATGCATAGGATTTCACAGTACACTATTTGAAGATGTGTGGGGTTTTTTTTGGGGGGGGGAGAACAAGAATAGTGAACATGTAGGGATGGGGTAGGAATCTGTCTACTCTGATTCAAAAAACAAGTTTGTCTAATTCAACTTGGGTGGATCATGACCAGAATTGCCTTAATGGTGTAAGAACCCTCAGTCTGGTAGGTTCATTTACAATGCAGCCTGATGGCTGCCATCTTTTCCCCACCCCCAGCAATTTTCCTTTTAAACTTCTAAAACAGGGCGTCCAATTGCCCACAGTCTGAGCAACTAGTGACACCAGGACTTCATGATGCTCCGTCTCTGTCAGGGACAATTGGACAGTAAAAGCATTGCAAGTCCTGTAGCACTCAGGGGAGCTTACTGCACACTGAATCAATTTGCATGGTGGCATAGAGTACCATGCACTAATCACTCAAGCTGAAGGCAACTGGGTACCCTGCTTCAGGATTTTTTGTGGGGAGGGAAAGATTGGAGGCAGTGCCCAACTCTTGGACCACCTGGTATTTTATTTTTTTATTTTTAAGTGTGTTTCTAGGCAGCTTTTTAAGGATTTTCCATTTTAAAGAATCTTCCCAGAAACAAGAAAGGATAAATTTAACCCCATAGCTTCTGGAAACCAGGACAGACTGGTCTTTAATGGGTCCATCCATCCCTCCTAACCTGGCACCTTCCAGATGTTTCAGATTACAACTCCAATCAGTCCCGCTGAGCATGCCAACTGTCAAAGACAATGACAGCTGCAGTCCAAAATATCTGTTGGTCGCCCTGTTTTAAAAAGTGGTGGTGTGGTTGACACAGAATAAATCAGATTTCCACAAAAACAGTTCTGTCTGTTTCATGACCTCTTTCAAAGGCAATCAGTTTTCTTTTGAAAGTTGGCACATACCACAATTTTTAAAAAATGAAATTAACAACAGGACCAAAATCCTGCAATTTCAGATTATTAATTTTTTGCTTTTGTTTTTATTATGGACTAGTAGTAGAAATCTAGCTATAAAAAGGATCCCCTTTCTCCCCAAACCACTAAAGAAGAACTACGTGTATCATCTTTCCATCATGCATAGTTAACTGAATGGGTGCACAGGGGAACACAGATCCATCTTCTAGAACCATCAGTAGTTGGACACAACTTATTGCTTGCAACTAGAGCTGGATCAGGGCTCTACTCTTTTAGTGGTTCTAAGGGATGGTTCATATATCACAATCAACCAATGATTTGTAGATTTAACAGCTTACATGAATTCTATGACTTCATAAGAACAATGTAACATGAACAAGCAACTTGCAAAGCAGTATGGCAATAACTTCCATGAATGGGAGAATTGGAAAATGCATATTTGCCTCTTCACAGCCAATGCTACCACGAAACTGTGTTTCTCTGTTTAAATGCTACACTGCTCCTGTAAGTAGACCAGTCACACCATCTGTTAAGTGGCCAATTTTGTTGTATGAACTAACCCTTAGAATATTGTGCCTCATTGGAACGTTCAGATTTTTGTGGGGTTGTGTTCTGAAAATATAACATCAGTGCTGTAAGTTCATCTGTTCAGCAGAGATCCCAGAACACAATCCAGTTTATTTAAATGCTGATTTTTTTTTGTAACTGTAGGCAACTGTGTCATCAACATTCTTTGTCCTAACTCAGGGAGTAAAATTAATTTTCCCCAAAGCTGTTGAACACATTGATTTCTTGTAGCATTGTTTCATGACCACTGGCAAGAACAGTCTGTGGGTTCTTGAATAGTGTAGCTGACCCAGGTGGAGTTGCCACTGCAATATAGCTGCACATTTCGTCTGTGTAGCCCAAGTTCCCTGCAGCATTTGCAGAATCTTGCATATGTATTGATGTTATAATTATATATGCTTGCAGAAGGGCATTTTCCATCACAGGAAACAATATTTACCTGGAAATAAGCAGAAAAACAACTTAATGTGCTAAGAGAAATGGCTAAATGGCTTCCAACCAACAATAATGCTAAACTTTCAGGGTAACAGAGTGCAAATAGTAGCGGGACACTGCTAGTCATTTACTTACTGGTGTGTTACTTCGACAATCATTCTTGCGTATTGTCATCCTAACAGTCACCTTTTTGCAGAATTTTCCATCTTCCTTGCCTGCAAAGAATGACATGATTAGAAACCATGACATGATACACCGGGTAATGACATGATACACCGGGTAAGCACATAGAAAATAAAAGACAAAGACCATGACCAATGGTCTATGTCATTCAAATTTTGGACTCTCAAAATTTTCTAAGCATTACATTTATTACCAGCACAAATATACTATGTATCAAAAAATCTAAATATAGATAGGACTGTGTCAGTATAGTTGCCATTGAAATGAGTGGAGCTTGTACCAATGAAGTTCCTGGGGTGGACAGCACCCTAAAATTCACTTTCCAAATCAACAGAAAACTTAATTCCAAATGTATTTATTTTAAAGTACCAGTGTTTTTAATAATTGTTCTCAAGTAAGAGCTCAGGACTATAATCTAGGGCCCTAGCTTTAATTACTTACTGCTAAGTACCCTCATGAATGTGAATAGGTCTATCTCAAAATGTGGAAGTAAACTATCCAAGTATTTTCCAAAAGCACTTAACATAATTTAATTCAGCTGAATTCAATACTACTAAACTGGTGTTACATAAAAATAAACATGGTGTGTACATGGCAACATTCATAGTGCCAAGTCTACATTAATTACACCATCATATTTTGGGTAAGCAATTTGAAGATTGCATTCTAAGGATTTCACACTATGACAATTGCACAACATGATGTGACATCCCAAATCAAACACAAAGCCGCAAAGGCAACAGCCACCAATGCCAAACTGTGTAATAGGGAACTAGATAGATGAGATGGAGAAACAGTGCAATTTGGAGGCAACTTTCCTATGCATGATACCCCACTCCAAATCTTCAACACCAGCCCAACTATTTTACATAGGAGTTACAAATGAATAACAGACAGGCTGCATTACAAGCTAGGATTTGTTTGCAACATATGAGATACCGCTGTTCTTACATTGGCACAAACTCCTGAATAACACCAGTATTCACAGAGGTGTTTTATTGCTATCATTCTCAGTTCAAGCTACAAGCCTTTTAGTTGAGAGTGGCCCATCAGTGAGACCACCTTCACATGCAGCTGCAGTCAAGCTATTTCTTCGTGCTGCAATCCTTCATAGCTAGAAGCTACACATCACACTGCAGCCAACTGCCTTGAAAATATGGTTGGACAGGTGGCATACAAATATTTAAAATAAAACAAACAGGTCAACAGGAAGAATTTGCTTATTTACTCCCAATCCAATAGGAACTCTGCCAGAAGACAGTGTGTCAATTGTATGGGGAAGACTTTTGTGAAGGATTATTGCACTGTTTCTGGATTGCAGTATTTCTCATTGAGCAACTACCAGCACCACATAATTATTTTTAGAAATGTTACATAACAGATGATAATATTTAGCCATTCATTCAGCATATACCCAAGGAGACAGTGCTGTACACATAAGCCATACTTTCTGGGTAAGTGTTATTTTAACAGCAAGCTTTAACAAGCAAAGCGATTAGTTTCTATCTTCTACAGCACTATGGAAATTACTGGAAATAGCAAGCAAAATAACCATGCAGCAAGCTAAAACACTATGCAAATGCTTACTACCAACAGTACATTGTTGGCTAACAACAATGCACTGCCCATACAGTGCAAAATGAAAAGATATGTGAGCAGATCTCAAAAAATCAGCAGTTAATACTACAATACAGCTTATTTCAACCAGATGTTGTGACCCGAGGGCATGATGCTCCTATGAGGGAGTACATTGTTGGAAATCAACAATGGTTCTGTCTGGTTTGTTCCTACTGATTTCCAAGAATATGTACCTGTGTTACAGCTAGCACTAGGTACAGGAGTGACTGGGCTAACGGGGAATGGGAGCAACAATGACATTCCAGAACCTAATAAGAATATTACAAATCGAACACATTATATATGATACATAGATGCACAAACATTAGGGAGGAATTCAGTGTTGCGCTAAGGCATTCATTCCTTCAAGGTACATTTTTTGGCTCTACACTCCTGTTCCCCATCCCACTGTTCCAAGAGTTCTCCCCATTCCCCCATGATAATAGGGGGGAGGGGAATGAGGGTGAGGAAATCATTCCATCAAGGAAGCATAATTGCCTGCACTGACAGAGCCTCTTAGTGCTACTTTGAATTCCTTCCTGAGTTTAAATAATATTTTCTTGTTTTATATTTAAAATAGGTTCTTGCACTTGTGCATTTAACTTTCTTTTATATGTAGTAGTTGCTAAACAATTTCCTTCTCCTTAAATTACACACAGTAATATCTTATTTATTTTTTCATGTTTGTGTCCCATTTTTCTTCCAGGGAGCTCAACATGGAATATTTTAATAATTGTATTGTACTGACATGTTCATATTACTGCAAGTATATTGCATTGCTATGTACATACAGTAATAATATAATACATGAGCATTACCAATTCTATCCAAATCTACAATGTAGGTTTAGGCTGAAGTAAAGTTGTCCAAAGCTACCCAAAGTGTTTCATGACTGAACAAGGATTTGAGCCCAGATCTTCCAAGGTGAAGTCTGACACTCTAACCACTTCACAATAGCCACAACCCAACATGAAGACATCCACTGTTAGTCTACAGATTTTGGTCTAGATGTGGAACTACATGATGTGCCACACAATCCTTTGAATGTTTACTTGGAAATAAATCCCACTGAGTTCAATGAGATTTACTCTAAAGTAAGTTAGCATAGGAGTGCAGCCTCTGATATAAACATATACCCAAGTGATTCTGGGCTTAATAAAAACATAAGTATCTGTGAGATTATGAAATGAATAAGCTGACAACTCCTTTGTACCATAAAACGAAGATACTGCCTCCATGATTCATTCGTCCGGTATATTTAAGCCAAATATTACTAATAGTTTCTGCTTTTCACAGCGCCTCTACTTCTATAATGGGTTAACTTCATTTTGAGGAATACCAAAGAGAGCTGATATCAGAAAACAAAGAGCCACATTTTCATGAACCTCAGTTCTACATGTCAAGTTATATTTTGAAAATGACACTGTTCCCTTTATTTTCTTTTAAATGTAAATTAAACAGCTTAAAATATACCACATATCAAAGACAAATATGCCTCTACTTTATTATTAATAATTTCTTGGCAAACAGAAACCATGAGAAACTTTATTTCACAACCACACCCCGCAACAGCTTTTGTAAATTGTAATGGGATTTCAGCTGCAGAATTTCCTGATGAATTATGTCCCCATGCAACAACATTATGGCTTTCCTTTTCATTTTTTATTTATCCCGTAAGTACTTATTTGTTTATGACTGTTTGGTTCTGTGTTGGTATTAATGTTTTAAATAGTAAAATCTTCAGCTAAAGGAAATAAACAGCAAAGCTCATTTAAATAAACTAAATGACCATGCAACCAAACTAATATTTCAAATCAGTGGCGTAGCGTGGGTTGTCAGCACCCGGGGCAAGGCAAGTAATTTGTGCCCCCTAACCCATGGATTTTAGCACTCGAGCCTCTTCCACTAGATTAGTTAGTGAGAGCGCGCCCCCACCCCAGATGTTGTGCCTGGTGCGGCCGGCCCCCCTGCACCCCCCACGCTACGCCACTGTTTCAAATCATAGTGAATGAATCATTGATTAGGAATTTTCCAGCTCTTGCCCCACTCACAGCTGGTTGGTCTGATTTGTAAATTATGATTGAAAGAATCACGAATGGTTGCAGAAAAGTAGCCTTAGATTCAGTCCCAACCAGCGAAAATAACACAGGTGTCATTCTAAGCTTAGTAAATATTGTCTTAACTCAGACTGAAACTAGATTTAGTTTTACTGGCAATGGTAGACAATGCTATCACCTGTGTGATTTTTTTACAGTCATTCACAATCTCATACTATGCACACAATGATCTAAACAAAACATGGAGGTAAATTTCATTGATTTAAATGGCACATGATCTCTTAATAACTAAAGTTAAGTTTAGAATGTTACTGCTATTGTAACCATTGGGTAAACCAATTTTATTCTTGTTATTGTTAGTGCTGCTTATTGTTTAGATGTTTCAGAAGGCAACCAGTATCCCTCAAAACTCTCTCATACGTACACCGTTATTGATGTTTTGGTACTTACATGTTTTGCAGCATCCTTCTAAGAATGGTACAATATATCCTCCAACCTGAATTTGTATTAAAAAAAAAGTCACTACCAGTGTGAAATCATTTTTAGCACTAATTCACAGGTTGTAGTAGTAGTAGAGATGAACTATTGGAAGGGCGCTTAACTGCACTATTAGGGAAACTAAACAGTAAATACAGCAGAATCTAGAGAATAATACAATATTTATTTTAACTGAGACAAAATATGGTTACAGCGTGATGCTGCTAATGCCAATGTTGCAGGTTCAATCCCCATATGGGACAGATACATATTCCTGCATTTCCAACTCTACAGTTCTGTGATTCTACAGTTCTGTGATTCTATTATTACATTTAAAAAAAACCCACCTTAGATTCAGCGTAACGTTCACTCTAAACAAAAGTCAGATCAAACAGATTAGGAGCAACATAGCAAGGCTGCTCTTGAAAGTCTACTTGAGAGGAAAATGTAAGTATAATCCTCTAGGCACTTTGCCTGCCCTTCTGAACTGCATGGGAGTGACACAACATTGCTTTCTTCCCATCATCTGTAGAACACTTCTATACCTGGTAAATCAATGAGCAGTCACAGTGCTCACTGTAGAGGCTTTTTTACCTTTATGGCTCTGAAAAGACTCTCTCTCTCTCTCTCTCTCTCTCTCTCTCCCTTATTTATTTATTTGCATCTATATCCCTCTTTTGTTCCAAGGAGTTCATGGTGGTGTATATGGCTCTCCCTCTCTCCATATTATCCTCACAATGCTGTCAGGCTAAGAGGTGGAGACTGTCCCAAAGTCACCCAGTAATCTTCATGGCTGAATGGGGATTTAAATCCTGGTCTCCCAAGTCCTAGTACCTACAGGCTAACCACTTTACAGCACTGGATCTATGGTAGTTTACATTACATATAGCTCTATTGTAATTATATTACCATGATGTTGCGAGCATCCCTGTTTCCCCACCAGTGCTGCCCAGGGGTGTGATGGGCACACAGAGACTTACAGTGTGGCAGTTTTGTGATCTATATGTTAAGTAGATCTAAATGTTACAGCCAGGAGAAGGGTCGCTCACCAGAGGGAGGACTGATTTCAACAGCATCCCATTTCCAAATGCAAAGTCTAACCTGTGCTCTGGCTCTTTAGCCTTTACGACCTTTTGTTCCATCTTGTTGCAATAAATGGAAGTGTCCAGAGGAAGCAAAATAAAAGCTTTCAAAATCGAATGCAAAATGGATGAACCACTGACCTTCACACATTCCGTTTCATTAAACGGTGGACAGCTGATGGCTGATGTAATTAGAACTGGTCCAAATGGTGTGTTTGTGCAGTCGTATCTGACACAGTTCGAAATCCAACTGGTGCCAGGCTATTTTGAGTATTTAAAATAATCATCAGAAATACAAACACTTCAAAAACCAATAGAATTTGCAGTTTTTTAAAGCAAACAAACAAACAAACAAACTTGATTTAAGGTCAAAATAAGCCACTTGCTCGCGCTGAGGGAGCTGTCACTGACATTCCTAATACCAAATACAATCAGTACTGTGCCTTTCTGAGAAACAAGACTTCCAGATGCATCCACGAAGTAATACAGTTCTGTACTGTAGCAACCTTGGTTTATTATATTTCTTATTCCCACATAGTCCTGTGACAGGCCAGCATAATTCAATGTGACTTCTGAAAGGTTACATAGCTCTACGTGGGGTGCAAATTAGTAGTGAAAGTATTGCTGTTTCTCCCCCATCCCACCTCTTGTGAAGAGAAGCCAAAGCCTACATTAAAGAGATGTACTATTCCTCTACTACAGGCATCGCCAATCTGTGGCCCTCCAGATGTTTTGGCCTACAACTCCCATGATCCCTAGCTAACAGAACCAATGGTCAGGGATGATGGGAATTGTAGTCCAAAACATCTGGAGGGCCCAAGGTTGGGGGTGCCTGCTCTACTATCTATAGTGCTCCTTATTGATCTTACGGTTGTTAATTTTCCCACCTTAAGATTTTTCAATAAAATGAAATGATGGGAAGAAGAAGGGTCAGCAACTGCATTTGGCCACTAGACTCAACACTTACCCATGTCCTCAAGGCGGCTGGGAGGTTGATGCTGTGCAAGCACACTGGTTTAGCCAATCTTGCACTCCTGCTGGCTGGTGTGTTTTGGCATGGCACCAACTGCCTCACTACCTTGCCCTGTCCCTCACCATAAAAACAGTGACTCCATTGTCAGGAGGCCAGGTGAGTACCATCATCCCACCACGTCATTCACTACTGTCCAGGTAGCTCCCATCATACATAGCTATGTCATCACCAGAGTAGGAATGTGCAACTTCATGTTTCCTAAATTTGTTTCGCTAATGTAATTTGAGCACAGATGGCTTGCTCAAAGAATTCCACAACAGGTTTTTTGGTTCGGAAGCACAAACTTAATTCAGCACTTACACTTAGTAACCGATGAGAGCTACTCTCCCTCTATAAGAAAAACTGTAAGTACGAATTTACCTTAAAATGTGAAACTGTTCCATTGCTGAAAGAGTGAACGCAAGACACATTCTTGCATTTTCCACAACAAGTTGTTAAATCCTCTGGAGGTTCATAGACTTCATTCTGAAAGAGTAAAGGATATCATTTCAAATATAGTTCAAATCAGGAATTAAGATTACAAACGTGTATTTTTTATTACAATATTCCATTGAACTCTGTCATAATCATAGTATTTAACAGTACTATTCAATGTATTATTGTAACTTAAATAAATGTACTGCTGCTATTACTAGGAGACCAGTGTACTTCAATGGCCCTAGACTTGCATATGGGGAAGCTGGGTTCATGCTGTGGCTCAGTCACTTTGAAATTGATTGTGATCAGTTTTTAGCATGATAAATGTACAGTTCATACACATTTGTTGTGTCCAAGACAGATTATCTTCTGTTGCCAAGATGCCATGATACAATAAAACCAGGATAACCTGGTTAATGTCCATCAGTGTTTGAGGCAACAACTTCTTAAGTTCTGCAGAGAAGTCAAGCATGGCTATTAAGTTTTAATTCATGCTGTGGTTTGACTTCTGTTTGCTCATGGCAATTACTCAGCTTAAATAGTGAACTATGTTTGCATTTTCCAACACATTTATGTGTATCACATGCACATTCATGTTTACGCCACTAAAGCATACATAAAATGACTTTCTGTATTCCATATTAGCAAAAACATGAGCTTTTTCACAATTAAATTATATTTATGCATAGTGCAATATTCCAACAAGCCTTTGTCCAACACTAATAGCATGATATCCTGTCCTCATAGAAAGGATTGTTGGCTGCATTTGCTGTAGCAGAATAGTTATAATGATGATCAGTTTCTTGTTTGCTGTACAGAAGCTCTTCAAGACTCAACAAACAGATACAATATCAATTGATTCAATATATGGGGAAATTTCCACCAGGAACAAAATGCATTGTATCAATTGATTAATTTATGTAATGTTCGGTAAATATACTCTACATTTCTGCAGCTTGCTTTGATCCTTGAAACTATTACCTATGCAGAGGAGTTAACTTCTAACAGCAAGTATTTACTTTTGTAGAACAAATCATAGCAGCATTAAAACATCTGTTCTTATAACTGAATGTTATCAATGGTTAAACCACCAATCCCATTTTTCAAATAAGGCCTCTTATTATAAGACATCAGAGATTCTGGGTGGGGAAATTAGTGCAACTGCACTAGTTTCCTTTATTCTTAATAAAATGATTTACTTTTATGATTCCTATCTGCTGTTCTATTTTACCAGAGAAAACCCAAAGTTAAATTCTAAACTTCTTACAGATTTGCACCTTGCCGCACAATCTATAGTGGATATATTTATCCGATAGTACTTGGTAACAGGATCAACTATGCTTGTGCAGTAGGAAGTGTGGCAAACACCATCAGGTGAGTGTTCAACAATGGACTGTCCTGGATGCAGAACACCTCTCTCGCTGCTCAGGCACACTTTGTCTCTTGCTGGAACAGATTTCCAAAAACAAAGTACATTGGTTAAAGTTAACTGAAATAATCAAAACTGATGACAATTGATGCTTCAAAAGAAGAAAGAAAAGTGAGGACATAATACTTTTAGACCTTCAGCAATATCATTTGGCTTATTCGTGAAAGTGAATCAACTGAATCCATTTTTATCTATTTACGACTTTATGTTGGCTCATACTGGTTGCCTCTTAAAAAACTAAAGGCCACATTCATTAAACATATCTGCTCAGCTTTTCTTGAAAGCATAAAAAATATGCAGGACAATTTTCTAAGAATTGTTTCCTTAGAATAATGAGAAACTATAGATTTAGAACAATTTATAACTATTATACAAACACTGATTCTTTAATAAATAATAATAATAATAATAATAATAATAATAATAATAATAATAATAATAATACTTCCAATCCTTCTACATAATGCATATGAAACTGGTTTGTCTTCCACTTTTGCTTCATCATGGTTCATTGTTTCATACAGACAAATGTGTTGATATTAATTATGGCTCATTTGAAATAAGCTGTCTTGAAACCAAGCTGGCTTGTTTCAAGCAGATGATACTTAATGTTAGCTACTGTGTGCAAGCTTGGATAAAGCAACAAACTGGTCAAGCAAAAGGGGAAGTAAAAGCTTATAAACCTCTGGAAGGGGAGGAGTGTCTGTCCTAAACTATGGTACAGAAAGATGTGTGAATGTGGTCATAGCCTTGAATTAAATAGGATAAATTAAATGCTTTTTTTCAACTAAAAATCTTGTATACTTACAACACTTGTACTTAGTGCAGTGACAAACATTTTCTGTGCTGTTCTGGAATTGTTCATCTATAATCAGTTTCTCTCCCTGTCCATAAAAGAAGAAAAATACAATTACTATGTTGCATTTCAGTGTCAGTGCTAAGAAGCACAGTTATATATATATATTCCTATTCCACTTGCAATTCTTCATTTTGTTGCTTAGTAATAAAGTATTGGGAGGTAAAAATCTGGTTTCATAGCAATGTTTATAAATATGGAATGGAAAATGTAGCCTCTGCCTAGTGGCTACTTTGAATGCTCAGGGAACACAGGCCTAAAAATAATACAATATTTCTTCCTCTCAGACAGTTTACTTTTACCGGTATATGTTCAAACATTAAGTATACCACCCAATCTTATAATGATCATTTAAAAGTCTGATTGGATTCATTGCACTTATTCCTTGTCTTAGTCGAAGGAAAATTACATGAAATTCACTGCACACTAAAAGGCAATTTCTTTGTCAATATTTGCTAAAAGCAATAGGTGTCATCCATTTCTGATGTTCCACTTGTGCACCAGACTTCTGCATCTACAAATGGGACTTGCCATTCCTTTCCTACCCCAACACCCTCCTCCTAAATGTGCTCTGAAGTTTTGGGGAAGTCCTGCTGTGTCTGCTGGTGTGATGTTGGATCTCACCCATCATTCCTAATCCTGAGCTATGTGAGCATTTGGATGCTTTCCTGCTTTCACAAACAGAAACAGATGCTGGATCAAAATACTGGTTACTTACTGCAAATGTTCATTCCAGGGAACTGTGCAGAAAATATACAGGAATCAGAGCTAAGTCATCCTACTACCCAAGGCAGACAAGGTCACATGATGCAGAGGTGTAGAGAATATGTAGCTCCTGTGTTTCCACCCACAACCCCCTTTCTGACCATATCTGTGCAAGAGGCATAGCACTCTCCCAGAACTGACATGGCCCAAAGAAGAGGTAGGAAGCTATATGCCCCAAGCTCATCAAGCTGAAAAAAGGGTGCAGCTGGATGTCTCCTGCTTACTCCTCTGAAAGAACATTTATGATAAGCAACCCTGGTTGGTGAGCAGGAGCTACCCAGGAAACAGAGGGATATACGCCCAAGATCAGCCAATTAGGGAGGGACAAATTTATTGCCAGATGCCTTTATGTCCCCAAGGGAGGAGGCTACAGAGGCAGTTGCTGCCCTACTGGAGTGAGCTGAAATATTTAATAATGTTGAAAGACTTTGGCCTCATGCACCTTGGTGATGAAAACACACAGCCAATGGGCCAATGTGAACATGTTGGTTTCCCCTCCTCATCTGTGGTGAAAGGAGTGAGTGAGAATTATGAAATCGGTCAGTTTTATGAAATCAAACTTTCTGGGCCCTCCTGACATCTAATTTATAGCATGTCTATGTGGGGCTTCCCTTGTGCTTGATCCAGAGGCCGTGGTTAGTGCAGAGTGCTGCAGCATGATTGCTGACAGGAGTGAGGCCTTGTCAGCATGTAACACGTGTGCTCAGAGATTTGCACTGGTTGCCAATCTGCTACTGGGCCATGATCAATGTGTTACCATTAGTATACAAAGTCCTTAACAACTTGGAACCAGTTTACCTATGAGATTGCCTTGCTCCACATGTGCCCACTCCACATGTGCCCACTTCCAGCTTCAATAGCTGGAACTGGCACTACTACAGGTTCTACACAATGCCCATTCCAACATTGCTTTGAGTCCTACCCTCCAGAGCATGAGAAAACAAGCTTGTTCCACCTTCCACGTGACAGCCCTTAAGATACGGAGAATGACTATCATATCTCCTCTCAGTCTCCTCTCATTCTTGTTCAACAATATAAATCATGGCAACAAATTCAGTCTATGTCAAATATGACTGGAGTCAAAGATGGACAGCACAATTTGCAGGCAGTTCATTGTATTAGAATAACATTTAAAACATGTTTTAATAGGATTTCCTCCTTACCAGTTTACACTGAGGCTTAGGAACGGTTTCACATGCACATTCTAAAATGGGGAAGGGAAGTGACAGAATAAATGTTTATACACTTTCATGAATGCAAGCAATCAACAGACAAAATTATTTCCTAAATGATGCAGTTCAACGTTTGCCAGGCATTCCATAAACAAGTCCTGTAGCACCTTAATTACTAGCAGATTTATTGTGGCACACACTTTATGGACTAGAGCAGGCATAGGCAAGCTCAGCCCTCCAGATGTTTTGGGAATACAATCCCCATCATCCCTGACCATTGGTCCTGTTAGCTAGGGATGATGGGAGTTGTAGTCCAAAAACAGCTGGACGGCCAAGTTTGCCTATGCCTGGACTAGAGTCACTTCATCCTACAAAAGCAGTATCCTCAGCAGTCATCTAGTTTCTCTAAAGTTTTATTCCCCTGAGACAGAGCATTCCAATCTTCTTCATTCTCAAATAATGTTCAAATTTCCTCCGATGTTTAGTGGATGTAGGGTTGAGCTTACTTTATTGTTATGAAGGGGGCATGTGTAGTGCACACATCTTTCCCCCTTTCCATTAAACGCTCTGCAGCCTCCCCAGCTGCCCACTCTTCCAGCTCTGAAAAAGCCCCTGTCTCAACTGGGGAGCAGTAACCTTCCTGATCCCCAGCTGAGCTGTGCAAACAAGCTGCATTGTCCCAGCCTGCAAGCACCTGGGTGAAATTGCCTCTCTATAAGACATCTCAATTGGCCCACACCATAGTTAGACTACTGATGGCTCCAGACATTGATAGATTTTCAATATTAATTCAACATTGCCTTTTTATACTGCAAGATAAATTTATGTAACCTAATTAAAGGACATTGAAAAGAACTGTACTTACCACATGTACGATATGGACAACACTTTTCTGGGCTCCATACTTCTACCAAGGACATCCCTAATAAACACTTAAATTCAGGACAACGGTATGTTTCACAAACTGCAAGTTAAAAGTGCAAAGAAAGAAATGGTGTTGAATGTTCAAGCAGGGAGAGCATTTCCAAAACTCATGACCAAAAATAAAATGTTCAGCAAAGCATAAAGCACATTCTTCATATATACTTCACACAAAATTTTGTTTATACATTGAATCATAGTTATTTGGTTTAATAAATTAATGACATTTTTAAGAGACAGGGATAGCACCTCTTGGTAATAATTCCATATGCTTATTCCATGACTGCCTTAAAATGATTAGGGTAGATTTAATAAGCTTGTCTGTTAATGAAAATTCTGTATTGTTCATCATCTACAGCACTGAAAAATCACTGCAAACAATTAAGAAAGCCTCTAGAGAAATCATAAACTCACTACACTGGTAAGCAGGACAACATCTGTCTGTCGTGTTGCCTTCCACAGTAAGCACTTCTCCTTCCTGGCACGCCGGGATTTGATCAGAGCAAATACCACATGCTGATAAAAAGAGAAATATTAAATTATTAGAAAGCACGCATACATGCCATTTGTTTTCAGTTTTCTATAAGTGCAAAAATTCTACCTAAAAGGATTGATGAAACTACAATGAAAAGTTGAGCACCACCTAATTTCACTCCTGAATGCAGAACTGTCAACCTTATGTAAGAGTTTGGATTTGATATCCTGCTTTATCACTACCCTAAGGAGTCTCAAAGCGGCTAACATTCTCCTTTCCCTTCTTCCCCCACAACAAACACTCTGTGAGGTGAGTGGGGCTGAGAGACTTCAGAGAAGTGTGACTGGACCAAGGTCACCCAGCAGCTGCATGTGGAGGAGCGGAGACGCGAACCCGGTTCCCCAGATTACGAGACTACCGCTCTTAACCACTACACCACACTGTCAGTACGAGAATGAGATTGGTGTTGGACTTTTGGCTGCCCCAATCGTGTGACTTTGATTGTAAAAAGAAAGAGGTCAAATTGGGTGGAGAAGCTTAATTTAGCTAAGTAGTTTTTTATTCATTGGGAGAAAGACTTTGCATAGCTTAAAAAGGGATCAAGTATAGGTGAAGTATTGCCACAGAAACTAAATAGCACCCCTGTAACCTCAAACCACTCAGAGGGAGGAGTGCATGCAACAGAATGCTTATTAGTTTTGGATGGGCATCCAGTTTGGGCTGATAGAGTATAGGATGCTGAATGCACTGGGGGATTTGAGAAGCAGTCTTTCAGGATTGCAGTGGCCACCACGGAAGTGTAGTTGGGCTTTTAGAAACAACTTGAATTCAAAAGATTGGGTGGTGTGGGCCTGCAGGGGGTGGGGGAATTTGAATCAGTTCTGGTTACATTGTATACTTCATTGTAGCTTCTATAAAAGATGTGCAGACAGGAAGATGGTGCCAGTACACCATTGCACACCGGCACATCATTTCTCTCTGTGTAAGGTGTTTTGTTCTATCCCTCAAGTATCCATATTTTGGATATTGTGCAATACAGAATATTGGACTAGGCAGTAGAGCTTCTCTTATACCATTGTGGCATATATTCCTAGACAGTCTTCTTTGCTTACATATTAATCTACAGGCTGTCAATAAGAACTAAATTTGAATACCACAGATATAGGATACACAGCAGGTGCCTTCCACATGGGCAGCAATCAGAGTTTGATCTGCTCGGCAGTTTGGAATCTGTTCCATAGACTCACATTTTGCTGGATCACATTCTGAAACAAACATAATATTTTCACAAAATATATGATATTCCATCCTGAAGTCTCCCTAAGGGGGCTTACACTAAATAATAAAATATAACTACATCTTATTTCCTTCTGCAGTGTAACTAGGAATACTGGAGCAAACTGTGAAATATAGGTCTAGCACGTCCTCTATATATGTTGGAGCAAGAGCTTCCACATACCACATTGATACAGTTTCTTCAGTCTTGCCTTCCAAGTATCTAAAAATGGATCTGGGACTAGTGCATGGAAAAATGCTTACAGAGCAAATGAGCACCGCCAAGACCTTCCCAGGCTTGTTTACCTTTTTGTCTCTGTTTCCTTTTCCCTTTTCAACTGCACATGGCACAGGCTACTTTAGCTCTCAATTTTAGGAACAAGGAATTTAACAGGGGCATGTACAAAAGCAAACATTTTGGTTCCATCCCTCATGGGCAGTGGGGAGCCAAAAAGGGCGCTGCTTGGAAGTTGCCATGTTATGTAGTCCTAAGTCCCTTCCCAGAACAGGGAATGCATTTTCTGAATCAACTGGGGGCAGGGCTAATTGAAGTTTTTAAACATAATCAGGGAGGGGCAGGGGAAGGAGGAGACACTGTGCCTCTTCTCCCTCCCGAGCTCACAACCAACAGCAGGAGGGTTCAGTCCTTACCCTGTGGGAAAGGAACTTGCAAAGGAGCACCCTGTGGCCCACAAGTGGAGGACTGAATCCTACTGGGATCTGCTTCTCAAGCACTTCCCTGCAGGGAAGGCTCTTGTGAAGGGGTACCTTTACTATCCACAGGATTCAGTTCTGCTTAGGTCTGTGTCACTAGTGATTTTCCTGTGGGGAAAATCACCCTGGAGAAATAGACCCCTGCAGACTTGCCTTCCCAATACCTGCCCCTTGACAACTCAAGATCCAGCATGACCCAGCTTGGGACCAGATCTAGGGCTGTCTCTAATTTGGCTGAATCTGATGCCCAGCCCTAATAATAACAGTAAAAAGGGTAAAGGTAAAGGGACCCCTAACCATTAAGTCCAGTCGCGGACGACTCTTGGGTTGCGGCGCTCATCTCACTTTACTGGGTGAGGGAGCCGGCATTTGTCCACGGATAGCTTCTGGGTCATGTGGCCAGCATGACTAAGTCACTTCTGGCGAACCAGAGCAGCGCATGGAAATGCCGTTTACCTTCCCACCAGAGCAGTACCTATTTATCTACTTGCACTTTGATGTGCTTTCGAACTGCTACGTTGGCAGGAGCTGGGACCGAGAAACGGGAGCTCACCCTGTTGCAGGGATTCGAACCACCAACCTTCCAATCGGCAATCCCTAGGCTCTGTGGTTTAGACCACAGCACCACCCGCGTCCCAATAATAACCGTGGTCAAGGTCAAATATTTCAATAGAGACTCCTTTGCCAGATATTTCAATTCTTCATTCAATACCTACCACAACTGTAGCTAGGACAGCAGGAATCGTCTTGGTAATAGGTTGCCAGTTTCTCTAGGCCCTTGCATTCAGGGATAAATGTTTCACAGAGGCTCTGATTACAAGCTTTTTAGATCACAGCAAAAACAAGAGAAGAATAGGGTTGAATGGCATTAATAAAACTGATTGCATTTGTTGCGTATTACACACACACACACAGAGAGAGAGAGAGAGAGAGAGAGAGAGACCCTAGGGCTGATATTTGTAAATGTTTTGTAAAATCCAAGAAGGCTTCAACTTGCTTTGTTGCTTGTGCCACATTAAACTTTTCTTCAGGCAATCAAATAAGTGGGGATAGAGTGCTATGAGAAGCTGTCATACTGCTGTATTCTGTTTATACATAGCTGCACTATGAGGACTTGATATATGGCTCTCGTTCTCTATTCCTGTCTTTAATGTTGACTGATTTTTAAGGTTAAAAGGGGCACAAGGGCCTGGTATGCAGCATTCACATTGCAGTCTTATGTAAAGACTGGGTGGCAAAGTGGCTGGCAGCTGTCAATGAGGTTCTCTTCCTAGGTGAGTGCTTTTCCTTTCCAAGAAAAAAGCTGGGCTTAAAAGACAGCAAACTGTGCTAGGAAAAGAAAGAAGCCTTGAAACCTTAATTTTTTTATTTAAAAAATCCAATTCACGTGTTTTAATTAAAACCTTTGAAACCAGTATTGTTCATGGAAACCTCAGAAATAGAGCGGAAAGCAGTGGCGTTGTGATAAACATCTTATTTGTCACAACTCCGCCACCCCCAAAATAATCTCAACTGCTTCCTAACACTACTCCTACTCATCCACCTCCTAGATCAACATATCACTTTCTTCCTTGCACAGTATAACCTCAGCACTTGTCAAAGTGATGTACCTTATGAAAGCCCACATACTGCTTCCAAACACCTGCAAATTAAGTCATTTTGTGTTAGTTTGCATATATCTTAAATCAAGAAAAACTTGACTATAGCTTATAAGATATTGAAAGTCAGTGGTGCTGGTAAGAAAGTGTATATTAAGGATACTTACTACAAACTTTCTGGTGACAACAGGATTGATCATCTGGTACAATTAAAGCTACTTCCCCAAAACGCTGGCATTCCAGGTCATTATTTGCTGAGCAGTTGTACTCCACAGGAGCAATGGTCTCATTGTCAATGCATTTGTGCATGCAGCATCCACTATGGGAGGTTTTCCAAGTCTCACCCAGCGCATGTGGCACTCCAGAAGTGTCTGTACAGGCTAAATTGTTGCCAAAAGGGGGGGGGGGTAATTTATTTATTTTTATAAATGTCTAGATTCTATGACATGTTTATAACTACAGACATAAATAATATATGACCATGGCAGAGAGAAAAAATTCCAAATCAATGCTACTTGTCAGGGGTTGGTAAAGCACTGTTACTCAGGAAACACTCCTGAGTTATACTCTCTTTCATTTTCCAGACACAGAATGGACTCCATGAATCTTTTTAAAAATCTGCATGCACACAAACCAACCATCTATGAGTAATGCAAAGAAATTGCTTTTAGACAGATCCCTGAACTGCAGCACTCTGAATGCAACACTGTTGTTCTTAGGCCAGTTAGGAACTACCGTAGTTACATTCATTCTAAGGCCACTGCAGCTCCATGTTCAAAGGTGAGTCATCTGAATTCCATCCAGCTGTTCTAATGAGTTATCTGAGGGGAGTAGATTCTGCAGCTTATAGTAATAGGATTGATTTGAAACTTGGTAGTAGGAGAGGTATAATATTTGGGGTAGAAAGGATAAGTGACGGTTTATTTTGAAAAAGTTACGTGTTTGATGGGAGACTCTGGCAAGTCGATGGGTAGTGTGCAATCTTCTTCCACGGGCTTCTGCTGGGGTACATTTTTGCTGGGGGAAATTTCTCCAGGTGTACTGTGTGCTTTGTAAAATGGGTTGCAATGTTAGGTTGGGGACCGACTAGTACGTTGCATTGCCAGGGGCAGCCCTTTCCATTTCACCACCTGAGGCAAAATGGGAATGTGCCGCTCCCACTTCCGCTGCAGCCTTGCTTACTGGGGTCATGCAGTGGCTTCTCCCCCAGGGGCAGGTGGGACACCGTTCCATGGGATTCTGCTGTCTGAAGCAGCTGCCTCAGTCTACCTCATTGGCCTGACGATTACTCTTGAGTTGTGTAACATGTAGTTTTTATTTAAAAGGCATTTTTGTTGCCAATGTTATTGAATGAGATTTCATAAGGGTATTTTGGTGTGTGGATAAGTGAACATGGCAAGTCAGCTCCTGGATATAGGGATAACCTTCTGTATTCGCTAGACATCCATTTATTATTTTTCTCATTTTTGTACCGCCCATTAAGTTACCTGGGTACTGTACACATCCTGAGGGTGATCTAGAAACAGAAGTCTGTTTCCATTCATACATATGCTGGGTAGGACCAGAATAATTCATCATTGCTTGTCAAATGATACAAAATTCAATAGCATATTGATACTTACCACACTTCTCTTCAGGGATGCAAAGCGCAGAGTGTACACGGTGAAGGATGGTCCCTTCTGCGCAAACACACCCCTCAGTCAATATTGAACAAGAGTCTGGATCCTGAGGTTCTGGCTCCATATTTTGACAAGTGCTTGGTTCCTCACAGGCAGATATACAGGCCTTATAGTAGAAACCTTCTGGACAGGGAAAGGCTAGCAACATAATAAACACAGTGTTTAACACAGTGGTGCTTCTTCGTGTAATATTTTACATGAGCTAATGTTTCATGTGAACTTGTGCAGAAAAACAGTGACAACACTTTTATTCACTGCAAATTAGGAAGTAAAATTAGAGTGGAAAAATACAGTAGAGCTTAAATTTTCACCTGCTCACATGAATCTCCCCTTTCAACCAATTACCCCAACCCAATTATTCCAGACATATCTTTTATCTTGCAAGCACACAATTAGAACAGCCAGTGGTTGAGGAGCAGATGGCTGAAAAGTTAAGCACTTCCTCCCCTAAATTGCTTTTCTACTCAGAAGTATCCTTTCCAGTGCTGTATTTTTTGCCATGTGTAATAGAGGTTTGAGATTTTGTACATATTTCTACTGATTTCTCAACATTATTTCTATATAAATAAGCTTGGACTTGAACCTCAGCATTTTGGCTCAAATTCATTGCTTTGTCCCATAGACTGCACTGCCTTCTCATCTTGCAGTAATCAAAGGTGCACAGCCTGGGAGTCATTTTGGACTCACAGCTGTCCATGGAGGACCAGGTCCAGGGCAGCTGTCTACCAGCTCCATCTGGTATGCAACCTGAGACCCTACCTGCTCACAGACTGTCTTGCCAGAGTGCTGCATGCCCTGGTTATCTCCTGCTTGGACTACTGCAATGTGCTTTATGTGGGGCTACCTTTGAAGGTGACTCGGAAACTACAACTAATCCAGAATGCAGTGACTGAGAGTGGCTGCTGGGACCATGTAACACCAGTCCTAAAGGATCTTCACTGGCTCCCAGTATGTTTCCAAGCACAATTAAAAGTGTTGGCACTGACCTTTGAAGACCTAAACGGCCTCAGCCCAGTATACTTGCAGGAGTATCTCCACCCCCATCACTCAGCCCGGACACTGAGGTCCTCTTCCAAGAGCCTTCTCCTGGTTTCCTCACTGCGAGAAGCAAAGTTACAGGAAACCAGGCAGAGGGTCTTCTCGGTAGTGGCACCCTCCCTGTGGAACGCCCTCCCTTCAGATGTCAAGGAGATAAAGAATTACACAACTATTAGAAGCCATTTGAAGGCAGCCCTGTATCAGGAAGTTTTTAATGCGTGATGTTTTTATTATGCTGTAAGCCACCCAGAGAGGCTGAGGAAAACTATTATCATCATCATTATAGCTACTGCCATAAACAGCAAACACAGTGTCTTTGATGTGAAGTACTTACAGCAATAATCAGAATTCCTCCATTCTATACAGATGTTAAATTTGTTACACGTTGCAACATAAGCAGCCAGTGCTATACATGGATTCTGAATGTATTCTTGATCTTGGACCCACATATCACAAAAGGAATCTGGAGAAACCTTAACACAAAAATAAAAGTCTTAACTTGATTACTGGTGGATAACTGGAGAAAAAAAAGATCATCATTAGGTGTTTGATGCCAAATAGAAGTTGGTGCAGTTTAATGGGTAAAAGTCAGAGTCACCACAATTCTAGGAAGCCCCTAATTATAAACTTGCATCTGTGATAAGCTCACTGTAAAGCCAGCCATAAACAAGTGCCTCTCTCCCTCTCTCTCTCTCTCTCTCTCTCTCTCCCTCAGCCCTCATCCGCAATATGACGTATAATAGTGACATAATGTGCATGGTGGCTGTAAGAGGAGAGGAAACCTCTAGGTACACAAAAATACAATTTTATTGGGCCCAAAATGTCATCAGGACACAGTAAAACAAAAATACTTTGTGTTCTCCAGCTGGTCACTTCAAGAGATAAAGTTCCCATGCAATTAGGTATGGCAAATGTTGGACAATTTCTCTGGCAGTTGAAGAAGCACCTCCAAGATGATGACAAATTATATGTGCTATAAGTAGTCCTTTTGGAGAAGTACATGGTTGACACATCTTTGACATGTTGCTGCACCCTGTAAAGGTGCTAATGTCAAACCCAGAAAATAATCACTAGTTGCTAGAGAATATTAGTAGCAGATGATGTGATGGGGGACTGCTCACCCAACCTCTGGACAATGACATCACTGCTGCTTACTATGAAGTAGAGGTGGAGGGTCAAGGCCACAAGGAAGACTGCTACTCCTGGCATGTTTGAGCCATGTAAGTATCACTGCCACTTTGCCCTTCCCCCTCTACCTCCTGGTAAGAGCAGTCTTACAATGCTGTCTGCTGCTGGCATTAGTGGAGTATTAAAAAATACGAAAAGCAATCATACCAATGCTTTATTAAATGTTCTGATTTATCTGTTTCTAATATATGTAGTACAGTACCTGTACTCTCCTAAAAGCTCAATGGTTCTGAAGCTATATGCAGCCTATCATAATTTCCCTGGAATTATTATTGTTGAATAATCACTCGGTTGATATGTGAAATAGGCAAAGTTGTTTATCAGGGGAACAACCCATAAAATAAATACTTTTGACTCCTTAAATCTTAACAAAAACATATGAATTTAATTCAAACAGAGGATCAAAAGATAACATACGTAAGGATGGCAGCTGCTGAAGGTTTGGTTCAATAACGTGTTTAAACAAAGGGAACAATCTGTGACTGAACAGTTAGTTTCATGGATTCTCTGTTCTCCAATATACTTCAATGTGTTTGGCACCTGCCAGCTATCTGTGAAAACAACTGAAGCACCCACAGTGCTTACGACGGTCCTGTTGGGTAGCATGAGATCATTTGCTGAGATTCCATCACAGAAGCCTGCACAAGAGTACAATATACAGATTAGCATATCTCCATCTACATACTATGGTATTTTAGGACTGGCATCAGTATTATGCTAATCACAGAGTGGCTGCTTGAAACACCCTCTGCGTAATGACTTTAACCCCATGGCTGTTATATTACACTGAGCTTGTATTTGCAATTTATGTGAAGAATCTCCACTGTATTAGCAACAGCTGCTGACCAAAATCTCCATATAGCATAGTTTGAGGCCCACCTAATGCCACCTAATGCCAAAATATAGCATGCAACCGAGTCTCTATATTTTGGCATTGGCACAGGAAAACCTAGACATGGAGGCATTTTAAGCAGCCTCTGTATGATAAACAATACGTGCAGACCAGCCCTAACAGCTGGAACCATAGTGTCCTATAAAGTACAATCCTGCAAGATCTCTCAAAAGACATATATGGTGCATTAAAACTTTGCACCAAGCTTCCCTCTTGCTGGTTTTATACTGTTTTTAACTTGATTTAGGTATTTTGCCTAAGCTGGTTTTACATAATTTTTTTGCTATTGTGATTTTTTTATAATTAGCTCTGGTGGTTCATTGTGTCTGCTTTCAATTGCACACTTTAATGTCATTGTGTACCGTCCACATAACTTAGTTATATGGGTGATATACAATTGTAATAAATATATTAAAAATTAATAAGAATACAGTAATGTATCTACGCAGTATAAAAATGGTTACCGTAATTAGTCTGATAATTCTTTATGAAATATCTCATGACTGAGGGAGAATAATTGTCAATTTGAAAAGTACATTCTGTGTCAACCCCTAGTACTATTTAAGGATGTAGGAAGCAAGATTATATTGGATCCACTCTGAGTTTTTCTCCTAGAAAGGTAGGTGCCAGTACTCACCATGAAGTTGTTGCAGTAAGTGTCACACTTTTTAACCAAAATAGAGAAGGGTACTACGTCCTATTGAGTAACCCCTGGGGGTACTGGGTTCAGTACTGGTTAGAGTCTAGATTGACTGGCAATCTCCAGGATTTCAGACAGTATTTTTTCCTAAGCTCTGCTTGAGAATGGCAGGCACTGACCCAGGGACCTTTTGCATGCCAAACAGATATTCTGTCACTGAACTACCACCCTTCTCTATCATATGCACAGTCTAGCAGCAGCTGTTTTTACATAGCTGCTTTAGGCCAACTTTCCTTTATTTAAAATATTCCCTCTTTTATGAAATAGGACTAAACTTCTGGGGTGGGGGAGACTGCTTTGCAGAAATGCAAGGTGGGTACAGGAAAGAGATGAAGCACAGTGAAGTGGATAGCATTTTAATAAGCATCCTATTGGGGCCTTCTAGATTCTAGAATCTATCATAAAATGTCTTGTTCAATCAAGTTCTGTCTAGCATTTCATTCCTAATCAAGCTTAATTTCAAGTCAGTCACATCAACTTCAATGGAATGTATTACCAAATAGAATGTATTACCAAGTAAGTATTTATTTATCTGGATTTTCTAAAGCAAGGCAGCTTTAAGTAAGAAACCATGGTTAAGACTTTGGCATATGCGAAGTCCATTAAAGCATTGCCTTTTCTCAATTTATACTTTAAAATTTAAAACTGACATTAAGACAAAATAAATTAGAAACTAGTCAAACTAACAACTCAGAATAAGAACAAATAGTGCTAACATTTATTTCAAGCACCTCTTCTCTGTAGGAACATTACTGTTTGCAAGCATTGAAATCTGACTAAGTATCACTGATATTTCATACTGTGGCTACACATATTTGCCCTTTATGAAACTTGGCAAGCTAGCCACTGTAATGATGGACTTTGCATCCAAGCCTTCCAGCAACGATAATTCAAGTGTCAAAGCTAAGATTTATATCAGTAGATATCATGCTTCCAAGAGCCTATACCAAACATATCATCCAAGGTTAGAACTTCCAGAAAGAATGAAGCCATGTGCACATACCAAACAGGCTTAAGAGCAATTCCAGCATAACCTTTATGAGCTGCGAGCTTTTTGGTACCCATATATCTGAACTAATTCTGTAACTTGGACTGATTCTAAGTGAATAACTGGTGTTCCAATAAAATGTATGACTAAATATAATGCGCCCCTGAGGATATGTACAGTGTTTTGAGTTCTACAATGGAAGGGGTGACCCTCCAGACATTCTGCTCCATGAGTGGTTGCAAGGTAGGTCAGATGACTGCACCTTAGTCCCACCAGCTTGGCTTCTACAAAACTCTAGGTTTGATCATATGCATCTCTATTCAAAAGGATTTCGCAGCACTGTTTTACTTTTGTTTTTAAGTAACTAATGCATGTTTTATAGGATGGGTGTGTATTTATTTTGGGGCTTCCCATAGGCATCTGGTTGGCAGTTGTTAGTGCAGGATGCTGAACTAGCTGGGCTATTGGTCTAATCCAGCAGACTTGATTTATGTAATTGCTGCTTTAGTCTTACTGTACTATGAGCTCAACATTGAGGAAGGCTGGTATAAAAATGCAATTAATAATTAATTAATTAATTAATTGTTGACTATGTTCACACCTTTCTTCTATTCTCAGTAGCAAAGAAGAATTCTGATCTCCATTATTCCCTTTCCCAGTCGTGTGTGTGTGTGTGTTGGGGAAAACACATTTATTTGAAATTCCACCAATTATTAAAAATTGGACCCTTGTATTACATTCTACTTAGTAACTTCTATGTTAGCACAGAGTAGGCAACAAATCTCTAAGCATTATTTTTTTTTCTTTGCTTTATGGAAAGCTCAGTAAGATACATTTTCTCTTTATTGCAGTCCTATTTACTTCCACGTTGCTTCAGCATTCATGCCTCGGTTTCAAATGCTCTAAATTAGGAAGCAAACTTGCCTTATCCACGACTACCTGAAATCTGATCCCCAGGGGATTAAAACCAGCCTGCAGTTTATTGATTGGCAAACCTGGCATTTTCTCTCTCTTCCTGAATCATTTTAATCACTTCAGCAATCAACAGAGTAGCAGCTTCCAAAATAATCATATTTTCATTTTCTGTCTTCTGAATATCTTTAACCTTACTATACATGCTCTAACAAAAGTTGTGAAAAACCAAGTGTGGAGCACTTCCCACATTTCCCAGATGTAACATCACAATCTTACTAAAGTTGCTTACCACACAGTCCCATTGCTTTTGGATCACTGGTTGCATTAAGTTCTATTACCATCACCCCAGTGGTATGAAACCACTGAATTTTAGTATTTGTCGGAGTTTCAATAATATACATGAAGCCATTGTCCTCAATCTTAAATCCATATTTTGTAACAGTGGGCCATGCATATCTTGAGTTGACAGCTATCTGGAGAATATACATACTTATTTTAGCAAACAGTAAGATTTAAGCTTTGGCATAAAACTATGTTTTCGCAATATTTCGCCCAGCCCTCCACAAAACATAAAAATAATTGAAATGAAATTTACATGCACTGTGCTAGTCAAACATTGTCTAATGCAGACCTATACAGCTTGTGTATTTTGCTTATCAGGTGCTTAACAACTTCCCTATTTCTGCAGTCCAAGGTAAAAGGTAAAGGTACCCCTGCCCGTACGGGCCAGTCGTGTCCGACTCTAGGGTTGTGCACCCATCTCACTTAAGAGGCCGGGGGCCAGCGCTGTCTGAGGACACTTCCGGGTCACGTGGCCAGCGTGACGAAGCTGCTCTGGCGAGCCAGCACCAGCGCCGCACACGGAAACGCCGTTTACCTTCCCGCTATAAAGCGGTACCTATTTATCTACTTGCACTTAGGGGTGCTTTCGAACTGCTAGGTGGGCAGGAGCTGGGACCGAACGACGGAAGCTCACCCCGCCGCGGGGATTCGAACCACCAACCATGCGATCGGCAAGTCCTAGGCACTGAGGTTTTACCCACAGCGCCACCCGCGTCCCTTCTGCAGTCCAAACTAGATGGCAAAATCAAGTCAACACATGTGTTGCATTTGAGTGGTGGGTCAGGCCTCCAATCTGTGCAGGGATGAAAACGTTTGCAGTGAAAGTGCCACATTCCCTGAGGAGCAACCTTCCAGGGATCACATAATGTATTTTTAATCTACTGTTGGAAGCCGCCCAGAGTGGCTGAGGAAACCTAGCCAGATGAGCTGGGTATAAGTAAGTAAGTAAGTAATAAATAAATAAATAAATAAATTATTATTACTACTACTACTACTACTACTACTACTACAGTGGTAGGTGTGCCAAAAGGGGTTAGAGCCAGACACACACCACTCTCCATCTTCCATCCAGGCAAACAAGAAGAATTATCATATTTAAGGACACATTACAGGCAGATAAAATCCATGCCCTCCAACACTTTGAAGCCAAAATCCAGGACACCATCTTCCCGGATGCCATCTTCCTGTTTTCTATCATGAGAGCATGGTGGTCATTTTGGTTGCCATGATCTCACCCAATTTCATGCCATGGGGCATGTGTTTTGGGGTGCCGCATTAGATCGTGGTCCCCCCAAAGCACTTATTGGGGGGAGAAATAACACAATATCATGGCAACCAAAATGGCTGCCGTTCTCTCACAATAAGAAGCAGGATGTCTCAGTTTTTTGAGACACTTGCGGAGTATGAAAATCACTAGAGGACAGGCCAGACGATGACCTGGTGTGACCTGGCAGAAACTTACCAAGTGTGACTTGGTAAAGACTCAAGGGCCATATCAAAAGGCACTGAGGGCCATATCTGGCTCCTAGGCCTGAGGTTTCCTACCCATGGTCTAATGCCTTCAGGACACTGGGTGAATAAATGTGTGATTTCTTTGGAGCCAACATGAGATGAACTTCTCAGAAGCTGCTTCACAAGATCATAAGGAATATCATCTCTAAAAATGTAGTACAGGAAGCAGAAAATCAATATGAACAGCACAAAAAATACTAGACCTGTTCCAGTTTTACTGCATATGCAGAATGCAAGTAATAAAAGGCTGTTACATGTGTCCTCCTCTTGAAAAGTATCAGTTCTATTACTAGAGTCACAATTCTCAACAAAGTTACATGCATGTAAATTCTAGGAATCTAAAATAGGATACTTGAATGAGAATTATAACAGAAGAATTAAACTTTACCTTTCTGTTTAAGCGGTCAATGGTAATCCGGTTAGACATATATGTTAAATTTAACATTGCCAGGCACAGCTTAGTAGAGGTTAAAATGCCCTGAATGAAGATAAGAACCAAATCAAAACAACACGTCAGCTTATTCCATGGTTAAATGCAACATACATATACTATACATATACTCAGTAGAAAATCTTCCCCCAGATAATTCTACCCTCTGCTTTTTTAGAATAGGTTTAAACATTTAAAGAGATGGAAAATGCCAAACTAAGCAGTTCCCATCCTCAAACCTCCTATATTCTACAGCCTTGAGGATGATGAGAGGTCCATATAGCTAGTTACATAAACCATTAATTGAGTGTGACATTTAAGGTTTCTGTAAGAATACAGAAAACAATGTCATCAGTCACATTGCATTAATGCAGACATAGGCAAACTCGGCCCTCCAGATGTTTTGTGACTACAATTCCCATCATCCCTGACCACTGGTCCTGTTAGCTAGGAATGATGGGAGTTGTAGTCCCAAAACATCTGGAGGGCTGAGTCTGCCTATGCCTGCATTAATGTGAAACAGCAAAAAATTGCATACTTTTATATGCAGCAGCATAACTGCACTTGTTTATGATCCTTGACATACTCAATAAACAACAAAATTCCACAAGGCCCATTACCATATGAATCTTGCTGCAGTCACTGATGTGGATGCTTATAGTTTCATCTTGAGTTTGGCTGATGACATAGGATGCTTCCTTAAATAAAGCCAAATGGTGCCCATCAAAGGTGATAAAGCTCAGATCAGAGAAAAGTGTACATCGACCTGATCAAACAAAATAAGGACTTATTTAACTTATTTTATAAAATAAAAAGCTAACTATCAAGCACTATAAACTGAATCTAAGTTATTAAAATAGCTTGCTTAGTTCCTTTATGTTAGATATAGATCGTTAACATATAAATGATTAACTGCAATGAAGTCAAAGCAGACCCTTGAAATCAATGATTTAACTTATTCATTATGTATTTATTTCATAACATTTATACACTGCTTGATTGTAAAAACCTCAAAGTGATATGAAAAAAGATGAAACAATAAAATATAGAAAAAAATCACAACCATACTTTAAAGCAGGCATGGCCAAATTCCCATCATTCCTGACCACTGGTCCTGTTAGCTAAGAATGATAGAAGTTGTAGTCCCAAAACAGATGGAGGGCCAAGTTTGGCTTGCCTGCTTTAAAGCATACAGAAGTTAAAATCCTAAAACATATTAAAATCACCTCAACTTGCTAAGCATCTAGATAGGCTTGTCTAAAGAACAACCCTTTTTTTGCAGGTGCCAAAAAGAGTACAGTGAAGGTGCCTGCTGGATCTCAATAGGCAGTGAGTTCCAAAGTGCAGGTGATGCCACACTAAACAACTGAATACTTACAGATGCGGAATGGGTATTAATTGACACCTGTTGTAGTGCCAATTCCATCAATTGCTCAAGGAGGCACATGTGGGGTAAGGCAATCTTGTAGGTAAATTGTTAATTTACCTAATAGTAACACTTTGGACTCAGGTAGCAAATTAGCAACCCGTGCAAATCTCTGAGCCCAGGTGTTATATGCTGACAAGACCTCTCATGCTGCAATATTCTGTCCTAACTGCAGCTTCTGGCTCAAGTACAAGGGAAACCCCACATAGAACATATTGTAGTAAACTTAGCGAAACACATCGCTCAAACAGGAGTGAGACTCGCTCCTGGACACTCTGGAGCCAACCCATTACATAAATTGTGTGAAGCCTCTACATAACAGATGAATCTGAACTAGTTCTTCTGAAAAAGGATCTTTCAACAATTTTTGTATTTACAGGCATTAAGGGTCGCATATTTTGCTGCTGGTGTTCTGTCCTAAAAAAAAATAAAAATCTATTGCTTGTCCTTGGAATCAAATATTTTGCTGTAATGGGATCATGACTATTCTCTCGTTCTTTGGATTTACAGCATCCCACATAAGTCATTCTGTTTTTTAGTCTGCTTCTTTAGTGTACTGTGGTAGATGATCATGCTTATTTCTTTTTATGAAATTGATACTTAAAAATATTTTCTCTCTGCATCATGTCAGCAATTAATAGGCCCATGTATAAATTTCACTATCTGTTCCATTTACACAAATGTTTTAGCGTAATCAAACTATCAAAGTAATGCAATTTTAAAATAAATACAGTATGGATAAAACTTACATGCACATTCCCACTTGGGGCAGCATTTATCTCCATTAATCTGAACACCAAATCCAAGAAATCCACAGCTGGGTTGTGTTGCATTGTATGGACAGTTCTGTGATTTGTTAACTTGGATTAGTTGTCCATCTAAGCAAATGTGCTTTATGCACTCATTCTCTGTGATTGGCTAAGACATATTTAGAAAACATAGGTTACTATTCTTATCAAAATAAGGTGATATTCAATAAATAAATATTCACTGTTCAGTATACCAAACTACTGAATGCCCTTTTAAAGTCAATTCTTGTAGTACCATTAAAAAGCAGAAACATGAAATCTTTCAAATGGCACACAGATCAATGCAATGAATCAATATAATAAAAAGGAAAAACTGGAAAATGAGGATAGTCATGAAACATTATAAATTTGAGAGTATGGACATATTTCAAGGATTATGTTGCCTTGCTATTTGGGACAAGCGTCTAAAGACCAAAGTTACTCAGGGGTTCAGCTACTCAGAATACATAATTTGCATTCTTTCATCAATAATATTTTACACATGGAGAGCAATAATAAGAGGCTGGTCAAAGAGATGCAGATCACGCAGTAGAGGAGATGGTCTGTAAAATATCTAGAATTAAAGCATTTGACAACTTTATAAGCTCAATGTGATGTAATAAACGTTGGTTGTGCTAATTGACACTTATGAGTGTTGGCCATACATGTTAACTGCTGAATCAGAGCAAACAACAGTCAGATTTTCTCACACTATACACAACTACCTTTCAAAATTAATTGAACCTGGAGAATAATGTGACAATAATGGCTAGAATATCATATAGCATAGTGAGGGCTTTTTTTTAAAAAAAGAAAAGAAAGATGTTCTGCTAAATACAGATTAGTGGCAAGTATGGCCCTAATAGATTAGCTTATCAATGTATCAATTCTTAATGATAACTAGATTCTGTAATTATATCTTCCAAATTACAGTGGTGCCTCGCAAGACAAAAAGAATCCGTTCCGTGAGTCTCTTCGTCTTGCGGTTTTTTCGTCTTGCGAAGCAAGCCCATTAGCGGATTAGCACTATTAGCGGTTTAGCGGCTATTAGCAGCTATTAAAGGCTTAAGGGATTAGCGGATTAGCTGCTAAAAGGCTATTAGCAGCTTAGTGCCTTAGAAAAAGGGGGTGGGGAGCAGAAAAAAAACCCCAGGAATCGCAAGACATTTTCGTCTTGCGAAGCAAGCCCATAGGAAATTCGTCCTGCGAAGCACCTCCAAAACGGAAAACCCTTTCGTCTAGCGGGTTTTCCGTCTTGCGAGGCATTCATCTTGCGGGGCACCACTGTATTTTTGAAACATACAAAGCAACTTCTGGATTAGTGGGGGGGGGTAGTGAATTTTATAATCTGAGCTAAATCTTTGACTTCTTAAATGTAACGTACATTCTACAAGCATATGTATGTCCCGGAATATTGTTGAAAGTTCTCCATCTCTATACCACAATGCAGGCCACTGTGATGAGATGAATTTCTTGTCACAAAGTGAGATAAAGAGGCAGAAATATGTCACTCCATGAGCAGTTAGGAACCAAGCCACCTTCATTTCATATCCATCAGTAAATGAGATCCACGAGTTATATATATGATACAGAAATCACTCATATGGTTGGGGGGGAGAATTATCTATGGTACTCACTACACATGTTGGCGGTGTTGCTGTTTCTTTAGATGGCATGAAAGCTGCTGCTGTAACTCCTGAGACCATTTCAACAGTGGTTAATCCTGATAAATATGCGGGAACTGGTCTGACTCCTGTAGCATTTGGAGGTAGTGGTGGTATCAACAAAGAACTTGATGGAGGTGTGGACATCTCCATGACAGATGGTTCTTTGGCTATTGTAGTTAGGACAGTAGAACCAAGTGAAGCTGGAGAGGTAGATGAATGTTCAGCGAGCGGACGTGATACAGGAAGCTTTGTAACCACTAATTGCCCATCAGTCTCTGACAATGTGATGCTCTTTGTTTCTAAAGCAATGGAAGGCACTGAAAATAAGGATGTGGTCATGAATTCTTTTATCCCTGCTGTCTTTTCTGCTAATGATTTAGTGACACTCCGTGTTGTGAGACCACTGATCCCAAGCGGTGCTGACTCAGTCGTAGTTGTTAAATGTGGGGTAGCTGGTGTCACTCTAGATGCAGGGAGTGTGGAACTGAAAGAAATGGTAGAAAGTGGCACTTGCTTAGACAAAACAGAAATCTTCTCTGTGGCACTTTTGCTCATAGATGTAAACGCTGTTGATTGTATTGGTGTTAAAAATGCCACCTCTTGTGAGTCTGTTGGACTCACAGCTGAGGTTTCTGGTACTTCCAGTATAAACAATGAAGGAGATGCTGGTTCTGATTCATGAAATAAAGTACTAGATGCTGTAAGTGTTTGAGAAGGAGTCGGTGCTTTCTCTGTGGTCGGGAGCTCAAGTTTTGACTTTTCAGTAGGAAGTAACTCCACTACTTCTTTTATTGTAGACAATGGCAAAAAACCTGTTTGGGATACTTTTTTTCCACTTGTTAAAGGAACTTCTGGTGAAAGCACTGAAGTGAGTGATACAGTAGAAAGAGGAATCCCTGGTAGTGGAGTACTTTGGAATGTGGAGGGCACTGCAAATTTGGTTGCTGACTCTGTTGTACTAAAAGCAATTTGGGGGTGGATACTTGTTCTCAGCAGTTCAACTGGAAAATGATAGGCTGCAGTACTTCCCTTGGTTGTTAAGTAATCTTTAGAAGATGGTGAATAATCAAGTTTTCCTGTCGTTTGGGGGGTAAAATGTGGAACAGTGGATTCTTCTTTCATACGGGAAGAAAACCTTTCCACTGGAGAAGTAGGAACAGATGAAGTAGCCTTGGAAGTTATGGATGGTTGTGTTATCTCAATTAGCTGCCCTGCAGTGGCTGCTGTTTCAGGTATTTTTTGTGTTAATGGGAGAACTGTTTTTTCTGCCAGGTAAAGTGTGGTTGGAAGTGTTGTTAGAGGAAGAGCAACAGAGGAAGAGAGGGTTGATACTACTTTGGTTGATGCTACTTCTTTAATGGTTGATGGTTGGCTGCTCAGTTCAGAATATGGCCGTATAGTAGCATCAGTGGCACCTAAAGCTTCTGTTATTGTCAATTCTGGAGCAACTGTGCTTAGCAGCTTTGTAGTAAGAGGAAACTCTGAAAAAAATGATGTAGACTTTGCTGTTATTGGATGGTGAGTATCAGCACTGGTAACTCGCACTTCAGGTGATGATGCCATCGGACTCTTTGCTGTAGAAATGGACCCTGGAAGCAAAATAATGGAGGGTTTTTTTGTAGTGTTTTTTTCTGACTCTGCAGTGGCTTTTTCTGACTCTGCTGTGCCAGGGTACAATTTCACTCTTTCTGTATCAGTCACAGGATACAGAAATTCAGTTGTTTGAACTGGTTCAATTTTTTTAGTTACCAATGGAACTAGGACACCCATAGCTGCGGCTTCCTTTGTCAAATCAGATTTTGCTGTTTCCACTTTTGTCACACCAACAGAATAAGGTACAACACTCACTTTTGTAGTTTCCAGGGACGAAGGTGTTCTGTATTCTGTTGATGTTTTATCGGCGACTGATTCTGGCAGAACCGTCATTTTAGAACTTATTTTGGTAGAGAGGGGTGTAACTGTCATAGCGTGTGATGAAGTGGGATACTGGGTATACAGAACAGTCATTGCTTCTGTCACATTTGGTTGAATAAATGGTGAATATGCACTTGTCAATCCTGTCTCTAAAAATTCTTTTGAGTCTATTAAAGTTGGCGAAGTTGTACCAGGCACTCCAGTTAGTTTGGCAGAAGTACTACGTCTTAGAGTCGTAGCTGAATATAAATGAGAAAAAGTACTTGGGGGGTGCATAATACTTGATGTTGTTTGTGCTATTTCCTTTTTAACAGTAGAAACTGGAAAACCACTTGTATGTGTCGGGACTGTGGTGGTGGGTTGCGTTAGTGCTGGAGGTACTGTAATAAATGTGGTTTTAACTCCTTCTTTGATTAAAGCAACTGTTGTTTTTGTTGTTTCTGAAGGAATTGGCTTTCCAACAGGCCTTACTGTTGATAAAACAGTAGATAAAGTAGAAAATGGAGCTACAGTGATATTTGCATCTGTTACAGTCAGTTGACTTACACCCAGCATTGTTCTGTCTGTTGTTTGATTCACTGTGGGGGCATAGGAAGACATTTCCAAAGATGGCAATGGGGCTTTGGTAAAAAATTGACTTGTTCTTTCCGTCTTTGGTGTTGAAGAAATCTTGCCTCCGGTAATACCTTCAAGTTTTCTTTCTGTTTCCTCTGTTGGGGGAAGTTGAGCACCTGTTACTTTTTTATCCAGTGCTATTTTAGTTATGGCTGGTGATTTAGCAACTGTAAGCATTGATGGCAGCACAGTAATAGGTGAAGTAGAAATTAATTTAATTTCTGATTCAGTTGCTATAGATATAGAAGGGACTGTTGTACTAATTGTCTGTTTACCAGGCAAAGACTCCATAACTGCCACAGTTGTAGGTGGAGGAACAGCAAAAGGGAGACTAATATCAGATACTGGGTGTGAAACTACTGGCATTGAGCTGGTACCAAAAGCTGAATATGTGGAAGCATTTGATGTTGCAGATATGGCTAAAACTGTAATATTTGGCAACGAAAGAGAAGAAAATTTAGTTGGAGTAAATTGCCACTTGAATGCCTGTGTTGTTTCTCTGTCCTTTGATATTGGCCTAGGAGATAAAGTTAGTTCTTTACTCAGCATTGTTGCAAAAGTTTGATGAGCCCCAGACGTTGTATGCGTCTTTACAGTGGATGATAGAATTTGAAGATCAGCTGTAGGTTCAATGCCTGAAATAAAACAAACATGGGTGCTACTTTCCGGACCTGTAATAATATAGGCTCAAACATATGCACCAAAAGGAATAAATGTGAAGAACAGTATTAAAGAAACAATTTCCAACTTTAACATGTCTTTTTGGTCAGGAAATTATGTTTTAAAATGGGAAAAACTTGGTTCAATTTTAATGTTTCAAAACCTAATTTGACATCACAAAAATGTAAATGTAATGATTTCTATGACTGCCTATGTATTTTGTGAAGGCTTTGGATGAAAACAACAACTTTTCGCGTATACCAAGTACGGTAACCTTCAGAATATCTGTTCTTATTCCCAGGCAGTTCCTTTTCCGGAGTAACACATATTTCCATATATGTCTACTCCAGTCAGAAGAAAACTAATGGAAGTCATATAGTGGATAGCATGTTGGACTTGGATCCAGTTCCATCCCTGCTCAGCCATGAAGTTACTAGGTAACATTTTTCAGCCTATGCTACTTGACAGGATTGTTTATTGGGAAAATGGGATAACTCTTTGTATGCTATCCTGAGCTTCTTCAAGGAATAGAAGATTTTAAGAATGGTATATTATGGAGATTGACATGCATTTTCCCCCTAGATCCCTTAGAAAGCTATCTGTGGCTGATCGACTACAAAAGCAGAATGGAACTAAACTAGCAGGGGAGTTGCAATGGTTAGGAAGAAGTAGGAAGGGGGTGTTATTAGGCCCACAATCGAGATCCTGAATCCTGCACAAGATACTGAAAGGAATCGTAGCACTATATTTTCAATTTTATCTAAACGTAATATGAAATGTGTTCTACGTACAGTCTTCAAAATAGACACATCTTTGAGTGACTTCATCCAGAACCATATGTGAAGGACACATAGGAACACATCCTTCCACTCTAAAAGAGAAAAGAATAATGATGATAATGATGATGTAACTATTCACATAACAGCATGTGGAGATGAATGAGAGGGATTGAATAATATCCTTAGGAGCCCAGTTGACAAAACACCTGAACAGGCATACTTGCACTTAAATCTGTCTTAGTCTGCACTTCAGTCAAGCTATTTTAAATGCTTGTACATTATTAATTTCTTAATCATTTAAGATGCAGAAATGTCAGGTTGTTGTCACATTGTGGCTGACCTAATGTACCATCCTGCTGATTCATGAACAATGTGATGTAACCTTTGGAACAAAAACATATGCTTCTCCGATGATGAGTACTTCCATTTAGAACTGGCAGAAAGCCTTTACATGCTTGTACAAAATTGTGTTCCTTGTTTGTTTATACCAACACTGATGGCCCATCAGAGCCCTTCCAAAAATTTGCCTTGCATGGAAAATCTGAGGCAAGAACAGAAGCGATTGGAGAGGTAGTTTTGTCCAGGCCACTGGATATTAAAGGTGTGATTCTAAATCTCAGAAGTCAATGCCAGTTATTAATAACATCTTTAAGTGGGACTATGCATACAGTCAATGTCATGACCAGTATCCTTTACCTCTTTCATATGAAAAATATCTCTCTTACTATTGCTTGGCCAGTGTAATTACTGCTCAGGACGGCACTCCTACTTTTCTAATACTATAGTTATGAATCTGGCTGCTTCCTCCATTACAGCTTAATTTTATTCTGTATAAGTGGGGGGAAGCTCTATTTAGGAGGAAAGATAGGGAGAATGCAACAAGGTCTTTTTAGTTGTCATGAGTTGGTATGGCAATTTGTGACCCAGGGGTATGGGAGAGGGGACATTAGCTGGGGTAGGCCTCTTGGCCAAGAAGCATTATGAAGTATTGAATGAAGAACAGATGTGCTGGAATGGAAAGAGGCAGCTCAGTCAGATGGACAAATGTTTTTGGCACAGGTGGGAGATAAATTGCAAAATTACAAACATTAAATTAGAAAATGGTATCACTCCATATTACAACAGGACTCCTAGTCTGAATTACCAGTATGCCATCAGCGTATTACCTTCCTTCATACAGACTGAGAGCCCTATTATGTTTTTATATTTGATAAGTTTTTACTTCTGTGCTTCACCTACTATTGTCCACACTGCTGTCTGCCCCCCCCCCCCACTTGGGCTGAAAAAGTTGTCCCCACTTCTGCTTTGTGCCCTTTCTCTCCCCCCCCCCCGGCTCAACTGCTATAAGTATTTCATACAATCTGGAAATTAAAGGTGGTTCCAAGCTGCTGAATATGTGTTGTTTTTCTTTTCATTTACAAAGTTTTTCTTTTCATTTTCCAAAGTTGCATTCTCCTGTGTATGTAGAAACTGCACAGTTCTCTATAGATGGACCTGTGATGTTTCCAAATTGAGAGGCACTCAGCCACCTGAAGTTACTACTAGAAAGAATGTTGTTAAAATAAAAAATTTAAAAATGTAGATACTTACTTTGGAACAGTTTGACAGCGTTCTGCCAAAGGATCTCTGCATGTTTTGAAACAAGGGCTTGCACAAACATCGTAGCGCCACTCACATGTTGAGTGAGCTAGAAATTTAAACTTGGTATCTAGAAATAGAATTTAAAAGTTGTAATGTAATGTGTATACACAAACATTTTCTACTTTTACTTGGACCTCTATGCATTGAATGATCACCCCTTATTGAACTGATTTTATGTATTCCACAATGAGTGATGCCTAGTGTAGACAGTGCTTTGATCCACAGGTATTGGATCATACAGGTTCTACAACAGACAAACGTTGGAAATCTAATGTTTTCAGCAAGAAGCAATCTTAATTTTTAATGGCTACAGAAAACATTGATGGACTTTTCAGTATCTCATAAGGTAGAGGCAGTTTCCCTAAATGTCCTCACATTGCACTTAACTGAAGAGGCTTACATCTCTGGGTGATCCAGTGCTGAGTTCCTTTATGTTTGTCTCAGTTGGAAGGAATGTTTTCATATTACAAACACAGCAACTTAGGTTGCTGATACTATTTATTTATAGTATACAGCAATCCCGGCTGAGTTTCAAGTGCCCGCAAAAGTGCTTTCTTTCTTCACAAGCAGTAGAGCATTTTAATTCCTAGGAAGTTTTATCTCCAAATGGTTGCATGCTTTGGGGTGACAGAGTGTGGGCTGTACACAATGCAACATTAAATGGACCAAGTATGGTATTGATACCTCTAAAAAAAATTAAAGTAATTCCCAGTGCAATGTTGTGAAAGGGCATTGCACGCACACATGCACACACACAGAGTGAGAGATAAATTTCTTTCCAAGTCATATTTAGAACAGTTTCTCACATTACAATTTTTATTCATGGGAACTTTCCTACAAGTAAGAAATATCATGTAGCACAGCTCCTAGACTGTACCATTTCAGAGTGCCAGTGTAACATTTTTGGAGTGTACCTTTGTGTAAAAAACATATACACAAGGAAAGCTGAAATGTCCAAAATAAAGGATTCCAGCTAGTAATGAGTGAAGTTGCCTATACTCCATTTGTACTAAGCATGACTCATTCATTCATACACGATAATTTAGGATGGGATCATTTAGGCCCATTATACTTGAAGTCCACCATTCCCTTTTCCAAACTTACTCTTGAGATGAGGGGAGGAGGATGGAATTAGGAAGGCTTTGTGGCAGTAGAGGCTTCCATTTTAAGGTATGTGTTGAGACTGGGAAGCATTGGAATCCAATGTGAACTACAAATTGCAGGGATGAATTTGGGGAATTTTGAAAGGGAGTATCTGGCATTTGCTGGAAAATGACAATGAAAATTTTATAAAGTCTGCTGAAATCAGACAAATCTTTCTCTGTCATAATCTTATTGATGACAGCAATTTGAATTCATTTCTTATATGTACATAATTTCAACTGATACAGTTCTGAGTTCCATTCCTGGATTCTCATGTGAAAAAAGATCTTAGGGAGCAGGGCTCAGAAACATTTGAAAGATATTGGAGAGCTGCTATAAGTCAGGTTTTACAAAACCTACCTAGCTGAAGTGCTATATTTGATTTCTACTGAGAAATGCTATTTGTGTCACCATGCAACCCTAATTAGCAATTTCCATTCCATTCTTCTTAATTCTGTTTTGGGTGCATTCACTTAATTCATAGCAGGACATTACATTGCTGTACTGTTTCTGGATGCCTCTGCAGTTAACTCACAACAAAAGAATGATGTGCTATTACTGATCATTCAAGTCATGGCTTTGCACCAGACCAGACACATTTCTTTGTAAAAAAAAAAAACTAGCCATGAAATTGAAAAGAAACCTAATGCCATCTGTTAAAGTTCAGTCATTTGTTTTCTACATAGTGAATAGCACAATCCTTACTTGATTAGGGAGCAATGCTCTGTACGATGATCATGGCACTTGATATGACAAACAACTCTGAAACTGCAGCTGTATCACTGCATAAATTTGCTTATTCTGGATAGCAAAATAACTATAGCAAAAAAATGTATATATACTATACTTTGAGGTAAAAAATATGTTGTTGGCTAGATAATAAGCCTAAAACAATTCACTTCAATACAATGAAGGTGGGTTGTACAAGGGAACATATTTCTGTGCATAGAAGGCTTCCGTACAAGGGTCCTCAATATAAAAGAGAAATCGATAGAGGTTAAAATACACAGTACCTAGAATCTAACAATTTCTGCTGTGTGCCCTTTATTGCAAAATAAATGGGCCATGTTGTCAACGGTTACAGTCCAGCCACATGCTTTGTGGAACACGACAACCAAATTTAAATGATGGAACTTTCACGTAGCTTGTATACTCAGCTTTTAAAAAAACCAAACCCAATCAGTTTATGGCTTAAGTCTATCTCATTTTGGCTCAAGCCAGGAAATTAGAAGCTAAGGTGGATGCAGTGACAGTGACTCTTTACTGTATGCTTAATTATAAGAGCTTTCCTCTGTGAATATCCTGTGTGTTGTTTTTTAGTCAATTGTGCACAAAACAAATGGATAGGATAATTTCAGTCATTCACAGATTTAAGGAGATGAAACAGTAATCCAAATAATTGCAGTAAGTATCTCCAGAGAACCACAACATTATTTTGTTATCAGCATCTGTTATATTGAAGGTGTTCTATCACTATGATATGCATGTTGGTATCTATGGTACACTTATTGATATCAAGTTGAGAATCTTCACATGGCCTTTATTAAACAATGGTTTTCTCTAGGGCTTCTTGGTCTTCAAAAATATTTTAGATATGCTTCAGAGAACATCAAGCCTATTCATGAAGACACTTTTGGCCAAGGGGATTTAAAGGAGCAATTATACTATTCCCAATATTTATATTCAGGAATAGCAGTTCCCAGTAAGAAAAGTTCTGCTCTAATATGCAAAGCATTTATGACAGTCAGCAGGAAACCCAATCTGCCTTTGCCTCTGCACTCTAGAACTGGTGTAACTTTTCCATTAACTTAAACAAATGCTGCTATATTTTTAGACCATGTAATTATCCTGCCTCAGCAAGTCGGGCCTTGTGAAAGAACACTGGAGAAAGATTCAAGCCCCATGTTTCTTTGCTTATAAAACTCTGAAACCCAAATCCTCGGATGTGGTGATTAATGAAATGCCTCATGATCATTTGATATGATCCCACTTGCTGAGGTAAATTGTTTTAGTTTTCCACTGGCATAGATAGGATTCTTTGGCATGACTGGAAGGCGAAGACTTCACACTTTTAAAAAGATATACAATTCTCAGCTAATGCAGCACTAGGGAAGTCTACTACAAATCTTAACCTTTTCTTTCCCTCTTAAAGAAAAAAGGCCACAACATTTTTGTTTTTTTCAAACTAAGGTGCATGTTTGCAGCACTTTATATCCTGGTAACAGCAATAGCTTCATGTATCCTGCTGCTCCACTCTTCAGCACCATCATGATTAAAGGAATTTGTCAAGAGGCAACAAGCATTTGGCAATGACAAATTCTGTCATTTTTTTGTGAAGTTGGAGTGTGCCAGCCAACAGCTGCATTAGGATCTCATCTTAGCGTGCCCTCAAATGTAAGCAGATTCACAATGCTACTATTAACACTTTAATTCAATGGCTTGATAACAGGAAACTCTGCATGGCATGCAGTTGGCCCTTTCTGTCATGAAAATCAATGTGCTGGTAACTGTACAACTAGCCTAAGCAAAGCCTTGCTCTCTTTTTTTGCAACATTTCATGTTCCACCCTTTGCTTATAGGGAAAAGAATATCTACCTTTTTGGGGCAATGCAACTAAATGGATGCTGGTAACCCAACTCCAAGAGGTCTTGGATGGTATAGATTCTTTGAACCACTTTCAGGCAGATTTGCTACCCAGATTTGGGACTGATAATGCCTTGGTAAGAGTCCTAGTCTAGCAATGTGACATCTTTCAGTGGCCCTTGATACTATCAACCACATTAATCTTCCAGATTGCCTATCACAGTTGGGACAAGGCAGCATTGTCATTTCCTGGTTCTGTTGACACACTGAAGGTAAGTTTTAGAATGAGATGCAGATGGGACAGTTGGTCAACTCTTTGGCCACTGGCTTGTAGGGTGCCACAAAATTCCATCTTGTCCTCAGTGCTATTTAACATCTACATGAAGTCTCTGGAAGAGGCTATCCAAATGTTTTGGAGTAGGCAGCAGGGGTCATCAATATATTGATGGCACTCAATTCTACCTCCAGATTGGCAGCAAGGAGAAGGCTGGCTGAGCCAGAACGGGGCAGAACACCTCCACTTAATCCAGTGCACAAACACAGATATGGCATTGAGGGAGTGGGGGTAAGATTACTTTGCCAGTTAATCTATATAGGGGGAGCTCTTGATGATGGTGACAAACTCTACCAAATATTGATCTTTAGGGATGATGCTTTAGGAATGGGTTAAGTGACTGAACTAGTAATGCCAGAGGAACCACAATGAGATTCCATAATGGACCAGTGAAGACTCCCTAACAAAGAAACTCTTAATGATTCCTAAGTATTAAGTCTCCCAATGACCATAGAATCCCCCAATGAGTAATTCCTCAGAATGCTCACGAATTCAAGGCCCATGAATAACAGCAGCATTAAATGTCACAAGCAATACAGTGATAAGGTCTGCAAGGTGCATTCTCTAAGGACTGATCAGAGTGTACATTAGCCTACAAAGTCAACCATCATCTACACATATCTGTGGACAGGCTCAGTGTTTGAATGGGTAGCTTTCATATCTAAATTAAAATTATTTTGATTCTCAAAGACATAATGTTGCCATAACACCAATCTATTCAAATTAAAAAGATATACTTTGGACATTTACCATTACAAGGGTTTCATGGTGCAGAGTTAACAATTGGAAATTAAACTGCCAAAAGAATTCTTCCAAAAGAAGCACGCTCAGGAAAAACAGTGAGTTTAAGGTTGGGGCAGATGACAAAACAACCACATACTCAAGGGGTAATTAAGAGAACTAACCCAAATAGAGAATATATAGTCAGTAAACAAAAAGCAGCTTATCTGACCTGATTATGTAGTTCAGACCAACAAATAAGAGTTTTAGTGAGAGTAATGGGTTAACACTAAAGAATTTCAGTGCATGTGCCTACAAAACAGCTGGCTGTGAACTTCTGGTCTGCCTGCATATGATCTCATTTTACATTTCAAGCTAGAGAAGAAAAGAGGAAGGGAATGGCGCTTGATTTGTAATAAAATTGAACATTATATTGCTAGCTGGATGAAGTTATATTCTGAACCCGATAAAACTAAAGGAACAAGTTTAAACTACAGAAATATCACACTCACAGGATGCTGTTTTAAATTGACTGGTCATTTATGAGAACTCCTGTCAGGCATCGCATGATAAAAGATGATATCATACAAAGGATGCCAAAATCAAGTTTGAAAATGTAGTCACCACAATTCATATTCAAGTACTTACCAACAAATTTGAAAAGTGTAGCAAGTCTGAATGCCTCAGAGTGGCGATATTTAACAATATTCACAGAAGCAGCAGAAATGTGGATGAAGGCTCCTGGAACTGCAAATGACTCAAAGGAGCTATATCCTGAAAGCCATGTGTTTTTGTGGATGGTAAACGTTGATCTGTTTTGAAAATGTTCACTTCTTTCCCACTTGGCGAGAACCAAGGTATTGTTGGAAGCTAAATGAAGAAAATAATTTGGTCTGTCAGCTGATTCAAATGAAGCCAGGTTTGGATCTGGAAAACAAACAGCAATAACAAAAAATAATTACCTGAGCTGAGCAGAGGTTTTTTTTGAGATTGCCTCCAGCACACTACACTCTGTTGTGACTGTTTCTACACTTTTTAAAAGCACAGGCAGGTTCTGCTTGGCTCAGCTTAGCCCAAAGCGACTATACTATCTCAAACTATCTTTAGGCATTGAAGAGAGAGCAAGCCTAGTAGAAGGGACTGTGGGGGTGCCTGTTTAGTTCGATGTTCAAAATCACAGAGTTCTTCCCAATGCTACAATCACTGTGTTGAGGCATTTCTTATGAAGCAGGCAGCCTTTTCACCACGTCAAGTTTCCTTGCACCTCAGAATAATAAATTGTGCAGGGAGTCTTTACACACAGAACAGATACATGCTTCGGGAGTTATTTGCCCATGTGATAACAGCAAAAGTGGTAGGAATCATGTGACTTTGGGGACAAGGCTAAATACTGGGATGGGGATGTGTCAGAGCTGTCTGTACTGTGAATAACAAAACAGATTGGCTTGATTTAGGGCTGTCTTTCATGCTGCTGAGCTGGATAGCACCATTAACGGGGGGGGGGGGGTATAGGTGGATCATGATAGCTCTTGAACTTACTTTTTTGAACTTTGGCAGGTTTCTTACCCAGGGACACCTTCCTCATGTCACAAATTTCTAAACTGATTACATATGCCCACCCAATTATTTTTTTTAAAGTGCTAGGGGAGGAATGTGATTTCTACTTTCCCAGTCCAATATAAGAGAGTCTGCCTTTTTGGGGGAACTGCTGCAACTATCTTTCTGAAAACTGGTGGGCTTCATCCTCTCAGGAGAAGGTTGCTATATCTTCAGTTTGCATCTAAAAAATATCATAAAAAATAAAAAACAGACATTAAATAAATAAATAAATAAATAAATAAAGGTTTTCTGCATGAAAACCCCAGGATGACTCAGCCTGAAATCTGGAGTGGCTTCTTTGCCTTCAGATTCATCCATTTATGTGAAAAGGAAAAAGCTATAGCCATTTTTAGATCTCCCATTATAGTCAAAGGAGAGAAAAAACCACCTCTGGTTTAAGAGATCAGATTTGGACCAGAATAATGAGACAAATCAGAATGACAAAGATCAGATCCAAAATGGATCAGGCTGCTTCTAAATGCTATGGATACAAGGCGGATCTTGTGGCCGCTGCACACTCCGGTTAAGTACATGACTGAATGGGGCTATTGTTGTAAACAGAGGGGCTTCTGAAACTATAGACTGAGGAATTTCGAAACACTGCATTTTTCAGAGAACATTCTAATTCCATAAGACAAATGGTGTTTAACAAATTATATTTTTCATTAAACTCGCTCTCCCCAATGCCCAGGAAATACCTCCCACCAAACCTTTATTCACAAAAATATCAATAAAGCAACATTTGTACTGTAGGTTCTTGTTTTTCAGTTTTTCCCTCATCAATTGGCCACCTTAACCCAGAAAACATGTCCGTAACAGGCAATTCTATGCGTTAGCCATATTTTTACTCTGGAATTTTCAAAGGGTCTTCTAAATACAGAGACGCTGAGAGCAGATTTAATTGTAGGGTAAAGTAACGCTCACTAAAAGGGTGACAGAACTGAGACTCAGATGAGCATCTGTTGTTCCAAATATTATTTCGCTGTACATTGTGTTATTTTGCTTAAAATAACCATAAAACTACTGTAAAATCAACTGTCCCCCCTCAGGGCTGGATAATGTTTCTTTAAAAATCCTGCAGAGAGAACAAATAATCTCTGTTAAACAGATGTTGTGTGATGCACAGTTCATTACTCGGGAATACTGTCTAATTTTCCAAGATGACAACATTTATTGTGTGAATCATAACTGCACCAAAGGAACTGACATTTTCTTCCATACACACAGTAGAGAGAAAACTGGCAATACCAGTGTAAACTACCAATAGCTAATTCTTGTAACAATTTCATTAAGTTTCAATAAGCATTGGTGAATTCAAAGAGTCACCTCAGACAATGCACATGGAAGGGAGTGAGAGTGTTACCTGCCCTTCTCTGACCACCTAGCATAATTGGCCCACATGAAGATATTGTGGGACAGCCACATAAAGCCATAACATATAAATAAAGTCTGCATATGTGGACATCCATATGCTAATTTCATGAAGATGATTTCCCGATAAAATCCAGCAATACAGATGTCCACTGAAGGAAAGGGGATGTTTTGCAATCCACTTCACAACTTTGGACAGTGGGTCACTTCAGTTTGGCACTTTGAACTTTCACCCCAGCAGGAACTCAAATAAGAGTTTTGCTTCAGAAGATTCGATACTTTGTCAGATCAATAATAATGGGCAAATAAACAAATGGCTTTCATTTTCTTATGTTTTCTCCAAATTGGATGCCATTTACACAATTTCTAACAATATGCTTCATTAATCTTTCCTTTATTACACTACTATCTTCTATTACTTATTTCAATAACAGTTTTAGACTGATTTTTTTTTAAGTACCAGTTACTCCACAGACCACATTGGCTTGTTTGCTTTCTCATTTCTAAATAAGGAAGCAAAAATTATTTTTTTTAAAAAATGGTTGAAGAAAATATCTTTGGAAAGTACAAATAACCACACATTCAACTCTAAAGTGGAGCAGATATCTGGCTAAGCAACTATCAAGACACTCCAAAATCATCTCTCACATCATTCACACATCACTCACTTTTTTCTGTTATCTGATTGCTCACTCACGCATGCTTTAAAAACTCAAATAATGAAAGGTGGTGTTGGAAGTAATCCTAAAAACCTCTTTACACTTGTGGTTTCCCACTTGACTACAGTCCCACCACCTGCCAACCAACCATAATGTGAACTCAGCTGACCTAACCATTTGTACCTCACTAATTCTACAGCTGGCTGCCTGTTTCCAGACTTCCTCCCATGCTTTTCTACCTCTGTTCCTGCCACAGGGAACATAAGGACTGCTGGGTCTACAAATTTGTTGATCTGAAAAGCTGAAGTGTCAGACTATTTATAAATCAGCAATCACCTTGTAAAGATCCACTCATTAGATAGAGATTTTGGCAGACAGCCTTCTTGTTGAGAACCTACTGATAGATGTAGAGTGAGGTTTAATGCTCCTTCTACAAAACTTCCTACATTCTGATGCAGCCAGAACCCATGCTGCCTACTAAGGAAGGACTGCCTTGCTGGGGGTGGGGGGACATTGAAAAAGGATATGAAAATAATACCATTTCCCCATTGTTTGTGTCTGGTACTTGAAAGAGAGATGCATCTGAAATGGCTTTGCTAATTTTCTAGATATTTTACAGCGACAGTGAGTTTACCATGTGCTTTTGGCTTATACAGTCCCGATGTCAGCATAAAGTGCACTGCATCTCCAGGAGCAATAGCATCTCCTCTTGCTGGAAAAACAGAACCATCCAGCAGCTTGGCTCCAATTGCAATTTCTCTGTCCAAGAAGCTGACCAGCTTGTAGGGGCCCTTTCCCAGAACTGTCAAGAGAAGGCAAGGTTACATTTCCTGTTGAATGCCGCAAATGCTTGTATCGCACATGTTTATTGGTCAGCTTGTACAGTGGCAAAGAAAACAGCACCATCAAATGACATCAGAACTACGAGTCACGTAAAAGCTGTTAGAGATGTGCAATGTTTGCAAGCTCAGCTTCAAAAATGGTTTTAACCTTTTCTCCCTCTGTCAGGAGGAAAGTATCCGCGTTAGAGTCCTTCCCTATGTTAAAGCCCAGTGCTCATATAGGTGGGGGAGGGGACCACTGAAAACAATCATTTCCATCCCAAACACAAACAACATTAAAGTGGGCTGCTAGCGTGTAAATGCATTGGGTACCAAAAAATGGAACCAATTTGAGAGCAAGAATCAGACCCTGCAGGCAGGGAGGGTCACCAAAGGTTTTAAGAAAAGCTTGGGCTTGTGGAAAGATTGTTATCTATCTCCCAAAGCTAGTAGGGGCCAAGGGTTGGGCTTGTGCATATCTTAGAGCTACCTTTGGATTTTGGAAGTAACATTCTGTTGTTTCTCCTGAGCCTGAGACCTAAAGGAGAAGAGACTTGCTTTGGAGATTTGTGTACCCCAAAGTACATTTTATTTGAGCCCCTAGGATCTTTATGATGAAGAGTTGAAAGCATGGGGCATGGATAATTTGCTTCAGACAGCATGAATCATCTGGGGCTAATTTGTCCCACCCATCCCGCTAGCTGAAAAAAATTCACAGCACCCCAGATACATATCACAATAGCTAACTTAAGTCCAGCATGCAGACCTTTATCAAATTAAAATGCAGAGGGTGATATCCAATATTAAGTCATATTCTTAGTGGACCCATTGAAATCAATGGACCTAAGTAACTTTAGTCCATTATTTCAGAGCACCTATATTTTATGCAGACAGGATTTGCACAGGTGCCCCAAAGATGTTTCATGAAAAAACAGGGAACAAATCTGATGTACTATTGCAGACCCAGGCTAGCACCATGATCAGGCCCAGTGCTGTCAACATAATGGCAGTGATACTGGTCTGGGATCCATCAGAGACCAGATCAACTCAGCCCCACCCCAGATTCAGCCCCATGCCCAGATTCGGGGAGAGGGGGTGTTCCACAGACTCCTGATGGTGGGAGCAGCAACCAATGGCCTTCCCACCTGCCTGCATGTTCAGTGAAGAGAAGGGGAGCCAACAGTGACTGTTTTAGCAGGGAAAGCTGAGCAGAGGGACACCTCCACTCATTCCAAGCTACTGCAGGCTGCTGTTAAGGGCATTTGGATTGCTCAGTAAGTACTATAAATCAAAATGTATAGTGAATTCTGTAAAAAGCATGCAGCTTATCAATAAACATGTGCTGCCAGACTCTCACAAGGCAGGATGTAATTGAAAATCACTAATATGTGCAAAATAATGAATTGGATCTGAATGTCCCTTTCTCTAATGGAAAGTGTCTTCCTCCAATGGGAAACCTGAAGGAAGGACTTTTTCCATTGACGGAAGGAAGTCTTTGGATCCAACCTAGTATATTCAAGCAATATTGAATCAAAATTCACAGCAACTAAAATACTACCTAAGATTTCTTAATTATGCCTTGCCACTAATCTGGAGGGAAAGATGAAGACAAGTGGATGATAGTTTACCACTTGCTAAACATTTCCTATCCCCTTCAGAGGGAAGTGGAGCTGGTACTTAGCACCCATCCTGTCTGGTACACAACAAAAGAAGACCTTAGACCCTCACCCTTACTGCACACATTCATATGTTTAGAACAATATCATTATCTGAGGAAAACTCAAAAGAAGTATTAAAGGAATAGAAAACTAAAACAATTTCAACCTGCCTTTTTTGGATCCCGCCCCCATTACCTTAGGCTGTAAAGATTGTTTTGGACTCTATAAAAATATATCTAAAATACATAAATATGCCAAACATGGACAGTTTCGTTCTGCACAAGAGAGTCATACGCTTTTAGCTATATAAGAAAATGTACAAGCTGAAAGTGTCAAGTGATGCCTTGTTGATTTCTTACACCAATAATGAATCTGAATATAGTAATAACAGCTAGGGAGAGACTAACAATTATCAAAACTTGCAAATTAGCTCCCTCTTGAGGCCCTTCAGGGGGAAAAACACAGAGCATATCTGGCAATTGCACATTACATCTGAACATTTTCTACTGCGAGGTGGGAAATGCAACTATTTTATTTTGTTTATTTTCTTACATTTTTATTCCAAGGTGTAGTAGTAGTAGTAACAAACAGTGGTACAAATAGTAGTAACTAGTAATTCTAAGATATGGAATCATGATGCAACAGTATTAGACGGTACAGTATTAAACATGATACTTGATAAAACTTGATAGTAAATATTAGATAAATAGCAGGAGAGGCAGAAGGAGGCAAAATTCTGGATTTGGCCATTCTTGACTGTTTTATGACCACTCCAGTAATGATGCACCTGTACCAAATCTTGAAGTCATATTCAAGTGGCAAGTGCAGGTCTCTATCTCACAGAAAGCTTTCAAGTGCTGAGGCACACCCAGGAGGAACAAGGATGGTAATCTACTACATTTTTTTATTACCTTCATACTCTCCTTTGCCTTAGAAATACTGTTCAGAATGTGAGATATTAGATGGAGAGTGCAGGGGTGCAACTCGCTCTCAAATGTATGGAATAATTATGTGGGTCAGATATAAATTTGATCCACATTTGATCCTGGTATACATTTCAAGGTTAATCAGAACCGTACCTGTATGTTTAAACAGGAATGAATGCTGCTTTGATAAAACTGGATATGAAGTTGTTGTTTTATTAAAAGTGGACAGAAAAATACAGAACTGTTTTATCATCAGTTCCCCATGATTTGCTTACCTTTATTGATATATTCACAATCATAAGCTAAAAGGAAAGGAAAGGAAACAGTGAGCAATATAAATCTGGAACACAACTAGCAGTATGTTCTGTATACATATGGGCATATTTGCACAATCACATTCCATTTTTATTCAGACTGGGAAGAGAAATTAAGACTGGCAAATTAATTAAAAACTCACATACTACTGACTAATAAATCTGATACAGAATGAAGTATAAGCTGCAATGAGCAGATGCTTATCCTCGTGTGACCTCTAGTGGATAAGAATAAGCTTGGCCATACATCTTTGTACATCTTTCCTGCAGAGAGATGAGAAATTGATGTGAATGCAACAGCTTTTGCATCTTCTAGAGAAAATGCATGATGCCCAGCTTTGAACTTAACTCTAAAAGACCAGAAAGAAATCTGAATCATTCACACTTCTTGTACTTCTGCTTAAATGGAAAAAAGGTAGAGCTTTTTGCCTTCCGCTCACTACCAGTTGAGAGAATTCTTTAAGCACCAATACTCCTTCAACACAACAATGTCCCACTAATCTCACTGCAGGGAGGATGGCTCACTTAACTAGGATGACCAGCAGAGATTAAGTGATTTGTAAATTCTAGAGAAAGACAGCACAAGAGATAAACTTCTAGACTGCCATGACTCAATAGGAAGCTATAAAAACAGATCCATCCCTGGCACTGGAATTGATTGAAAACCTGGCCTCGGAGTAAAAAGGCTACAGAACAGGGAATCGGTTCAATTTTCTTCTGCAAAAGGAATAGGGAATCCATAAATGCCTACATTTTCTCACTAGCAAATCAGTAATGCACGCATTGCAGTAATTAAAGCTGGGTACAGACACAAATTCTTCCATTCTATTTCAGCATGCAAAGAGTATTTAAGCATACTTACGACACAATCTCGGAGATCTCCAGTCTACTGTAACTCCTTGTTGACAACATTGATGTGCATAGGCTGAAACACTTGTGCAGAAACACTCACAATCCCCTCCCTGGTTACAACCACATGTGTCTGTCAAACAGTTTGAATAAAACCAGGTGACATCAACCTGAAGAAGATAATTATTACTGTAACATATCATTACCTACACAAACATTGGCAACCCAATGTGTTTTCAGCACAGAGCCACAGAAATCTAAAAAGCAAGTTCCAAAGGATTCTGGCACGCAGCATTTACTGTTGATTTGTATTAAACAAGTTCATCACTATGTCCTTTCATATATGCCCTGTTGTTTTGCAACATTTGACACTCCCAGCCTTCACAGGTAAGCAAGGCACAGGGCTTTCATAAGAACAGGGACCTAGAGTCCTTCTCCCTACTTCCCAAAGCCTAGTTAGCACTTTTCCAGCTTTGGGAAAGAAATAGGAGGACTCCAGGACCCTGCCAGAGCCTCATGCATCCTTCCCAAAGTTTCTATATTGTAAACAAGAAAATAAATATGAACTAATATGTAGAATTTATTGGCTTCCTAGCATTTATATACAACATTTATGATAGTTAAAACTGGCCCAGATTTAACAATTAAATAACCTTTTTCTTTTCTTCCCTGTGCCACAACTTGGTAATACCTTGTTTCTGGCACTATCAATTCATCAGTCAATGATGCTACACCATTGTACTGTGCTATATATTGGTGCTATATGCTGCTATATCTGATCGCTGCAAACATTTCACATTCCACAGTTAAGATTATTCTATGTTGGGAACATCTTCCTTGCAGTTCTAAAAATAGCAGTAACGGGTAGTAACTGCTCAGGATCATGGAATGGGAAGAGAGGAAAATAATTGCTTCAGGTGAAGACTGCACACACTGTCAGCACAATGTGATCACTGCCAGCAGGCTTGGAACCTCACCAAGATAACGTAGAAACACTTTTTATGAGAATTGATGTCTTTATATTGGTAGGTGAGCATGCAGTGCCACAATTTGTGTTCAGACACTGGTTGTATGAACTGTCACCTCCACAGGTCAACACAAATTCCGGGTGGGGACTGCAAACTCATTAGTGTTCCTGAAACATCAGTCTTACAGGTAGCCATATAGAACCCAGTTAGTGTAGTTACTGTGGTTGTTCCTCCTGTCCATCCTAAATGCAACAGACTTTATGATCAAACTGTAAATGCAGGATCAGAGTTCAACATTTTTCTAATATGGAATTCAGGAGCTATACATTAAAAAAACTTAAGAATTATTATTATGCATTAGCAGCTACTTACCACTGGATGGCAAGACTCAAATATTTCACTTAAGAGTATTCCACATTCTTTCTTGGCAAATGGTTCTCTGAGTGGGTTTAAAATGCATGGATGCCGAATGTCAGAGCTGTCAACACACTGAATCCAAAAGCAAAATAATCAACCAGGAGAACATTTTCTTACAGGCAGTATGGTTTTCTAACTTTTAAAATAACCAAGAAGTGTAACATACACTAGGTTCTCTCTCTCTCTCTCTCTCTCTCTCTCTCTCTCTCTGTGTGTGTGTGTGTGTGTAGCACAGCTGTTCTGAACAGCACGCTGACAGTCCCCCATGCATAAACACCTATAACTACAGAAGAATTCACCATGTCTAACTGTCTATAATATGTATAGAGGATTTTCTTACCAGTACCTAAAGTAAAATGACTATCAGTGTGCTGCCCATTCTGATTTAAACAGTCACCAGGAGTTGGGATATGGACTCATGCAAACACACACACACACACACACACACACACACTCACTCACTCACTCTTTAAGAGGCATTGATATACTTCTCCTTTAAAAGCCTACTTTTTTGGTCATGTTGTTCCCCTTATTCCTCCCTGGCCCCATGTACTGAGAGTGGCATATTACTGCTATATGTTTGCCAAAGGGAGTGTGCTGATGGTTGGAAAATCCAACTTAGGTATCATAAAGCTTCTGAAAGTGCCCTCTATTGTCATTTTTTAAAAAGAGTTACATTGGGGTTTGAATAAAAACAAAGTTACACAATAGTACAAACAATGTAATACTTTTAAAATTATAGTTCAGAACATGAAAGCCAGTAACATACAGTGCAGTTGGTGCTTGATTTTAAATGATAAAGAACTATGTAGTGAAATAGAATGAGTGACCACTCCAATTATTTACCTCTACAGCTGCCCAGCTACTTCCAAATTCTTGTGCATTTGTTAACTCAAAATTTTCTGGAGTTCTCATTTCATTTATTGTTTTTGAATCAAAATTTCCACATAGTCCTGTCAGCACACCCTAAAAAGAAGGCAAAGTTATTATGACCAGCTGGTGGCATTTTGTTTTCTAATCAAAAGTCCTGTAGAAAAATCTCTGTTCCCAAAGGCATATAATCAAGTGCCCAGTAGTGCCCTTCAAATATTCTTAGACTACAACTCTCAATATTTATGACTATTGGTTGTATATTGGACAATATATGACTGTATTTCACCCTAGATATGGCAATGCTCATTATTTACTACAACATTTAATTTATACAATAAATCTAAGCTTCTTCATATGTTAAATATACGACTCATTCTAGCCAAAGCCAAACCCTTGGAAATCCCATTGACTTCAACTGGACTGTTAAGTATAATGCTAAATCTCTCCAAGAAAAATGAATGGGGTTTCAAAGTGCTTAACTGTAACTACATCATACTCATAATTAGATGAGGCAATGTGCTCTTACCTGCCACTGAGGTCCTATCTCTACATGAACAGTTGTTCTTTGATCCCACATTACTGTGATTTCTTCATTGGGAAAGTGAACAAGTGTGAAAAAACCAGCTTTCCATATATGCACTTGCTGCAGTTTGTCTAGGTAACTCAATGGACTCTGTTAGGAAAAGCCAGCCCACACATATTTACTTACTCATTTAAAGCATTTTTATACCATTTCATTGATATATATCACAGCAATACAATATCCACAGCAATAAGTGTACTGAGTACTAGTGGTCAGGTTTAACAAACATAGAATGAAAGCATAGTGTTGTTCATGCATGCCGTAAAGCTATCACCATAAAGGCCATCATCCAAGAAGTCACAAAGTGATCACAGATAGCTGTGGCATCATCAAAAGGGCCTCGTCTGCTCATCTCAGTGCATGGGCAGATCTATATGGGAGAAGGCACTTTCTCAAAGTAGGATGCCCCAGCAGCTTGTTACAAGTTATTTATTAGGGGTTTATGTGCTCATGGTGGGTTGCTTCAGCGAACTGCCACACAGCTGCATTCTGTACCAGCTGCAGCTTTAAGGGCAACCCCACATAGAGTGTGTTGCATCAATCCAGTCTCATGGTTATTAATACGTGGATCACTGTAAAAGGTAAGATAAAGGGCTCCTGGGTGGTTAAGTCCAGTCAAAGGCAACTATGGGGTGCTGCGCTCATCACACAGTAAAAGCTTGTGTAAACTACATTTAGAAGAACAAGCACTTCAGTGTCTTCTGCACATCTCTCTAGGTTAATATTATTTAATATATGGGTCTGTTTTTTCAAAAGACATGATGTTTCTTGGCTTGAAACCATTGTTTAAATTATGCATGCTTAGAGGTTGCTTTGAACCTATGTCTAATGTGCAGGGTCCACTTTGCATTTTCTCTGCATGCTTCTTATCACCTTGCTTGACACACACACCAGCACATCCATCATGTGATGTCAGGTGCAAGTATGTGCAGTACAAAACACAAAGGCACTGAAGGGGGAAATATGTATACGTGTACCGGGGCTGGCTCAAGCACAAGGCAAATTGAGGCAGTAGTCAGGTGTGGGAGAAGAGGTTGGCAAACATTTGTAGGCTTGCAGGGTTGGTGAGCAGAGCAAGCGGGGGCAGCAGTCCCTAGTACAGTTATACCTATGTGTCTTTCCTTCTGCAGTGCTAGAGCTTACCGGATCTCCAGTGTCATCGTCAAATATTATGAATGATTTTCCAATGTTAATGAAAATATACTTTCTGCAAATGATCCCAGTGTTAAAGCAATTCACGTTTTCTATGATGATCGATATACTAGTAATTGAGGAACTCTGCAGAAGGGGGAGAAAGCAGCTGTTTGCAACTTGTTGACATTTGTTGAAAACCTGTCTAATGTGTCCAATTCTCCAGCCACTCTGATCCCCCCCCCCCCTTAATGATATCTCTCTCGGGCTCTGAAGATAGAACTCACACAAAGATGGCTGGTGAGGTAGTGCAGCAGGTAAAAAAATGCCACTAGTCTTATCTTTTAATGCAAGCTTTATTCAACTTAAAATTTAGAATAAGTAGTATGTTTGTTTTTAGAAAAAAGCTAAACTTTTTTTAAAAAACCAAAAACCCTCAAAGTCTTACCTTAACCAGGTAAACCTTACAATTGCCAATGTAATCAAAAGAAAGTCCATCGAAGGTTCTGTAATGGCGGTCTCCATACGTAGTACACATTGATGGGCAAGGATGGAAAGTGCATTCAAACGACCCATGATAGCAGATGCTGGTGATGGTGGAAAGAAAATCAAGAGATATAATTTCAAAAGTAATTGTAATATGCACAAATAAGTCTGTTAATCTTCTGTGAAAGCAAAATGCATTGACACTCCTCCTGATCCAGAAATCCAGTTCGGACACAAAGTTGTTGCACATGCAACCAATCCATACATTTCAGTGAATGGATAAGATGCACATGCATAAAGCAATGTGTGTGAATTCTGCTTCTGGGGCCAGATTGCTGGACCTAACTGAATGCTGCAGTGCCAGACAACAAAAACCTCATAGCATCCCACTTTGGGAAGAATAAAAATGTTTGCTGATTCCATGTGAAATTATATAATCATCTGAATTATAATATATTGTAACACTAAACTGAACACATGTAAAGTAATAACTCAAAATGAAAAGTAGGAAATAAATGAAACTACCTGAAAATATTACAAAAAATCATAGAACTGTATCCAATTACGTAACGGATCACAAAACAGATCCATGGAAATAATGGTCATGGCTAACTTGGCTCCATTAATGTCACTGGATCTGCTCTGAGCATGACTTAGTCTGATACAAATAATACAAAATATCAAAAATAAATGCCACATTGAAAAATAGATATACAGTGGTATTGTGAAGGTGTTGTTTTTTAAAAAAAATCTACACATGTATTTATAAAAATGAAATACAATTAGTCCAGTTTCATTAACACATACAGTTATACATTCACTAGATATCCATTAAAAACAAATTCTATTCTTATTCAGTGTGATGTTAGTCTAATATCCATTTTAGCATCAACCTGAGATATGAACAATAATCAATAATACATATTTACTATAGGAAGATTCATTACTGGGAGAGAAAATGCCCCTGTGATTCTGGACAAATAGAAACAATAGAGCATGTGCTTCTCCAGTACCTATATTATAGACACATCCGTATTAGCCTCATCTTCCCACTACTCCATAAGTACCCAGGGCGCACAGGACAATTCTATACCTCCCTGCTGCTTTCAGATGCCAACCTTGCTACAACATACAATGTTGCTAGGTTCTGCATAGAAGCATTCAAAATTCATTGGTTGATGACCTGCACCACAAACTAGATTTAATGAACACTCACATCAGAGTGATTTAATGAACACTCACATCTTATATACTAACCTTTTATGCTCTTCCACATCCATTTAATGCTCCTAACCCTTCTTTTAGCTTCTTATAGTCTTTTATATATACCTTCTATTTTAATAATTTTAGCTCTCCAAAACGTTTTACATATTTTGCAAATGATTGTACCCCACCCTACTTATGCTGGTCTAAAGATTTGATTAATTGATAAATATTTACATTCTACCAAACTCACCTTGAGTATCTTGTAAAACATATTGAGAAAAACATATCACACTATTACAAGCATTCTATTCATGCAAGCTTGAATGATTATTATCCCCCATTCCCCTACATGGTGTTGTGGGAGTTCTCCTGACCCCCTCAAGCCAAACTGGAAGGAGAGGGCACGACGGGTAAGAAGACCCTTTGACCCTTGCGCTGGGCTTTCACTGATAGAGCTTGTTAGGTGAATCCTGCCCATTGAGCTTTCTTCTATAAGCAACGTGGATATTGCTAGCATATTGGCGGATAATTGGAAGTTTATACTCTGGTGAAGATTCACTTCTTGAAAAGATCAGAAAATAAATACTAACGATCTAATTATCCTCTTGCCTGTTATATTATTAATGACTGGGTTTCGACTTCTCAACTAATACATTATGCCGTTTCAGAATTACAGCAAGCCCTTCATGACATCATCTACAGGGAACGAATTTTTGTGTGTGCAAACAATTATTAAAAGTTAAAAGTGTACAGGCCTTGGGGACCAAGGGAGGTAACACGGGGTCACTTTACCTTCCTGCCAAGTAGAGATGGCTTGTAAGTCGCTTCGCCAGTCAGCCAAAGGGCTACAAATGTCTTCTAGAGCAGATACTGAGAACCTGACAAGAGGCAGAGGCAGTCAGTCAGCACAAGGCTGGATTGGGCAAAGACATCCAGACAAGGCATTGACTAGTGCTGACTGGACCAGCCTGGATTACTCTAGGCTCTATAGAGTTGTGCAGGCCCAGCGGTAACCAGATGGAACAAATTAGCCAAACTGGTCAACAGGGGTTAAGATACTGTTAAGATACAGTGTTGTGGTTGCAACACTCTGTAATACTTCTGCTATCAGTCTAGATGATGGGAAGAAGAGGCATGAGATGGGGTATTATTTCCAAGATTTTAGCTGTCACACATTTGTTTGTTGTATGGAAACCCCAGCATATCACTGGTTCAGAAAAATGGGTGGAGAGTGAAGGACCTTGCTTAAGAACTGCTGTATGAGTATAAACCACTGTTAAGCAAATGATGCTGTAACAGGATTTGTTTATTTGGGTTTTAGTCCAAATATGAAAGACAAGGAGAAAATATGGTGATTTATGAAAGGAGACTAAGATTCATCTTTAAAATATGTATGTATATTTGGAAGTGGGAACTAATTTAGGAAAGGTAGTTAATATTGTGTTGGATGTTAAGGGGAAACTATACATTACAGGCTAATTAATGCAATAGTCGCGTATGACTTCGTTTTTAGAAAAAAGTGAAGCAGCTTTGAAAGGAAGGTGTTTGGCAGAAGCAGGTGCTTCACAATAATGGTGGAATAGTGTGGTGCGATAGTGTGATTAGCTGACCTCCCAGCAGTTGAGTCTCTGCTACTAACAGGGAGAGAGAAATGAATGAGCAAGGAGACAGGAATGTCAGTGCAGTGCAAATGAACCAGAAGTAGTGCTAGACTGGCTCTGTCAGTGCATCTGCAATGTGCTCCTTCCCGCCACCTTGCCTTGTCCCCTCCCCTCCAGGTAAGTAGGAGTGACTGCTGTCAGAAGGTCAGTTGTCACCGCATCATCTTTCACAGGTGCTTCACCTTTCCCTGACTCCAAATCAGTCCACTGGAGTTATTACACTGATTAATTTATAATTTTTTACCCATAGCTATCCATCATTTTCCCAATGCATAATTTGGTTATTAAAAACAATTTTAAGATGTTTATTTTTAAAAAAATCACTTAAATGCCGGTATATGCATTTAAATACTGAAATAGGAAAAAAACAAAACAGCAATTTAGAACCAGAATAGTATAGTTGCATTTATAACATGAGATTTTCTTTTTTAAAGTTTCTACTCACCATGTATGGCAGGAAGAAATTACTTTATCCCCAGGAAAGTACTCTTTGCCTTTCCAAGAACACGGGCATTCATCTGGCTTGAAACATGCATCACCATGTTTAACAAGGCTATAAAAAAACATCAAATAGAAACTCATTGTCAATTATATTTTTAAATTTATGTAAATTTGAAGAAACAGTTTTTATTTCTCTGACTGTAAGCCATTTTAACCTATTTTTAATATTGTGTTTTTATGTTGTTACTTGCCCTGAAACCTTAGGATGAAGGGTGGAAAATAATAGCTATTATGATTAACTAGAGCCAGGGCTTTCTTGGCTGCGGCTCCAATCTGGTGGAACGCTCTGTCACAAGAGACTAGGGCCCTGCGGGACCTGACATCTTTCCGCAGGGCCTGCAAGACAGAGTTGTTCCACCAGGCCTTTGGTCAGGGCGCAGCCTGACTCCCTCCTCTGGCAACCTGCACAGAATTTTGCTTAACGGTTGCCATTAATTTGATTTTAATTAATTTTTATAATGAAATGTTTTTAGAATGTTGGATTATTTGATTGATTGATTATTTGATTGTTGTTAGCCACCCTGAGCCCGGCTTCGGCTGGGGAGGGCAGGATATAAATAAAAATTATTATTATTATTATTATTATTATTATTATTATTATTAACAGCTAAAAGTGTTTTAAAATATGCTCTCCCTCAGCAAGAGATATCATTTCAATTACTCTTTTTCAAAACGTTTATTAACACTGCATTTTGTTGCGGGTTTAACCATCACAGTCACCTAATCTTTTCTGCGATAAAAAAAGAATTTAACAAATTTGCAGTAATAATTCCCCCCCCCTCGTCTAGCATCTTCTACAGTCATCTAGAAAAGTCCTCTAGACTAGGAAAAAAAGTTAGCCAGCAAACATTTCAAGTATTGGTACTGGATATCAGTGCCAGGATAACAAATACATCTTTTTACAAAGTCTTTGGCATGATGACTGTTTTGGTCAATGTCTAGACATAAATGCAACCTAAGATTTCACAGGAGCACTTTTATAAAAAGATGAATCACTCTTTTGTAAACTGTGGAGCAATAATAGCCAAAGCTTTCCTGAGTGTGTTTTGCTTTCTCTAATTTTACACGTTATCTAGAAAATGTTTACTGAGAAAGCAGTAACTTTTTCCAAAAAACATTTATAGTGAACTTTAAAACTATAATTTTACTTAAAGGCTATTGGGAGTTGCTGTACCATTTCAAGTTCTGCGTCAATTTCTTGGATGGATAGTGAACTACAAAGCTGAAAATTCCCACTGGTTTAAGCTACCAACTAAGTAGGCCACATTTAGAGACAAAGAGCATCACTTTGACAAGGTGAGACCAAAGTGCAAGTTTCATGTCTGTAATATTACCCTGCATAAAACAAGTGTTAACAGCTTTCTCTCTTGGAAAGCCAAGCAGCCAGATTGATTACAATGATCTAAGAACTCAAAAAAACAAAACAAAATGCCATTTTGACATTTTGGCAGGTGGTCTCCACACCTCAAAATGAATATTGTATAGCTGGAAAAGGTTCAGAAAAGGGCAACCAAAATGATCACGGAGCTGGAACAACTCCCTTATGAGGGAAAATTACAACATATGGGGCATTTTAGTTCAAAAAGTAAGCAAGAGGGGTGGGGGGGGGACATAATATAGGAATACGCTTAATGTGTAGAAAGCACACAGACATAACTTTTTTCTTTCTCTTCATAATGCTAGAACCTTGGCCCAGCTACTGAAGCTGCATGCTGGAAAATTGTAGCTAGACAAGGAGATGCCTCTTCACACAGTGCATAATTAGACTATTAAATTCACTACTATAAGATGTAGTAATGGTCACCAGCTTCAATGACTAAAAGGATTTTAGAGAAATTCATGGAGGATATCAATGGCTTCTGTGTGCTACCTCCAGTATCAGAGGTGGTATGTCTCTGAATGCCTATTGCTTGAAAGCACAAGTATGGAATGTGCTATTGCTCCCATATTATCCTTGAGGGCTTCCCATGGATATCTGGACAAGGTGGGCCTTTGGTCCAATACAGCATGACTTTTAGGCACTTACTACAAAAGACTTTGTTTCTATTATATGTCAAGGTTCAATATGATGCCTACAGACGAACTGAAATGATGGACCTATTACTGAGCTTAGGCATGATTTAATTTCACTGGCATCTCAATCATATGCCATTTATCAGCCCCTACTATTAGCAGCAGTTACCAACCACACACATGAATGCATGCACAGAACAGAAACTAAGAGGAACAGAGTTGAAGAAAAACATCTCACCTACACTTATCACCAAGGGCCACTTTAGATATTCTGAAGAAGCAATGACAGAGGAAGAGTGTATGATTCTTCCACACATTTCCCTTTAGGAGATAGTCACATTGCTCCTCATTAAAATTTAGCACTTTTAAAGTAAAAACTTAATATTGCCAACTTGGTAAAATGAGACTTTCACATTATTTTTAGTTGAACATAGATCAATCTTATGCCAGCTCATCACTTAACAGGAGAAGGCAAGCCTGGATGTTGTTAAAGGCAAGTCATGATAGATTTATAGTAAATTCTGTTTATTACTATGATCAGCTAAGCTATACACCTCTACACACCTCCCTATCAGTAAGCCTTACACAGTGGAGCTTACTTCCACGCAAATAGGCACAGGCTTGCACTGCAAGTCTCAAAGAAATTCTATGGAAAGGCTATTATAGAACAAATGATCTAGCAACTGGAGGATGCACACTTAAAATGAAGGTTATTGTTGAGCTTTTGAACTAAATACGTAAAATACCATTCCTTCAATCCTGCATCATTTTTAAAAGACAAGACAACAGCCCATATGAATTTATAAAATACACTGCAGATATGCAGACTGTTCATTTTACCCCAAGGACAACAGAAGAGTACTGAGGTCACAAAAGGTGGTTAAAAGAAATTACATTCTGTCTGTGTTATTACATTCTGTCTATGTTATTACATTCTGTCTATGTTAACTTCATTAACTGCACAATCCTAATCATGTCTATTTAGAAATAAGGTCTACTGAATTCAATAGGACTTATTCCCAATTAAGTGGGGTTAGGCTAGCATAATTCTCTCTGGCTATTGATAAGAAACATTCTTGGGCTCCATTAAAATCATTATTTTCTTGTATAAATTAGAAAGTGATGATTTTTCTTTTCTTTTTTAAAACAAACCTTTCAGGAATTCATTTAAGCTTCTTATAAGTTATTTGATCTGGTATGCCACCTGTTTTACAATGAGAAATATTTTTTCTTTTGAGATGAGAAAAAAGCAAGCAGAATATTCCGAGAACCTTATTTTCATTATTCTTGCAACATTATTCTTGCAAAAATACCATGGACAGTGCCAAAGTTCAGAACTGGAGGAGGGAGGTCCATAATTGTGAACCTAGGTGTATTCAGCTTCTTTTGAGCTGAACACAAGCTCTACTGGAGATTTCCCCAGTGCCATCTCTTCCCATCACTGCAAATGCCTCTTGTCATTCCCTCTTTTAACTGACAATATCTTCATTACACTATGGCTGGCATCTGGAAAGGCAGTCATCCAAGTACCAAGAATCCTGGAAATGTAATTTCTCAGGACATCTGAGAGACAATTTTAAGAACTTAGTAAGGCACCCTGGAAATTTTGATTGATCTGTTAGATTTGTTACCTGCTCTTCTCCCAAAGACTCAGACAGGTTATATAAAAAGATGAAATGCATGCATTCATAGTAAAAGCAGCAGAGGTGGCGGCATCAGTAAATATCTCAGCCTATCCCTCCCAATACCTGGATAAAAAGGCACATCTTGACCTACTGGCAAAAGCTGTATAGTGACACTGTAATACATAGCTCAGATGGAAGACACACACACACACACACACACACACACTTCCAGTTGCTCCATCTGCACAAGCATTTCAGCTTGCCAAATGGAACAACCCCCGTTTTTCTCCCCCTGCATGCTGTTTTCGGGGTTCTCCCAAACTGGTCGGAGCCAATTTGGGAGGCAGACACACATGAGGGAATGGGAAACCCCCCTGCACAAGTGGAAGTCCTTGAGCGGGGCTTCTGCTGACAAGGTTGGTTAGGTGAATCCCACCCAAATTCTTCATACAGAGATACTGCTTTTAATAAAACGGACCCTCTGTGGAAAAGATACCCAGTCTGGATGTCTCTATACCAGCCTTAACCAAACTGGTGCCCTCCAAACCTAAACCATGATGCCTTCTTAATAAAGATGTGCAACTGATTCCATAGTTAAAACAGTTCCTGTTTGGGAGGAACTGTTGGGAGTTGTAGTCCCAAACACCCAGAGGGCACCAGATTCATTCCTGAAAATATTGAGTGAGTTCTACAATGGGTACAAACGCCCCATGGAAAAGATAACAAAGCTGCACAACTCCACAGGAATAAGAATGGACTGGAGGTTGTTTAATCAATGGAGGCTTCTTAACACTGCTTC